>NC_083816.1:6672254-8041004 GCF_015708825.2 Lethenteron reissneri
TCTTCGTCTGTGTTACTGGCGTGTAACAGATTAGCTGTATGTACCATACCGATGTGTGTGTGTGTGGACTGTTCTAAGTGTATTCGTGTGTGTACTAGTGTGTACTGATGTTCACACGGCGAATGATAGCTTCGTAAAAATACAAAGATCCCCCCCCCGTATAGCCTGAACAAACTGTTGGGGGAAATGCCTTGAGCGAGCACCTATGAAGGCCGGCACGGCACAAAAGGGGGGGGGGTGGATAACCAGCACTACGCCCGGCCGCCTTTGTCTCCCCAGTGGCGATGCTTTACACATCAAACCGAAAAAACTAATTTGAGGCTGGGTCGACCTAGGCGAGGCTCAGGATCGGTTCACGCGATCGGCACTGGCGTTGGTTGACCGTGAGCGGGAATCGAACTCGGGGTTTTCGTAGCCGAGCGCTCTCACCACTGCGCTACCGCTCCCCCAGGTATCCGCGTATGCGCTGCGCGGTCTGTGATTGGCGGCAGCGGTGCGTGCATGGGGGAGCGGTGGCGCGCTGGTTAGCGCGCTACGCTTCGAACCGGGCGACTCGAGTTCGATTCCCGCTCACGACCAATAAAAGTGACGATTATTTTTAACTTTTGCCGGACCTCCCCTCGGTCGAGTCAGCTTTGAACGAGTGCCTGGTGCGATGCGTAAAGCATCGCCACTTGGGGGGGGGGGGGGGGGAGACAAAGGCGGCCGGGCGTGGTGTTAGCCACCCAACTCCTCGTGTGCCGTGCCAGGCATTCAGAGGTGATCGCTAACAGCGCTTGCCCCCAATAGTCTGGTAACAGTACCGCCCCAACAGTGCACACAGATGCTCCTCCACACGGACGACGATCTTTGTGCACGAGCCTGCCTGTTCTAGCGTGTGTGCACTCACGTGTACTCGTTTGTGTGTGTGTGCTAACGTATGTGTGTTTGCTACTTTGTGAATGTGCTAAATGTATGTGTCAGTGTGTGCATTCGTACGTGTATATGAGTATGTGCATGTGCTAGCGTATGCACTGGTTATCTGTGTATGGTACTACTACGTGCATGTGCGAGTGTATGTACTGGCGTATACACCAGTATGTGTGTGCACTAACGTATGCTGGCGTGTCTGCTAGTGTGGTTATACCAACCAGCATGTGTCGGTACTAATAGCACATGTACGAATACGCACACACAAGTCCGTCTGGGTATGCGTACGCGTGTGTGGAAGCACCCAGTGACCCAAGACAGCTGCCGCTACTAGCGACACGTACTTGCGAGAGAGACGCGACGGGAGGAGGAGGATGAGATGGAGATGACCGAGAAACCTTGGCAGCGAATAGCAGCGGCGGCGGCAGCAGCAGCAGCTCGTTGTGAGCTCGCACTTAGGGAGCGAAGCGTACAATGCCCGTGTCTGGCCCGCGTTATCACTTTCGTTCAGCCGCTTAGAATTTGACTCCAGAATTCACTCAACGGGAGCCATTCATCGCCCCCGGGATCAGATAATGTGTGAAAACGACAACCTACAAATTGCCCGGTGCAATTTCTCTCTTGGTGTCTGTCTCCCTGTCTCGCTTACTCTCTCTACATATATATTGTAACGCACACACACTCATAATACACACGTGTGTGTGTGCGTGTGCTGTTTTAGTGGGGAGCGGTAGTGTAGCGGTTAGCGCGCTGCGCTATGAACCCGGCGACCCGGGTTCTATTCCCGCTCACGGCCAACATCAGTGACGATTATCAGAACCGGTCCTGGGCCAGGTGCCTGGTGCGATGTGTAAACATCGCCACTGGGGAGACAAAGGCGGTCGGGCGTGGTGCTGGCCACCCACCCCCTCGTGTACCGTTCCGGCTTCCATAAGTGCTCGCTAACAACACTTGCCCCGACAGTCTGTAAAGGTTATACGGGGGATCTTTGTCTTTGTGCTGCTGTACGTGTATGTATATAACCGCGTGTGAGTATGTGTGTATGTTATGCGTGTCAAGCTGCTATACTTTCCCCTCTCGCTGTCAGCTATAGCCCCTACTCAATCACGCACCTATAAGGACGTAGGTGTGTGTGTGTGGGAATGAAAATGACTCAATTGAGATTATAACGCGCCAATCATCGCCCCTTACCGGCAGACTAATGCCTCGTGTCACCCGTGCAAATGAGACTCATCCTGATCCCTTGAGTTCTTACTTGGCTAAACAAACGAATACCCGCGCGTGCGTGTCAGTGTGTGTGCGTGCGTGCATGCGTCCATATGCACGCGTGCCAACATCCCATTCATACTGCCCCCTCTAAAATCACACGCAGTACAAATGAATGAATGGATATTCACCACGTGTGTGCGTGTACAGCGTGTGTATATGTCCGTATGTACGTGCGTACATACATACCCCGTGTACCCACCTCCTACGATATCCACAGCGCCGTCCCGCTCAGACACGCACACACGTGTGCCGCAAGAGAGAATGAATGAAGGCACCACGTGTGCGTCTTCGTGTGCGCGCGTTATCAGCGCTTTGTGTGTATGCCACCGCGCGTGTGTCGAGCTACCGCTACTATGCACGCCGACTGGCACACACGCACACACACACGTGCCTGGCACGCACCGGCAGCCTTCTGCCTCCTCCTCCTCCTTGTCGCCTTTGCCGTTTGACGCCGACAGCCCCAATGCACGGACAACGAAAGCGACGCGCGGCCAGGCAGCTGGGTGGAGCTTTCTTATCCGACGCCTCGCCATTGGCCGGAGAGGCGGTTTGGGTGGTGGTGGTGGTGGTGATGGAGGGAGGTGGTGGTGGTCATGGAGGGAGGTGGTGGTGATGGAGGAGGGAGGGAGGAGAGTGGAGGGAGGAGGGCAGTGGTGGTTGTGGAGGGAGGAGGGAGGCTGTAAAGGGAGGGAGGGTGGTGGTAGTGGTAGAGGGGGGAGGTGGTATTCGTTGCACGTGCTTAGTCAGACGAAACCAAAAATGCGATCAAAATGTGTCAAGACCGTATTCTGCAACGTAGTGAGACCGCTGCTGTTGCTGATAATAGTAAACCGCTGCGTCTGTGTACAACCGTCTATGTGAATCAACCGCTGGATGGATTAAGGTCTTTCAGTGATCAGGGTGGAGAGAGAGGGGGGGGGGTGGTTTCTTGACTATATTTAACCACGCTGGTTAATGATAATAATAATACGGGTTGGTGAAGGGTGGCGACGGGGAAGGTGGAGTGGCAGAACTGGGTGTAATATTACTCGTCGCTGAACTTACAGCCGCGACCGGAAATCGCGCTCAGGAAGACGGAATTGGCATTGCGGTGCGCTAACCACTGCGCCACCGCTCCACTCTTGATCATAGCGGTGGTGGCGTTAGCTGCCGCGCTGCGGTGATACAGTGTCGGGACTGTCGTAAGTGCACAAACAGAACACACGCTTGTGACGGTATTGTCTTTGTGGACTCAGCCTCAAATGATACGAACACACACACGGGACACACACAGGAACATTGCCACGAGGGAGACAAAATCGGACGGGCTTGGTGCTGGCCACCCACCCCCTCGTGTGCCGTGCCGGCCTTCATAGAGGCTCGCTAACAGCACTTGCCCCCAATGTCTTGTGTTGTTGTCTTGTGTGTCTGTGAGGAGCGGTGGCGCAGCGGTTAGCACACCGCGCGACGAAAACCGGCCGACGACACGAGTTCGATTCCCGGCTCACGGTCACCAACACCCGGTGACGATGATCTGAACCGGTCCCGGGCCGGTTCAGATAACCCATGTCGGTGTTTATAGCTTCAGCGCTGCCGCGTGCGGCGAGTGCAAACCACTGCGCCAACACGCTCCACTCAACGTACACACACAGGAGACACACACATGGGACAGGGGGGACACACAGGAGACACACACAGGAGACACACACGGGACACACACAGGACACACACAGGACACACACACAGGACACACACAGGACACACACACAGGAGACACACACAGGAGACACACACAGGAGACACACAGGGGACACACACAGTGGACACACACAGGAGACACACACAGGAGACACACAGGGGACACACACACACGGGACACACACAGGAGAAACACACAGGGGCCACACAGGAGACACACAGGAGACACACACAGGGGACACACACAGGAGGCACACACATGAGACACACACACGGGACACACACACAGGAGACACACACAGGAGACACACACAGGAGACACACACAGGGGACACACACACGGGACACACACAGGAGACACACACAGGAGACACACACAGGGGACACACACAGGAGACACACACATGAGACACACAGGAGACACACACAGGAGACACACACAGGAGACACACACAGGAGACACACACAGGGGACACACACACGGGACACACACAGGAGACACACACAGGGGACACACACAGTAGACACACACACACGGGACACACACAGGAGACACACACACGGGACACACACAGGAGACACACACACGAGACACACACAGGAGACACACACACAGGGGACACACACAGGGATACACACACACAGGAGACACACACAGGCTGCGCGCGATTGTTCAACTGTCCAGGAACAGCTGAGGTCACCACAACCGCCGCGCTTGTGTTCAGAGTTGGCAAACGACGCCCCCCTGTGCGCCTATGGGTGGAGGGTTCAGGTGTGTGCGTCTCGTGTGTGTGTGTGTTGTGGGGAGCGGTAGTGTAGCGGTTAGCGCGCTGCGCTATGAACCTGGCGACTCGTGTTCGATTCCCGCTCACGGCTAACACCAGTGGCGATTATCTGAACCGGTCCTGGGCCTCCCCTAGGTCGACTCAGCCTTAAATGAGTACCTGGTGCGGTGTGTAAACATCGCCACTGGGGAGACAAAGGCGGTCGGGCGTGGTGCTGGCCACCCACCCCCTCGTGTGCCGTTCCGGCCTTCATAGGTGCTACTCGCTAACAGCACTTGCCCCTACAGTCTGTTAAGTCTATATGGGGGATCTTTGATCTTTGTCGCCGGGTTCGTAGCGTGCTGCGCACGATCGTGAAGGAATAGTTCGAGAGAAAGAGGGGGAGCGGTGGATTAGCCGCGACCCGGGTTCGATCCCCGCTCGTGAGCCTCCCCTAGGTCGACTCAGCCTCAAATGAGTAACTGATGCGGTGTGTAAGCATCGCCACCAGGGTGACAAAGGCGGCCAGGAGTGGTGTTGGCCACCCACCCCCTCGTGTGCCGTTCCGGCCTTCATAGGTGCTACTCGCTCACAGCACTTGCCCCAACAGTCTGTTAAAGGCTTCAACGGGGGTATATTTGTCTTTGGTGTTCAGGAAATAAGTACCTGGGGACCGGTATCAGCAATGGGGAGACAACGGCGATCACTTCATAGTTTCCTGCTAACAGCAGCTGCTCAGACGGCGGGGGGGGGGCTTTGTCTCTTTGTGTGTGGTGGTGTGGTGGTGTGATTGTGTGGTGGTGGTGTGTGGTGGTGGTGTGTGGTGTGTGGTGTGGTGTGGTGGTGTGGTGGTGGTGTGTGGTGGTGTGATGGCGTGGTGATGGCGTGGTGGTGGTGTGATGGTGTGTGGTGGTGTGGTGGTGTGGTGGTGTGTGGTGGTGTGGTGGTGTGGTGGTGGTGTGTGGTGTGGTGGTGTGATGGTGTGATGGTGTGTGGTGTGGTGTGGTGCTGTGTGCTGTGTGGTGTGGTGGTGTGTGGTGGGGTAGTGTGTGGTGTGGTGTGGTGGTGTGTGGTGGTGTGTGGTGGTGGGTGGTGTGGTGGTGTGTGGGGTGTGGTGTGGTGCTGTGTGGTGTGGTGCTGTGTGGTGGGGTAGTGTGTGGTGGTGTGTGGTATGGTGGTGTGTGGGGTGTGGTGTGGTGCTGTGTGCTGTGTGGTGTGGTGGTGTGTGGTGGGGTAGTGTGTGGTGTGGTGGTGTGTGGTATGGTGGGGTGTGGGGTGTGGTGTGGTGGTGTATTGGTGTGTGGTGTGGTGCTGTGTGGTGCTGTGTGGTGTGGTGGTGTGTGTGGTGTGTGTGATGTGTGTGGTGTGCGGTGTGGTGGTGTGCGATGTGATGGTGTGTGGTCGTGTGGTGTGGGGGTATGTGGTGTGGTGATGTGTGATGTGGTGGTGTGTGATGTGGTGGTGTGTGGTGTGTGGTGGGGTGGTGTGTGGTGTGTGGTGTGGTGGTGTGTGGTGTGTGATGTGCTGGTGTGCTGGTGTGTGGTGGTTTGTGGTGTGGTGGTGTGTGGTGTAGTAGTGTGTGGTAATGTGGTGGTGTGTGGTGTGTGGTGTGGTGGTGTGTGGTGTAGTAGTGTGTGGTGATGTGGTGGTGTGTGATGTGGTGGTGTGTTGTGTGTGGTGTGGTGGTGTGTGGTGTGTGGTGTGTGGTGTGGTGGTGTGTGGTGTGCTGGTGTGTGGTGGTTTGTGGTGTGGTGGTGTGTGGTGTAGTAGTGTGTGGTAATGTGGTGGTGTGTGGTGTAGTAGTGTGTGGTGGTGTGTGGTGTGGTGTGGTGGTGTGTGATGTAGTAGTGTGTGGTGATGTGGTGGTGTGTGATGTGGTGGTGTGCTGGTGTGTGGTGGTTTGTGGTGTGGTGGTGTGTGGTGTAGTAGTCTGTGGTGGTGTGTGGTGTGGTGGTGTGTGATGTGGTGGTGTGCTGGTGTGTGGTGGTTTGTGGTGTGGTGGTGTGTGGTGTGCTGTGGTGGTGTGGTAGTGTGTGGTGTGGTGGTGTGTGGTGTGGTGGTGTGTGATGTGGTGGTGTGTGGTGGTGTGTGGTGTGGTAGTGTGTGGTGGTGTGTGGTGTGGTGGTGTGGTGGTGTGTGGTGTGGTAGTGTGTGGTAGTGTAGTGGTGTGGTGGTGGTGTGGTGTGTGGTTGTGGTGGTGTGTGGGGTGTGTAGTCTATGCGTGATCCGTGCCTCTGGTGGTCTGGTGTGTGTGGTGTAAGGCGTTGTTCTGGCCTTCATAGGTGTTCGCTAACAGCGCATGTTCCAAACAGGGTGCGTAGCCTATACGGGCGATGTTCGTTTTGTGTGCATGCATACAGAACATGAAACCTAATTGTGTATGTATACGCACGAATTTCGAGATGAAATAATGTCGACCTTGTAAGCGGCTGAGACGTCTTATAATGGGATCGTGCATAGGACGCGTATCTCTTAGCACGCGACAGAAATATTAAATCACAGACGCCTCTGAAACAAATGAGTGGTGCGTGTGTGTGCGCGCACTAACGCTCCCGTGTGTGATTTAATTATGCGTGTGTGCGTGTCTGTGAGAGGCCGAGTTCTGTTCCCGCTCACGGCCAACACCCAGTGATGATTTTCTGAACCCGTGCTGTGCCTCCCCTGGGTCGACTCAGCCTCAAATCAGTTTCATGGTGCGATGTGTATAAAACATCGGCACTGGGGAATACAAAGGTGGCCGAGCGTGGAGCTGGCCACCCACCCCCTCGTGTCCCGTGCCGGCCTTCATAGGTACTCGCCAACAACACTTGCCCCAAAATCATGTGAAGGTTATACGGGGGATCATTGTCTTTGTATCGGGGGAGCTGTGGCGCAGCTGTTAGCGCACTGCGCTACGAATACGGCGTCCAGGCTGCGGTTAACATGACCGGTAATTATCTGAACCGGTCTTGTACCTCCACTAGGTCGACTCGGTCTCAAATTATTACACGGTTCGGTGGCGAAAACCATCGGCACCAGGGAGACAAATACCTAAATAGGTGCTCGCTAACACAGACATGGACCACCACCGGCCTATACCGGCCACATGGAGGTATATTTCTGTCGTGTGTAATGTTTGTGTGAGAGAGAGAGAGAGAGCGAAAGAGAGTGAGGGGCATGTTTTATGTGAGTCTGTGTTGTTTATGAATTGCGTCTGGGTTGAAAGGACAAGGCGTGCGCTTAAGATAATAAAGACAGCGTCTTGTCCACATCGGCACTTGCACCTGCCCTTTACACCATAAAGCAATCTGGTGCGATGTAAATAATCCCACGTCACACATTGGGCATCTCAGTCATTCCTGGTCGGCCTACATCATCGCTGGTTAGCCGTTGGGACATCATCACCATCGTCGCCATCGTCGTCATCACCAGAAGCAGAGCTGCTGCCATGTTCAATCTACTGCTGGGTCAATGCCTCCCTAAGCTGAAGCAGCATATCTCGCACAATCCCGCGACGAATGCTTCCGCCGAGCAGGCGCTACAACGCGGGCTGGGTTTGTTCTCAGATTGTAAATGTTGTGGCTTGGCTCTCCAACACACCGGTGTGTTGGAGAGCCAAGCCAAGTACTCAGATTGTAAATGTTGTGGCTTGGTTCTCCAACACAAGTACTCAGATAGTAAATGTTGTGGCTTGGCTCTCCAACACACCGGTGTGTTGGAGAACCAAGCCAAGTACTCAGATTGTAAATGTTGTGGCTTGGTTCTCCAACACAAGTACTCAGATAGTAAATGTTGTGGCTTGGCTCTCCAACACACCGGCGTGCTGTACCAGTGACGAATTGGCCACGTTCTGTTTACGTGGTTGGCTGTGTCGGGTGGTGGCGGGTTTAACGACACATTTATATATTTACGCGATCTAACCCCCCCCCCCCAAAAAAAAAAAAAACCTCTATTATGGATGATATTGGTTCCGAAAGTCAACTACTGCTTGTTAAACTGGATTTGTCGCTCCGTCTCCCGCTCGGTGGTGGGGGGAGGCGTCCCATGGGATTGCGGTGAGTTCCTTTCCTTGGTCGCCACTGCGAGTATTAATCTTCATCATCCGGCCATCGGCGCCTTCTTAGCGACTCATCCTGCCCGTACCTAGCCAACTTAATCTTCTTCGGAGTCCAAATTATCTTTTTAATGGCACGCTAAGTTAACTAATGCATGCGTTCCTCGGCGTGTCTATCAATGACCAGTCATGCCGATTTAACACGCAGGCTTTCGCGAGCAATAGCCTCTGTAAAAAAGGTTTTTTTGTTGGGTTAGATCGCGTAAATATAAATGTGTCGTTTACCCGACGCCACCCGACGCAGCCAATTAGTAAGGTTTGTCACGTAAAACAAAACGTGGCATTTCGTGACAACTTCAGCACACCGGTGTGTTGGAGAGTAAACCCATAACGTTTACGGTTTAAGTGAAACGTTTCGCTGGTGATTACAACCAGCTTCATCAGGCGATTTGCAATAATTATAATGGCCAAGCGAAAGCACGCGTCTCTCCGCACTAGCCCTTGCTCACCTCTCAGTTGCTGCTTCCATTCTCGTGGGGTCTGTGCCGCGACCTCCTGCCAGCGAGCCATCTACACTTCACGTGGAATCGAAGTGCACGTAGCCTGGCACCAAGCGTCGCGGTGACGTCGCCGCCACTTAGTGGCGAATGGCGAGTGTTGTTGTTGTTGTGTGCGTCATGGCAGAGGTAGAACACGCTGATTGTAAACACTCGGTTTGGGTCACATCTTCTAAAAAAACGTACCAAGTATCGAATACCCAATTGTGAGAAAACTTTCATTTTATACGGCGTCATTCATGCCAACAGCATCTCACCATGCTGTATATGAGGACCAAATCCCCATATACACGGTTGGCTACGTACGGCTCGAAAGAAGCCCAACACACACACACCCACATACCAAGGTGTGCGTTTTTGGTGCCAGATAAAAGGGTTAAAACCTATTACTATATTTTGCTACTGGCAAAGGAGGTCTCGTAATGGTAATGCTTACTCCGAGCTCTCAATACTCTGACAGTGCGCTGTTTTTTAGTTGTACGCCTTTTGGCGTCATCTGGTCCAACACCAGTCGAGACTAGGCTCTAAGAAAAGCCGTCTCGGGTGTGCACCAATCAATTTCAAGGACAGTGCATATCATTATCAGAGTTGTCTCTTTTTGTTTGCATTTTGACTGCTTGTGTTGTGGTTATTGCAAACATGATCCCTTATATAAAGGTGTCAGTTTTTGGTGCCAGATAAAAGGGTAAAAACCTAATACTATATCTTGCTACTGGCAAAGGAGGTCTCATAATGAAAACCCTACTGCCGAGTAAAATCATAAATGAATAAACAAATTGCCCCAAAATGAAAGAACGCAAGCAACAACAGCACAGTGATCACAACAAAGCAAATGAGTCCGTGAGGTGTCTACGCATCGCAGACCACAGTCCCAAGGCAGGAAATCGTCGCAGGAGATGGCAGAGTATTTCAATTGAGCGCCTTTCAAATCATCCAGATATATATTTTCCAAAATGTCACAGGGCTAGGTTCCAACAACAAAAAGTTGAACATAATAACCCCCCCACCCACTCGCCCCGCTATTCATATTTATTTTGGATTCAGCACCATATTAAACATTATATTATAATAATCTGCAGATGCCACATTTCGCATAATTTGGTTGGATGAAAAAAAAGTGATCTTACAATTTTTGCTGCGGCCCAAATTCAGATGATGTTAGGTTATTGGATAAACTCACGTTGTCCGCATAGCCTGTATGATGCATACTCAATATATATATACACACACCACATTTCATCTCTCTAGTTCTCGAATAATATTAGAATTTGCATCCATCAGTCACGCTCACGACCGGCTATAAATATCAGATGAATAATAATGATATAAAAACATGGTACGTATGAAAACATCAGTGGCGAGGAGTGATATTTGAAGCCTTGTTGGGTAACATCCCTCCTTCTCCACCACCACCACCACCAACCGACAGTGAGTGAGAAGTGTGGTGAAGTATGGTCAAAACACCCCCCTCTCTCTCAACCGCCCTCTGCCTCCATGACCGGCAAGGCATTGATTGGAGTGATAAAATACGCTGACGATTGTAGAAAATGGTTGTTGTTGTTGTTGTTGTTGTTTTTACGTGATTAAGATTTTCAATGGGGTACGTAAACACAAGGAGTGCATTTTTACAGACGCAGCGTAATTTAGAGTGGGTTCGTCGTGTTCTTTTAATTAGCAGTTAGATTTCGTCTCGCGCTTTTCGTTCCCTGATGTAATTTTCGCAAAATGTTACCGTTTATTTAAAATAGTTTCGTCACGTGGGACGATGCGACGTTAAAAGGGTCGGTCAATATTGAACAAGATTTTGGATTGTTATTTTAGTGTTTTTTTGGAGTGCAATTAGGTATACTTACGTAGAAATGAATGAGAAATGAATTGCATCCGTTCTCAATCCCACCAATGGACAAAAGCCCTCTCTCTCACACGCCGTGTCGGGGAATTGTTTAGCCAGGCTCCACCGCGGTGATCCGTGCGAGTTGATAAGGACGGGACTTGTTCTGGTATCACTTGCGACCGATGTGTATCAGTGTCCGGTCAATTGAACTCTGGTAGCCCGCCGGGTTCATCGTGCAGCGCGCTAACCACTGCGCCACCACTCCGCCCCCCCCCCCCCCCCCCACACTTACTCAACAATCTCACATCGACAATTTGAATAAATTAAGTGGTGGCGCTGCTGCTGCTGCGTTGGCGATGGCGCACAAAGCACAACTAACGACAACAACAAAAACAACACATCCGTCGTTAACACTGTTTCCTTATAACGGGAAAATATTTGGAAAAGAAAAAGGTCCGTTGCCCGAAACGTCGCATATTATATATATAGATTTTTTTTTCTTTTAAGGGCACAGCGTTATTAATAAGTCAGTCAACAAGCAACAATTCCCCGTACGTGGCAAGCCCTGTCTTGCGGCAGTTTGGCCCCGAGAGAGTTTCGAAGCGGTCAATGTCATAGATAACGCGAGAGAATGAGATGCATCCAAGGAGCGTTAGAGGGTAGCGGCGACTGTGGCTTGGGAGAGGGTCTTCATCCAGCAGTGGATTGACCACGACTGGTAACGACGACGATGATGAGGTGAGAGATCGCGGGGCAGTTACAAGGAGTGACACTGACGATCCCTGGAGAACTCATTAAGTGAAGCTCTGTGATCACAAAAGTGAGAAGCGAACGAGGGATAAAATGTCACGCACCGGTCGAGGGAGGATGAACGTACGCGTGCATTCATGCGGCCTATAAACACACAGCACACACAACACACAGCACACACAGATCATAACAATGACCTGGCCAGTGTGAACGTCCAAAGAAGAACAACACAGCACAACTTTGTTCGCACTCTTGTTTGTCGGTGTTATCATTATTCACCGGACTCTCTCCGATGTCAGGAGTTTTAAGTGTTTACTGTCGCCCTGCCTGGTTGGCGGGATGTGTCTACGTTGCTTCTCTCTGGCTCGTGTGTTGTGTTCACCTCCGAACCCGGGATCGTGGTCGCGTCGTTGTATCTGTGGTGTGTTTTTGTGAGCATTGTCGATGTTAATGCGGGATGTGTTGTTGAGCGTTTTAAGACGCAAATTGCATGACTATATGAATCCAATTGGTGTTATTATAATTTTTGCAATTTTTTTGTCCTTTTGAACGATGTTCAATTTGCTCTGGAGAAGTGACGATAATAACGATGAGTGTGATTATTCTGATGATTACTGATGATGATTCATCATAATGGTCATTATCACGATTGGCAATCGTCATGACGATGGCGATTATGATAAATAAAAAATTATAATAAATGATGATGATGGACAAATATCACGATGATATGACTATTGATGATGATGATCATGATTCAAAATATGTGAATATAGTTGAGGGCGATGAAAAATAGTATTATCGTCATTGATCAACTATTATGATAACGACGATTGTTGACGATAATTCTGATTACCAATCAGTATGTTGATTCATGATGGGGATGATAATCATAATTATTATTGATTATTATTGAGTATCATTATGATTGACGATCGTAATGATGATCATTCAGGATCATCGAGGGCCGTCATGATTCAGGATGTTGATGCTATTCGTACACGATGATGACTCGTGATGAAGATAACAATTAGCAGAATCGACAGACATCCCCGACGGTGGTGTTGTGAGGGTGTTGTGAGGGTGTTGCGAGGGTGTTGTTGTGAGGGTGTTGTTGTGAGGGTGTTGTTGTGAGGGTGTTGTGAGGGTGTTGTTGTGAGGATGTTGTTGTGAGGGTGTTGTGAGGGTGTTGTTGTGAGGGTGTTGTGAGGGTGTTGTTGTGAGGGTGTTGTGAGGGTGTTGTTGTGAGGGTGTTGTGAGGGTGTTGTTGTGAGGGTGTTGTGAGGGTGTTGTGAGGGTGTTGTTGTGAGGGTGTTGTTGTGAGGGTGTTGTGAGGGTGTTGTTGTGAGGGTGTTGTGAGGGTGTTGTGAGGGTGTTGTTGTGAGGGTGTTGCGAGGGTGTTGTTGTGAGGGTGTTGTTGTGATGGTGTTGTCAGGGTGTTGTTAGGGTGTTGTTGGGAGGGTGTTGGGAGGGTGTTGTTGTGAGGGTGTTGTGAGGGTGTTGTGAGGGTGTTGCGAGGGTGTTGTTGTGAGGGTGTTGTGAGGGTGTTGTTGTGAGGCTGTTGTTGTGAGGGTGTTGTGAGGGTGTTGTTGTGAGGGTGTTGTGAGGGTGTTGTGAGGGTGTTGTTGTGAGGGTGTTGTGAGGGTGGTGTTGTGAGGGTGTTGTTGTGAGGGTGTTGTGAGGGTATTGTGAGGGTGTTGTTGTGAGGGTGTTGGGAGGGTGTTGTGAGGGTGTTGTTGTGAGGGTGTTGTGAGGGTGTTGTGAGGGTGTTGCGAGGGTGTTGTTGTGAGGGTGTTGTGAGGGTGTTGTGAGGGTGTTGTGAGGGTGTTGTTGTGAGGGTGTTGTTGCGAGGGTGTTGTTGTGAGGGTGTTGTCAGGGTGTTGTGAGGGTGTTGTGAGGGTGTTGTGTTGAGGTTGTTGTGAGTGTGTTGTGAGGGTGTTGTTGTGAGTGTGTTGTGAGGGTGTTGTTGTGAGGGTGTTGTGAGGGTGTTGTGAGGGTGTTGTTGTGAGGGTGTTGTTGTGAGGGTGTGTCAGGGTGTTGTGAGGGTGTTGTGAGGGTGTTGTTGTGAGGTTGTTGTGAGTGTGTTGTGAGGGTGTTGTTGTGAGTGTGTTGTGAGGGTGTTGTTGTGAGGGTGTTGTGAGGGTGTTGTGAGGGTGTTGTTGTGAGGGTGTTGTTGTGAGGGTGTTGTCAGGGTGTTGTGAGGGTGTTGTGAAGGTGTTGTTGTGAGTGTGTTGTGAGGGTGTTGTGAGGGTGTTGTGAGGTGTTGTGAGTGTGTTGTGAGGGTGGTGTGACGGTGTTGTGAGGGTGTTGTTGTAAGGGTGTTGTGATGGTGTTGTGAGGGTGTTGTTGTGAGGGTGTTGTTGTGAGGGTGTTCTGAGTGTGTTGTGAGGGTGTTGTGAGGGTGTTGTTGTGAGGGTGTTCTGAGTGTGTTGTGAGGGTGTTGTGAGGGTGTTGTTAGGGTGTTGTGAGGGCTCGAGACGCCAGGGCACAGCTCAGCGAGCTGCCCACCGCCGGGGACCACACACGCAAGCCTGGCTCATTGGCAGACTCACGCCGGCATGCCTCGCTCACTCACCCGGCGATGCGTTATATTATTTAGCATCATTATTATTATTATTATGCACCACGCGGTGCGTTGAGTAGAGTTTCTCGTAGCTTCAAGCTGTAGCTAAGTCACTCGACTTGTCATTTCAATGTGCCACCACTCCGGGCCACACACCCGCACACTGCAACGCGTGCTAAAGATGGATGGATGGTCGTGCTTTATGTAGAAGTGATGGAGATGATGATGATATGATGGCGATGATAATAATGATGTAATGATGATGATAATCAACGATGATATGAAGATAGGATTAAGATAATGGTATAGTATGCAGATTATATCAAGGATATGACGAGACAGATATTATGATTATATGATGGAAATGATGATTATATGAAGGAGATGATGATATGATGATGATAGAGATGATAATGATGATAATATGATGATATGAGATGATTATAATAAAAGGATAGAGATGATGATGATATTATGGATATGATGATGAGATGGAAATGATGTTGGGCTGCAAAGTGACCAGGATATGGTACTACAGTACTGGATTCTTGAATCCATCTGTGCGGAGCTTTGCGTGTTACCCCCCGCCCCGCCTCGTATGCGTGGTGGGTTATCTCCATCTATGTTCTAGGGTGGTGAAGTATGGTCAAACAACAGGCGAAACTCCTCACACCGACAAGCACACGCAAACACCCCCACTCAGTCAGACGTACACATTGCAAATATCCCCCATATAGCCTTGGCAGACCGTTGGGGCAAGTGCTGTTAGCGAGCAGCACTTATGAAGGCCAGCGCGGCACACGAGTGGGTGGGTGGCCAGTACCACACCCAGCCGCCTTTGTCTCCCTCGTGGCGATGTTTACACATCGCACCAGGTACTCGTTGGAGGCTGAGTTGACCTAGAAGAGGCCCAGTATCTGTTGAGATAATCGTCACTGTGTCACGTTCCGCACACAATCCACGCACACCCCACACTGACACACACACTCACAATCCACTCACACACAACACTGACACAGACACTCACAATCCACTCACACCCACTCACAATCCACTCACACTGACACACACACACTCACAATCCACTCACACCCACTCACAATCCACTCACACTGACACACACACTCACAATCCACGCACACCCCACACTGACACATACACACACTCACAATCCACGCACACCCCACACTGACACATACACACACTTACAATCCACTCACACCCAACACTGACACACACACTCACAATCCACTCACACCCACACTCACAATCCACGCACACCCCACACTGAAACACACTCACAATCCACTCAGACCTACACTTACACACACACTCACAATCCACTCACACCTACACTGACACACACACTGACACTCACACTCCACACACACACAGAGACACACACACTCCACACACACACACACTGACACACACTGACTCACACACTGACACACACTGATACACACACTGACACACACACACTGACACACACACACTGACACACACACACTGACACTCCACACTGACACTCCACACTGACACACACACTGACACACACTGACACACACACCCACACTGACACTCACACTGACACTCCACACTGACACACACACTGACACACACTCACACACACTCACACACACCCAACACACACCCAACACACAATGGAGGCGCTGAGAGGCGCCGTGATGGTGATGGAGTAATGGCGCCACACACTGGTGGGCTTTGATGGCCGCTCCTCCCCGTGTCCCACCGCTCCTCACCTCCTCGACATCTTTCACCGCTCACCCCCTCCTGCGTCTCCCACCCCTCATCCCTTCCGCGTCTCCCATCTCTCACCCCCCCTGCATCTCCCACCACTCCACCTCCTCTACATTTCCCACCCATCCGCGTCTCCCACCCCACAATGTATCGACCCGAGTTAATGGCACGGAGCCACCCTCCCCCCTCTGCCCCCCTCTGCCCCCCCTCTGCCCCCCTCTGCCCCCCCCCTCTGCCCCCCCCCTCTGCCCCCCCCCTCTGCCCCCCCCCTCTGCCCCCCCTCTGCCCCCCCTCCTCATTCACTGCCCCCCCCCCGCACGGCTCCCCCAGGCTGCCAGTAAGAAGCGCGGCTCTAGGATTAGGGGATCAGGGGTGTGACGCTGATCCCACCACCGCTCCCCCTGTACAAAGGCAAAGGTCCCCCGTCTAGGCTTCTTGTTGCGAGTGCTGTGAACGAAGGGCGGCATGGCACGTGAAGCACCTTCCTCTGCCCGGTCGCCGATGTTTGACCCGCATCGCCCCGTGAAACAGATTTAAGGCTGAGTCGTCCTAGGTGAGGCCCAGCGCCGGTTTCAAATTGAACTCGATGGAGTCGCCGGGTTCGCAGCGCGACGCGCTAACCGCTGCACCACCGCTGCCCTCGTACACACACAGACAAAGATAACCCGTATAGCCTTAACAGACTGAAGGGGCAAGTGCTGCAGGCGAGCACCTATGAAAGCCGGCACGGTACACGAGGGGGTGGGTGGCCAACACTACGCCCTACCGCATTTGTCTCCCCAGTGGCGATGTTTACACACCGCACCAGCTACTCATTTGAGGCTGAGTCGACCTAGGGGAGGCCCAGGAACGGTTCAGATAATCGTTACTGGTGTTAGCCGTGAGCGAGAGTCGAACTCGGGTCGCCGGGTTCGTAACGCAGCGCGCTAACCGCCACCCCACCGCTCCCTTGATACACACCAGCGCACATACACACACGCATACACACCCCAATCCGTATATCCACATATACAGCAACACAGTCACGCACACACGCACCATCCCCCGCTCCCGCCCCCACCTCATCATACCAGGCAGGGGGTCACGCAGAGATAGTCACTGCAAATGTCACTCTGGGCCCGGTGACCCTTAGCGAGAGACGTGCGGTTTTATTTATTTTAATTTATTACGCGTCGGCACTTTCTCTCCCCCACCTCGATCCTTGCCCCTCCCCCCTCTCCCTGTCTCCCTCTCTCTCTCTCCCTATCTTTCCCTATCCCCCCCCCCTCTCTCCCTTCTCTTCCTGCCTCCCCCCATGCATCTCTCTCTCCCCCTCCCTCTCTCCCTGCCTTTCTCCCCCCTTCTCTCTCCCCTCCCTCGGTGTACATAACGAGAAAAAAGATGCTGGAGGGTGACACTGACGGCTGCTCTGCGCTTCCAGTGTTCAGATGCCTGTTCAAGGCGCGGCTCCGGCTGGAGCACGCGTACCACACACATGTCGGTGATGTGCACGTCTTCTTCGAACACTGGGGAGCAGGAAAAGCCCCTCTCTGTACCAGCGTGGACGGCACCCTCGTGTTCACCTTCTGAAGCGCTCGCTCGTCACCGTGGCGTACGCGATGACCACCACCACCACCACGTGACTTTTATTTCGTGTTGTGCGCGGTGCTTTTAGCGCCACAGCGCGTGGATTTGTAGCGTTTATTTTCATTTGTTTGCTGGTGACTTTGTGTATTTCATATTGAAATCGCCTCCAGTGCTTTTGCTGTTGGCGGCAATAAAAGTTGTTTGAAAGTATCTCCCTGCCTCTCTCCCCATATCTCTTTTTTCTCTCTCTTTTTTTACGATCAGAGGAAGCAAGAAAATGCTCGGTGTAGTCGGCACTTTGCTTCGTTCATCATTTCGCTTTTCTTTGTTTTTTTCCCAATGCTTTGCTTTATGTGCCTCCCCCCCCCCCCTTTTTTAAATGAAAGATTTCACAAAAGATTTCACGCTCTGCTCTCCTCCTTCTTACCCCTTCCCTCTATATTTTTTTTCTCTCGCGCACCCCCCCCCCCCTCCCCTAGTGACGGTTGAAAGGCAAACGCTTTCGCGATTTGCAAATCACCTCGGGGGAGAGAAACGTCGTTTCCAGAGCCTCAATTGAGTCTCACGGACTCAAGAGGAGGCGCACTGCATCACAGCGGATGTCTTGAGAGAGGCAGGGGCACGGGCTACAAGCTGCCCGTACACCTCGTCACCGCGGAGTCAGATTCTCGATTTATCCTGGAGGAATCCGATGAGCTATGAAGCTCTTTCCTTACACACGTCCAGTAGAATCGGTCAGATGGTCGGAAGCTGAGCAGATTTTGAGCCTGCCTATTGCCGAAATGGGTGACCAGAATGCGTACCGGGGGTGCTATAGGTTGCACAGGAGACTGCGTTTGGCGGTGGGCAGCGGAGAGCAGTGAAATTAAATCAACTGTTGTACTCTACTTCGATGCACCCTCCCCCCACGCCACCGGCCACGTACACGCTGGAAATTGCAGCTAATCTCTGTACATGTGTTCACGCATACTCTCCAAACATCACATCATCGATGCAGCTTTACAATCATAGTATTTGGGGGGGGGGGTTGGGATGGTGTAGCGGTGGTGCAGTGGTGACCTCGCTTCTCTGTGAATGAACCCGGCGATCTGAGTTCGAATACGCCCGGCCACAGCTAACGTGGTGTTCGTGGAATCTATGTTCTATGTACGTTGAACTTCCTTCGCACCGTACGTAGCCAACCGTGCTCAATCGGAAGCCCCCCCCGCCCCGCTCCACCTTCCCCCACCCCCTCCTTCCTCCTCACCTCACGGACCCGAATTCACGGGGGCATCCGTCTCAGAGCGCTAGCGCTTCCATTGACATTTAAGCAGTGAATTATACATCTCCGCAGCTTTGCAAATTGGTTATGGAGTCCGTCTGCCCTCCCTTGTGTCTCCCGCCCCACCCCCCACTTACCCCCCTTTGGCTCCCCTCTGATACCCCCCCAGCCCCCCCCCCCCGTGCCGCCGCTTATCCTAACCCCTGGTCGCCTGCAGAGTCTGGAAATGTTAAGGTGGATACCCAGTGGCGCGCAGTGCAAACAAACGTTGGCCCACGTGCTAGTCACATTGGGTACAGAGAACGTAGCGCTCCGAAACGTGGATCTTCCTGCACCGCAGCTCCCTCATCTCGGCCTTCGTCAGCAGCTGCATCAGCCCCCCCTCCCCCCCCACATCCTAATCGGAGGGAACACTGTTTTGTCGTCTTGGTGTGGCATGGGATTTTTGTTGTTGTTTTGTTGTTGTTTTGCTGCCTTTCCCAGGCTTGCACTCGGAATTTATGTACGAGTCCAATTTGTACTTACATGGTTTATTCACGCGGTATTAAATAATTTGGTTTTAGTGACTTGCTCAACGTGCATCAATCTCGCTCTTGCATCTTTTATAGCCTTGCTTGTTGCTGACTCGCCCCTACTGGACATCTGTGGGGGGGGGGGGGGAAAGCTTCATAGCTCATCGGATTCCTCCTGCAGTTTAAACAAATATTCTGATTGCCATCGTTTCTGTTACCACCAAAGACAAAGATCCCCCGTATAGCCTACGCAGACTTTTGGGGCAAGTACTGTTAGCGAGCACCTATGAAGACCGACACGGCACACGAGGGGGTGGGTGGCCAGCACCACGCCCGGTCGTCTTTGTCTTCCCAATAACGATGTTTACACACCGCACCAGGTATTTTTTTACGGGTGAAATCGACCTTCAGCCAGCACACAGCCACGTGGGTTAGTCGCGTAGCGCGCTAGTCCCTACGTCGCCGCTTCTTGCCTTCCACACAAACACACACGCGTCTACAAAGACAGAGATCTCCCATATAGCCTTAACTGACCGTAAGAGCAAGTGCTGTTTGCGAATAACACCCAAGAAGTCTGCTACGGCACACGAGGGGGTGGGTAGCCAGCAACACGCCGGGCCGCCTTTGTCTCCCTAGTGGCGACGTTTACACACCGCACCAGGTACTCATTTGAGGCAGAGTCGACCTATTTATTAATGGGTGAAATCGACCTACGCACACACGCGCACACGCGCGCGCACAGGTCTTGATTCCGAGATATGCAAAGATAATTCAGCACAACTCAGTTGCGGCTCATCCGGCCCCGCTCCCCTCCCTACTTTCACCCATCCGTCCCCATCCCCTCGATTAAATCCCCGTCTCAGTCAACACCTCCCCCCTATCCCTTCCTCACCCCCCCCCCTCTTTGTTCGCGTGGTTTGGGAGCAGAGATCCCCACGCCGCACCACGCGCGGCCTCTCCTCCGGGTTGACACAAGGACACGGCCAAGGGACGTGCGCGTGTGATGTGTGATGTGTGTGTGCCTTTCATTTCTCGCCTTCTGTTTGCGCGCCCTTCTCCTGCCTGAGCGCACCTCCCTCCCCTCTGCTTCCCCAACACCACCACCCTCTCTGCTCGCCATACCGTCCCACTGTCTCCCAATGCTGCCGCTACCGTTACCACTACTCCCTACGCCTCCTGCTGTACACATCACCACCACCACTACTACTCCCTCCCCCTCCTCTTGCTCCCACCATCACCTCGATCAACTCCATACGAATCCCTCTGCATCCACCACCACAACCCACCACACAACCCACCACCACAACCCACCACCACAATCCACCACAACCCACCACACAACCCACCACCACAACCCACCACCACAACCCACCACCACAACCCACCACACAACCCACCACCACAACCCACCACCACAACCCACCACCACAACCCACCACACAACCCACCACCACAACCCACCACCACCACAACCCACCACCACAACCCACCACACAACCCACCACACAACCCACCACCACAACCCACAACCCACCACCACAACCCACCACACAACCCACCACCACAACCCACCACCACAACCCACCACCACAACCCACCACCAACCCACCACCACAACCCACCACCACAACCCACCACACAACCCACCACCACAACCACCACCACAACCCACCACCACAACCCACCACCACCACAATCCACCACCACAACCCACCACCACAACCCACCACCACAACCCACCACCACCACAATCCACCACCACAACCCACCACCACAACCCACCACCACAACCCACCACCACAACCCACCACCACAACCCACAACCCACCACCACAACCCACCACCACAACCCACCACCACAACCCACAACCCACCACACAACCCACCACCACAACCCACCACCACAACCCACAACCCACCACCACAACCCACCACCACAACCCACCACCACAACCCACCACACAACCCACCAACACAACCCACCACCACAACCCACCACCACAACCCAACACACAACCCACCACCACAACCCACAACAACCCACCACCACAACCCACCACCACAACCCACAACAACCCACCACCACAACCCACCACCACAACCCACCACCACAACCCACCACCACAACCCACAACAACCCACCACCACAACCCACCACCACAACCCACCACCACCACCACAACCCACCACCACAACCCACAACAACCCACCACCACAACCCACCACCACAACCCACCACCACAACCCAACACACAACCCACCACCACAACCCACCACTCCCTAGCTCAGCTCCCGTCGGCACATCTGCATAATCTCCATTATCTCCCCCCGCCACGTCCCACTGCCTCCATCTGTGCCCACCATCACAGCCCCCTTCCACCGCACCTCCGATTAGCACGGTTGGCTACGTACGGTGTAAAAGAAGTCCAACACGTATACGTACACGTGCCTGTCACTGTGTCGCAATATGATAACCTCCTCCACCTTCAGTCTTTCCCCATCAACACTTGCTCTCCCATCATCACTCAATATCTCATTCCGCATCACCTGCACCATTACCACCCTCTCTCTATCCCTCTCTCCATCCCTCCAACAAAGCTCTATCAAAGAAGAGAAATGTGGCCCGGTGTAGCGCTTCGCTTTGTTTGCGTCTATACACACACAGCATGCCCACACACATACATAAAACACACACAGGCACGTACGAAGCGTCTTAATGTTTTATTAAAGGCGCTATAGAAGCTATAATAATTGTTCATCATATGCAGCGTAAAGACACCGTATATACACATGCCATATAAACAGAAAGATCCCATTATAGCCAAAGCCATTCCAGACCGTTGGGGCAAGAAGACAGATGAGGGCGCAAGGGCGGTGTGACCAGGACCACGCCCGACCGCCTTTGTCTTCCCAGTGGCAACGTTTACACACCGTACCAGGTACTCATTTGAGGCTGAGTGGACCTAGGGGAGGCCCAGGACCGGTTCAGATAATCGTCACCGTTGTTGGCCGTGAGCGGGAATCGAACCCGGGTCGCGGATTCGTAGCGCAACGCACTAACTGCTACACCACCGCTCCCCCATACAAAACAAAGACAAAGATCCCCCTATAGCCTGAACAGACTGTTGGGGCAAGAGCTGTTAGCGAGCACCTATGACGGCCAGCACGGCACACGAGGGGGTGGGTGGCCAGCACCACGCCCGGCCGCCTTTGTCTCATCCAGTGGCGATATTTACCACACCGCACCAGGTACTCATTTGAGGCTGAGTCGACCTAGGGAGGCCAAGGACCGGTTCAGATACACCCAAACACACACACGCACAGACGCACACGCGCACACACCCCGACAATACATTAATGCGGGCGTGCACACGCAACGTATGTGAATGTTTAGACTATATAATTGTTTTTTTCCGATTAACTTTATTCTACACTTAGTGTGCAGTGCTTTCAATTTATCGCAGAGTGCTTCCCCTTGACTCTTAATTGATGATATCATATGGAGGCTATGGTTTAAATCATTGATTTGTTTCCGTCCCTGTGTGTTTGCATGCATCCACAATGTTTACAGGGCAATGCTGTCCGTCTGTTTGTGGGGTCAATATGTGTGTGTAGCGGTTAGTGTAGCGGTTAGCGCGCTGCGCTACGAACCCGGCGACCCGTGTTCGATTCCCGTTCACGGTTCCCAACACCAGTGACGATTATCTGAACCCGTCTTGCACCTCCCCGAGCTCGACTCAGCCTCAAAAGAGTGTCTGATCCGGTGTGTAAAAACAACACCACTGGGGAGACAAAGGCGGTCGGGCGTGGTGTTGGCCACCCAACCCCCTCGTGTACGGAGCTGGCCTCGCTAATGGCACTTGCCCCAAATGTCGGTGAAGGCTATACGGGCGACCGTTGTCATTGTGTGATGTATTTATATCGACTCAACATTAAAATGAGTACCTGGTGCGACGCGGAAAAATCGCCACAAGGGAGACAAAGGCGGCCGGGCGTGGTGTTGGCCATCCACTCCCTCGTGTGCCGTGCCGGCCTTCATAGATGCTCGCTAACAGCACTTGCCCCTACAGTCTGGTTATGGCTCTACGGGGGATCTTTGTCTTTATGCTGGGGGTGGGGGGTGGAGCGGTCGTGTAGTAGTATATGCACGATATACGAAGGATATTTGTCTTTAGAGTTATGTTTAATGTTATCCTTAGACGGGAATCGAATTCTGGTAGTCGCCTGGTTCCTAGCTTAGTGCGTCAACCACTGCGCCACCGCTCCTCGTGCTGTTAACATGCAGGGTGGCTCAAAAGGCGGGACGCATGAGGGTTACTGTATTAAATTTATTCGTAACACTGCCATTGAAATATTTTCATTGCTAATTCTTTAGGTGAATATTTTGTTTATTATCATTATTAACATCTATTTATACTCTTCCTGTGGGGTCAACTCAATTTCCGTTGTTTACAAATCTCGACGAAGAACCCTGTGAATGAATTGTGACGAAACATATTTGATGAATGTAAAAACAAAGTACCAAATTTATTTCAAAATGAAATGCATGCACGCATGCGTGAATGTTAATGGAAGTCAGATTTTACATTTATTAAAATGTATCAAAATAACCTTGTGGTATGTTATTAAAATAAATATAATAACCTCATGTATCCTGACTTTTGGGCCACCCTGTATATTGACGCGATGGCGAGATGTTATTTCCCTTGCCTGGTATGCAGGAGGTCGTGGGTTCGATCCCGACCCTGACGCCTGCTGCTGTATATTTGTACTAGATTTGAAGCTTTCGTGACTGCAAGGATTCATATTCTTAGGTTTTTTCGGTAAAGTCACGTCCGTAAAAAAAAATTAAAATTTATAAAAGTAAAATAAAATAAAAATCACGACGTTTCGGAAGTTTGTGTTGCCTGCGAAACGTCGTGATTTTTATTTTATTTTACTTTTATGAATTTACAAAAGTTTTACCTACGTGACTTTACCGAAAAAACCTAAGAATATGTATATTTGTAGTTTGCGTGTTTTCCCTGAGGGTCGCGTAGATTTTTCTCCGGCTCCTCCGGTTTTTCCCTCCACATTTCGAAACATGCGTTTGGATTATTTGGCTGCTATAAATTTCCACGTGATGATAAGCCACTTGATCCATCATTTGTGGCCAGGTCGCTTCTAAATAACAGCGATATGGCTTCGTGGGCTTTACCTGGTTAAAATAAAACTAGTTTGTTCTTGTAGTTTAGTTTGATATTAATAGCTGGACCAACTGCTGAAATGACGCAGTGCAGGCCCAACTCTGCTTAGTTTAAATTTTGACTTAAAACTTTCGTGACTGCAGGAATTAATATTCTTTGCTTCTTTAGGTAAAGTCACGTAGATGGAAAAATTATAATAAAAAGAAAGTGAATAAAAATAAAATAAAAATTATAAAAATAAAAATTGGAGTGAGTGTACTGGCAGTCTATAATGTAGACTGTAGTCTGGTTATTAAGTTTGGTGAGTGTACTGGCAGTCTATAATCTAGACTGTAGCAATGGTTATTAAGCTGGGTGAGTGTATTGGCAGTCTACAATGGAGTCTGTAGCCTGGTTTATAAGCTGGTGAGTGTACTGGCAGTCTATGATGCATACTGGAGCAATGGTTATTAAACTGAGTGAGCGTACTGGCAGTCTGTAATGTAGACTGTAGCCTGGTTATTAATCTGAGTGAACGTGCTGGCAGTGTATAATGTAGACTTATTCTGGTTCTTTCAGTGATGAAAATAAACTAAAATAAAACGAAAACCACGACGTTTCAATTGCAACACAAGCGGTCGTCATCAGGAAAAGAGGGGTAAACCTCGAAAGGCAAAATGTGTATAAAGGTTTAGAGATGGGCGTAGCCCAAGTGTGTCAGCAGCATGGGCAGGGCAGCTAATGTTAATGTAGGAGGAAGCAGCGCCAACACAGCGGGTCTACACCAATCAAAGGGCCGCCAGGCAATCATTGCACCTCGCTCCACATACCCAAACTGCTGACGATGGAGGTTTAAAAAAAAATCAAGTCATGACCCAAAGTGGTTGATGACATCTTTCCAATGATTGCTGAGTTTAGAACCATCCTCACAGTTGAAATTGTGTCTGTGTCTGTATATATGGATGGCTTCATGAACTAATCTTTGTTGATAGACAGTGGGTTTGAAAAGTACTTGCGTCTTAGAGAAATCTATTTCGTGTGAACCAGCCGCATTAAAATAATGATCTGCCACGGCAGAGGTATTGGTCCTACCGTGTTTCAAATCTGCCTAATGCTCACGAACACGGTCCGAGACATGTCGTTTAGTTTCCGCAATGTAACTGCTGCCGCAGATACAGCTTAGTTGCATGTCAGGAATCTTGTCCTTCACAGATGGGATCAGAGCACGAATTGTATGTACTGAGCTAAATCGGACCTGGATCTTGTGTTTGTTCATGATTTGGAAAATATTTTTGGCTAGCCCTGCTATGTATGGCAAGGTGATGGCTTTTATTGGATCCTCAGATGGCTCCTTCCTCACGGTTGGGGTGATGGCTTTGCGGATTGTGTAGTCAGAATATCCATTCGCCTTGAGAGCTTGGTGTACGTGTTTGAGTTCACTGGTTAGGTGTTCATGGTCGGAGATACATTGAGCTCTATGGTGTAGCTTTTTACGAGGGAATTCTTCTGGGATGGACGGTGGTGGGAATCAGGTTTTAGGTAGGCGTCAGTATGGGTTACTTTCCTGTAGACAGAATGGCTCATTGTGCCATCTGGTCTATTTTTGATTAGAATATCCAAGAAAGGTAGCATGCCATCCTTTTCTATCTCCATGGTGAATTTGATGGCTGGGTGTATGTAATTGATGTAGTTGAGGAATTGGTTCAGAGCCGGTCGGCCATGTGGCCAGATGAAAAACGTGTCATCCATGTACCTCTTCCACAAGAACGGGCGTAGAGTGGATACCTGGATGGCGTCTGTCTCAACATTTTCCGTGAAAATATTGGCTACAACCGGAGATAAGGGAGAACCCATTGGGGTGCCTTCAGTTTGTTTGTAGAATGTTCCATTCCAGGTGAAGTATGTATTGGTGAGGCACTGTCTTACCAGGGCCGGTACATCAGCATTCAATCCTTGTTGGACCAAATCTTCAATGATTCCAGTGGTATCGAGCAGGGGAACTTTGGTGAACAAAGGAAATACATCGAAACTAACGAGCAAATCACCTTGGGACAGTGAGATGTCTTTAATTTACGATACGAACCAGAATAAGTCTACATTATAGACTGCCAGTACACTCACTCAGGTTAATAACCAGGCTACAGTCTACATTATAGACTGCCAGTATGTTCACTCAGTTTAATAACCGTTGCTACAGTCTACATCATCGACTGCCAATACGCTCACCAGCTTAAAAACCAGGCTACAATCTACATTATAGACTGCCAGTACGCTCACCAAGGTTAAGAACCAGGCCACAGTCTACATTATAGACTGCCAGCACACTCACTAAAACTTAATAACCAGGCTACAGTCTACATTATAGACTGTCATTACACTCACTCCGTTTAAGAACCAGGCCACAGCCTACATTAGTGTTTTTTTTTTTATAATTTTTAGTATTTTTATTTTTATTCACTTTATTTGTATTATTATTCTATCTACGTGACTTTACCGAAAGAACCAAAGAATCTGCTTAGCTTCCCATCTCTGACAAGGTCGGGCTCGTTCCGAGTGATCAGTCATCGTTGCTTCAGAAATAGCACTCTCCCCTCACCTCCGTCACCCCCTGCTCAACCACCCCCCCACCCCCCCTCATGCTCAACTTCACCCTCTCTGTCAGTTTCATTTTTTTTATTTTCAAGGGACAAATCTTGCGGAGCTATAAATCCCAATTACTGCTGAGCCACTCCGCGTGGCCGCGAAAGGGTGAGTTGAGAGATGGTGGTGATTTGAGATTTTGACCGAGACCCATGCCCCCGAATCGGGCAATCTTAGAAATTCCTACAAATCGCTGCACACGTCCTGGTGTAGCCGGCGGTATGCAGGCTGTGCCGATACAGCAAGTGCATTAATCCCCCATCGCACACACGAATATGGAACGCGCGTAAAAATAACGAGATCGTCCCAACTCTTTGGAATAAAGTTTAGCGGGCCGTGGGCCCGATGCGTCATGGACGGACGGGATGATGGAAGACGGTGAGATAAATAATTAAGCGAACAAATAAATAGATAGCCCGCGCAGTGACAGCCAAAAGGAATGGAAACCGGCCGAGGGAGATGGAGCGATTACACTTTTTTAAGTGTTCAGGTGCTTGGCGAGATATTACGTCCATAGATTCTGAGAGATGGTGACGGTGGGGGGGGGGGGGTGAGTCGTAGGAGGCCTTCATCCAGCAGTGGATTAACCATGATGATGTAGATGATGATCCTGATTGACACACAGCCCACCCCCGAATATTTAACACGAGGTTCTCTGTTGCCTAATATTTACCGAGAGCGGCCAAACCAACGGGTGATGGTGATTGTCACAATCAGCACGAACAGCAGCCGGCGTGCGCCGGTGAATGCCAAAATTCAGAGCATGCTCAGCGAATGAATAAAAACTTGGCCCGCTCAGAAAGATCTATGGGCGAATGTAATTAAATTCCCGCGCATAACCTCTATTGAAGGATGTATCGATTTATGCTTTTTGTTTTCTTTGTTGCGACGCTGATTTTTACGTGAAAATGAGCGGTGGTTATTGGTGTCGTTGCGTGTCTTGTAAATGGTTGCTAAATTAGCCGACCTTGCAGCGTGTGTACCGGCTGTCTCTGGGGTTGATTGGTCGATGTGAGTGTCCGTCATAGGTACGGGCAAAGACAAAGATCCCCGGATAGCCTCAATGGACTGAGGCAAGGGCTTTCGATGATGGCCAATGTGGCACACGAGGAATGGTTTGGCTGAGAACCGCGCACGGGCCCGCCGCCTTAGCACCTCCATTGTTGATGTTTACACACCACGACAATTAATCATTTGTGGCTGAATCAACCTAGGGGGTGTCCAGGTCCGTTTCAAATATTCAACATAGGTGTTGGTCGTGAGCGGGAATCGAATCTGTGACGATTATCGGAAATAGTCCTGGACCTCCCCTAGGTCGACTCAGCCTGAAAGTGATAGGGGTAATGATAGGGGTAGTGATAGGGGTAGTGATATGGATTGGGGTAGTGATAGGGGTTAGTGTATGCCTGGTCGTAGCTGGGGTCCAGGTCAGGGAGTATTAGTAGGCGTAGTCATTGGGGTAGCGATAGGGGTAGTGATAGGGTTAGCAATAGTGATCGGGGTTGGGGTAGTGATAGGGGTTGGGGTAGTGATTGGGGTTGGGGTAGTGATAGGGGTTGGGGTAGTGATAGGGGTTGGGGTAGTGATAGGGGTTGGGGTAGTGATAAGGGTAGTGTTAGAGGTAATGATAGGGGTTTGGGTAGTGATAGGGGTAGTGATAGGGGTAGTGATAGGGGTAGTGATAGGGGTAATGATAGGGGTTGGGGTAGTGATAGGGGTTAGGGTAGTGATAGGGGTAGTGATAGGGGTAGTGATAGGGGTAGTGATAGGGGTAATAATAGGGGTTGGGGTAGTGATAGGGGTAGTGATAGGGGTAATGATAGGGGTAGTGATAGGGGTAATGATAGGGGTAGTGATAGGGGTTGGGGTAGTGATAGGGGTTGGGGTAGTGATAGGGGTTGGGGTAGTGATAGGATTTGGGGTAGTGATAGGGTTTGGGGTAGTGATAGGGGTTGGGGTAGTGATAGGGGTAGTGATAGTGATAGGGGTAGTGTTAGGGGTAATGATAGGGGTTGGGGTAGTGATAGGGGTTGGGGTAGTGATAGGGGTTGGGTTAGTGATAGGGGTAGTAATAGTGATAGGGGTAGTGTTAGGGGTAATGATAGGGGTTGGGGTAGTGATAGGGGTTGGGGTAGTGATAGGGGTTGGGGTAGTGATAGGGATAGTGTTAGGGGTAATGATAGGGGTCGGGGTAGTGATAGGGGTTGGGGTAGTGATAGGGGTTGGGGTAGTGATAGGGGTAGTGTTAGGGGTAATGATAGGGGTCGGGGTAATGATAGGGGTTGGGGTAGTGACAGGGGTTGGGGTAGTGATAGGGGTCGGGGTAGTGATATGATTTGGGGTAGTGATAGGGGTTGGGGTAGTGATAGAGGTTGGGGTAGTGATAGGGGTTGGAGTAGTGATAGGGGTTGGGGTAGTGTTAGGGGTAATGATAGGGGTTGGGGTAGTGATAGGGGTTGGGGTAGTCCTGGTCGTAGCTGGGGTCGGGCGGCAGGGAGTCGCAGTAGCTTGACGATGCTGGGCTAGGGGAGAAGAGACGGGGGTTCTTTTAACGGAATCTGCAGGTTGGTGAAGAATGAAGAAGTTAATGTCTTACCTTTACTGGCGCGTGGCCGAACCTATCAAGAAACTTAAACAGCGATTGAGACATTGAGTGACAAAATTCATGGAGCCAACTGATGGGGTTGTGGAGGCGGTGCGTTCTTTGTTGGGCTTTCATCGAGGATCTCAAAGCAATGTACAAGACACAGCATGCAAACACTCCGCATAAAAGTAACTCATTAAAACAAATAATTAAAATAATAAATACATGCTAATAGTTGAAATAAAGAAATACGGAAGAGTATAAATACGTTTTAGAACGTGTTTGAAAAATGTGCACAGACCCAGTGAGATCCTGAGATTTCCTGGAAGAGAGAGTTCCAGAGTGTGGAGGGAGCGATGGGGGGGGGGGGGGGGGGCACGGTCAAAAAGTTGAATCGCCCATCGAGCAAAGTCCCAATGGCCTGGGCTCGCAGAAAAGATTTACATCCACAGATGTAAGATACCGCGTGAGGACGGTCGTACGGGTGGTGCACGTCTCTGGGAGTCAGACTGAGGGGGGCAACGTGGTTCAGAGCTTTGAACACCTGTGTAAAAAAATTAACCCGTAAAAACAAAGTTTTTCACTATAAATCCTTTATATGCGTTGCGGCTAGAGTCCTCTCGTCCTATGGCTTGAGATGGCTGCCACCTATGGGTCAGATGATTGCCTGCCACCATTAAGCAATTGGTAATTAAATATAAAAACAAATTTCCCAAAAAGTGTAAAATTTTAGAAATTTTTTAACGAAAATACATTGTCACGCACAACGAGTCTGTGTGCAAAATGTCAGCTCGATTGGATCACGGGAAGTGGGTTAAAAAAAGACCGAAAGATTTGCACGGTCGTAAGCGCGCAAGCAAGCAAGCAAGTGAACTTAATATAAAGGATTTTAAAAGAGCTTCTTCGTCGAGTCTGATCCTGAGGTTTAGCGGCGTGGCGTTGCGGCCTCTCGTTTGCGTACGCCACGTGTGCGTGAGATGTCGATGACACCGGGCCCGTGGGATGTCCTCGTGTGCTGTTCGTGTTTTTGGTCCCAGTGTTTTGCCGATCAGATCAAAGCCAGGGCGATTCCCCTTTGCGGGGTCGGCAATGGTCGTGTCTGTTAGTTTACTGCATGGTGAACGATATGGTTAACAAAAGATGGTCATCAGAACGCATTTTACATTTCAATTCTCAGCAGCCCCGATGGTGATGTTAAGTGCATTCTCTAGCTATTATTATCCAACCAATCTCTCCGGACATTCTATGTATTATGTGCTCTCGAGAAGAGCCGTGACCCGAAACGTCGCCTATTAAATATGATTTTTGATCTAAGGCCACAGTTCTATTCTACTCTTGCGTATGATGGAAGCCATATGTTGCTCAGAAGCTAGATGCCACGACAAAGGGGCTTTAGGAGTTGGTGTAATTTCGCTTTTGCGTTGAAGGAGTGCAGACTGCAGTGGATGAATACGCGGGCGCATAGTTTTGGGTTGCATGGCCACACACAAAAAAGCCAACGGAGTGCAATTGACGAATGTGTTATGTGTTTTCTTCCAGCTGTAAGTGGTGAAGGAAATAATTGCGCAGCGAAAAATATCACTACGAGAGATGGAGTGAGAGAGAGAGAGGGGAGAGGGAGGGGAGAGAACACGCGTCTATTCATCAATGTCTTCCGTGACCATTCCTTCATTAATATTGGCGAGCACGTATCGAGGCACCGTAATCCTCGCTTGCCAGGGGGTAATTGGCTGTTGGTAATTACAGTTGCGCGGGGAAAAAAAGTTTTTTGTTGCAGAATTACCGCCTGTGACTTCCTCGCAAGCGTAGAACGGGCAACACGGATGCAGTCTCGTGCCGACGTGACTGTTATGCGGACGAAAACTATTTAAACGAAACAGTTATTTATTGATTTATTTTACCAGGTTGTAGGCCCGCTGAGCTATGCAGCTCTTGTTCAGACGCCACCTGCCCACAAATGATAGCTGAACGAAGTGGCTTATCACGTGGAAAACTGGCGGCCAAATATTCGAAACGCGTGATGTCGATTGTGAACTTTTTAGGGGGGAAACACTGGAGGGCCCGGAGAAAAAATCCACGCGATCACGGGGAGAGAGACACACAAACTCCAAATATACAGCAAGCGTGAAGGTCGGGATCGAACCCGCGACCTCCTGTGCGTGGTAGTTAAAATCTCGCCACCGTACGCGTTGTTGTCACGTGCAGCACCCTCTGTGGTCCAATCCACTGCTGGATGAGGGCATCTCAGTTGCCCCTGTCTGCCAGGGTTGTCGTAAGTGGCGTGGTCAGGTGTTGTCAGCGTGACCCTCGCCTCGCGCCTCACTGCGCGCTCGGTCGTAATCTTTTATTTTCACCATACTTCACCACGATGATCAGACTGGCGGATTGGTCAAGACGTGGAAGCACAGACGCAGAGTGCAACAACGGAGGATGTCTGACGGGTACAACGGAGCCCTTGCAGGCGGCTCTCATAAACCCCGCAGTCAAAGGCGCAGCCCTGCAACGTCTTGCTCACGCCACTGCTGGGAGGAAGGGACCTCTGCTGCCATTGTACTTGGCCTACTCTTCCACGTTGACTAAACGTGTCGGGAAAAAATTTCGATTTAAGGCTTTCGTGACTGCAGGGATTCATCTTCTTGGTTCTTTCGGTAAAGTCACGTAGAATGGAAATAATAAAAATAAAACATAATAATCTTCTTGGTTATTTCGGTAAAGTCACGTAGAATGGAAATAATAAAATAATAAAAATAAACATTATAAAATTATATATTTTATTATTTCCATTCTACGTGACTTTACCGAAAGAACCAAGAAGGTGTCGGGAAGAGCTAAGCCCTACCCACACTTTACCCCCAACGTACGCGACCAGCCGGTAGGCTAGCTGGGTGGACAGAGGAGCTGGTGGAGGTGTACTAGAAATCTGCCCCGAGATCGAATCGTCGAATTGAACCGACGACCTCTAAACATTGCAAGCAGGGCCGTCCATAGGGCTTGGGGGTGTGGGGGGGACGACGCCCGGGGCGATCGCCCCGATTCGCCATACCCCGAGGGACGGCTCTTACGGCGAGGTGAGTGCGCTGACCGTTACGCGACCGCTGTGATGGCTGCCAAGCACGTGGGCCTCGTTGGCAGGAAGATGGCACGGAGAGAGGTTTGTGACTTCGTGAGATCGTGAGAGATGGTGACGGCGTGGGCTGGGGGGGGGGGGCTTTATCCAGCAGTGGATAGATCATGGCTGATTATATAGTAATAGGGTTTTACCCTTTCAACTGGTACAAAAACTGACACCTTTATACAAGGCATCGTGTTTGCAATAACCACAACACAAGCAGTCAAAATGCAAACAAAAAGAAACCACTCTGATGATGATAATGATATGCACCGTCCTTGAAGTTGATTGGTCCACACCCGAGACAGCTTTTCTTAGAGCCTAGTCTCCATTGGTGTTGGACCAGATGACGCCACAAGGCGTACAACTCAAATACAGCGCACTATCAGAGTATTGAGAGCTCGGGGTAAGCATTAACACTATGAGACCTCCTTTACCAGTGGCAAAAAATAGTAATAGGTTTTTACCCTTTCAACTGGTACAAAATAGATAGATAGGTCATGGCTGATGATGTTTGGATTATAGCTACGTGTAAAACAAAACGAAATACAAATCTGGAACACTGCCACCTGGGATGGAACTTTGAAGAATCGGGTATTCCGAACTCGACAGTCCCCGACCCCCCATCCCGAATGCACGTGGTCGGAAGCGTTTGATAACGTTATAACCACGGGACATGTTCTTGACAGGGTGTGATCAATATCCCGTGTAAAGTTACGTTATCGATTTTTGTTTCTCCCTCCCCCTGTATGACACACACGCACGCACGCGCACACACAAAAACCACATATCTCCCGTATAGCCTGAATAGACTTTTGGGGCAAGCGCTGTTAGCTGAGCGCTCATGAAGGCCGGCACGGCACTCGATGGCGTGGGTGGCCAGCATCACGCCCGGCCGATTTTGTCTATTAAGTGGCGACGTTTACACACCGCACCAGGCACTCATTTGAGGCTAGTGGGGAGATTATGGTGGGGGCTGGTGGTGTGTAGGTGGTAATGGGGGGGTAGTGGGGGTGGTGGTGGATGCGGTAGTGGTGAGGAGGTGTTGGGGATGGGCAGTTGGTGGGGAGGTCGTGGTAGGGTGGTGGTGGGAGGTAGTGGTGGGGTGATGGTGGTGGATTGGTGGTGGCGTGGTGGTGGGGAGATGGTCGAGGGGGAGGGTGGTGGATGGGGTAGTGGTGGGGAGGTGGTGGTGAGAGGGTGATGACGGTGGATTGGTGGTGGCGTGGTGGTGTGGAGATGGTCGGGGGGGGGGGGGGGGGGGTGGATGGGGTAGTGGTGAGGAGGTGGTGGGTGTGGGCAGGTGGTGGAGAGGGTGGTCATGGTAGGGTGGTCATGATGGCTGGGGGGGGGGGTTCGGGGCGGGCATTGTTCGCCGTGGTCGAGAAGCGAACGCAGGGATGGGATTTGTCTCGCAGTGCGCTAACCGCTGCTGCGGTGCTCGCCGGCTTGAGATTTAAGGGCTTTAATATTCCGCGTGGCGGCACGGGCACTGCCTGCGGGGAGAAGTGGTAGTAGGGTGCCCGTAAATTCTTATTCACGAATTACGGCAATAAATTTAAAGACAAATAAAATAATAATACAAGCCTCTCCGGCGAAAGTCAGACATCGGGTAGAGAAAAAAATGTCTTTCTATATATATAAAACCGCGGGAATTACGGAGCAAGAGTTGTATCAGGATTAGTGGCTGTAATTTACGTGCAAAATTGTAGGTATCCAATACTGGATGAATACGTCCTTCCCACGCCACAGTGGCTGTCATGGGATTGTTTGACCATACTTCATCACGTTTGGTCAGTGCGGGTTATAAAAACGAATTATAAACTATAAATACATGTTTACCAGATAAGGCCCACTGAGCTATATAGTGGTCAGGTCGCTTTCAGAAGCGGCCTGGCCACAAACGATAGCTCAGCGAAGTGGCTTATCCATGGAAATGTATAGCAGACAATAACTCGCATGTTCTCTAAATGTGGAGGAAAAAAACCAGAGGACCCGGAGAAAATCCACGCGACCACGGTGAGAACACGCAAACTCCAAATATACAGCAGCAGGCGTCAGGTTCGAGTTCGAACCCACGACCTCCTGTATACCAGGTGAGGCAGTTAACATCTCCTAGCCACCGTTGATGATAATGAGAGAGAGAAAGACACCGCAAACTCCAAATATACAGCAGCAGGCGTTATACCTACGTGACTTTACCGAAAGAACCAAAGAGTACAGCAGGCGTCAGTTTCGGGATCGAACCCACGACCTCCTGTAGGTAGGTAACATCTTGCCACCGGGGCAAAGTGGGTCGCGAGGTTTAAAAGTCTCGGCACTGGGCCAAATGTCACTCGCCACTGATATGAGCCGTGGCCGATGGCATTCGAGCCCAGACGGGCAGATTGATAACACGGTAGATGATACAGTAGATAACACGGTAGGTGGCACGGTAGATGGCACGGTAGATGGCACGGTAGATGGCACGGTAGGTGGCACGGTAGATAACACGGTAGATGACACGGTAGATAACACGGTAGGTGGCACGGTAGATGGCACGGTAGGTGGCACGGTAGATGGCACGGTAGATGGCACGGTAGGTGGCACGGTAGATAACACGGTAGATGGCACGGTAGATGGCACGGTAGGTGGCACGGTAGATAACACGGTAGATGGCACGGTAGATGACACGGTAGATGGCACGGTAGATAACACGGTAGATGACACGGTAGGTGGCACGGTAGATAACACGGTAGATGGCACGATAGATGGCACGGTAGGTGGCACGGTAGATAACACGGTAGATGGCACGGTAGATGACACGGTAGATGGCACGGTAGATAACACGGTAGATGACACGGTAGGTGGCACGGTAGATAACACGGTAGATGGCACGGTAGATAACACGGTAGATGGCACGGTAGATAACACGGTAGATGACACGGTAGATGGCACGGTAGATAACACGGTAGGTGGCACGCTCGCGTTTTGGGGGCAATATTCACGAACGGGGCGGTGCAACAAATAAGACAATACAGACAAAGCAGAACAAACGCGAGACAGCGCTCATCAATTCGTTATCTTTAACTCATTCAATGAACATGATGGAGACGAACAGGCAAGGCTCCATCATATATCCGTCTGCCGCGAGGGTGGGTGGGTGTGCCTGGGCCGAAGTGCACGGTTGGCTACGTACGGTGCGAAATAAGTTCAACAACAACAACAACAACCGCCATTCGCCACTAAGTGGCGGTGACGTCACTACGACGCTTGTGCCAGGCCATGTGCACCTTAAGGTCCCCTGAAGTGTCGAACGCCCGCTGGCAGGAGGTCACGGGGCAGACCCAGGTGCCACGGGTCGACTGACTGAGATGACCGAGATGACTGGCTGATGCACCACCTGTGCCCCCTACTGTGCCAACTTGCTGTGCTTTAGCCACCCGGCGCTCCACTCGTTGTTGTGAGCGTCGCTCCTCCGCCCTCCGTTTTTGCTGGAGGGCGACTGCCTCTAACTGCCCAGTAGCGTCCTTCGCGAGCCTCCTCCACATTACCACGAAATTACGATTTAAACATAAATAAATTCAATACACATACACACACGCACACACATGCACACACATGCACACACGCACACACATGCACACACGCACACACATGCACACACGCACGTCTCTCTACACCATGCAAATAAAAAAGTATTCTTACACGCCACATCGTTCCCTCGTGGCATTGGGCGATTGGATAATTCCGGTAACGCAGCGTTGATTCAAATCCAAGAACAAACTCCGGACCGGTTTCGACGCGCGGTGTCTCATCGGCAGTCCCGCCTGCTTGAGGAATCAATGCTTGGTGACCTGCCAGTTGTCGCATTGGCAATGACTCTCGCGCTCTGTTTAACATGCGGTCGCTGGTTCGATGCGAACGTGAATGCAAAACATTCTAATATAAGCACAAACGTGTGAATAATACAAGGGGCAAAATGAATAAATAAGCAGGCAATTTAAGTCGTTAAAACCGCGCGGGTGAATGAATCGTCATGGTCCGACGGAAAGTCCACAACCAATCGTGGAGGCGTATCGCCATCTAGCGATCGGGCAGAATATCTCAGAGGGTACGTTGAAGGAAGAATTGAACACGTGGTTAGTAGGGAGGTGTCGCGACCAAATGAGGTTGTATTTTGTATTATTATTACACGCTTTTATTTAACTCACTCTGTCTGTTGTTGGCGTTGTCGTATCTTCAAATCTTGTAACTCAATTTTAACCCACTTTCCAATGTGGTATCGACTGCAGACTTGGTATACTTGTGTCATACTGATGACAATACTATATTATATCAAATGTTTTTTTAAAAGTTTATTTGAACATAAATTTTTAAATGTTATGTTTCGGCTTAGGTCTAATTGTCGACGCTCAACTGACGTTGGCTGTAAATCACCACGGCCCCTTACGTTATGGCAAGCTTCGGGGCCACTTCCTGGAGTCGTGGAGTTCTGCTATTACGAGTAGGGTACATTTCATTAAAGCGTGTTTTTAAAAAAAGTTTTTTTTTATATTACTTATTCGGGGTGAGATCGTCTAACTATGAGTCCTACATTCACACGGGAGATCCGTGGTGCTGCGTGAGCACGGCGGGCGCAACAACAACAAAAACATTTCGATTTAAAGCTTTCGTGACTGCAGGGATTCATCTTCTTGGTTCTTTCGGTAAAGTCACGTAGAAGGGAAATAATAAAATAATAAAAATGAAACATAATAAAATAATTATCACGACGTTTCGGCCACAACAACCGGTCTGTCGGAAAGACAGCGTCATTCAGACGCTGTCTTTCCGACAGACCTGTTCTTAACCTGAGGACGGCTGCTTGCGTTGTGGCCGAAACGTCGTGAGAATTATTTTATTATGTTCTATTTTTATTATTTTATTATTTCCCTTCTACGTGACTTTACCGAAAGAACCAAGAAGAAGAAAAAAAAACAATAACAATTACAGGTAGTCCTCTACTTACGATGGAGATGCGTTACAACGACCCCATCGTAAGTCGAAAATATCGTAAGTCGAAGATGGCCTAGCCTACCCAAGATCGCAGGCGCCCACTGGCTTCTCAAATCGAGAGAGCCGTTCATCTCAACTTCTGGTCACCAAATGCCCATACCCTGGCTCGCCAGTAGACGGCGGCACAGCAAAGGGCTAACTCAATATCATCTGTCCCCCAATGTACGGGATAGAGTGTCGCATGCGTGGGGTTTTCTCCGCGTGCTCCGATTTCCTCCCACATGCATGCATGCAAGCACTCGTTGATATCCAGAGTTTCATACGTAGGCTTATTTTGGATGATATATAGAGGTCTGGAGAGCTTGGGCAATTGTTGGTAGTGCCCGCTCACCGCCCGGATGTTGCATTCTCGCTTGTCTGTGGTTCCTCGGCGATTGTGAGATGCATTTTGCGTGAAATAACGACGCTATATATGAAATTTAACATTTATACAGCGGCAATAGTTGGCGACTGACTGTGGAACTGCGCATGGTTCGGGTGCTCGGTTCCTGCCAGCAGTCGGCAGCGGAGTGAAATCTCGAGGTGAACATTTCAGCGTCGTCGTGTCGAGAGTATAAAGAGCACAATGGATATAACCGGGCACCATCCGCCTCCTTCGTGCATTCCCGTCTCTCCGGAGACCTTAAACACGAAATAACTTTTTTCTTCCGCAACGCATCAGGCGCTCGGCCCTCTGGGAAGTGCGTAATATCGGCTTCTTTCGTTGATTCGTGACGAGCAAACAACAACAACAACAGCAGAAAACTCGGGATCGGTTTCGACGCACCGTGTCTCATAAGCAGCAGCAGAGTCAGCGCTGTGCTCGAATCAACGCTGGCGAACTGCTCGATATCTTGCAGGCAAAGGACTCTCTCTCCCCCCCCCCCAACCATTACGATACCGGGCGTCCTAATTCGACGTAACATTGTAGAGCGACGCGCAGCTTGAATGTAGCGATGCGAAACTCGTTGGGGAGAATATCAATTAGAGGTACCTACAGGCAGACATTCTATATTGATAACTAATCTCTTTGAAACTGCTCTTTTGTGTCTGGTTTGTTGTTCTTTCCCCGCACCTCCGATTAGCACGGTTGTCGACGTACGGTGCGAAAAAAGTTCAACACACATGCATCACTACATGCAAGCCATTTGCAGGAGTGTGCTCCTTACCATTAAGCTGCATACTCGCCGTCACCTTATCTCTCACCCCACCACTTACCCTTCCTCACCCCTTATCTCTCGACTTGACCCCTCACCTTTGTCCCTCAAGTTTTGTCTCGCCGTGTCTCTCCGTGTCTCCCCGTCTCTCTGCTGTCTCCCCGTGCGTCCCTGTGTCTCTCCGTGTCTCTCTGCTGTCTCCCCGTGTCTCCCCGTGTCTCTCTGTTGTCTCCCCGTGTCTCCCCGTGTCTCTCCGTATCTCTCTGCTGTCTCCCCGTGCGCCCCCGTGTATCTCTGTGTCTCCCCGTGTCTCCCCGTGTCTCTCCGTGTCTCCCCGTGTCTCCCCGTGTCTTTCCGTGTATCTCTGCTGTCTCCACGTGCGTCCCCGTGTCTCCCCGTGTCTCTCTGCTGTCTCTCCGTGTGTCCCCGTGTCTCTCCGTGTCTCTCTGCTGTCTCTCCGTGTCTCCCTGTGTCTCCCCGTGTCCCTCCGTGTCTCCCCGTGCATCCCCGTGTCTCTCTGTTGTCTCCCCGTGTGTCTCCCCGTGTCTCTCTGCTGTCTCTACGTGCGTCCCCGTGTCTCCCCGTGCGTTCCCGTGTCTCTCCGTGTCTCTCCGTGTCTCCCCGTGTGTCCCCGTGTCTCTCCATGTCTCCCCGTGTCTCCCCGTGTCTCTCCGTGTCTCCACGTGTCTCCCCGTGTCTCCACGTGTCTCCCCGTGTCTCCCCGTGTCTCTCTGCTGTCTCCCCGTGCGTCCCCGTGTCTCCCCGTGTCTCCCCGTGTCTCTCCGTGTCTCTCCGTATCTCTCTGCTGTCTCCCTGTGTGTCCCCGTGTCTCTCCGTGTCTCTCTGCTGTCTCCCCGTGCGTCCCCGTGTCTCTCTGTTGTCTCTCCGTGTCTCTCCGTGTCTCTCTGCTGTTCTCCGTGTGTCCCCGTGTCTCTCCGTGTCACTCTGTTGTCTCCCCATGTGTCCCCGTGTCTCACTCATGAGAGTTATACTTTTTGTTGTTGCTACAGAAAGCTGTGTCAATCAATGTGACATCTGGAATTGCACGAACCCTGCTATATTATCCTAGGAACGCGGAATAAAATAAGTACGACAATAATCATGATTATGATAATAACAATAACACAGGGTCATGAAAAAATTTAAGGATAAATCATTTTTGGCAATAATACAGGAATCGTTAAGATGTTTAAACACCAAATAGACACACTTATTGCAAGGCATCAAGTCTGTATTAATCACACATGCAAACAAACATGCTCTGACGATAATGATGAAGTGTGCATTGTCTTTGAAACGGATTGGACTCCGCCAGAGCTACAGCCTCCTTAATGGCCTTGACTCTGCACCGGTGCTAGACCCGAGAACAGCGCCAGAAGGCGAGAAACGCGAATCCAATGCTCGTATCAAAATCATTCATAGCTCGGTTTGAGCAGCTACATCATTGGGTTCGTACGTTGCACAAAGTGAATGATGAGATAATCTGCAAGAAAACGACGCATTAGAAATTGCCTCCACAATAGTAAATGTAAATGCATTTAAACGTCGAGTCATCCCGCGTGCAAAGTGCATACGTCTCGTCATACGACCATGCTGACTCGGATGGCACAATTGGAACTACTTAAAAATAACAATTACCATCATTCGATTGGGAATAAGAAAAACACGCAAAAAAGTTGGGGAAGAAAGTAGAAACATCTCCTATTGGACTGCTAGAAACGTAAATGGAACATGTAATGCATTGGGGGGGGGGGGGGGGGGGAGGGGTTCACAAAATAATATAATACACATTATTATTATAAATATCAACACATGAATGCCACGATTAAGCTGTATCCTGCGTGACATTCATATTACTTCGCTACCAGTCGGGGGGAGGGGTGGGGGTGTGGGTTTGGGGGATGTTGGTGGCGCTGGGGGAGCGGTGATTGTGCGGAGCTGGGCGGGAGGGGGCCCAGGTGTGTCCGGCTTTGGAATCGCGGAGCTGCAGGGGACACACTGGGACAGCGGCCAGACCCGCGGCGCGCGAGAGGAAGCGTGTGAGTGCATGTGTGTGTGTGCGTGAGTGCATGTACGTGTGTGTGAGCGTGAGTGCATGTGCGTGTGTGTGCGTGAGTGCGTGTGTGTGCGTGAGTGCGTGTGTGTTTGCGTGAGTGCGTGTGCGTGTGTGTGTGCGTGAGTGCGTGTGTGTGTGTGCATGTGCGTGTGTGTGAGCGAGGGTGCATGTGTGTGCGTGTGTGTGTGCCTGAGTGCATGTGTGTGTGCGTGAGTGCGTGTGTGTGAGCGAGTGTGCGTGTGTGTGTGCGTGAGTATATGTGCGTGTGTGTGTGCGTGAGTGCATGTGCGTGTGTGTGTGTGTGAGTGCGTGTGTGTGCGTGAGTGCGTGTGTGTGTGTGCGTGAGTGCGTGTGTGTGTGCGTGAGTGTGTGTGTGTTTGCGTGAGTGCGTGTGCGTGTGTGTGAGTGCGTGTGTGTGTGCGTGAGTGCATATGCGTGTGTGTGAGCGAGGGTGTGTCTGTGTGTGCGTGAGTGCATGTGCGTGTGTGTGTGCGTGAGTGCGTGTGTGTGTGCGTGAATACATGTGCGTGTGTGTGTGCGTGAGTGCGCGTGTGTGTGTGTGCATGTGCGTGTGCGTGGGTGCATGTGCGTGTGTGTGAGCGTGAGTGCATGTGCGTGTGTGTGTTCGTGGGGGCATGTGCGTGTGTGTGAGCGTGAGTGCATGTGTGTGTGCGTGAGTGCGTGTGTGTGTGCGTGCGTGCGTGTGCGTGTATGTGTGCGTGCGTGCGTGTGTGTGTGCGTGAGTGATTGTGCGTGTGTGTGTGCGTGAGTGCATGTGCGTGTGTGTGAGCGAGGGTGCATGTGCGTGTGTGTGAGCGTGAGTGCATGTGCGTGTGTGCGTGAGTGCATGTGCGTGTGTGTGTGCGTGAGTGCATGTGCGTGTGTGTGTGTGCGTGAGTGCGTGTGTGTGTGTGTGGGTGCGTGTGTGCGTGTGTGTGAGCGAGGGTGAATGTGCGTGTGTGTGAGCGAGGGTGCATGTGTGTGTGTGCAGGTGCGTGTGCATGTGCGTGTGTGTGAGCGAGGGTGCATGTGCGTGTGTGTGTGTGCGTGAGTGCGTGTGTGTGTGCGTGAGTGCGTGTGTGTGTGTGCGTGAGTGCGTGTGTGTGTGCGTGAGTGCGTGTCTGTGTGCGTGAGTGCGTGTGTGTGAGTGCGTGTGCGTGTGTGTGCGTGAGTGCATGTGCATGTGTGAGCGAGGGTGCATGTGCGTGTGTGTGTGCGTGAGTGCATGTGTGAGTGAGCGGTCTGTGGGTGGGTGTGCGTGAGTGCATGTGCGTGTGTGTGTGCGTGAGTGCATGTGCGTGTGTGTGAGCGAGGGTGCATGTGCGTGTGTGTGTGCGTGAGTGCATGTGCGTGTGTGTGAGCGTGAGTGCATGTGCGTGTGTGTGTGAGCGAGGGTGTATGTGCGTGTGTGTGTGCGTGAGTGCATGTGCGTGTGTGTGTGTGCGTGAGTGAGTGAGTGAGTGAATGCATGTGCGTGTGTGTGAGCGTGAGTGCTGAAGCTACCTGGTCTGTCGCTCCGCACGAAGCTTCAGGTCTTCTCGGCCACGGTCATTCCCTCCCTTCTCTACGCTTGCGAAACGTGGACTCCCCTAATGGAGCATCTTCGCCGGTTGGAAACATTTAGGCTGGCCTGCCTACGATCCATCCTGGGTTTAACCAGGCTGGATTGTGTGAGGAGCTCACAAATCCTTGAAAAATCTGGGCAAAGTCCCATCGGTGAGCTCCTCCGGCAGGCAAGGCTACGTTGGCTGGGTCATGTAGCCCGCATGCCCAGCCACCGCATGCCTAAACAGCTTTTGTTCGGCCGGATCGAGGGGGCTAAACGGGCGCGGCACGGGCTAGAGAAGAGATGGAGTGATGTGGTACAGGAGGACGTGGAGCTGAGTGGACTTGCCGATGACTGGTACCAGCGGTGTCAAGATCGGCCTCAATGGAGGAGGCTCTTGAAGGACGCTACTGGGCAGTTGGAGGCAGTCGCCCTACAACAACAACGGAGGGCGGAGGAGCGACGCTCACAACAACGAGCGGAGCGCCGGGTGGCTAAAGCACAGCAAGTTGGTACAGTAGGGGGCAAAGGTGGTGCATCAGCCAGTCATCTCGTTCATCTCGGTCAGTCGACCGGTGGCACCTGCTGGGTCTGCCCCGTGACCTCCTGCCAGCGGGCGTTCGACACTTCACGTGGCCTCAAGGTGCACTTGGCCTGGCACAAGCGTCGTGGTGACGTCACCGCCACTTAGTGGCGAATGGCGGTTGTTGTTGTTGTTGCGTGAGTGCGTGTGTGTGTGTGCGTGAGTGCATGTGCGTGTGTGTGTGCGTGAGTGCATGTGCGTGTGTGTGTGCGTGTGTGTGCGTGAGTGCATGTGCGTGTGTGTGAGCGTGAGTGCATGTGCGTGTGTGTGAGCGTGAGTGCATGTGCGTGTGTGTGAGCGAGGGTGTATGTGCGTGTGTGTGAGCGAGGGTGCATGTGCGTGTGTGTGTGCGTGAGCGCATGTGCGTGTGTGTGTGCGTGAGTGTGTGTGTGTGTGCGTGCTGTGCGTGTGCGTGTGTGCATGTGCGTGTGTGTGTGCGTGAGTGCGTGCGTGTGAGCATGAGTGCATGTGCGTGTGTGTGTGCGTGAGTATATGTGCGTGTGTGTGTGTGCATGTGCGTGTGTGTGAGCGTGAGTGCATGTGCGTGTGTGTGAGCGAGGGTGCATGTGCGTGTGTGTGTGAGCGAGTGCATGTGCGTGTGAGAGAGGGTGTATGTGCGTGTGTGTGTGCGTGAGTGCGTGTGCGTGTGTGTGAGCGTGAGTGCATGTGCGTGTGTGTGTGCGTGAGTATATGTGTGTGTGTGCGTGTATGTGGGGAGCGGTAGTGTAGCGGTTAGCGCGCTGCGCTATGAACCTGGCGACCCGGGTTCGATTCCCGCTCACGGCTAACACCAGTGACGATTATCTGAACCGGTCCTGGGCCTCCCCTAGGTCGACTCAGCCTTAAATGAGTACCTGGTGCGGTGTGTAAACATCGCCACTGGGGAGACAAAGGCGGTCGGGCGTGGTGCTGGCCACCCACCCCCTCGTGTACCGTTCCGGCCTTCATAGGTGCTCGCTAACAGCACTTGCCCCTACAGTCTGTTAAGGCTATACGGGGGATCTTTATCTTTGTGTGTGCGTGAGTGCATGTGCGTGTGTGTGAGCGTGAGTGCATGTGCGTGTGTGTGTGTGTGCGTGAGTGCGTGTGGGTGTGCGTGAGTGCATGTGCGTGTGTGTGAGCGAGGGTGCATGTGTGTGTGTGCGTGAGTGCATGTGCGTGTGTGTGAGCGAGGCTGTATGTGCGTGTGTGTGTGAGCGAGCGGTTAGTGGGTGGGTGTGCCTGTGTGCGCGTGGGCGCGGTAGAGTCGCGGTTAGCGCTACGCTGCGCCCACGATTCTGGGCCATGCCGGGTTCGATTCCCGCTCACGGCCAACACCGGTGACGATTTTCTGAACCGGACCTGGGTCTCCCCTAGGTCGACTCAGCCTCAAATGAGTACCTGGTACGGCGCGTAAAAACATCGCCGACCACCCACCCCCTCGTGTGCCGTTATGGCCTTCATAGGTGCTCGCTAACAGCACTTGCCCCAAATAGTATGTAAAGGTTATACGGGGGATCGTTATCTTTGTCTTTGTGCGCGTGTGCGTCGGTGTATGTGCGTGGGTTTGTGCGTGGGTGTGAGTGTGTGGGTGAGTGAGTATGTCATTGAGCGTATGCGTGGGGGGGGTGTTTGTGTGTGAGCGAGAGTTTGGGTGGGTGTGCCTGGGTTTGTGTGCATGGTCGAGGGTGTGTGTGCGTGAAGGTGTACGTGTGTGGGTGTGTGTGTCTGGGAGGTAGTGCACGGTTGGCTACGTACGGTGCGAAAGAAGTTCAACGGACGTTAGCGCGCCGCGCTACGAACCCGGCGATCCGAGTTCGATTCCCGCTCATGGCCAACACCGGTGACGATTATCTGAACCGGTCCTGGGCCTCCCCTAGGTCGACTCAAATGAGTACCTGGTGCGATGTGTAAACATCGCCACAAGGGAGACAAAGACGGCCGGGCGTGGTCATGGCTCCCCCGCCCTCGTGTGCCGTGCCGGCCTTCATAGGCGCTCGCTAACAGCACTTGCCCCAACAGGCTCGTTAGGGTACTCTTTAAACCGTGTGTGCTGATGTATGTTCATGAGAGCGTGTGTTGTTCAATTATTCTAATATCTCAATAGTTAATTATTAAATTGTGTAAACATTTGTTATTTAATTAATTGTGCGCATCTAAAGTTGATTTAATTATTTGCTTACTATTTTTTGCTCAGCTATTTAATAATTGTTTGCTTCTAATTATTTAATTATTCTTATATTCTTATTTTAACTAGCCTCCCCCCCGCACCCACAGTTTTATTCCAATTGTGCTGTCAGTGGCGTGTCAAGAGACAAAGACATTTCCATTCGTAACTAATTCTGACCGCCACTTCAATCGACCCCTTGTCCACATGAGGGCCACGCCTTACATGTGCACATTTAAAAAATATATAATTTTTTTCATAACCAGGATGTACCGAAATAATTCACTGGTGAACGGGCTGAGACCACCAACTCGTTACACTACAATCATCACTTCGCCTGTGTGAGTCAATGCATCGCTATGCGAGTCTGCGCATCTCAGTGGGAGTCTATGGGTCTCCGTGTGAGTCTATTAGCCTCTCTGGAAGGCGTTGGTGACCGCGCTAAAAGACCATCAACTTGCTGCACTTGAAAACCCGGTTGAATCACAGCTCAGTCTGTGTGAGTCGATGGGTCCTTATGTGAGTTTGTGCGTCTCTATGTGAGTCTGTGAGTCTCTGTGTAATGTATATCAGTAAATCTCTACGTGAGTCGATGGCTCTCTGTGTAAGTCAGTCGATATGTGTTAGAGTCTACGGGTCTTTGTTCAGGTCATACACCGGAAAATCTGGCTTTATTAGGGGTGGCTGAAACCTGGATACGAACCCAGTTTATCAGCGGTACCAGCTCAGTGTCACTGACATGGCCATTGTGAGCTCCCTGAAACACAGAGCCAATCCTCAAGTTGTATGTATTTTTTATTAGCCACTCCAAATGCGGTCATATGAAGAAAAAAAACTTTCCTTTCTCTAGCCCATCCGGAGCATGATTAGAACTGGCATCAGTCACACACCCTCAATCAGCTACTCATAAACCGAACTACCACCCTTTACAAGCCATTGAAGTCTTGGGACGCTGTATCACTCACCGACTCACTCACCGACTCACTCACCCACGCACTCAGACACCCACCCACTCAACCACCCAACAACACACTCATGAACTCACTGTCACCCATTTGTCCACTCACTCACACTCACTACTTACTCACTCACCTACCAACACATCCACCCACTCACCTACTCATGCATACACTCACTCACCCAATCACCCTCTCAGCCACCCACTCATTTACCGACTCACTCTCTCATCCCACTCACCCAACAACCCATAAGTCACTCACATACTCACCGACATACTCACTCACACGTACATCCACTCATCCACTCACCCACTCACCTCACCACTCACTCACCCACCCACACATCCACTAACCCACCCAATCACCCACCCAATCACCCACTAGCTTACCGACTCACCCACACACTCACCTATTAACCGAAAAAAGCCACACACATTCACCCACACATTAACTTACTCACCCACATATCCACTCACCAACCCACTCACTCAGTCACATACTCACCTCCTCATCCACCCACTCGCCCACACAACCCCCAACTCACGCACACATCCACTCACTCACTCACTCACCCACACATCCACTCACCCCCTCACCCACCCAATCACCTACTAGCTTACCGACTCACCCACACACTCACATATGAACCCAAAAAACTCACACACATTCACCCACACATGAACTTACTCACCGAAAACATCCACTCACCTACCCACTCACTCAGTCACATACTCACCTCCTCTCCCTTCCACTCACCCACACATCCACTCACTCACCCTGTAACCAATAAAAGCCACACACTCACCCACCCACTCATCCAACAACTCATAAAGTTACTCACTCATACGCTCACCCACCCCGTAATTGTTTCTGTCGCCTCTGCATGAACCCAGCCATCGCCCTTGCTATTCGCGTATGGCCCCGCGATGCTCTCTCTCTCTCTCCGTCTCGAGCCTCTGTAGCCTCGGAGCCGAGTTTTATTCTTTATTGTTTGCCGATGGTGGGGGGAAAACATAAAGATCAGGAAGGGAGAATAATAGAGCATCGTGTTTGGAGAACGACCTTCTACTAGGACAGGAAGCAATAAAATAACTCGCTTATGCGACCACGAAACGATTAAACAACATTAGAACGCCATTCTGTCTCCACTCGGCCATGGCTCTCGGATTTAAATACATTTAGATCATATTTTTTTTGGGAGGGGAAGATCTTTAAATACAATTTCGGATTGTACAATCACTTAGCATTACGCGTCGTCGTGTTAACACACCCTAGATCAGCGGATTCCGCGGGACACCAAAAGTAAACATCCCCCGTAGAGCCTTAATGGACTGTTGGGGCAAGTGCTGTTCGCGAGCACCTATGAAGGCAGGCACGGCACACGAGGGGGTAGGTGGCTATTTATAATTAATTATTTTGCATTCGATTCGCAAAAAAATTCATTCCCAACAGGATTAAATTGTCCCCAAATATCCCAATAAAGGAGCTTCAATAAAAAAAATCTACACTTAGCGAGGCTTTTGTTCAATATTTTGAACAATGTGTAGACATTGTGATGAACTGCGTTTCGTCATCATCATCATCGTCGTCGTCATCCTCATCGTTAACCACCGTCTGTCCACTGGGTGATGATCATCGCCACGTGCTTGTCGCCATCTCTCGCAGTCAGTCCCGCAATGCCCCAATCCGCCTCCAACCTGCACGTGCATCGATCTCTCGTCACTCCACCTCCACGGACGACGGTCGTCTTTGTTTCGGCTGCCATTCCATCGCCAGTCTCGCCCGCACGCGCACGCCGCTGGTACTTGAGTCATCAGAAAGGTCAACTTATCCCCACATCCTCCCGTGCCTCATCAATCCATACATTTTGAGAACTTGTATCTCTGTTTGTCTAGAACACAAAACGGCCGCATTTGTCTTTCAAATTCGGACGTATGTACGTGTGTTGAACTTATTTCGCACCGTACGGAGCCAACCGTGTGCTAATCGAAGGTGAGGAGGGGGGGGGGGGTTGGAAACAGCAAACTAAACACAAAAAGTTATTCTAAAGCAATGAGTTTCCAACCGAGATTTAAACGGTGCATAGCTCCAGTGGCTTCCTAACATCGGCAGGAAGAGCGTTCCGGACAGGCCGCAGAAGCGCATCTGAAAGCGAGCGACGCGGTGACCACCGCCTTTGTTCGATGGGCAGCCAAAAAAAAAGATAGCCGCTGATGATTTTTACACACCGCACCAGGTACTCACTCACAGGATGAGTCGACCGGGGGGGGGGGGGGGGTGCAACGAATTGGCACGTTAACGTAACGAACATTACCGGCTGTGTCGGGTGGTGGAGGATTACGACACATTCATACGTACGCGACCAAACCCAACAACCTTTTGTCATAAATAACATTGGTGGCTAAAGCTGACGTCGTGTTAAACCGAGGGGTAGAGCCTACACAGGTGGTCAAACCGCCACTCGCTCACTGATGTAGGAGTTCGCGCAAGACTGTTGGGGCGAGCCCTGTTAGCGAGCACCTATTAAGGCTGCCACGTGCTCATGCGGGAGTGGGTGTCTGCCTACTACCGCACCTATGTCCCCTCTCCATCGCTGATGTTTAAAAACAAAACCGCGCCACAGGTACTCGTTTAAGGCTGAGTCGACCCACGGTGAGACCAATGGACAGGTTCACTTTTCCACTCTCCACTGACAAGGCTCTCACGCACGGAGACCATTTTCAAAGGGACCCAGTTCGTCTCCGTCTTGGGCCACTGGACAGGAAGGGTCACGAACTGTGAGCGAGGGTTATGAGCCTCCCTCGAGTTGAGGTAGGGGGAGGGCGAGGGTGATTGGGGGGGGGGTGGAAGGGTGGTGATGGGGAGGAAGGGTGGGGGGGGTGGCAGTGGCGGGGTGAGGGAGGAGGGGATGCGTTAAGGAAAATAACATTTTTGCCGAGGGAGGTGTCAGAAGGCGGTGGGTAGGAGCACGTGTTTATATGAGGGAGTAGACGCGTGTCTGAGCGGGCCAACGATTGAAAGATGGTGCAAGCCTCAGATTTAATTAAGGCCCGAGGCTTCTGCTGCTGCTGCCGCTGAAGTCACGTATGTTGAACTTCTTTCGCACCGTACGTCGCCAACCGAGGCGAGAGAGGCCGTGTAACGTGCCCCGCCGTCTCCAACAAGCCCACAGACAGCAGTCCCCTCATACCTCAAGTCCTCACCTCGAAACCCTCAAACCATAAACCAACCGGCCCATAACCCCTGAAACTCGGAACAGTGTTGGGAGCGCTCGTTGATGCACCATCGCGGTCAAAATCTTTATTTATAACAAGAGCGAATTTCAAATGAGACGGGCCAAAACGAGGCCCAAGATATATGCACGGATCAAGTTGCAACCGTGGAATCTCGGGGCTTGTGGCCGTATCGCACGCCGCCAAGCTCTCAGGCCGTCTTCTTTTATCAGAAGAATGTCGGGCATTCGAAACTTATCGGAGAGATAAGGACAGGGCGGGGGGGGGGGGGCATTTTTGCAAGGTCCGACGTTGTCAGGGATTCCCAATACGATTGCTACAAAGTGGAATCGGACCGTACCGAGAATGTGCAACACGCAGTCAGAAGGACTTTATTGAAACAATTTACATCTTAATCTTGATTTGAAGTTTTCGTGACTGCAGGAATCCATACTCTTTGGTCCTTTCGGTGAAGTCACGTAGGTAGACAAAATACCACTGGTCAACACACTTTTTTTGGCATAAGGTATTCCAACGGTTTTAAAGTAATTTTGGGGTGCTGATTCCAAATCTGGCATCAGTTTTTGGCTATCACATCAGGTTTTTGAGATATCAAATATTGCATTTTCAATAAAAACTGCAGAAAAAAAATATTAAATAAATGTGGATATCGACATAAAATTATATTATAAACACACTATCCTAAAAATACAGCACCATATTTTAACACTAAAGCAGTCACTGACTCGCAAAAACTTGCAATCATAAGTGACAGAGTTAATTTCGAGTAAAATCAATGAAAATGGGGTATGCCGATAGCATAAAATGAGATGTGATAGAGCAAATCTGAGATCAGATTTGGAATCAGCACCCTGAAATTAGTCTAAAACAGCTGCAAAAGTCCAGGCCAGAAAAAAATGCTTTTTTTTGTTGACCAGTGTAATAGATCACGACGTTTCGATCGCAACACAAGCAACCTTCATCAGGTGAGACAAACGCGGCGGGAGTACTGCTGTTGCTGCAGCTGCGTTTGCAGTGGCAAAGAAGCACAATTAACAGCAACAGATCTCAAAGCCTGCTCTGATCAATCCCGATTTGCCTTGTATCGTCGATGCCCCTTAGAAAATGCCGTCTCGAGCGTCAGGATGTTGCAATGTATGACGTGAGGGAGGATGTGGAATGAAAAATATATTTTATTTAAAAAAATAAACAGCAACAGATTTCAACACTTCCGTCAACAGGCGTTTAAGTTTATTTTAATTGTTACACGGATGATCCCCTTTTAGTAAGTTGCCCGGCTACTTTTTTTTTACACGGGACATCCGTGGTGCGTGAGCAGAGCAAAAACAAATCAAAGGGCAAAGTGTGGTCTTAAAAGAAAATAATATATAGAAACAGGCGACGTTTCGGGCGATGGCCCTTCGTCAAAATGAAATGATTCTACGTGCGATGGCTGACAGCGGATGATACACGTGCAATCACAGCAAGTGGCCGCTGTGTTCCTGTATGGAGACAACGTGCCCATAAGGGTTGTAACAGGTGGCAACCAGTTTAGAGGGGGCGACAAGGGATGACCACGTGACATCACAAATATCGAGAAGTATAGCACATACTCAACTAAATTTAGTTGTTTTTATTTTTATTTGATTTTCACCTACGTGACTTTACCGATAGAACCAAAGAGTATGGATCCTTGCATACACGAAAACTTCAAATCTAGATAGTATAGCACAACCGACGAAAGTCATTTTGAACGTGAATTCCACGCTTGCGTATGGAGTTGTTCAAAAAGCTCGATGCCCGATGTCGAGGTCTGCCGTCCACGACGAGAAGGCTTTAGCAGAGAGAGAGAGTTCGTGTCGTTTTACTGATCCTCCTCCCTCCTCCGTTGATGGACCTCAGACTGTAGTAGGTTTACGATATGGGCCCATATATTGCGTTGCATAACGACAGTCGCACTGCTGTGGCTTGTATCTCTCTGGGTCTCTGTGTATCTCTGTGTACGTCCGTCTGGAACTCTCTTCACCCCAGCCATCCGTGCTGTCGACTCGTTGCCACCCGGTTGAAGAACCAGGCTCGAGAATTTTCCTTTGTTTTCTATTTCCCTTGGCGGCCTTTGACTCACTTTCTCTCTCTCTTAATTATTTGTTTCACTAGAAAACATCACATTGGATGTTACGGCGGTGGAATGGTTAGCACAGTGGACTCGTAACACGTAGGGCAACGGTGCGATCTCCTGTCGCGGCAGTTGAAACATCGGTACACGTTTCTTAAATCTCCCACTGCCACCCCTGTCCACTCAATGGTATCGACGGGTGCACCACCGTTAGCCGATCGCAGGTCGCGTTTGGTGGGGTCAAGTGTGGATACTCCCCCACTTTTTCCAAGGCGTCTTGCCAGCGTGAAAGAGTAGACCAAATATCCTCTCAGTCGAATTCGATAAAGAGGCTGCCATCACGTGGAGCGAAACTAAAATAAATAAAAAGCTCCACACACTCGGATCGGAACGTCGGACACGAACCTGAAAACGCATCGGAGAGCTACGCATCGGCATACTTTCGTTGTAAATTAAAACGCTCGTTTGTCAGTTTCCATTGCCAATCTTGTCCCATGACGACACAGGCAGCTGGGGGCATGGCGTTGGCAAAGCCGAGTTGGAGAATTCTGTAGCGCAGGGCTTCGGAATATTTTCATGAAAACAGGTGAAGTGTTGTCGGATGAATCATCGGACCGATGGACGGATGGACACACTGGACGGACACACGGATGGACACGCGAATGGACACGCCGATGGGCACACAGATGGACACACGTATGGACACACGGGTGAACACACGGGACGGACACACGGGACGAACACACGGGACATCCTCAAGAATGTCAATGCACAGCCCGATGGCTCTCTTCTGCACGAGGGCATTCTCGAGACAAGATGAAATATCCCAGATCCTGAACGCGGTGGGCTCCAGCGCCAGGCAATACCCGACACGGGATTTTCAAAACCTAAACTTCCCTCGCGTTGCTGTCTGCGATGGGCCGCATGAATCAGGTTCCCGAGACGGTGGCTTGAACGTTGCCCCCTCCCTACAAAGATAAGGACAAAGATCCCCCGTATAGCCTTGCCAGACTTTTGGGGCAAGTGCTGTTAGCGAGCACTAATGAAGGCCGACACGGCACACGAGTGGGTGGGTGGCCAGCACCACGCCCGCCAGACCGTCTTTGTCTCCCCAGTGGCGATGTTTACACACCGCACCAGGTACTCATTTGAGTCGACCGAAGCGAGACCCAGGACCGGTTCAGATAACCGTCACCGGTGTTGGCCGTAAGTGGAAATCGAACATGGGTCGCCGGGTTCGTAGCGCAGCGTGCTAACCGCTGCGCCACCGCTCTCTACACCTCCCCTATCACCACCACCCCCGCCTCACCCCTCCCCCCACGATCTAGCCACATTCCTGAAGAGATGAATGGGGAGTAGAGGAGATGTCAGGAGGATGAGGAGAGGATGGATGATTTAGGGCTGTGCTATGGAGATGTTTTACTGGTAGGAACCTCCTGGTTACACCAGCCCACAGGGAATTATTGTGTCCGTCGTGCAGGAAGGGGCTGGGTGGGGAGGGAGGGGCTGGGTGGGGAGGGGAGGGTGGGGAAGGGCTGGGTGGGGAGGGTGGGGAGGGGAAGGTGGAGAGGGGCTCGGTCGGGAGGGTGGGGTGGGGAAGGTGGGGAGGGGCTGGGTCGGGAGGGTGGGGAGGGGCTGGGTGGGGAGGGTGGGGCTGGGTGGGGGGTGGGAGGGGTGGGGCTGGGTGGGGAGGGGCTGGTCACCTCGTTGTGCCCTATAAAACTCAACGTTTAACCTACTCACGCCGGCTTGTGCCTGCCCTCACAGTCGGCCATATTTGTGGAATACACCACGCCGCCGTTGACCCTGACCATTGACCGAGCAACCCGACGTTCCTACCAGCTCCCTCCGCAGGAATGTGTTTGACACGTCCCCTCCCTCCCTACATGTGCATGGACATTGGTAAGGGCGCTATGGGAAAGATGGAAGCGGATCTATTACCAGTGAAGGTACTCCTGTTGGATGGGCCCAAACTGCCACCGCCCTCATCGTTATCGAACCGCAAATAATAACAACCAGCTTCATCAGGCGAACTACCGGCGAAAGGTCGTAATCAAGTTGTAAATGTTGTAGGTTTGCTCTCCAACACACCGGTGTGCTGAAGTAGCAACTAATTGGCACATTTGGTTTACGTGACAAACCCTTACTCATTGGCTGTGCCGGGTAGCGGTGGTTTAACGACACATTTGTGCGATCTAATCCTAAAAAAAACTTGTATTATTGTCAATATAGTGTCTACAAACCTGAAAATACTCTTTGGTTCTTTCGGTAAAGTGACGTAGGTATAAAATAAAATATATCACGACGTTTCGATCGCAATACAAGCGGTCGTCGTGATTTATTTCATTTTATTTTCTACCCACGTGACCTTACCGAAAGAACCAGAAAGTATGGATTCCTGCAGTCACGAAAGCTTCAAATCTCGCTCAAACCTGAGTATGTTCTCTCATGCAACTCGTCTGTACGATATGTATCTGTTATTATTATTATCGCGTGAATATATTTCACATCACGCGTGACTATTTATCCAACAAAATCCATCAATGAGTCCCAAGAGTCCAGACTCTCTTTCAAAGAGGGTGCTGCTTGAAGATGCGTGGCCAAATTTATTTTGAGAAGTCCCTTGCTTCGTTCGGCCTATGACCAATAAATCACATCGAACGTGCCCGATCTTGCCACGTATGAGCATCTATAACATGATTTATAATCATATGTAGTTGCGTTTTTACATATACATAGTATCGTCGCTCGTGCAAATTGCATCTCACAATCGATACAAACCCACAGACGAGAGAGAAGGCAGCAAGACGGAGCGCTACCAAATAATTGCCCAAGAATCGACCTCCAGTGACACCAGCGAGACTAAGAACAGACTTCGCCTAACACCACCAAGAGTAAGAAAAGAAACGTCACCTTACACCAGCGAGAAAAATAACGTGAGATCGCCCAAGACTGTTGGGATGGAGCAGAGTCAACTGGACGAAACGCACGGATCGTGAGGAGGGACGGATGGGTGAAACCTCCATCCATGGCTGATGATGATGATGACGAGGACGAGACAGTTGTTGAAGATGCAGGTGAAGTGTTCGCTGGAGTTGAGGTTGCGATAGTGCGAGAGGAAAAGGCGGAAAAGGGGGGGGGGTGGGGGAAGTGGTGGGGGGGGGCGCGGTGGGAGTGGAGAGGATGGAAAGAGGGCAGCGGGGAAAACGTGGAGCTTGGAGCGCGAAACCCGAGCCATACTCCTGGATCGCAAGTACCAATGCGGTGTGTCGAAGATCGATTTTACATCAGTGCGATGCCACCTGCTACGACTTAACGGTGCAGGTAACGTGGTCATTGTCGGAACTAGATGATTGAAGCAAAAATATTTAGTCGTGAGCGGGTAAAACGTGGGGAGAGGAGTGCTTCGAGTGCACATTGAGAGGCCGAAGAAGGAGCACGTGGATTGATGCGCAGGTTAACGGCGTCATTCAACCTGTGAACAAAGGTGAGAATCAGAATCTGTATTTAGACAGGAAAAATCCGATGAGCAATGAAGCTCTTGTTTTTAACACGTGTCCAGTATGGGCGGGTGTTGGGCAAGGACGTGTCGGAGAGTTGCAGCCAAGGAATGGAACGCGTCCGAGGAGACGTCGACAGAGGAGATGGAGCGATTGAGTCGGTGGTTGCATCGCGGAATCGTGAGTGTTGGCAGACACCTTTGGGGAAGTATTCATCCAGCAGTGGATTGACCCTGGCTATTGATAATTATGAATCCTCAAATCCTGGATTTCAGCGTCTGGAATCGGCGAAGAGTCTAAAACCCTGAGCCAGGAGCTGTCTTCCAGAATCCAAATACGTAGTCGGCAGAGGCTCGTTAAAGGATTACATTCCTGAATTCAGGATCCTGGAGCCAGGATTTCCGCATAAAAACCACGACTCGCCCTTGGTCTCCACCACACGTGTCTCCCCTCTGCAACAGCAGCTGTAGCATCAGCAGCAGTAGCAGCAGCAGCAGTGGCATCAGTAGCAGAAGCAGCATCAGCAAAAGTAGCATCAGCAGTTGCGAAATCATTTCAAAGCAGGAAGCAAAGCGTCTCAGTCTTCAAGACCTCCACAGATGATAGCCTTCCATCGCCATCGATGTCATAAGTTGAACAATTCATTGGCCATAATTAAATTAGCTTAACTTTCCATTTTTTTGTGAATACGTTAACGATAACGCCTGTAATTGGTGTTTTATGAAGTTCATTATTTTTTACTGATATTATACGAAGCCTTATTTAGGTTTCATTTTTAAGAGTGGATTCGAGTGCAGGTTACAGAAGACGGCCATGCGGTGGTTGGGGAGTTTCCTGCTGCTTACAGGTGAGTGACGCACGTATGTTGAACTTCTTTCGCACCGTACGTAGCCAACCGTGCCCATCGGAAAAGCAACGTGTGCGCGGCGTTCGTGTAATGTGCACCTAGCCTGGCACAAGCGTGCAGGGAAGTCGTCGCAACTTAGTAACGAATTGCTGCTGCTGCGTGTGTACGTCTATGTGTGTGTGTGTATGTGGGTGCGGTGGAGCAGTGGTTAGCGCGCTGCACTTCGAACCCTGCGATCCGAGTCAGATACCCGCTCACGGTCAACACCGGTGACGATTATCTGAACCGGTCCTGGGCCTCCCCTAGGTCGACTCAGCCTCAAATGAGTACCTGGTGTGTTGTGTATACATCGCCACTGGGGAGACAAAGGCGACCGGGCGTTGTTCTGTCCACGCATGGTGCTCAAGGACTAGTGCTCGCTCAAGACACTTGCCCCAAAAGTCGGTTATGGCTATACGGGGAATCTTTGTCTTTTCATGATTGTGTAGTGGGGAGCGGTAGTACGGTGATTAGCTCACTGCGCAACGTCAACCGGCAACCAAACATCGATGCGCTTACGTGAACGAGTGGCTGGCGCGGTGTGGTGTGAACATTACCACTGGGGAGACAAAGGCGGCCGGGCGTGGTGTCTGCCACACCGGTCTTAATAGGTGTTCGCTCACCGTGCATGCAAGCAGCGGTTAACGTAAGGCTTCACGGGTCTGTCTTTGTGTCTATTACAAAGCTGCGCGTTCATAACGGCGGATTCGCAACTGACCAAGTCCCTTGTTCGATGTTCGTCACCGCTACCCCTTGAGCTCATCGACGTCGTTATAATTCACAGGACCCCCCCTTAGTCAATGCGGGTCAGCCTCGTACCATTGTGACGCCAACGCACCTGTCAGTAGCAGATGAGCATCTCCGCGCGCACGCCCTGCGAACATCGGTAGAAGCGCGTCACATGTTTCCGTTCCGGAGAAAAAGTAATTACGGGGGGGTTGGGGGGGTTGGGGAGCGGTGGCGCAGCGGTTAGCGCACTCGCGCTATGAACCCGGTGAGCCCCACGGCGAACTCGTCGGCCACGGCTTGCGCGAGTGGTGGTGAGCGTGGTGTGAAGAATGGTCAAACAACACCCATGGCGTGGGAGAGGCCTTCACCCAGCAGTTGGATTGACGAAAGGCTGTACATTATTATTATGATTTTCATAATAAATAAATAAAAATCGAATGTGTTTATCCAGAGAAGCTTAACTGAGTCTCGAGACAGTTTCTTTTTTTTTCCAGGAGGTTTCTGCATCGCAATGTTTGGCCAATTGCATTCTTGTTGTGATCAACGATTTAGTGATGCTGCTGCGTTGGCAGCGGTGCACAAGCTCAAACAACCAACAACAACAACAAACACTCGACACACTCGTCAACAATACCGTGGCCTTAAATTGAAATACACGCATAATAGGCAACGTTAAAGGCAGTGTTCTTCACTAATTTTCAGAGGGGGCGGGGGGCACTTTCGCCGATAAGACATCGTGAGTGCGAGGGCCTCCACACATTTGAAACCGCTGGGGGTTTGACAGCAGCAGTACCACGATGATGATGATGGGGGGGGGGGGGTGTTTTCACATTTGTCTACTGGTCGGGAGTTCCGCACGTCAGGGCCGCACTGAAGGCCACCAAGGGCCGCCAGTGACCCGCGGCCCTTCCAATGAAAACCAATGGTCCCTTCGACAGATCCGTTCACACCCCCCTCTTTATTTTTCTATTAAAAACCAACACACAGCGTTGACGTGCTACCTGTGCCCACCTATTTTCGTTCGCCTCTTGCTCCCACAAATTTGCACTTTGTCTTTTTCGATTCGGGTGCGCATTTCGTCACCGTCGTACCAAAATTTGAGATCTTACCTTCACCTCTAACGAACTTCTTCCGACGCCTTTTGCCCTCGTTATTATGTGTGCTTCGACGCGCGCGTGTGCCTCCCTTGTTAGTTAGTCTTTGAGCACCGTGCCGTGTTCTCCTTCTCTGCAATACCCACGTTTCTGTCTTTGCTGTGCTGCTGCTGTTGTGCTGACGCAGCACCAATAATCTCCCCGCGTGTAGAATAGCCGAGCAGCTGGCTAAACGGGATCATTCTCCTTCGAACAAATCAGACACTCATACTCAATACAACGCCATTCATTATTAGGACGGGGGAGTTGTTTTTTTGGTGTTCCAATGATGTTGAACTGGTGTGTACCGAGAGGAACCCCGCCACGCTTTCGAAATGGTAACGCTCAAAGTTACACACAGACGGGTTCACGAACCTACTTTCTGTACCGCGGTACAACTACCAGCCATCACCTGGCAGCCTCGTTGGCCTGGGAGAGTTTCGTCAATGTCCCCACCCCCCCACCATCACCCCGTCCCCTCGTGATTCACCAACCCTTTACCTCCATGGCGTTGGGGGCCCTAGGCGGGCATAGCCGCCACGCTTGCGTCGTTAGAGGAATGACCATCAGCAGGCCCGGGCTGGCCATGGGGCAGCAGACAAATGCCCGGTAGGGCCGGTCCGTTCGGAGGGTCGGTCTGTGTGGGGAAATTTCAAAGGTGGTCAGAGTAAAAAAAATATTGCTTATTTACGCTTTCAGTTGGCATTAAAGTTCCCATATTCGGCAGCACCCAAAGATTATTCATACTCTTTGGTTCTTTCGGTAAAGTCACGTAGGTATACAATATTTTATTTTACGTTAAAATATTTTATTTTATATTAAAATATTTTATTTTATGTTAAAATATTTTATTTTATGTTAAAATATCTTATTTTATTTTATGTTAAAATATTTTATTTTATGTTATACCTACGGGACTTTACTGAAAGAACCAACAAGTATGGATTCCTGCAGTCACGAAAGCTTCAAATCAAGATAAAAGATTCTTCCTCACCAGCCCATTTGTGGGTTGGTTGTTTTTTTTCTATATTTTTTGGACCCAGCCCAAAATAGACCAATGAGATCGCACGGCGATTTGTGCCCCGGTGTCTTTACAAAAATGCCTCCAGGCAGATTTGTCCGTCACAGACCATCAGATCGCTCCTCACCTGGGAGGGCCCGCGTGTCTTTAACCCGACGCGTGATTCGGTGACCTCTGCGTTGGCAGTGGCGCACAGAACCGGCAGGTCCCCATGGTCTAGCCATGTGCAGTCTCCGACTCTTGTTATCCACCCCGTCTCTCTGGCTTCTCTACGCGTGTGCTATGCAGAAGGACCGTTGCCCGAAACGTCGTCTAGTCTATATTTGTCCCCCTTTTTAAGGCCACGCAGTGCTACTGACGAATGGGTGAGTCACGTCTTGTGTGTCTCTGCTGCGCGGCAACTGCAGCGTCTCGCACAAGGGCTGGAGGCGTTAGCCATGAATCTTGGTGGTGGTATCAACTTCGTTGACAATGACGACTTCTTTATCTTGACCTACAATTCTTTTGGTTGCGTTTTGGCTGCGGCTAAACTTTGTTTGACAGCACTCGACAGGCGAGGCTTGGTGGATCACATAGGCATCTGCGAAATTCCCAAGACACCCCCCCCCCCGATCCAACCCCCCCCCCCCCCACACCTTGGCTACGAGGTGGTCATTTGGTGAAAGTTGACAATATTGCAAGTTGGTTCGAGAGAACTTTTGGAGTGTTTTCCTCTCGTGGGATGATTTTTTTTTGGTCCGGGCATAGTCATACATTACAGAATACACTCCTGTACACATATACAAAGACAAATATCTCCTGCATAGCCTTTAACAGACTGTTGGGGCACATAGTGTTAGTGAGTAGCACCTATGAAGGCCGGAATGTCTACACGAGAGGGTGGGTGCCCAGTGGCACGCCCCAGTGCTCATGTTTTACACACCTCACCAGGTATTCATTTGAGGCTGAACCGACCTAGGGAAGGTCCAGAAACGGTTCAAATATTCGCCACTGTTATTTTTGGTCGTGAGCAAGAATCGAAAATTGTGTCGGCAGGTTCGTGGCTAAGTGCGCTAACCACTGCACTACAACTCCCCAGTACACACATATCTATATAAAGACAAATATCCCCCGTATAGCCTTAACACGCTACTGAGTGAAGTGCTGTGAGCGAGCTCCTATGAAGCCCGGAACGCAACACGAGGGGGGTGGGTGGCCAGCACCACGCCCGGCCACCTTAATCCTCGAGCGGCGAAGTTTTGACACACCGCAACTAGGTCCTCATTTGAGGCTGAGTCGACCTAGGGGAGGACCAGGACCGGTTAAGATAATCGTCACTGGTGTCGCCCGTGAGCGGGAATCGAACACGGGTCGCCAGGTTCGTAGCTCTGCGCGCTAACCGTGATGCCACCGCACGCTATCGCATCACACACACACACTCTGAACTTAACAGCAGATATCGGCACTGGCAAAACAGACTCAACGAGACTTTCCTGCGTAAAATAGGGGACAATTGTGATGAGTATCGTGTGAAGCAAGGTCCAATAACCCCCGCGACCTCCGGCACGCCGTGGGGAGGTCTTCCTCCAGCAGTGAATTGGCCAACGGAACTTTACAGAGACGTACATTGTGATTATTTTTTATTATATTTATTTTCATGATGACGCTCGTTTGACCAGAGGATCCTGCCACGTTTTTATTGTATTTGTTGCAGCTTGTGCTCTATGTATAATCCCGATTGAGTTATAAACGGGTATTATTGAACACGTGGCAAATTTCGACCGCGACGCCGGAACCGGTGACGCAATGGCTTACCACTTAAAAAATAATCACGTGACAGCATCGGTGTGCAGCAGACGACGCGCGTACATTGTCAAAGTGTTACGGTTAATACACGCGACGCAGGATTAACCGGGGAGGCAGCTTGATGCGAACCGTGACCACACCCCTGCTGGAACAAGCGGCGAAGGCGCTGCCGCAGGGCCGCGTCACTTCTAACGGGACACGGCAGGGGGTTCCACCCTTCGGCTCTTCCGTTCTTTCTCTGCTAACGCGAGCCGGAGTCTCTAAGAATGAGCGGATGTGAGTGAGACACGCATTCCGCTTAGCTCTCTCTCACCCCCCCCCCTGCCCCCCCCCCCACGTCTCTCTCTTAGTCGGCTGTATAAACTTTCTACCCAACGATTCTGACTCATCTGGCTGAGTCGACCTGAGTAAGGGAGGAGACGGGGGTCATGCTTGGTCGGCTGGGTGCCGCTTGCCACCGCCGACGTGGACGTCATCTCTCTTCATCCTCTCATCAATCCGGGAGTCGAACTCAGGTGGCAGGTTTTTTTCGTAGCGCGGCGCGCAAGCCACTGTGCCCACGTGCCACACACGCCACGAATGTGTCACGTGTGTGCATGGGGAGCGGTGGTGTGGCGGTTAGCGCTACGCTGCGCTACGAACCCGACGACCCGAGTTCGATTCCCGCTCACGGCTAACCCCAGTGACGATTATTTGAACCGGTCCTGGGCCTGCCCCTAGGTCGATTCGGCCTCAATGAGTACCTAATGCGGTGTGTAAACATCGCCACTAGGGAGACAAAGGCGGCCGGGTGTTGTGCTGGCCGCCCACCCCCTCGTGTGCCGTGCTGGCCTTCATAGGTGCACGCTAACAGCACTTGCCCCAACAGTCTGTTAAGGCTATACGGGGGGTGTTTGTCTTTTAATGTATGTATCTGCGTGCCTGTGTGTATGTATGGATATGCGTGCGTGACTCACCGGACAATCGCCCTCCAACAACGGGCGGAGGAGCGATGCTCACAACAACGAGCAAGGGCGCCGGGCGGCTACAACGCGAGAAGTTAGTCACAGTGGAGAGCGCAAGTGGCGCTTCTCCAAGACGTCTCAGTCATATTCTTGGTTCTTTCGGTAAAGTCACGTAGAAGGGAAATAATACAATAATAAAAAATAAAGCATAATAAAATAATTCTCACGACGTTTCGGCCACAACGCAAGCAGCCGTCCTCAGGTGAAGAACAGGTCTGTCGGAAAGGCAGCGTCATTCAGACGTCATTCAGACGCTGTCTTTCCGACAAACCTGTTCTTCACCTGAGGATGGCTGCTTGCGTTGTGGCCGAAACGTCGTGAGAATTATTTTATTATGCTTTATTTTTATTATTGTATTATTTCCCTTCTACGTGACTTTACCGAAAGAACCAAGAAGATGAATCCCTGCAGTCACGAAAGCTTTAAATCGACACGTCTCAGTCAGTCAACCATGGCCCCTGGGTCTGTCCCGTAACCTCCTGCACCTAGCCTGGCACATCAGTCAGCCCACAGCACCTGGGTCTTTCCCGTCACCTCCTGGCGGCAGCAAGCTCTCGACTATTACCGTGGCCTCAACATGCACCTAGCCTGGCACATACGCTGTCGTGACGTCGTCGTAATCTGAAGGGCGGTGTCGTCGTGGTCAATGTGCGCGTGTACCATACATCTGACGCGCGGGGTTCGATTCCACGCCAACGGCTAACATCAGTGGCGAGTCACGAGACTGAACCGTTCCTGTTCAGGCTGTGTGTGTGTGTAAACGTCAGCGCCGGAGAGACAAAGGCGGTCGGGCGTCGCGTTGATCGCACTACGCGCATGTGTGCTGTGGTTGCCTTCATATGTACTCGCTTACAGCCCTTGTCCCAGAAAGATATAAAGCTTGCAGAGGTGATGGCACGGGTGTTAAGATGTCAAATCGCCAAACAGACACCAATTAAACTAAACTATGAAACTATTTTTTTTTATTTTACCAGCTAAGGCCCACTGAGCGTTGCAGCTCTTTTTCAGAAGCGACCTGGCCACAAATGATAGCTCAACGAAGTGGCCGATCATCATCACGTGGAAATAAACATCAGATGACTCGGGGAAAAAAACCCACGCGACCACGGGGAGAGAGAGAGAGACATGCAAACTCCAAATATACAGCAGCAGGCGTCAATGCCGCAATGGATCCCACAACCGCATGTAGACCAGGCGAAGTACTTAACAACTCGCCCTCCATCTCACCACCGTCCCTCCTACCCCGCCACCTCGTGTAAGGCATTATTACGTCTGCATTAACCACACGTGCTTGTGGTAAAAAAAAAAATCATACAACCAAATATGCTTTGATCATGTTTGCATTGTTCTTGAAACTACATTGGCCTAGGCCAGAGAGAGCCTCCTCCATGGATTTGTCTCACGCATTGCTCAAGACCAGAGGCTGTCCAAAGGTGATCCAACAACCCTCGCCTCCAAAGGAACCCGGATCGCAGGTGCGGCTCGCAAGCCAAACACGCACGGCTGTAATCTTGATTTGAAGCTTTCGTGACTGCAGGAATCAACACTCTTTGGTTCTTTCGGTAAAGTCACGTAGTTAGCAATCAAACGACAGAGCATTAATAGCTCGGGTTAGGCAGTTGCATTTATGGGGCTGCTTTTTTGCCAGAAAGGTTCATCATCTTGAAACTGGTTAAAGGGGTTCCATAGATACTTGGGGTAATCTTTGTGCGTTTTTTTTTGTTCTTTTAAATTGTAACTCTAATCTGTCCTACGCGTTATCGGTTGCCTCAACAGGTCTGCAATGCATCTCGCGTTTCTCGTGCTATGTCGGAAATGATTGGGCTAATCTTTGTTCAGTGTCCGTGTGTTCGCATTTTTTTCTCTGTCTTAATGTTTTAACTCTTCGCCGGAGGTCTGAAGGGGCCCCAGGAGATACGAAACCTGCAATCTAAATCTGCTCTGTGTAAGCATTCTTGCATCTTACGAAAATAAAACTCATATCGCAATGCTGCACTCCTTTTTAGATTGTCCGAGGTTGCAAGGAATTCCACTCATTGATATGTTCAGAAAAATACCGCTAGTTTTTTTTTTTACGCTTTCCGACTCAGCTTGAACGCGGTAAATGCATCAGCTTTGTCTGTTCGCCCGTCTGTCCGTGTGCACTGGGGAGTCACGATAGCCTTCATTAAGGCGGCCCGATGTGAATGAACCTGGAGTGTAAAGTAGCGTTGCTAGTAGGGACTCATCCTAGAGCAGTGGTGTTTAACCTTTACTGCAGCCTGCAACCCCTTCGGTTCTCAGAAAGGGCATCCCAGGTTAAGAACCAGTGCCCGAGAGAAAACCTGACACGTTGCCCACAACTTGGGAGACACACGCACACACAGCAGAGCAAAAATGATAATTTGTCAATATTAAAACGCGTTTTTCTCTGACACGCTTTGTTTCAGCTGTCCGTGCTGCTGATTAAAACAACATACTGAACAGCGTTACGGAATCCATGCGTATGCAATATCCCCTCCTACCATTACTTACTAATTTCGTTGTCTCATTTATTGATTTATTTAGGACTGGGATATGGGTGTTTTACGTATCTATCTTGTTTGACGCTTAGTAAAAATGTGATGAAGTCATCGTGCCACGGGATGGTGAATCCATTCGAAAATCTTGCGCAGCAATTTCTGCCTCTCCCCCCGAGTGAGAGACCCATCCACCGCAATGGATGAATGGATCGCGATTGTGATTCAATAGCCAGATCATGCTTAACGGTGGTGGACTATATCGGCCTCTTGTGGCTACGGGCGTAGCGTGAACTGCTTACATACAACACGTAGAGTAAAACACGTATTCATTGCGACACATGCGAATCAATGAGTGTGCTCATGACCTTAACAACCGACATCTGTTCATCGATGTCCCCTTGCTGTGTACTCGATGTTTACGTTTCTTCGACTATGGTAATCGTCTTGTGCGGGGGCATCAGTGGCATTGACCATGATGACATCTCAGCCTTTATTGATCTGAATTATTTCACTGAATTCAGACGATAACCTCTCCATTGTCAACAAGGCAACGCTTTGTCCTTCCGATATGAGGCAGCCACTGGAGCTAAGCACTTGGGCCACACATTTCTTTCCAACTGCTTTTCGTTGTTTAACTTTGGTGTCCTTTCTCCGCACCTTCCATTCGCGCGGGTGGCTACGTACGGTGCGAAAGAAGTTCAACGTACATACGCTGTCGTCATCATCATCACGTTCTGTATACAGCGTGAGGCTCCGTTACCCATAACGTACACTCCGACTGCTTGACGTTAAAGATCCTGTGGTGGCATTGGCAAGGGGAGGCCATGGCGTGCCGGCGTCACGGTCCAAATATGCGAACATTCGAAAAATGACCACACAGATGTACTGCATTGGGAATCACACGCACAGCAGCAGCAGCAGCATCATCCCCCTCTGCTTTGAAACTCCTGCAGGCTGTGTCTCTGAAGCACAGCAGCAGAGCCCTGAATCGCGACCATAGACTTGCGCTGTAAGAACGGCGCAATTAGCAAATGTACTTCTAGAAAAATTATTACGATGATTTCCCATCTCCTGGCCACCTCGCAACCCGAAGATCGGGATTAGGGGACCTTCACATCGTCTTTAGGTGATTCACCAACCATCGCCTCCAAAGGAACCCGGATCGCAGGTGCGGCTCGCAAGCCAAACACGCATGGCTGTAATCTTGATTTGAAGCTTTCGTGACTGCTGGAATCCACACTCTTTGGTTCTTTCGGTAAAGTCACGTAGGTAGAAATAAAGTAAATTAAACAAATCACGACGTTTTGACCGCAACACAAGCGGTCGTGATTTGTATTATTTTATTTCTAACCACGTGACTTTACCGAAAGAACCAAAGAGACGCACGGCTGTCTCAAGTTGAGCGGCACTTTCCTTCGTGACGACGCCAGTTGCAGTCGCGACGGGGTTTGACCTGATACTACGACCCACACATATCTTGATACGAAACACACAAGTGAAGTAATGTAATTCTTCATCCGAGTTATATTTTCTTAAACCACACACCCACACACAATGCGTATGACGTCGTATACAAGTTAGAACTGGCAGTCGTCCTACACATATAGTTTCAAGACTGGATTTAATCCACGCTAAAGCCATCCGTGTTTTTTGCGAACGAGAAATGTCGCCTCTTCAACCTCCCGGTGCGGCAATTCAAACCTTGCGCGAGAGTCTTACATCATCACCGGCCTCGCTCCCCCTGCCCCCCCCCCCCCCCCGCGAGAGAGGGCCCCCTCCAGTGGACAGTTGGCCTACTCTTCCACTCTGACAAAACGCCTTGGGAGAGGGCGAGCGTTACCCACGCTTGGCACCACCGCACGCGCACTGCCCCGCATGATCGACTCACGGTGGAGGCGGTTGTGCCACGTTGCTACCTCTGGGAGGACGCAGTTGAGATGGATTCGTTTCAAATGCCACACCGGGAGATGGAAACCGGATAACTTCTCTCGGATTGCGAGTAGTTCAAGTTCAAGTTCATTTATTAGGTATAGCCCTGTGAGCCATTCGGCTCTTGAATCGGGTGCAACCGCAACAAACAAAAAACAAAAACATGAACAAAAAACATCTTAAAGTGAATATGTGACTAAGTGCAAACAGAAAATCCAAGAAAAGACAGCAAAATATTGCAGAAAAAAACACCGTACACCAACGCTGTGTGCAAAAATCCCAGTGGGATGCAAGTCAAACAACAACAACAACAACCATAAGACAACTTAGATTAAGGCCATCAGTCTAACTCTGTACTACAACAAACGAGGGTGGTAATAAAATAAAAATAATTTTATACATTTTAATTTCATTTCATTTTTTACCTACGTGACTTTACCGAAAAAACTAAGAGTATTAATCTTTACCACCCTGTACTCGAATCCTTGCAGTCACGAAAGCTTCAAATCTAGAATTGGTAAAGATTACGACACGGTAGTTTCCCCAGTTCCAGCCTTTTTCGTGTTAAATTTAGACCCCCCCCCCCCACCACTCCCACCCCACCTTCGAGTCACAACCGAGTCACGTTGGAGGGCACGACGCTGGCGAATTTCCACGAGGTCAGAAATAGCATCAATGGGCGCCCCGCCCTTGAGAAACAATAGGAGATCCTTCCACTGTGGAACTGGGGCGTTCGCGTCCGGGTTAGGGTTAGGCTTAGGGCGTTTATCCTCTCTGGACTGGGTTCGTGCCCGTGACCTCTGTTAAGTCTAGAAGGAAATTATTGACCAGTGTCTGTTGAGGTTTTTTTTTGGTGGTGGTGGTGGTGGTGGTGGGGGAAAGGGACGTGGTTCTTGATTTAACTTACAATGAGTCAGGGTGTAGCCACGTGAACCTGTGCATTGAACTCTATTCGAATGTTAGTGGGCGGACATGTGTGTAAAGTGGGGAGTGCGGTAGCGAAGTGGTCAGCGAACTGGGCTACAACAAACCCGGTGAGCCGAGTTCGAATCCCATACCCTGGCTTGGTCGGGAGAATGCAGTACAGAAAAAAAATGCGGAACCACACCTGTACTGTTTGTTTGGGATATCGTGTTTCCCCCTTGCACGCGTGGATTTTCTCAAGATGCTGCGGTTATTTCGCACGTGTAAGAACTCACTCGCTAAATTGGCTGATAACCCCCTCGGTCAATGTGATGAGTGGAGCTTGGTTGCAGAGGAAGAGAAATCTAGACCATAGGGGCAGCAGAGGAGGAGGAGGAATGGAAATCCTATTGAGCGGTAATCCTATTGAGCGACAGAAGTTGACTGGGGGGCGTTGATAACATTCTTCGCTTGTCGGAGAGGTCAAACATGTGTTAACAAAATATTCTGCACATCTATGTGAGTAAGTTCAGACCAGCATATACATCATAAGTTTAGATCGGGCAAAAGCGAAGATCCCCCCTGTAGCCTTAACAGAATGCTGGGGCAAGTGCTGCTAGCAAGAACCTCTGAAGGCCGTCACGGCACACGAGAGGGGTGGGTGTCCAGCATCACACCCGGCCGCCTTTGTCTCCCTATCGGCGATAATTACACACCACACCAGGTACGCATTTGAGGCTGAGTCGACCTAGGGGAACCCAGGGCCGCTTCAGATAATCGTCACTGGTGTTCGTGGCCGTGAGACGTAATCGAACCCGTGCCACCGGGTTCGTAGCGCAGCGCGCTAACCACTGCGCCACCGCTCCCCACGAACACACACACACACGTACACAAAGACAAAGAACCCCCTGCATAGCCTTGGCAGGCTGCTCGTGGAAGTGCGGTTAGTGAGCACCTATGAAAGCCGGCAAGAGGGGGGTGGGTGGCCAGCACCACGCCCGGCACAAACGTCAATGCCATTGTCGATTGCCGTGCAGAAATGTCTCAAAATAAACCAACAACGCCGGTGCTGACGGGTCCGAGCTCTCTGCCGGGTCACGGCGTCGTGTCTCCTCGATCGTCTTCTCGCTCGCAGACGGGGGGTCGTGGCGGTGGCTGTGAGTCTGGAGTGGCTCAACTGGCCCGTTCTGATGTTTCTCTGGCGGCCCGATCTCGCTTCCTGCCTTTGTGCGTTTCACCACTTCGCGTGTGCGCCTGTGGCTCATGCAGAGAACAGAGGCGATGGGGGGGGGGGGCTGCTGGGTGTGGAATAGCAGAAGTAAAAGTAGAGGTATCAGCATGCAGCAACATCAACAGCAGCAGCATCAGTCGTATCATCAGCAATAGCAGCATCTGCGGCATCAGCAGCATCATGAGAGGTATCAGCAGCATCAGCAGCAGCAGTATCATCAGGAGCATCATCAGCAGCATCATAATCATCATCAGCAGCAGCAGGATGTTCAGCAACATCATCAGCAGTATCATCATTAGCAGCAGTTATGTCATTGTCATCACCAGCAGTAACAAAACCATCGTCGCCAGAAGCGGTAATTATTCGTCGTTTAAGGATGATCATCAGCAGCAAGAGATGCACAATAATAGGTACTCTGCCACGTTGGTGCCAGAAGTCCTGGCACCATCATCTTTTTCCGTGTGTGGCTGATGTTGCTTTGCAGCAACAACTGTGATGTGTACATCGAGGTGGTTGAGCCAGGGGGTTGCGTCAGTAGTGAATCGTCGCAGTGACGATGATGCCCCATCCTTTGTATTTGCGAATCGGGCATTGAGTCGCAATACATCCCCTGGTACAGTTCTGGGTGATGATCACCGTCGCGTAATCACAATCGGTAAGCAAGAGCCAACAGCGGACCTAAAATCAACACCAACAGCAGTCGCTTTATTATTATTAGCATAATCAGCAGCAGCAGCAGAATCATGTTTATCATTAAACGCAGGGCCATTGACCAAAGTATCATCAAAATGAGTTGCAGCAGCATCACGAGTAGAAGCGTCATCAATATCATAATAAGTTGCAGTATCAATATCAATAATCGTAGAATAAGCGTCATCGTAATCGGCAGCTGTAAGGGATTACAAATGTTGTTGATCGTCATCAATGACATCGACAACGTTCGTATTAGATTCACCATCATCGTATTTATGGTCTTGGCAACATCACCATAGTCATCATCGCCACCACTGTCACTATCCTCATCGCTACCATCACTACCATCATTTCCAGCATCACCATCATCATCACCAGCATCAAACTTTATCACCACCATCATCAAACATCATCGTTACCACCATCATCACTACGACCAACCATTACCACAATCACCCCTAACATCACCACCACAGTAATCATTACCATCATAATCACAATCATCGCCATCATCACCACTGTCATGATCAGCATAATCAACTCTGACACCATCACCACCATCATCAACACGACTATCATCACCACCATCACCACTGTCAGCCCTACAAACACACCACCATTACCATCATCAGCTTCCACACCATCGCCACCGTCATTATCACCAATCACCACTACCACCATCACCACTGCCATCCCACCACCGATACCATGATCACCATCACGACTACCATCATCACCACCACCCCGTGAATAATAAACCCCGGTCCCTCCCAGTCCCCAGGAGTCTATGGGCGAAAAGGAACGAAACTTTCCAAGACCCTTGGCTTCAATAGAACGTTTGTTTTGTTTATGAAATGAATTAGATGTTCCCATTGTTATTTTTTTAGCAAATGGTATCTAATCTGTGTGTGTGTGCTACGTGCAACTGACATCATTGGGCGAGCACGTGGTACTGCACGTGGTCACACGTGTCTGGGCCCCCGCGTCACCGTTTGTTGATATTTAACATCGTGACAACGGGTGGAACATTTTTTTTTTACTTCCCACACCCATTGTATAATTCCCCCATGATAATAGACACTCCCACAGAGATCCCAGCGCATTGTTTCACATCTTCGCTCCGATACCCCCCCACCCCCCCCCGTGTAGAGTAGAGGTCGGCTCGGTGTTCTCACGCCCTGAGTGAGTGTTGGGGTTCAATACATGGCCGTGTTTCTAGAGACCCCGAGCAGAGCGGTGCATCATAAAATGTTGCGTCGAGCTAGGGCCCCGAAAAGGGATTAGCGAGAAGGGGCCTTACTTGGTCAGTTTCACGGGCATTGTTACAAGTGTAAGGACGACTTGACGTACTTCTCTTGAGATGGGTTCTTTATTGAAGACACGTTCACTTGAAGGTAGGGCAATTCCACTAAAACCGCGACTATTACAGTTTCCTCTGAAGGCCACGGTGTTATTAATGACGAGTGTGTCGGGGTTGTCGTTGTTAATTGTGCTTGTGGCACCACCGACAAAGCAGCAGCAGCAACAGGAGCAGCACCACATCATTCGTGACAATATTTGTGGGCAGGCTGACTTTGTGTGTGTGTGTTTAGTTTGTTGTCCTTACCCCCGGCACCTCCGATTAGCACGGTTGGGTACGTGGGGTGCGAAACGAGTTCAACGTAACATACGTACACATCGTGGGCGTTCAAAGTCACATCGCTGTGCCTTCTAGAATTGAAACAGGGCAAAGGTTTTGACGCAATGCAAAGCGTTCAAAATGCATTTGCGGAGTTACGTAAATTTGATATCGCGATAATCGTCGTGTCATATTGTATCATATCGTGAAGAATCTATATCGCGGCAACACCCACGAGCCGCTCGAGGGCTCGAGAGCAACACCGCAGATGGCGTGTTCTACGGTGCTTGTTGTTTCCATTATTTGGTGGTGGAAGCGGTGCACAACCACAGTTAACAACAACTCTACACACTCGTCATTAGTAATACTGTGGCCTTAAAAATGTCTGTTAGACTCCTTATGTGCCGTGAACAAGGGTCACTGCCCGAAACGTCGCCTGTTATACTTTTTTTTTCTTTTGAAGGCCACAGTGCGTTTTACGAATGTGTTGATTTTTTTTTCTTATTTAAGAAAAATCTATTTTTTTTATTTTATTGAGCCAACCAATTGAACCGTGACCAATAATTAATTAGAGGGAGAATAGTTATCCTATTCACTATAATCGTTACCCTACTCATTATAATAGTTACCCCATTCACTATAACAGTTGCTCTTCACTTTAACAATTACCCCATTCACTATAACATTCATCCTGTTCACCAGTGGCATGAAAAAAACAAAATTAACCGCGTAAATACTACCAGGACAGCGATTCGTGTAGAATCTGAACATTCATGCTACAAAGTCCGGAGTATCTGTGTGCGCCGACGCCACTTTTCAAAGAGGAATGCGTCAGTGGTTGCTAGGGATTGCATTATAATCATCCCCGTGACACCAGCCAATCAGCTGCCAGAGAAACAATCCTGATACATGTGTGTGTGTCTGTCCGTGTCTATCTATCGTGTGCCGTGTCGACCTTCACAGACGCTAGCTATACAGTCTGCTCAAAAGGCTACATGGCATGGAGAGTATTTGTATGCGATTGTGCAAGGGTGTGTGTGTGTTCGCGTGTGCGATTCTTAGCGTGTTTTAATGCGTGCGTTTTCGTGATGGTGTGTGTCTCTGTGTGTCTATTTGTGACAGCGTCTATCTGTGGGTGTATGTGCGCTACAAAACGAGTTCGATTCCCGCTCACAGCCAACACCAGTGACGATCATCTGAACCGGTCCTGGGGCTCCCCTAGGTCGACTCGGCCTCAAATGAGCACCTGGTGCGGTGTTTAAACATTTGGGGCGCAGGCTCTGGCCAACCCACCCGCTCGTGCACCGCGCCGGCCTTGGTAGGCGCTCGCTAACAGCACTTGCCCCAAAAGCCTGTTGCAGGCTATACGGGGGAACTTTGTCCTTGTTGTGTGGTCGTGAGTAATGGGCGCGACGTACGGCGGCTCCACGGACCCGCCCCTACGATCTCACGGAAAGTTGCGCAATCCGAAACCGCGTGAAATCCTAAATCTGTGTCGACGAAGCAATTTGCAGAATCGCGTCGGCCCTTCGATGCTCGGTAAATTATTATTCGTTGGCAGACGCCTCCGGAAAGTAAGACGCACCACCCCGGAATGGTTTTGACCGGGTGGACAAATAAGTTGCGCCCGACAAAAGGCGTTCACACACAAAAGCGGCGGCGGAGGAGAAGGTAGGAGGGAGGGAGAGGTTGGTAGGGGTGGGAAGCGGCTGGGGGTGGTGGTAGGAGTGTGCGGGTGTGCGTCTTATTATCCGGAGAATGCGGTTGCTAATCTCTTGATTGTCTTGTTCGCTCGTGCCAGGATGGTGGATGGTGGTTGCGGCAAATTCTGACCATCCAAGCGATGTGACAACGGTGACGGGGGGTATGCTGCGCAGTCACGAGACAACATCCTTTGTTTTTTTTATGTACCATGAAGACGGGCCGTTGCCCGAAACGTCACCTATTTCGGTGTTATTGCTATCGTCTTGTCAATTGTGCTTAGTTCGCCGTTACCAACCCAGCAGCATCACTACCACCAGATTACCCATCGCCATCAGCAGCAGCAGCATTAGCAGCAGCAGTAAGTTCATTATCATCGACAGCATCGGAAGTAAAAGTAACTTCATCACGAGCCGGAGAGCGGTGGCCGCGCACGTGGCCTGTAATCCAGCGCTGTGGAGGCAGCGAGCGTTGGCGGATCACTCGCAGATGTTGTTAGACTCCCTTACCGTTGGCGTCGAGGAGGTGCCATCCCCAGGGCTCGCCAGAACAACAAGGCGATAGAACGAACGCGCGGACTAATCTCATCGGAGGAAGTTGGAAGGCATGGAATTGAGTGTTGCCCCCTTGCACGCGTGGGGTTTTCTCCCGGTGCTCCGGTTTCCTACCACAGATGCGTAAACATGCATTCATCGGCTGGAAACATCTTAATATACAGAGGACCGCGAAGCATGGGCAATTATTGCTATAGCGACGGCTCCTCGCGCCCTGGCTGCTGCTGTCACTACCGTCCCCGCTCGTCCTCTCAGTAGCATCAGCAGTGGCTTCATCATCAGTAACAGCAGCATTAGTAGCAACATCATCAGCAGTGTTGTAGTATCAGAAAGTAGCTTAATTTATCATCATTAGCAGCAGTAGATGTAACTTCAAGATCAGCAGTAGCAGTAGTTCTATCATCAGCACTAGCATCTTCAACAGCATTGCCAGCACCAGCAACAACAGCAGCAGCAGTAACTTCATCAACAGCAGCAGCTGAATAATCAGCAGCCGTAACATCATCAGCCGCAGCAGCAGAAGCTTCATCATCAGCTTCATCATCAGCATCAGCATGAGGAGTAGCTTCATAAACAGCATCAGCAGCAAGATCGCCATCCACGTGATGTGAATACCGACGTTGTTTAACGGGGCGACGGTGTGATTCTCAAAATCCGCGTCTGTTCGTTTCTCTTTGCTTGCAGTTTTGACCACGTTGAACGCAGTCAACCCCTCCGCCAGCACATCTCGTCTACTAACAAATCCCGCCACGACACACATACCACCATCGATGGCAACCGTCACACAGCCGACACAACAAATAACTACTCTCAATAAAAACAACAACGTCGCATCATCACCATCATCAACAGTACCATCATTATCAACCCCATTATCATCAACACAACCATCATCAACGCCACCCTCATCAGCCACATCAGCAGCAGCGGCAGCAGCGGCAGCGGCGTCACCAGCCGCAATAGAAAACACTTCTTCAAACGCAGTTGCCACATCGGCAACTAACCCAGCATCCACCCCTGCAAACACCAACACCACCACCCCCGCAAACACCAACACCACCACCCCCGCAAACACCAACACCACCCCCACGAACACCAACACCACCAACCCCACGAACACCACCACCACTCCCGCATATGAGGCCAACATCACCCCTTCCCCCAGTACGAACGCGACGGAGTTACCCAACAACGCGAGCATCACGCTGCAGACTGCCAATTCCTCCACGGTCACCCCCAAGTCGCCCCTCTCCTCCTCCTTCTCGTCGCCCTCATCGTCCACCTTCCCATCCGCCACTCCCGGCGTGTCTCGGGACGCTGCCACCGTGAACGGCACTGACACGACTCCGCCCTCGGCGTCGGAAGCCGCGAGTTCGAGTGTGACCACTGCTGGTGGTGATATCAATACTAATAATACGAATAATCGATTCGACGCATCCACTGCCAAGACCGCGACGACACAGGATGCGAGTGAAGGTGGAGTGCCGGTCGACGATCGTGGCATCGACGACGGCAGCATAACTCCGCCACCGTCGACTGCTCGCCCAAGCAAGACCGAGGTAAAGTGAAGCGGAGGACTTCTAGATTTGAAGCTTTCGTGACTGCAAGGATTCATATTCTTAGGTTTTTTTCGGTAAAGTCACGTAGGTAAAAAATTTAAATAAAAATTTTTGTTGCTATTTCATTTATACCTGATGATGATTGCTTGTGTTGCAATCGAAACGTCGTGATTTTTATTTTATTTTACTTTTATTAATTGTAATTTTTTACCTACGTGACTTTACCGAAAAAACCTACGAATATGAAGCGGAGGACTTTGAAGCGGGTCAAGGATGCGTCTTTTTTCTCGACGCCAACTCACACCGCGCACTTACACTCGTCATCAAAAGCCAACCCCGAGCTCACCCGACTCCCGTCCACTTTATTTCGCCCGCCTCACCCAGTTGCCCCGCCTATCGCCTTCTCGGTGTGCCCCGACCGTTTACAATCCATCCCTGCAATAATCCGATCGGAGTGTCCTCCACTCAATTGTCGGATTGCGTTTGCTGCGCACGGCAATGACCCCTGACCCTTAACCCGTGGTTGTGTGTGAGGATGTCCCGAACATCCTCTACAGGAGTAACAATGATTACAATAGCAAGTCCTGCGTGATCAGCTCGGTTTAATGATTGGTACCTGGATGCATCCATGATGTAGATGATGAGTGCATTATGTTAATGTGATGATGCTGTGTTGATTAACTCATGATGATGATGGTGAGTGTAACAATACATCATGATGATGATGGTGAAAATGGCATTGGTCAGTAAGTGATGGTGAGTACCAACATTGATGATGAAGCGTCAATGATGATGATGGTGGTGGTGGTGATGATGATAAATACATTTTGTACTTGAGTGAGTGTCAGTGTAAGTACTGATGGCATGTTTAAATATATTGTTATTCAACTTGTTGCTAATTGACTGTAAACAATGATGATGACGATGATGATCATTGTGAGTGATGGTGAGTGTAATTTTTAAGGATGATAATTGTTGCATTGTTTAAATGTATTGATGATGATGGTGATCATTTTATGATGCCAATGAGAGAGGAGTGGGTAGTTACAGACTGACACCAACAATAACCAACTCCACTACAAGGACAGCTGCTATCAGGGGGTGCCCTAGGCCAAAATAAAACCCAACGTTCTGATACTTTTGTTACTTTATTGGCGCAGTATAAATGAAATGTGTTGCTGCTATAAATCCGTGCCAAATTACAGCTTTCTAGCCCTTCGAGAGCGTCATTGGGATTTACATCAGCCACTCGCTCTGAAGGATCCTCCCAATCTACAAAAGACAGGGTCCTTCCTTGTGTATGAACATCTGGTTATTCACCAGCATTGGTTCCAAAAAGCCTGCCTCTGCCGATGAGAATGTTGAAACCGGTCCAGAGATATTTGTTTTTGTTTGTATTGAACAGATTCTGCTGAAATGATGCACCGGCAAAAAAAGAAGGCCGGTGCAGCCAATGGGATGTGTTAAAACAACAGCTACGAAATACAAAGGATGTATTCATCTGCAGGAACAGGCTCGTGAAGGAGGCGCGTATTTATGTCAGAATAAGAATATTTATTTAGACTTGAGGAATCCGATGAGCTATGCAGCTCTTTCTCACACCTATCCAGTAGGGGCGTGGTCAGAACGTTACGACAACAAACCAGACAGGAGATATGAGTGCAAAGTAGAGGAAAGGTCAGCAAATCACTAAAATGTCTCCGTCCAAATAAACGAAACTACTTTATTTTATCAGGTAAAGCCCACCGGGATCCTCAGTTCCCGTCAGCCTGATGTAACGCACACACGCACGTGGCATGCACCGAACATTCCTCGCGTTCCCCGTACCCCTCCGTTCCATCACGGAGAAAGCCCCCCCCCCCGCACCCAACCCTCCCTTCTTACCTCTCCCACCCTCACACACAAACCCCATTACCCCCCCCCCCCCACTCTTACACCCGCCCCCCACAACTGTGAACCCCAACAACCACCAAAGTGTTGCTTGTGCTGAACCAATGCTGCTGAAGTCAATCATTATTGTAAGTCCCAGAAGGCCGTGCGGCCGGTGGGATGTGTACATTATAAAGATTAAACTTTCTCAAGTGGAGGGAGGGATTGTGGATGAAAAGGAGACGGCATACTGTCTGCTTGGTTATTTTAATTTCACATGTAGAGCAGTGTTCTTCACTAAATTTCAGAGGGGCGGTGGGGGGGGGGGGCACTTTCGCCGATAGGACATCAGTGTGAGAGGCACCACACATTGGACATCATTGGGGGTTTGACAGCACTATAATGATGGGAAGTATTTTTTTTTATTTGTGTAGTGTCGGGGTCACACTAAAGGCTAAAAGGGTCCACCGGTGGCCCGCGGGCCTTGCAATGAAGACTGACCAACATCATTGGTAATTAAAATATTTTTACACCATTGGAACCTCATTTGCCAGTAGCAAAATATGTTATAATTGTTTTTTTACCCTTTTATCTGGCAACAAAACTGACACTTTTTTACAAGGAGTCATGTTTGCATTGACCACAATACCTGCAGTCATAATGCAAACAAAAAACACAACTTTGATAATGTATGCACTGTCCTTGAAATTGATTGGTTCACACCCGAGACAGCTTTCTTTAGAGCCTAGTCTCTCATGGTGTTGGACCAGATGACGCCAAAAGGCGTCATCTGGTCAGAAAATCTGTTTTAATGGCAATCCGTGATTTACACTAAACTCCTCACGAATGTAGCAGTGTCATTTATTTATACAAATTTAGCCCGGAATTAACGCTATACAAACACACACGTGTTCCTTTACGTATTAACAAGAAGAAGGGGGAAAAAACCCAAAATGTGCGCTTTAAATAACTATTAAAGTAAACAGCTGCGATAGGGCATGACCCACGCACCAAGTTGAATTCCGGGGTGTTGGGCGATGTGTGTGGGGGGGCTATTGACGCAAGTTTTCTCTACCCTTGACCTGCCCTGTCCATTCTCACGTCAACACAGCCTAAATCTCTTGCGCGGGCTCCAACATCAATCAGGGCTATAGGAGTGGAGGATTGCAACGGTTACATCTACCGGTCATCATCATCATTCATCATCATGAGTCACGATCAATCCAGGTCCACGTCCAGATTTCACGTGAGAAGTATGATTTGGTCTATTGTAGAAATAGTAACAACGCGAACTGTACGTTTGTATGTATTCGTAAATGTCTGCAGTGGTGGGGAGCAGGTGGCGCAACGGTTAGCGCGCTGCGCTACGAACCCGACGACCCGAGTTTGATTCCCGCTCGCGGCCAACACCAGTGGCGATTATCTGAACGGGTGGTGGGCCTCCCCTAGGTCGACTTAGCCTCAAATTAGTACCTGATGCGGTGTGTAAACATCACCACTGGGGAGACAAAGGCGACCAGGCGTGGTGCTGACCACCCACCCCATTCGCCGTGCCGGCCTTCGCTCAGTTGCTACTCACCGGCAACACTTGCCCCCAAACAATCCGTTAAGGCTATACGGGGGATCTTTGTCTTTGTGGTGCTGGCCACCGACCCCCTCGTGCGCCGTGCCGGCCTTCGCTCAGTTTGCTCCTCACTAACAACAACTGTTCGATTGTTAGAACAACACGTGGGCGATCTTCATCCACGTGTCTTTGTCGTTGTGTCCCCCCCCACCTCCCCAGGCCGTGACCGAGCCCGACAGCTCCGACAGCGGCCACCAGGCGGCGGGTGCCGAGCGTCCGGGCGGGCCGCGTCACAACGTGCGCACCGTGCTGCTCGCCGTGGGCTGCTCGTGCCTCGTGCTGCTCGTGTCCGCAATGCTGCTCTACAGCAAGCGGCGCACGCGCAACAAGAGCTGGGTGAGCGGCGGTGGCGGTGGCGGCCACACCACGCAGTCGTAACCCCAGCCACTTCCCCCAACGTCGAGTTTTTGGTTGCTTATCTTTATCTCACCGGAGCGACAACTTCCAAGGGTGCCAGTAGGATGAGTCTCATAGCGCACGGGTGTGACCCTGAGCGCGTGCCGTGTCGGCCTTTATAGGTGCTCGCTAACAGCACTTGCCCCAACAGTTTGGTTCGGGTTATATATACGGGGTAGTATCTCTTGGAATCTCTCATTTACTTGATACAGCAAGCGTGCTGTGACGGTTCCACCTGAAGACGGAAGCTTGTGTTGCCTCCGAAACGTCGTGATTTTTATTTTATTTTACTTTTATTAATTAAAAATTTTTAACTACGTGACTTTACCGAAAAAACCTAAGAATATCTTTGTCTTTGTTTGTGTGACAGTAGGGGAGGGAGGGGGGCCAGGGCGACGATGATTGCCACTGTGTGTAATCCACACGAGATCACGAACATTGAGTAGTAAACCACCATCGCGTCCTGGCTGGCCATCGACCAGAGATGCTCACTGCTCTTCTGCGGCCGTCTGGAACGCTCTTCCGTCCGATATTGGAAAGCCACTGGGGGCTATGCACGTTTAAATCATCATCTAGATTGACAACCCCATTTTTTATTGCCTTTTTGTGTTGAGTTTGTTGTCCTTCCCCCGCACCTCCAATTTGCACGAGTTGGCTACGTACGGTGCGAAAGAAGTTCAACATACAAACATTCGAGTTTTCAATTGCAAGAGTGACCTGGGCGCATTAGTCTGCAAGTAGGGGGGCAACGATGGCTCTTGCACATGTGACCAAATGTGATCGCAACTCTGGCTGTCACCTGATGAAGCTAGTTGTAATTACAGGCGAAACGTCGTACTCCGATTGTAAATGTTGTGGCTTGGCTCTCCAACACACCGGTGTTGCTGTACTAGTGACGAATTCGCATGTTCTGTTTACGTGACAACCATAACTAGTTGGCTGTGTCGGGTGGTGGATAGTTTTAACGATACATTTATATATTTACGCGATCTAACCCCCCAAAAATATCTATTTTATGACTATATCCTGCTCTCTCTCGAGTTCTCGCCCCGTTAAACGAAGTGAACTTTGCGCGACTACAGCCGAGACACATTGCCCATGCCTTGTTGCCAATGTTGATCGCATCTTGCCGATGGGCGGCGAATGTTTCCACGTTTGAGGACCTCAAACTTCTGGACGGATTGTAGAAATTTTGCAGCTTATCGGTCAAATGTCGAGGCAATTACTGAACTACGAGTGCTTTGCGAATTAAGCAACAGTAACTTCGAATAGTGCGGCATGGAGCTCAATTGGAATCTAGTGCAGTAGGTCCACGACATTTGTAGGTGATTGTGACCCAACGAGAACGCCCGGTCAGTCAAAAGTCATCGCTGGATCGTGAGAGGTCATTAAATTGACCACGCCCGATGCACCCTGACCATCTCTCCCTCCCTCTCGACCTCTCCGCGCCAGTACGTCCACAACGACCACCAGGTGCTCGAGAACCCCTGCTACGAGAACGGTTGCCACGACAACGGCGGGAACAGCAACGGCGGTTGCCACGACAACCCGGCGATGGAGGCGATCGCGGGCGGCCCGTCAGCGGCGGCTGCTGCGGCTGCGGCAGACGGCTGGCCCGACGAGGCGTGGGGGTGCGACACGGGCCCCCCGCTCCGCCCACCCGGCCGGGCCACGCCCGCCAGGGTGGTGGCGTCCCCCTCGGTGGGAGTTGACGCGTGGGTCGTGCCGCTGGACAACGTGAGCTCGGGAGACGACCCGCTCGCTGGCCTCATGCAGGACACGCGCCTGTGACGTGCACGTTTGCGCGCCTGTGACGCGCACGCTTGCACGCACGCGGGCACGCGGGCACGCGGGCGCCCCCTCGTGGCAGCAGCGTCCCTACCGGCAGCAGCACCAACAGCAGCGCTCGCAGCGCCAGTAGCATGAGAATAGCACGAGCAGAGCCAGCAGCAGCACTAGCAGCACCAGGAGCAGCAGCACTAGCAGCACTAGCAGCACGGACAGCACCAACAGCCGCAGCACCACCAGTAGCAGCACTAGTAGCACCAGGAGCAGCAGAACTAGCAGCACGGGCAGCACCAACAGCAGCAGCACCACCAGTAGCAGCACTAGTAGCACCAGGAGCAGCAGCACCAGCAGCACCGGCAGCACGGGCAGCACCAACAGCAGCAGCACCACCAGTAGCAGCACTAGCAGCACCAAGAGCAGCAGCACCAGCAGCACCGGCAGCACGGACAGCACCAACAGCAGCAGCACCACCAGTAGCAGCACTAGCAGCAGCACAAGGGACAGCAACAGCAGCGGCACTAGCAGCACCAGGAGCAGCAGCACTAGCAGCACTAGCAGCACGGAGAGTACCAACAGCAGCAGCACCACCAGTAGCAGCACTAGCAGCAGCACAAGGGGCAGCAGCGGCACTAGCAGCACCAGGAGCAGCAGCACTAGCAGCACTAGCAGCACGGAGAGTACAAACAGCAGCAGCACCACCAGTAGCAGCGATAACAACGCCACCAGGACTAGAACAGCCCTAGCACCGCCAGTAGCAGCAGCAGCAGCAATAACAGCGCCAGCAAGACTAGCAGCAACAGCAGCATCAGCAGGATTAGCACAGCACCCGATCAGTGCGGCTTCGGGCAGTGGTTCTTAATCTTTATTGCAGCCCTTGCACTCCTTGGGTATCAATCGTAAAAAAATATATAACGTTAATAAGTACGTAGGTTTGATGAAACAAAGTAGTTGAACTTACGTGCCCTTGCTTAATTTGTGTTTCGATGATTTACCTTCTAAAAAAGAAATCTGAGCGTGTCTCGCACCCCCGTAAAGGGCATCTCGCAACCCCAAGGGGTGCACGTCAGAGGTCGCAACCGGGTACCCGATACCCGGCTACCCGTACCCGGCCGGGTACGGGTACCCGTTTGCGACCCTGGTGCGGCCGGGTACGGGTTACGGGTAGTCCGTGAGTCACTGGTGAGTCACCTGTTTGTCACTCATTTCCCAACGTCTCGTCTCTTCTCACAATTCAAGTTCCTAGAATCAACCCACCCGCGCCTGCAACATGGCTTCATTCCAGAGGTCGCAATCAGGTACCCGATACCCGTACCCTACCCGTACCCGGCCGGGTACGGGTACGGGTACGGCCGGGTAAGGGTACCCGTTTGCGACCCTGGTGCGGCCGGGTACGGGTACGGGTAAGGAATCAAAACCCGTTTGCGACCTTTGGTGCACGTGCACCCCGGGTGAAGAACCACCCCATGGCTTAAGGGATGCTTGTAGTGACGGATGGAAGTTCGTGGAGTGGGGTCCCCGCTTAGTTCGCGGGACTTTGCGTCGTGTGGCCGCGGGGGTGAGGGGGGGGTTCAGTCGAAGTCACGTGCCGCGTTCACCCCCCCACCCTCCCCCTCCTCCCCCTCCACCCCCTCTTTATCTACTGTTTGAAATGTTAAAGTCTAGCTCGCTACTGTGGCAGGGACTGTATTTTGTTTGTAGATGTGAAGCTTTCGGTAAAGTCACGTAGGTAAAAATAAATAATAAAATAAAAATAATGGAAATAATTATATAAATAAAATAATAAATATTTTAGAAATAAAATAATACATCTTTTATTTCTATTATTATTTCTATTATTTATTTATTTTTGCCTACGTGACTTTACCGAAAAAACCTAAGAGTATGCATCTTGTTTAACGTTCTAAACAAGGCAAACGTGTGTGTTTTTTTTATTTAGGCTTGAGCTATGATATATAGTGTTATGGCGGCTAGTTTCTATGATATTTGTTAAATGACAGTTGTATTATGTTATAAGGATGTCAGTAACTATTATTAGCTGATGTGTTATTTTATTTGTTTTACACGCGTATTAACGTACTCACCTCGTAATTTAAGCATCAATTTTAAAATGCTTGTGTTGCTTGTGTTCACGACGTATTGATTAAGGATATCATCGCGACCGTCTGTAGAAAAATCGATGTTATGACAACGCATACCTGCTGTAATGTAATGGGCATTTGACCATGATCCGGCAATCGGTTGCATTTCGATTTAAAGCTTTCGTGACTGCAGGGATTCATCTTCGTGGTTCTTTCGGTAAAGTCACGTAGAAGGGAAGTAATAAAATAATAAAAATAAAACACAATAAAATAATTCTCACGACGTTTCGGCCACAACGCAAGCATCCGTCCTCAAGTGAAAACCAGGTTCGTCGAGGCGACAGAGTCTGAATGAAACAGCACACGAGCTTGGAGCATATATTTATGCATATGTAGTACTAATCACATTCCTGCATTTCCCATAAATATTTCCCATAAATATGCTAAATTCCTCTTGATATGCAAATTCCTTTGTCAAGGCGCCCAGTTTATATATATGCTCCAAGCTCGTGTGCTGTTTAATTCAGACTCTGTCGCCTCGACGGACCTGGTTTTCACCTGAGGACGGCTGCTTGCGTTGTGGCCGAAACGTCGTGAGAATTATTTTATTATGTTTTGTTTTTATTATTTTATTACTTCCCTTCTACGTGACTTTACCGAAAGAACCAAGAACATGAATCGGTTGCATTGTTACACACTCACAATCGCGACGACATCCATCGGAATGACGACAACCACAACCACCACCACCACGGCTGCCATTCCATCTTCCATCTCGACCATGCTCCATCAACCCTCCTTAGGCCTCAAGTGTCCTGCACAACAAGTCCCGCTTCCCGCATGAGCCCGGTTTAGTTTCTTAATAAAACTGTGGCCTTCAAAGGTAAAAACCATGTATAATTGATGACGTTTCTCGCAATAGCCCTTCTTCATAGCACATTTTCTGTCACATGTACAGGATGCTTAAAAAAATGTAAACACCTCTGAGAATTTGCATCAAAACCACGAAAAATGTGACTCTTCCGGGCTCTGGAGACCATCTGGAGAAGATTCCAGGCCACGCGTTGACAAGTGGGAGGCTCTCTGACTTTTTGAAGCTATCAACATACTTTTGTTATCACGTCACGGTGTATCATTATTATCTGATCTTTTTCAATTAAAACGATAGCCCCATATAAAGTGTTAACAAAACATTTAAGCCCTACCCTGCATGTGTGTTACATCGTATGGGAGGAACCCTGGAGGAATTCAATGCAGAACAGAGAAAGAAAATATTCTTCGGGTATTTCGGTAAAGTCACGTAGATAGAATAAATAATAACAATTAAATAATAAAAATTAAAATAAAGTGAATAAAAAAAAAAATCACGACGTTTCTCACCTGATGACGGACGCTTGTGTTGCGACCGAAACGTCGTGTTCTTTTATGATTATTATTTTTGTCTACGTGACTTTACCGAAAGAACCAGAGAGTATGTCAACCTCTTGCATGTATTACGCTGTCAACAGCGAGGGTGGAGATCATTTTAAACGTGCACTGGTAGATTTGGACCGGTATTGTGTTTTGTAGTCTTCATCAGCATGATTCCAAGAACACAGGATGAGATGTTACTATCCTTTGTGCAAGCACTTCCAAGAGTTCATGAACAATGAGCCTGGTGAAATTTGGGGAGCGCATCGTCAGTAGTGAACCTTTGGTTCCTAGGGTGTTTCGGCCTTTCATACTATACACCCTCCCCAAAGGCGGCCAGCGACAGGGTGATCAATCCTACGCTTGCGTCCCATTCCCAATTAGTCATAGAAGTTGCCTTGTTGTTGATAGCCAACATCACACACAATTACCAAAGTGTGCATGCTATATATGAAACACTCCCCACACGTAAGTGTGCAACAATATTCGTAGTTTCTGTATTGAGATTAAATTAGACGTTCCGCACGGGATTCATTATCGCGTGAATTGCAGTTTGCCTGCAATTACTACAATCAGAGCTTTACAGGCAAGCTTGGAGTAGCGTAGAGAATTACCGGCGTAAGGCACTGCCACTAGATCACAAGCTAAGCTTCTCCATAATAGCAATCCTATACGTATTGTATCGTACCCTAATTGTTCTTTAATCATAGGAACAGGTTAGAAAATGAGATGGGCGCAAGAAGGCGGGGTTGGTGTTAGTTTGGCCACGATTACTCCGGCTGAGATTAAACATTGACGACAATCGGAAGTCTGCACTTAAGATAACGCACGAGCACCCTGAGTAGCATTTGTACATCTCACTGCTAGTGATGGGGGGGGGGCATTGATTAATCATCAGTAGCCATGGTCGGTCCACTGCTGGATGAAGGCCTTCCAAAGCCACCACCACCATGATCAGCAGCCATGGTCAGTCCACTGCTGGATGAAGGCCACCACTACAATCATCAGCATTAGTATTTCTCACAGCACTGGTTTGACAAATACCTGTTGTACACGTGCATATGTTCGATGTAATTGCAGCGGCCTCTAGTGGGCAGCTACCCCCCTCCTCCCCCCCCCCGCCCCCCCAGCTGATAGTCAGAGCTTAATTTTTACGTAATAATTTCAGGGGTAAATTAATATTTTCCAGAGCTCAGGATGAAATGAAGACGCGCCCTTTCGGTAGTGATGTTCTAAAAGAGAAATACGTCTTCGGATGATGATGCTGATGCTGATAATGAAAGTATAGAAAAGTGTTTTCGCCAACCGTGCTAATCGGAGGTGCGGGGGATTATGTTGTTCTGACGATGTGCTGTGTGTCTCTGTGCTTGTTTTAGATATGACTCGCTCTCTCTCTCTCTCGGCGTGAGAACACAAACCGCATGTGCCTTTCTACTGTAGCGACCGCAACGTGTGGGAAGATCTCCCATGGAACGTTAAACGATATAAATGTGATAATATTATTAATGATAATAAATTCCACTTACGTGATATATTAAGAACTCATCTGATCTCACTTCTGTTGGTTTATGGAATGCGTGTGTGGGTCTGTGTTGCTTCGTGGGCAGCGTTAGTGTCGTGGTTAGCGCCCTACGCTACAAACCAGTTGACTCGAGTTCGATTCCCGCTCATGGCCAACACCAGCTTCGGTTATCTGGGCCTCCTCTAGGTCGACTCAGTCTCAAATGAGTAACCTGATTCGGTGTGTAAACATCGCCACTGGGGGAGACAAAAGCGGCCGGGCGTGGTGCTGTCCACCCACCCCCTCGTGAACCGTGCCGACCTTTTAGCTGCTCGCTAACGGCACTTGCCCCAATAGTCTGTCAAGACTATACGGGGGATCTTTGTTCTTTTTATCATGTTGCTGCTTACAACTTGAAACGCGCCGCCGCACTACTGGACGTCTGTGAAAAAGAGCTTCACAGATCATCGGATTCCTCCGGGGAAAAAGTAAACATCCCGACTCGGAGCGTATTTCGCTCGCTCTCGTAGAGAGTGAACGGCTCCGAGGCTCGAGGGATGAACCTCAGACGAGCGGGAAGGCAGCAGCCACACGGCAAAACCGGCGCGGCCAATATAATTACCCGAGCTCTGAGCTCCTCCATGCATTAAGATGTTTACAGCCGATGAGTGTGCACGCATGTGGGGGAAAAGCGGAGCGCAGGGAGAGGACGCATGACTGCGAGGGGACAACTCTCCATTCCCCGACCATCCCATTGATCCGACGGAGATTATTATCGACAATTATTATGAGTATAATCGACCATACCATGAAATCCGATGGAGATTATTCCACCCCGTTGCTGTACCGCCGTCTGCTGGCGAGTCAGGCTACTGCAGCCTCCACGACGCCCATGGCAAGGGGAGGCGAAACACAAAACGCACCCAAGTCGAACGCATTTCGCACCGTGCGTTAGCCAGCCGTGCGCATGGGAGGTGCGTGGGGAAGGACAACAACACTAAAAAACTTAAATCAGTTCCAAATAAATTAGTTTTCGATTTAGATTTAAAAGGTGTGCACACCTGCAGGGGCTCCTGAGTAGATGGCGTGTCGGCGGTAAAGCAGTTGATTATAGACAGAAAATAACATTAGCATCATTTTAACATGTTAGTAGGAGGAGGCTTTAGCGACCAATATCATCCATACTCGAGGTGTTTTGGGTTAAATATATAAATGTGTCGTTAAAACCCGCCACCACCCGACACAGCCAACTAGTAAGGGTTGTCACGTAAACAGAACGTGGCCACCATTGGAACCTCCTTTGCCAGTAGCAAAATATGACAATTGGTTTTTGAAATTGATTGGTTCACACCCGAGACAGCTCTAAGAAAAGCTGTCTCGGGTGTGGACCAATCAATTTCAAGGACAGTGCATACATTATCAGAGTTGTGTTTTTTGCTTGCATTCTGACCGCAGGTATTGTGGTCAATGCAAACATGACTCCTTGTAAAAAAGGTGTCAGTTTTGTTGCCAGATAAAAGGGTAAAAAACCAATTATAAGAACGTGGCCAATTCGTCACTAGTACAGCACACACGTTGTGTGTCGGAGAGCCAAGCCACAACATTTACAATCTGAGCACGACGTTTCGCCAATAATTACAACTAGCTTCATCAGGCGACAGCCAGACATCGTCAATGTTGAACCTCTATGAACATTACCGTCATCCTTAACCGGGAGCGATCCACTGCTGGATGAAGGCGTCCCCGGGCGCAAAGTACCGCAGCATAAAACGGTGAAGGCGCGGCCGCGAAACGTCGTATACTCCACCTGCCGGTGGAAGGGGTCGCCACTGGGGGGGGGGACTCACGTGGTGACTACCCTTCCGTGCAGTTCAGACGTCTCGGAAGAGGGAGTGCTCACACTCGACCCCACCACACACGCGACTTCGTGTAGCTGCCGCCCGCTATATACTGCCGGGTAAAGATACATAGATCACGTGGGGGACGGGGGGGGGGCGATGCGGGGTACAATATAACTTGCCCAATTGTTTCAGCTGCCGCGCCGGGAGGATGGATTGAATCGGAAAATATTATAACGCCCCCCCCCCCCCCGAATTACCACGAGCTAATTAATCCAGGGGTCAGCAACCTGCGGCTCTTTGCCCCCCCCCACCACCCCCTGATGTTTGGCTGCCCCCCCCCCCTTGCGGCTCTTTTGCTGCCCCCCTTGCGAGCAGCATTATTTTAAATAAAACTATAAATATGACGAGGAATGGGCCACTATGGAATGTCGTGGTGACGGGGAAATGTGCAGTCAAACTGAAGAACCAATAGCGGAAAAATAACTCAATAGACGCAGTCTTCATTGAGTTAATTCCATCACCTATGTTGTTTATCGAAGTCAAGATGTGCGTTGTCTGCTGCCGTGTTACCTGCTGTGTCTGTGTCCAGGCAGCTGTGCGTGTGATGCGTCTCTCGAACTATTTTGATCAGTCGAAGACGAAAACAACACAAGGGAAATGCCTTTTCCTCTCCCTCTTTGAAAGGTTGCCGACCCCTGGAGTTGACCCGCAACGCAGATGGCTGCAGGTTGGCCACGGCTCCACTGGACGGCGGTGTTCTGTCGTCTCAACGCGTCCACTCGAGTGGGGGGGGGAGCGGTGGCGCAGTGCTCAGCGCACTCCGCCCGCTCTGAACTCCGCCCGCCCGGGGTTCGAATCCCCGGGGCGACGAACGTCATGCGCCGTATGAATGTTGAACTTCTTTCGCACCGTACGCAGCCCACCGTGATGAATCGGAGGTGCGGGGGAAGGACAACCAGAGTAACATCAGCGGCGAGGTGAGAGCAAGAACTCGCCCTGTGCACCCATCAGTTCACCATAACCCTGTGCACCCATCAGTTCACCAAAAGCCACGCTGACCAGTGCGGTCAAGTATGGTCAAATAAACCCCCCAAAAACCGCACGGCTTGAAGAGACCGCCATCTCGCAGTGGATGGACAAAAGTGCTTCACGTTCACACACAGCTCCTGGCTCTGGCGCTATCACAGCTGCTGGCAATGATACTCGTGATGGATCATGTCACGGATAGCGCTATAGAAGCACCCTGGTTTTTGTGATGAAATTCCACATTCCTATGACGGATGCGACGCACGTTGAACCCTCGCCGCAGCCTTGCGAGTTCGCGCAGTAGCAATTTTATCGACCCGCGGGGACGACGGGTGATGATGATGATGATGTTTGCTGAGTCGGCCCCGGAGAGGAGGCTTGTCCTGAGCACGTGCCGCCCATGCAAGCGGTTCATAGAGCGGTTTGGTTGGTTAATCTTCGTGCGAACCAGTTAAGATCGCGTCCATGGAGACGGGGATGGACAGAGGCCCCGAGGTGACGTTTCAAGGGGCCGTCCATAAATGACGTCACGCGATTTTGGACAATTTTTGACCGCCCACCCCATCGTCACACGGCGTCACAAAAAGTCAGACCCCCCCCCCTCTCAAATATGACGTCACAAAGCTTTGCCCCTCCCCCCTTCCAAACCATATTTCCATTTTGAAAATAAAACATGCTTCAAATCGCTTTAAACTATTGTTATTGTAGTGCGTATTTAATGTGGCGCTGCACTCTTTTATTGTAGGAGAAACCATTTAATTAAAAGTCTATTTAATTAAAAAGAACGTGTTGTCTATATTTATTTAAAGTTGCGCATTTTGATGTGACGTCACATCTCTCACCCCCCCCCCCCCCCTCGTCACACATCGTCACAAATGGTTGACCCCCCCTCCCCTCTAAGTGTGTGACGTCATTTATGTACGGCCCCTAACCGGTGGGAGATGGAGCGATGAAATCGACTCGTGTGCCGGTGCATTGTTGGCGACGGATCCGTTGAGGAGGGGGTGGGAGGGAGGGGGGACTTGGATTGGTCTTCATCGAGCAGTGGATTGACCATGGATGATGATGAGGGTGATGACTAATGGCTTAGTCGATTGAGTATCATGTATACGTTGTGTTTGTGAACACAATTGCGGAGCACAGGGCCCAAAGACCCAACACGTGAAGCAGCCGGCAACAACCGGCACTATCGAAGCCGTCATCGATACGAGTTCGTTTTGTATCACCGCCACCGCCGTCGTCGTCGTAATATAAGAGCTTGGGGAAAGGAAACGGGCGAGAAGATTCCACAGTCCGGCAGTGTCCATCGTGAATCCATTCGTCTCTGGCTCTCAATCCCACTAAGATGCATGTGCGCACCACGAATGAGAGCCATTGCTCGAAACGTCGCCTATTTACGGCCGCATTGCCACTGACGGACGTGGGCATTTGTGCGTGGACAGCCGCACCGCCCAAACGCTATGTACGGCGGTGGCCCAGATGTCTTGTGATCCCCATTTAAATCTATCAAACTTTTGAAAGTAATGTTTACGTAAAACAGAAATTAACATTCATAATATAGGTTTTTTTGGGTCAGATCGCGTTATTTATAAATGTGTCGTAAGCCTCCACCACCCGACACGGCCAAACAGTAAAATATGTGTCACGTTTTTCAAAGGACAAAATAATTCGCTTCTTTAGCCCACCGGTGTGCTGAAGAGAGAATCAACAGCATTTTTAAATTTGAGTACGACGTTTCGCTGATAATTACAATCAGCTTAATCGGGCAAGAATGGTGAAGCTGTCCTGTTGCTTCCGGTCTTAAATAGAGCAGCATTAGGGTGACGTCATCATTTAATTCAATTTAAAATGAATGAACATGCAAAGGGGAAAACACTTGTCAGGGGTCGTTTAATTGGGGGTCAAAAGACATCACGGACCACTCTGTGCGTACATGACAAAATATTATGGCATACTCGTTGGTTCTTTCGGTAAAGTCACGTAGGTATAAAATAAAATGAATTAAATCACGACGTTTCGATTGCAAGACAAGCAATCGTCATCAGGTGGGAAAACCACAGCAAGACATTTGTTTTGCTGATGATGATTGCTTGTGTTGCAATCGAAACGTCGTGATTTAATTCATTTTATTTGTCTACCTACGTGACTTTACCGAAGGAACCAAAGAGTATGGATCCCTGCAGTCACGAAAACTTCAAATCTAGATTATTATGGCAATATTTCACGACTCCGCAGTACTTGGCGACGCGAATTTAGAACACTCTCAGTCTTCTTCATCAGCAGAGTTGGGTGGGGGGGGGCAGTGGACAGACCCCCCTGAAGCTATTTGGGCTGTCACACAAACATATACCCCCCCCCCCCAACACACACCCACAAGAACAAAGATCCCCCGTACAGCCTTTAACAGACTTCTGGGGCAAGTGCTTCTGAGCATAAATGAAGGCGGGCGCAACACCCGCGAGGGGGTTGGTGGGTGGCCAACATCACGCACGGCCGTCTTTGTCTCCCCAAGGCTGATGTTTAACACGCCGCGATTGGCTGAGTCGACCTACGGGAGGCCCACGACCGGTTCGGATATTGACCACTGCGGTATGGGTCTCGAGCGCAGGGCGCGTGGCGCACCGCGCCAATCACCGCGCGACCGCTCCCCACAAACACAGGCAAAGGCAACGATTCCCCCGTATAGCCTTTACCAGACTGTTGGGGCAAGTGCAGTTAGCGCGCAGCGATGAAGGCCGGCAGCGGCACACGAGGGGGTGGGTGGCCAGCACCACGCCCGACCGCCTTTGTCATTCCCAGTGGCGATGTTTTAGCCACCGCATCAGGTACAGTGCAGTCGTCATTTGAGGCTGAATCGACGTAGGGGAGACCCATAGACACACGCGTACTCACACAGAGCCACTTAACCCACCCACCCCCTACGCTCACACGGCGGAATGCTAATTTTTACAACCCCACTTTTACGACTCAGCTGAGCTATTACTCGGGATACTTCCTGTCGTTACCTCCCATTCCATTGTGCCCAAATTAAAGAAAGGAAGAGAGAAGAGAGAGAGGAGGTTGGGGGGAGGGGTGGTGGAGGGGAGTGGTTGTGGGAGAGGCACACACGGGCCGGTTGCGGTCGCGACCAGCCAGTGCCAGGCTTAGTGCACAAAGACAAACAAGCGTTTGGCTTTTACAAGGGGCTTGCTTTGATGAGCCCCCAATTGAGGCAGTCAGACAAGTCAAGTAGCTTTTGTTTTATCAGCTGAGAAGTCTGTTTTTTTTTCTCTCTCTGTTCTCTCGCAAAAAAATGGGTAAAGGCGCAACCCTGCAATTTCTCGCCGGAGTCACCGCTGGTGGAAGAAGGACCTGATGTTTTGATTGGGTCGAGAAGTTTGTGTTTTCCTGCACCATTAGAAACATTTTAAACGGTTAGAGCAAGAGTTAAATTTGCCTCCCTGCGAGTGTTGCTGGCGCTCGAGCAGAGATCGGAAGCCTGCAGCTTCGCAGCCGCATGCGGCTCTTTAAATGACCGATTCGTGAAGTCGTTCACGTGCATTGCGGCTCTTGAAAAATTTTAGTTTGTTTTTACGGAATTCCAAAAAAAATGTCTCTTGGTATTTTGGTTGCCGACCCGTGCACGAGAGAGACCTTCTAGAGGGGACTATACTTTGGCCTAGTCTTCCACGCTGGAAGAAGTGGGACCTACCCCACACTTTGCCCCAACACACGCGATTCGCCGATCGACTAAACTTTGGTGTATCCATTTAGACGTCTGGGTATAAATATCGAACCGGCTACCTCGGGGTTCGCAAGAGACCTGAGAATTACGAAGAACTTTACTGGACATCTGTGGAAAAAAAGCTTCATAGCTCATCGGATTCTTCCAGTATAAATAAACATTCTGATTCTGAACGTATACGTGCATACATACGGGGAGTTGCATTGTAAGTAAATAGACGATATGAGTGAAACACTATCGTCTGCACTCCTTCGACGGAGGAGGATGAAGAACAGCAAAAAACACGAACACTCTATCTGCTTCTTGGTTCTTTCGGTAAAGTCACGTAGAAGGGAAATAATAAAATAATAAAAATAAAACATTATAAAATAATTCTCACGACGTTTCGGCCACAACGCAAGCAGCCGTCCTCAGGTGAAGAACAGGTCTTTCGGGAAGACAGCGTCTGAATGAAACACCGCATGCGCTGTCTTCCCGACAGACCTGTTCTTCACCTGAGGACGGCTGCTTGCGTTGTGGCCGAAACGTTGTGATAATTATTTTATTATGTTTTATTTTTATTATTTTATTATTTCGCTTCTACGTGACTTTACCGAAAGAACCAAGAAGATGAATCCCTGCAGTCACAAAAGCTTTAAATCGAAACTCTCTGCTGCTGTTGAAGCCCTCTCGTCGTGGCTAGGAGACCTTGGACATTGGGCATTTCGCAAGACGAGAATGGCAAGGGAATGGAAGGAACCGGAAAGAAAGGAAGACCTCACAGAAAGTGCCTGGATGACAATATAAAACACTGGTCACCAAAAAAAACATTTTTTTTCTGGCCTGGACTTTTGCAGCTGTTTTAGACTAATTTCAGGGTGCTGATTCCAAATCTGATCTCAGATTTGCTCTATCACATCTCATTTTTATGCTATCGGCATACCCCATTTTCATTGATTTTACCCGAAATTAACTCTGTCACTTATGATTGCAAGTTGTTGCGAGTCAGTGACTGCTTTAGTGTTAAAATATGGTGCTGTATTTTTAGGATGGTGTGTTTATAATATAATTTTATGTAGATATCCACATTTATTAAATATTTTTCTTCTGCAGTTTTTATTGAAAATGCAATATTTGATATCTCAAAAACCTGATGTGATAGACAAAAACTGATGCCAGATTTGGAATCAGCACCCCAAAATTACCTTAAACCCGTTGGAATAGCTTATGCCAGAAAAAGTGTGTTGACCAGTGTAAGAGATTGGTGCCAGAGAGATGTGGCACACTGCTTGAGCATATTGACACACGACAGAGAGGAAAGTGGAAACAAAATGAGGAAATGTGCAGTGGACGCTTACTGCGGGCTATCTGCCCGATGGATCGTGATGGTCATGATGAATGGTCAGAGAATGTGTGGGCAGTGATGTACAAACACAAATGTACAGGTCACTATGAGACCTCCTTTACCAGTGGCAAAATATAGTAGTAGGTTTTTACCCTTTAAACTGGTACAAAACTGACACCTTTATACAAGGCATCATGTTTGCAATATGATGCCTTGTATAAAGGTGTCAGTTTTGTACCAGTTTAAAGGGTAAAAACCTACTACTATATTTTGCCACTGGTAAAGGAGGTCTCATAGTGTAAATGCTTACCCCGAGCTCTCAATACTCTGATAGTGCACTGTTTTTGAGTTGTACGCCTTTTGGCGTCATCTGGTCCAACACCAATGGAGACTAGGCTCTAAGGAAAGCTGTCTCGGGTGTGGACCAATCAACTTCAAGGACAGTGTATATCATTACCATTATCAGAGTTGTTTCTTTTTGTTTGCATTTTGACTGCTTGTGTTGCGGTTATTGCAAACATGATGCCTTGTATAACGGTGTCAGTTTTGTACCAGTTTAAAGTGTAAAACCTACTACTATATGTACAGGTCGTTGAACAGGAACGGGCTGTTGAACAGGAATGGCCATAACCGGGTTGACAAATCACTCGCCACTCATCTTGGACTCTAACTCGGCTGTCAGTGCTCGTAGTCAATTAACCACCAGCTGCACTTGAGGGGTAACATGAGCGGTCACGTGAGACGTGACGTAAGAGGTAACGTGTTAACAGACGCACGGACAATGGTGAAGATTAAGATGGAATAATTAAATAAGTATAACCCGTAAAAACAAAGTTTTTCACTATAAATCCTTTATATGCGTGGCGGCTAGAGTCCTCTCGTCCTCTGGCTTGAGATGGCTGCCACCTATGGGTCAGATGATTGCATTGCACCATTAAGCAATTGGTAATTAAATATAATATTTTTGTCCTAAAAAGTGTAGAATTTTGGAGAAAAAAAATTCACGAACATTAATTGTCACGCACAACAAGTCGGTGTGGAAAATGTCAGCTCGATTGGATCACGGGAAGTGGGTTAAAAAACGACCGAAAGATTTGCACGGTCCTAAGCAAGCAAGCAAGCAGCACGCAAGCACGCAAGCAAGCAAGCAAGCGAACTTAATATAAAGGATTTAAATATCTGCTGCTGCTGCTTAGGCAGTGGTGCACACGCACAATGAACGCTGCTCAAAAGAAGAAACAAATATAAGTGGTGACGTTTCGGGCAACGGACCTTCTTCACAGCACATGGGCCAGTCTACCTCTCTGGCCTATATGTTGTCAAGAAGAGGACCGTTGCCCAAAACGTCGCGTATTGTATGCATTTACTTCTTTTAAAGCCACGGTGTGAATAATGAAAGTGTTGGGTTTTTTAAATCCTTTATATTAAGTTCGCTTGCTTGCTTAGGACCGTGCAAATCTTTCGGTCGTTTTTTAACCCACTTCCCGTGATCCAATCGAGCTGACATTTTCCACACAGACTCGTTGTGCGTGACAATTAATGTTCGTGAATTTTTTTTCCCAAAATTTTACGCTTTTTAGGACAAAAATATTATATTTAATTACCAATTGCTTAATGGTGCAAAGCAATCATCTGACCCATAGGTGGCAGCCATCTCAAGCCAGAGGACGAGAGGACTCTAGCCGCCACGCATATAAAGGATTTATAGTGAAAAACTTTATTTTTACGGGTTATACTTATTCGTTTGATTAGGAAATGTATACATGTATCGATTAAAGCCGCCACCACCCGACACAGCCAACTAACTGTCGCCTAATGAAGCTAGTTGTAATTACTGGCGAAACGTCGTAATCAGATTGTAAATGTTGTGGTTTGGCTCTCCAACACACCGGTGTTGCTGTACTAGTGACGCATTGGCATGTTTCTGCTTACGTGACAACCCTTACTAAATGGCTGTGTTCTGGTGGTAATGGGTTTAACGACACATTGATATATTTACGCGATCTACGTATTAAACTGGGCAATTTTACTTGCATTGTTTTTAAACCCTATATATATTGTACGTATTTTAACACGACGATGATGATCGTGATGCTTATGCTGATACCGCTTCACATGCTGCTGCTGATGTTGATGTTTAATTGTATGATGACATTGCCTACAAAATGTAAGCGAATCATATATTGTTACGAGGTCTAAATTAGTGTTCATCGTTTATACACCAATAGTCACGTTTATAATAATTACAATAATGATGATGATTGTGTCAATGATGAACAAGCAACGCTTAACGATCGCCAGAATTGTTTTAATGGAAAATTTGCGTGTTCATAAAGGCCACCACTTCTTCCGCGGTTTATACATGTGTCATTTACAGATATACAACGACGGACATACACAAGGCATACAGCAATTCAGAGCAGTGACATTGCGGAAATTCGGAATATATTGCTAATTCGCGTACGCAACTCACACTGCTATAAAAAGAAAAAAAGCTACAGTGCCATCATAGAACATTTTTTTGTTTAAATTAAGCAAGATCACGAACACTCGATGCGGTATTTTATCGAATAAGAATACAAATTATAAAAAAACAAAAACTATGGAACGATAACGAAACGTTATTTAAATTAAACAAATTTGAAAGCGTCGTTCAAAACATCAATGGCAGCGATCTCAACCCGGGCGCCTCGCCCTGCGGGGGAGGCGGGGGAGGGGGGTTGAAGGCGACGGCGTGGATACCGTGCAGGATAAATTTTCGAGTGCCCGTTAGGGAGCGTCGGCGACAAAACGACGCGAATTCACGACGTGAAATCAAACGTCCTGCTGACACCGCGTTCACTCGAGGCGTGGGGGCACGTGACATCTCTGTCGTGGCTTTATAGTAACCTCAGCATAGCTTGATCGTTTGTCCTCCGATCGTGTGTTTGTAGTGATTGCTGTTGTGACGCTCTGGCCCGCACCGACTGGAGATCTGTGAAAAGGAGCTTTATAGCTCATCTGATTCCTCCTGTATATATATTTTTAAAAAATCTGATTTGATCTTGGCCTAAGATCAAGACACCCTGACTGCGCACGATCTTGTCAGATCACGTAAATGTCTGAGCCTGGTTATCACTTCAATGGGTGACCACCACCATCACCACCACCATCACCGCCACCATCACCACCACCATCACCACCACCATCACAGGGTGTTGTCGGCGTGGGGCTTCGAGGTGTGGCCAGGCGATGGCAGTGGCGAGAGAGAGAGTGCACCCACGTGTTATATCGTCCAAGCAACTGCACACAATCGGTTGCGCATACATACATACATACACACACGCGAGCGATCTCCGTTGCATGGAACCAAGTTGCCGGGACCCATGGCTCGGGTGTGGACCAGGCGTTTGACACCACCGATGAGAGAGAGACAGAGATCTTGATTTGAAGCTTTCGTGACTGCAGGAATCCATACTCTTTGGTTCTTTCGGTAAAGTCACGTGGGTACAAAGAAAATACATCACGACGTTTCGGGCGCAACACAAGCGTCCGTGTTTCACCCGAAACATCGTGATTCATTGTATTTTATACCGACATGACTTTACCGATAGAACCAAAGAGTATATATATAGAGAGAGAGATGTTGCACAGCTTTCGATGCAACGCAGCAAAAAAAAAACCAAGTCAGACGTCGACTATTGCGACTTGCGAGCGATCCGGCAGAAGGAAGGAGGCGACAGCTCGGTGTCGTGGCCGTGTCCGCGAGGAAGTCTTAGCCTCTCTGAACTTGGCCCCGTCGGCCTCACCGCTCGCTCTCCGCCACGGTTCCCCGCGCGACGTGGCAGCCCTGCAGAGACTCGGGCTTGTCGGTGGAAATTCCACGTTCCTCCATAGTGGGCGGGGGGGGGGGCAGGGTGGAGGAAGCGAGTCCGTCCATTGCACGTGCAGCCTTCTGCCTAATGCATGAATGCATAGGCGGATTGTTTGTGTCTGTTGATTACCTCGGTATATACAGGGTGGCCCAAAAGTCAGGACACATCGGGTTGGTACATTTATTTTAACAAATCGTGTCCTGCTATTGAATGTATTTTAACAAATGGTCAAACTGACTTCCAGTAACATTAATAGCGTGATTCATGCACTCTGTTTTGAAATGAATTTAGCACGCTGTTGTTAAGATTGCAGGTTGTAATCTGTGAACGTTCATCAATGATGTTTTGTGTTGTCTCAATGCATTCAGGGTTCTTCTTGATTCTAATTTTGTAAGCGGCGGATTTCAGGGGATGATGATGCTGCTCGAATGGAAAATTAAAAACTCTCTCCGGCAAGTGTGCGGTGACTGTGATCAACACCCAGAAGTGAACCACGGCGCGCGGAACGCAGACTCGGTGCCTCGATTCACAAATACGAAGGGAGGAGGCATCACCAAAGACAAAGATCCCCCGTATAGCCTTAACAGGCTGTTGGGGCAAGTGCTGTTAGCGAGCACCTATGAAGGCCGGCACGGCACGCGAGGGGGTGGGTGGCCACCACCACGCCCGGCCGCCTTTTTTCTCCCTAGTGCCGATGTTTACACATCGCACCAGGTACTAGTTTGAGGCTGAGTTGACCTAGGGGAGGCCCAGCACCAGCATCACAGCGATGCTGCACCACTCTGTTAGTCTGTGGAGATTGTCACATTGCAGTTCCGTGACAACTGGAGGCAGATTGTGGAGGCCTTCATCCAGCAGTGGATTGACCATGGATTATAATTATGCTAATGATGATGGCTATTATTCGGTGTCTTGCTCGACGCTGTATTCTATAGTCCTAATGATAAACGAGCCAGAAAAATCGATAATTATTTAGATAAAAATCTATCGTAACATGAGCTGCGTTCGTTATGGTAGCACAAAGCGCGCAACTGCGTGAGAAAGCAAGCGAGTTGCATGAGACCGACACTGCTGTTGCTTCGTTATACAGTACAATATATGATTATACATTATAATTATTAATAATAGTGACAAAAAAATGTGTTTTTTTGGTTTTGTGCCGCTTATTAACTTTTTTTTTCGCTTGGTAGTAGGGATTTAAATTTGCTTGGTAAATGTGTGTGTGCGTGCGCATTGTGCTTCTTTCACGCCATACCTAGCCAACCGCACGTACGTAGGATTTGGTCGTTGTGTATAATTTATGTAGAGCGTTGTGGGATGCTGTTGGCATGAATGACGCTGTATAAAATGAAAGTATTATTATTGCATGCGACAAAAGGTTTTCCAACAGCAAAGCAATCTCAGCCTCACTTTGCATGTCAACATGCCATCACCCCCCCCCCCCCCCCCCACATTATTATTTAATCACGGCAGCCACGAGCTCTAAAAGAGCCGATAAATATGGCATTGTTTTTTTTGTGCACATATATTTAAATGTTGGCAGAAGAATGATAAATAAACGGCACTGTGTGTGCCGGTGTCTCCCTTATTGGGAGCTCATCAGTACACCGCTGCCACGTGTGCAAGGAGGACTTCGCGAACGTTCATGAAACTCTCTCCGCGTGTACAATTCGGCACGGCGTTGGTTGAGGGGGGGGCTGCGTGTTGCTGGTGCCGGGGCCCAAAATTTGACCGAATTTTAGAAAAAGATGATCAGCAAAGTTACTGAATTGAATAAAAAAAATTGCAGCGACAGCATCGCCCCCCTCCCTTCCCTTCTGACAGACTCTATCCGTTATGTGGCAAACGCAAGCAGCGTCTTCTTCTCGTGATGATTTTGTTTAGTTTGTTGCCTATGTACGGTGCAAAGGAAGTTCAACAATAGGTGCATACATAGCCCGGCGCTGTAAGAAGAGAGCTGATAGCAAATTTACTAAATAATTCATCGTCATCATCATCGTCATCGCCGTCTGAAAGTGTCCACAAATTATAATTCTGTTCATCTGTCCGTCGTGGGTTCACGATAACGCTCGCAGCGTCGATGCGATATCAACAGAACTTTAGTGTAAAGTTCCGTCGGTATTATTATTTTAACGGCCACATTTATCACGTACAAACACACAGCGAGCAGCAGCAGAAGGGGTCCATTTGTGAACACGCCAACGCACGCCCAGCTTCCCTCCTTCACTGCTAATTAAATACTTCCCGAAGACCGAGAGGAAGAAAACGCACGCACGGACGCACGCAAGACGAGAGGCGATAACCACGATCCATGCGTATGCAAGCCTGTTCTTCTCTTCTCCACGTCAATCTTCATCTCATCAGCGGGAGAGGGGGTTGGGGGGGGGCAAGGTGGGGGGACAGCCCATCCCGCCACCGTTCCCCGACGCCGTCAACAGCAAAGACGAAGATCACCCGAGTAGCCTGAACAGAATGTTGGGGCAAGTGCTGTTAGCGAGCACCTATGAATGCCGGCATGGCACACGTGGGGGTTGGTGGTCAGCGCCACGTGCCGGTCGCCTTTGTCTCCCCGGTGCCGTTATTTTTACACATCGCACCAGGTACTCATTGGAGGCCGAGTCGACCTAGGGGTGGGCCCAGGACCGGTTCAGATAATCATCACCGGTGTTGGTGGCCGTGAGCGGGACTCGAACTCGGCTGGCAGGGGTTCAGTAGCGCGGCGCGCTCACCGCTACGCTGCCGCAAACGCCACCACCAGCACCCCCCCCTCCGCCCAATCACTTGCAGACGTACTGGTCCACAGTGCGCGAGCACTTCCTGCACTTGACGTAGCAGCACCAGTGGAACTTGCACTGGCACCGCTCCACCACGGTCGCCTTGTAGTGGTCGTAGCCCCGGCCGCAACACAGCAGCTCGCAGCCCGACGGCCCCGTGCTCGCGCGCTCGCACAGCCGCCCCGCCGTGCCCAGCGAGCCCGTGCTGCCGTTACGCGCGCAGTAGTCGGGGCTCGCCTCCAGGTACGCCAGATCGTCCTCCGCCAGCGCCGAGGCGGCAGCAGCAGCCGCAGCAGTACCCACGCCCTGCTGGCCGCCTCCTCCTCCACCTCCTGCCCCCGACGGCGGCAGAGGCCCCCCGAGGGGGGAAGGGGGTACCGGCGGGGCCGGCGGGGGCGCTTTGTTGGGTCCGCTCGGCTCGAGGCGGCCGCGCCGCGTGGCGCGCACCGCGACCGCTCGCTCGTAGCGCCGCAGCAGCGAGTCGCCCACCTTGCGGAAGTCGGCGAGCTGGAGCCAGCACGTCTTGAGCGAGCACGAGCCCGACACGCCGTGGCACTTGCACGCCACCTCGGCCGAGTTGAACACGGCCTGGGGGAGACGGAGGGAGAGAGGGTGCGGGGGGTTAGTTGTGTATCAGGCTTGTTCCAGCTGGGCCGGACCTCTCGCTGGCTACCGTAGGCGCACACCAGGCTCAACATCCCTGGTGAGTCGGTACAGTCAGCAGCTGCCAACACACCAGGCTAAACATCCCTGGTGAGTTGGTGCAGTCAGCAGCTGACAACACACCAGGCTCAACATCCCTGGTGAGTCGGTACAGTCAGCAGCTGCCAACACACCAGGCTCAACATCCCTGGTGAGTTGGTTCAGTCAGCAGCTGACAACACACCAGGCTCAACATCCCTGGTGAGTCGGTACAGTCAGCAGCTGCCAACACACCAGGCTCAACATCCCTGGTGAGTCACTACAGTCAGCAGCTGACAACACACCAGGCTCAACATCCCTGGTGAGTCGGTACAGTCAGCAGCTGCCAACACACCAGGCTCAACATCCCTGGTGAGTCACTACAGTCAGCAGCTGACAACACACCAGACTCAACATCCCTGGTGAGTCACTACAGTCAGCAGCTGACAACACACCAGACTCAACATCCCTGGTGAGTCACTACAGTCAGCAGCTGACAACACACCAGGCTCAACATCCCTGGTGAGTCGCTACAGTCAGCAGCTGACAACACACCAGACTCAACATCCCTGGTGAGTCACTACAGTCAGCAGCTGACAACACACCAGGCTCAACATCACTGGTGAGTCACTACAGTCAGCAGCTGACAACACACCAGGCTCAATATCACTGGTGAGTCACTACAGTCAGCAGCTGACAACACACCAGACTCAACATCCCTGGTGAGTCACTACAGTCAGCAGCTGACAACACACCAGACTCAACATCCCTGGTGAGTCACTACAGTCAGCAGCTGACAACACACCAGGCTCAACATCCCTGGTGAGTCACTACAGTCAGCAGCTGACAACACACCAGGCTCAACATCCCTGGTGAGTCACTACAGTCAGCAGCTGACAACACACCAGACTCAACATCCCTGGTGAGTCACTACAGTCAGCAGCTGACAACACACCAGGCTCCACATCCCTGGTGAGTCACTACAGTCAGCAGCTGACAACACACCAGGCTCAACATCACTGGTGAGTCGCTACAGTCAGCAGCTGACAACACACCAGGCTCAACATCCCTGGTGAGTCGGTACAGTCAGCAGCTGCCAACACACCAGGCTAAACATCCCTGGTGAGTCGGTACAGTCACCAGCTGACAACACACCAGGCTAAACATCCCTGGTGAGTCGGTACAGTCAGCAGCTGCCAACACACCAGGCTAAACATCCCTGGTGAGTCGCTACAGTCATCAGCTGACAACACACCAGGCTCAACATCCCTGGTGAGTCGCTACAGTCACCAGCTGACAACACACCAGGCTCAACATCCCTGGTGAGTCGCTACAGTCACCAGCTGACAACACACCAGGCTCAACATCCCTGGTGAGTCGCTACAGTCACCAGCTGACAACACACCAGGCTCAACATCCCTGGTGAGTCGCTACAGTCACCAGCTGACAACACACCAGGCTCAACATCCCTGGTGAGTCGCTACAGTCACCAGCTGACAACACACCAGGCTCAACATCCCTGGTGAGTCGCTACAGTCACCAGCTGACAACACACCACACTCAACATCCCTGGTGAGTCGCTACAGTCAGCAGCTGACAACACACCAGGCTCAACATCCCTGGTGAGTCGCTACAGTCACCAGCTGACAACACACCACGCTCAACATCCCTGGTGAGTCGCTACAGTCACCAGCTGACAACACACCAGGCTCAACATCCCTGGTGAGTCGCTACAGTCACCAGCTGACAACACACCACACTCAACATCCCTGGTGAGTCGCTACAGTCAGCAGCTGACAACACACCAGGCTCAACATCCCTGGTGAGTCGGTACAGTCACCAGCTGACAACACACCAGGCTCAACATCCCTGGTGAGTCGCTACAGTCAGCAGCTGACAACACACCAGGCTCAACATCCCTGGTGAGTCGGTACAGTCACCAGCTGACAACACACCAGGCTCAACATCCCTGGTGAGTCGGTACAGTCAGCAGCTGACAACACACCAGGCTCAACATCCCTGGTGAGTCGGTACAGTCAGCAGCTGACAACACACCAGGCTCAACATCCCTGGTGAGTCGGTACAGTCACCAGCTGACAACACACCAGGCTCAACATCCCTGGTGAGTCGGTACAGTCAGCAGCTGACAACACACCAGGCTCAACATCCCTGGTGAGTCACTACAGTCAGCAGCTGACAACACACCAGGCTCAACATCCCTGGTGAGTCGGTACAGTCAGCAGCTGCCAACACACCAGGCTCAACATCCCTGGTGAGTCACTACAGTCATCAGCTGACAACACACCAGGCTCAACATCCCTGGTGAGTCGCTACAGTCAGCAGCTTAACTAACCCTGAAAACTCAGCTTGTCTGAGCCTGGGCATTATGGAACCCCTGGAGGAAATTCCACCAAAACGGGTCTTTGGACCTTCCACTGCAACCAGGACCATTTCCAGCCGTCTTGACTATGTTTTACCACTGAGTACAGATGGGGCTGGTCGAGAGAGTGAGGTTGACGCTGCGCAAATCACCCTCACTTAAATCCAAGTTCTCTGCGCAAGTCACTTTTACCATCATCATGGTCATCATCAACAAAGATGGACGAACAAGAGAGAGGATTTGAGTGGTGGGAGGTGGGAGGTTGGTGTGAATTGATGCAGGAGTTAATGCAGCAGCAGTAGCTGGAGCATCATTGACAGCATCAATGGCATTAGCAGCAGCAGCATCAACGATGTTGTTCGGAGCCGTCCCCTGCCGATAGCCTATACTGTGGTGCATCTATTTACACGTCTGGGTGGACAGAGACAATGCCGGATTATCCCAGGAGCAAGAGTAGCTACACATGTAGCTACGGGCCCCGCACTTTCAAGGGCCCCGCGCTAAATGCTTTCAAGCTATCAATTCCAGTTTAGTGGTTCTGCACTTGCTCTATTGCTATAGTACTATACTGCCTTCAACTTTTATAAACGACTGGGTGTTTAAGGTTAGCGATTTATCGTATTATCTGGCTGTATAGCAAATTAAAACATATAATTACTTTACTATGCAAGTTTAAATTTCTGTTTTAATATTTTTTTATTTAGGGCCCCTCTATAACATAAACTATAGGCCCCGCACTAGCTTAATCCAGCACTGGACAAAGGCGGAGGAATTTTAATAAACTTTCCACCGGTGGTTCAGCTGCCGCTCCCGAATGTCGAGCCGGCTACCTCTCGGTTTCAAGAAACCTGGGAATTACGATGAACTTTACCGGACAGCTTTCACAAAGAGCTCTATAGCTCATAGGATTCATCCAGTATAAATATTCAGACTCTGTAGTCCAGCAGCAGCAACAACGCCACCGAACAACAGCTGCGTCAGCTATGTGACCGTCGGCAGCAGTAACACTGTCATTGACAACAGCTGTAGCAGCAGCAGCCGCATTATAATTGTTTGCATCAGCATCGGCAATACGATTGTCAGCAACAGCGTTACAATCAATATTTCTGTCAGCAGCAACAGCATCGGCAACGGTTTCAGCAAACACGCAGACACACACAGAGACACAGTCACACAAAGACAAGGATCCCCCGTATAGCCTTAGTAGGCTGTTGGGGCAAGTGCTGTTAGCGAGTAGCAACCTATGGAGGCCGGAACAGCACACCGAGCGAATGGGTGGCGAGCACTACGCTGGGCCGCCTTTCTCTCCCCATTGTAGATATTTACAAACCGCACCAAGTATTCACCCACACACGCACATTCCAAATTTTAGTACAAAACACAGTCCATAAACACACACGCACAGAAACAAGCGACACATACACTCTACAAACAACCCATAATATATTGATGTCATACACAAATTCGGATGATTGGGTTATAGAGACGAATGAGTGCCGGTTACTTTAATAATACGTCACTTATCCATCTGGGTCGGGACTCCCACGCTCTTCCATGATGTGGAGGAGTAGCCCATAAAAACCCTCGAGAAGGGCTTTTTTTCTAAGACCTTTCCTTTGCTGGCTGGGCTCCTGCCTGGATTCCTGGCCGGCGCGCGGTCAAGTAAATTACGTCACCAGTGCCGGATTATCGTCGCAGCAAAAGTAGCTACAAATGCTACGGGACTTGCACTTTCAAGGGCCCCGCACTCTCAAGGGCCCCGCACTCTCAAGGGCCCCGCACTCTCAAGGGCCCCGCACTCTCAAGGGCCCCGCACTCTCAAGGGCCCCGCACTCTCAAGGGCCCCGCACTCTCAAGGGCCCCGCACTCTCAAGGGCCCCGCACTCTCAAGGGCCCCGCACTCTCAAGGGCCCCGCACTCTCAAGGGCCCCGCACTCTCAAGGGCCCCGCACTCTCAAGGGCCCCGCACTCTCAAGGGCCCCGCACTCTCAAGGGCCCCGCACTCTCAAGGGCCCCGCACTTTCAAGGGCCCCGCACTCTCAAGGGCCCCGTGCTAAATGCTTTCGAACTATCAATTCCGGTTCAGTGATTCTGCACTTGCTCTATTACTATAGTACTATACTGCCTTCAACTTTTATGAACGACTGGGTGTTTAAGGTTAGCGATTTGTCGTATTAACTGGCTGTACAGCAAATGAAAAAAAAATACACTTCCCATACACTATATTAGAGAAACGTTTTGCTCACTGGCTGCCAAAGGATGTGTGGGCTGATAGTACCTTAATATTTATCAATTTATCCGAGTCATCATCAGCAGCACCTTTAAGGCACGCGTAGGTCCTAAGCGAACGCGTTCGGGGGCATACACCGAGAAGTATAAACAATTAAAAACAATGTTTTCAGGTAAGGCCCACTGAGCTATGTTGATCTTTTTCACAAGCGACCTGACCACAAATAATAGCTCAACGACGTGGCGAAACACGTGGACATTTACGACAGCCGAACACCGTACCCGAAACGCGTGACATTGATTCTAAATGTGGAGAGGTTAAAAAAAAACCTGGAGGACCCGGAGAAAAATCCAGCTGGAATATAAGGCCGCCGTGTATACCGGGCGAGGTAGTCAACATCTCGCCACCGAGAGCAAAACATCCCAACTCGCGCCCATGCCACTCACCCCCCATCCAGTCTGCTCACAATTACCACGTGCATACTGGCGCCGTGTACCCTGATTAGCACGTGAAAAGACACGTGCATTGACAAAAAAGCAACCTCGCCCTCGGCCTCTCCCCCTCAAACACCCCCCCCACCTCCACTTTCCACATCTACCCACCCCCAACCCCCCACCATGAACAGAAACAAATTCTGGCCTTGCAATAAACTCTTGGTTGCCTCCCCCCTCTCTTCAAAGCCGGATTTTGCATCTCCGTGCGAAGATAAAAAAAAATAAACCCATAAACGATGGGTCGCTGCTCAGTCGTTTCCTTTGTGGCATCGGCCTGTCTCCTTCCTCTGGGGTAACCCCTTGTTTTCTCTGCTTCAATGTGGTCATTGTAATTATTTGCTGGTTGTTGTTGCGGTGGTGGTGTCGGTTGTTGCATTGGTTGTGGCCGGCTGGATGGCTGGTTAGGTGGTCGTTGGTTTGGTGATTGCGCTTTGAAACGAACGCAGGAAATAATTGGCGGATGCAATGTCGCCTCCTGGCGTCGCCACTAAAAGGGGGAGTTTGTGTCTTTGATGTCGCCTTCTGGCCCACGCCAGTTCCCCGTGTGTCTGTGTCTCTCTGCGTGTGTAAGAACGGGCGTGGTGTTGGCCAACCCCCCCCCCCACTCCTCCGTGTGCCGTTCCGGCCTTCAGAGGTGCTCGCCAACAGGACTTGCTCCTACAGTCTGTTAAGGTTCTACGTTGGGATGTTTGTAATCTTTCTCTTTGCGATAGCAGCGGGGAGCGGTGGTACGCGGCGCTACGATACGAACCCGGCGACCCACATTTCGATTCCCGCTCACGGCCACCAACAGCAGTGACGATTATTTGAACCGCCCTGGCGTTTCCCCGGGTCGACTCAGCCTCAAATGAGGACCTGGTGCAGTGTGTAAACATCACCACTGGGGAGACAAAGGCGGTCGGGCGGGGTGTTGGCCACCCACCCCCTCCGTGTGCCGTCCCGGCCTTCATAGGTGCTCGCTAACAGCACTTGCCCGAACTGTCTGATGATTATTTTTTCGTGTAAGAACAAACACAAAGATCCCCCATATAGCCTCGAATAGACTGTTGGGGAAAGTGCCGTTAGGGAGCACCTATGGAGGCGGGAACGACGGAGGAGGAGAATGTGGTGTGGTCAGAACCACGTCCAGCCGCCTCTGTCTCCCCCGCTGGTGATGTACACACACTCCAACAGCTACTGGTTTAATTAAGGCTGAGTCAACCTACGGGGAGGCCCGGGACCGGTTCAGATATTCGCCATCGATGCTGAGTTCGCAGTCGCAGTGCGCTAACAACAGCGACACCGCTCCTCGGAACACTCGTGCCGTACGACTAGCATGCAGCTCAAAAAACAACTTAAGATATTGTAAATGTGGTCACTAAAACCGTTACAATTATTAGGATTATTGTTCATTTTCTACATGAACTGACCGTTAAAACCCAACCTCGTTGAAAGACCGCATTGCATATAACATGTGTTGCCGATGCTACTGCATGGAAATAATTACCGTGTGCCTACTGCTGCGATTGATGATACTATAATGGCGATGTAGCTGATGATGGTACTCCGATGATGATACAGGGTTGAATTTCTCACTGAATTATATATATTTTTCCCGAGTCGCTGCTGGTCTACTGGAGAAAGATGGCACCACGTGACTACGGTAGCCACAAATATAAGTGGAGGGTATTCTGGGTGTGGTGTGCCGGGTGTAGATATATTTTCCTAGGGCTGCTAATCCTCGGAACAGCGGCCTGACATTAATCCCTTAAAATATACTGATGCTGTTGTACTACTCTGGTTGATGATGATGTTAAATTGAAGCTTTCGTGACTGCAGGAATCCATACTCTTTGGTTCTTTCGGTAAAGTCACGTAGGTAGGCAAAATAATAGATCACGACGTTTCGATCGCAACGCAAGCGACTGATAATGATGATGATCATGATGCAGCTGATGATAATGATGATGGAGCTGATGATAATTTGTACAGTGACGCAGCTGATGGTGATTATTGCAGTGACGCAGTCAATGATGATGGAGCTGATGATGATTCTTACAGCGATGCGTCTGATGCAGCTGGTGATGAATCGTGATGCAGCTGATAATTATTCATCTGATCATGAAGATGCCGCAGGTGATTAAGACGATGCCGTCCATTAATATTCATCGGCCAATCCACGAATCGAATTTCCATCATCATAATCTGCTGTCGTATCGTTCATCGTCCCGATGATTAAAACAAAATCAGACAACCGCTCTCGTGACGTCACTGCGGTGACGTCCTGTTAAAGAGTCAGGACCCCACATCGCAGCGAGGTCCTCCTGCCTGTGACGGGAATGCGGCGCTCCTGAAAGTCATTCAAGGTCACGTGTTTTTGCATGGTGTATATTGAACTTCTTTCGCACCCTACGTAGTAAAACAGTGCCAATCGGAGGTGCGGTGGAAGGACAGAAAACTGAACACAAAAATCAGTTTTCGTATGAACGAGGCATCGGCGCCGTGTCGGACAGCCCGACACACAAGAAACAAAGATCCCCCGTGTAGCCTTAACAGACTGTTGGGGCAAGTGCTGTTAGCGAGCACCGATAAAGGCCGGCACAGCTCCACGAGGGGGTGGGTGGCCAACACCACGCCCGGCTGTCTTTGTCTCCTTAGTGACGATGTTTACACACCGCACCAGCTACTCACTTGAGGCCGAGTCGCCCTAGGGGGAGGCCTAGGACCGGTTCAGATAATCGTCACCGGTGTCGACCGCTCGCGGGACTCGATCTCGGCCCGCCGGATTCATAGCGCGGCACGCTCACCCCCCCACCACCATCCCCCCCCCACCACCACCCCCCCACCACCACCCCTCCCCACCACCACCCCCCCCACCACCCCCCCCCACCACCACCCCCCCACCACCACCCCCCCCCACCACCACCCCCCCCCCCACCACCACCCCCCCACCACCCCCCCACCACCACCCCCGCCACCCCCTCCACCACCCCACCCCCTCCATCACCCCCCCTCCACCACCCCCCCCCCACCACCCCCCTCCCTTCTTACCCGACGTCCCGCCTCGTTGTTGTGCAGGTTCATGAGCGCCCGGCGCGGCTCTGCGGCTCCCCTGTCCTCTCGCTCTCTGGCGTCCACGAACTCCCTGGCGAAGCGGTAGCCGTACTCGGTGTTGTCGCCGCAGCCGCCCCACAGCCAGTCGCGCTGCAGGGCGCGCGGACGCGGCGCCCGGCTGCATCCGCACGTGGCCAGGTCCCCCTCGCGGCACGCGCGCGACACCGCGTGCGTCACGCCCGCGGCAGACACGGCGAAGACGAAAGCGGCCTCGCGAGAGCCTGGCACGCGGTGGGGGAGTCGGGGTTTGGGGTAGGTGGGGAGAGGTGGGGAGGTGGGGTTGGTTACCATCACGCAGGAACGTGACGAGCGTTGGGGGGCATGGGGGTGCCTTGCACCCCCCCCTACGGCACCCCACTGATGACCAAAGCTACGAGTTGGGGCACCCTTGAAGACCACCACGATGAGAATGTTTTCAACAGCAGTGTTGAAGATTAACAACTTAAATTTCGATTTAAAGCTTTCGTGACTGCAGAGATTCATCTTCTTGGTTCTTTAGGTAAAGTCACGTAGAATGGAAATGATAAAATAATAAAAATACAACTTAATAAAATGTTTTATTTTTATTTTACGTAGAATGGAAGTAATAAAATAATAATAAAACATAATACAATTTTTGTTTTATTATTTTTATCATTATTTTATTATTTCCATTCTACGTGACTTTACCGAAAGAACCAAGAAGATTAACAACTTATTTTATACTCGGTTTACATTAATTGTTTTTAAATGAAAATGCTCTTGTTTACGTTCCACGTTTTATTTTAATTGAATTTGAGCAGCAGCGTAATTATTCAAAAGAGGCGCTACGGAGCTGTAGTGGGTGAATTTTGGGCGACGGAGCGCCCCTACAGCGTGAAATGTTCGAGACCGTGAGGGTAACGAGAGAAGCCAGGATATCTCACAGCCTCGGTGCGACCGTGCGAGACAAATTAAATATCGGGGCATCGCCTGACTGATTGCCCCCCCCCCCCCCCCCCCCCGAGCTCGTAATGTAAGTTGCGCCACTAATATCACGTTTATTACACTATGTAACACAATTCTTGTTCCTGGCTACTAAGTGTTATTTTTTTATTGCGTATGCCTGAAAAGTATAGAAATCGAATATTATTCCCCACAAACTTTGTTTTTGTGACCAGGACTTCATGTGAACGAAAGACACAAATGCACACGTTTTTCTCATTTAAAATAGGTAAATTAAAAATGTATAATTATCATTGCGTATTATAACTACGCTTTGTTCAACCACCGGGAAACCCCTCGCTGAGTCTCATGACTTGGTTTCGTTATTTTTCCTCTTCTTCGTTCGGGGCTAGGGTACTGCCACGTGTGTTTTTGTTCGCCCGTGCCGATGGCTGTGTGTGTTGAGTGATTTTTCGAGTGGCCTCATCCGGCCACACAATGGGTGCTCTTGCGAAGGACGCAACACGATCTTTAACATTCACTGTAAGGCAAAATATTGCTGCGTTGTTGTTGTTTGTGATTAATACCGTACACCCAGAGTATTAATCAGGGCGGCCGCTCGATTAGAACCGCGAACCTCTGCAACAGATACGCGGCTAGACCGCACGTCATCGCCTCATTGATGGCGAGGGGGTTGATGGGTGGCGAGGGTGATGGGGTGTTCGGAATGAGGGTAAGGAAATGTGTGGCGGAAACTGCGGCACGCGCACCGAATCCGACACGGATTCATTCCGCCACTGCCCTCAAACGATCGTCACTGCACAATCCTACGTGGACCTATTTGCTGTCACACACTCTCCAATCCAGCAACCCCAAGGCTTTCCGTAGAACTCTATAACTCAGTGAGGCGGGGGGGATGGTCGCTCATTCTCGTTTGCTGCCCACAAGGTCTGGAAACTCCCTTCCCCCACCCTTCCGTGCTGTCCCCTCCTTGCCTCGGCTCAAGTCCCAGGTTCAAGAGCTTCCTTCCTCCCGCTCCTCTACCTCGCTTTGAATATTAAAAACAACAACAACAAATAACGAATTCCTTCCCATAGAAACACTTCATAACCACGCACCTGCTCTTGTGTGCAGACATAACTCAGGCCAGATGAGCAGGCAGGCAGGCAAGCAGACAGGCAGGTGGTGAGGCAGTCAGATATGTAGGTGGGACAGGCAGGTCGGCAGGTGGTGAGTTAGGTTATGTAGGTAGGCGGTCAGGCAGTTAGGTTGACAGGCAGGTAGGTAGATATGTAGGTAGGCAGGCGGGCAGGCAGGTAGGTAGGTATATATGTAGGTATGCAGGTAGGCAGGTATGTAGTTAGATATGTAGGTAGGCGGGAAGACAGGTAAGTCTTCAGACAGCTGAGTCGGCAGGCAGACAAACACGAGCTCACCCGTGTCGGTGACCCTGCCGTATGCGTGCTCGCCCTCCCCGGCGCTGCAGTTCCAGCGCCTGGCGCGGAACTGGTGCTGGCACTCGCGCTCGGCAAGCCGCGCCCCGGCCGCCACGTGCGCCACGTGGTCCTGGTAGAGGGAGCAGAGCTTGCGCTGCCCGGGGGAGAGACCCGGCAGCGAGGCGCACAGCGGCTGCGCGCCCAGCAGGTACATCTCGGGCCTCTGCACGGGTACGGCACCCAACGACCTGGCACGGGTATGGCACGGGTATGGCACGGGTATGGCACGGGTATGGCACGGGTATGGCACGGGTATGGCACGGGTATGGCACGGGTATGGCACGGGTATGGCACGGGTATGGCACGGGTTAAGCTCGCGCAGACAGCGGCAAGGATTGGTGGATCGCACTGATGTTGAGGAACTGTCCGTCCCGTGGACGTAGAGGAGGTTGCCTTAGCCGAGCTCGCCAGGAGAGGGCGGTACATCAAAACAATGCGGACTCCGCCTTTTCCGTTTGTATGGGATAGAGTGTTTCTCCCTCGCACGGATGGGGGGTTTTTTTACCGGGTGTTCCGGTTTTCTCCCGTATATGAGCACTCGTTAATGGTCCGATAACATCCGAATACAAACGAAGCCGCGGAGCTTTGCCAATTGCTGGCGTTCCAGAATGTATGGGGCGAGAAGCTATGCCAACGCATTGCAAATGTACAGCCAAAGTTTGTCAATCCACTGCTGGATGAGGACCTCTAAAATAAATGTCTTTCCATTGGTAACTTCCCGGCAGTGAGCAATGCACCACCTTGCTCTGGGTTATGGTCAGAACATAGCCCGGGGAAGGGTGCAATAGAGAACCGCTCCTGAGGTCCTTTTCAAATTGCCGCTTATTTGATCGATTCGGGTTTATAGCGTCGTGTGATGTGTGATTACATTCATGAAGTGACGAATTTGGTTAAACATCGCAGCCACGGAGGGTAAGGCACGCACGACAGTATATACAGTATATACACACTGTCAGTATATATATATACTGACAGTGTATATATACTGACAGTGTGTATATATGTATACTGTCGTACAAACGGAGGTTACGCTGCACGACCTCCCAGACTGGGTAGTTTTCTTTAGTTCTGTGTTTTTATTTTTCGCCGTCGTTTTGCCAATAACATTTGGTAAACCAGCAGCACAATCATCAAGAATATAGTCGTTCTGAATATCATCGCGATGGCGATAATTAGGATTACTGATGATGATGATGACTGCGGCAGTGACGAAGATTACAATGACGACGATTGTGATTATGATGATGCTGACAGTGATCATGAATGATAGTCATGATGATAGGTAATGACAGTGACGATGACAACGGCAATTATGGTTAACACGACGATTATAATGACAATGACGACAGGTTACGATAACCGACGACGATGATGGTGGTGATGATGATAACGATGGTGATTATGACGACGGAGATTATGCTGAATCATCATCATAATCATCATTAAGATCATGATCTCATCATTATACAGATGATGATAATTTATCCTTGCACCGATAGTTTAGAAGATAACGCATCATAAAGATGCCCATTATGATCAACGATGACGAGCGAGACGCTGGTGATGATCTTCATGATCATCATGATTACAGCGAAGACAAGTATGTTACATTGACAACTATGATGATGATGATGATGATTTTGTCAGGCAGTGATGACGATTACCACCATGACAACGATTGTACGTTATGACAACCTTAGTAACGAATACGAAGTTATAACAACGTAGTTTTTTTTTTATCACCAGCACCAAAGACAAAGATCCCCCGTATAGCCTTATTAGACTGTTGGGGCAAGTGCTGTTATCAACCACCTAAAAGGCCGGCACGGTTCACACGAGGGGATGGGTGGCCAACACCGCGCCCGACCGCCTTTGTATCCCTAATGGCAATGTTGGATACACACAGTACCCAGTTACTTGTTTGAATCGCCATCGAGGAGGCCCAGGACCGGTTCAGATAAATCGTCACTGGTGTTGACGGCCGTGAGCGCGAATCTAACGCGAGCGGCCGAGTTTGTGTGCGCAGCGTCCAAACTACCAGCACCACCACCACCACCACCAACCAACCAACCCACCACAACCATCCACATCATTCGACTCACCACCACGAGGCCGAGGCACCGGCCAGAGGAACGTAGCCGAAGCCGGCGGCGACGAGCACGGAGATGATGACCGTGACGACGAGGTCGGCGATGCACCGGGGTGGAGATGCGAACCCGTGGTCCATAGCTCGGGTGGGGTGTTCGCGTTTCCTTCCCCCGCTGCTCCTACGTGGATGACGGCTTCAGGTCTCGCATGCATGCGAGGTGCGCGCGCGCGACTTGGTGAGCTCCAGCTGACTGATGGTGATAATGATTGTGTTGTTATCTTGCTGTGAGTGTGACCACGTGAACGCTGCCGATGACGAACGCGTTCCACGAGGTTATATTCCACAGGCCAGCGTTCGGGCACGAGTCGAGGTGGCTTTTGTATTTGATTGTATAATGTCTAAGAGTGCTTCGATATGTACGTGTGCGCGTAAGGGGTATAGAGGCGAGATTGTGATAAGGCTGCTGATGATAATGATTCTAATGATGATGATGACTGTGTTGGACTGTTACTCTTGCTGCTACTGTTGATAACGATTCCGTAATTGTTCAAGTTGATTAAGTTGCGGCTGCTGATGATGATAGCAAATCATAAAGCTGTCGCTGCTGATGCTGCTGATTGCTAGTGACTGCCGCAGCTACTGCTGATGATGATTGCGATTCTTTCATCGTGCTGCTCCTGCTTACACTGATGAGGATGATGATGTTTCCACGACTGCTGATGATAATATATTACTACTGCTGACGATTACGATGGTGAAAATTATTCAGTAAAGCTGTTTGCGTTACTGCTGCACGCTTGTTATGCTGCTTCTGACAAAGATGTCACTGCTGCTGCTGATATTATAATCCCATTGCTGCTGATGATGATGCTGCTGATGATCCTATATCATCACGTCCAACACATACACACACAATACAGGCAACAACCGCGGCGATACACTCCCGGGGCTCTGTGCATAACGCCGCCTCGGTCTGTCGGCAACGTCTCTGTGTGAGCGCACGTCTGTGCCAAGTGAGTGAGAGAGCGAGAAAGCGGAGGAGGAGGAGGGCAGTGGTGGTAGGAGGTTGGGGTGCGGGTGAGGAGAGCTGGACCCTCGAGATCTGACAGAGATCGCCCCCCCCGCCAGTCTCCCTCCCGCGCCCCACCCTGAGTTGCTTTAGCATCACAATGGTCTCCGTTCCCACCGATCACACAGTGATTCGCCTGGCGCGGTTGGGGCGGGGGTGGAGGGTTGTGTGGGCTTCAGGGGTAATCAATGAGACCTGTTCGGAGCAAGCCGAGGCGACTACGTCTTCAGGTCCGCTGTGCGCGCGTGCGTGCTTGCGCGTGCGTGCACGTGCGGAGCGGTGGCGAAGTGGTTAGCGCCAGCCGCACCTGCGCTGCGAACCCTTTACAGATATCCGAGTTCGATCCCCGCTCGTGGCTAATATCAGTGACGATTTTATGAAACGGTAATGGGCCTCGCCGAGGTCGACTCAGCCTCAAGCGAGTCGCCCGCCAAAGGTGTGTATCGAATATCAGCACTGGGGAGACAAAGGCGGCTGGGAAATGGTACCGTGCCGTTCCGGCCATTCACAGATGGCTCGCGTACAGCACTTGCCCCAACAGTCTGTTTTTCACTGAGGAGCGGTGGCGCAATGGTTAGCACACTGCGATAAACGAGTTCGATTCTCAGCGACGGCTAACGTCAGTGGCGAGTGATTTCTCAACTAGTGCTAGGCTCACCTCGAGGTCGATTCAGCCTGAAACAAGTACTCAGTCGCGGTGTGTTAAACATAAGCACTGGGGAGACAAAAGCGGCTGGGCGTGGCGCTAACTACACAAAACCCTCTCGTGTGCCGTGAAGGCACGTGACCTCAAATAGTCTGTGACGCTATTAGGAGGATCTTTGTCTTTTTTTTCGTATTAAAATGATTATCAGCAGCAGTCATCGTCGTCGTCGGTTGCGGCAGTACAGTACAACATCTAACCGTGAGCAAAATAAGCATGTAATATGTATTAGCTACGTTGTATGATATTATGCGGAGCCGAGGATCATAACGTACACCAGTTATTGGCGAATCTCCATGCGAGTTGAGTGTATTACGTTTGACCAGGCGAAACGTCAAGAGATCATGACGAGTCCGATTTAGAACGAGTAACCTGGGCCACTCGTCTGTCAATTTGGATGATCAAAGATCGCCGCTGCCGCCGCCGTGTGTGTGTGTGAGAAATTCATCCCATCTTCTTGGTTCTTTCGGTAAAGTCACGTAGAAGGGAAGTAATAAAATAATACAAAATAAAACATAACAAAATAATTCTCACGACGTTTCGGCCACAACGCAAGCAGCCGTCTTCAGGTGGAAAACAGGTCTGTCGAGAAGGCAGACCTGTTCAACTTCCCTTCTACGTGACTTTACCGAAAGAACCAAGAAAAAAGAACCAAGAAGATGAATCCATGCAGTCACGAAAGCTTTAAATCGAAGATTCATCCCACTCGAGTCATTTGCGGTGCAATATTCAAATGTGGGATCGTTGGCCGGCACTCTGACGACTGAGTCACTTCGCCAAATTCAAATCAAGATTCGACTTCGCCCGTTAATGCGGTGGGCGTCGTCGTCGTTGTTATTACATCAGCAGCATTAATCAAGGCGGCCGTTGCATTAGAACCGCGAACGTCTCGCGGCGACCGCTCTCCAGCTGGGGCCATGAGACTGTGGCTCGCGACGGATGAGGATAATTGATGACGATGCACAAATGGAAAATACAAAAACTTAAAAACGGTCTCCTGGGCAGTGTGCGGTGACTGTGGTCAACCACCCGGCATGGAATAATCGCTGAATCGTGGAACGCAGACTGAGTGCTGCGATTCACAAAGACTACGGGAAGAGCGGAGCGTCGTCACCGTCACAGCGAGATGCACTGCGCCGCTACCCCGGACGCAAATCACCCGGGCGGCTCATCGACCACCTCGATGTGAAGTCAGAGGCGCTGCTCAACGGCTGGCGTTCTTCATTGCAAGGACCCCCCACGAGCCTCTGGAGTTCCCTGGTGGCTTTTAGTGCGGCAGCCCTGACGTGCGCCCCCCCCCTCGACATTACACCAAGAGTGAAAACAACCCCCCCCCCCCCCATCATAATCATGCTGTCAAACCCCCAATGGCTTCACGTGTGTGGTGGCCCTCACGCTGATGATGTCTTATCGGCGAAATACTCTTAGGTTTTTTTCGGTAAGGTAAAAATAAAATTAAAAATATTATACATTTTTATTTTATTTCTATTATTATTTCTATTATTTTTATTTTACCTACGTGGCTTTACCGAAACAAACCTAACAGTATGAATTCTTGCAGTCACGAAAGCTTCAAATCTAGAATTATCGGCGAAAGTAGCACCCCCCCACCCCCCCCAACCAGCTCTGAAACTGAGTGAAGAACAGCGCTCTACAGCGGCATGAGCCGCACGAGCTAGATGAAGAAGATGAGACTCCGGCGAGTTGAGGGTTTTTTGGGCGTAAAACAACAAGAACGACGCAAGAGAACGAGAGAGAACAGACCATCCGTAGGTGGTGGCAACTTTCCCATGTGCCGCGTGCCCGTCCCGTCTGGACGGCTGTGGCTTCTCCTCCGTGGCGCCGACATCTCTTGGTTTATCGAGTTCAAAAGAATTTGATCACAAACTCGCCTGCCCCCCACACCCACCACGCCGTCCTCCCTCCCCCCGCGAGTTTGGCTCGAGGCTGCATTGCGCTCCCGATAGCGAGCGGACTGAGACGCACCGCGACTCCACGTCCACACGCGAACTCCTCACCCACCCTGCTCACTCCTCACTCACCCTGCTCACTCACCCTCCTCACTCACCCTCCTCACTCACCCTCCTCACTCACCCTCCTCACTCACCCTCCTCACTCACTCACCTCCTCCTCCTCACTCACCCACCTCACCATTCTCAATCACCCTCCTCACTCACTCACCCTCCTCACCCTCCTCACTCACCCACCTCACCATCTTCACTCAACCTCCTCACCCTCCCCACTCACCCACCTCACCCTCCTCACTCACCCACCTCACCATCCTCATTCACTCACCTCCTCCTCCTCACTCACCCACCTCACCATTCTCAATCACCCTCCTCACCCTCCACACTCACCCACCTCACTCACCCTCCTCACTCACCCTCCTCACTCACCCACCTCACTCACCCTCATCACTCACCCTCCTCACTCACCCTCATCACTCACCCACCTCACTCACCCTCATCACTCACCCACCTCACCCTCCTCACTCACCCTCATCACTCACCCACCTCACTCACCCCACTCACCCTCCTCACTCACCCTCCCTCCTCACCCTCCCCACTCACCCACCTCACTCACCCTCCTCACCCTCCTCACTCACCCTCCTCACTCACCCACCTCACTCACCCTCCTCACCCTCCCCACTCACCCTCCTCACTCACTCACCTCACCCTCCTCACCCTCCCTCCTCACTCACTCACCATCCTCCTCGTCGTCCCCACGGTAGCGCGGCGCTCACCCCCGAGTGGTTCTCAAGTTGTGCGTCGATTTGTGGCGCGGATGACCGATTGCCTGTAGCCAGTTGCACGGCGATTTTACGCAGGGAGATCGGTAGGACTTCGTGAGCTTCGCCGCAGCAGCAGCAAGGAAACAAAAACAGCGACGCGAATATTTCAGACAGCGAGTACAGCAGAGTTCCTTGAGAACTGTTAGGTGTGTGTGTGAGTACTGGACATCTGTGAAGAAAATCGCTGTATAGCTCATCGGATTCCTCCGGTCTAAGTACAGATTTCCCATTTTGATGTTGAACGTCTTTCACACCCCGTGCGTGCGTAGCCAACCGCGCTAATCGGAGGTTCGGGGAAAGTCGAGAACTCGCGGGGGGTGCGAAGGTCGTCAACGAAAGACGGGCTATTCGACGCACGAAACAAACTGCGTGGATGTCACCTGAGCGCAGGAGACGCCAGGAGAAGATTGGGTACCGGTGCACGTTGGCTTTGCGTTTGGGCGCCGAGTTGGCTCGGAGATGTTAACTACCTCGCATGGTATGCAGGAGGTCGTGGGTTCGATTCCGACCCTGACGCCTGCTGTGTATTTGGTATATTTGGAGTTTGCGTGTCTCGTTCTCTCTCATCATCATCACGGTGGCTCGGAGATGTTAACTATCTCGCCTGGTATGCAGGAGGTCGTGGGTTCGATCCTGACCCTGACGCTTGCTGTATATTTGGAGTTTGCGTGTCTCTCTCTCTCATCATCATCACGGTGGCTAGGATATGTTAACTACCTCGCCTGGTATGCAGGAGGTCGTGGGTTCGATCCCGACCCTGACGCCTGCTGTATATTTTGAGTTTGCATGTCTCTCCCCATGGAGGCGTAGATTTTTCTCCTGGTCCTCCGCCCCCCCCCCCCCCCCCCCCATTTAGAAAAATGCGTTTAGAGTATTTGGCTGCTATACATCTCCACGTGATAAGCCACTTCGTTGGGCTATCATTTGTGGCCAGATCGCTACTGAAAAAGAGCTATACAGCTCAGTGGGCCTTGCCTTTAAAAATAAAAAAACGGTCAAATAGTAAGCTAAATATACATGTGTGTCATGTATGCGTCCCTACAATAGTATTCATATACATATTTACGTACATAGTATGGCCGTCTGCATTTGTAAAACCGTGTGTGTGCGACTGCGTGTACAGTACGCGTCGTTGAATGTGTATGCGTATAATTATACGTTCCAAATGTGTGCGTAAATATTTTTATATATACTTTTTTTATATACCAACCGGCCGGGTAAGGTCATATAATTGTTATTTTCTATACACCCGAGGTTTTAACAATCAGGACCATAGTGCGAGCAGGGTATAACTAAAACAACGTGTGTTCTTCGAGGTTTCACCTTCTTTGGGACTCATCTCTCTGGAGGGTAACTTGCTGCGACAGGAGCACTGATGATCATCGTGTATAATCATGATCATCATGATTACACACCCGGACTGGGTGTGTGACTTGCGTGAAATCCAGCGATAGCTTTCGAAGGGCTGGGAAGATGAAGTTTAGCAACACATTCTAGTCAAGTTTATCCTTCCGGCTTCGTTCAAAATAATAACGAGTATCTTTATAGATGTAAATGTCACCCTTAATTCATACGGCGAATATGTTTATTGCCTCGAATCGAATCGCTCCGTTTGCACCCAGTCTCTTCTTGTATGTATGTTGAACTTCTTTCGCACCGTACGCAGCCAACCGTGATAATCCGAGGTGCAGGGAGAATGACTAACAAACTAAAACACAAAAATCAGTTCTGAAGAAATGAGCGTTCAATCGAGATGATTTAAAAGTGCATAAGCTCCAAGTGGTTTCCTAATATCGAAAGGAAGAGCGTTCCAGACGGCCACAGAAACGCATCTGAGAAGCTCAGATGGTTTAAGCCTGGTTCGTCGGGGTTGTTTTCAAGAGGGGGGGGGGTGTTTGACCATACTTCACCACGCAGGCTCAGTTGTTAAAGCAGGGCGGGGAGGGGGGGGGGTCGAGATGCCCGAGATTGGTTCAGATGTCACTCGCCACTGATGTTAGCCGTGCCGCCACTCCGTATGCTACTAAAATTCAAGGTGATCCATTTATAGATACCCTACCATTAAACTCATGGTGAGATATTAATATGGAGAACGCAACATATAAATCAAAGGCCTCGACACGCCTCCCACCAATCTCAGTGGAGCTATTACATCTCAATGACATTTGTCCGCAACGTGTGGAGCCATCGCGTTCACTAGAATCAATCACCCGTCGAGCAGCCAATTCAAAAAGGGTTCGTTAGAAGCGAGTGGCTGGCGGCATCTGCAAACGGATCAGCCCGTGTACCATTTATCGCGATCGCTTCTCAGCGTTTGTGATTCGCATGCGGCACGGGGGTACTCACAGGTCGGAGATGTGAGTGAGAAATGAAAGAAAGACGAAGGCTGGAACTTGCCAACGTCCGATTGTTGTCGACCACAAGTCACAACCGCCGTGCGCGAATTTCGCATTTTTAGAATCAGAATATCGTGTTTTTTTTTTTTTTACCGGAGGAATCCGATGAGCTATAAAGCTCTCTTCTCACAGGTGGACAGGTTCGGGGGCCCGCGTAATCGGTCGGGGCGGATAAGTTGACGGTCGGATATGCGACGTTGCCCCTTGTTGGTTCCATCGAGAGGCTCCGTGATGACTGATGTGTACGTGCAAGCACCCGGGCACAGTGAAGTGCCAGCTGTCAACGTCTGCGGGAATTCCTCCTCCGTGTTTAAGAGGTGGCCATTTCTGCGTGCGCTAAGAATTTGTGGTATTCTTTTTTTTTGTGTGTCAGCCCTCATTTACGGAAAGTGCCTCCGGGAAATAGAAACATTGGCGAGGTGGGGGAAGGTGGTGGGGGTGAGTGGGTGGGGGGGGGGGTGGGGGATGTGTTGGGGGATTCTGCTAAAACAAATTCCACATTCCTATGGCGGGTGTCAAGGATTACCAAAGCGCGGCCGACTTCTCACAAAGCGTTACTCAATTTTAGTGACCCGCACGATGAGGGATGATGGGCTGCCATCGACAACAGACCGACATTTGAAATTGCCACTTTCAAATGTGCGAGTTGAGTGCTTTTGAGCGTCGTTATCACCGGGCATGTTCTATCGACTGCTGGATGAAAGGCCTCCCCGAGCCTTGCTGGTGCGATTCCACGCTCCCTCTCGTTCCTACGCGGGATGAGCCGATCTCATCCGCTCCCTCTCTGCAGGGGTCATCCTCTCGTACGCGGTCCCCCTCCACATTTGACTCTCTCTTCCCATCGCCGAACTCGCCCATCGGCTCATCAACGCCATCAGCATTGCCCGTTCTCGCGACGTAGCCTTTGCGGAAGTCCAACCAGCGTTCCTCAATACATCTAGCTTTCAAACGAATTTCTTTAGAGCCGCTTTGGTGCTGTTGTCCTTCCCCGCCACACCTCTGATGAGTACGGTTGGCTACGTACGGTGCGAAAGAAGTCCAACGTGCATACGACAGTACATACGTGCGTGTGTTCTCTTATCCACGTGTCCCTCATCGTCGCTCAGTGTCATTACCAGCAGCACCCATTGCTTTCGTTGAGCAACTACATTTTATGAAAAGTGTTGTTCCCCGTTCTTTATCGGTGTCCGTGTTTCTCTTGAATGCCCTTATCGGAGCGCCAATGAAACCCACACACTGATGGACAATGACTATTTTATTGTAAGGGACACCCAGCGAAATGAGTGCGCCCAGAGAAAACCCAAGCACCCATGGCACGAGGGAGGAGCACTTACATACCCTGTACAACAAGCACAACTCTCGACCGGTTTCCATATGTGGCGTCTCATCATCAGCGATGTCGGGCTTGCTTAAAGCAATCAATGCCGGGGAACTTCCGTTTATTTCGGAAAGGTTCCTTGCCTAAAACATCGGGCAAGTTTCCCAGCCGGCCCATCGCTGATGATGAGCCAATGATTGTCGAAACCGGTCCAGAGTGGTTTTTTTTGTTGCTTGTACAGTATTAATAGACAATTGCTGTTGAAAACACATATCACCATATTATTCGACCAAGGCTGCTTAAAATATTCATTTGCAGGCTTTTGTGTGGCTGACTGAAATGTGTAACAAAAAATATTCAATTTATTTTTACGTACAGAGACAAATATAGGGCGGGAGGAGAATTGTCCGTGTATTTATGTTACAACTGTCCATATACTCCCCGCAGGGATGATCAGCGAGGATTACGTTCCATCCGTGATGGTTTATTTGGTGTGAGGAAGGATGGGTGTGAGTGGGTGTGGAACTGGGTGTGGGGAGCGGTGGCGCAGCGGTTAGCGCGCTGCGCTATAACCCGAATTCCATTCCAAATCACGGCAACCAACACCAGTGACGACTGTCTGAACCGTTTCTGGGCCTCTCCTAGGTCGACTCAGCCTCAAATGAGTACCTGATGCGGTGTGTAAGCATCGCCACGAGGGAGACAAAGGCGGCCGGGCCTGCTGCCGGCCACCCACCCCCTCGTGCGCCCTGTCGGCCTTCATAGGTGCTACTCGCTAACAGCACTTGCCCCAATAGTCTGTTGCGGCTACACGCGGGATATCTGTCTTTGATGTGTTAGAGTAAAGCTAAAAGCGCAGACCTGTAAACGCTCGCTCTCGCCACTGCTAGCGGAAGGGCCTCCACTACAGGGAGCTGTTGAGAGCCTCCCCAGAGGGTACTTTGTCTTAGAATAGACTGAAGTACCCACCGCACGCTGCCTGCCGATCGACTTACTTTGGTGTTGAACCCATGTTGTGTATACTGCTGCGTGGACAGATGCGGTGGGGTGGTAAGGGGGGGGGGTGATAACAAACGAAACTTTCCAATGTTTCAACTGAAGAAGGGCCATTGCCCGAAACGTTATTTATTGTGTATCATCTTCCTTTCAAGACCACACAGCGCCATTGACGAATGCGTGTGAATTAATACGATACGGAGATATAGATTTTTAACGGAGGAGGGGGAGGGGGGTGGCCACCTTCCCTATCGGCATCGGGCAGTCCGCCAGGATTGCTTCGCGCGAGCCCCCGACTGCTGCTGATGAGACACTGAATTGTCGAAACCTAGTCCGGGCGCCGTCTTGGTACGCTCGTTTTTACAAGCGATCAAAACAACAACAACAACAAAGAACAACAAATGGGACGCCGTTGAACGGACGGCATGGGACTCACAGGAGGACGCACAGATCGTGTGAACAAACTGATTCACGCATATTCTTTGTTCTTTCGGTGAAGTCACGTAGATAGGAAAATAAATTAAATAATAGAATACGACGTTTCTATTGCAACACAAGCTGTCGTCATCAGGTAGAACTACATTTGAGAGAGAGACAAAATGCAGACACGGAGACACACAGAGACAGACACACTAGCAGAGAGAGACAACACAGAGAGACACACAGAGTGTGTCTCTCTGTGGTGTGTCTCTGTGTTGTGTCTCTCTCTCAAATGGAGTTCTACCTGATGACGACTGCTTGTGTTGCAATCGAAACGTCGTATTCTATTATTTAATTTATTTTCTATCTACGCGACTTTACCGAAGAAACCAAAGAAAAAAATTGGAAATTAAAAATAAAAATAATAAATTGAAAATAATAAAAGCATAAAAGATGCTTTACGCATCTTATTTTTCTGTTGCTCTTATCGTTGGTGCGGAGAGACGGGCACGGTGAAAGTAGGCGACGATTCAAACGCCGCTGTTCTTGCCCACAATTATCGGGTAACGCGATTTTAGCACTCGGCGAAACGCCAGAGGCGGACCGCAACGCCTCGCGTCTTCGGCCTCTGTCTCCAAATCCCCGTGGCCCTCTGAACCGCCGGGGGTATCCGTAAGTGAGCGTTCAGAGCGAGATCCGCAGAAAATCCACGTGGATTAACCCTGACAGTCACCGCAGCCGTCGCACACGGGTGCGGGATTAGAGGCGACTTCTTACGCACGGGTGAGTGAGAGAGAGAGACAGACAGAGTGTGTGCACGTGTGTCTGTGTGTGGGAGAGCGGGTGTGGTTAGGGTTGCTGGGAGGGTAGTGTAGCGGTTAGCGAGCTGCGCTCCGAACCCGACGGGACGAGTTCGATTCCTGCTCACGGCCAACACCGGTGACGATTGCCTGAACCGGTCCTGGGCCTCCCCTACGTCGACTCAGCCTCAAACGAGTACCTGGTGCAGGGTGTAAACATCGCTACTGGGGTGACAAAGGCGGTCGGGCGTGGTTGCCACCCACCTCCTCGTGTGCCGTGCCCGGCCTGCATATGTGCTCGCTCACAGCACTTGCCCCAACAGTCTGTTAAGGCTATACGGGGGGATCTTTCTGTTTGTAGTAGGGCTGGCCATCCACCCACTGCCCTTCGTGTGCCGTTCCGGACCTTCATAGGTGCTACTCGCTAACAGCACTTGCCCCAACAGTCTCTTGAGACCATACGGGAGATCTTTGTCTTTGGAGCGGTGTGGGGAGCGGTGGCGTTGCGGTTATTGCGCTGCGCTACGAAACCGGCGACCCGAATTCGACTCCCGCTCACGGCCCCCAATACCAGTGACGATTACGTGAACCGGTCCTGTGCCTCCCCAGGCTACGCAGGGTGCAATAGGCGTTCAACACACACACACATGCGTACGCGACTTGCCGAAAAACTGTTTGTGGTTGGTACATCGAATCGTCGACTTCTGTACACTATCGTGTGCTAACCAATTACCATGATTTCACCACGATAGCATCATTCATATATTTATGCTAGCCCCATATATGAAGTTTATATATATAAGCTTTAGTATATACAATATATTTGATGTGTATTGCATTACCTGCCACGGTCGGCATGTGGCTGTGGCTGGATATGCGTGCAATAAATTATACGTTACGAAATACGTGCACCTGAGTTTCTAATCCATATGTATATACCGCATGAACAAACAGCGCTATTACGAAAAAATGTGTTCGCGTGTATAATTACGTGAGGTTACATACATGCAATAAATAGACAACACACCTGCACACAAAATAAAGACAAAGCTCCCCCGTATAGCCTTTAACAGACAGTCGGGGCCAGGTTGCCTGCTCGCGAACGCCGAAACGGTCCACGAGGGGGTGGGTTGCCAACACCATGCCGGACCGCCTTTGTCTCCCGAGTGCCTGGTGTTCAATACACACCGTACCTTGACTTAATTATTTCGTGACTGCAGGAATTCATATTCTTTAGGGTCTGTCGGTAAAGTCACGTCAATAGATTTTTTTCTTATTTCTTTGAACCCATCTACGTGACTTTACCGAAAGACCCAAAGAATACATCACCGCACCGTGCACTCATTTAAGGCTGCGTCGACGTACGGGAGGTCCACGACTGGGTTATTGGTCGTGAGCGGCGAATCGAACTTGGGTCGCCGGGTTCGTCACGCGGTGTGCCAACCACTCCCCCTACAGTACAGTATACATATACAACCACAAACACAACGGTAGTTTTCTAACATACTGTTTAATGTGCATGGGGTAAAGTGTGGGCTTTTCCACCTCTTCCATGTCGTCTGGCCAGCGTGGAAGAGTAGGCCAAATACTCTCTAGAGAAGGGGTGGGGTGGGAGCTCTTCTCTCCTGTCATCTGGGGCGTAAGCAAGTAATTGTATGACTGCACCGATGTCTTGTACACAGAAATAGGGCGGTGGCGCAGCAGTTAGCGCACTGCGTTATGATCCCGGCGACCTGAGTACTGTAATCAATTCCTGGCCACGGCTATGAGATCAATGGCGAGCTTGTTCGTGACCGCCACTGTCCAGCGTGGGTGAAGTATGGTCGAACAGCCCCTGTGACTGAAGTGGCATAGGGAAGGCGTGCATCATCATCATCATCAGCAGTGGGAATATTATTTAATACATTATTACGAGTCTATATGACACAATCACATCTGGACAGCTGAGCACACATAACACATAATTACCGCTGTTGACTGCCACATCCTATATGCCACATCGCGCTGGCACTGGGTGGGGCTTTTACGTTGAATTGTTGCGCAACACCATTGGTCTGAAGTGAAGACAAAGGGGCAGCGCTGAAATTCCTTCGCTCGATGCACTGCTGGGGGTGGTGGGGAAGGGTTTCCTCTGGAGGGAGCTCCAGAGAGCCCCCCTCTAGAATGTATGTGTTTGGTCAATTCTTCCACGCCGGCCACACGTCTTGGAAGACTAAATTATTTTATTTTTTATCTTTGCCAGGTAAAGCCCACTGAGCTATCTGGCTGCTTTTTCGGAGGCGACCTGGCCACAAATGATCGCTCGACGACGAAAGTGGCTTATCATCGTGTGGACATTATAGCAGCCAAATAATCTAAGCGCATGTTGATTCTGAACGGGGGTGGGGGGGGGGGGGGAGGGCAAAAACCGTACGATCCGGAGAAAAATCCACGCGACCACGGGGAGAACATGCAAACTCACGAATATGCAGGCGTCAGGGTCGGGATGTAATCCACGACCTGCTGTATACCAGGCGACGGAGTTAGCATCTTGCCACCGCGTTGCCTCGACAGATGTTGTTACCCACACATTAACCCACCACACGCGACCTGCAGATCGACTAAACCGAGGTTGTACCCATGCACACTGCTCTGGGTGGAGAGAGGCAATGAGAGGGGGGGGGGGGGAGGCGAGTTTAACACAGTTGCACCATTGTTTTTACTGGCGCGTCGGGAAATAGAATCGAATCGGCGACCTCAGGATTCCAAGGGGCGCCACGGTGGCTAGGAGATGTTAACTACTTCGCCTGGTATGCAGGAGTTCGTGGTGGTCGATCCCGACCCTGACGCCTGCTGCTGTATATTTGTAGTTTGTGTGTATCTCTCTCTCTCTTCCCCATGGTGAATTGTTAAGCTACCTCGCCTAGTATGGAGGAGGTCGTAGGTTCGATCCCGACCCTGACGCCTGCTGCTGTATATTTGGAGTTTGCGTGTCTCTCTGCCCGTGGTCGGGTGGATTTTTCTCGCGAGGCCCTCTGGTTTTTCCGTCCAAATTTCGTTCCATGCGTTTCGAGTATTTGGCTGTTATTGCTTTCAACAGGATGATAAGCCACTTCGCTCTGCTATCGTTTAACTCAGAAAAAAAACTCCAAAAAATTAACCCGTAAAAAACAACGTTTTCCACTATAAATCCTTTATATGCGTGGCGGCTAGAGTCCTCTCGTCCTCTGGCTTGAGATGGCTGCCACCTATGGGTCAGATGATTGCCTGCCACCATTAAGCAATTGGTAATTAAATATGATTTTTTTTTCCAAAAAAGTGTAAAAATTTTGGAAAAAAATTTCACTAAAATTAATTGTCACGCACAACGAGTCTGTGTAGAAAATGTCAGCTCGATTGGATCACGGGAAGTGGGTTAAAAAACGACCGAAAGATTTGCACGGTCGTAAGCGCGCAAGCAAGCAAGCGTGCAAGCAAGCAAGCAAGTGAACTTAATATAAAGGATTTAAAAAAGACTCGTTTTCAGGAGGGTTCTGCTACATTGAAATTGGCTTTTGGGGCCAATCCCATTCGCAATGGGCGTTTTGTCTTTCGTGCGGGGAGGAAACCGAAGAACCCGGAGAAGGCCCATCACGGACACGACGGCACGGGGCTAGGAGTCGCGGTGACACCCAAAGATCCGCACAGATGGATTCAAGAACGAAGATAATTTACTGCCATTCGCGTGTTAGTCAGATTCCGTCACGCTTCGCTTCCGAGGTCTGGCAGGCAATGCGGAGGCAGTGGTGGAAATTCCACATCCCCGTGACAGCAGCCAGTATATCCGCGAAGTACGATCATCATTGATGTCTTACAAAGTGATAGGATTACTAATTGTATCTCCCCTCAAGGGATGATTGGCCTGCATTTTGAAATGTTTTTTGTTAATCTCAAATTGACCACTAATGCAACAATTATGATAATCATCAACATCATCATCAGCCTTGGTCAATCCACTGCTGGATTAAGGTCTTCCTAAACGTATTAATCATCTCTCACGATCCTGCGATGTGCTAATCCACTGAGCACCCACACATGAGCTGATCACAACAACAATTTAGTTTTTGCGCAACAAAGATGCTTATTTATTACATTATTATTGAAACAGTAGCCCTTTGCGTAACTTGGAAAAAAGTTAATTGAGTCTTGGGACTCCTTTGCAAGAGAGGTCCTGGGTTGTAACATTTTGGCCAAGTTTTGTATTAAACGCATTTATTCGCAACAACAAAACTAGCTGTACTGCCTTGTTTACAGGCATCGCCTTCAAGCTATGCAAGTTGGTGGCTCTAACAGGAACGACGATTGTCTACATGTGTGTGATCCTCCCGAACTCCACCTCCGTATGATCTACAAGGATAACATCGTATATTTCGATTTAAAGCTTTCGTGACTGCAGGGATTCATCTTCTTGGTTCTTTTGGTAAAGTCACGTAAAAGGGAAATAATAAAATAATAAAAATAAAACATAATAAAATAATTCTCACGACGTTTCGGCCACAACGCAAGCAACCGTCCTCATGTGAAGAATGAAACACCACCAAGCTTGGAGCGTATATTTAAGCTGGGTTGGAGGGGGGAAGAAGAGCGCCTTGACAAAAAAATGTGCATATGAAGAGGAATTTAGCATATTTATGGAAAATGCGTAGGAGGTGGGCTTGGGGTTTCAAAGTCAAATTATGCCCGTGCATTATGCAGGATTAGCAGCATTGTACATGTACCACATCGAATCAGCGTGGTGAAGTATGGTCAACCAACAGGCAACACGACGCGGCGAGGCCTTCATCCAGCGGTGGATTTACCAAAGGGCTGCGCATATTCTATCACACGCCGGGCCGTGATACAGCACTTCGGAGGCAAGGGCTGGTGGGTCAGCATCGCAATTTCGTGAAACTCCCAAGCCCGGCTGGGGCTGCGAGGAGGTGACCGGGAGGAGGAGGAGGCAGTGCAGAAAGTAGGTTCGTGACGCCCGTCTGTGAGGACCTGTGCGTATAATCCGAGGTCTGGGGAGCGGTAGTGTAGTGGTTAGCGCGCTGCGCTATGAACCTGGCGACCCGGGTTCGATTCCCGCTCACGGCTAACACCAGTGACGATTATCTGAACCGGTCCCGGGCCTCCCCTAGGTCGACTCAGCCTTAAATGAGTACCTGGTGCGGGTGTCTAAACATCTCCACTGGGGAAACAAAGGCGGTCGGGCGTGGTGCTGGCCACCCACCCCCTCGTGTACCGTTCCGGCCTTCATAGGTCCTCGCTAACAACACTTCCTCCTACAGTCTGTTAAGGCTTCACGGGGGATCTTTGTTGTTTTGTGTTATACTCCTGGTGTGCAAGGGTGGCTGTTCTCTGCTCAGTCCAGTTCCCTCCCGCGTGTGCCAAACGCTCATGAATGGAATTTGCCAAACATCCCAAATGCGGGACCCCCCACCCCCCCCTCTAAAATGATATTGAGACTCAATGCGGCTTTTGTGGATGAACAAAGTGTGTTCGTCGTCTTTATTATCAGCCATTGTCAATCCACTGTTGGATGAAGGCCTGCCCCCAAGAAACCCAACGTAAAAAAAAGTCGAAGTCGCTATATCGTGCTCAAATGAGCATTGAAGCGGTGCTCATCTGGCTACCTATTTTATCGACCCCGGAGAGATGATGGGCTGAGTCAACTCCACCCCCCCCTCCCCCAACACAGGCTTTCAACTGGCAACCTTGCGACCGCTCTGCCTGCCCGCTATTATGAACACGAAAACAGTCACTCACTCACTCACCTGTGCGCGGTGTCGCCTTCCCTTGAGCAGCAGCAGCAGTATAACGTCGACGTATGTATTATTTGTACGAGCGATGTAGTAGTACACTATGAATCTCCCCCTTTCCCGGAATATTTTTCTTGAGCGTGCGATTTTAAAAATATATATAATCTCGATTATACAACAATATGTTTCTTTGCCTATGTCACGTACATTCCGCGGACTAATTCATCGCGCTCTCTGAATAAGCGATTACTCGCTAAGCGGAAAAACATGGTGAGCTCCGAAAGCCGGCACGCTGACTCACACTTGACTGCCCCAACATTTTTAAACTTACTTCAAAAAACGAACACTCAGCCCTGACAGGTTTTGCTTATTTACTAATATACGTGCTACCTTCCAAATGTTAATATATATGTCTAGATGCTGCACATACAGAACTATATATATAAGCAGACACCGTCCGAGTTGGCTCGTCAGGGTCGACCCAAACGGCTGTTTGCGATTTAGTTCCAGTGACTAATTTTTGTGTTCGCTCGCTCGCTCTCGAAGATTGTCCTCGGCTGCCCACATTCGCTCGGCCGGTCTCGCTACTCACTCCGTGCGCGATGTGATGGGCTATTTAGGAGAGGTAGGGCCAGGGTTTTGAGTGGAGCACGGAGGGAGGGAGAGGGGGTAGGAGGAGGGAGGGAGGAAATGAGAGAGAGTGGGCCAAAGTGAGTCGACTTGGAGCTTGCACGGATCTCTATAGGTGAGCGTCGTTGCTGTGCATGTGCTGTGTCTCTCATGCGCATTGTACCTGGTCGGCAATGCTTTCTGTGCAACAAACACCCTTCAGTGCTTCCAACCGAGCTTTGTGGTCCTTGTGTTAACAAGGGGCCCAGGCCTCGAACGTGGTGGAGCGCAATTACCAATAGCCTTTGACAGCCCCAACAGGGCATTTGTTCAATAAATATGCCGAGTCCTGATTTCGTGCGGCGTTTAATTGGAACCCGGTCCTTCGCTCCGGATGTTTGTCTTTGTCGTTGCTGCATAATTAAATCGCGTGTATATAACGAGCGTCCATCCCTCCCCTCCCACCACGCAGCCACCACCTCCTCGGTCCATCGCCTAACCTCTCTCCCCCTTGCGCCCGTCACCACCAACCCCGCCATCCCTCCCCCACATTCAACAGCTCCACCGCACCACCCCCAACCTCAGCGGCATGCGTCTTCAGTGTCTTCCACACAGTGGAATCCCGTTGGACCATTGCGATGGCCCATACACGAACGATGAACCGGACAGCTCGAGTGTTCATCTGCACCGGCTCAGCCCAATTCGGCAATTAACATCGTCCCGTCATCAGCAGCGTCTATTTAGGTATGAGCAGTCAGGTGTTCATAATCAACGTTTTTGGGTTTAGATCGCGTTATTTATAAATGTGTCGTAACCCTCCACCACCCGACACGGCCAATCAGTAAAAGAGTGTCACGTTGACAAAAGACAAATAGTCCAAATAGTTCACTGCTTTAGCCCACCGGTGTGTTGAAGCGTGAAACCACAACATTTACAATTTGAATACGACGTTTCGCTGGTAATTGCATCCAGCATCATCGGGCAAATCGCCAGAATGGTGAGGCTCTGCTGTGTCTCCCGTTCTTATATAGAGCAGCAGCAGGGTGACGTCATCATTAACTCATTCACTCATTAGTCAGGTGTATTGATGATCCACCACTCGCTAGCTGGCTGGCTGGCTCGAGGGATGGAAGGTCACGTCCAAAGAACGTGCAATCTGCTCTATCCGTATCGTACTATCATATATCTATATTAGAAACAAGTTTTGCTGGCTGGCTGGCTGGCTTGCAGGACGTCACGTCCAGAGGGAGGGAGAGAGGGAGAGAGGGACAGATGGACGGTCACGTCCAAAGAGCGTGCGGTCTGGTAGTTGTATGACGAAGAAGCAAAAAAAAACAGCAGCAGACATCTCCCCATTTATAATAATACTTCTATTTATAAATCGCCTTTCATCAAGGATCTCAAAGATCTATACACCACCGCCAACTTCTCACCCACCACTCTCCCCCTCCCTCCTCGGGCCCCATTTCAGCAGCAGCAGCAGCGTCAATGTTTTCTCACAAGTGGCGTCTCATTGTGGCTCCGATGATGATAGAGGGGTAGGTGGCGGTGGAGGAGGTGGGGGTGGAGGCGTGCAACATCGTGCCGAGCAGGTGGGGTGAATCGCGTAAGCCGCTAGGGCGCTGCCACAAAAAAAAAACCCAAAACAAACCCTCCTCGCCCTCGCCTCCGTTCCAGAGAGAGAGAGACGGAGAGAGAGACGGAGAGAGAGAGATAGGCGGGGAGAGAGATAGGCGCGCGGGAGGGGGGGAGAGAAAAGAAGAGCACGCAGTTCCGTCGGGTGTCGTAATACGACACCGGGCAATTTAGTTTTAAAGAGTGTCAAAATACGGAGGGGTTTGTGTCGTGTAAGAGACAACGCGCGGCCACAGTGACAGGGCGCGAGGTTTGATGGAATGAGCAGGGGGGGCGGTGGGAGTGTGTGGGTCGAGGAGGAGTATGGAGTTAACCTCAGACCAGCATCTTCATCATCATCATCATCCCAATTGTGTCGATGAAATGAAGTACTCTTACCACGCTGTCGGGTAAGTCACCAAATGGTTGTCTTGTGGATAGACTTGTACCTGCCGTAGGAATATGGAATTGCCATCTTGAGCGGATCAATCTGCGGTCGTTTATAATTAAAGTTATAGCATTAAAAATAACATCAATTATAATGTTGTCTTGTGGACAGACTTGTACCTACCATAGGAATGTGGAATTGCCATCATGAGCAGACCTATCTGCGTTCGTGTATAATCTCGGTTATTATTTCAGGATTCGACTTGGCCTATCATCCCACCCACCGTGTCTTGTTCACAAACTAACCCCTCCTGCCATAGAAATGTGGAATTCAAAGCAGACCTGGGGTGAATTTTGCATGAAAGTTGTATAAAATGCATACAACAGCATTGCGAGCTAAAATGACAGTTACCTATTACACAATTGCAATTTTAATGGATCCCAAGTCTAACCACTGGGTCACATTGTATACCATTACCACCCAGCGTTAAAATAACCTTTTGAGGAGTGGTGGCCCAGTGGTTAGCACACTGCGCTACTCACCTTGCGAACTGAGTTTTTATTTAACACGTGGGCTTTCGCGACCAATATCATCCATAAAACAGTTTTTTTGGTTAGATCGCGTAAATATCTAGTTGTGTGAAATCTGACTGTCGCCTGATGAAGCTAGTTGTAATTATTGGCGAAACGTCGTACTCAGATTGTAAATGTTGTGGCTTGGCTCTCAAACACACCGGTGTGCTGTACTAGTATACTACACTATACACTACACTACTATACACTACACCACTATACACTACACTACTATACAATACTATGCACTGCACTATACACTACACTATGCACTAGTGCTGTACTCGTGACAAATTGGCCACGTTCTGTTTACGTGACAGCCCTTACTAGTTGGCTGTGTCGGGTGGTGGGCGGGTTTAACGACACATTTATATATTTACGCGATCTAACCCAAAAAAAAACACCTATTATGGATGAGTTTTTATTTTCCAGTCACGGCTAACGAGCTGGTGCTGAGCGTGCTATTTTTCACCAACCTACACTAACCAGCGCGGTGAAGTATGGTTGAACAGCCCCACCGCATGACCGACACGGCCTTCATTCAGCAGTGGATTAATTGATTGACAATTTTGGAGGTTTGCCCGAATGTTGTTGTCAAAAAGAGACACTGGCACATATTTGGCCATTGTTTTTTTATTTTTACAAAACGTAAATTCACCCAACACACGAGCATCTGACCCATGACATTCCCTTTAATTGTTTTACTTAATTTTACCAACAAATACAAGCAATGTGACGTGGGTGGGTGGCTCATAGATCAAAGCACTGCCGAGAACCTGGGTTCAAATCGCTATGGGATCAATCCGTTATTCTGTCGGTAGGGGGCGAGTCTGTTAACGAGACAACCACCGGTTGACGTCCTTGACAAATTTGTGCCTATTTTAGCGACCCGATAAGATTATAGGCAGAGTCGAACCCTTGTATACAATATCCAAGTTCGTAATTCGTGAGCAATTTTTCGAATTTGTAACAAACTGATTGTCTCATCTCGGTCATCGATGACTCACGTGAATATAAAAAAAAATCTACTTAATTTGGCAAATGCCAGCTTTGAGATATATACAATGTTTGGTTTGGCTGCCACGTGACGTATCAGGCGGGCACTCTTCCCGTTTCTCTCGATGCGCTTCCCAAAGCACGTGGAGACACAGACGATGGCAAACACGTCCCACGTTGGTTTTGTGTAACCAGATGAGATCTCAAGGCACCAGGATAGGAGTCGCACTTGCAAGAGTGACCTGGGGGCATTCGTCTGCCAGTAGGGAGAAATGATTGCTGCTCTTGTGCGTGTTTAATCCCAACTAAGTAATTTGCGGTGTCATTTTCGAAATTTGGACCCTGCCAACGACGTAACAGGATCTTTAACATCAACTGCCAACGAAGCAGACGGAGCCACAGTATCGTTCTTATCATTGTTTGGTTATCATTGTTATTACACCCGCAGTATTAACCAGGGCGACCCGCTGGATTCGAACCGTTGACGTGGCGCTGGGCCACGTCAACGAGTGGTGACAACGCCGGCAACACGCGTCTATCCGAAAGCTCCATCCACAGCACAACTCAGCGAAGACCCGCACGGCAGTATTAACGCGAAACCCTCTAAGCTAGCGGTTCTTAACCCGGGGTGCACGCACCCCCTGGGGGTGCGAGATGCCCTTTCTGGGGGTGCGAGACACACGGCTAGATTTTATTTAGGAGCCAAATATGTGAAAACACAAATTAAGCGCGCGGGCACGTATGCACATCATTGCTTTGCTTCTATGTGTTTAGTAACATTGTAACTTCTTTTTTTTACGATTAAAAACCAATGAGGTGCAAGGCTACAGTAAGGGTTAAGAACCACCGCTCTAAGTAGTCTAAGCTACCACCACACTGGGACAAGTTGTGGAGCGAGTTGGTGGGCGGAGAGGGAGGGGGGAGTGAAGCAGCAGCGCTCGGGGTCAGGGCCAGGCAGGAGTTGAGCGAAGTCGCCCTAGAAATTGGATTAAGTCGCTGACATGCTTTGGGTTAAAGCGCAGAGGTCAGCCGAGGGGTCACAGCACAGATATGCGTTCCTTTCGCCAGGTTTACAAAGGGATTACGGTGTTGGGGGAAGGTGAGGGGGGGGGGTGGTGGTCGTGAGTGGGGGGGGGGGGTAGTCAGCCTCATGGCCACGGTGTTTGGGGCGCGCGTCTGATTCCTCGGGTGCGTTCCCGAGTTTGAGCTGTTGGGAGGGGGTCTGAAAAGTCGGATTTTTAAGTAGCAAAGCCAAACTCACGGGGTCGGAGGAGCTGGTATAGGAGGAGGGTGGGAGAGGGAGGGGGGTGAGGGGGGGGGTTCAGGGGCGGAAGGGAGGGGGGGCAGAGTCCGGTGAGACCCCGTCGACCGTTCTGCCTCTTTGTCACCCGCGACGCGAAATTTAACACTCGGCATCAAAATGCATCAATTTCTCATCATCATCATCAGCATCATCGGTGCGGGTATTTTGTTTCGCCTGCATACTGCGGTGTATATATATATGTGTGCTATACGTAACAAAAAAAAAAGAATACACGTCAAAATATTTTACGTGTACATCCCCCAGGAGATTTATTTCACACTGAATATGTCGCGGCTCGCCCTAGTAGACGTCAATGGGGCGCCAGGGTGGCGAGATGTTTACTACCTCGCCTGATATACAGGAGGTCGTAGGTTCCATCACAACCCTGACGCCTGTACATTTGGAGTGTAAATCTTCTCCCCGCGGTCGCCTGGATTTTTCTCCAGGTCCTCCGGTTTTTTTTCCCTCCCACTTAGAATCGGCAGCACGCGTCTATAGCATTTCGACATGAGCCGCTTATTTGAGCCATCGTGAAAATACGGTATACTGGACGTGGTGTGCAGGGTGCCCACACCTTTTCCGAGTCGCCCACACGGACCGACCCGGCTGAAACTAAGAGCCCATCAAACCATAGACCCCTACGCACGCGCACACACAAATGACGCTGTGATTGATGACAGCTCACATCAAAGCAACAGTCTTCATCGTAACAACAGTCGTCTGAAGCCATTGCATGCAACTTACGTAAGAGGACTTGCCGATGTTGACAGCTACTCACGCGATTTGTCGCACGGAACAGCAGGCGGCTTTAGAATTGAAATCAAACGACGCAACCGATTTATAAATGACAACTTATAATATTATTAAATTAGAGACCTGTATCGAAATATCGAAATCGAAAATTGTAGGTAGAATATTTACAGAAAACTATAGGTAGAATAGTTATCGAAATAGAAAATTGTAGATAGAATATTTTCAGCCGTGGTTACAGGCAATAGTTTTTGTTTTTACAAAACAGAAAAATAGCCTCAACAAATTAATATAATCATAATAATATTCTTAGGTTTTTTAGGTAAAGTCACGTAGGTAGAACATTAAAATTAATGAAAGTAAAATAAAAAAAATTATGTTTTACCTACGTGACTTTACCAAAAAAAACCTAAGAATATGAATCCTTGCAGTCACGAAAGCTTCAAATCTAGAATCATAATAATCCACAGCCCTTTGTCAATCCACTGCTGAATGAAGGCCTCCCCCACGCTACGGGAGTCGTTTGACCATACTTCACCACGCTGGTCAGTTGCAGGTTGTGAAGGGGTGGGGGAACCCCCGACCGGTTCAGATATATCTCGCCACTGATGTTAGCCGTGGCCCAACATTTGAACTTAAGTCGCCGATATAATCACAGCGCGGTGCGCTAACCACTGGGCCACGCCTCCGCGCCCCATTCAAACATTCACTACATCCGTTGTACAAATTGTATACAAATTGTCATTCTAAATACTCGACAGCGGTGGTTCTTAACCCGGGATGCACGCACCTTTTGGGGGGTGCGAGATGACCTTTCTAGGGGTGCGAGGCACGGCCAGATTTTTTTAGAAGGTAAATCATCGAAACACAACTTAAGGACGAGCACATGAGTTCAACTACTTTGTTTCATCAAACCCTATTAACATTAGAAATTTTGTAGCGATTGAGAAGCAATGGGGTGCAAGGCTGCAGAAGAGGTTAAGGACCGCTGCTCTACAGTGTTGTGTTGTAGCGATGCTACCCACGTGTATCGTTTAGCACACTGGGCTTACGACCCAGACGTCCCTCGGTTTGATTCGAATCGATCTCCCGAAGCGCCAGTTGCAACAATGATGCAAGTGTCGTCACTCGCCCGTGTCTTTGTCACACTCAATCAGTATGAACAAATACACCACAAATTTTGATTTAAAGCTTTCGTGACTGCAGGGATTGATATTCTTGGTTATTTCGGTAAAGTCACGTAGAAGGGAAATACTAAAATAATACAAATATAAACAATAACATTCTCACGACGTTTCGACTGCAACACCACAGCAAGAAAATTTGAAAAAAGTGAAAAAAGTGGCGGTTTTTAAAACCGCCACTTTTTCAAATTTTCTTGCTGTGGATTTCACACCTGATGATGATTGCTTGTGTTGCAGTCGAAACGTCGTGAGCATTGTATTGTTTTATATATTTTTTATTTCATTATTTCCCTTTTACGTGGCTTTACCGAAAGAACCAAGAATATAGATACACCACAGTTAATCGAGCGATGAGATACAAACAAAAATAATCCACCTCTTCTAAGACGTTTGGCGTAGCGCGGAAGAGTCGTGCAAAAACACACCATCTGCAGAGGCTCTCCAGTGGAGGTCCTTCCAGCAGCAGTAGCGAGAACAAGCAGTTGCAGGGCTGCGCCTTGGATAACTTATTGTGTTGCGATGCTAGCCTGTCGTACGCTCTGACGCAGACGCACACAGATTCCTGAACAGACTGTTGGGGCAAGTGCTGTTAGCGAGTAGCAACCTATGAAGGCCGGCACGGCACACGAGGGGGTGGGTGGCCAGCACCGCGCCGGGCCGCCTTTGTCTCACCCAGTGACGATGTCCACACACCACACATTGCACCAGGTACTCAGCTACACCAGGCTGATACTCGGGTACATCGCACCAAGTACACCAGGCTGAATCGACCTCGCAAGGGCCCAAGAGCGGTTAAGATAATCGTCGCTGGCGTTGGCCGTGAACGGGAATCAAACTCCGCTCACGCGGTTCGTAGCGCAACGCGCTAACCGTTACGTTGCCGCTCCCAACTCACGCACACGCACACACACAAACATGCACGTGTCCCAGTCGCTCGCACGAAACCCATTCGTGCCTGCGGTTGTCACAAATTCCCCGGTATAGAGAAAAAACGTGGCTCCCTAACCAACACCATCTCCTCCCTCCCTCCCTCCCTCCCCTTCGCCCCCCTTTCTCCCCTTCATCCTTCGCTCCCACACCTGTCTGTCACACCCTCTGCCTTTAATGCCCAAGCTCCATTACTACCCCTCCCCTCCTCCTCCTCCTTCTCTATCCCAAAAAGACCAGGTGTGTCTCTTATTCCGAGTCACTCTGGCACCTTGCAGCAGCAGCAGCAGCAGTGTTGCTGTTGCTGCTGTTGCAGCAGCTGCCAGCTTTGTTCACACCTGTGCGTGTGTGTGTGTCTCTCAACAAGCTTGCGTATATAAATATAACAAAAATGCACAAAAAAATATTAAATGTAATTATAGTTGTATGGTTTAAAAAGCATATATAAAATGAATGTATATATTTATATGTACAAAAATTGCATAAATAAAATATACAAAATAAAATCGCATGTACTTTTTTTAATGCATATACAAAATCAAAAAAATTGACGTTTAGAGAAAAAAAGACTCAGACTAAAAATATAAAAATAGATATTGAGGGGACTCCCATCTCAGGCCTACATAAGACCTTGTTTCAGTAGCTCTCTCTCTCTCTCACCTGAAGATGATTGCCTGTGTTGCAATCGAAACGTCGTGATCTATTCATTTTCTATCAACGTGACTTTACCGAAAGACCCAAAGAGTAAAAGCAATACATTTATACATTTGAAAAATGCACGTATAAAAATATATTTATATATATATATAAGAATTGCACGCGGGGCGAGCGGTTGAAGGAAAAGTTTAAACAACAACAAAAAAATCAAACACGACCGCGCGGCGGCTTTGCCTCCTCCAATAAGCGCTCGCGAATACCGCTGTAGAGTTTGACGGTCTGCTGCACATGTCCGATATATTTTTTGTGCCTCCTGTATTTCTGGGTATATGTTTTTTTTTACGTATTTCTTTTTCTTACTAGGCAGCGAAGGGGGCGGGGGCGAGTGATTATTTTTTAGGTTTTTTTTTTTTCCCTGGACATCACCGCAAATGAATACCACATTGAGGCATGCGCCACGCTTCTTTAAACGCAAATGGGAAGTCGGCTCTGGATGAACGCAATTGGTGCATTTCTCCACCGATTGCCTGACTGACACGGTCACACGTTAATGGCAACCGCTGTTGGTTGGTTTTTTTTCTTACTTCTGACAAAGTAAGTACTTATTTTGCTGACCCTGCACGATATGATGGGATAAATCGGCTCTCGCAATTATCGGATTTGATCTTGGAACCCTCCAATTAGGAAACCTTAAATTCTAATCATGCCATTTTTAAGGGACGAAATTTGGATCTTTTATATTTTTTTCTGGCTTCGGGTCATTGACATTTCGTGATATATCTGCGTGTCTGCACGCTTACAAACGTGACGACACCCGATACCGCGTGGCACCATTTACTTGGGTGGCTAGGCAACGGGAATGGAATCATATTCGCGATGTCACTTCCAGTTTTTGGATGCATCTGAAACACATCTAGTATTTGCTCGAATCAATCCCAAAAAATTATATCTCGGCCTGAATATCACAATATTTTCAGATGAATCCACAACTTTAGAGCGCGTCCATACTGAATTCTAACCTGCAGCTCTACAAAGTAAAAAATAAAATCAAGGGAGCACGACTGATTGTTTTAATTTCCGTTCACCGATGATGACTCGTCTACCGGGGAGATGGAACGATGAAATCAGTTGATGTTCAGGGTGCTGGGTGGATTATTTTTAATGTTTTTACCTACGTGACTTTACCGAAAAAAACTAAGAATATGGATTATTCTGCTTTTGCTGAGGCCTTCATCTGGCAGTGGACGACTGCCCGTGTCTGATGCCGATGATAGTGATAACGACCATTAACCACTTTGCTTGGAAATCGCATTCGTCGGAGAGGGGGGGGGGCAGAGCTCCGCGCGGCGTGAAGAGTTGAAAGACGCGGATGGAACCCGCGGCTGTTACGGCAATGGTTCGTGGCAAGCCAACGCCGGGCGATTGGCTGAGTGACTCGGTCACCCTTCACGGCTCGGCTTGACCTCCTTGACAGAGCGGTGCGCCCCTCTCCCTCCTCCTCCTTCTCCTCCTCTCCCCCCGTACCCTCCCCTCCCTCCCTCCCCCGTCCTTGTTTTTCAGCTGACGAGGGCTTGACTGACAGCGCGCGAGATGGGCGTGGGCTAAAGAGCCGTATTGTGTTGCTTTCCAGTTTTTTATTTGGTGGTGGTGGCGGCGGCGGCGGTGGTGGTGGCGGACTCAATGTTCTTGCCGCCTTCTGACACCCGCCACCCGCTCTCATGGTGCGAGAAGGTGGATGGGGGGGGGTGTCGGGGGGGAGAGGAGGGGGGGCGGTGGTAGAAGGCGGAGGGGAGGGGCAACGTATCAATTTCCAAACTGCTGAAAATCAACACCTCTGGCCGGTGACACTCCCCGTTCAGCATTCCACTCGACGAGAGACACCGCCCTGCGATGCGTGCTTTAAATGGCTCGGAGCTGCGGCCTTGACCGAACGCGGGGCTCCGAACTTCGTGGAGAGAAGAACGAATCTCGCGTCACATCATCCTCATCAGCGGCGGCAGCCAGCCAGCCGTGATCAATCCACTGCTGGATGATGTCAACTTTCCGGCTCCCCGCCAAAGCTGTCGATCCGTCCTGCCATGTCGCGATGCACCCTAAACGCCTGGCCAGTGTACGAGCTGATTTGATCATCACTCCGTCTCCTCTCAGTCTCTCTCAGGGGTGTGCCCCTCCCTCGGCTGCCACTCCGTTGTTAGTCTCGACCGTCCGGCATTATCATCATCATCATCGTCCCTTCTAGCCGTGGCGTGTCCTGCCCAAGACCCACTTTACTCAACAGTCACGATGATGTGTTTAACCCAAACAGCACTTCCGCAAATCCACATCAAAAGAAGCGCACATCAAAGAAAGGTAAATATATAATTACCTTTTAAAAGGTTTTTTTTTTAAGTTGAGGTGTTTTTTTTTCTTCCAACTCGAGTAAGCGCTCGGTGGCGCCCATCTCCTGTTTACAATGCCGAACCCAGTGGTGGAAATTCCACATTCCTAGGATGGGGGCGGTGAGTGGGACCCATCGTGCAACCGCTGTTGACTTCTGACAAGAAAAATAAGTGGTCCTCATTTTATTCACCCTAAACGGATGATGGGCGGAGCCGACCCCCTGACCGGGATTTTGACGATGGAACTCACCGGTTCATAAACCCTCCAATACACCCCGCGCACCATTCCTCCGACGTCAGAGCCTACGCGTCGACCTACACGTCGACCTACGCTTCGACTGGGTCTACGTCTGAGTTGGGCGACCCGGAATATATATTTTTGGCGCCCGGCACATCACATTCAGTATTGGATGTGGCTCGGTGCAGTACCTGCCTATTTGACGTGGCTAACGTGCCAATTAGAGTCTACCAACGATCCGGAAACGATTCCGAAACAAATGAGTGTGGTGATGGTGGTGGTGGTGATGGTGGTGGTGGTGGTGATGGTGGTGGTGTTGATGGTAGAGGTGGTGGTGGTGGTGGTGGTGATGGTGGTGGTGGTGATGGTGGTGGTGGTGGTGGTGATCATGGTGGTGGTGGTGATGGTGGTGGTGATGGTGACGGTGGTGGTGATGGTGGTGGTGATGGTGATGGTGGTGGTGATGGTGGTGGTGGTGATGGTGGTGGTGATGGTGATGGTGGTGATGGTGGTGGTGGTGATGGTGGTGATGATGGTGGTGGTGATGGTGGTGGTGGTGATGGTGGGTGGTGGTGATGGTGGTGGTGGTGATGGTGGTGGTGATGATGATGGTGATGGTGGTGGTGATGGTGATGGTGGTGTTGGTGGTGGTGATGGTGGTGGTGTTGATGGTGGTGGTGTTGATGGTGGTGTTGTTGATGGTGGTGGTGGTGTTGCTGGTGGTGGTGGTGATGATGATGATAGTTGTACGGCAGTTGCTGTGCTGCTGCACGTGACTGCCTGTGGAGGCAGCAGCAGCGAGGAGGGTTGATGGATCACCGCACACACAGATGTTGTGAAACTCTCTTCACGTGTGCGGGGTCAAGCAGAAGCCATATCCTGGCTCGCCAGGAGAAGGCGGTACACGCCAGTGGACTCATCGCCATCTGCGTCCATCTGTACGGGGGTTGGAGTGAAATGTATGAGTGGGAGGGAAACATCTTAAAATGAAAACATCTTAAAATGATAATATCTTTAAAATAAATAAATGAAAAACCAATGCAGGACCCTCCTGAAAACAAGTCCTACGACTCACTGTGGCTTTCCTGGGTAAATAAATTATTCTTATTATCATGAAGAGGAGGATTTTACGGTGAAATGACCCCAGATTAAATCTCGTAAAAGAAACACGCGGCAACTCGTGTGACATTGTACCCCGCGCGACACACAATCACACTCTCTTTCCCGACCTTCCTCTCTTCTCTTAATCCCCACTTGTTACTCTCTCGTGCCCACCCTTCCTGCTCCCAGTGCTGTCCTCCCTACTCGCACTAACGCCGCCTTCCCTGTCCCCAACTCCTCCTGTATACCAGGCGAGGTAGTTAACATCTTGCCACCGTGACGCTCTCTCAAGGGAAGGGCGAGCTGCAGAGACGGAGAGAGACACTTGGAGAGAGCGAGACGGAGAGCGAAGGAGGGAGAGACGGACTCTGACTGGTGTTCATCCTTCACAGTCACGGGTCGTCACCACCCTCCTCCTTCTCGCCGCTGGGAACAGAGGGGGGCGTGGGGGGCCCAAAATCCAGCGCCCCCCCCCCCCCCCCGTGTATCTTATTTATATTATCTTATCATACATTTATCTTATCTTTGTCATACATTTATATTATCATAAATGTCGATTATCTTATCATACACTTATCTTATCATGCATTTATATTAGCTTATCATACATTAATCTTATTTTATCATGCATTTATCTTATCATAGATTTCTCCTATCTCATCATACATTTATCTTATCTTATATATATTTATCTTATCATAAATGTATATAGCGCCTTAATCAAGGCGCCGTAGATTTAACTAAACTATGCGTACAATTTTTGCATGTCCCTCTCTCTGTGGAAGCGTGGATTTTCTCCGGTTCCTCTGGTTTCTCCCTCCACGTTAGTAATCACGTGCTCAGAGTGTTTTTCTGCTACGAAAAATTCCACGTGATGATGCTAAGCCACTTCGTTGAGCTTTCATTTGTGGCCAAGTCGCTTCTGAAAATGAGCTGCATATTGCTCGGTGGGCCTTACCTGGTCAAGTAAAAAGTTGAGCAGTTCAGGATCGTGAGAGGTGGTGACTACTTGGGGAGGCCTTCATCCAGCAGTGGATTGACCATGGCTGCTGATGATGATATGTCTCGTGCTACATTTATTCTTAGTTTAGAATATTTTGCGATTGCCATCCAACCTGCACTCAGACATTTAGGCGTTGGCAAGGTAACAATAGAATGTTGAGTCTGTGTGTGTCTGTGTTGTGTGTGTCTGTGTGTGTTGTTGTGAGCGGTAGTGTAGCGGTTAGCGCGCTGCGCTACGAACCTGGCGACCCGGGTTCGATTGCCGCTCACGGTCAACATCAGTGACGATTATCTGAACCGGTTCTGGGCCTCCCCTAGGTCGACTGAGCCTCAAATTAGTACCTTGTGCGGTCAGGTTTGGTGCTGGCTACCCACCCCCTCGTGTACCGTTCCGACCTTCATAGCTGTTCGCTAACAGCACTTGCCCCAACAGTTTGTTCAGGCTATACGGGGGATCTTTGTATTTGTCTTTGCTGACTGTGAATACGTGTGTGTTACCTGTGCTGCGTGTATATGCTCTGTGCGTGTGTACGTTGTGTGTGTTAACTGTGTGTGTGTGTTAATTGTGTTGTGTGTCTGTGTGCTGAGTGGGGGGGGGCTTCACGCCGTGGGTGTCCCTGACCCTCAACCACGGGGGTGGCTGCTGCCCTGCCGCTCACCGCTCACCGCTCACCGCTCACCTGACCGCAACATCCTTTCTGGAGAGTGGTGGTGGCTTTGGGGATGAGGGGGGGGGGCGAGGGACGGTGGTGTGGGAGCTAAGAGCCCCCCCCCTCCCTCCTCCCCCCCTCTCTCCCCTGCTCTGCTCCGTCACACCCTGCGGTTTGACTTCTGAGATTCTTCTTCTGGGCGCTGTCACTCAGCGGCCCCCAAACCTTGTAACCCCCCACCCACCCACCAACCAAACCACAAACCTTCCCCGGTTCTGAATTTTTTTTTATTTTGCTGTCAACAAATAGCAAAAATAATTAATATTCTTTACGTTTAACATTCTAATAATTAGCAATTTTTTTCGAATGGCAAATAGCCCAAGCAGTAACCACCCTGACTTGTTTAACCTATTTTTTGGGTGGGGATTAAATTATGTAAGGACCGAAGCTTCGAGCTTATTCTTGTGTAGTGGCTGTGTAAATGGACTTGTTATATTTACAAAATCCAAACTCGGGCCAGGCGGCTCTGCCGTAGATAGCGATGAGCGACCAGGCGGGCGGGCGGGGACTCTCTCAAACGCAAGAGGGCTGCGAGTTCAACTCCTGTACTCAGTGGGCGGTTGACTCAGCTCATCTTTGCAACAGAGGTTGACCGGTGGAGGGAGAAACTCACCCGGCCATAGGAATGTGGAATTTCCACCACTGGCTCAAGTGATGTTAACACGATGCCGATCAGCACCGTTGTCTCAATGCTCATTTGAACAGCAGGAAAGACAGAATACTGTGTATACTAGAGGTGGTTCAAGACACTCACCCAAACCCTTGGTGATTCAATTCATAGTTGACATTCTCAGATCACAATTGGATGCCAGCATTGATTTTTGTTTTAATTGTGGTAAACATAGCGAACACATGGTTTAGAGCATGCACCAATCTACCAAATAACATCAATCCTCGCAGTTGCAATCGATGCCATGTATCGTGAGGTTTATAATCGATATTAATCAATACATTCAGGCGTTCTTACAAGCTTCTTACAATACTGCAGTAATGTACGGTATTACTGTAAGTGAGGGGAGCGGTGGCGCAGTGGTGAGCACTTTCTGCTACGAATCTAGAGTCCTGAATTCGATTCCCGCTCACAGCCAACACCAGGGACGATTACCTGCACCGGTTCCGGGTCTCCCCTTGGTCGACTCAGCCTTGAGTACAGTACGTGGTGCGATGTCTAAACATTACCACTGGGGGAGACAAAGGCGGCCGAGCGTTGTGCTGGTCAACGACCCACTCGTGTGCCGTGCCGGCCTTCATCATCAGAATATTTATGTATACTGGAGAAATCCGATGAGCTATGAAGCTCTTTTTCACCGATGTCCAGTCTGGGCGTGTCAAAACGTAACAACAAAAAACACAATGCAAAAAGACGACATGAGTGCAAGGTATAGGAAAATAAAGAAACTACGAACAGGAAATACAAATGGAACGATTTTTTTTATCTTACCAGGTAAAGCCAACTGAGCTTATTGGCTTATTCTGCGGAAGCCAACTGGCTACAAATGATAACTCAACAAAGTGGCTTGTCACGAGGAAAATTTACAGCAGCAAAAAAATCTAAATAAACTCGGATTACCCGGAGAAAAACAAAAAATCGACGTAACCACGGGAGAGAGACACGAAAACTCAAGAAATACAGGCGCCAGGGTCGGTATCGAACCTCCGACCTCCAGCATACCGTAACAGCACTTGCACAAAAAGGCTGTTAAGGCTACACGGGGGACCTTTGTATTCTATACCGTAACGTTACAATGTAATTATCGTGCGCCTGTTGTAATGAAGGCCTCATGGACAACGCCACTGGCTAATTGACAGGTTCCTTCCTCGGTACGAATGTAATTCCATTCATTTTGAGTGGCTGCCACTGCAGGATTGCGATCTTTACGTCTTATTGCCTGGGCAGAGGGTGGGAAAGGGGTGGTAAACACAGTGGGGTGCATTTGCTGACCGAAGCGCATCTGCGCTTGTGGCGTCTCATTGAAGATGCGTTAAAGTTACGGCTGAAGGCGCTGCCCTGCAATTTCTCGCAGCACGCCGCCGCCGGTCGAAAGGGCTTCCACGAGAGGGCGATGACAATTTGGTCGACTGCTCTACGCCGCTCGGACGACTTTGCCTTGGAAGAGGAGCGAATGCCCACACTTGACCCCACGACACGCAACCTGCCGATCGACTAACCCGTGCTGTGAACCCATTTGAACCGCTGGCGATAAAAGCCTCGCTCAAGTCGCCTGCGATGTAAGAATGACAGCATTTTCTCAGGGGCCGATCTCGTCCGCTCGCTCCATCTCCGCAGTGGATGTGCCCCTGGGCGCGGTCAATCGCTTGGCTGTGACTCGGTAGTTAGTCTCAGACCCCCGTCAACGTTATGCCGGGACTGGGCTCTGCCATAGGAACGCGGAATGGTTCAATACCCTCGTATCACTCGTCTGAACAGGAGCGAATACGTTGACCTTTGAACTAGAAGCGACCTGCTCACATATTATAGATCAACGAAGTGGCTCATCATGTTGACATGTATAGCGGCCAAATATCGTGGGTTCGATCCTGACCCTGACGCCTGCTGCTGTATATGTGGAGTTTGCGTGTCTCTCTCTCTCTCTCTTTCATCATCATCATCACGGTGGCTAGGATATGTTAACCACCTCTCCTGGTGTGCAGGAGGTCGTAGGTTCGATCCTGACCCTGACGCCTGCTGCTGTATATTTGTAGTTTATGTGTCACTCACTCATCATCATCACGGTGGCTAGGAGATGTTAACCACCTCGCCTGGTATACAGGAGGTCGTGGGTTCGATCCTGACCCTGACGCCTGCTGCTGTATATTTGGAGTTTGCGTCTCTCTCTCCCCGTGGTCGCGTGGATTTTTTTCCAGGTTTTTTCTTCCTTCGAGATAACATCTCGTCCCCACGATGCAATACGATGTACTCCTATTCTTAGGTTTTTTTCGGTAAAGTCACGTAGGTAAAAAATTAAAATTAATAAAAGTAAAATAAAAAGTAAAATGAAAATCACGACGTTTCGGAGGCAACACAAGCTTCCGTCTTCAGGAGGAACTGTCACAGCACGATAGCTGTATCAAGTGTACTCCCACTGCGCACGTGACCGCAAAAAACGGATTTCGTGGCTCCGTCTCCTTAGTGGACGTAAGATAGACTCCTCGGTCGGTGGACATCGTCAAGACGGCGTTATTCATAAACAACTGCATCCGTAACCCCTGCGCAAAAAAACAAAAAAGGCTTCTTTCGGATGAACTGAGACATTACAGACTATAGCCAGCGCCTGCGCACACATACACACAAATGACATTTGTTTTTTGTCGTCCTATTATTAATAGGCCGTAATAAACTAAACACAGGCAACACGTGTGGGGTCCCCCCCCCCCATAAAAGTTGACAGGCAGAAGAAGAGAGGAGGTTAGAGGCGAATCATACTGAAATAAATACATATCTATTTTTTTTAAAAACACATCAACATCCAGAAATGTTTGTGCGCTGGGCATACCAGGGTGACGCTTGCCCAGATGAACGTGTCACACTCACAGACTGCTGACTTGAATCTCCCCAGGAGCCAAACGGACGCTGGCTCCATTACCCAGCCGCCCCGATCCACCCCCTCGCCGCCCTCTTCCCTTGACGTCCGGCGCCTAACGCCGCCGCAGCTGAGACCGCTCCGCGGGTATTCAAGCTGCGTTACATACACAATAATATAATACATATAATAAACCATTTCCGTGCAACAACGCAGCGAGGTGTCGAGATGAGTTCAACACGTAACACGCGGGCTTTCGCGACCGCGCATCTGGCTGTCGCCTGATCAGGCTGGTTGTCATTACTGGCGAAACGTCGGACTCGAATTGTCAATGATGTGCGTTTACTCTCCAACGCACCGTTGTGGTGATGTAGTCACTAATTTGCACGTTTTGTTTACGCGACACAACCTGACTTATTGATTGCGTCGGGTGGTGACGGGTTTAACGACCCATTTATATTTACGCGATCTAACACAAAAAAACATCTATTGCGGTGGTGTTAAGATGCCCAAACGCCAATTAGACGCGCACTTATCGCAAGGCATCGCGTACGCATTAACCGCACACCATGCTTGCTATAACACATGCAATCGAACGTGCCCTGGTGATAATGTGTGCATTGTCTTTGAAACTGATTGGCCGACACCAGAGCCTCAGAGCCTCCTTGATGGCCTCGTCTCCGCACCGGTGCTAGTCCAGAGGACGACGTCGAAAGGCGGACAGCACAAGGGCAATGCCAATACCACAGCATGAATGTCTCGCTCGGCTTGAGCGGTTATATCTTCGGAACCTTTTTGTTTGCGGTATCAACATGACGACAAGAGAATAGGCTTCGTCCTTTCCGGCGGTGATAACTCCATTTTTAATTGTTCAAACACGACGTGAGCCATTCACAACGTTCATTGATATTTTGTTGTTGTTGTTGCAAAATTACGGGAGGGACCCTTTGATTTGCCGTGAAGTTGCAACCCAACTCGCCTCTCTCCTCTCCTCCCACGTCCCCTCGTCTCGTCCTCTTTCGTTCCCAATATTCTCGCTCGTCTTATCCTCAACGAGTTTACAAAGCTGCGCCTCGTCCTAGTCGCAGCGCACAGAATGAACACTCGCAACGTGTGAATGCAATGGTGGAGATGACGCGAATGCAATCGATGAGATGAAGCAAGGGGCATATCTGCGATGCGTGAATTCGGTGAACGCGAAATTGATTATTACCCTGAATGATTATGAATCGATTGAATGAGTGAAAGCCACGTAATGAGAATATGAAGAGGGAATTGTAACGGTGGCGGTTATTAAGCGCGGTGGGGTTTAGGGGTCGTGCCCAATCTCGCTCCCGGACGTTCTCGCTCCTTGAACCGCTCCGCTCGCACCTCCGATTGGCAAAGGTGTGGCCATGTACGGTGTGAAAGAAGTTCAGCATACACACGCAGACTCGGGATATATAAATATGAAATGAGACAAGATCGCCGTACACCAAGAGCAGCACCGCCAACCAGTTTCGGCGCAAATTATTTTAGTCGTCAGGGGCGTGTCCACATTGTGGGAAGAATTACATATATATCGGTATTGTGTTTTTTTAAATGTAATTTCTTTAACTGCGTATTCACATTTGAGAGACTTTTGACTTTTAAACAACTTTTATTGCCACCAGCAGCAACAGCACTGGAGGCGATTTCGATATGAAATGCACAAAGTCACCAGCAAACAAATGAAAATAAACGCTATAAATCCACGCGCTGTGGCGCTAAAAGCACCGCGCACAACGCGAAAAAAAAGTCACGTGGTTGTGGTGTCATCGCGCACGCCACGGTGACGAGCGAGCGCTTCAGAAGGTGAACACGAGGGTGCCGTCCACGCTGGTACAGAGGGCTTTTCCGGCTCCCCAGCGTTCAAAGAAGACGTGCACATCACCGACATGTGTGGTACGCGTGCTCCAGCCAGAGCCGCGCCTTGAGCAGGCCTCTGAACACTAGAAGCAGCACAGAGCAGCCGTCAGTGTCACCTTCCAGCATCTTTTTTCTCGTTCTGTACACCGCTATCTTCGCCTGAGCACAGGCGAAGTTGAGAGAGCGAGTGCGAAAGTGCTGTCCCTCGATGTTCGCCCTCGTCGTGGCTTTTGGTGGACAGCAGTGCCCCGGTTCACGTGGGGGGGGGCGGGGGATGCGTTGTCTGAACGGTGCAAAGACGACGATCGAGACGACGTGAATTCGAAGCGTCGACGAGTCCGCGGTGGCGTGCGCGAGCTTGGTCCATGATCACTTCTTCATCTGAGATCTCATGGCAGTGAGGATTTTCCTGGGTTTTATTTTGGGAGGGGGCGTTTGAACAAGCCAAATGCGCCGTTAGCCCCCCCCCCTACGCTGTTGCAGCGCGTCCCACAGATGAACACGACCAGGGAGCATTTAAGTTCACGCACCACAGCAGGTACATATGACCTTCTTGCTGTACTGCTTTTATAGGCCCCCGCCCCCCTCTTAGCCACGTGGGTTCGGGGACTTTCACAGGCGTGGTGATCTCGATGTGGTCCACCAACTCCAGCTTTTTTTATATAGCCTCCAGTGTAGCAGAGTAACGGTCATCTGTGTCGATGAAAGATTGCGCGGGTTATAACTTTAAACACTATTATTTATGATGATTGAATATTGCACGTGTATTGTATAGCATCAGCACGGGGAAGTATGGTTACATCACACCTGCGACCCACATGGCGTGGGGAAACCTTCATCCAGCAGTGGATTGAAACACATTGTTATAACTATTAGTTATATTTAAGTAAAAATTCACTATTAGTCACTTTTTTACAATTTTACCAAATATTTATTCTCCTTAAACACTTTGTGATGTTGTCTTGTTTTGTACATATGGAGATGAGATTCAATTCCCACAATTGGGTCTGTGTTCAACCACCACCAACACTGCTGGTCACAACAACACACTCACCCACTCACTCACTCGCTCACTCACTCACCCAGCCACTCACTCGCCCACTCACTCACCCAGACGCTCACTCGCCCACTCACTCACCCAGCCACTCACTCGCCCACTCACTCACCCAGACATTTACTCGCCCACTCACTCACCCAGACACTCACTCACCCACTCACTCGCCCAGCCACTCACTCGCCCACTCACTCACCCAGACGCTCACTCACCCAGACACTCACTCACTCACCCACTCACTCACTCACCCAGACACTCACTCACCCAACCACTCACTCGCCCACTCACTCACCCAGACACTTACTCGCCCACTCACTCACCCAGCCACTCACTCGCCCACTCACTCGCCCACTCACTCACCCAGACACTCACTCGCCCACTCACTCACCCAGCCACTCACTCGCCCACTCACTCACCCATACGCTCACTCACCCACTCACTCACCACAACGCAGGTCACACAACACTTCTCTGCCTCTTCAATCGTCATTTATGTTGTACATCCTTAGTCAACTTTAAAAACAAAACGTATACCCTTACAACTTTAATAGTGCCGTTTGTTGCTGTCCGCTTGGCGTTTTAGGCCGTTGAAGTTCTTCGCTCGCCATCTGCAATAATAAAAAAAAAATCAAAACTATTGGTTTTTCATTCAGCATTCGGTTCTAGTCCGATACTAGGAGGCTGCCAAGGTACAAGACAAAGATCCCCCGTGTAGCCTTAACAGACTGTTGGGGCAAATGCTGTCATAGCGAGCACCTATGAAGGCCTTTGTCTCCCCATTGGCGATGTTTGCACATCGCACCAGGTACTCATTTGAGGCTGAGTTCTCCTAGAGGAGGCCCAGGAACGGTTCAGATTATTGTCACCGGTAGTGGCCGTGAGCGGGAATCGAACCCTGGTCGCCGTAGTTCGTAGCGCGCTGCGCTCACCACTACACCCCCCGCCCCCCCAAAGACAAAAACAAAGATCCCCCATATAGCCTTAACAAACTGTTGTGGCAAGTGCTGTTAGCGAGCACCTATTAAGGCTAGCACAGCACACGAGGGGTGGGTGGCCAGCACCACGCCCGGACGCCTTTGTCTCCTGCACACCGCATCAGGTACTCATTTGAGGCTGAGTCGACCTAGGGAAGGCCCAGGACCGGTTCAGAAAAATCATCACTGGTGGTGACCGTGAGCGGAAACCGAACCCGGGTCGCCGTAGTTCGTAGCACAGTGCGCTCACCACTGCACCCCCCATCCCCCCACACACACACACAAGAAATATAATTTAAAAAAAATTAAGCCAAAAATATCCAAACATCTGCCTCTCCCGCGGAGAGCCAAGGGAAACCATCTCGTGTGCAAACTCGCAAACTCGGCAACATTAAACGGCCTTGACGGCCGAAGGCAAGCGGCGCTGTTCCTTTAAATTGATTCTCTGCTGGAGCACAGGCCTGGGAATGTGGTGGTGGTGGTTGGTTGGTGCTCGACAGACAGAAGCAGAAAAAAACAAGCAAAAGCGAACGTGCCCCCAAACAACTCAAGGGGTGTCAGATTCATGAAAAGTAAATGGTGCTTTAAATAAAAGTTGCAATTTAATCTCGAATGTAAATCCGACATAAATACGATGCGTTCATTAACATAGACAAGATAATGTATCTCTCTCATGCTCTCTGATGTCTAAATCGTGTCTGCATCTCTCCCCTTCTGTCATCGCCCAATATTTGTGTCTAATCGGCAAAGGCGACGCCCTGCAACTCATTGCTCACGCCACCGCTGGGGGAAGGGCCTCCTCTGGTCCGCAGGGTTTTTCGGACGACTTTTACACGCAGGCCAGACGACTTGGAAGAGGCGGGTGGACCCAGACTTTACCCCCACCACGCACGACCCTGCCAGATGGACGAACTGCGATTGTAACCATTTATGCCGCTTGGTGCAGAGAGAGACTTTTGACTTTTAAACAACTTTTATTGCCGCCAGCAGCAACAGCACTGGAGGCGATTCCGATATGAAATACAAAGTCACCAGCAATCAAACGAATACTCGCTATAAATCCCCGCGCTGTGGCGCTAAATGCAGCGAGCACAACACGAAAGAAAAGTCACGTGGTGGTGGTGGTCATCGCGCACGCCACGGTGACGAGCGAGCGCTTCAGAAGGTGAACACGAGGGTGCCGTCCACGCTGGTACAGAGGGCTTTTCCGGCTCCCCAGCGTTCGAAGAAGACGAGCACACCGTCGACATGTGTGTGATATGCGTGCTGAAGGAGAGAGCGGTAGAGGAGGGGATTTAAGAAAATCGCCTCCCCCCCCGGGAGATTGATTCGAACCGGCGACCTCCGGATTGCAAATCCGTTGCGCTGCTCACCCATTACCACAGCCGCTGTGGCAGGGTCCCAATGCTCGTCCACCATCTCTGTCGCCTCACTAACGAGGAGATCACCGCCGCCGTGGCTGCCGCTTCTCGCAAACATCGCTCCTGCGCGATGTGTGACGGAAAACCGGACGGCCATCAGGAATCCAAAGCTCCCAACGAACAAGGACACATCTCAGATGCCAACACCGCACAGGTGGCTCAAATCGAGAACACCTTTCTGGCAATGTGCATGGAACTTCCATGAAGACGACAAAGACGATTCTAGATTTGAAGCTTTCGTTACTGCAAGGATTCATATTCTTAGGTTTTTTCGGTAAAGTCACGTGACTTTACCGAAAAAACCTAAGAATACGACAAAGACGATCGAAGCAGGGATGGAGGGAAGCCCTGGGCAGGTGGGGGGGGAAGAATACCCAACCCTGCTGCAGATGTCCATCATCAGCGACCCCGCAATCCTTCTAACGCTGGATCTGACCCACCGAGGAAGATCTGGGTCCTCCTCGAATCGGGTCCGGACGCTCCGTGGAAGATGTTTGGACACTTTCTCCGCGAATAGAAAATGAACGAGAGTCCAGTTTGTGACTATGGTGGTAGTGGTGGTGCGACATTGTAGACCGTGTAAACATCTCGTGAACCGACTGCCCCAATCGGTGCATTCACCGGCGATTCTGTAGCAAATTCCACGCGCCTACTCCTGAAGCAGTTGCATTGATATAAAATCACGACTTCAATTTGTTATCTGTTGCAATCCGCAAAAAATACTAAACGAAAGAAGAAGACGACTAACATCTATAGATGTAAAAGTAACTTTATTATCCGCACCCCTCCCCATACTGTAACTTTCTGACCCGCCCCTAACTGTTAAAAAACAGAGCTTTATAGCTCATCGCATTCCTCCTGTATCAATAAACATTCTGATTCTGTATTCTAGATATCTTCTGTCATCTTACTATAATCTTATGAATTTAAAACGGGGGGAGGGGTGGGTGGGCAATTGAATATCAAATGTTTAACTTGCATAGTAAAGCCACTGTTACCACGCCTTTTGGCATCCTCTGGTCGAACACCGTTTGAGACTAGGCTCTAAAGAAAGCTGCCTCTGGTGTGGACCAATCAGTTTCAAAGACAATGCATACATTATCAGAGTATGGTTTTTTGTTTGCATTTGACTGCAAGTATTGTGGTTAATGTAAGCATGATTCATTGCAAAAGGTGTCAGTTTTGTTGCCAGAAAAAAGGGGAAAAACCCTATCAATTGAATATCTGTTCAAGGCCCTCCAGTGGACCACCACCACCATCGGTGTTGCTGCTGCTGCTTCTGCTGCTGCTGCAAGTTGTTGGCAAAGTGGAGAGAGAGAAAGAGGCTGAACTAGCGTGATAAACGACACGATCTCACCCCCCACCCCCACCATCCACTCTCCACCACTCAACCACCAACAACTCCACCACCACCACCACCAACCCTACCAACACAACCGTTTGCCTTTCATTGCCTCCGTGGCCTTTCCTGCTTCGTCTCTCTTGTTTTTTTTTTGGTTTTGCCCCCGCGAGAAACCCGCCGCAGCCCGGAGCAATAAATCATCGCGAGCCGCGTGGACGATCGGAATCCCTCGACCTTCCTCGTCTGCCCTCTCTGGGACCCATGTTGTTTTAATTGAGCAATTGTAAGGGGGGGGGGGCACGGAGGGGGGGCACTCAACCCCCTCCCCATCCCCCGTGCATGTCTCAGGGTCTCGCGTCGATGTCTAACGCATGCGTGCGCGCCGATTCAGGCGTCTCGGTGGCCTTGGTAGTGGCGGTGGTGGTGGCGGTGGTGGTGGCGGTAGTGGCGGTGGTGGTGGTGGCGGTGGTGGTTGTGGCGGTGGTGGCGGTGGTGGTGGCGGTAGTGGCGGCGGTAGTGGCGGCGGTGGTGGCGGCGGTGGTGGCGGTGGTGGTGGCGGTAGTGGCGGCGGTAGTGGCGGCGGTGGTGGCGGCGGTGGTGGCGGTGGTGGTGGCGGCGGTGGTGGTGGCGGTGGCGGCGGTGGCGGCGGTGGCGGTGGTGGTGGTGGTGGCGGCGGTGGTGGCGGTGGCGGTGGTGGTAGTGGCGGTGGTGGTGGTGGTGGCGGTGGTGGTGGTAGTGGCGGTGGTGGCGGTGGCGGTGGTGGTGGTAGTGGCGGTGGTGGTGGTGGCGGTGGCGGCGGTGACGGTGGTGGCGGTGGCGGTGGTGGCGGTGGTGGTGGTGGCGGCGGTGGCGGTGGTGGTGGCGGTGGCGGTGGTGGCGGTGGCGGTGGTGGTAGTGGCGGTGGTGGTGGTGGTGGCGGTGGTGGCGGTGGTGGTGGTGACGGTGGTGGTGGTGGAGCGGAGCAGACGACGAGTATCATTCGAGACGCTGCAGAACGTAAATGGAATGATTGGAAGTGGCCCGGCGCTGAGATGTTCTGAGTTTGAATCAAAGTTTCGGCTGTCAGTAGCTCGGTCAGCGTTGGTGGGAAGTGTCGAGTTAATAATTATAATCGTAGTCATTCATTCTCAGGGTCATGATAAATGACGGCACGGTTGTTGTATAATTATCAATCGTTATAATGAATCACCATCAGCAGGAACACCGACTGTATGTATATATATGTTTAAACTTCTTTCGCACCCTACGTAGCCAACCGTGCTAATCGGAGGTGCGGAACGTGGATGGTACTGAGGAGTGCTGCATTTGGATGTTTCGCCAGTTCCGTTAATGATTTATTTCATTTATGTTTAGTGTGAGAGTAAATTGGAACTAAATGGGATCGACTGCCGTGTCATTTAAAAACTCTCTGTCTCTCTCGCAGTGTGAGTGGGGAAGCGCAGTGCCCCCCCGGAGTGCGGATAAGAGGTCACCGGGTAGGCTTCTTCGGAAGTTGTTCTGTGATACCCTCTTCCACCGGCCGTTCCCTGGCACACGTGGTGGGCGCTCTGCGCTGCGATAGTCCCACTTTTTTCTTCTTGGTTTTTTTTCGGTAAAGTCACGTAGAAGGGAAGTAATAAAATAATAAAAATAAAACATAATAAAATAATTCTCACGACGTTTCGGCTACAACGCAAGCAGCCGTCTTCAGATGAAGAATTAGACACTGCCAAACTAGGAGCTTATATATAAGCTGAGTTGGAGGTGGAAGAAGAGCGCCTTAATAAAAGAATGTGCGCTCTTTTTCCACCTCAAACTCAGCTTATATATAAGCTCCTAGCTTGGCAGTGTCTCATTCTTCACCTGAAAACGGCTGCTTGCGTTGTAGCCGAAACGTCGTGAGAATTATTTTATGTTTTATTTTTATTATTTTATTACTTCCATTCTACGTGACTTTACCGAAAAAAACCAAGAAGATGAATCCCTGCAGTCACGAAAGCTTTAAATCGATAGTCCCCCTTTTGTCGCTTCATCTGAAGCCCCCATGGAAGCCGACAGAAAAACATTTGGAACGAACATTGGCAGAAAGACGCAAAAAAAAATCAGATGAGCGAATTTCGTGGTATGCGATTAAAGTTTAGTTTAGTTTTTATTTTTATTTAACACGGGTAATTCCTGCCTTGCTAAAACACGTGGGCTCGGTGTCCTGTGCTGGATCTCTGGGAGACGCGTGTAAGAAATTCGCTCCGCTGCAGTTCACGGAATTGCTCCGGCTCACGTGGGAGCGCAAAGTACGCAGGCTTTGTAACGCTTCCCCCCTCTCTCTCTCTCTCTCCGTCAGATGACCGCTCATGATTTACAGGGTTTGAATTTTTTTTTCCTCCGTTAATGTCCCCCCAGTGGATCTAAAAACGCAGCGATGCGGTACATTCGGGTGGCTTTTGCCTTCTGGGATATCACCGCGGTATAACGATCGGCACGCTGGAACTTAAACTAAACTATAAAAGAACTTATTTTTTATTTTACCAGGTAAGGCCCACTTATATATATAGCTATTTTTTCAGAAGCGACCCGGCCACAAATGTGGAGGGGAAAATCCACGCGACCACGGGGAGAACATGCAAACTCTAAATATTCAACAGGCGTCAGGGTCGGGATCGTAACCCATGACTTCCTGTATACCTGGCGAGGTAGTTAACATCTCGCCACCGTAGCGCCGGTTAGATTCCATCCACTAGCCCAGTAGTTGGAAACGGGCACGTGTTTTTTAAATACCACCAGGTTACTCATTTAAAGCCGAGCCGACCTCGGAGAGGCCCAAGACGGATTTTCGCCCAGTGTGTGTCTGAGACTCAAACTCAAGTTGTTGCTTGAAATGTTCAAAAAGTCGCAAATACGCGTTGATTTATTTGATCTGACTTCCCATGGTGAGCACGCTGAGCTTGCGATCCAGCAGGCCCGCATCCATCCATCAGTATAAATTGGTGCACACCTGATCGATCAGTACATTGCGTGTGGTTGGTGGGGCAAAGTGTGGGTACACGCACCTCTCCCCCAATACATCTGGCCTGTGTAGAAAAGTAGGCCATAACGCCCTCTGGGGTGGCCCTCTTGAGCTCCTTGGCGTGAAGGAGCTTCCACCAGCAGTTGCTTGAGTAGGAAATTGGAGGGCTCCACCTTTACCCTTGCTTCCCATTGAAATGAGAGGACTCTATTTGCCATTAGACTGCCGATTTTATGGCCATGTTTCATGGGGCGATAAATCTCAGTTCGCTTTGAGTGTGCTTTGTTTAAGCAGGTGAAATCCCTTTAAGTTTCATTGCCTCTTTTACAATAAATTACCTGGACAATCGAGTATATTCCGAGACAATTACAGCGCATTTTGCGATGTAACGTCGATGCACACACATATTCATGTTTGACGATGTTGATGCATTCTGAAATCAATTGTGTACGTATGCGTGTGTGTCTCTCCTTCGTCATGTCGGTCTGACCATGCTTGGCCACGCTGGTCAGTGCCGGCTTCGTGACGGGCAGGAAACGGGTCAGATGTCACTTCGTCGCTGGTGCCAGCCTCGGCCAGGAATTGAACTCGGGCCGTCTGGAGCGTTCACGCAGAGTGCTGACCGCTGCGCCACCACTCCACAGAGTAAGTCGGTAAGAGAGTGTGTTGGCAGCCACGAACGAAAAGAACTGGCTGCATTCTCAATGAACACTGTCGTCATCGTCATTAGCAGCTATGGTCTGTCCACTGTTGGTTGAAGGCCTCCCCAAATCGACCACCGTCTCTCCACGGTCAGATGTAACACTTCCCGTTGTAGCCGTGGCCGGGAATCAAATTCAGGTCGCCCGACCACGAACCCTCGGCTCTGCCCCGGTCAGCGAACGGGAAAATATTGTTGCACACGGCACACCACGTCGAGTATACGTCTCACTGTGGCTGTGGTTAATAGTCACGTGCCTTGCTGCCTCATTCTACCAGTGACCTTGCAAATATCAGATGGGATTTGAAGCCGATTCTCAGAGAGATAGACAGTCGTATAAATAATAAAAAATATATTAATCTTGCTAACGTTTTGACTTTGACTGAGCGGCTCACAATCGGAAAGTTTGCGAGTTCAAATCTTGGTTCGTTGGTTGTTGACTCAGCCCATCATCCGTAGTCGATAAAGTGAGTACCACTTTGTTGGGGAAAGTCAACAGTCGTGGTTCATATAGATAAACTCGTCTCGCGCCATAGCAATGTGGAGTTCCCAGGGCCGTGAACAGACGACGAGCACCTTTTGAGCAGGAGATCACTCTGACGTTTCCCCGCACACCGTGCACAGAGAGCGTCAGCTCTCCTGATTTTTAGACGCATCCTATCGCAAGCCCAGATATGGCCGTAACATTCCTGAAACAATTCGATCCTGCTACAGGGGTGGTGGTGGTGGTGGTGGCGAGGAGAGGGGGGGTGGAGAAACGATCTCATTTGTAGGAATGCTAGCCCCATGCCCAATGGGTATTTCAAAACAATTCCACCACCCAATGCTATTAAGCCATTAAACTCTCCGTAACCCTATTGCTTCCTGCCATTAACCCACACCTTACCCATTCCTCTATCCTGCGCCCCACCTCAACCCCCCTCGCCCACCTCCAGCAGCCTTTGTTCACGTCTCCTGGCCAGTGTACAATACAAAATAATCAAATTTTCGTGCCTAACTAGGACAGCATGTCTAGCGGAGACGATCCTCGCCCGCTGTTCACCAGCATTGGTGTAAGCGAGCCGGACACCGCTGATGAGATACTGAATGTTGAAACCGCTCCAGAGTTTGCTTGTGTTGAAGCATTGCTCCTGGAAAACAATAAACAAAAATCACTTCAAAAATTAGAGGTGTCCGTAAAATGCTTGTATAGTTTGTACGTGGAGTCGCTGTTGTCTGCCTATTTACAAAGTTTTCTGTTAGCTATGTAGCTCTTTTTTTAGAAGCGACCTGGCCACAAATGATGGCTCAGCTAAGAGGCCGATCACGTGCACATTTACAGCAGCCAAATACTCTAAACGCACGTTCATTCTAAACGTGGAGGCTTTAAAAGCGGCGGATCGAGACACAAACCCAAGTGAACACGGGATCGAACTCACGACCTCCTGCGTACCAGGCGAGGGAGTTAACATTTCGGCACGGGTGGTACCCCTTGTCTAGCTAGTGAGCGGGAAGCATGGGTTTATTTGGGGGGGGGAGGGGATTTTTGATTTTCTTTCATCACCCAAAGTATAATTTCCTTGCGCGCTGCGAATTCAAAAGTTTTCCTTAAATCGCGGTCGCTGAGCAACAGGAGGCCCCAGGGCGCACAATGCCAAGCGGCCAGCAACAAGCAGCACTATTGAAGGTGTAATAGATGTGAGTGCTGCACGTTTGTTTAACCGAGCAAGCGTATTGTTGTAATGACTTTGGAAAGCAGCAATGGAAAGAGCGTTGTGCCCTGCAGTGTGGAAGGTTGGGTGGCTGATTGATGCCAAACGGGAGTATATCCAAGCACTAACCAGGCGCAACTCTCCTTAGCTTGCAAGATCCCACAAGACCAGGCCTATTCAGGGTGATTTCATCATCAATGTCACCATCAGCCGTGAACTATCCACTGCTGGATGAACCTCCCACCCCTCAAGCCGTCTCCCAACACAACAATCCATCCATCTCTTGCACCGTGGTCCGCGTCCTCCTTCGGCTGCCACTCCGCTCTCGAGTCCCAACGAGCAACCATCGCCGCCGTCGTCCCTCGGAGCCAAGGCGTGTCTTCCTGACGGCCCGAGGTGATGCCACTCCGCCGTGCGTGCGTGCGTGCGTTCTGTCTCCCGCTCCGAGTGCCACTGCGAATCGTATCGTGGCTTGCCGTGACGGAATTGTTGCCCTGCACGTGCTGGTAAGAGGAGGCTGTCGTGACGACGTGGGCTGATGTCCACTCACATATTACACTGACATACGTACACGTTTGTGTGTGTGTGTGTATCAGTTCCGGCCTGTAGCATATGTTATGAAGGGGCCCTAAAAAACACACATACAAATATGAAAACACACATTTTTTACTTGCATAGTAAAGCAATTGTATTTTTTCATTTGCTATACGGCCAGATAATACGACAAATCGCTAACCTTAAACATCCAGCCGTTCGTAAAAGTTGAAGGCGGTGTAGTACTACAGTAGTTGAGCAAGTGCAGAATCACTGAACCGGAATTGATAGCTTGAACGCATTTAGCGCGGGGCCCTTGAAGGTGCGTGGCCCGTAGCACGTGCCACTTTTGCTCCTGGGATAATCCGGCACTGGTGTGTTGCGCATCCAGTGTAGCAGAGTAACGGTCATCTGTGTCGATGAAAGATTGCGCGGGTTATAACTTTAAACACTATTATTTATGATGATTGAATATTGCACGTGTATTGTATAGCATCAGCACGGGGAAGTATGGTTACATCACACCTGCGACCCACATGGCGTGGGGAAACCTTCATCCAGCAGTGGATTGAAACACATTGTTATAACTATTAGTTATATTTAAGTAAAAATTCACTATTAGTCACTTTTTTACAATTTTACCAAATATTTATTCTCCTTAAACACTTTGTGATGTTGTCTTGTTTTGTACATATGGAGATGAGATTCAATTCCCACAATTGGGTCTGTGTTCAACCACCACCAACACTGCTGGTCACAACAACACACTCACCCACTCACTCACTCGCTCACTCACTCACCCAGCCACTCACTCGCCCACTCACTCACCCAGACGCTCACTCGCCCACTCACTCACCCAGCCACTCACTCGCCCACTCACTCACCCATACGCTCACTCACCCACTCACTCACCACAACGCAGGTCACACAACACTTCTCTGCCTCTTCAATCGTCATTTATGTTGTACATCCTTAGTCAACTTTAAAAACAAAACGTATACCCTTACAACTTTAATAGTGCCGTTTGTTGCTGTCCGCTTGGCGTTTTAGGCCGTTGAAGTTCTTCGCTCGCCATCTGCAATAATAAAAAAAAATCAAAACTATTGGTTTTTCATTCAGCATTCGGTTCTAGTCCGATACTAGGAGGCTGCCAAGGTACAAGACAAAGATCCCCCGTGTAGCCTTAACAGACTGTTGGGGCAAATGCTGTCATAGCGAGCACCTATGAAGGCCTTTGTCTCCCCATTGGCGATGTTTGCACATCGCACCAGGTACTCATTTGAGGCTGAGTTCTCCTAGAGGAGGCCCAGGAACGGTTCAGATTATTGTCACCGGTAGTGGCCGTGAGCGGGAATCGAACCCTGGTCGCCGTAGTTCGTAGCGCGCTGCGCTCACCACTACACCCCCCGCCCCCCCAAAGACAAAAACAAAGATCCCCCATATAGCCTTAACAAACTGTTGTGGCAAGTGCTGTTAGCGAGCACCTATTAAGGCTAGCACAGCACACGAGGGGTGGGTGGCCAGCACCACGCCCGGACGCCTTTGTCTCCTGCACACCGCATCAGGTACTCATTTGAGGCTGAGTCGACCTAGGGAAGGCCCAGGACCGGTTCAGAAAAATCATCACTGGTGGTGACCGTGAGCGGAAACCGAACCCGGGTCGCCGTAGTTCGTAGCACAGTGCGCTCACCACTGCACCCCCCATCCCCCCACACACACACACAAGAAATATAATTTAAAAAAAATTAAGCCAAAAATATCCAAACATCTGCCTCTCCCGCGGAGAGCCAAGGGAAACCATCTCGTGTGCAAACTCGCAAACTCGGCAACATTAAACGGCCTTGACGGCCGAAGGCAAGCGGCGCTGTTCCTTTAAATTGATTCTCTGCTGGAGCACAGGCCTGGGAATGTGGTGGTGGTGGTTGGTTGGTGCTCGACAGACAGAAGCAGAAAAAAACAAGCAAAAGCGAACGTGCCCCCAAACAACTCAAGGGGTGTCAGATTCATGAAAAGTAAATGGTGCTTTAAATAAAAGTTGCAATTTAATCTCGAATGTAAATCCGACATAAATACGATGCGTTCATTAACATAGACAAGATAATGTATCTCTCTCATGCTCTCTGATGTCTAAATCGTGTCTGCATCTCTCCCCTTCTGTCATCGCCCAATATTTGTGTCTAATCGGCAAAGGCGACGCCCTGCAACTCATTGCTCACGCCACCGCTGGGGGAAGGGCCTCCTCTGGTCCGCAGGGTTTTTCGGACGACTTTTACACGCAGGCCAGACGACTTGGAAGAGGCGGGTGGACCCAGACTTTACCCCCACCACGCACGACCCTGCCAGATGGACGAACTGCGATTGTAACCATTTATGCCGCTTGGTGCAGAGAGAGACTTTTGACTTTTAAACAACTTTTATTGCCGCCAGCAGCAACAGCACTGGAGGCGATTCCGATATGAAATACAAAGTCACCAGCAATCAAACGAATACTCGCTATAAATCCCCGCGCTGTGGCGCTAAATGCAGCGAGCACAACACGAAAGAAAAGTCACGTGGTGGTGGTGGTCATCGCGCACGCCACGGTGACGAGCGAGCGCTTCAGAAGGTGAACACGAGGGTGCCGTCCACGCTGGTACAGAGGGCTTTTCCGGCTCCCCAGCGTTCGAAGAAGACGAGCACACCGTCGACATGTGTGTGATATGCGTGCTGAAGGAGAGAGCGGTAGAGGAGGGGATTTAAGAAAATCGCCTCCCCCCCCGGGAGATTGATTCGAACCGGCGACCTCCGGATTGCAAATCCGTTGCGCTGCTCACCCATTACCACAGCCGCTGTGGCAGGGTCCCAATGCTCGTCCACCATCTCTGTCGCCTCACTAACGAGGAGATCACCGCCGCCGTGGCTGCCGCTTCTCGCAAACATCGCTCCTGCGCGATGTGTGACGGAAAACCGGACGGCCATCAGGAATCCAAAGCTCCCAACGAACAAGGACACATCTCAGATGCCAACACCGCACAGGTGGCTCAAATCGAGAACACCTTTCTGGCAATGTGCATGGAACTTCCATGAAGACGACAAAGACGATTCTAGATTTGAAGCTTTCGTTACTGCAAGGATTCATATTCTTAGGTTTTTTCGGTAAAGTCACGTGACTTTACCGAAAAAACCTAAGAATACGACAAAGACGATCGAAGCAGGGATGGAGGGAAGCCCTGGGCAGGTGGGGGGGGAAGAATACCCAACCCTGCTGCAGATGTCCATCATCAGCGACCCCGCAATCCTTCTAACGCTGGATCTGACCCACCGAGGAAGATCTGGGTCCTCCTCGAATCGGGTCCGGACGCTCCGTGGAAGATGTTTGGACACTTTCTCCGCGAATAGAAAATGAACGAGAGTCCAGTTTGTGACTATGGTGGTAGTGGTGGTGCGACATTGTAGACCGTGTAAACATCTCGTGAACCGACTGCCCCAATCGGTGCATTCACCGGCGATTCTGTAGCAAATTCCACGCGCCTACTCCTGAAGCAGTTGCATTGATATAAAATCACGACTTCAATTTGTTATCTGTTGCAATCCGCAAAAAATACTAAACGAAAGAAGAAGACGACTAACATCTATAGATGTAAAAGTAACTTTATTATCCGCACCCCTCCCCATACTGTAACTTTCTGACCCGCCCCTAACTGTTAAAAAACAGAGCTTTATAGCTCATCGCATTCCTCCTGTATCAATAAACATTCTGATTCTGTATTCTAGATATCTTCTGTCATCTTACTATAATCTTATGAATTTAAAACGGGGGGAGGGGTGGGTGGGCAATTGAATATCAAATGTTTAACTTGCATAGTAAAGCCACTGTTACCACGCCTTTTGGCATCCTCTGGTCGAACACCGTTTGAGACTAGGCTCTAAAGAAAGCTGCCTCTGGTGTGGACCAATCAGTTTCAAAGACAATGCATACATTATCAGAGTATGGTTTTTTGTTTGCATTTGACTGCAAGTATTGTGGTTAATGTAAGCATGATTCATTGCAAAAGGTGTCAGTTTTGTTGCCAGAAAAAAGGGGAAAAACCCTATCAATTGAATATCTGTTCAAGGCCCTCCAGTGGACCACCACCACCATCGGTGTTGCTGCTGCTGCTTCTGCTGCTGCTGCAAGTTGTTGGCAAAGTGGAGAGAGAGAAAGAGGCTGAACTAGCGTGATAAACGACACGATCTCACCCCCCACCCCCACCATCCACTCTCCACCACTCAACCACCAACAACTCCACCACCACCACCACCAACCCTACCAACACAACCGTTTGCCTTTCATTGCCTCCGTGGCCTTTCCTGCTTCGTCTCTCTTGTTTTTTTTTTGGTTTTGCCCCCGCGAGAAACCCGCCGCAGCCCGGAGCAATAAATCATCGCGAGCCGCGTGGACGATCGGAATCCCTCGACCTTCCTCGTCTGCCCTCTCTGGGACCCATGTTGTTTTAATTGAGCAATTGTAAGGGGGGGGGGGCACGGAGGGGGGGCACTCAACCCCCTCCCCATCCCCCGTGCATGTCTCAGGGTCTCGCGTCGATGTCTAACGCATGCGTGCGCGCCGATTCAGGCGTCTCGGTGGCCTTGGTAGTGGCGGTGGTGGTGGCGGTGGTGGTGGCGGTAGTGGCGGTGGTGGTGGTGGCGGTGGTGGTTGTGGCGGTGGTGGCGGTGGTGGTGGCGGTAGTGGCGGCGGTAGTGGCGGCGGTGGTGGCGGCGGTGGTGGCGGTGGTGGTGGCGGTAGTGGCGGCGGTAGTGGCGGCGGTGGTGGCGGCGGTGGTGGCGGTGGTGGTGGCGGCGGTGGTGGTGGCGGTGGCGGCGGTGGCGGCGGTGGCGGTGGTGGTGGTGGTGGCGGCGGTGGTGGCGGTGGCGGTGGTGGTAGTGGCGGTGGTGGTGGTGGTGGCGGTGGTGGTGGTAGTGGCGGTGGTGGCGGTGGCGGTGGTGGTGGTAGTGGCGGTGGTGGTGGTGGCGGTGGCGGCGGTGACGGTGGTGGCGGTGGCGGTGGTGGCGGTGGTGGTGGTGGCGGCGGTGGCGGTGGTGGTGGCGGTGGCGGTGGTGGCGGTGGCGGTGGTGGTAGTGGCGGTGGTGGTGGTGGTGGCGGTGGTGGCGGTGGTGGTGGTGACGGTGGTGGTGGTGGAGCGGAGCAGACGACGAGTATCATTCGAGACGCTGCAGAACGTAAATGGAATGATTGGAAGTGGCCCGGCGCTGAGATGTTCTGAGTTTGAATCAAAGTTTCGGCTGTCAGTAGCTCGGTCAGCGTTGGTGGGAAGTGTCGAGTTAATAATTATAATCGTAGTCATTCATTCTCAGGGTCATGATAAATGACGGCACGGTTGTTGTATAATTATCAATCGTTATAATGAATCACCATCAGCAGGAACACCGACTGTATGTATATATATGTTTAAACTTCTTTCGCACCCTACGTAGCCAACCGTGCTAATCGGAGGTGCGGAACGTGGATGGTACTGAGGAGTGCTGCATTTGGATGTTTCGCCAGTTCCGTTAATGATTTATTTCATTTATGTTTAGTGTGAGAGTAAATTGGAACTAAATGGGATCGACTGCCGTGTCATTTAAAAACTCTCTGTCTCTCTCGCAGTGTGAGTGGGGAAGCGCAGTGCCCCCCCGGAGTGCGGATAAGAGGTCACCGGGTAGGCTTCTTCGGAAGTTGTTCTGTGATACCCTCTTCCACCGGCCGTTCCCTGGCACACGTGGTGGGCGCTCTGCGCTGCGATAGTCCCACTTTTTTCTTCTTGGTTTTTTTTCGGTAAAGTCACGTAGAAGGGAAGTAATAAAATAATAAAAATAAAACATAATAAAATAATTCTCACGACGTTTCGGCTACAACGCAAGCAGCCGTCTTCAGGTGAAGAATGAGACACTGCCAAGCTAGGAGCTTATATATATATAAGCTGAGTTGGAGGTGGAAGAAGAGCGCCTTAATAAAAGAATGTGCGCTCTTTTTCCACCTCAAACTCAGCTTATATATAAGCTCCTAGCTTGGCAGTGTCTCATTCTTCACCTGAAAACGGCTGCTTGCGTTGTAGCCGAAACGTCGTGAGAATTATTTTATGTTTTATTTTTATTATTTTATTACTTCCATTCTACGTGACTTTACCGAAAAAAACCAAGAAGATGAATCCCTGCAGTCACGAAAGCTTTAAATCGATAGTCCCCCTTTTGTCGCTTCATCTGAAGCCCCCATGGAAGCCGACAGAAAAACATTTGGAACGAACATTGGCAGAAAGACGCAAAAAAAAATCAGATGAGCGAATTTCGTGGTATGCGATTAAAGTTTAGTTTAGTTTTTATTTTTATTTAACACGGGTAATTCCTGCCTTGCTAAAACACGTGGGCTCGGTGTCCTGTGCTGGATCTCTGGGAGACGCGTGTAAGAAATTCGCTCCGCTGCAGTTCACGGAATTGCTCCGGCTCACGTGGGAGCGCAAAGTACGCAGGCTTTGTAACGCTTCCCCCCTCTCTCTCTCTCTCTCCGTCAGATGACCGCTCATGATTTACAGGGTTTGAATTTTTTTTTCCTCCGTTAATGTCCCCCCAGTGGATCTAAAAACGCAGCGATGCGGTACATTCGGGTGGCTTTTGCCTTCTGGGATATCACCGCGGTATAACGATCGGCACGCTGGAACTTAAACTAAACTATAAAAGAACTTATTTTTTATTTTACCAGGTAAGGCCCACTTATATATATAGCTATTTTTTCAGAAGCGACCCGGCCACAAATGTGGAGGGGAAAATCCACGCGACCACGGGGAGAACATGCAAACTCTAAATATTCAACAGGCGTCAGGGTCGGGATCGTAACCCATGACTTCCTGTATACCTGGCGAGGTAGTTAACATCTCGCCACCGTAGCGCCGGTTAGATTCCATCCACTAGCCCAGTAGTTGGAAACGGGCACGTGTTTTTTAAATACCACCAGGTTACTCATTTAAAGCCGAGCCGACCTCGGAGAGGCCCAAGACGGATTTTCGCCCAGTGTGTGTCTGAGACTCAAACTCAAGTTGTTGCTTGAAATGTTCAAAAAGTCGCAAATACGCGTTGATTTATTTGATCTGACTTCCCATGGTGAGCACGCTGAGCTTGCGATCCAGCAGGCCCGCATCCATCCATCAGTATAAATTGGTGCACACCTGATCGATCAGTACATTGCGTGTGGTTGGTGGGGCAAAGTGTGGGTACACGCACCTCTCCCCCAATACATCTGGCCTGTGTAGAAAAGTAGGCCATAACGCCCTCTGGGGTGGCCCTCTTGAGCTCCTTGGCGTGAAGGAGCTTCCACCAGCAGTTGCTTGAGTAGGAAATTGGAGGGCTCCACCTTTACCCTTGCTTCCCATTGAAATGAGAGGACTCTATTTGCCATTAGACTGCCGATTTTATGGCCATGTTTCATGGGGCGATAAATCTCAGTTCGCTTTGAGTGTGCTTTGTTTAAGCAGGTGAAATCCCTTTAAGTTTCATTGCCTCTTTTACAATAAATTACCTGGACAATCGAGTATATTCCGAGACAATTACAGCGCATTTTGCGATGTAACGTCGATGCACACACATATTCATGTTTGACGATGTTGATGCATTCTGAAATCAATTGTGTACGTATGCGTGTGTGTCTCTCCTTCGTCATGTCGGTCTGACCATGCTTGGCCACGCTGGTCAGTGCCGGCTTCGTGACGGGCAGGAAACGGGTCAGATGTCACTTCGTCGCTGGTGCCAGCCTCGGCCAGGAATTGAACTCGGGCCGTCTGGAGCGTTCACGCAGAGTGCTGACCGCTGCGCCACCACTCCACAGAGTAAGTCGGTAAGAGAGTGTGTTGGCAGCCACGAACGAAAAGAACTGGCTGCATTCTCAATGAACACTGTCGTCATCGTCATTAGCAGCTATGGTCTGTCCACTGTTGGTTGAAGGCCTCCCCAAATCGACCACCGTCTCTCCACGGTCAGATGTAACACTTCCCGTTGTAGCCGTGGCCGGGAATCAAATTCAGGTCGCCCGACCACGAACCCTCGGCTCTGCCCCGGTCAGCGAACGGGAAAATATTGTTGCACACGGCACACCACGTCGAGTATACGTCTCACTGTGGCTGTGGTTAATAGTCACGTGCCTTGCTGCCTCATTCTACCAGTGACCTTGCAAATATCAGATGGGATTTGAAGCCGATTCTCAGAGAGATAGACAGTCGTATAAATAATAAAAAATATATTAATCTTGCTAACGTTTTGACTTTGACTGAGCGGCTCACAATCGGAAAGTTTGCGAGTTCAAATCTTGGTTCGTTGGTTGTTGACTCAGCCCATCATCCGTAGTCGATAAAGTGAGTACCACTTTGTTGGGGAAAGTCAACAGTCGTGGTTCATATAGATAAACTCGTCTCGCGCCATAGCAATGTGGAGTTCCCAGGGCCGTGAACAGACGACGAGCACCTTTTGAGCAGGAGATCACTCTGACGTTTCCCCGCACACCGTGCACAGAGAGCGTCAGCTCTCCTGATTTTTAGACGCATCCTATCGCAAGCCCAGATATGGCCGTAACATTCCTGAAACAATTCGATCCTGCTACAGGGGTGGTGGTGGTGGTGGTGGCGAGGAGAGGGGGGGTGGAGAAACGATCTCATTTGTAGGAATGCTAGCCCCATGCCCAATGGGTATTTCAAAACAATTCCACCACCCAATGCTATTAAGCCATTAAACTCTCCGTAACCCTATTGCTTCCTGCCATTAACCCACACCTTACCCATTCCTCTATCCTGCGCCCCACCTCAACCCCCCTCGCCCACCTCCAGCAGCCTTTGTTCACGTCTCCTGGCCAGTGTACAATACAAAATAATCAAATTTTCGTGCCTAACTAGGACAGCATGTCTAGCGGAGACGATCCTCGCCCGCTGTTCACCAGCATTGGTGTAAGCGAGCCGGACACCGCTGATGAGATACTGAATGTTGAAACCGCTCCAGAGTTTGCTTGTGTTGAAGCATTGCTCCTGGAAAACAATAAACAAAAATCACTTCAAAAATTAGAGGTGTCCGTAAAATGCTTGTATAGTTTGTACGTGGAGTCGCTGTTGTCTGCCTATTTACAAAGTTTTCTGTTAGCTATGTAGCTCTTTTTTCAGAAGCGACCTGGCCACAAATGATGGCTCAGCTAAGAGGCCGATCACGTGCACATTTACAGCAGCCAAATACTCTAAACGCACGTTCATTCTAAACGTGGAGGCTTTAAAAGCGGCGGATCGAGACACAAACCCAAGTGAACACGGGATCGAACTCACGACCTCCTGCGTACCAGGCGAGGGAGTTAACATTTCGGCACGGGTGGTACCCCTTGTCTAGCTAGTGAGCGGGAAGCATGGGTTTATTTGGGGGGGGGAGGGGATTTTTGATTTTCTTTCATCACCCAAAGTATAATTTCCTTGCGCGCTGCGAATTCAAAAGTTTTCCTTAAATCGCGGTCGCTGAGCAACAGGAGGCCCCAGGGCGCACAATGCCAAGCGGCCAGCAACAAGCAGCACTATTGAAGGTGTAATAGATGTGAGTGCTGCACGTTTGTTTAACCGAGCAAGCGTATTGTTGTAATGACTTTGGAAAGCAGCAATGGAAAGAGCGTTGTGCCCTGCAGTGTGGAAGGTTGGGTGGCTGATTGATGCCAAACGGGAGTATATCCAAGCACTAACCAGGCGCAACTCTCCTTAGCTTGCAAGATCCCACAAGACCAGGCCTATTCAGGGTGATTTCATCATCAATGTCACCATCAGCCGTGAACTATCCACTGCTGGATGAACCTCCCACCCCTCAAGCCGTCTCCCAACACAACAATCCATCCATCTCTTGCACCGTGGTCCGCGTCCTCCTTCGGCTGCCACTCCGCTCTCGAGTCCCAACGAGCAACCATCGCCGCCGTCGTCCCTCGGAGCCAAGGCGTGTCTTCCTGACGGCCCGAGGTGATGCCACTCCGCCGTGCGTGCGTGCGTGCGTTCTGTCTCCCGCTCCGAGTGCCACTGCGAATCGTATCGTGGCTTGCCGTGACGGAATTGTTGCCCTGCACGTGCTGGTAAGAGGAGGCTGTCGTGACGACGTGGGCTGATGTCCACTCACATATTACACTGACATACGTACACGTTTGTGTGTGTGTGTGTATCAGTTCCGGCCTGTAGCATATGTTATGAAGGGGCCCTAAAAAACACACATACAAATATGAAAACACACATTTTTTACTTGCATAGTAAAGCAATTGTATTTTTTCATTTGCTATACGGCCAGATAATACGACAAATCGCTAACCTTAAACATCCAGCCGTTCGTAAAAGTTGAAGGCGGTGTAGTACTACAGTAGTTGAGCAAGTGCAGAATCACTGAACCGGAATTGATAGCTTGAACGCATTTAGCGCGGGGCCCTTGAAGGTGCGTGGCCCGTAGCACGTGCCACTTTTGCTCCTGGGATAATCCGGCACTGGTGTGTTGCGCATTTCATTCTCGATTTCCCTCGTCTTTCATTCGCGGCCGGCGGTGGCGGTGCTGTACCACGCCCCCACGCCCACCTCACGTCCCCCTGCCGAGTTATGAAATCCTCGCGAGCCGACGGAAGAGATGTAGACAGCAGATAGAGATGCGGCGAATCGACGGGGGCGTATTGAGGGCACGAGGCAGAGATGTCGCGCGAGACGCGTTGAGAGTGATGAACGAGAGCGAGTGGGATGTGGTGGGATGACGGCAGAGGTGTTAGACCTGCGGTTGAGATGTGTGACCGGACGAGAGAAGAGAGATGCAGGTTGAGGCAAGAGTTGTCGCCAAAATGAGAGACTAAGTCAGAGATGAGAGAGACCCCAGTGGCTTTTTAACATGCAGTCACTAATGTTTATTAGAATTTAATTCTAGCTCATATCCATATCGTCCACCCCACCCCATTAATTTGGCGCACCCCTTGAGATGCTTGGGGTCGCGAGCGTTCGCTCGCTTTGTTCGAGATAGTTGCACAATCTTCTTGGTTCTTTCGGTAAAGTCACGTAGAAGGGAAGTAATAACATAATAAAAATAAAACATAATAAAATAATTCTCACGACGTTTCGGCTACAACTCAAGCAGCAAATGGTTGCACAATTCTTCTCTGCGTCAATGGACCCTCTTCTCTCTTATTCGTCTTCTCTCCTGCCCCTCTTTCTCACAAACCACAGAAACACGCGGGGGTGGACGGTGGGTGGGGGCATGGCGGAAGATGGAGGGGGGGGGCTATGGTGGGGGGGGGGGTTAGGGTAGGGGGACTACCCCCCCCCCCTGATCATTACCAACACCCCCCCCCAAACTTGCCCGTGTGGTGTCGCGGCTCTGGATGCGCCGGGGGGTCGTTCGTACGAACAGAGCAGAGCAAAAGGGATCGCCAGGTGCTCTACATGATTCGCACGTGGCGAGAAATCGACGCGCGGCGAATTAACGAGATGAAGTATTTGGGTGTCGCGCTGCGTTATTCCTGCTGGCGGTTTCCCTTAAAATAAATCCACGCCTTGGTGCCGCTGTTTATACCGCTCCGAAGCGAAAGCCCAGCTGGATGTTTTTTTTTTCTCAACACCAGCGGGATTTCTTCGAAGCGCGTCGTTCCACAATTTGGTTTAGGATTAAGTTGATCGCCACTGATATAAACATCTTTCGTCGTGCGTGCTTTTTTTACGTATATACACATATAAAAAATTAAAGTTTGGAGCCGAAGAAATTGAGGCAACGCATGACGGTGTGGATTCTCTAAGACGTGACCTACATTTCTGATGAGACCCAGGATGTTGAAACAGGCCCAGAGTTTCTTTTGCCAGCTTTGCACAAAAGCTGCTTGGCAATATTGACCTGGAAAGCCAATAGGTTGACGGACTAAAACGTATATTTTTTTGCATACGTGAATTTACGTTTGTTTGTTCGTGGAGACGTAACTGACGGAGCTCCCCTCGTACAGGAATACCCCGAGTTACGTCTCCCCCTTCTACGTCGTTTCGCAAATACGTCGTCCCTTTATTAATACCACTATCTGACTTGCGTTGCCTCAACCCACACTTACGTCGCTCGCTGACAACATCATCGTCCGTCCTGTCTCGTTATCCGTCGCCTCTCAGCCTTCGCCTCCACCACTCACTACTACCGCCGTTAATCGCTTCGATTTACGTCGTTTCGATATGCGTCGTCGCACCTTTCAGGAACGCATCCCCGACGTAAACCGATGCACTACCGGATTTGCTTAACCCATTATGCCCCACTGCAATATAATTTTGTTTCATCTGCCAAGTATTGCGTGCGTTATAAATTGCATTGCTTTGATTACCGTGGGGTCGCGTATGACAATTCTGCAGGCTTTAACAACAAATAATCTTGGGTCCCAATTTTACTCTCTGATCTAGAGGGGCAGATTGAGCGATGAAATCATGCGCAGGTGCCGGGCGGATCGTTACATCGCATGATCGTGAGAGGTGGTGGGCAGCCTTCATCCAGCAGTGGATTGACCATGGCTGACGATCATGGAGGGTGATCTAGAGGGCCTCAGGGGGGCTGATGGGATGTCACAAACACAGCGTCGGCACCGCTGATATCTTGGATTCAAATCCGAGGGGTTTCAGTTCCCCATCTCCGTGATTAAACCGAGTTCTCAAGCGCTCAAGGGATGCTCTTCTCAGCCAAACAGAATCTCAAGAGTCGGTGTCCGCGACCTTCCATCTCACCCCTGCACGTGGGATGATCTCATCGCTCCATCTCCGCGGCGGTCGTGCTCTCTCTCCGAGGAGTGTTGTTCTCCGTTGGCTCACAGCACAGTGCGCTAACCACAGCGCCACCGCTCCACGTTCGCCGTGTCCGAATTAGCGAATCGATTTTTTTAAGTTCAAGTTCACGTAGGTTAACCGCGTGAAAATTCATGAGAGGGGATTTGCTAATTTGTGAGATTGACAAAAGCAGAGCAAAGGCAACTGCGTTACAGGAGAAAACGAAACGTGCTGCTGAGACGTAGATCGAGATTAGAATAAGTTACTTTACTGCTCAAATAAGCAGTGAGACATTGGTGATTATTGAATATATTTGGTTCACCGTTCTACCGTTCACAGCCCTGAGCCAGTAGTGGAAATGTCCACATTCATATGGCGGGGGCGAGTATCTCCAGGGGACAACCGCTGTTGGCTTCTCCGCAAAAAAAATGCACTCACATTTTTTATTCGAGCCCGGAGTGATGATCGGCTGAGTCAATCTCCAACCAGGATTTGAATTTCCGATCGCGAGCCGCTCGCTGAGCCGATGTGCCGGTTTGACTGGACGGACGCAACGTTCACGTTTGCGTCTTCCAAACAGAAGATGCTGCTGCTGCCGTTACAATAACTAAATAAGCATGAATATTACGTCCTTGCGATGGGACAAATTACTGTCGAGAGAGCGTGAGAAGCCGCCGTTAAAAAACCCGAGGCCGTGGTAGCGGCGTTCGCCTCGAAAGTCCACGACGGGGGTGCCCACGTGATGCGCGCGCATCACAATCACGCGAGCGGATTGAAAGAAATCCGAAGCGTCACCGTCACCCCCCTTCCCTCCCTCCCTCTTGCTGTCAGCGGCACCTGCCTCGCTCGCCCAAACATTTCACGCCTGTTTCCACGCGCCCTGCGGATGGTTCGGGGAGGGAAAGGGCTTAGGGAAGTCAGGGAGGGGGGGGTAGAGCGACTCCAGTTTTTTTTAGTTAGATCGCGTAAATATCTAAATGTGTGAAATCTAACGGTCGCCTGATTAAGCTAGTTGTAATTACTGGCGAAATGTTGTACTCAGATTGTTAATTTGGCTTGGTTCTCCAACACACAACCGGTGTGCTGTACCAGTGACGGATTGGCCACGTTCTGTTGACGTGACAACCCTTACTAGGTGGCTGTGTCGGGTGGTGGCGGGTTTTAACGCCACATTTATATATTTACGCGATCTAACCCAAAAAACCCTCTATTATGAAGACTCTGAAGTGTTCGCTCTCTCTCTCACACACTCTGCCTCGCTGTGCGTTGCGTCGTAGTCGCCTTCTTCTTTCATGTAGATGCAGAGCAACAACCGCAATTTCGCATCCAGGTGGTCAAGTCCAGAGATAACCGCGTCGGGCAGCAGCGGAGTGACATCAAAGCGACCGCCACGACCGAGGCTAGTGATGGTACTTGTGTCACGTATATTGAATTCCGTACGTAGCCGACCGCACGAAGCGGAGGTGCGGGAGAAGGGCATCAAACTAAACGTAAAAAGGCGTTCTAAAAAAACGAGTTTTAATTCTAGATTATTTACAAGTGCATAGCTCCGAGTGGCGCCCTAATATCGGAAGGAAGAGCGTTCCAGACGGCCGCAGAAGCGCATCTGAAAGCGCGCGATGCAGTGAGCGTCGACGAATTGTACTGGGTTCACGTGATCCCTTCACCCACAAGATGAAGCTCTGTTCACTATCCGTCCCCCGTACACCCCTGTCGTGATCGCTGTCATTCATCTCTGAATCCTTGCAGCACGCCCCTGCCAACAACACCGTTCCATTCTGTCACCGTTCCGCGAGCTATGTGAAGCGCCTCGAGTGAAGGCGCTCTATAAATATAACTTAGATTAGATGTGGTCTCGAAATCGCAACCGTTGAATCACAAGGACGGGAAATCACGACGGCTTGGGACACAACTGCCGCGGTGCTGCGCCGTAGCCGGGGACCCTCCCGCCAGCAGTCGCATTGAGCAACGCAATTACGGACAGGGCCGCTTCAATTACCTTTGAGCGCAACCCGAACAACGCATCTGAGAACCCCTTTACCCGCCAGGCTGTCCTCGCATTCCCTCTGCGTCTCTGCCTCGCCGCACCCGACCCATCCATCCACCCACCCATCCACCAATCCATCCATCCACCCACCCATCCATCCACCCATCCATCCATCCACCCATCCATCCACCCATCCACCCATCCACCCATCCATCCACCCACCCATCCACCCACCCATCCACCCATCCACCCATCCATCCACCCATCCACCCATCCACCTATCCATCCACCCATCCATCCATCCACCCACCCATCCACCCATCCATCCATCCACCCATCCATCCACCCACCCACCCATCCATCCATCCATCCACCCATCCATCCATCCACCCACCCACCCATCCATCCACCCATTCATCCACCTATCCACCCATCCATCCACCCATCCATCCATCCACCCATCCATCCATCCACCCATCCATCCATCCACCCATCCATCCACTAAACCCAGCGCCGGATTATCCTAGTAGCACAAGTAGCATACGCTACGGACCCCGCACTTTGAAGGGCCCCCGCGCGAAATGCTTTCAGGCTATCAATTCCGTTTCAGTGATTCTGCACTTGCTCTATTACTGTAGTGCTATACCGCCTTCAACTATTATGAACGCCCAGGTGTTTTAGGTTAGCGATTTGTCGTATTATCCGACTTCATAGCAAATGAAAAAATGCAATTACTTTACTGTGCAAGTAAAAAATTGGTCTGTTGATATTTACGTGTTTTTTTATTTAAGGCCACTTTATGACACATGCTACAGGCCCCGCACTAGCTTAATCCGGCACTGCCTATAGGGGGATATTTGTCTTTGTTACACCGCGTGCGTGAAACTTGTAGCCACCACCCCCCACACCGTGCAGCCCCGACCCCCGCACACTTCCCTTACCCCCCGCAATTCTGCGGCACAAACAAACAAACACAAAAAGCCGGCCCGAGCAAGAAGAGGAGGAGGAGGAGGAGTGCAAACAGGGGTGTGTCCGGGTATCATAAACCCCCTACCCTCCTCCTCCCGGTCGTAAATAAAGGAAATTGCAACGTAAGAGGCTCATCCAAAGTGCCCTAACACCTCACCTCCCGCCCCACCACCCCCCTTTACTGGCAGCAGAATGTCCTCATCATCACGTGGTCACCCATCTGAAGGTGGCTTTGTGAGCAGCGCAGGCGGTGGGTTTGGTGGGGAAGTGGGTGGATGGGTGGATGGGTTGGTGCAGTGCCGGATTAAGCTAGTGCGAGGCCTGTAGTATGTGTTATGAAGGGGCACTAAATAAATAAAACACGTAAATATGAACTTGCATAGTAAATTTCGATTTAAAGCTTTCGTGACTGCAGGGATTCATCTTCTTGGTTATTTCGGTAAAGTCACGTAGAAGGGAAGTAATAACATAATAAAAATAAAACATAATAAAATAATTCTCACGACGTTTCGGCCACAACGCAAGCAGCCGTCCTCAGGTGGAGAACAGGTCTGTCGAGAAGACAGAGTCTGAATGACACACTCCAGGCTTGGAACGTCACATAGTAAAGTTATTGTATTTTCCATTTGCTGGCCACCCACCCCCCCTCGTGTGCCATCCCGGCCTTTATAGGTTCTCGTCAACAGCACTTGCCTCAACAGTCTGCTCAGGCTATACGAGGGATCTTATTCTTTGTTTTGCGTGTAACGGGGAGTCGCGATAACTCTCGTAAAAAGGTGGCACTATGTGAATGAAACTCGAGTGTAAAGTCACGTTGCTATTTTGCGTGTCGCCCTCGAGAAAACGAGACACGTTGATTAAAGCGTTGCCCAAAACTCGGGAGAGACAGAAAAACCAGACGAACCCCATAGCCCCCTCTGCCCCCTATTTGTGCCAAACAATACAATTTTTTTAAATGATTGATAACATATCTTTAGATCTTGACTTAAAGCTTTCGTGACTGCAGGAATTCATATTCTTTGGGTCTTTCGGCAAAGTCACGAGTACATCATTGGAACCTCATTTACCAGTAAAAAAATATGATAATTGTTTTTTTACCCTTCTATCTGGCAACAAAACTGACACCTTTTTTAACGAGGAGTCATGTTTGCATAGACCACAATACCTGCAGTCATAATGCAAACAAAAAACATAACTCTGATAATGTATGTAAGGACAGTGCATACATTATCAGAGTTATGTTTTTTGTTTGCATTACGACTGCAGATATTGTGGCCAATGCAAACATGACTTGTAAAAAAAGTGTCAGTTTTGTTGCCAGATAGAAGGGTAAAAAAACAATTATCAGTGACGTCCTGTATAACAATAATAACGACGAGAGTGAGTGAGTCTACCGTGGAGATGAGAGTGACGACACGAGTTCGTGTGCACCCGGCTCGGTGGATCGTGACTTCGCAGGTTCATGAGACGTCGTGGCGGATTGCGGAGGCGTTCGTTCATCCGGCAGTGGATTGACCGTGGCTTATGACGACGACGAAGATGATGATGGCAACACATCCGCGATAACTTGCGCAGTGGATAAGGGATTGGTGTTGTCCTTCTTGCTCGTGTGCCAGGCTACATGGGCAGCAGCAGTCCACAGCTACATCTAACACAGATCACCCCCCAAAGAAACAAAACCCAACTCGTGATGCTGCACGTGGCGTGTGACCCGGCAAAGTGGCGTTGAGGGTTTGTGGATCACACGCGCCCGTGAATCTCCCTCCCTGTTCAAGGGCGTCAAAGGTCGCCATCTCCTGGCTTACTCGGGTATGGTGGCAATCCAGCCAGTGGGTTAATTTCCATCTGTATTCCATCTGTACGGGGACTCTACGGGATGAATGTTACTCCCCCCCCCCCGCCTCTCCACCCTCCACCCCACCCTTTCTCCGGGAACTCCACTCTCCTCCCCCTTGTGTCATCATCACTCATTCATGGAGTTGGCCAAAACATCCCAGATGTAGGACCGCAGATCTTGTGCAATCCTTTGGTGGGCCCGAATCTTGGTTGCCCTTGCCGCTTGTCTGTGGTTTCTTTCCCGTACCTCTGAATCATTCTCTCTATATATATATATATATGCATCTGACGATACAAAATTGTAACTTCGTTACGGATTCTAAATTGGTATTTCATTAATTGGTAGTAGTAGTAGTAGCAGTAATGATCACGCGGCGCGTCACGGACGAGGCAACTGTTCCTGGGGAATGTGCGTTAAACCGCAAATGCGGATGGGATGGGCACCTGCCTGAGCCGCTGACATGCGCCGACCGTCTGACATTCCAGCGCGTGGCTTCGTCGGGCTAATTGGTGGCACTCAGAAGGACGGGTGGGTTGGTGCGTGCGTGCGTACGTGCGGGACACGGAAAGAGCGAGAGAGAGAGCGATGTGGGAGAAAGGAGGAGAAAGAAGGTTAGGAGGAGGAGGAGAGATTTTTTTTAAAGGAATGACAACGAAGACAAACATACTCAAGGCGCGCATCGCTCCTGCCATCTCGTCAGCTCGTAAAAAAAGTCCCGAGCCGAGTCCCCAATGCCTTCGCTGGAACAGAGCTCAAAGGATCTTAAAGAGACGACGTCTAAGAGACGGCTATGGATTTGCAGTCAATTGGATTAGAACGATGTTGATGCTTCTAATAATAATATTGAATGGAAGCGAACCCGGCCACCTCTGGATTTAGACATATGGGGGGTCAGAGGAGGCGGAGGGAGGGGATGGGTGCGGTGGGGGAGGGGGGGATTTAACTACCGTGCCGGGAGATGGAATCGAACCGGCGTGTTCTGTATTGGCAAGTCCACGGTGCTGATAACCCGTGACATCACGGCAGCTTACCGGACTGCTACTACCACGACAGGACAGGACTTACACTATGGGGACCTCATTTGCCAGTAAAAATATGATAATTGGTTTTTTACCCTTCTATCTGGCAACAAAACTGACACCTTTTTGCAAGGAGTCATGTTTGCATAGACCGCAATACCTGCAGTCATAATACAAACAAAAGAACATAACTCTGATAATGTGCACATTATCATAATACAAACAAAAGAACATAACTCTGATAATGTGCACATTATCAGAGTTATGTTCTTTTGTTTGTATTATGACTGCAGGTATTGCGGTCTATGCAAACATGACTCCTTGCAAAAAGGTGTCAGTTTTGTTGCCAGATAGAAGGGTAAAAAAACAATTATCAGGACAGGACTTGTCTTTCCCCCGTTCTGATGTCCTTCCACCCGCACTTCCGATTAGAACGGTTGGCTACGTACGGCGCGAAAGAAGCTCAACATACAGTACATGCACACCTCTCTACGGTATGAAAATCAACAAAGGGAGAGAAACACGCATGTGATTATGTGAACTATTACAGTCCACTTTAGGAGTCAATATAGTCACACGTGAAACTATGAATAACATAAAATGTATACGGATATGCCCAGTGTGCTAACCCGTTACATCGGGGCAGCAAGCCGAATTCAACATTTAATGAAATACAAACGACCGTGTATATATATGAAATAAAAGTTTGTTTGGCACCAACTGACCACGTGCTCACAAAGTTGAAGAGGCCGAGTGGCTCAGAGAACAACATGTAAGGGGGTGGGGGGGACCCAAAAGTCAGGACACGTAAGGGTATCACGCTTGCTTTAACAAATCACATCGGGTGATTTATTTTATCTTAACCAATGTTCAAGCTGACTTCCATTCACGTGAATGCATGATGCGTGAATGATCTTTATAAATGAATTCAGGGCTTTTTTTGTGAGATTTGCGCCGGTGTCATCTTTGAACATTCGCCAATGCTGTGTTGTTGTCTCAATCCATCCGGAGTTCTTGGCCAAGTTTTTGTAAACAACGGATTTGAGGTGACCCCTACAGAAAGAAGAAGAAAAACATTTAAATTATTACCGATAATATTAAACAAAATATACTCAAAGTAATAAACGATTAAAACGTGTAAATGCCAGAGTTAAAATAAATTCAATAACCCTATGTGTCCGAACTTTTGGACAAGCCTGTATATATATATTTATGCGCACCATTGGTAAAATAAAAAGAAGTCTCGTTCTTTGGCCCCAAATATAATAATTATCATCAGGTGCGGCGCACGGACTGATTTGTGCATTCCAGGCCTTAATAAGACGGATGCGGCGCTGCCATTCGATAGTTCCCTTGGCTGCGCTGCAAGTGGAGGAATTATCGCCCCATGTTCCCTTTCTCTCTCTCCTTTTTTTTGTATGAAATGAACCGAACCCAGCATTAGCTCGAATCCACAGCGAGCGGTGTGCGGTTCGCACCCAAGGCAAAGGCAAAGAAACTCCCGTATAGCCTCAACATACTTGTTTGAAAGGGGCAAGGTTAGCAAGCACTTACGAAGGCCTGCGAGGCACACGAGCGGGGGGGGGTGTAGCCAGTAGCAGGCACTCATTGTGAGGCTGAGTCGACCTTGGGGGAGACCCAGGACACACGAAGACAAAGATCACCCTTGTGATTGTGACAGACTGTAGGAGCCAGTACAGTTAGCGAGCACCTATGAAGGGCTGCAGAGCGCACGAAAGGGGGTGTGTAGCCAGTAGCAGGCACTCATTGTGAGGCTGAGTCGACCTTGGAAGGAGACCCAGGACACACGAAGACAAAGATCCCCCTTGTGATTGTGACAGACTGTAGGAGCCAGTACAGTTAGCGAGCACCTATGAAGGGCTGCAGAGAGCACGAGAGGGAGTGGGTAGCCAGAACTACACCCTGACGTCTTTGTCTCCCCAGTGGCGATGTTTACACACCACACCAGGTACTCATTTGAGGCTGAGTCGACTTAGGGAAGGCCCAGGACCGGCACAGATAACACTGTGTAGCACAATTTTTGTTCGTGGGTAGTAAGTGTTATTTCGTAATTGCTTATGCCTGAAAAGTATAGAAAATGTCTATTATTCCGCACAAACTTTGCTTTTGTGACCAGGACAGTGGTGTTTTGAAATGTACATATTTTCAATGAGAAAACGGGCTAATTTGTTTTTATTCGTTCACATAAAGTCAGAAAGAAATAACGTATGAATCAAAATTGACATGTATTTATACTAAAGTAATACAAAAATTACTACAAAAGATTTAGAAGTGAGTCATTTTTAGAGATTTACGATTATATTGTAAATCACTTTCACGAATCAGCCCCCAAATGTAGTCTCCCATCATGTTCTCGTGATACTGTCCTTGGTAGCGGCGTTCAAAGTCCAGTATATCCTGGTGGAAGCGCTCGCCTTGCTCCTCCGAGTACGCTCCCATGTTCTCCTTGAATTTATAAAGATGAGCATCAAGGATATGGATTTTGAGAGACATCCTACAGCTCATTGTGCCGTAGTTCTTCACCAGTCTCAACCAGCTCCACATAGTTTTCGACCTTGTGATTGATTGCCCAGGAAGCCACGAACCACTGCGACAAAGCTCTTTCAAGCCGCTTTCTCCTTACTAGTGAGCTTCTTGGGGAATTCATTGCACTCCAGGATCTTCTTTATCTGTGGTCCGACGAAGACACCGGCTTTGACCTTTGCCTCAGACAGCTTAGGGAAGAAGTCTTGAAGGTACTTGAAGGCTGCCGACTCCTTATCTACAGCTCTGACAAATTGTTTCACAAGGCCCAATTTGATGTGCAGTGGTGGCATCAGCACCTTCTGGGGATCCACCAGTGGCTCCCACTTGACGTTGTTCCTCCCCACAGAGAACTCGGTCCGCTGTGGCCAGTCCCGCCTGTGGTAGTGCGCCTTGGTGTCTAAATCTTTAAAGTTATTATTGAAATACTTTAGTATAAATACATGTTAATTTTGATTGATAGGTTTTTTTTTTCTTTATGTGAACGAAAAGACACAAATTCGCCCGTTTTCTCATTGAAAATATGTACATTTCATAATGTCAGTGTCCTGGTCACAAAAGCAAAGTTTCTGGGGAATAATATCCATTTTCTGTACTTTTCAGGCATACGCAATTAGGAAATAAAACTTACTACCTAGGAACAAAAAGAAATGGTTACACAGTATAATCGTCACTGGTGTTGGCCGTGAGCGGGAATCGAACCTGGGTCGCCGAGTTCGCAGCGCAGCGGGCTAAAGCTACACATACATACCTTTGCACATGCACACCATATTACAAGCACTCACACCCACAACAACAGCCGCTATTCGCCACCAACTGACGGTGACGTCACCGCTCCGCCTGTGCCAGGCTAGGTGCAGTTTGAGGCCACGGAGGCTCGCTGAGAGGTGGTCACAGCATGGTGCGATGGGTTGACTGACTGAGATGACTGGCAGGTGGGGCCACCTGTGCTCACCACTGTGCCACCTCGCTGCGTTTTATCCGCTCGGCTCTTCGTTGTTGTGAGCGTCGCTTCTTCGCCCTCCGTTGTTGCCGGAGGGCGACTGCCTCCAACTGCCCAGTGGCGTCCTTAACGAGCCTCCTCCACAGAGGGCGATCTTGACACCGCTCGTACCAGTCTCCTGCAGAGTCCTAACACACATGTTTTATTTTATTTTACCAGGTAAGGCCTACTGAGTTCTCTCGCTCTTTTTCAGAAGCGACCTTGCCACAAATGATAGCTTTACGAAGTGGCTTATCACGTGGACATTTCTCGAAGCCAAATACTCTGTGGGGGAGAGAACCGGAGGACCCGGAGAAAAATCCACGCGACCACGGAGAGAGAGAGAGAGACACGCAAACTCCAACTATACAACAGGCGTCAGAATCGGGATCGAACCCACGACCTCCTGAATACCAGGCGAGGTAGTTAACATCTCGCCACCGCACAGACGTACACACGCCACATCCAGCCACAAGCCTGCCTCCCCCCCCTCCCTAATCCTCCACCGCTGATATTCACTTTTACAAGTTTTTGGGTTGGGGCTGGGAACAATTTCTGGAGTATCAAAAAAACATTGCCTCTTTCCTGTAACCGCCGCTCCTCGCCCTGTTAATTGCGCATATGCGAAATGAACGCCTGGGTCACTTTGTTAATTACACGGGGGCTGAAAGCCTTTCCTGCTCGTTCATTCTGATGAATAATGAGGGGTAGAGGATTCCTCCCCGAATGAACGGGGAGAGGTGCGTAATAGGAAACCTTCAGTGTCCTCGTCGGGAACGCCGTCTCCAGCGAACAGAGGTCGACGTGATCACCAGCTCATCTCCCGCGTTGTGCCAAGTGCGTGGACATTCCACATTCCTATGGCGTGAGCGGGTCAGTCTATAGCAGTGGTTCATAACCTTTACTGATGCAGCCTTGCACCCCCTTCGGTTCTCGATCGTTAAAAAAGATGTACAATGTTAATAAACACAGAGGGGTTTGATGAAACAAAGTAGTGGGATGTTGGCTATCAACAACAAGGCAACTCCTATGACTAATTGGGAATGGGACGCAAGCGTAGGATTGATCACCCTGTCGCTGGCCGCCTTTGGGGAGGGTGTATAGTGTGAAAGGCCGAAACACCCTAGGAACCAAAGGTACACTACTGACGATGCGCTCCCCAAATTTCACCAGGCTCACTGTTCATGAACTCTTGGAAGTGCTTGCACAAAGTATAGCAACATCTCATCCTGTGTTCTTGGAATCTGCGTACGTGCCCGTGCTAAATTTGTGTTTCGATGATTTACCTTCTAGAAAGATCTGTCCGTGCCTCGCACCCTCAGAAAGGGCATCCCGCACCCCCAGAGGGTGCACGTGCACCCCAGGTTCAGAACCACTGGTCTATAGGACAATCATTGTTGCCACCCAGGAGAAATGATGGGCTGAGTCAGACACCCTCCGCCTCCCCCCCCTCAACTCGGAATCCAACTCGCAAGCTTCTAATTGCGAGCCGCTGGCTCTAACCCACCCTGCCGACGGTCTCCAGCGCCGTTCTAAAATGTACACGAGTTGAGAATGTTGTTTTAATCAACGGTGTCCAACTTCGGATTGGAAGCGTTTTTGCGTCTGCCTGCGTCAGCCAGTACATCGTGGGGAGGAGAGGAGGGGTGGAGGAGATCGCGAGAGCGCTCGTGAACATCATCCAATGCGTAGGAAGCGCTCCGATATGAATGCTGCGTCGCTACTCGGCACTCGCCCCGTTGAAAGCGTGGCCGCGTCGATCAAACGGTTGCCCAAAACGTGGAGACAAAATCTAGAGGAAAGTGGACTTTTTCGATTGAAAGCTTTCGTGACTGCAGGGATTCATCTTCTTGGTTCTTTCGGTAAAGTCACGTAGAATGGAAATAATAAAATAATAAAAATAAAACAATAAAATTCTCACGACGTTTCGGCCACAACGCAAGCAGCCGTCCTCAGGTGAAGAACAGGTCTGTCGAGAAGACAGAGTCTGAATGAGAATTATTTTATTATGTTTTATTTTTATTATTTTATTATTTCCATTCTACGTGACTTTACCGAAAGAACCAAGAAGATGAAAGTGGACTTCTTTGCAAATTCGCTCACGTGCTTGGTCATCATCCCTGCTGCCAGTGCAATACTTTGGGAGACGCACGGATGTTGTGAAGCGCGTGATAGAATCCATGGGTGTGCACGATTTATATTTGTTGTGCATCGGCACGATCCCTCCCCGCGTGTTTAAAGGACGGCCCTCGCAAGGAGTTATCCCAGAACGACTTTTTTGAGATCCCTCCAATGTGACCTCGTGTGTGACCTCGTGTGTGACCTCGTGTGTGACCTCGTGTGTGACCTCGTGCGTGACCTCACGTGGGACCGCACGTTAAGTGGGGCGCCGCATTCTCCCACACACCCAGAGCCGGCCCAGCCACTAAGCGACCCTTGCAATTGCAAAGGGCCCCGTGGCCAGCAGAGGGCCCCCTAGAGTCACTGCTAGCTAGTGGGTGAAAAAAATCATACATCAAAGGGGCCTCCAACCAAATTTTGCCTAGGGCCCCCAAAGGTCTAGGGCCGGTTCTGCACACACCCCCGATGAAGATCACCTTTTATCGCGCGACAGTCAACACGATTATTTCCATTCACAGAGGTGGAATGTAGCCATATCGTTTGGAGAAAAAAAACATTTCCATTTAATATGAGTGTTTGTCGTGCGTCCAACGAGTTTTCATCCCTTCTAGCTATGGTGTGCCCTGCGCAAACCACATTTACTTTTCTGTTCCATGACCCACGCCGTTCCTCATTATTTCTCTCGGCGTAATTCCAAGTGTTGCGCGCGTCTCTCAATTCTCCTCTGCGCACTTTTCAGCTTCTTTTGTTCCGTCCTCCTCGTCCCGTTTGATGATGTGTACGTCGCGAGCGCGCGCCACGTGCACCGATTCAAACCCCTCCGCTCCCTCTCGCGGGCCCGTTGATGTATCGCCTTTCATTATCAACTTTGGTTTTCCGGAAGAGAGGGGAAAAAAACGTCAGGATTTTTAAATAGCCGTCGATTTTTCTTGGAGTCGAGAGTGCGTTGCGGCTGCCCTTCCAATGCCCTGGCTAATGCCACGCTGTACAGTTTTTATTTCGAGCAAGCACTCCTTAAAATCCACGTAAAATGAGGTCGGATTACATTTGCTCTCTCTCATGAGAGACAACGACAGGGGCTCAGCAAGAAAAGCAATCCGTTCTAAATAAGCCGTCTAAATTTCCTGGATATCGCGTCTTGGCAAACGATAACAAACTTAACTGAAAGTGTAATTTTTCATCGCAACCGGCTGTCGCTTCGTGATGCTGCCTCTTCACGTGGTTCTGATTTTCGGCGGTTTTGCACAAGCGGCGCCGTTCATTGGGAGCGTTTAATTTCATTCATCAAACCTGGAATCATTCCTCCAACCGCCCCACCTCCACCCCACTGCCCCCCCCACCCCCACCACCACCACATCTTAATAACAACCACATCTTACACCAAAACGGCTGCTAAAAAATATGAATAAGAGAACAATCGTTGGTAAAGGGTGCAGCCCCGGAGTTTCTTGCTCACGCCGCCGCTTGCGAGATGGCCTCCGCTCAAAGTTGGAGCTCACGAGAGCCTCCTCGACAGAGGGGGTAGTTGGCCTACTCTTCCACGCTGACCAGGCGTCTTTGGGAGGGTGTGGGGGTCATGCAAACTTTACCCCCATCAGACACCGATCAACTGGCTGCCGTTTGACAGGCTGCGGGTGTTCCCCGTTTGTTTTTATTGTTGCTGCTTCTTCCAATATATCCACGATTGCTGAGCACAGGGCCCAAATGTGGCAAGCGGTCAGCAAATCAACAGCACCGTTCACGTTGGGAGAGATAGAGAGGCATTCCAATTGCTTGGAATCGAGCAAGGCTAACAAGAACTTTGGTGGTAAAAGAGAGAAGAAATTTCTGTTGGGTGGACACAGGCGGCAAAAATAGCTAGTGTCGAGGGGACGGAAATTGTATTAACTCGCCCCCATAACCCCCCAAAAAAACCCTCTTATGGATGATATTGGTGGTGAAAGCCCACCACGTGCTAAATTCGTCCCCCATTGTTTTAACTGCCGCGCCAGGAGTTGGAATCGAACTGGATTGTGAGCGGCGGTGTGTTCTGCTCACCCGTTCCACCAGCACTGTGGCAGCAGCAGCATCGGCAGCCGCTACAAATGTCCACGTGATGAAGCCACTGCGTCATCATCTGTGGCCAAGCCGCTCAAGATGTGCTCGTTGGGCTTTACCTGGTAAAATAAAGTATGTATTTTTGATAATATAGTTATATATTATTTTATCCTTCGCTGCCAGCATCTGACTTCAATTATAACGGGGGCTAGCGAAGCGGCGATGACGTGCAGGGCTGAAATTTGTTTGAAATGTCTTTCGAGCTCGTCTCTGGCGCGCTAAGCCATTTTCCATTTGGTTAAGAGGGGAGCAACACATCCGGCAGCAGCTGGATCGCTCGCAATGTTACTTTTATTTTTCTACAATATATTTTTTGTTGAATCATCATAATATTTTACGATGTTCCCATCGCACACGCAACACGCTCGAAGCCTCCTTTTTTTGTCCCAAAATTTTGGGAAAATGGACCGAGACGCTTTTTTTTTTAAAGGCGCCAGGTTTTCGCCATCCCCAGTCCCGGCAGGCCGCATCCGAGCCTGCGAGATGCTAGACGGCGGTTCGAACTGGGGATGTCGCTTCTTAATAATAATAATAATAGTTCAATTTATAACGCGCGCAAATTTGCAGACGAAGTGGCTGCAACTCAGAGGCGCGGAGCCAAGCTCAGAGTCGCTCGAAAGCACGTGGTTATAGAGGTGAGTTTTTACGTCTCTCTTGAAGGAGGCGATTGAGGTGATGCTGCGAATGTGCAGAAGGATATCGTTTCATTTTTTTTTCAGGGGGGGGGGGGAGCAAATTAATGAGAGAAAAAAATCACAACCATTGTGACCGTATGCGCTTCTTACTCTTCTTCTTCTGTGCGATGTCCCAAGAGGAAACAATTTGAAACGCCTGCTCACGGAGGCGGACTATTCTTTATGTGCGTGCACGTGACGTTAATATTTCTACACCCCCCCCCACCACCCCTCTCTACACAGGGATGTAACGCTTCATACTTTGGTGAATAACAGTGCCCCCCGAGTGGCTGCAGGGCTGACATGAGCCCATGATGTACATACATCATCAGCAAACATCGCACCACCACCTCATGGCTTTGACATTTACTCCACCTCGCAGACACGGGCGAAACCATCAATCGCATCGAAACATCAACGGCAGGCCTACGTGAATGGAATATGAAAGACGCACGCCACAGGAGTGCGATTGTGCGCCATGCAACCTAAACTATGGACCATATCGTAAACCCATAGAGACACACGGAGATACATTAAAGGCACGAGCCACAGGGGTGTGATTGTGGGCCATGCAACACAAACCATGGACCTATAGTAACCCTACTGTGGTCTGCGCCCCTTCAACCGAGGAGGAGTAGCAACACGACACTCGCTTTCTCTCTCTCGCTACCTGAAGCCTTCTCGTCGTGTCTAGCAGACACCGACGTTGGCATTGAGCTCCTTGAACTTATCGCTGCGATCATGCGCAAGAAAAAATTGTAATTGTCAATAGCCACGGCTGTCACCGACACAGTTCCTGATCTTCGTAAATAAAACTGTCTCCTTAAAAGCGTCTAACGACAGATGACGTTTCGAGCAATGACCCTCATTCATGTGCCGTGTGCTTTTTGGGCCGCGGTGCTTTTGACGAAATGCGTTTGTCACGTCATGCTTGTGCGCCGCTCGCTAACGCGGCGTAGCCACGAACTTTGATCGGCGCTAAAACTCCGAATATGTAATGTGCTTCAAAAAAATGTTAACACTTCCGAGAATTTGCAACGACACCAAAATAACTGTGCCTCCTCCGGGCTCTGGAGACCACCTGGAGAAGATTCCAGGCCACGCGTTGACAATGATGGCGAACAAGTGGACACTTTTTGACTTTTTTGCAAGCTATTAACATACATTTGTAATCATGTGACAGTGCATTATCCGTTGTTTTTCAATCAAAAACAATAGTCCCATGTAAATGTAAAAAAAAATTGATCGAACCCATGACCTCCTGTAATACCAGACGATGGAATTACCATATCGCTACCGCGGAGTCCCGATAGAACAGAAAGGCCAGAGAGACAGAATGGATGATGAGCTGGAGACTGCACTTGTTCCCACCATGGGGCCTGATGAGAGGTACACTTTTGAGAATATTTTCTGAGGACCAGTATTTAAATAGGCCCGTGAATAGTTACACTAACAATAGCTTATTGAGTACCAGACAAAAGTAAAACCTTCAATAATATTTTGTTAAACTTCCACCATTGCTCCGAAAGAAGCTCATTGAAATTAAACGTAAAAATATATATATAAAATTTTGCTGCTGGCACATTGCACCAATATTGGTGACTGAGACATTGGCAGGAGTTTATGTGGGAGAAATTAAATGTTAAAAAAAATCAGAATTAAACGACCCCTTTAATCTGTTAAAGCCTTCCAGTGTTGGCGACCGCCCCATTTCATAGCTGAGAATTATTTTTGGTTATTGCATAAAATATTGCACACTACGGTATTAATTTAATAACATAATAATACGAATAATGATGAAGGTGATGATGGTGGTCACGATGATAGTTTACATATGTGTTTTAAACACTCACGCAGGACCCGTGGGTTCGACACTGAACCCCGGCGATGCCTATTGTTGTATATTCTGAATCCGCGTGTTGCATGTATACACGCTGACATTCTTTCGCGCCGTACGTAGCCAACCAACGGCAATCTGAGATTTGTCCTTTCTATCTCCTTGCTGGTCACGTGGGTTTTTCTCCCTCCGGGTTTCCTCCGGTGTGGCCCCCCACACTCCTCCCACCCCCTCGACATTCAGAAACAACGTGCGGTTAGATTTTTTGGCCGCTACTTTAACATCCCACGTGTGAAAATGATGATGATGCTGATGATGATATAAGCCACTTTCTGTTGAGCTATCATCATGTGTGCCCCGGCCAGGTCTGTAAAAGTGCTGATGGCTCGGTGGGCATGGCCTGGTGAATAACATCGTTTGTTTTATCTTCAATAGTACTCCCTCCACAGTCCCTGAAATGCTATAAACTAAGCGTGTTTTTTTCGCGTGTGTTTCATTTTAATTTTAGTACTGCCAGAGCATACGCAAGACATTAGTCTTCGCAATATTTATACCTATCGCTGGCACGAGGGGTACAGCTGAGCAAAATAGTAAATCTTCTCCGTAGAAGCATGTGGTATTTTTTAAGTCGTTATTTTTGTTACTTGTTTTTTCTTGGTGCAGGGTGGGGGGGAGGACCGTGGCAAATTTGGCAGGGCACTCCGCTACGAACCCGCCGTGCCATCCAAGGGATACTGACCGAGTGTGGTGGCGCGATTTCAATCAAAGTTTGCACGATGGCAGCGCCCGAGGTGATAGAACACGACCCGTGTAATTTATGGGTAAACTGCATCACTGGGACCCTTTTTTTTGTCCCGCATCAAAACGAAAAAAAAAATTCAGAGGCTTTACTCATTTCCGGCGATAATACCGACGTTGTTTGCACGGTCGGCCCCATTACGGTGCGAAAAAAGTTAAACATACACACGTAGATACAAGATGTTCAAACACCAAATAGACTCCGATTGTAAGTCATCAAGTATGCATGTGTGTTTGCATGTTTCAGCACAAGCATATGTGGTTAATGGGACTGAGTTATTATTCTGAGTTATTATTATTTTTCCAAAATAATGGGGTAACAGCGTCAGAGGAAATTAATACTGACACGAAGTAAGAGAAACGCAGACGCAGTTCATGATGGGCACATGTACGAGTATCCACGTTGAACTTCTTTCGCACCGTACGTGGCCAGCCACGCTAATCTGAGGTTGCGAGGGAAGGACAACAAACTCTTAAGGCAAAAAGCAAATTGAGTTTTCGATTTGTATATTTCCAAAGCCATAGCTCCAATGGCTTCCTGAAGTCGGATGCAAGAGCGTTCCAGACGGCCGCAGAAGGGCATCTCCGGTGACCGTCTTTGTTCGATGGCGAGCCAAGAGCCACCGCCGCGTGGATGACCGGAGTGTGCATCGTGGCGTTGGCGTATGCTCCTTGACGCGATCAGCACAACCGATGAACGTGGTGCCATCGCACCCCGCACCATCCTTCATGAATTCCAAACAGGTTTCTTTGAAGACCGACGTCCACTGAGAAATGAATATTGAACCGGCATGAGATGTGCCTCGGGCCTGTGATGGATGTGTCCCGCTTTGAACCGCGCATCCCGTTCGGATGAAATTCTTGAATCGAGGAGCGGCGGAGAAGTGGTTGAGTTGAGGCGGGGGACTGGAGCTTCGAGGCATACCAGTCACCCCGTTGGAAAGAGATCTACATCCATACGATTCAAAGCAACACACCTTTTATGAGACTCTCCAGACACATTCTTTCCAAATGTGAAATAACTAACGATCCGGTGGCTGGATTACTTCTGTTGTCTTTAGGTGGAATCTACATTACGGCAAATGTGTTCTCTCTCGTGGTCCCTGATCGTTACATGTTCCCCCACGAGTCGATCAGAAGGAGCAAAACTGCTGGGATTGACTGGACAGCGTTTTGAATAGCTAACTGATCATTACTGGCGAAACGTCGTTCTCAGATTGTAAATGTTGTGGCTTGGATCACCAACACACCGGTGTGCTGTACTAGTGACGAATTGGCCACGTTCTGTTTACGTGACAACCCTTACTAGTTGGCTGTGTCGGGTGGTGGCGGGTTTAACGACACATTTATATATTTACGCGATCTAACCCAAAAAAAACTCTATTATGGACTTGTTTTTTTATTTGCTGTTAACATCAAGAGAGCATCAACCCCGCCGTGAAATGTTTCCGTGCAGAGTTCGATTCCTGGCTCGGGTTTACGTCGCTTGCGAGCGATGTCTGAAGTGCTCTTGGGCTTGTTCGGTAAAGTCACGTAGGTAAAAAAATTATAAAAATGAAAAAAAAACTAAATTAAATCACAAATTAAATAAATGAATAAAAAAAATTAAAACAACTCAATTAAATGATGACGTTTCGGAAGCAACACAAGCCTCCGTTTTCAGGTGGAACCGCCACAGCAAAATTACTATAGTGAATAAATAGAGCTGTTAACAGCAGCTGTGTTGCTTATGAAACGTCGTGATTCAATGTAGTTGTTTTCATTTTTTTGTGATTAAATGAGTTTTTAAATTTTTATTATTTTTTTTACCTACGTGACTTTACCGAAAAAACCAAAGAGTATGGATCCTTGCGGTCACGAAAACTTCAAATCTAGAATTCTCTTGGGCTGCTTCGGCCCACGTGGGAATAATTAAGCGAAAGTCATTAAGGGTCTCATAGATAAGAAAAACATTAACTTTGCAAAGAGGTTCTATTCTCGTCCAAAATTTCATTCCAGCCATCGGCTCGAGATGGTTGCTATTGCTTTTTTTTGCTACGACACTCCGTACCCTGACTTAAAGCGTTCGTGACTGCAGGAATTCATATTCTTTGGGTCTTTCGGTAAAGTCACGTAGATAGGCTCAAATCAACATACACATTAATTTGACTCTATCTACGTGACTTTACCGAAAGACTGAAAGAATACGAACTCCGTACCCCAGTGAGCCGAGTTCAATTCTCAGCCGTGGCTAACATCAGTGTCGAGTGATCGATCTAAACCCGTCGTGCACCAACCAGTACTGACCTACGTGGTGAAGTATGGTCAAACTATACTTGTGACCGACATGGTATGGGAAGGTATTCATTTTAATATTACTATTATAATTATTATGCTTGTTTACCCATGAAACTAAAACTAATTTTTTTTTTCACCAGCGAAATAGTTCTTTTTTAGAAACCGACCTGGCCACAAATGATAGCTCAATAAAGTGGCTTATCACGTGGGGATGTATAGCCGGCAAATACTCCCAACGCATGATGTCGATTATAAATATGGAGGGGATACATCCGGAGGGCCTGGAGAAAAATCCACACCACCACGAGGAGAGAATCGATCCCACGATCCTCCTGCATAACCGGCGAGGTAGTTAACATCTCCTGGCCATAGCAACCCGTGCAGAGCATGGTGAAAACACTACAAACTCCACACAGACCCACGCCTTGGTCAGAAATCGAACCCAGGTCCCCTGTTGCTGTGAGCCTCGAGTGTTCACCACTGCGAAACCACCCGTGGAGCGAGCGGTAGGACCGGTAGAGAATTGCGTGTTGCATCGATTTAGAAGGGCAAACCTGAACCGTAACAATGACAGATTGTAGCATTTCTATCTTAGCATGTACGCATCAAAATGTAGATATATTTTTTTTTAACCAAATTATTTTACGTGGTACCTTGGTCGGCATGAATATAGTTATGATAGCGATAAAAGCCTGGCGTAAAGTGAAGCTCATGAGATAGGCGACTGACGGGACCAGTGTCGTAATGAGGGACACAGAGAAGACAGACTGTCACTTAAATCAGCGTCTTAAAAGCTTGACGATTTGACATGGATATTCAGTTTCGTTTCATTCTCACTAAATCTCTTTGCAGAGCATACAAGAAGTGCACCGCCTCGTGTTCGTAAGGTGCAACAGCGTGGACACGAGGACGCGACAGTCCTGTGGTATAACAGTTTCGGCTTTCGCGACCAATTTACGCACATTTTTTCCAACATTTTACGCGATCTAACCCAAACAACTTCTATTATGGAAGTCCTGCAGTAGTTCCGTAGTGTCATCTTCAGACGCCGTTTCTCTGAGACGAGGGTCACGAGCCGCTTGTTGTTGTTGTCGTTGCTGCTGCCGGAACTTGCTGACCCGCCCATAGTGGACATCTGTGAGAGAGAGAAAAAGGACATCACAGCTCATCGGATTCCTCCAGTCTACACAACGATTCTGATTCCGCTGTGAGGGTTGTGAAGGGAGATGACGACTCAGAGGCGCGAGGAGGAGCCGCAGGCGAGTGCGCCAAAGGCAGCAACCACGTGATGAGGCTGCGACCACCATTGCCCGAGCTCTGCGTTCCTCTAGGCGTTCTTTTAAAATCTAGACTGATGGAATGTTGTAGTTGGCAGGGACGTGCAACACGGATTGAGGGATGAGTGACAGCGAAAGAGGGGTAGTTAGGGATCACGAAAGGGTCGGTGGATGGTGCATACAGCGGCATCTCGTTGCTGAAGGGATCACGTGAACCCAGTACAATTCGTAGACGGTCACTGCATCGCGCTTCTGCGGCCGTCTGGAACGTTCTTCCCATATTAGGAAGCCACCGGAGCTGTGCACTTTTAAATCATCATCTAGATTGACGAACTAATTTCTTTACAACATCTTTTTGTGATTAGTTTGTTGTCCTTCCCTCGCACCTCCGATTAGCACTGTTGGCTACGTACGGCGCGAGAGAAGTTCAACAAACATACAAATATGTCATCCCCTACACATGAAGCAATCTCGGCGATCCATCGATGTGGTGGTTGTTGTCCTGTGCCGGGGATGTTTCTCTCTCCTCTGTTGGCTTTTTTCCCGCACCTCCGATTAGCGGGGTTGGCTACGTGCGGTGGTGCGAAAGACGTTCAACACAATTTCGATTTAAAGCTTTCGTGACTGCAGGAATTCATCTTCTTGGTTATTTCGGTAAAGTCACGTAGAAGGGAAAAAAATAAATAACACAAATAAAACATAGTAATTATTTTATTATGTTTTATTTGTATTATTTCCCTTCTACGTGACTTTACCGAAAGAACCAAGAAGACGTTCAACACAACCTACTTAAGGTGTTGTCGGCCAATTAATGAGCGTTTATACACGTGTGAAGAAACCGGCACACCTGCATGGAGCAAGCCCAACGCGTGCGAGGGAGCAGCACTCTCGATTCTATAAAGGTGGAACAGGTGGAGTCCACATTTTATTTTGTGTCGCCCATTTTTCCTGGCAAGGCCCCCTATGATACGGCTCCACAGCCACCATCGCCTAGCAGGAGATGAGAAAAACAATCCACCTGGAGGTCGATCTCTGCTGCAGCTGTGCTCTGGAACAGCGATGGGGCGCAGGGCTCTGCAATATTGACATGAGTCTGATAGCACAATTGGAAAGGACCACAAAACTAAACACACAAAAATAAATTCTAAGGAAATTGGTTTTCAATCGAGATTTAAGGGTCGCTGACTCAAGCAACGAGAAGCGCCGATTTTTTTCTCGAATTCGATAACAAAAACACAAAAACAAAAGCCAACTTAATGTGCGCCTTTTGGCGTCATCTGGTCCAACACCATGTGAGACTAGGCTCTAAGGAAAGCTGTCTCGGGTGTGGACCAATCAACTTCAAGGACAGTGCATACATTATCAGAGTTATGTTTTTTGTTTGCATTATGACCGCAGGTATTGTGGTCAATGCAAACATGACTCCTTGTAAAAAAAGCTGTCAGTTTTGTTGCCAGATAAAAGGGTAAAAAAAACGATTATCAGCCAACTTAATATTCAAAGAGCCGCGATGCACGTGAATGCACACGTACATCACATCACAAAGGAGTCCATAGAGAGCCGCATGCATCACCGGAGCCGCAAGGTTCCCCGGCCCTGCTCGAGATCCATGGCCATGTTCGTGTCCCCACTTTGCTTATTTACCCACAATACCTTAGAGGCGCTCCCTAACGTCAATACATTCCTCGCCGGCACTTTTTCTTTGCCCTTTATATATATGTAAAAAAACAACATGCTGGGTATGCATTCATATAAAAAATATATCTATTATTCATTTACGTGTGTACATTTATCACGTAGCAGAAATGTAAACTATGCCGAAGCTTAACTATAAATTGCTAAATGTTGCCACGGCTCTCTGTACCATGCCTCTAATTTATTAAAGGTCAAGTGGGCAGATCCAGCTCGACTGGTAAGCGATGCACAGAGAGGCACCGCAGCAGCATGGCAAGTACAAAGATCCCCCGTATAGCCTTAAAGACTTTTGAGACAAGTGCTGTGAAGGGAGCACCTATGAAGGCCGGCACGACCCGACTGCCTTTGTCTCCCCAGTGGCGATGTTTACACACCGCACCAGGTACTCATTTGAGGCTGACTCTATCCAGGGGAGGCCCAGGGCCGGTTCAGATAATCGTCACTGGCGGTGGCCGTGAGCGGGAATCGAACTTGGGCCGCCAGGTTCGTAGCCCAGCACGCTAACCGCTACACTACCACTAGTACAGATGGGGTCGGACATACAGATAGATAGAGGATGCCACACTGCCTTGGTGTAGAGGCGTGTAGTAGTTAGTATAGGCGTAGTGGAGCACAACACGAGGTAGTTGCAGGAGGCACCTTCTTTATTAACACTCTTTAGGTTCGCCTCGTTCCTCCTCGATGTTGTACAGCCCGGCCTAGACACAACCCCAACCGCGTTGCACCGACGGCGTCGACCGAGACAGCCAACGAATGTTCGGCCGCGCAATTGTCGAGCGAAGGCGACAGCAATGACGAGAAGAGTCCACTTCCCAGAACCGGCAGCCCAGAGCTCCTCGCTTTCCGCTGCTTTTATCCTACTCGGCGCGGCCTGGCTCCGCCCTGGCCGACGCCTCCCTTCTCGAACCCACCAGCGGGTTCCAGGGGCTTCCCGATGAGGTCTTCTGTGACCCCTTGCCCCAGTTCCTCCGCCCTGCCAGCACACACACACACGCTCGACGGCGCGAGTGCGCGAACCGTCCACCGCAGTTGCCGCTGCTAGACAGCAGTCGGCGCTGTGTCACTACACAGGGTTGCTAACCACCACTCGCTCTTTACTGGCTGCTTCGTGACGTAATGTATGTATTCACGTGCATTGGCGGCTCTTGAAATATAGATTTTTGTGCCTAATTCGAATTTTTTTCATCTTCTCGTTAGTTTGTTTGCGGCCCGCCGGGTCAGCACATTGATTGGGTTGAGGCTGAAACTCAGACGCGTGGCCAGGGACTCGCGTCTGACCCGAGCCGGCCGACTCGGTGATCAAAGTGTTTGTGTTCCCCTGTGTCGGAGTGGCTGTAGAGATGGTGGCGCGCGTTAAGGGTTCGCCTTGCAATCCGCGGGGCGCTGGTTCGATTCCATCTCCTGCCGCGGCAGTGAAGACAACGGTGCAAGTTTCTAAAATCCCTCCCCCCCCCACCCTCCACTCGCAACGCCTCTGTCCACTCTGCAGTGTACACGGATTCGATCGGGCAGGCTGCGTGTGGTGGGGTAAAGTGTGGGTACTCGTGTGGGTGCTTCCACATCTTCGGACACATCTGGCCATCGTGGAAGAGTAGGCCAAAACAAACAGAAAAACCCTCCGGCGCTTCCTCGAGTGGAGGCCTCTTCCGCCTGCGAGTGACGTGAGAAGGCAGTTGCAGGGCTGCGCCTTTAACTCTTTACCTGTTCACTCCCCTAACTTAACGCGCTGGGCAAACCCCTGCTCCGAGCATCGGGGTGTCACGCGCGCATGACACTCGCATGGGCCGTGAGGTCGTCCGTCACGATCTCGTGAGTTCACCGGTGCCCGATCATCGTTCCTCTCCTTCTGGAGTTGTCTGTGTAAGGGTGTCAGAGTGATTCGACCGCTCTGTGAGACTGCGTTGGTGGTGGCGGTGGTATATAGGCGAGTTTTTGGGCAACGGATAACCCTTCTTCGTAGCATCTTTCTGCTATGAAGAAGGGTAGTTGCCCGAAACGTCGCCTTATTATAAATATACGTATTTGTTGCCTTGAAGGTCGGGTGATTTATTCATCTGTTGTGGGCGGGGGTTTTTTTTGTTGTTGCAATGACACGTGGACCGGGGTCAAAATGATTAAGTGAATTGTTGGGCCAGAGTTGGTGGGAGCGCTTCTTGGAAGAAAAAAAATACTGAACGTAATAATGAGAAGCAGCTTACCGAAGTCCCACAAGGAGGGAGTGTTTAGGCGGCGTGCATCGCCTGCGGGTCGCATATCGATCAGAGACACGCACGCCGGACCGAGACGATTAAAATAACAAGATCTTTAAAACAACAAAATAAGTGTCCCAAGGGAATCGCGGAGAGAAGCAAGCTCGGAATCACCCCTGAGATACCGGGAGAGGAGCACACGTGGACGAGAGAAACGGATGAAAATCGATCGGCATCGCGTTGACTGTCAAGTTAAAAGTGAGACTTGGGCGGGGGGCGCGTCGCTGGTAGGAATGATGGCCCGTGGTCGAGACGAGCGATGGAATGGCAGCCGAAGGAGGGAAACGCGCCCGAGAGGACGTCCACCGCCGCTTACGTTTAGCCGTGGCCAAGGATCAAACTCCGGCCGCACAGGTTCACAGTGCAGCGTGCTAACTGCTGCGCCACCACTCCGCAACACATGTCAACTGTCTGTAAAAGTTTGATTTAAAGCTTTCGTGACTGCAGGGATTCATATTCTTGATTCTTTCGTTAAGAAATTTGTGATAATTTTTATTGTTTTATATATTTTTTATTGTATTATTTCCCTTCTACGTGACTTTACCGAAAGAACCAAGAATATGTCTGTAAAAGGTGCAATAACTTGCTCACGCCACTGTTAGCGGAAGGGACTCCACTCGTGGAAGCTCTCCAGAAAGCCCCCGTAGACGGTCTTTGGGCCTCACTTGATACAGCAAATCTGGCTGTGACGGTCCCACCTGATGACAGAGACTTGTGTTGCCTCCGAAACGTCGTGATTTTTATTATTTTATTTTTTATTAATTTTAATTTCATTTTTTACCTACGTGACTTTACCGAAAAAACTAAGAGTATCTTGGCCTACTCTTGCACGCTCGCCATACGTCCTTGGAAGAGATGGGATTACCCACACTGCACCCCACCCCACACGGTCTGCCGATCGACTACCTGTGACGTATCCATTTACGCTGCTAAAGAAACGTGGACCTTTAATAATATTCTCAAATGCCCGCTCCAGGACGTGGAATCGAACCTGCGCGGCCTCACAGTTGCAGGTCCGGTGTGCCGTCATGCATGTACCTTGTGTTGAACTTCTTTCGCACCGTACGTAGCCAACCGCGCTATTCCGGAGGTGCTAACTACGAGGAGCCGCGGAATCTCCCAGCGGAGGGGAGGACTCGTTGACAAAACGCGTGGGAAGGATGCACGGCAGTAATATGAAAAGAGCAAAGATGATTAGACGTCTGGAGAGAGAGAGAGAGACGGGGGGGGGGGGGAGATGGAAGCATTTGTCGGGAATTTTTTTGGACGCGATGGGTCGCGTTGGAAGAATAAAAAAAAAATCTGGGGCAAGTTGGAAGGGTCACCCAGCATCATCTGCCAGATCTGTGGTCTGGCCTCCATCCCAAGCGCCTCCTCCGCAGCAGACGTTTGATGATGGATGATTAACCTTTAGAGTGTGGTTATTATTCATGCCTGATGAATGAAATCGAGCACTCCTAACAAGCATTGAAACGGTGGGGGGTGGAGTTGTTGACGGGAAGAGAAAAAAAAAGAAAGTTTGAACCAGAAAACTCAATGTTTTAATAACGGTGAACTGTAGCGAAAATATAAAATAAAAAGGTACGGCCGGATTGTTTTTTTTTTACGTTCTCCCCCTTGTTTTCCTAACGTGTTTAATGACCGCTCATGCTAAACGCAAACATGCTGTGTGTGGATTATTCACCGCCAGACGATTAAGGAAGAGCGGGGGGGGGGGAGGGGGGTTTTACAAGAAGAATGCGATTGCGATCACGTATAATAAGAATCATTGTCCTTTTTATATCGGGTCATTTACGCAAATTGCATCTCGAAACGCAGAACATCGCGATGCGCGCGTTAATATGGGGAAAGAAACAATGCACCGGAACTCAACGCAAACGCGGCGTGAACAAGATCAACGGTACGGGAAGGATGCATTGCAAAATGTTGGCACTCCGACTGATGCTCCTGCTGTTGTGGAGTGACTCATGCAGCCAGCTATGGCTGCAGAGTTTGGTAATACATATTTGGAATCTTTTCGTCGTTTATTGTGAAAATTCGGTCACAGTTCCTATGATCACTGTTTCATTGCTTTTATGGCTTTATTTTGGTGATTTTTGAAAAGTTTTTCGGTTTGGCCATGTTTGTTTGTTGTAGTACAGAGTTAGACTGATGGCCTTAATCTAAGTTGTCTTGTGGTTGGTGTTGTTGTTGTTTGACTTGCATCCCAATGGGATTTTTGCACACGGTGTTGGTGTACGGTGCTTTTTCTACAATATTTTGCTGTCTTTTCTTGGATTTTCTGTTTTCACATAGTCACGTTAAGATGTTTTCTTGTTCATGTTTTTTTTTTTGAGGTTGCACCCGATTCAAGAGCCGATTGGCTCACAGGGCTATACCTAATAAATGAAACTTGAAACTTGAAAAAACATGAACCCCCGAGAACACGAAAGAGACACTGAGAGAGAGACGACACGAACACGATCGGAGCCACAGAGATAGACTCAAGGTGAGCTGGAGTGAGGACACCGCTGAGACGCAACGCGAACAGGATGAGAGGTGCGCAGCAGAACACAACACGAACTACCGACGACACCACAGCAGAGACACGGACACGATCACGGGGGGAGGGATGGGGTACGGAGATGAACACAGTACGAACCAAAGGCAAGGCGACAGTGAACAGCGAACTACACGATGTTTTTATTTTTACCAGGTAAGGCCCCACTGAGCTATGCAGTTTTATTTTTTTGAGAAGCGGCCAGGCGATTGCAAATGATCGCTCGACGGAATGCCTTTATCACGTGGGGGATTGAAAAGGATCCAAATGTTCTAAACGCGTCATGTTGATTTTCGATGTGGAGGAGGAAGGGAAAAAACGGAGGACCCGGAGAAAAATCCACACGGCCACAGTGAGAGAGGCACGCGAACTCCAAAAATACAACAGGCGCCAGGGTCGAGATCGAACCCACGAACCTCCTGAATACCAGTCGAGGGAGACAATATCTCATATTCTTAGGTTTTTTCGGTAAAGTCACGTAGGTAAAACATTTCAATTAATAAAAGTAAAATAAAATAAAAATCACGACGTTTCGGAGGCAACACAAGCTTCCGTCTTCAGGTGGAACCGTCACAGCACGATAGCTGTATCACTTGCTATCGTGCTGTGACGGTTCCACCTGAAGAAGGAAGCTTGTGTTGCCTCCGAAACGTCGTGATTTTTATTTTATTTTTATTTTACTTTTATTAATTTAAATTTTTTTACCTACGTGACTTTACCGAAAAAACCTAAGAATATGAATCCTTGCAGTCACGAAAGCTTCAAATCTAGAGACAATATCTCGCCACCGCAGTGAAGACCCCCCTCTCCCCGCCTCCCCTCCCCGACGTTAGAAGAACGTCCCAGGGAGTGACCGCCGAGATGTCTTGGAGCACCAACGCTGCAGAATCCGCTGAGCTTCTTCACAGCAGCCCATGCAGAGCGCGCTCCCCCAAAGAAGGCAGCAGCATTAGGCCGGCGCGGTTGCTCCCGTCACCACCGTCCCGAGTTGCCAGATCAGCACCAGACAGGGAAAACGGGTGTTTCCGGCGCTTGGATTAATTCGTTCTGAGAGCGACGATCAGCAATTGCACAACGCTGATTGACCTTGCTAATGCGCGGCAAGTAATAGTCTTCAAATTAAATGAGATCGAGTTTACTTTTTCGACGTGGTTTTAAATGTGACGTCTTTTTTTGCTCTTTCTGGGGGTAGCAATAGCGTTGGCTCAACGGTAGAGCGATTAGGAGGTTGCGAATTCGTATTCTGCGTTGGGGCTTTATTGTGAGCCCAGGGGGTCAACAAAATCAGTACCAATGTGGGGAATTTCAACAATCTTGATTTGACTTTACCGAAAGAACCAAAGAGTAATTTCAACAATGTTTGTCCTATGGATACACTTGCACCCCACCATAGTAACGTGGAATTTCCGTTACCGGCTGTCATTGCTGTACACAGGAGATGAGCACCATCGCAACGCTCGCTTGCGCACGAAATCACTTTTGAGAATAAGGATAGTGTCTCGTTTAAACATTTTAATTGGGAATCATTTTCCAATGTTCACACTCGAGGCCACATTTTCAAACTTCAGTCGCCGGAACGAATCGACAAATCAATTCGTGGATCACTGTCGATTGTTAAGTTCACGATGCACGCGTGTCGGGGCATCTCACGTTCAATCATTTTCGTTTGGCATCCGTTGCGTGCAATGGGTTCACGTGATCGCTGCAGCCACGAGAGGCCGCTACATGGCACCGAAACGTTCCCAGATTCATAAATGGGTTTCCTCAATTGTGCCATTTAATCGAATTGCAAGGGCAGAGGACCCGCTACAACTGTGTTCTTCATTGCAAGGCCCGCGAGCCACCGGCTGTCCCTCGTGGCCTTTTTCATTGCGGGCCCCTCACGATACACAAATGTGAAACCACCACCATCGTATCACGTGACCTTTATGTTAGTATCAAAGTATAGAGAGTGAGAGTAGATTTCGATTTAAAGCTTTCGTGACTGCAGGGATTCATCTTCTTGGTTCTTTCGGTAAAGTCACGTAGAAGGGAAGTAATAAAATAATTAAAATAAAACATAATAAAATAATTCTTACGACGTTTCGGCTGCTTGCGTTGTGGCCGAAACGTCGTGAGAATTATTTTATTATGTTTTATTTTTATTATTTTATTACTTCCCTTCTACGTGACTTTACCGAAAGAACCAAGAAGATGAGTGAGAGTAGGTTTTACCCTTTCTGGCAGTAAAGCAGGTTGTTAAGATGTTCAGGCACCTTTTGCAAGGATATCTTTAGTAGGCCAATCGGTTACAAACACAATCCGTGCATATTCAGAGCATGTTTGTTTGCATGCTAGCCACAAGTGCTGTGTGTGTGGTTAACGCAAACCTGATTCCTCGCAAAAGGTTTATGTTTTGTGTTTGAATATCTTAACACATCCTGTTTTATTGCCAGGAAGGGTAAAGCCTATTCTTATTTTCACCCCGTCGTGCTGTCAAACCCCCAATGGTTTAAAATGTGTGGTGGCCCTCACATGGATGTCGTATCGGTGAAAGTGGCCGCCCTCTGAAAACGAGTGAAGAACACTGCCTTACAGTCTGACGAGTAGTCGTGTCATTGAGCCTGCTTAGCCTCACTGAGCTTTTTGGATATTTTTTTTTCAGGATCGCCCTGCATTAGGACGTCTGGCCAATTCCAATGTCAAGAGTGCCGCTTTCAGGTGCGAAGAAGCTGCAATGTCTGGTGAGAGAAAAAAAGGATAGGTTAAATAAACCCACTTTCTGCACTGCCATCTCCTGGACAAATCACATCCCACCACTGTTTTTTGGCAGTTTCACAATTTCGACGTGATTCGCCGCGGAGATGGAGCAATGAGAATTCGGCTCGTGTCCAGGTGCTGGGTGGATTACCACGTCGCGGGACTGTGACGGATGGCGACGGCTTGGGGGAGGCGTTCATCCAGCAGTGGATAAACCATGGCTGGCGATGGTCATGCTGATGACGACGGTGATGATTTGAGCGATGGGATCACCTGCGCGTTTCGTGTTACGGATCCTAAAAAAAAACCTAGGGGAATGGGTCAAAGGTTGTGAAGCCCTCTTGCAAAGAAACGCTCGGTGACCCAAATTCAATTCCGCTGCCTGGCCAAGTCCTGCGCTCAAGTGTGAAATTAGGTGGGGTTTGAGTCGTGTTTGCGCGTGTGTGTGTGTGTACCAATGCATGTCTATGTATGTTTGTATCTTTGTGATAGTGCAGTGGTTAGCGCAATGTGCGGCCCGAGTTCGATTTCCGCTCACAGGCCAAGATCAGTGGCGAGCTATATAAAGCGGTCCTGGGCCTCCCCTAGGTCCACTCAGCCTGAGATGAACACAGTACCTTGTGAAATGTTGACTTAAAACAATCGTGACTGCAGGAATTCATATTATTGGTTATTTCGGTAAAGTCACGTAGATAAAAAATAAAAAATAAATTAAATATAAATAAAAAAATAAATTGTGTTGCGATCGACACGTTGTGGTTTTTTGCTTTTAATTTTAATTTATTTTTTTATTTAAAAAATGGTTTATATCTACGTGACTTTACCGAGAATACAGTACCTGGTGATTCTGATATAAAGGTATCTGAGCTTGGCGCTGGCCACCGATCCACCGCCTCGTGTGCCGTGCCGGCTTTCGTAGGTGCTCGCTAACAGCACTTGCCCCAGCAGTATGTTGAGGCTATATGGGGGACATGTGGCGTGGCGTGTTTATGAAAGCCAGGTATGCTCGGGCTACGCGCCTTGGCCTTGTATTCACTACAAATCCGCCGCTGAACTGGGAATGACCTAAAAAGCAGGGGCAGCTGTGAACACATTTCTCCATGAATGGGATTTTGATTCGCGGTGTTTTCTTAATATTTATATTATAATTACTGAAATAATATTACTGCGACTAACTACTTATTACTTTTTTTTTCATTATTTTACTTAATTATACTCCGCCGAGTTTTTACTTACAAAAAATAAAACTGCATGGCCGACACGACACCTTCCTCTTCGCCTGAAATCAATAAGCCCACTGTTTCTGTACAGCGCCCTTACCTTGAGACGTGGTCGCGTTCAGCCGCGGTATAAATCTACATTCGTGTGCCATTAAAATATGCTTGTGCTCGCAATCCACCACAACGCTGCGGTTATTTTTTTTTTACATAAAAAGTAAATACCGCAATTACTTGCACGTGTCTGCTGCAATCGTAACTGGTCAAGGCATCGCCCTGCAAATGTCTTGCTCGCGTCTTTGCTTGTGGGAGAACGTCCGCCACGAGAGAAAGGCCCTCGAGAAATGGGTAAGACGTCCACGGTCTTCTTGGTTCTTTCGGTAAAGTCACGTAGAAGGGAAGTAATAAAATAATAAAAATAAAACATAATAAAATAAAATAATTCTCACGACGTTTCGGCTACAACGCAAGCAGCCGTCTTCAGGTGAAGGTCCACGGATTAATGCACAGCTGGGTCGATGAGTCGATACATGCGATTGGTAATTCAAAGGTAAAAGTTATCGTCTGTTTGTCTATCCCCGGTTTTTCGCAGCTGCGTTTCCATTATTTCCTCTGTTAAACTAATTATTTGATGATGATGTTGCTGCTGCATTGGACGTGCTGCACAAGCACAATAAACAACAACAAACCTACGCAACACATTCCTCAGTAACACTGTGTGCGGCCTTGAAGGAAAAACACATCTAATAGGCGACGTTTCGGGCAATGGCCCACCCTCGTAGCACATAAATATAGAGGCCAGAGAGAGAGAGCGATATATAATAAGGGTTGGAGATTGAACTTTACATGCTCAGTCCCAATGGTGCTAAGTGCAGTCTCTACCCCGTATTAACTCTCTCTCTCTCTCTGTGGCCTCTCTACGTGGTATGACCAAGGGCCATTTCTCGAAAGAACGACGCCTTAAATATATTTGTTATTTCTTTTAAGGCCACGCAGTCTTTTTGGACGAACGCGTTAGGGGTTAGAGAGTAGTTGTGTGGGTGTTTTTTTAATTCTCTCGTGTCACACACAAGGTCACCACTCCGAAGGTAAACACTCCAAGACGCGGTCGCTCGTATTCCATCTGCAAACAATCACCTAACTGGACCTCTCCTCCCCGTGTCCACACGGCGGACACATCAGGATTTGAATCTCGGAAGTAGCTCTGAGAGATCTGCTTCTGCGGACCGTTCTCCATCTCGTGGCGTGACGCCGATCGCTCAATCGGGGTCAAATGTGGCGACACATTGCCAAAAGAATGGAAGATATAATTTATTATAAAAGTAAAAAAAAATAAAAAATAAACCCTTGAAATGATTGATGTCACTTCAAGCGGTCCATATACAGAAATAACTCAGCTTCACCAGGGTCACGCATTGCTTTATATTTCAACCCACACGGAAGTTTCAACCGCACCTCCGATTAAGCACGGCTGGCTACGTACGGTGCGAAAGAGGAGCGACATACAGTCCTTACACACGCACCACGCAATTCCGTTGTGAATACCACGCTCAACTGCGATTGCCCCAGTAGGGGGCGACACTGGACTTTACGTGATGCGCTTTTGGATTGTACCGCGTGATGTTTGGCATGATGTCCGACGTTCCGCTCCAATTGCGGGCGACTTTTTGCCAAAGGAGCTCAATTCGTGCATCGATTCCTAATGGACAATTGGACGACGTGCGCTTTGAGTGACTTAGTGGTTTAAGAAGCGAGACAGGGTGTTCTTATGGGCAGAGGTTGGGATGGTTCAGAGCTCAAATTACTGAGCCGGCACCGCTGAAACGTCGGACATTATGCCGAATACCACGTGGTGCAACTATGGTTGCCAATTCTGACTGAAGCTATTCCGGAGAGATGGTTATTTATGTACTTACTTTTTTTTACATTTTTGTCTTTAAATCTCCCGGATTACTTTAAATCGTCACCGGGTGATCGATGCCAATTTCAGTGAACACTCCCGGTACAACCAGAAAAAAAAACAACACGGCAACACAGCCGAGACAATCTACGCATTATTAAAAATTGTGGCTGTGTACGAGACGTGTTTGTTCGTGAGCCAAACCACACATCACGAGTAATGCATGACCTCTCCCGGCTGGTTCGCGGTTTGGCCACGGGTGAGGGACACGGGGACAAATTTAATTGGGCGAAAGTTATGGAACTTTACCCAGGGCCCAAACATCTCCAGAGGCGTCCCATAAACAAAAAACATTGCACTTGTTTTTTTCTTCAACATGTCTGAACGTGGCCGCACGTCACCTGAAAGGGATGAGGGCCGATGGGAATAACTACTGAGTGGCAGATGAAGTAGTTACTACAGTACCCCTATTTTAATTTTACGAGGTAAGGCCCACTGAGCTATATATAGCTCTTTTTAAATCCTTTATATTAAGTTCGCTTGCTTGCTTAGGACCGTGCAAATCTTTCGGTCGTTTTTTAACCCACCTCCCGTGATCCAATCGAGCTGACATTTTCCACACAGACTCGTTGTGCGTGACAATTAATGTTCGTGAAAAAAATTTCCCAAAATGTTACACTTTTTAGGCAAAAAAAATGTATTTTACATATATTCAAATAGAACGCATTCATGGCTTTGGCTGAACGACAGAGTGTAAGAGCCCAGAGCGTAACCCCTCCACAGGCCGTGGCGGAGTAGCGCAGTTGGTAGCGCCCTCGCTTCCCATGCCAAAGGTCGCGGGATCGATCCCCGCGTCCTCCACAGGCGAATATGTTTTTAAATCCTTTATATTAAGTTCGCTTGCTTGCTTAGGACCGTGCAAATCTTTCGCTCGTTTTTAAATCCTTTATATTAAGTTCGCTTGCTTGCTTGCTTGCGTGCTTGCTTACGACCGTGCAAATCTTTCGGTCGTTTTTTAACCCACTTCCCGTGATCCAATCGAGCTGACATTTTCCACACAGACTCGTTGTGCGAGACAATTAATGTTCGTGAAAACATTTTTCAAAAATGTTACACTGTTTAGGGAAAACAATTTAAATATTTAATTACCAATTTCTTAATACTGGCAGAAAATCATCTGACCCATAGGTGGCAGCCATCTCAAGCCAGAGGACGAGAGGACTCTAGCCGCCACGCATATAAAGGATTTATAGTGAAAAACTTTGTTTTTACGGGTTTACTTGTTAAATCCTTTATATTAAGTTCGCTTGCTTGCTTAGGACCGTGCAAATCTTTCGGTCGTTTTTTAACCCACTTCCCGTGATCCAATCGAGCTGACATTTTCCACACAGACTCGTTGTGCGTGACAATTAATGTTCGTGAAAATGTTTCCCAAAATGTTACACTTTTTAGGACAAAAATATTATATTTAATTACCAATTGCTTAATGGTGCAATGCAATCACCTGACTCATAGGTGGCAGCCATCTCAAGCCAGAGGACGAGAGGGCTCTAGCCGCCACGCATATAAAGGATTTATAGTGAAAAACTTTGTTTTTACGGGTTATACTTGTTCAGAAGTCACCTGGCCACAAATTATAGCTCAACGAAGTGGCTTCTTATCACGTAGAAATGTACAGCAGTCGAATACTCTCAACGAGAACCCGCAGAGAAATCCACGAGACCACACGCAGACAGCATGCAAACATCAAATACACAGGCGTCGGGGTCGGCATCAAAAACCACGACATCCTGTGTACAAATCGACGCATTTAACATCTCGCCACCGTGACGCCCTAGTTGAATGGACGACCCCTGCTTTGAGTTTCCCAGGGACAAAGACGCCTCCCACGCGGGAATACAGTTCCTGTGTCGAGAATCGGACCATCACGGCCGATCGGCGTGCGTGCCCGAGTCGATATCCGGCTCTCTCTCTCTAGCCTTGAACTCTGCGCGCTGATAACCGCTCACGCCTGCCGATAACCGCCCATCACGCCATACACGGACGACCGAACAGGCGGTGGGGAAATGGGGGTAAAGGTGCAAGCCCCTGCAATTGCTCGTACACGCCACTGCTGAAGGAAGGGCCTCTGCTCGGAGGAGCCCTAAATGTACGTTGGACTTCTTTCGCACCGTACTAATCGGAGGCGCGGGGGAAGAACAAGAAACTGAACACAAAAAAGCAGTTCGAAAGAAACGAGTTTTCAAATTAGATTTTAATGTGCATGGCTCCAGTGGCTTCCCAGTAAAGAGCCCATGTGGAGGGTATTTGGTCTCTTTTGCCCACGCTGGCAAGATGTCTTCGGAAGATGCAGACGACTTGGGGCAAGTTTGTTAAATTCCCAACCAGCCCACCTCGCCCTACCCATCGGCAGGCCGCCTGCAGTGCTGTAAGACGTGGGTTCTCCCACCGGATCTTTGCGCCGCGGTGGCAAGACGTTAACTCACTCGCCTGGTATGCAGTAGGTCGTGGGTTCGATCCCGACCCTGACGCCTTTTGTATATTTGGAGTGTGCGGTGTTTCTCTCCGCATTTAGAAACATGCATTTGAGAGTATTTGGCTGCTACATTATTCCACGCGATAAGCCACATCGTTGATCTACCATGTGTGGCCAGGTTGCTTCTGAAACATAGGCATATAACTCAGTGGGCCTTCACCTTCTTGGTTCTTTCGGTAAAGTCACGTAGAAGGGAAATAATAAAAATAAAACATAATAAAATTATTCTCACGACGTTTCGGCCACAACACAAGCAGCCGTCCTCAGGTGAAGAACAGGTCTGTCGGAAAGACAGCGTCTGAATGAACACCACCAGGCTTGGCAACCCAGCTTAAATATACGCTGCCAAGCCTGGTGGCGTTCATTCAGACGCATTCAGACGCTGTCTTTTCGACAGACCTGTTCTTCACCTGAGGACGGCTGCTTGCGTTGTGGCCGAAACGTCGTGAGAATTATTTTATTATGTTTTATTTTTATTATTTGCCTTCTACGTGACTTTACCGAAAGAACCAAGAAGATGAATCCCTGCAAGTCACGAAAACTTTCAATCGAAATTCAGTGGGCCTTACTTGGTGAAATAAAAAATTTACCCGTAAAAACAAAGTTTTTCACTATAAATCCTTTATATGCGTGGCGGCTAGAGTCCTCTCGTCCTCTGGCTTGAGATGGCTGCCACCTATGGGTCAGATGATTGCCTGCCACCATTAAGCAATTGGTAATTAAATATAAAAAAAAATCCTAAAAAGTGTAAAGTTATGGAAAAAAAATTCACGAAAATAAATTGTCACGCACAACGAGTCTGTGTGCAAAATGTCAGCTCGATTGGATCACGGGAAGTGGGTTAAAAAACGACCGAAAGATTTGCACGGTCCTAAGCAAGCGAGCAAGTGAACTTAATATAAAGGATTTAAAAATAGGGTTATTTTAGTCTGGCCAGCGTAGCAGAATAGGCCGAATGCCTTTTCGAAAGGCTCCTTCTGGTGGAGGCTCTGCTGCCAGCAGTAGCATGAGCAAACAATTGCAGGGATGAACCTTTACCTCCTTTTCACCCTTTCAGTTTCCAAAAAAAAACTAATCTAACACGTGCCATGTTATTTCATTGCAGTTGTTGGTGCCCGGGCTGAGAGACCGTCGACCTATAACGCTCCAGAACCCAATTGAATCATTATCCACTAAGAACCTGGTGATTCAATTGTGTTCTCGAACCCAGGTTCTCAGTAGTGCTGGGCCTCAGTGTCTCTAACGGGTCTAACCCCTGTGCCACTCGGCCACGTCACGTCTATTATTCGTGTTGAGCATTGGCTTAAGATCTCGGAGCCCAGAGCAACAATGCGTTCACTTGATATTAACTCATTGTTGCAAGCAGTATAATGCATTTCCACGCTATACCATAATGCAGTGGCTTTTCAATGGGGCAGAGAATAATACAGCGGATGCACATTTATAACATTAAACATGGCTCATTTGATAAAATACAATAAATTAATTACGCTCCAAATCTCCGGTGTGCGGCGGTGAACGATGCAAATTAATGTCGACGTACGCGCAAATGAACTAATTGGCTGTTGTGTGACTTTTGTCATTTGTTCCTGAATTTATTATTAATGAATACATTATAAATAAATTCCTGAGATGATAATAAATTAGTAATGATGATGATTACGGCGTCTTTGTAAGCTAAAATGTTCACAATCAATTAATGCATTTATAATTGCATAGTGTCGCGACACATTTTGAGTAATGGGTTATCGAAATGTGTTTCTAGAAATAAATAAAGAACATGGGCTTTAAAAAAAACATACATTGAACCTAGGGCAATTATTGAGTGTGACTGAGAGATAATAAATGTCTAGGCTCATTTCTGAGGATGCGTCGGCATTCAACTGCTTACATGAAATGTATTATTATAATAATGATCACGTATTTATACAGGAAAGCCACACTGATTCCAAGGACAATTTGTCAGGAGCGTCCTGGTTTTTTATTACGACGCGAATTAATAAAAAAGAACCTCTATTTTATAAAGCACTGTACGCAAAAATGAACTTACACTCACGTAATGTAGACACAATCGAAGCGAAATGGATAGCTGATAAAAACAATATCAATGACCACCAACAAAATGAAGAACTACGATGAAAGCGACTAATCATAATAATATTATTGCAGAGCAACGCAAATCAGACAACAACATTGTTTTTTGAATCTTAAGCTCCAGGGGAAGCCTGCAGTACAAAGAGGTGAGTTTTAAGACGTGATTTAGGAAGTGAAACAGACTCATAATCCTCTTGGTTCTTTCGGTAAAGTCACGTAGAAAGGAAATAATAAAATAATACAAATTTTACATAATAAAATACAATTCTCAGGTGAGAATTGTATTTTATCATGTTTTATTTTTATTAAACATAATAAATACAATTCTCAGGTGAGAATTGTATTTTATTATGTTTCATTTTTATTATTTTATTATTCCGTTCTACGTGACTTTACCGAAAGAACCAAGAAGATGAATCCCTGCAGTCACGAAAGCTTTAAATCGAAATTAAGGCTCATAATCCTTAATGAGACGTGGAGGGGGATTCCAAAATATCGGATTTGTTCATTATGCAAATGGTAGGAAACCGGAGCACCCGGGGCGAACCCACTCGCGCGAGAGGGGACAACGCTCAATCCCCGTTACGCATGGAAACGGGTGGCGATTCGTCCACGCTCGCCGTAGCGCCTTCTCCTGGCGAGCCACGGCGAAGGGGGTTTCACAACATCTGTGTGCACGGTGACCCACCAACCCCTTCGCCTCCACGGTGCTGTGGCTGACAGGCAGCCGCGTGAAAGCGTCGCCACCACGGCCGCCACGCGGTTACAGGAATGGGCGAACGAGAGTCAAGTGGAAGCACTTTCTTTGAAACTTATGAATGAAATCGGCTCAACCAACGTGCAGAGGAACGCTTTCAATCGGTGCTTCGCTATCTGCCGTGACAATAAGCTTTGGGAACTTTGGACGCTGACAAAAAAAATGGAAGAAAAGAAAAGAAATATCATAAGGGTGGAGTTTGACTTTTATATTTGTGGGGGAGTGGGGCGCGGTCGTATCTCATATTAGGAATCGCGAGTGCATATAATTAATTAATAGATGTTTATTCTTCATTGTAAACTATTGGTTCTTTCGGTAAAGTCACGTAAAAGAAAAATAATAAAATAATAAAATTAAAACATAATAAAATAATTCTCACGACGTTTCGGCCACAACGCAAGCAGCCGTCCTCAGGTGAAGAACAGGTCTGTCGGGAAGACAGCACCTGAGGACGGCTGCTTGCGTTGTGGTCGAAACGTCGTGAGAATTATTTTATTATGTTGCATTTTTATTATTTTATTACTTCCCTTCTACGTGACTTTACCGAAAGAACCAAGAAGATGAATCCCTGCAGTCACGAAAGCTATTTAAATCGAAATATTGAATATTAATTAATAAATGTGTTCAGTTTGGGCGGGGCATTGTCCCCCCCCCCGTGCCCCCCCCCCCCCCACCAAACTTCGCCATGAATAATTGTAAATTACATTTATCAAGTGCATTTGAACGAAGGTGCTCAAAGTGATGGACATCACAAAACAAATAAACACGTCTATGGCAAGGAGTTCATTGAGACCCGAAGGCACGGGGAACGTACGTGCGTGGAAAGTGCACATTATCAGAGACGCAGAGAGGAACGAACATTTAGTGATCGATGTTGCGATGAGCACTCTTGGCAGGGCACATTTAAGGAGTGCTCCAGAGTGGTCGGTTGAAGTGACTTCAGAAATCAGAGTATTTCTTTATTTATTCGCCTTTTGCCCGTCCAAGGACGGGTGTATTGCAGTAAATCTGAAATTTGCAAGCGAAAAGCAGACCGCGACGTGATATTAATTGCGTCCATTCGTGTGCAATTTTTAAGGGGGCGGTGACACAGACTTCTTTCATTTATAGGTTATAATCCCGTGTTCATCACGACGTCATTTTTACTTCAAATATGACGTCACAAAGCTCTGCCCCCCCCCCCCCCAAAAAAAAATAAAACATGCTTCAAATCGCTTTAAACTATTGTCATTGTAGTGCGTATTTAATGTGCCGCTGCACTCTGCTGTTGTAGGAGAAAACATTTATTTAAAAGTATATTTAATTAAGTAGAAGGTGTTGTCTATATTTATTTAAAGTTGCACAATTTGACGTGACGTCATATTTCTCACCCCCCCCCCCCCCCCCCATCGTCACAAATGTTTGACTCCCCCCCCCCCCAGGTCCTAGGTGCGTGACGTCATCTATGGACGGCCCCTTATCACGAGTGCTTAGGAATGTCATACTCATCAGATATGATCTATCCAGACCATGTCAGTCATTGGGATTGTTCAGCCACACTTCACCATGCTGCTCAGTAAATATGGGGGTGAGGGTGGGGGGGGCGCGGGGGAGGTTGGGATATGACGTGCCACTGATGTTAGCCGCGGTAGGGACTCAGGTGATCCAGGTTCATAGTGCCACCGCTGCATGTACATGTTGTGCGGGTCGTGGGCTTTTATTTCACAATAATTCACCACGTTGGTCTTGGTGTGAAGGTGGGGAAGGAATGGTGTGTGTACCTGGGAGCATGGTAGTGTACCGTACAACAATTTTGTATGTTTGGCTTTTACTGCCCTCTGCTGCCCACAATTAAGTATTTGCTGCGGCAGTACAAATACCATATCCAAGCGGTAGCCCCTAAGGGGGAGAGATTAAACCATAACCCGAAATAGGAATACCAGCTGTAGCTTAGTGCGAGGAATCTTATGCAGATATCTCTCTATAGCAAAGGAAATGCATATAGGCCAGGAATTATAGCGTCTCAGATGAGGATGAAGTTCCAGATGGCAAACGTACAATTACAATGGGGGCAAAAAACACGCGAATACATCGATGCATTCCCATTACGAATAACATGCCTTGCGGCGGTTGTGCTTTAAAATTAATATCTAAACAATTGTGGGTGAGGAGAGATCTCAACTGGAAGATCCTTTTCCACCCGTGGGGTCATTTCACCTGTGGACGTTTCAACAGCCAATCACGACGATGCCAGTAATGATGATGACAATAACAGGGCTGCAATTTTCATAACGCGCGGCGAAAAATTTCACGGAGACGAAAAATGACCGCGACCTCCGGGGCACGAAGCCAATCTCCGTTGAGCTCGAACGCCGGGCTAGAAAGTGCGGTGCGGCGGTCTTCATCGCAAGGCCCCACGGGTCACTGACAGCCCCTGGTGGTCTTTAGTGCGGCCCCTTGACGTGCGGCCCACCGACAATAGACAAAAATGTGAAAACACACCACCCCCCGTCCACCCCGTGGTGCTGTCAAACCCCCAAATGTGTGACGGCCCTCACGCCCTGATGTCTTATCGGCGAAAGTGGCCTCCATCCGAATATCCGTGAGGAGCACTCGCGCAGAGCCTTTAAGTGTCTCAAGTGCCCTCGAGAAGGGCCGTCTCTCCCAGCCCATGGATCGTGCACCCCATGGATGCTGGGTGGCCGGGTCTTCTCGAGTGCCACTTCCTCGGACCTGCAATGCATTGCCGCGAGCTCCTAGTCTCCGTGTGTTCGTTCAGAAGTGAGTGCGAGACCCACTGTATTGCTTTCTCCCTAAAGTGCATTTTATCGTTCCGTGTTTTACCTGATTATATCTGGGCATTTGTTTGTACAATATGTTTTGGATATCCCCCTTGAGTGCGGGTGATATTACGTTTCGAATAAAAAAAACCTTTCAAACCTGTTTTTTTTTTCCCAACCTTTAAAAGTACGCGTTGTAGATTGAATGCTGTCGCGAAAGTGGATCAGGGTGGAATTCCAAACGTCGGCGGGCTGCCACGCAAGACAAAAAAAACTACGATCGGCAGTGACAGGGCCATGTCCTTGGTAGCGAGATATAAGAAGAAGGTATAATCATGAGACCTTTAATTGAATACCTGCTGAGCATTAACCCCTGGGAAGTGGCCTGGAACGGCAGGAATTAAAGGTCCCCAGGATTAGTTGTTAAAATGTTCAGAGATGACATGGCCATGGTTGGAGAAGCATCTTGTGGTGAGATCTTCCCCTACCCGAAATAAAACTCAACGCATTCGCCAATAACACTGTGACCTTAAAAGTATGTTTTTATATAGACGTCGTTTCGGGCAATGACCCTTCATAGCACGTGAAAAGGACAATGGCCCCCAAACATGTATGTATTATGAAAGAGGTCCATTGCCTAAACCGTCGCCTAGTATATGTATTCTTCAGTTTAAGCCAGTGTTATTGACGAATGTGTTATTTTTCGATTTAAAGCTTTCGTGACTGCAGGGATTCATCTTCTTGGTTCTTTCGGTAAAGTCACGTAGAAGGGAAATAATAAAATAATAAAAATACACACTGTCTCCCCTGAGGACGGCTGCTTGCGTTGTGGCCGAAACGTCGTGAGAATTATTTTATTATGTTTTATTTTTATTATTGTATTACTTCCCTTCTACGTGACTTTACCGAAAGAGCCAAGAAGATGAATGTGTTATTGTTGTTGTTGTCATTATTCGTGCTTGTACAGCACTGCCAACGCAGCAGCAGCAGCGCCACCAGACAATGTTTCATTGCCCCTTAGCTATCGCCTTAAATTGCTTAGATATTAGTTATCGAACGTATACGGTACAACACTCGAATGTCTCGAGACTCAGAGGGCCACCTGACCTGGCTTGACTGTTCCCTGAGACTTCAAAAAAACGCACGTGGCACTTTACTCATGCGGAATCACTGTACTGGAATGGGACTGAGTGACCTTTTGATGGCAATGCTTTCTCACCCACTCGTGATTTCAACATCACTTTGCTCAGCGGCGGCCTCCCTCTTTCATATCCCAAATCTTTTACAGGAGCACGTGTGCAATTCTGGTAACGGGAAACTAGGCAAACCCGCAGAGTCAAGAAGCAGTGACGCAACTCCGTTTTCGTTCACGTAATCTCCAAAGACCTCATTGAGGAGAGGCGTTGACATTGGCGGTCGGGACGGTGCCATGCATCCGCAGTGATCTAATGATTATTTAATACTGTACTTCATATGTATAATAACCAATTTTCATGTTTTGTGTTATGATAATTTTCATATATTTAAAAGCTCATTTGTGTATTTACTTAAGGTCATTCATGAAAAAAAGATAGGTTTTAATAGGCCAATACCATTATCCGCGAAATGTTCTATTCACGAGCGTGCCCGGAACGTATCCCTCACGAATAACGAGGGAATCCTGTGTGCACGTTAAAATAATGGTTTACTTATTTATTCATGACAACCACACCCGGCCGTTTGACTCGTTTTCAGGAGGGCGTGTTACCTGCTACAATGGCTCTTTACGTGAAGATATTTGCAGCCAATTAATGAGTTGTTTATTAAGGTGGGAGTGAAACCGGATCAACGGGAGAAAACGCCCCGTACAGATGAACACAGATGCACTGCCTACTCCTGGCGAGCCAGAGTTATGGCAACCCCCTCGGGAAGGTAGTTTCGCAACGTTGATCCAACGTTTCGTGCCTCCTGCATACAGTTTGGTCATTTTTAACGAGCAACGCGAATGAATTTGCAGGAAACTATTGAAGAAGTGAATTGAGGAGGGCAAGGCTGCTTAGGTTGGGCTCAAGAAAAATATGAGCGAAACAAAAATCATAAGCAACAATTTTGTAAAGCGAATGAAGATACGAGTCAGAGGGACAACACGTCAAAATCAGTGCCGGATTAAGCTAGTGCGGGGCCTGTAGCTGTAGCATATGTTAAAAAGGGGCCGTCAATAAATAAACACATAATCATTAAAACACTATTTTTTTACTTGCATAGTAAAGTAATTGTATTTTTTATTTGCTATGCAGCCAGATAATACGACAAATCGCTAACTTTAAACACCCAGTCGTTCATAAAAGTTGAAGGCAGTATAGTACTATAGCAATAGAGCAGGTGCAGAATCACTGAACCGGAATTTTTCACTTGAAAGCATTTAGCGCGGGGCCCTTCAAAGTGCGGGGCCCGTAGCTACATGTGCAACTTTTGCTACGAGGATAATCCGGCACTGATCAGAGTGTGAATACCATGAGTCAACGTGGTACGTTGGGTCAATGTTGGTCCAACGGTACCAGCCAAATGCCAACTGTTGACCCAACGTGTGCATGCTTACTTAGGATGGTGTTAAATAGCGCCGCTAACTCCTCTTGTCCATTGTATCTCTCTGGCATCACTGTTACTGTGCTGTGAAGAAGGGCCATTGCCCGAAACGTCGTCTGTTTTATTATTATTTCATTTGAATGTCACGCACAGTGTCATTGACAAACGTGTCGAGTTTTGGTTTTGCTGTTTGTGCACCACTGCCAATGCTGCAGCAGCAGCAGCTGAATAAAAGACAAATAATCCCCATATAGCCTTAGACTGTTGGGGCAAGTGCTGTTAGCGAGTAGAAACATAGGAAGCCCGGCGCAGTGCACGAGGGGGGTGGGTGGCCAGCACCACGCCCGGCCGCCTTTGTCTCCCCAGCAGCGATGTTTTTTAGACATCGCACCAGGTACTGATTTGAGGCTGAGTCGACCTAGGGGGAGGCCAAGGACCGGTTCAGATAATCGTCACCGATGTTGGTGGCCGTGAGCGGGAATCGATCTCGGGTACGCCGGGTTGGTTAGCGCACGCGAGCTAACCGCTATCCTACCGCATCACGAACACCACCACCACCACCGCATTTGTTTACTGTTGACAAAATCACATTTTTTTTAAATGACAACAACAATAAATAAATAAATAACATTCAATACCCCCCTCCCTCCAGTAGGCGCTTCTCCTATTGGCCAATCCGCTCCAGCCTTAAGCCCCGCCCTCGCGACCACGTCGACCAATGAGAGGCGCGCCCAGGCCAGTCGGCGCTTTCAGTCGCCGGGAGAGATGGAGGCGAGAGGCCGGTGGGTTCCGTGAGTGTCCCCCCCCACCCTCCCCGCGTCTCCCTAGCAACAACATCCTACAGCGTATAAGCATTGTAATGACCCTTATTTAGTTTGTGTACTAAGCGACTAATTCCGATAGACCCCCCCCCCCCTTCGTCAATTGTCGTTAGCGGTGTCGTTTGTTGTTAGTAAGCTTCTCCCCTCCCTCTCATCGCCCATGTGTTGTGCGCTTGTTGATATCCTGTAGGGGTAGGCCCCTGGCTAAATTGTTTGTTAAGTTTCCCGTTGCAGTTGTTACGAATCGCATCATCCTCTCTCTCTGATGGCGAGAGGACGATAAGAAGCGAACGCGTTGGGAATTGCACATTCGTACGGCGAGCACGAATTAGTGATATACTTGTAAATTAGTACCTGCTTTATCGACCATGGGGTGATTAAGGGCCGAGTGGATGTCACGCCCGGATTTGAACTTGAATCCCTGTAAGTTGTCAGGCCGTCGTGAATGTACCGTACAGCCAGAGACACAATAATTGTCACTTTAAAGGTGTATTTTTCACTGGGCTATCTATATGCCACGTGTGTTCTCCCTGCCTCCATCTGACCGGCGTGGTGAAGTATGGTGAAAGTTACCAGGGGAGTGAAGTATGAGCCAAGGACCCCCACGTAATCCGCAGGGTGTGGGAAGCCACTGAATCCAACAGTGAATTGATTAAAAGGGCTGCTGTACATGTACTTTATTTATGAGAGGTGATAAGTTGAAGTGTTTGCTGAAATTATATCAAGGTATGTCTAAGCATATTTTATGTGTTAGAATACGCATGACAAATTCATTCACAGTCGAAGGTTATCGCATGAAATGCAGGGAAAACTACATCGTGTTTAGGTTCAGGATGTGTACATTAAGGCTGTAATTTTGCACAGCTGTGAGGTTTGAATTGTATTATGAGCAACTCAGTCATGTCAGGACATGGGTCCATCGCTGTTCGTTTTAAAAGTATATTACTTGATTGTTGTTTCAAAGCAGATTTTTTTTTAAAGTAGAAAACTCTTGATAACTTTCTGCGTCACGTCAACACTAAAACAACTGATGTGTGATTTGGACAGCGCAGGCTACATACAGAACGTTACATATTGTGTGTATTTTTTTTAAAATAATTCTTCAAATTTCGCAATCGAGTGGAGTGGTGGCGCAGTGGTTGGAGCACTGCTCTATGAACTCAGCGACTCATGTGAGTTTCATTCCTTGCCATGGCAATCGGCAGCGGTGAATGAGATTCCACAGTGACCATCCTGGTGAAGTATGGTTAGATCTCTCGTGACCCTTCATTCAGCAGGGGATTGACAAAGCGGCTGTGCGAATATCTGTAGTTGAATTTTAAGCGGTAATAGTATTGTTGGTACTGAATGTTTCAAATTATTTAACAAACCCTCATGGTAAGCTCTTGCCGAACTTGGTGAGCAGGTTTAGGCGGATGGTTGAGTGGTTTTGCAGCAAGCTTATATAACAAGATTGGCGTTTAAAGCGATTGTGAGTACATTGTGTTCAAGTACATTGTGTGTACATGATGTGTAGATGTTACAGTCTCTTTTGACATTCCACTGCTGGATGATTCCCCTCCCCCCAAGTCGTGGAGGTTATTATTCTGATTCTCTGCCAAAGGAACCGGTTGAATGTAAACATCTCCCTCCCAAGAATTCCAACCTTACCTATAAACTCACTCGTGTCTCGCCATTTATTTTTATCAAATCCGTCCCATCAATGATGGAATGTGAATCCCTGCAGTCACGAAAGCTTTAAGTCAAGATTTAATGCTCTGTGTGTTTGTATCAAATGTGAGCGCCTATTCTCGCATTTAATTCGTGTTTGTGAGCACTTGTTTTCGCATTTAATTCGTGTTTGCGTCGGCTTAAAAGCCTCGCCGCTTGAATGCCACTCGAATGCCACTCGAGAGGCAAACGACGACGATGTTGATGAAGTACGGAACCCGGACAAATCGCTGGGCATAAAATTACACTCGAAAACAAGTACAGTGGTACTTTGCGTAGGTTAAAAGCCACCACACATACCTAGTGGGGGTGGCTTCAGTTTCACAAGCGCCGGCATGGGACGGCAGCTATTTATAACGAGACTTCAGGAGCCCACTCACTGTGTCTGTCATCGGCACCAGTGTGTTTATTCGTGGCGAATGTTTTTCATTGGTGAAGTTGAATGTTACTAATAGAGGGGGGAGTTATTACCAGCAGCAACTATGATCTAACCACTCCTGGATGAAGGCCGCCTCAAGCCATCACCATCCATCATGGTCATGTGATGCAACCATCCACCCAGATTTATGGTCACGGCTAACGTCAGTGACAAGTGCTGTCTGAACTGATTTGTTTGTTCACCTTCATGCTCGCACTGACCAGCGTGGCGAAGTATGGACAAAACACTCCCATGGGCCCACATCCGTGGGGCTGTGATTGGGGAGAATCGTGATGAAAAGAGACATTTCCAAGTTTCGAATTAATTGTTTCTTTGCAGCGTGGAATTACGATAGTGAATGTTGTTGAACTGAAACAGTTCAACATTTGTCATCACAACACTCTTGAAATGTTTTTCTCATGACCGTCATGTTCTGTGATATTTAAAAAAAACGTTTACCCTTTGACCCAATTCTTTGCATGTACTGCCCAAGGTGAAGCAATTGTATATACTGCAGATTTCCTTATAGCCCAATGGAAAGCCTATTTCTCTTCGTTTGTACCAGACAGCCTTTCATTGTTATGCAATATATACTCTTAGATCTACATCAAACATCGTTATTTTCGGTTCGCTCGAACGACAGTGCTATTGTCCACTGTGATTTGGTGATTGACGCAAACTGGAAATTTGAGAAATGAAGGGGTTGTGACAATACATTTTTGTACACGTCACACTCGTTCAAATGGCTTTTGCCCCCATTTATCTCGGCCTCCAATTAAATTGCTTGTCACGAGTGACGCTTATTGCAAGGACCTTCCCATAAGCGTTGATTTTTTCTCAGAAGTTAATTTTAGTGTGTGGGTGCTATGCTGCTTGCATGTCCACGTAAGTGTTCAATTCTACTGCGTTCACGTTTCACTCTTTGTGTGTGAGTGTAAAGACAGCAGCTTTAGAATGTTGCCAAATAAAAACAGAAACCGCAGTTTTATTTCGTCTTGCGTTCTATTCGCAAACATGTTTTGTTGAGTGGAATTCAAGCCTGATTGTTTATGTGAAGTTAAAAAAAATGTCAGAGATTCTGCTAAAAGAAATACGATCTTTTGCTAAGTGTTCTTACATCTTCGTAAATTGTTGTGATTTTTTAAGTAATAGATTATATTTGTTTGTTGAACTTATGTTGCACCGTACGTACGTAGCCAACCGTGCTTATTGGAGGGGCGAACACAGCGTTAGTTGAGTGAAGCCTCGTTATGTTGTTTCCATTGTGCATTTATATCCCAATTATATTGCAATTAAATGCTCCCATGGGAAATACTCCTCGATAAAATGTAATATTGTGCTGGATAATTCGACATTTTAGTAAATTGTTAATTTTCGGGATTGAACAAAAAGTACATTGGAGGTAAACGTGTTGTTCTGTTGCATCTTTTCTGCATCCTAACGAACCATTTTCATGTCCCTGATATACTGTAATGCATGCAATGTTCTCCGATCCAAGCTTCACCCACACCTAACATCAAGTTTCTCCGATCCCCTTAAAATCCTTTTTGCCCAGGTTTCACTGTCCAAATAAGCCTTGTATAACCAGCAGAGTCCTATCAAACGTATGCGTTATGTTTGTCAGGGTAGACCGGATTGAACATAATCACATAAATTTATTAACTTTATTGTGAGTAGTTTTCTATTATTTGGGGAATTGCGCTATTAAAGCCAAACGTATTGATCTCATGCATGTAATCTCACAGGGTCTTAAAACATCTGCTGTGCTGAAGATGGCATGCTTAAACACACCAGAGTTGAAGCTCCGACTCTCGAATCACCACTTCAGCTTTGAAAAGAGCTTGAATTTGAATATGATTTCTGAATTTGTTCCCAAAGTGCCAGGGGGGAGGAGGGTTGTGTAACATTAGCCTATCTGGCACTTTATTAAATCACACGTGCAGAGCACAGGCCCATGGTCAGCAGAGACAAAAAATACTACTAAAGTCATCATAGATAACAAGTTGATAGATTTCTTAAATTGAGCAAGGTTATGACGGTGACCTGGGAACAGAGACGATGGGAGGGGATTCAAACGTTAAAGGGTGCCAGGGAAGAATTAGTGTGGTGGTTGTGACAAATGACCAGAAACATTCCAGCTGGTAGACCGAGTCCTCAAAATAGCTATAGTAATCAATGAGTAAAGTTCATGGAAATGGCAACCATGGTAGAAGCGATTAAGGAGTGATAACCATTCGCAGCACTCGGCAATAATTACTTTACAGGTTCCCCTCGCTTTATGCGGGTTCGGTTTGTGCGATTTGGTGTATATGTGGCTAACCTATTTCGACCAAAAATACGCTATATGCGGTTTCAATTCACTCATGTGTAGAGCCCCTCCAAAAGGTATTTGGCCTACTCTTCTTTTGTTGGCCAGACGTCTTGGAAAACGTGGGAGTACCCACACTCGATCACAACACACGTGACCTTCCGATCAACTCGCTGTGGGGAATTAAAGAGCTTGGCCATTGCTTCAACTGCCAAGCTGGGATATCCGATCAAACCGGGCCACCTCTGGATTTCAAATCGTGTGCCAACTATTACACCGTGGTGTCGTTCTCTGGGAAATTGGCAAAAAAAATGTTTGAAATGTGTGTGTGCGCGCATGTTGCTGACTATGCGTGTGTAGGGGAGCAGAGGACTTGAGGCCCCAGTGCCAAATGGATGCCGCGCAAGTGAACGGAGTGCGGAGGAGATTGCCGCCATCGGCTGGGACCGATGGCCTGCAGGGAGACGCGTCGACCCAGGTGTCGGAGAGGAGGAGGTTGGAACATGACTTGCCAACTTCATCGTCCGCAGCCTCTCCAGACCCTGTAAATATCACGCGTCGTAAATGGTGGCGGGTTTTAACTTCTCACAAAAAAGCTGTTTTGAAACGTTTCATTTTTAACTGTACGCTTCACGTGGTTTAATGAATTGATTTAAAAAAAAAATTGCGTTTATTGCCCTTGGCAATTACAAAGAAATGAAGATGTACGTGTGTGTGTGTTTTTTCAAAGCTGTTGCGTAGCGGTTTGCACATTACGCTACGAATCTGGCAACCTGAGGTCCATTCTCGGCCACAGCAAACGGTCGTGGTGATTTTCTGAACTGGTCCTGTGCCTCCCCTAGGTCGACTCAGCCTTCAAATGAGTACCTGGTGCAGTGTGTAAACATCAGCACTTGGGAGACAAATTCGGCCAGGTGTGGTCCCACCCATGAAGGCCTGCCATGCCATGCAGGCCTTCATGGGTGCTCGCAAATAACACCTGCCCCAACAGCCTGTGTAAGACTACCCGGGGGATCTTTGTCTTTTTTCGAAGCAACAGTAATGTTTTACAGTGCTGCGGTCCCCCGTTTTGGCAGCCAAATTGCACCATGAACGATCATCTTAACAGGACACAGTCTAACAACTCATCGTCAGCCGCACGTTATTTTCACAGTAAAATAAGCATTTCAACACAAACAATCACGTGAATAACATGGTTCATCACCGTGGACTGCTGACACTGACGAAAGCTTTTTTTACTGCCTAATTTTTTTATTGTCTTTCATTTTGTCTTTTTTTATCCATCTGATAACACGCACGCTTTCAAAGGGGTTATTTAAAGTTGACTGCTCTCTTATCATTTTACTGCTTTGTTATGTAAATTGTGTTGGTTTCAAAGGGCACTGGAGCCTACCACGAATCTCTCAAGATGAGGTGACGTTTATGCTGGAAATGTTCTTTTACAACCACGTTTTATGTTTAGAGAAGGGTGCGTTTTAGGAATATTCATGCCTGTGCACAAGGTAAACATGCAGCCCTGCAGTTGCTTGCTCTCATTACTGCTGATTGAAGGGCCACCACTAGATGGAGCTCTAGATAGCCTCTGGCAGGTAGTTTCAGACATACGCTTGTCAGACATCGGTACAATTTGCGCCATCGCACGCGACCTGCCAAACCGCTAACTTTGGTGTACCCGTTCATATTTCGGGGTGCAAGAGTGTAAATGTCCACCCCAACTGAAAAACCTTGGGGGTGGGGGGGGGGGTGGCGGGGAAACCCAAGAAATTGAGGCAGCCATTCAAGAAACCGAGAAACCTAAAAAGCTTGATGTACAGAACCATTTAACCCTGTCCTGTTTCGAGACGTCTGCAAGTTTGCAGGTTTGGTACCATTCACCGCTGAATTTCGGAATGTGCAAGCGGTTAGAGTTAATTTTATTTAGAGAAGCATAGCGCCGTTGTTTTCAAAGACGTTGTACTCAAGGCAGGTAGCGACACGACCACACTCTGATAGCTGGCGCCAAACTGTGCCACGCTGCCCCGCATGGCCTTGTGGGAGCCTCGGTAACGTCTTCCGACCTGAGGCCGTACCGATAAAGTAATTTTATTTTACTTTTCTTCCAATTCCATACGTCATCAGAATGGGAAACGGTCAATTGTCACGTACGCATTGGGCGAGTCTACTTTAGGAGAAAATATGGGCGGGGGTCAGTTATGAAATGAGTTTTCATAGCAGCAATGGACTTAATGTCCACCACTTAGTGAACCACCCCCATAGGAAATTAAATAATACAAACACCTGCCAGGCATTCGCAGCTGTCGGTGCACTAAATAGAGCTGAATATTTTTTTTTTTGGTCAAACCAGAAATGTGGGAAATCATTTGCACAGCTGTGAGAGTCTCAAAATTCGGTTTAAAAAGACAACTCATGGGTCCCAAGGGGTAATCCTTGAGGCTTGATCTGCGCGAGTCAAGGGTGGATGGATTTAAGACACGTGCCCCCCATTATTTTAACTTTCGCACTGGGAGACCGAACCCAGCAACCTCTGTATTGCAATTCCAAAATGCTAGCCATCACACCACGGCAGCATCCCCATGCGTGCATGTATATTTAATTCATCTTAGTTGTTCTGACCGGTTAATTTGTGTTTGTTAAAGATAATTACTTCCTTGGTAAGGTAGCACCTTAAAAAAGCTGGCTATAATTCAGTTGGCTACGTACGGTGCGATGAAGTTCAACAGACATGCATGCAAACGTCTCAACAAATGGGTAACTTGGGAACAAAATGCTATCCAAAATTAGAATGTTGCTCAGCAACTGGAACTGCGTTGTCTCATGCGATGGGACGACTTTGGAAACGCACATAAAAATTAATGTGACGGCAGCCATGCTGTTGAAGAGTAAATTGGCGTTTAAAAATAAGAAATAAAAAACACATTTGTAATGTTTGCGTCGAACACAGATTTTAAAGGAGACCACGGTATAACAGTACACTGGACTTGCAATCCAGAGGTCACCGGTTTGATTTGATCTCTCGGCGTGGCAGCTGAAACTATTGGCGATAGCCCAGCAATAGATATATGGCTACACTGCCACAGTGCGTCATTTGGCAGGTTGCATGTGGTGGGGGTAGTGTGGGTTACTCTCCCACCTCTTCCAAAATTCCTGGTCAGTGTGGCAGAGTAGGCCACACTATCCTACAGATGGGGCTATGCAGAGCTACTGCCAAGGGGGGGGAGACCCTTTCAACCAGAAGTGGCCTGAACAAGAAGCTACAGGGCTTCACCTTTCCCTACCAAGTGACAGAAACCTGAATTGGTAACTGTTATTCACCATTGCGACGAATTGTTCTAACCATTCATAATTAAAAATTGTGGGGGCTGGTGTGTGTTTTTTATAATCCTGCGAGGTTAAGAGCTCCAATTTGCATCGATAATCTTGACAGATGCTCCGTTTCCTTGCCACGTGAAGTTTAGATGCCTTTTGTTGGATCTGCCCTCCTCCATAGCCACCCCCTTCCACCATCAACATGGCCAGCTTGACATTTGAGATTACCCATTCGGTGCATTTGTGTTACATTTCACAAAGTCACACAGGGATGCTGCATTGTCTGGTGTCTTGGTTAGCGCACTGGACTTGCAATCCAGAGGTAGATATGAAAATGTTAGCTCCTGGCGTGGCAGCTTAAACAATGCGCAAGTTTCTTAAATCCCCCCCTACCGCCCCTTGCCTCTGTCCAGCTAGCATTATATAAACGGCTACGTTGAAGTTGGTTGATCAGCAGGTCGCTCGTGGCAGGGTAAAGTGTGGGTGACTCCCCACCTCTGATAAGACGTCTAGCCAGCGTAGAAGAGTAGGCCAAACATACTCCCCAAGAGACACATTGGAGAGCTCCCTCTAGTGGTGATCCTGCCGCCAGCAGTGGATGAAGTTTACCCAACAAAGCCATGCAGTGGAGTGTTATACCTGCAGTGGTTATTGATATTCGTAGGCTGTGATCTCATCTGTGCCAGACTCGGATTGTGTTGTAACTGTATGTTAGTATGGTTGTGTGGCCATGTGCTTTGAGTCGTGTCTCGCACGATGATAGTTACGATACACCTTAAGTAGATTGCCAGTTGTCACAGACAGGTTATTGTCTGCCCCTGGGCGACCTTCACGGGCAACATCAAGCCAGCTGTCCCGTCTTCTCGCGAGTGTGAAATATGTCGTAGGCACTATCCCTCGCAAACACAGGGTTACTGGGTGACCGTAAAAGATAAAGGAACAGCCCTGAAGTTACTAGTTAATGCCACTGCGTGTAGAAAAGGCCTCCACTCTCTATAGAAGAGAGCCCCTGCTATAGGAGGGTCTTTGGCCTACTCTTCCAGCCTGGTCAAATGCCCTGGAAGAGGTAGGAGTGCCCACACTTTAATCAACCACATGCACCCCCGCCAATTGACTATCTGTGGTGCACCCATTTATTTCCCGCTGAGTGGACACATGCGGGATGGATTTAAGAACCTTGCCCATTGATTCAACTGCCGCGCCTGGAAACTGAATAGAACTGGTGTCCTCTAGATTCCAGTGTGCTAACCATTCCACCATGGTAGCTTCGCTTGAACAATCGTACATACCAAAGTGAAACTTACCCTATCTGCAGCGCTTATGTTATTTGTAAAATGTGAAAGTATATACTCGGTCATGGTGGTATTGAGCAATCGTAAAAAAAGAATAAATATGCAATATCGCAGAGCTTGTGCGTAACGTCCTACACTGCAGCTGACCGTAGCATGGCCTTGGCTAAACCAGCTGCCATTTGTGCTATCTAAAAATATATAACCAGAACAATTCATTTTCCTCGCTACACAGCGAATCCTGAACATAAACTACTTCTTATATTTTCAGCCCGTTTTCTCACAGTTAATGATTAAATACATCGAACTGGTGTGCCGAAGAAAGAAAGTCTTGATTCGGTATATTGAATGTGTCTTGTATAAACTACTATAACAAGGGGCGGAAATATAAACACCTGGCAAGGAAAATAATAGGAGCTGAAAAGTGTGCAAAGAAGCAGGTCGAGGTGTATTTGGGTAACCAAAGAGGCACGTGTGGGTCACACAAGTTACAGACATGTTGACTTTTCAGTAAAGTAAGTGGGCTTGGAAAGGACACGTCACTGGACGGGATTGACAGCAGGTGATAGAGTGGCTGGAGCGGCTGCCAAAGGAGGAGACGCGATCCGGGAATACTTCTATATGGAAATTCACGGAAGCTACGTGGATAGTTGCATGGCGTGAAAACCGTGACGGATGGCGTACGACTTTGGGAGGCAATGGTTGATTGTAATTTGGCGGTCACATTTCCACGCTCAAGTAGACGGAGTTGAACGGTGCAATTTAATTTTCGCGTAACTTTGTTGCATTCTTCAAATGTTATGCAACATCCGCTCCGTTACAGACCGCAGCAACTTTTGTCGGCTATGTTGTTCAACTCGGTTTGCCCACCTCTGAGCCCATTAAACTCGATCACACCGGCCATGTCTATGTAATAAATCAAAAGTTAGGAGTCCAGAGTCTCTCATCCTCCCTAGTTGCCTGTGGATTTGTAAATGGAGGGGAAAGAGGCGTTTGGAGTGAGGGTGTGACCCAGGACTTATTTAGTTGTCACTCGCCAACGACGTTAGCCTTGGCCGGGAATCATATTTGGGTCCGCGGGTTCATACCACGTTGCACTTAACGCCGCGCCGTGGCTCCGCATGCAATATAAGTATAGCTTGCCACTTTCTTGTTTTGTGCTTGCGAAGATTAAAATGAAATAAAAATGCTTGTGTGTGTGCTCATAGGCTATTGCACCCAAGGGTAGACTGGTTTAACTGGATGATACATTGCACACTACAGTATTGTTGCGTGGCATGATATACAATTCAAGCATTTCATCCTTAACAGCGTTGCGTATTGCGAAGCAGAATGCAGTTTTGAGTATTAAAAGTACAAACCGTTTATTTTTATAACACACGGTTAATATTTTCGAGTTACCGAATGCTTTTAAGATTGAGGCAAAGGGATGCTTTATTTAAATCTCTTTTTTTAAACCATTATTTTAGTGTTGTGATGGAGCTCCGTTTAATGTCCTAAGTAATGGAACAGTTGGGCTTCTCTTCAAATGAATAGTGAAAATGGAAAATGCCGCTGTTAAATTTTTTATGAAGGGACGGTGTGTTGTCTTGGTGTGATTCGGGACTGTTTTTGCTGTTGTTTTACTGCCTTTCCGAAGCTTGGGAATTGATGATGCAATTTGAACTTGTATGCTTTTCTTAAGGGGCACCGCGGTGGTGTGATGTTCTTTTCCTTCGCCTGGTATGCAGGAGGTCGGGGGTTCCATCCCGACCCTGATGCCAGTTTATTTGAAGTATCAAGTGATACAGTACACAGCTAGATTTACTGTATCAAGTGATACAGTAAATGTAGCTGTGACGGTCCCACCTGATGACGGAGACTTGTGTTGCCTCCGAAACGTCGTGATTTATTATTTTATTTTCATTATTACTTTTATCAATTTTAATTTTATTATTTTTTTACCTACGTGACTTTATCGAAAAAACATAAGAGTATGAATCCTTGCAGTCACGAAAGCTTCAAATCTAGAATTTCCATGTTCTCCCCGTGATCGCGTGGATTTTTTTCTCCGGGTCCTCCGGTTTTCCTCTCCAAATTTTAGAAACATTCATTGAGACTTCATGGTACCTCCTTTGCCAGTACCAAAATATGAGAATAGGTTTTCCCCTTTTTTCTGGCAACAAAACAGGTGTTGAGATGTTAAAACACCAAACTGAAACCTTTTCTGACCAATCAGTACGCCTTTGGCGTCCTCTGGTCTAACACCGTTTGAGACTAGGCTCGAAAGAAAGCTGTCTCTGGTGTGGACCAATCAGTTTCAAAGACAATGCATATATTATCAGAGTGTTTTTTTGTTTGCATTCTGACCACAAGTGTTGTGGCTAATGCAGACATGATTCCTTGTAAAAGGTTCCAGTTTGGTGTTTTAACAGCTTAACACCCGTTTTGTTGCCAGAAAAACGGGGATAACCTATTCTCATGCGTTGAGACTATTTAGATGATTTTGCTGCTCTCAATGTCAAAATGATGAGTCACTTTGTTGAGTTTTAATTTGTGGCCAGGTCGTTTTTGAAAAATAAGTTAATACCTCGGTGGACTTTGTCTGGTAGGATGGGGATGGTTTCGTTTCATTTGTATGTGTTTGGGTCATTTGTTTACCTTTCTTGTACTTTAGACTCCTATCTTATTTCTGTATTGTTTGTTGTTTGTTTAACATTATTTCCAGCTCCTCTCAGACGTTTCTGACAAATAGCTTTGTAGCTCATCGGATTTTCCAGTATAAATACATTTTCTTAATCTGCTCGTAGCCTGCGGCATGAGAAAAAGGCAACTCAAGAAGGAGGACCGCCCTTCTCTCGTTCACTGTACTCAGCCTGAAAGGGTTTAAATCGCTGCCTTTTTAATAGGCTTACATAACAAGGGCACTAATTACCATTTCACTTAAAAAACCTACATGCTTGTATTGTGAACATTGCATCTGGATGAAGGCGGATATATAAGGAGGTTGTTGTTGGTTTTTTTGTGTCTAGGTTATTCATTTATTTTCAGTGTCACGTGGTTTTTTTTTGTCGTGCACTGGAGACTGCACACTGGGGACAGTTTCACGCGAGCGCCCAAATTGCCGCTGGTGTGACATCGCAGGGTCGGCGGCGTGATCATCATCTTGTCTCCTTGCGAATTTCGCCCTTGTAGCACTCGTAGCACTCGCGTGCGGTGGATTTAACAGCACGGGAAGGCGCGCGCCGGTTCCCAAACGGCAGAGAGGTGCCGGCTCCTGTGATGCCTTGTGTGCACGTCATGTGATCGCCCACATTGCACGTGCAACGCTGTCAGTCTTGTGTCGGCACACCAGCTCGATAGAGCTGAACGTGTGGCCGTGTTATTGTTTGGGGCCACCAACTCAAGCACGCTTTTGTGTGTTGTGTGTGTTTTTTATATGTTTTTTTATTGAACAAGACCCCGGGAGGGAAGGGCAATTTTGCTGCGGTATTTTTCAGGGGGGGAGAGGGAGGGGGACAGAATATACTCAAACATAACTGTAAAAAAAATAACATACATGCACGGAGTGCACTTGTCATTATTATGGGAACACTTTTTGTGTGTTGTTAAATCACCTTGATTCCATCCTGCAAGCATATTCCCGTCGTGATGGGTTTTCTCATCATTTTTGGAAAGTGTTGGATTTTAACTCCTTGTTTTTACTAGTTGAAAAAAGAAAAAAGCGACAACATCCACTTGCTTACCAAGGAAATCCTCGCTGAGTCTCAAGAGTAAAATTTTTTTCATTAATCCTGCGACAGATCTCCGACATTTTTTGCGTGTTGTACCGCATCTTTCTTGGCATGGCCGACATTTCGCTCCACGTTCTGGGAGCTGCTTCCGAGATCTATTCCAACGCAACCGCGAAAACGGGCGCAGTACCAGGGTCCTGCTACATTGGGATGGTTTGTCCATTTCCATTATCAAGAGGTTTGGCTTCACTTGGGAGGAAACTGGAGAACCAGGATTAAGCTCACCATTCACACGCGAGGGGGGGAGGCTGAGACCTCGTTCTTTAATTTCCACTCCACATCTCGCGGCCCCAAACCTCCAGCACCTGGAAAGTGCTGCACAATCCCAAGCGCTCCACAATCCCAAGTGCTGAACCAAGCTCAAACTTTGCTTGGCCTTCAAGATGTGATCACACTGGGTGCATTCCGGGTTGTCTGTGGTAACAGCCATGCCAGGTTACCGCTCAATTACAAGTTTGGTTTCTAGGCTCTCAGGATTGCAAACGTATATATCTAGTGAAAGCAAGACACCCGAAATACCAGGTAATAATTCTGCCTTCCCCTTGCAATTCTATGAAATGTCACGATTCGGAATTCCAATTGCATCTGCAATTTATTTTTTGTTTGCCATTGCAGTGCAGGCAGATTCTGCGGGTTTTATTTGAACCTGTTCTGTCACATGCAAAAGTATACAGACAGAAAATATCGATTCTTGCATTTTAGTGTTTGATGAGCGCGTTTTGAGCATAAGAGAATTGTCTTTTTTCTTCTTGGTTCTTTCGGTAAAGTCACGTAGAAGGGAAGTAATAAAAATAAAACATAATAAAATAATTCTCATGACGTTTCGGCCACAACGCAAGCAGCCATCCTCAGGTGAAAACCAGGTCTGTTGAGGCGACAGCGTCTGAATGAAACAGCACACATGCCTCGACAGACCTGTTCTTCACCTGAGGACGGCTGCTTGCATTGTGGCCGAAACGTCGTGAGAATTTTTTTATTATGTTTTATTTTTATTATTTTATTAATTCCCTTCTACGTGATGACTTTACCGAAAGAACCAAGAAGATGAATCCCTGCAGTCACGAAAGCTTTAAATCGAAATAGAATCGTCTTTATTTTGATGTGTCGCTCTGCTTTGCTCTCGTATTGTAGATGCACGCCCAGGCTGTGTGTCCCCAGGCTGTCCGCCTGACTTGAGTCTGAAAGCGTCATTAACGGGCGAGGAAACACTTCCAAGTCTCATCGAGGACTGCTGTCAAAAGCACGCTCCAGTACAGTGCCTTGAGATGCGGTGGCAATTAGGAACTTTAAATACATTCACTTACAGCTCTCTTGTCAACCCACTGCGGGATGATAGCCTCCCCACGCCATATGCTTTATGAGGGATGTTTGACCATACTTACCATGCTGGTCAGTGCGGTTTGGTAAACGCGGGGAGCATAGACTTGGGAGCATAGAAGCCCAGTACTACAATGGACTTTATTGCAATGCTCTCTGATGCCCGCTACATAGCCCCACAGACGATAATACCTGTTATCCCACGGAATTCACCATTTTTTTAATAGATTTTTATTTCTTTACTCAGCATTTATCGGGGATGGCCGCTTGAATACGCAATCCGTAGGAAATTAGAAGAAGCTTAGGGAAAGATGTGTTTGACGATATCTCGCAATGTAAACTGGGAATGCTAGGATCGGATTGGGCCGGTTCATTTGGACAACACATTTCAAGCCGCGCGGGGGCCCGGGTGCATTGTCTGCGAGCGCCCGAGTCCGTGCTTGCGACCGGGTCGCGCGGGACGCTGTCGATCGCCGAGACAATGCTACCGGAATCTCCCCGTAGTCCTGACGGGAACTCTCTCTGTGCACGTGGTGTGATATTTTTTTCAGCTGGATACCGTCATTTAAAAATAAAGTACGAGTAAAGGTCAGGCAAGATAAAATCCTGGCAGCGTGCCAGATAAACTGGCTCAGGCTGCGTGGTTGCAATGGCTGCATTGCATTACAGTTCAGCGACCCGGCTCTATCCAAAATAAACTTGCATGGCCAAACCAAAACCTGCCAACGACATTCTTCAGCTTTTGATAGGTGAAACGAGAGTGCCGTTCTCCGCCTACAGCAGTTGCGTTGGTTTAAAAACGCAGCTAGCGTTTTGAAGGTGCGCAGCTTTCTCTGTGTGTGTGTGTGTGCATTGCAAAGTAATCCACATTCAAGGTTTGAGATGAACAGAGCAAACAACGGAAATGAATAAAAATAGTCCATTGCTCACAAAATCGATGGCTTTGTGAAGTAAATACGCCCCACTGTTGTACAGCGCATTATATAAATACGCATTGCAATTCTAATTCACTTGCCAAATGTATTCACTTGCCAAATTTACATCGTTTCTCGTTGAACCTTTCCTCGGGGGTTAATTCTCATGTGCTGAGCTAGCGAGAGAGAGAGCCCGTTGGGTCGTAACTGATGCCATTAAAGCCCCTCGCAAGTAGAATATGATAATGTGTTTGTGTCTATGCGATCCTCTTGTTCTCTAGTTATATCTAGTTACCATCAGGATAGGGAAATGAAAACCCATTAACGGTTGCAAGTACCACACCCAGCAGCTGCAGTGGTTGGTATTGGTTCATTGTACTCGGGCAATGTAATGGCAATTAACTGTATAATAGTAAGCTAATGTATTTGTATGTCCGGAGAACTCATCCGAGACCACTCGTTGAATATGGAGTCATTTAAAAGCTTATGTGCGATTTGTAGTTCATACAAGCAAGGTCAAAGATACAAAGGTGTGGTATGTATGTGGTATGTATGTTCAACATATGTATGTTCAACATACATACCGTTTCTCCGATTGGCACAGTTGGCTACATATAATGCGAAAGATGTTCAACATACATACAAAAACATTTAAACTTCCACTCGATGATTTGGTAATCAGCCCCGGTGCGCTCTGCTCCACTGTTTACAATAGCCCAAGCACGTGATACAGCTCTTGCTTCAAAATCATACAATGCATGGGTATAAACCTGGCACGATTAAATGTCAACGTGCTTCCCACGAGTTTAAGTTGTCATTGGCCGATTGCTCTGAGCATGTTACTCAACTCATCCCTCAAAGTCTCAACAGTCTCTAAGGGCTGAATGAAACATGTTCTTTGATTGTCTTTTGTATTTGTGTGCACATATGTGTGGTGGTGTCGTGGTAGTGTGGGGAGCGGTGGTGTATGGGTTAGCCTGCTGTGCTATGAACCTGGCGACCTGAGTTCTATTCCCGCTCACGGCCAACACCAGTGACGATTATCTAAGCTGGTCCAGGACCTTCCCTAGGTCGACTAAGCCACAAATGAGTACCTGGTGCAGAGTGTAAACAATGCCACTATGGAAACAAAGGTGGTTGGGCGTGATGCTGGCCCCTCACCCCCTCGTGTGTTGTACCGTCCTTCATAGGTGCTTGCTTACAGCACTTGCCCCGATAGTCTGGTAAAGCCACCCGGGGGATCTTTGTCTTTGGAGCGGTTACCGAACGCACTGCGTTACGAACCCAACCACCCAAGTTCTATTCCTGTCAACAGCTAATGTCATTAGCGAGTGATATCAGAACTGATCCTAGGCCTCACCTATGTCGACTCAGCCTTAAATGAGCACCTAATGCAGTATCAAAGCACCAGCACTGGAGATACCAATGCAGCTAGACGTGGCACTGGTCACACCATCGTCTGAAGTGCCGTTCAGGCCTTAATAGGTGCTCGCTAACAGCACTCTTCCTGAGAGTCTGTAACGCTAGACAATAGATGTATGGTTTTGTTTGTATTTTCTGTATGTGTGCCTGCTTTCTCGGGACACGGCACGGTGTTTTTTTTTTTTTTACTCTGGTGACCTTCATTTTGCAGGCCGCCACCATCTCCTCGAAAGAGAGCGAGGAGGAGGAAGAGGTGGTGGAGGAGGTGGAGGACAAACGAGACAACATCCTTCGTCTGATCCACATCCCTCAGCAGGCGCACCAGGCGATGGAGAGGGTGGAGGAGTTTGTGTGCAAGGTAGATTGCGTGCCGCGCTGCGCGAAGTCGAACGCGTTGCGATTACCTGTCCGTCACTCGGCCTCCGCTCAATGGCCAATCGTTGATTTTCTGCTGCTGCTGCTGCTGCCCATGTGGTCTGGTATTCCCTTCCCCCCCCCCCCCCCCCCCCCCCCTTTTCGTTTGCCCCACGAACTCAAATTCACGCTTCTGCACTTTGTTATCACTGCCTATGCCTGTATCGGCTGTGAAATGAATTTTTATCTTTAATATTCTGTTGTCTAGTTTGTGTCTCTCTGCCCCGGAGCCCCCTAACCATTCCTCCATCCTCTCTAAAAACAAGAAGGCAAGAAAGAACCCTACCTTTTTCGACAATTATTTTCGATGTGCTGTGGATGTACTCAATATGCACTGCATTTACACCTACCGTCACACTGCTGTCTACTTTTACCTCTATGCCCTGTCACCTCCAAAATAACCTTGACTCCCATCTGTTCCAAATTCACTTTGAAAGCAAAAGCCTTCCCTTTCACCAAGTTACTTTCAAGATGCGCCGTGTGCATCTTTCAGCTTGCTTGTACGGCAGCTTGAGACACGGTGGTATTTTAGTTAAGGCCCTTTATACATCCACAGTGTGTTGTTTTTGCTTCTTGCCCACAAAATGGCATCGGAGGCCCAATCATTAATTAAATTGCCCAAGCATGAATGTCGTTTGCTGATATCGGCACATAGGCGCGCTGTAGGGTGCCGCGGTGGTGAGATGTTAACTACCTCACCTGGTATACATGAGGTCATGGATTCAATCCCGGTATACTTGGAGTTGCATGTTTTCCCTGTGGTGGCATAGATTTTTCTCCGGGTCCTCCAGTTTTCTCCCTCCGCATTTAGAATCAGCATGCATTCAAAGTATTTGGCTGCTATAAATGTCCACGCAATAAGCCGCTTCGTTGCTATCATTTGTGATGGCCAGGTCGATTATGAAAAAGAGCGAAATGGCTCAGTGGGCCTTACCTGGTAAAACATAATATAGTTTTATAGTTTGTACAGCTGTGCTTCAGACAAAGCGAATTTGCGGTGCCTGTGTTATTGCGTAGCTAATCGGAAAATATTTTCCTGTCATTTTTCGGTTGAGCCCTTTCTCTGCGTTCCCGACGGATCCGCGCTTCTGCCGGGCAAACGCTTTTTTTTCCTCCCCCCCCCCCCCCCCCCCCACGAGGGTAATAGCGCTGACGCGGAGAAAAATATAATTTAGCATTCGCCCGCTGTACATTCGCCCGCTGTACATTCGCCGGTGTAGCGGCGGAGCAGTTGAGCGAGGAAGCGTGATAAGCGGAAAGGAGATAATTCGTGGAAAAGTAATTGCAGAGCCGCCTGCTTTTGATGGTCCCTCGGCTAGCGGAGTTAACCCATTCCTCATCCGACAGTATGGGTTTTTTTTTTTTTACGAAATAAATTACCGTTTTATCTGTCATGAAAGCAAAAAGAGTATTGTCGGTTGTAATGTAATTTTGTTCCTGTTTTATTCCTGAAAGGGGATGATTTATTATTAGGCATGTGTAAAAGATGCACTCCTTTCAACCGGCAAGAGATTTGATGAATTGCCACAATTCTGGATTGCGATTCAATCCAACGATTTATTATTTTGGTCAAATTTTTACCGCATCGATTATATTGTTTCTAATTTGTTTGCTTTATTTGTACAATTTGGTCGCTTACGATAGCCCTAGACGCTGCACAGAAAAGGGTGGGCATTATTATTATTATTGTGTTGAAAGAAGAAGTCCGTCATAGGGAGAGGGAAAAATAAACGTCTCGAGCTTAGACTCAGGCGGGCAGTTCAGAGCATGGGAAGGGAGTTCCGGATCATGATGGCAGCGCAGGAACATACGTAAGCGATGTCCCCACTGAGTGAAGGTTGGCTGGCGGCTCGGACAGGATGCCTTGCTTTCTGGAGCAGGGAGAGTGTTGGAGGGGCATCGAGATTAATTTCTCACGTTCATAAAATGATGGGTGTTTCAAGATCGTTCGGGATTCGTAATTGATTTTAATTGATGAAATGATGCGTCAATTCGTGCTTGTTTATTGGTAGCGGTTTCTTTCCTCCTCTCACAATGATTGTTTTTCCGACATTCGCATCATGCTAAATGTGTAGCCCTGCAAATTACTTTTTTACAACTCTACTGGCGGAAGGAGTCTCTCCACTTGGGGGGATTTCTAGAGTGCTCATCTCAAGGCGATTTGGCCTTCTCTTCCGTGCAACGCAGACCTCTAGGAAGTGGTAATAGTACCCACATTCTATCACACCACATTCCACCTGCCACCTGCCAATCGACTAACTGGTGTACCTGGTTACAATGTTGGGTGGATAGAAGCGCCTGGATTTAAGAAACCTACTCGATGTTTCAACTCCCACCTGGGGAAATAGAACCGGCGAACTTTGGATTATGAGCACAGTGAATAAGTAACATGTTTTTTCTTCTTGGTTCTTTCGGTAAAGTCACGTAGAAGGGAAGTAATAAAATAATAAAAATAAAACATAATAAAACAATTTATTATTTTATTACTTCCCTTCTACGTGACTTTACCGAAAGAACCAAGAAGATGAATCCCTGCAGTCACGAAAGCTTTAAATCGAAACATGTTTTTTATTGTTAATGTTTATTACATGCACTCGTGGCACATTGTCTCTTTCATTCATGATGAATGTGGGAAGGCAGGGTTTCATCGCTTGACAGGCCGTCTCCGGTTAGCATTGAGAAGAGCGGTGGTGAAAACCAACGCCGACATCACAACATATATCCTCACCATAGCATCCTGTGAAAAAGATGAGCCAAGTCAGCGTGGCGTATAACAAGCCTGTCGTGAAGTCATATGTCCTAAACCCATTGGATTGAAAACGTCCGTCAATCACCTTTTGAAAGCGTTTGGGGGTAAAAGATTACATGGGGTTTTAAGTCGGCTCGTGTTTTTTTTTACGTGGCTCGGCTAAGGTTATATCAGGGTGCCAATGTGGTGCCGGAGAGCGTTAAATCGGCGCTCCTGAGATCCTGGATTAAAATCCTGGTTTCAGCCGCCTGTGAATATAAACTGGTTTCTCAAGTGAGCGAGTTGATGGGTTGCGCTCGGTTACCAATAATTGCACAATTTTAGTTTCTATTTAAAACATAATTCTGTACACTGCAGCTCTGAGGATTCTAAATTGAGAATTGAAGTGCACTTCTATTGGGCATAAGAGGCGTCTTGAAGGGACTTGAGAAGTAGTTCAGCACTGTTCTCGGACAGCAGTTCAATACTGTGCATGTTGCTAGAATTCTGGATGAAGTGGAAGTTTCTTCGTCGTGACACTTGGAGAGGACATTTGTGGTGTGTAAAAAAAAAAAGTCGAGTTGAAATTTACTCAAAAAATGTTTCTTTGTACACAGTGTTTTGTTTTTTAAATCCTTTATATTAAGTTCACTTGCTTGCTTGCTTGCGCGCTTACGACCGTGCAAATCTTTCGGTCGTTTTTTAACCCACTTCCCGTGATCCAACGAGCTGACATTTTGCACACAGACTCGTTGTGCGTGGCAATTTATTTTCGTGAAAATTTTTTTCCAATATTTTCAACATTTTAGGAATTTTTTTTTTATATTTACCAATTGCTTAATGGTGGCAGGCAATCATCTGACCCATAGGTGGCAACCATCTCAAGCCAGAGGACGAGAGGACTCTAGCCGCCACGCATATAAAGGATTTATAGTGAAAAACTTTGTTTTTACGGCTTAATTTTTCCACCGGTGTACTGGATTTACCGTTGTGCTGTGCGATTCTGCCTTCCCATAGTCTTGCGAGCGCACACGTTTTGGGATGGCGTTTCATGTGTTGCTGAAATGTTAATGCTCATGTCAGGCCACGAGGGAACTGATAGCGTTGCCATCATTACAGGTGGCAGCTGCACTCTCAAGGGCTTTGACACCCTGTGTGGTCATTACAAGATTTATATACGGTTATATAGAAACGTCTGACGTATACGTTGTCCAGGAACATAATTGCTCTTAACAAATGAGAATACAGTTTGCTCTCTTGTGGTTTTTAAATCTGCCGAGTTAATTCTTTGGTTGGAGCAGTGGTGAAGTGGTTAGCACACTGCGTTGCTATCCTGGTTGAAGAAGTATGGCAGTGGATTGATGTAATAATTATAATTATTCGTTCATTCTTATACTTTGATACAAATGTGAGCTAGGTTTGCATAAATATCATGTTAAGCTTTGAAGGTAAATGGCAGTAATATTTTAGAAAAACGTTTCGCAGTAAACGGAGAGACAAAAAAAAGTCATATGCCCTTAAAATCGAGATGTACGAAAATATGAAGACCATCGGCCCATTTTCAACTAGGGGTGGACAGACGGAAACCCGTCTAAAATAAAAAAATCGCCAAATTGTTGAGCACACTTATTATGCCACCCTCATTTGCATTTTAATTCCGTCGTCGCTAATGGAAGGGGAACGCTTAGGGGCACACGCGGGAATTGACGTGTCCCTCCCCGTAGGTGTGGGAGGGGAGGTGGCCCGTCCTTTCGCACGACCTTCTCCCCGATTGGCTCAAGGACAACGACTACTTGCTGCACGGCCACCGCCCGCCGATGCCGTCGTTCCGCGCGTGCTTCAGGAGCATCTTCCGCATCCACACGGAGACCGGCAACATCTGGACGCACCTCATCGGTCAGCTGACGGTGGCGCGATGCCCTGCCCCCCTGCCCTTCCCCCGATTTACCTCTGCCTAAAGGGGGACTTGTGACGCTACGATTGAAATTGTTTCAACTATGTTTACTGTGCGCTATGTTTATCTTAGCTGACCGAGATAAGTTATTGGCTTTCGAAATGTGTTGCTAGAGAGGATTCTGCCATATAAGCTGGACCCAAAGAAGGACCAACGTTAAAGTTAGAAAAGGTTGCGCGTAGAAGACGACCTGATGCAGGCAGTGATGAGAAGGACACTGACACTATTTGTGGACACATGTCGGACTGACAACCGAAACATTAAAGTGTTATTCGTGAAAATGGAAAGAACTGGAACGAGAGGGAGACCTATCGGAGAATGGCTTGACCGACGGCGTAACAGATTGGTGCCAGAAAGATGTGGCCACTACTTGAGCACATTGGCACAAGACAGAGGAAAGTGGAGACAAATGACGAAAATGTGCAGTGAACACCTCTACAGGCTTATCTGCCCATGGATCGTGATGATGATATTTTTTATGGATGCAATGATTGATTCGCTCACTTGTTGTGTATTCTCTTATGTAGGTGATTCACAACCTATTTTGGCCCCTCGGGAGCCGATGTCAGCTCTCCAATAATTATCGTGGACTGCCGTGCAGTCAGAAAAGGAAAAATATCTGGTGTTTTGTGAAAATAATTGGTAACTGCAACAGTTTCGCAGGCCACTTCCCGCAGACAGAGATCCCCCCCACAGTGGTCCATGGACCACAGGTTGTGAAACGCTTCTACTGTGTTTCATTTTAACCTTGCATTTGCTCTGAAATTATTTCCTTACTGAGTAATTACCTCAAATACTCGTATCCTCTGGCGCCTCGATGTACTGGCTGAGAAACATTATAAATATTAGATGCTGATGATGATGAATGTGTGGTTAGCGTACTGCACTATGTCCCGGCCACCTGAATTTAATTCGTGGCCATGGTTAACATCAGTGGCCAATGAATTAATGTGACCTCTTGGCTTCAAGTGGCTGCTACATTCACTGCAGTTCATCAACTTTCCGGGATGCAGGGGAGATGGTGGTGGGGTGGGTATATCGTTACAACCCTCTATACATGTACACGAGGAGGAGGAGGAGGAGCAGTGGCACAACAAACCCAGTGACCAGAGTTTTATTCCCGGTTCTCGCTGATGTCAGTGGCAAGTGATGTCTGTGCCATTCCTGGGCTTCCCTCTCCCTTCACCAACTGGCAGTGACCAACTTGATGAAGTATGCGATGTGCAAAACATGACACTCCTGAAAATTATCTTGAGACTCGGTGAGGCTTTCCAAAATAAATAACTACATTTATTGTGTAGGTTTTATTACTCTACATTTTGAAGATTCCTGCAACTATAGGTTTTTTAAATTCATACCACTATGCACCACAAGGGAAAATATATAATTGATTTGTGATTTTGAATCGTGAGTCAAAATCATGACAACGATGTGAATTACGGAGGGCAGCAATCATTGTGCACAGCCCTTTGTCAATCTACCCCAGGCCATGCCATCATTGGCATCATTGTTTTGAGAGGTGTAACCGGGAGAAACCCCGCATCGCAACTCAACCGGTTTGGAACTTCCACGAATAAATGCGGCCCAGCAAACTCTTGCTTCCAAAGTGTTGAACTACGGTCAAAACAGATAGAGTCTTACATTCGCAGTACAATTTATGTATTGTTGAGCGTAAATAGAGCTTCATCAGTGAATGGTCTACGTCCGTGATATTTTTCGAATGGTGTGGCGACGCATGCCAGCAAGACGGCTACTTGGAGGCGATGTTTGTAGCGTGCACGTCGGCCCCTTAGGGTCCCATAGTGAGACCCCTCTAACTGAAAAACCTTGTGGGGAAAACCCAAGAAACTAAGAGGAACTGAGGCACAGAAACATTAAATTTTCACGCAGGCAGGGGAGAGTCTACTGTTACGTAACACGGGCGGGATGTTTGCGAAATGAGTTTGCGTAACAGCAGTAGGAGGCGAATATAAACCAAACTATTTTTATTTTCCCAGCTAAATTCCAATAAGCTACATACCTCATTTTCAGAAGCGACCTCGCCAAAAGTGATAGCTCAACTATGTGGTTTATCGTGTAAAAAAATTTGCAGCCAAATATTCACAACACCTGTTACCTGGCGAAAAATCCACATGAGCACGGGGAGAAAATTCAAACTCCAAATATGCAGGCATCAGGGTCAGGATCGAACCCACGACCCGTATACCAAGCGAGCTCGTTAACATCTCACCACCGTGGCACCCCTTAGTAAATTAAATGACCACCCCCTATAGTACGTTAAATAATAATGGCCTGGGATAGTTGTATTGGTTCCCACTTATTTCTCATAGAAGGACTGTGAGTAAAGACAACACTTTTCCAGCTGACCCATACATGAAACCGGACCCATCGGCAGCTGCCGGTAAGATACTGCAATGAACGGTACTGATTGTATTATTTTCAGGTAAACAGCAAAAAACGTGAAAATCCATTGCACGACTGTAAGACACTCTCAAAATCGTGAAAACCGTGAGTGTTAAGGGGAATCCTTGAGACTTGACATGTACGTTGTAGGCGGACACCTGCAATACAAGCTGCCTGCGTGATGCAGTACAGCAAGTAGGTTGTTTATGCACTTGTCCGCTGAATATGTAGCCACGCAACAGCCTACACTGTCGGTTTTATTAACAGTCACGGGTCGGCAACCAGAATAACAGGATGAGCCAATTTTTTGCGAATTCGGTCAACAAATCTACAATTCAAGAGCCGCGATGCATGTGAATAACGTCATGAAGCAGACCGTAAAGAATCGCGTGTGGCTCCGGTGCCGCTTGTTGCCGAACCCTGTGCATTGTGGTCACTCGTTTATGCTGGTTGCTGATATTGCCAAGACATTCCAAATGCTGACAAATTACCCAGAAAGTTACTCAATGGGGATTACACAAAGCAAAGTCGCCCTCCTCCTGGGAACTTGGCAGAACCCTGCTGAAAACAAGCCTTGAGACTTGGTGAGGCTTTCTTGGTTCAACAAGCGAATTTATAAACCATTCATTATCCAGGCCCAATTGGTCTAGCTTCCGAGATGGGCACATTTTGGCTAATTTAACCATGGACATCAATTGTTAACTGTACTGTAATTTAAAGATAATTCGGGTTGTATAGCAGAATCAATATACATGTTCAGGATTTGTTTGCATACGCAGAGACTTTATTAAGTCTTTGCTTAACAAAACATTGCTTTACACAAGACAGAAAAATGGCTTTTCTCTTACAGCCAGAGGCAATAAGATAACTACGAAGCACACTCCGTATGTGCAAACATGTAAACGATGGCATCGTGGCACTGTCAGCTGATAGTTTAATGTGCATGACCTCTGAGGCAGTTGAAGGTTCTAGGGTGAGTTGGGTAGCTGGTCGACACACATGCCACTGGGCCAGAGTGGACAACGGCTTGATAACTCCCAGCTGCTAAATCTCTGTGCACAATTACCAATGCCCACCCCTCCGCTTTAGGCAGAACAGCGTGTGACTGTGTCATAGTTGAGATAAACACATTTGAAAACTGGCATCGGCTCAAGTTTCATGGCGTGTTAACGAAAACAATCATGCTGCCGAAGCTAATCGTTAGCACGCTGAACTTACAACCCAGAGGTCACCGGTTCGATTCAATCTTACTGCACAGCAATTGAGAATTTGGACAAGTTTCTTAAATTCCCGTGCCCCCCCCCCCCTTTTCCTCTGTCCACCCAGCAGTATGAATGGGGTACACAGACGATCGACAAGTTGCGTGCGGTGGTGCAAAGCGTGGAAGAGTAGGCCAAATAACCTCTAATGTAGGCCCTTCTGCCAGCAGTGGCGTGAGCAAGAAGTCACTGCAGTTTTGCACCTTTACCACCTTTGTAAAGGCCAGCTGGGCCTAACTTTCCGCAATTACTAAAGTTGTACCTCCCGCCGCAAGCGTAATGAATCGCAATTGCGTGGGCAAACAAGTGATACATATTTGTGTTCCTGATGATTGAGCGTACATGTTGGGGGTGGCTCAAGAGAGGACGGTGGTGATATTGCTGATGGGCTCGGGCGTCCAATTCGCTCGTGTTTGTCGTAAAAGGTGGCTCAAGTTGTGTTGTTGTAAAAGTTGGTTGGATCATTGTTGTTTGATAATTTAGTAACGCTCCGGCAATCCATTACAGTTACTGCTGGGAGGTGGTGCTTAGGTGTGAAAAATCCTCTCGGAGGTGGCGCTGCGAATGCTTAAAATGAAAAATGGCCAAATAACCGAAACTGGCCCTACATTCTATTTCAAACGGCATGGGAATGGAGCACACTAGGTACCAGATGCTTAATCTAGTTGTATCCCCGAACCAACGAGTATTATGCTCCTTGTATCTTCAGCACTTAATATTTGTGCTACACTTTCCCGTGCAATAAATATTGAGGCGCCCTGTGGCAACCTATGCAAGGGGGGATACCAGTGGCAATGTACCCCTGTGTGGCACAAGGTGAAAGCAACACCAGCCTGCAATTGTCAGTACGGTGGGAGGGGGCGGGGCAATGTTGCTACACACCATTTTCCAATTAAGTAATTTGCGAGTAACTTGTGAAATTTTGTAAATTTGGAGCATGACGCCGGCACGCTTGGCCGAGTCTTTGTAGAATTGCGTCGGAGATCTCACAATGCTCACCACGATGCAGACGGCGTGTATTTTATGGTTAATTATTCTGGCCATGTTAACCAGGGCAGCCGCTGGGCTCGAACTGAGAACTTGTACAGACGGCTGCAATGACGTCACCGCTGGGCCACGTAGCAGGCTGCCCCGCTAGTTATGAAATCTGTAAATCACAACAAAAAAATATCGGCAATTCTTCAGGAGTTGCTGATAATTTTCTGTGCACGTCCCCCCCCCCTCGCTATTGTTTGTCATTATCGCAGGCTTCCTGCTGTTCCTCATCCTGGGCACCATCTACCTGCTGAGGCCCAACATCGCGTTCATCGCACCGCTCCAGGAGAAGGTGGTCTTTGGCACGTTCTTCCTGGGCGCCATCCTGTGCCTCTGCTTCTCCTGGCTCTTCCACACGGTCTACTGCCACTCGGAAAGCGTCTCCAAGATCTTCTCCAAGTCAGTAGCCTCCACTCAGCCCTTCTAGCATTGACCCTATTTCACCCTTTCCCATTCCGGTGGCGTACGTGTACGATGGTGTACGTACACATCGGGTTTTTCTTCAGATTCCGTTCTGTACATGTATGTCATCGGAACTGAATCGGAAGAAAAACTAACATGAAATAACTTTATCAGTACGCCTTCAGGTTGGAAGATGTTTGTACCAAAGCTCCAGCTATCATGGCCGTGTTGCTGCAGTTCTCTGCGTTGAGTACAATGTCTTTAAAAACGCTTCTCTCAATGAAGTTTACGTGAACTGCTTGTGCCTTCCGAGATTCAGAGGTGAACCCACCCTGCAACTTGCAGACATCTCGGGACGGGAAAGGGGTGTGGGGTGCTTAATTCAACATCATCATCATCTCCCAATACCATCACCACTCTGCAGTCAACAAAATCTGTGCTACTTAGTGGATAGCCAACAGTGGTTGCTTGTTCTGTGGATTTAAACTACCGCCCTCGGCCTGCCGTAGCCGGGCAGTGGTGGTGGTGCACGCGACTGCCTGTCGTCCAGCACTGCGGACGGAGGCAGCGCGGCTTGGTGGATCACCGCACGTAATGTCATGAACTCTTTTCGTGGGCGTGGAGGAGGTGCCACACCCTGGCACCCCAGGAGAAGGCATTACAGCAAGTGGACTAATCGACATCTCGTTCCGTCTGTATGGGGATAGATCGTTACCATCGCCCGCCCCCCCCCCCCCCCCCCGCGTGCGTCGATTTTCTGCAGGTGCTTCGATTTCCTCCCACTTGTATAATGAATACAACTCATCATAAATTGGCTGAAACATCTTGGAAATAAAAACCCAATGTAGCAGCAGGACCCTCCTGAATAGTAGTCCTCCGACTCTGTGTGACCTTCCTCTATAAATAAGTAAATTATTATAATTTTACGACCCTGTAGCGCGACCTTGTTAAAGGGTTGGTGGGGAGTTGTAGCAGAAATAAAATCTCTGGGTTGGCACTACACAGTCACTGTTTATACAAGCGTTGAGCATTTGTTTAAAGCTGCGTGTTTTGTCTGCAGCATTATGCCCTGGCTCTCACCTTTACCCCCCTTCGCCGTGTGTGTATATATGTGTACCATTCATTGTATTGCCGAGGAAGAGGGGGATGGTGAATCGTCATTGTGTGGTCATGATTTGATTCAGCTGACCTTCCCTCTAGCACGTTTCAGGGTCACGGTCCAAATCAAGAGATGGTCTCGTTTCTACCGCGTTGTTTGCGCTGTCTTTCTCTCGTCCACCGTGCTCTTTGCCTCATTTGTATAATCTGCCTCGTTGATAGTTTTTCATTTGCCTGGTCTGTTTCTAATTTGTAGTGTGTATCGTTCATATAGGCTCAGTTGTCCTATCTATCGTAACCTTCCGTGTCATCTGTACTGCCCGGCTTCTGTCTCATCCCTGCTCGGTGTCTTATTCGTTCCCCCGTCTCCGTTCTACTAAATCGGTTCGAAGATTCCACCACGTCCATTCCTGTCGGTATACTAACTTTGCGCGAAAACCAAAATAGTACATTTCCTTACACTCACTCGCAATTCGATGCGTGCGTCGTCGTGAGCGCAGCCAGAGTCGATTTTAACCGATGAAAGCAGTGGATCATTAACTTGCCTGGCGGGTCTCGGCTTGTGGGAGGGCAGGTATGTGAAATAATCTTTCGCTCGCCTCTGGCAGGTTAAAACATTACAGAGCGCAGGTCACAGCCCACGCCATTTAGCTGTGTGCCGTGTGCTTGTTCATATTGGCTCAGACGGACCCATGGTCACGGGACGTAGCACCTCCCGCTCATTGTTTTTCTGGCTTCACAAAAGCCTACCTGCCCTCGACTGTAGAAGGAAAATAATAAAATAATAAAAATAAAACATAATTAAATAATTCTCACGACGTTTCGGCCACAACGCAAGTAGCGTTGTGGCCGAGAAGGCAGAGTCTGAATTCAGACTCTGCCTTCTCGACAGATCTGTTCTCCACCTGAAGACGGCTGCTTGCGTTGTGGCCGAAACGTTGTGAGAATTATTTTATAATGTTTAATTTGTATTATTTTATTACTTCCATTCTACGTGACTTTACCGAAAGAACCAAGAAGATGAATCCCTGCAGTCACGAAAGCTTTTAAATCGAAATGTTTTTTTTTTTTCGGCTGCCTACGGTGTTGGGTGGTTGAGAAATTTTGGTTCCAAGGTGAAGCAGGCTTTCTCCGCCCCCATGGTGCATTTCTTCATCACTTGCTTGCTGGTGGCGGTATTTTTTTGCCTGCCGCGTGAGGTAATTGAACAACTGCTGTCTTTTTATGGGAGCGTTAAAACACAATGCGTTCAGTTAATATTCATCTTCGCATACCCCAGCTGATAAACAAAGCTCGTGTTCTCCAATACAATTCTTAGCTGTCATTTTCTCTCCATAATGTTTACGCTCATGTTTTTATATATATATGACAAAGACAAAGATCTCCCATGTAGCCTCAACATACTGGTTGGGGCAAGTGCTGTTGGCGAGCACCTATAAAGGCCGGCACGGCTGCCTTTGTCCCCCTCATAGCGCACCAGGTACTCATTTGAGGCTGAGTCGACCTAGGGGAGCGGACATTAAACTGGTCGCTGGGTTCATAGCGCAATGTGCTAACCACTATGCTACCGCTCTGCAATATATATACACACACACACACACATGTATAGCAAAAAGCCTTGCAACATTTACATGGCAGAGGTATGATAACAAAAAGTGTGGGGGGGGGGGGTGGAATGTCACCGGGTTAAAATATTAATTGACCCTTTCACTGGAGGTCACGTGGTTCAAGGGAACGCACGTTGTCGCCCGACAGATGTTGATTTTTAATTTGGTAATGCTCCCACAGTGATGTCCCCCTGATGAATGAATGGTGTCAGAGGACAGAGGACGCTTGATGGAAATTGACCTCACCGTTCGCTCTTGCTGGTGCTCTCTGATGAAACCAAACACGTCTTTGGTTTGCCCCCACCAAAATATTTTCGCGCAAAACGCAAAGTCTCACTGCGGCGTGTACAGTCCAATTTGGCCATGAGTATGCTGGCGAACGAGGTACGTGATTTGATGGTCTGGCCGTTTTTTTTTACACCTGGATTATTGTTATAATTACCCATACGTTTACACTTGGGTACGGTTAAAGGTGCAGCCCTGCAATTGCATGCTTGCTCCATTGCTGACAGAAGGGCGTTCCCCCTTTCATGGGTATTTTTCATCTCACTCTTCCACACTAGCCAGACTGTCTTGGAAGAGGTGAGGGTTACCCACACTTTATCCCACCACACACGACCTGCCGATCGACTAACCATCGTGTGCCCGTTCGTACTGCCGAGTGGACAGACGCCGGGGAGGTTTTAAGAAATGTGCCCATTTATTTGAGCTGTCGCGATGGGTACATCGAACCAGCGATCTCTGGGTGTGAAGTCCAGTGTGCTAACTATTTAAATAATGGCAGCACGCATCCGAACCTTATTTTCTGGACAGTGCTCTTCTATTACATGGCTACATATCTTATGTAAGGATAGTGCTTCCAATTTTGCCCACCATGAGGATACCTGTTGGAAGCCTTAGACACGCTCCTCAAGAATGTAAACACTTTCAACATTAGGAGTGTGTTGTTCACAAAACACACTAACCTCCGAGCGTCGCTCATTCCATTAGCAATATAGCCACTGGACATGTGCGCTGGTATGTTCCAGGTCATTCAAGTGACTGTCGAACAACACATTTTACGCTGTCATGGTGGTTTGTGTGTGATGAAATAATAAAGAAGCAAAGGGTAATGTATAATACGTAACACTGAATTCAAGTAGCATTGTGGTCCGTCAGCCTATTATGGGCCTTCTAAAAAAAAAAGTAGATTATAAAACACGATGACGATAATGATGATGACGATGGTCATATGAACAAATGCGACCTTGGAACAAAGACAGCCTTTATAAAAGACAAAGCCAGCGTATGAAAAGTTAAGGGACTGTTGGAAAGTGGTGTACAAATGTAAATGTATTTATTTTTAAACAAGCATGCCTTATGACACAAACATACAGACAATCCCACTTTTAGACACAATGCGTTCCTGGAAACCCCGTCATAAGTCTGATCATCTTAAATTGGACCCTATTTCTCCATCGACGGTAGAAACGGTAGAAACATAACTTGCCCGATGTGTTTTTTTTCCTTTTATCAGCCATATTTCACATGGTTTAATGGGTGAGCATTCACACAAACGCTTCAGAATATCAAAATCTCCACGCCAAGTCACGTCAGAAACCAGACCAGCTCTGTTCAAATGTCACGTCGGAAGATGTCGTAAATCAAGTTTCTGCATCATAAATCGATCCATGGTGGCATTGTATGCACGCCTACTGTTGGGGCAGCGGTCCTCCTTCAGCGAAGATGTGAAGCGTAACGTTCTAAGTTTGAGATGATGTTTCATGGAGCTCGTGGCTTGAAACCGCTGTGGAAATTCAAGCTGATGTGTAGTTTGGCAACGACGTGAACAACCATTTTGAGTCGATATTACAAAAGTTTGAAATATGACGCGCACAGTTTTCACATTTTTGGGAGTATTAACAGTTTACAATTTGACGTTCTATCATTTGATGAGTGTCCTCTAGGAAAACTCATAACCCATAAATTTCCACTGTACAGAAGATTGCGGTCTTTTGTTGAGAGGAGGCAGATTAAATCGACGTTTCTTTTTTAATGCAGTTTATCGTGCGGCCATCTCTCCAGAGATCATACAATACAATCTATCAAAAGTGAACTGCATTAGTTATTCTATAAGCGCATGCATGGGTTGTTGTGTTTTTCCTGGACACACTTCAATTTCGGCTTTACATTCACAGTTTTGACATGTCACCTGCTGTCAATGCAACAACGTTCATGGCCGACTAGTAACGTTGAATCGACGTTCGAACACATTTCAACGTAAGCGTCGGCGGTTTCAAATCGGACGCACGAACGCTCGCAGCGATTTGATATTATTATCAATATCATTATTAACAGCGTCGTATGCTTTTGCTTGACCGTTGCACTCACCACAGCAGCTGAGCGCGAATTCGCCCGCCGTTCGTGAAGCTTAGCAGTGCTCACACACTCCCCCCTCCGCTCTCTCTGCTCTCTCCGCGTGGCGCAGGCTCGACTACTCGGGCATCGCGCTGCTCATCATGGGCAGCTTCGTGCCGTGGCTCTACTACTCGTTCTACTGCTCGCCCCAGCCGCGCATCATCTACATGGTGACGACGAGCGTGCTGGGTGTCGCGGCCATCGTCGTGTCGCAGTGGGATCGCTTCGCCACGCCCGAGTACCGGGCCGTGCGTGCCGGTACGTGGCTCGGTTTTCCTCCGCACCGATCCTACGAACTCCCGAACCCGTGAACCGCTGAACTGCCAAACTCCTGAACCCCTGGACTGCCAAATTCCAAAAAAGTGCTGAACTACTGAACTGAACCCCATCTTGTGCTCGTCCCTCCGTTAGTTTGTTGGTGCTCCTCAACTGCTGTTGAGAGCTTTCGTGCTTTGTTAGCTTTGTCCATCTGTGACGGCCGGTGAGGGGGCAGGATAACTGTCGCAAAGATGATCCAAAAGGAACAAACTTAAGTGGAAATTTGTGTTCCTACTGGGAACTCGCTCTAGAAATTTGGGCAAAGACATCAAACGTGTTAGCTTAGTTGACTACCTACGGTGTGAAAGAATTTCTACGTACATGCATACAAAGGGTTGCCCGAAACTTAGAAAGGGTGGAAAAGAAAACAGCGTTAAAAAGGACCATGTTCGGCGTTGGTGAAGTATGGTCATATAACCGCCATGGCTGACTTGGCATAGGGGGAGGCCTTCATCCAGCAGTGTATTGACAATGGGCTGTACATTTGTTTTCTATTATTTCTCCAATGCACGACACGACCCCGATAGCACAAAATTGGTCTATAATTAGGATAAAATGTTCAGTTTTAGCCGAGCCCATCCGTTGGTTTTTGGCATCAATCGCGGTGCCACGTGGCAGGCGATATTGTCTTGCGGTGCAGTCCCATTTGCCGCCCCTCGTCACACTTGCGCCAGCCACGCCACCAATAGCGGCATTGGAAAGTGGTCTAGCGCCACCTAGCTGCAATCCCTGGGTGTCACCACCACCGGGGTGGGGGGGGATTGCCAACCTGACCGCGTGAAATGAAACGAATTGTGCATAATAGAGGGGGGGGTTTTTTGTTAAGATTGAGTAAATATAAATGGGTAATTAAACCCGGCACCACCCGACACAGCCAATTAGTAAGGTTTGTCACGTAAACAGAACATGTAAATTCGTTATTAGTTCAGCACACAGCTGTGTTGGAGGGTAAACCCACAACATTTTACAATTCGAGTACGATGTTTTGGCTGTGTCGGGTCGCTGTGGGTTTAACGACATGTATTTACGCGATCTAACCCACGTAAAACCTCTTGTGGATAATATCGGTCGCGAAAGCCCTACAGCGTGATAAACTGAAACGAATGGTTTCGCGATGCAGCGTTGGCAATGGTACAAGGACACGTTGCAAATAAACTCCACCAACAAGTTCGTCAATAACACCGTGGCCTTAAAAGGGGACAAATGTATAACGGGCGACGTTTCGGGCAATGGCCCTTATTTTGTGCTCTTGCGTGCCATGAAAAAACGCCAATTCCTCCCAAGGTCGCCCGTTCTATACATTTCCTCTTAAGGCAGCATTGTTGATGAATGTGAATATTTAGCTAGTTCAGTGTCGTAATTGGCACAAATTGCTGAACTCCAGTCCTCGCGATTCCCCACAGTCTGTCATTTTGCGATTACCAGACTTTTATGTCCATCTGCAAATTAACTCGCCGCACACGGACTCGATGCACCTGATGGCTGGCAATCGCGGAGAGCTGCCCTGTGGGCAGTCACGAACGATGACTGGAGTTGAGCGCAACACTGGAGTTGAGCACAACACTGGTGTAGCAAGTGTGGGCAGTCGGGCTTGAACGTGGCATTGTTTGGCCACACACTGTCCTCTTGTTGTGTTTGATGCATCATCCTATGCACTCTACGTAGGACTATGATGTAATTCATTACGATGTCATCCCCACGCGTATTTATACATTAATGCGGTGACATCATTAGAGCGTTTAATGCCTGGCCGCCACCCATGTGAAGAATTTTTTCTGATCTTTTTTTCTCATCAAAGTAGCTTCAAGTACCTGGCCAATTCACCTACGCCTATAGCATAGGTGTGTACCTACAAGATAAGAGCCGCTGTTTGTCTTATTGGTTGCATAATTCATTTAACAGCCCAGCCTGCGAATACATTTTCTACATCCTGCAAAACAGACTTTATTTTAACTGATAAGTTGAGTTAAGCAGCTCTATTGAAAGGTTGACTGCAAGCCCAACACCTTCAGAAGTGACAGCAGGTGCGGGTTGGGAATGTGGAAACTAACTAGAGCAAAAAAAAATACATTATTTACACGAATAATGCCAAAACAGGTGCACGCTTTAGAAACAATCCACGTGGGCGCTGCAAGCAGCACAACCAAAGCCTTTGGCACACAGGATTGCGTGCGTGTGGGTGTAAAATTTGCGGTACTTTGTAAGGCCTCTAAAAAGTGTACACTTCAGATATTTCACATTGAAAGCGTGCACATACCATGAAATGAAATGCACATCATTATCAAGATGAGCTGCGATTCAAAGATATCCTGAAACGTATGTATGCGTGTTGAACTTATTTCGCACTGTATGTAGCCAACCGTGCTTAGTCGGAGGTGCGGGAAACGCGTTTCTCTAGTGCACCCTATTGTTCTGCCGTGCTCTACTGCAGCTGGTTGTGCAACATTCCAATTTCACTTCCTCGATGTATATCGATAACTCAACAGAGAGTAGCATCAGTTCTGAATAATCACTGCAAACAGTGCAGCGAGCTAAAACGTCGATGCTGAATTTCAAGACACATGGGATATTTACTGAAGCTACTCTGCTAAGCAAACAACGGTCACAACAGTCCGCCACTCGCGCATTCTGCTCGAGTACCGGGTAGGTGGTCGACGTTTTAAAGGGACAACCCCTGACCTGGCTGCATCAGATGCCCCTTGTCCACTGGTACATTTGAGCCAAACCGGCACGTCACCCTCACATTAGAGGGGTGGTTTTCCACTGGGATATTTGCAGAGCTGAGCCAGAACCCAACCGTGTTACATTGCCTTAACCAGAAGACATCTGAATCTGGGTCAGGGGTCAAGCAGGGCCAGGGGCGATACTACTGACTCGTTCATTGCTCGTGACGTCAGTCAGTACAACTCAAGCACAGCAGCACCGCGTAGTCTACAAACGTCTCAACTCGATGGTTGTGTAGCGCCATGAACAGTGGTAACTTACCTGCAGTATCTTCTTGGTTCTTTCGGTAAAGTCACGTAGAATGGAAATAATAAAATAATAAAAATTTTACATAATAAAATAATTCTCCCGACGTTTCGGCCACAACGCAAGCAGCCGTCCTCAGGTGGAGAGCAGGTCTGTCTACTCGACAGACTGTCTCCTCGACAGACCTGTTCTTCACCTGAGGATGGCTGCTTGCGTTGTGACCATAACGTCGTGAGAATTATTTTATGATGTTTTATTTGTATTATTTTATTATTTCCATTCTACGTGACTTTACCGAAAGAACCAAGAAAATGAATCCCTGCAGTCACGAAAGCTTTAAATCGAAATTTTTTACCTGCAGTAGCAGACATACGTCAGCATGGGGTGGTATGTGGGCCGCTAGGGTTCCCCAGACCCCAGGAGGGGGGCTGGGGGAATATTCCAGGATCCCCGAGAACATTCTGGAAGGGAGGCGTGGCCAGGGGCAGAGAGACCCTGGAGGGTGTATAAAAGCCGGAGCCTTGAACGGGTTCGGCACTCGTCCTCAAGCCGAAGACAGAGTAGAACCCTGGGACCCCCAGACCCGCTGTCCTTGTAAAGGCCGGGACTGAGTGAGCCAGTAGCCGGGACCCGAGGACCTTGGCTGGGTCTGGTCAGGATAGCCTCCCCTCTAGGGCCCCTAGCCGGAGGGCTGAGTGTAGAGTGGGCCCCAGTGTTTGGAGGCACGATAGCCCGGAGGCCATACCCCTTTGTGTTAGGGACCTTGTATAGAGTTATTAGTTAAATAAAAGTGTTGCCTCAAGTACCGGCTCTCCCTCATCTTTGGGCTCACTACAGTTGTGTGATATCTCGGCTCAGATTTGGCAGTGGAAACACAACCTGACGCGTCTTGGCCTGGCTCTGTTTTATAGTGGACAACTGGCAAGATTTGACGGCTCCTGTCCTGAGTTAGGAATGGGAAGGGGACGTCCGCTGGGAATGTTGTGCCACGAGAGAGCGGGGCTGGGATCTTCCGCTGCAGCTACACGCTCACATCCAGACGTGAGCGGCGTGCGCGCTCCCAAACTTGACCCGTTTTCCTCGTCTTCCTCCTCTTCCTCCCGCCAGGTGTGTTCCTGGGCCTCGGCTTGAGCGGCATCGTGCCGACGATACACTTTATGATCGCCGAGGGCTTCATCAAGGCGGCCACGGTGGGCCAGATCGGCTGGCTCTTCCTCATGGCGGTGCTGTACATCACGGGCGCGGCACTCTACGCCGCGCGCATACCCGAGCGGTTCTTCCCGGGAAAGTGTGACATATGGGTCCGTACGCACACACACGCACGCACACATGCGCACGATGCACTATCACCGCCCGCTATCATCGCCGACCCTTCGGTAGCGACCTCTTTGACGGTCGTGATGGCGTGCGCGGCTGGGAGTCCGTGATGCTGCCAGCAGCGGGCAGTGCGGCGAAATCGAATCGTCGTACTGCGGGCTGTGCCCCACCCCCCCCCCCTTCCCTTCCTTCACCAGCTCTCGCTGAACAGCGTGGCGAAGTATGGTGAACTAAGCCCCAAGATTGACACGGTGGTGGGGAGGCAGTGTTCCAGTAGCGGATTGACAAAGGGCTGTACGTGTACATGCACAACGCTGATTTTTATTGAACATACTGAAAGCTATGAATGCTGCAAAGATCTTGTCGCTAGTATCGCTTTGTCCGTGCCATTCTACCCGCACCTCTGATTAGCATGGTTGGCTATGTACGGTGCGAAAGAAGTTCAGCATACATACAACTGTGAGTCAAAAGCACTCCGTAACAGCCAAGGCATTACTAGTCATCAATAACAGTTGTGCTGAAGATTATCACAAGTCATTGCTTCAAACATTGATAAAAAACAATTGTGTTTAAGATGATAATCATTATCAGATAACATTGATAACAGTGATGACGATGATGACGACGATTGCTGTTATTTATTAAACGTGTGCGCCACTTTCCCTCTTTAATTCCATTCCGCCCCCCACAGTTTCACTCGCACCAAATATTCCACGTCCTGGTGGTGGCGGCGGCCTTCGTGCACTTCCACGGCGTGTCCAACCTGCAGGAGTTCCGCTACACACTGGGCGGGGGCTGTTCTGATGACTCGCTGCTGTAACGCCGTGGGGACACCCCGCGGAGAAACCCCCCGCGGAAAAATCCCGTGGAGAAACTCCACAGAGAATCCCGGCGGAGAAATTCTGGCGGAGAAACTTCCGCGGAGAAACTTCCGCGGAGAAACTTCCGCGGAGAAACTTCCGCGGAGAAACTTCCGCGGAGAATCCCCTCGCGGAGAGACCCCTGCAGACGCGATCGCTGCTTGGACGAGCGTGGAGAACAACGCTCTCTAATTAATTTTTGTTGACGAACTGTGTAGGCGTCGTAGAATCACATTGGGCACCGCTGGTGTAAAATTAATGCTGCTCTGTGTGCGTGTGTGTGTGAGTGCTTGTGAGCGTGTGTGCGTGTGTGTGCGCGAGTGTGTGTGCGCGTGTACCCTTGCATTTACAATCGGAGGAAGCACTTTTTGTTTTTGGAGGTAATTCACGTTGCTTGACGAGGATGAGAATTGTAGGCGCCGGTCTGGCCCCGTGTGCTGGGGTTCTGTCTGCTGGAGAAACCTTTGAAAATGAGCGGCGCGCATTGGAATATTTCGCCCAAAGTGAACGTAGGTTTAACACTCTTTAGCTGCGCGTGGGTTCGGCATTCTTAAGGCCGTTGTTTAAGAAGAAGAAATAAGAGAATATATTTGTATCTATGGCTGTCGATCGACGTCTTTTTTTAAACGATAGAAATTCTATTTTTTTGTTTAACCGGAGACGTTACTGAAGTTTGGACTTGAAATGGGGGCAGCGGGTAGGGGCGGGCCTGGGTGGTGGTGGAGGGGGGGGGGTGTTTTTGGATATCTGCTCAAGGTGCATTTACAGCTGCCGCAGGGCTCCGTCACCAGCCACCGAAGGTGTTCTGGAGGCATTTTTAGCTCTTTTGTTTTTGTCTTGAAGCCGCGGCACACTTGGCCAGTAATTTAACAAATATAAATGTTTGGCGTAAATTTTTAGATGCTTTTAAGGGATTGGTGTTTTTCTTTTTTTATTCTCGTCACAGCCATGAGCCACAGTTTGACGACCTACCTAAAAAAAAGCCACCAGTCGTTTCTACAAACAGCGTAATTTGTGAACGTCTTACAATTTATACTCTCATATCTTTGAATGACTACATTAAAGAGCTTTTCTGTATTATACCTACAATTAAATAGTAATTATACTAATAAAACAAATATATACACGCGCCAACAAAATGAACTCGGCGGAAGTCTGACCGTTGCCGTTGACTGAAACCGTGTTTGTGAGACCATTGTTCACCCCCCCCCCCTCCTGTTGTACTGTGAGCGCGTCACCATTCTGACTCCAGAGCAGCCGCGTTGACTGTCCATACCGGTTCACGCCCGCCGCGGCAAATTTTCCTCGCCGTCAAGTCATGCCGAGGACAACGGCCAGTTTTATCACGGCAGAGAAAACCCGCGTCATCCCACTCTCAATTTTCCGCCGCCCCGTGGCGGGTGCGAAGACGATGTCGCTTCGTCGAGCAATTTTTCACAACTGACTCTTTTTTTTTTTATTGCCTTTTTACGTTCATAATAATTGCGGTTTGCCTTTTTGTGGCACCGCGTGGTCGGTCATCTCGGGGCGCCGGTGCAATCGGGTGATGTGATTTGTTGGCTGTTGGTGTGCCGTCTGTTAGGTACACGGGGTGAAAGCTCAATAAAGCTCAACTACTACAATGTTTTAACAGCCTGGCATGCGCGAGCCACGGCTCTCAAAATGGCACGTGTTTATCTTTGAACGTTGTCTGCCCAATTCCTTTGTTTTTTGGACCATTAACTATCATGAAAAGTACCTACTTGCAGACCCAATGTGTCTCTACCAATGCAGGCATCAGTACCCCTACCTTACCTGCTGTAGTGGCGGTGCAAGGCTCCAGTTTATAAAGGTCCTTGGTTTTTTCAAATATACAAGACGTACAAATATGGTGCTCGGTTTCAGGCATATCGTTTGCCTTTTTTCTTCACTTTACACTTTGGCCTTTGGGTGCTGTGTCTGTCGTCGGCGTGCATGTCATCACATCCACTGCGAGATTCGAGCCGTTGGTGACGTAGCCTTATCGTAAAAGAGTAGCGTAAGATTAAAGTACTTTTGAAACAAACACTTCTTATGCATTGGCTAACAGATTATTATATACCAATATGGGAGAAATACCGGAGAGGTTTTTAATGTTTCGATACATCTGCAATTGACGGGACTGCTGCAAATTTTTCTCCCAATTAGCACGGTTGGCTATGTACGGTGTGAAAGAAGTTCAACGTGCATACATGTTGCAGCGAAACGTCTGTGATATTGCTGTGTTTACCAGTCGAATTTTAACACGGCTGTTGCCAAGAGGGGTGGGGGAGTAAGAGCCACACTCTTCACCCGAGTCAGGGTGTTGCTATTCCCAGATGCCCCTCGCCCCTTAAAAGGGACAGCAAAAGAGTCTGTGACGATGTCACTCACAAGAGCAAACCGTTGTGCCATTTTTTTTTCACGGTCCAAAATTAATGTTATACAATATGCCCGCGGTACCTATGGATACTGAGGTTTTCCTTGCAAAAAGTGACGGTGAATCTTCTCGAAATAAAGACTTTTTAAGTTGGAAAAAAAACTCAGCTCTGGCTGTGATTTTAGTAAATGCCTGTGTCGTTACCCGTTTGGTTTAAGGGTCGGAGATGTTTATCCGCCAACTGCCGAGAATTTCCTGCACTTGATTCCAGGTTTCGATCGCTCGTGATGAAGCCGCCGTCAAGATTGGCGAGTTGATGGCCTCAGCCTGGTCTTCGAATGGCAGCACCAAAACAACGTAACTCCGAATTTGTTTTGAGTTGATTCTGATGAATTAAAAAATTTTTGTTTTAATGTTAATTGACATTTGTAAGGCGCATTTCATCAAAGCATCACCCCAACGGTTGGCGTGGTGAATAATCTTGGCAGCGCATTTAGAGGGATGTGCCCTCCGTGTGACTAACGAGGAGTGACTTCAGAGGTAGGGTCGGTGATGTTATTTTCAAAGGGTGTTTAAATTAGCAATGCAGTTCCTCTGTCATTTCGTGGCGTGGCTCCAGAAGCACAATCACAAACATAATTGGAGGAGAAACATTTATACAACGCCCGTACATTGATCTAAGGTGTTTCATGTTTTTCCTCTAGCGTATCATTGATGGACAATTGCTGCCCCTAAGGCCTCGATCCCAGCTCGTGTACAAATTCGTCCGGTGGGGGGGGGGGTGGCATTAGTCGGGCGCATACGCGATTGCATACGCTGCGTATGGAGGACGTCTTCAGACGTACGTGCGTGTGTATACATACAACGGAGTTCGGACAAATAAGCACACGGTCTGATTGACTGAAGATGTCACACGTTCTTGAAATGGATACTACACGACAATGGAATCCAGTGAAATGCTTTATTTTGATATACGCCGGAGGAGGTTGGAATGATTTGAGAATTGCAAAGTCGCATCGGCTAACGTTCAGCTTATTTTGAAGCTTAACTTTATACCGTGTGTTCAACGGAGTGGTGTGTCGGTGATGAATGTGACGGACTAATGAACGTTGTAAAGACTTTCTTTTATCGTTCTCAAAAGAATTTGGGTCGTCCTCTTGTGTTCATGTAGTCGCCAGTAAATATATATATATATAACTCGAGTGTTGTTCGTATATATGATGATGCTGTATATGTACACAACACACTATTCCAGATGGGATCTTTTGGGACGTTGGTATTACGTTTATTTTTTTAAATGCTGTAAAGTTGTCAACGTTCGCATAAAAACAACAAAAAATCAACAACAAAAACAACAAAACTCGTAGCCTGAATGCTGTGTTTCAAAATGTGTGCGTTTCTTTTTTAATCACCGCATCGTCAATTGCTCTTTTGTTACCGCGTTCATTCAAATCCGTTTTATTGCATCGTGGTACGGCGCGCGTCATTGCGCGTTGCCTCTCGCCTCGGAGATTTTCCACGGAATCTTTTGAAGACGCCTGCATTCGAACCGCGCGCAACCAATGCCACGGGGCTCCCCCACACAGCGCCTCGTTGGATGGCCACCGATCCAACGACCGACCGCAAGACCTCTGAACAAGCGCTTTGATATTATAATATAATAATAGTTCAATTTGTAACACGCGCAAATTTGCAGACGTAGTGGCCGCAACTCAGAGGCGCGGAGCCAAGCTCAGAGTCGCTCAAAAGCATGATTGTAGAGGTGAGTTTTTAAGTGTCTTGATGGAGGTGATGCAGCTTCGATCACCGTTGCAAAATGCACTGCGATCCATTTACAGATCGATCGCCGTCGCAAAATGCACTGCGATCCATTAACAGATACGCCCCCCCCCCTCCCCACAGTCTACGCGATCTAACCCAAAAAAAAACTACATTATGGACCGCACTGCCTTGTAATGATCTTCTGTTGAAGCGGCTCCACACCCCCCGGCGATTGGTTGCGTGCAACCGAGTCGTTTTATACACCGTTGCAACCGGTTGCTTGTGGAAGGGACGGACTCCACTCGAGCCGCGACCATTCGTGAGCGACGCATTTTTGCAAAAGCTCCGGCTCGCTGCGTTCTTGATGCGGTTGGAGGCGGAGGCGGCGGCGGCGGTGGGGGTGGATAATTATAATTGTCCAGAATATTTGGCCGGTGACGGCTATGCTGTGTAAGCGCAAGCCCAAACTCGCTCGTGCCACTACGCCTCGGTAAGGTAATTTACCCTTTTTACCGGGTGTAAATGCCAAGGGGTAAGGTAAAGGGTAGGGTAAAGGTAGCGCCAAGTATTACCCGGTAAATACGGTACCTTTACCGCTAAAAGCTCAGTGGCGCAGTCCGTGACCTCCATTTAATAAGTACTGTAATATGAAAAAACTTTTTTTTTAACACGCTTTTATGAAACGTACTAGTAATAGCAGAACTCCACGATTCCAGGAAGTGGCCCCAATGCTTGCCATAACGTCAGGGGCCGTGGCCAATTACAGCCAACGTCAGTTGACCGTGGACAATTAGACCCAAGCCGAAACATAACATATAAAAAATAATGTTTTAAAACATTTTTTATGATAGAATATAGTGTTGTCATCAGTAGGAGATAAGTATACCAAGTTTGCAGTCGATACCACATTGGGAAGTGGGTTAAAATTGAGTTACAAGATTTGAGGATACAACAACAACGACAACAACAACAGACAGTGACTTCAAAGAAAGCGTGTAAAATTTGAATAATCGAGAGTATTCTATATGTATAAAGCGCTCTACCTAGCATTTACCGTTATAAAAGGTAAGGTAGAGTAATTGTATTGTGGTAGGGTAAAGGTAGGCTCGTTTTTACCTTTTACCTTACCTGCTAAAGGGTAAAGGGTAGGGTAGAGTGATTGTATTGTAAGGTAAAAGGTAGGGTAAAGGTAGGCTCGTTGTTTTGACCTTACCTTACCGAAGCCTACGTGCTACGATGTGGCGCAACCACTCGATCAGGTGGTGGACAAAGCCGTTGCAGGCGATGATCAAATCGCGCGATGTCAATAGCGCTTTGCTGGGGGGGGGGGGGTGACTCGTTGAGGTGTTGGGGCCTCGGCGTGTCCACTACCGTTACTACGTCCTTCTCAACAGGCTGTTGAATATTCGTATTCTTGACTTAAAGCTTTCGTGACTGCAGGAATTCATATTATTTGGGTCTTTCGGTAAAGCCACGTAGATAGAACAAAAAATAGCAAAAAATCGAAATCACGACGTTTCCATCGCAACACAAGCCATTCGCCTGTTGCATGTCGCTAAATGAACGGCTCCTTATCTTACGGAGCGAACTGGCGAGGAAGGTGGTGGGGGGCACTCAGACCTGTAGTAAACACACAACGTCTATTTACAATGTTGCTTGAAACTGCATCTCATTTCTGCCGCTTGTACAGCGTTCACAGTCCAGTTCCGGCTGCAAAACCTTTTAAACTCTGCGAATTTGACGTCATCGGCCATATAACGCCAATGGCTCGACCGATGGTGCTGTTGACATAACCAAAAGCGTTGCGATTCAAATATTCACCACCGACTACATTGTACGTGCACAGCGGCGGTGTCCCTTGCCATCCACTGCCGGATGAGAGCCTCCCCGCGCTGTGCGAGTTTGTTGAGAATTCGTTTGACCATAGTTCACCATGGTGGTCAGTATGGGTCGGTACATCGGGCGTACAATTTTAGCAATTCCTTTGGTGGCATTGGCCCTGTGTGATGGCCACCCAACCAACCGGTTTTCCAGGCTCTGTTCTCTCCCTGCTGAGCTGCCTTGCTCTCCCTTGACCTTGCACATCTCCAGGTCGCTTGGTTCATCGGATGCAACTATAGGGACTTCAAATCGTCCCATGGTTACTGCATATTGCAAATGACTAAACAGATATGCGAACAACGTCTCCTCCTCATCAGCAGTCAGGCTTCCTTTAATCAGTCCTGGTGGAACTGCCAGATGTTACAGGTGTAGTAAGTTGATGAGGAGACGATGAGGAAGTTGAGACACACTGTTTATTAACTCCGGGACAGATACAATAGTTGAAGGGGTATCGGCCCCTTCACCCGTACTATGGGAAACCCACCCTAGTACTAAGCCCTCTGTCCTGTCCCCCAGTCCTCCTCTACTGGGCTACGGGAGGCTGACTGATCTGGCCCTGGCAAGCACAGATCTCGGCACCAGCTAACCAGCCTTGCCCTGATAAGGGCAGCGGTCTGGAAGCTCTTGGGCCGCGCCACTGGCTTACCCGGCTCGGCCCTTATAAGGACGGCGAGACCGGGGAGTCCCAGGGCCTAATCTCCGAGTCTTGGATCTTCACTGGTCAGCTTCGTGTCGAACTGCCTCGAGCTCTTTGGGTTCCACCTTTTATAGGGATCGCCTCCGAGGGCTGGGGGCGTGGGCAATAACTGATGCGGACGTCGGTGTGACCCCCCGTGTATGTGAGTGCCGACAGCCCTGTGTTTGTTGTCCGCCGTTTCTCCCGTAATAACCCCTACATCACCCCCCCCCTGTACAGCTCGCAGCCGTCCCGGCTGCAACAATCCCTCAACCCCCAAGAATAAAGATTAACACCGTCAATACACGTGTGCCTCGTAACAGTAACAATAACAAGAACAAGCGTAACATCAACCGATGGTTCCCTAAAAAAAAAAAAAAAAACCCCCCACCCGGAACCGCAACACATATACAGAACGGTATAACAGCACATGCAATCAGCATATCGCGATCACACGCGTACATTGAAGCACAATAGCAAGCAAATCTGCAGGCGACCAACACACCATCAATCCCGTCGTAACTTTTCAACCACAACACAGTTATTCCCTCTCATGCAACGACCGCATCGCACACAGCACCTCGCAGCATAATACAGCCCAAAAAAAAAACATTTTTTTTTTCAATTAAGCCCATCGCGCACGGTGACCCACGAGATGGTACAGCACAGGATACCCGACGCTCCCACGTTAATAATTAACTTTACCATCAAGATAACAACTCCACGCAGCAGCGCACACACTCCCTTTGAAACTCAGCAACCACAGCAGACTCTCCGTCCATTCCCAACACACGCACACACTTACATGGACAGCAAGCAACAAGCAAATAGCGTGGTCATCGTTATTACACACACATACAACCATTAAAAAAACATATATACAATGAGCGGGTTCCGCAGCAACGGAACACGCGCGGAAAGCTAATCATAACAACCGGCGCGTTTTGGCGCGAGTCCGTGCAGCGGGCCCGTCACAAGGGGCCGGCTTGGTAGAGTCAGTGGCAGGTGTCGCATCAGCAGGTGCCTGGTCGTCCGGTTTCCCGGACGTGCCAGCGCCGCCCCCCACGGGGGAGGCTGGCAGCCCAGAGGGCTTCAGTCCTGGGGCTCCTGAAGACGGGACAGTCATTAGTGGATCAGAGGCTGGCATCGATCCCGCCCCCCCGGAGTCAGAGGACTCCCCACATGTTCGGCCATTTACGTGGGAGGAAGCGTGCGGAGCAAAAAATGGCTTTAACCGTGAAGGGTGCACAAACCACCGACGCTTCCCCCACTTAATGCGCACACATTGAGGCCGCACAACCTGCACAATTTCAACGGGGCCCCTCCATGGTCGCAACAACTTAGCCGAGGTGGCCAATGGCACCTGAGGGCAGTGCAACCATGCTCGGTCGCCCGGGTGCCATTCGTGCGTGTGAGTCCGGCGCGACCGCAATCTCTCGTTTTGTTTCTGGCGAGAGTCAGAGTTTTGCATGGCCGCCTGCCGTGCCTCCGCCAAGCGAAGGATGTTAAATTTAACATGGTCGGCGATTTTCGACTTAGCATGAGGCGCGGCAATCGTCAGCTGAGTCGCGACAGGCGGGTCAACCTCGCGACCATACATAAAAAAAAATGGCGAGAACCCGGTCGCCGCGTGAGGAGCCATCCTGTATGCCGCCAGGACTCCCCCGATCCGTAGATCCCAATCGTTTTGGGACTCAGATACCTGGTGGGATAGCATGGACGTAAGAGTCCTATGCAAGCGTTCCACCATCCCATCCGTTTGTGGATGGTAAGGCGAGGTACGAACTTTCTTTGTACCCAGAAGGCCACATACCTCGTGTAAAAGGGTACTAGTGAAATTCTTTCCCTGATCGGTCAACAACCGTTCCGGAGCGCCTTTGTCGAGGACGTAGCCCTGAACAAAAGCCTCCGCAACGGCCGCTGCGGACTGGTTGGCGAGGGGCCAAGCCATAGGCCATCGCGTGAAATATTCCACGCCAACCAGCAGGTACTTATTACCCCTCGGCGTGGAAGGAAACGGTCCCAAAATATCAAGGGCGACCAGCTCGTTAACCCGGGTGACCGAAATGGACTGGAGCGGTGGACTGGCTCCCTTCGCCGGCGGCTTCCGTTGTGCACACTGGGTACAGGACCGCAGCAGATCGTCCACGTCTCTTGCCATGCCCGGCCAAAAGTAATTAAGCTGGAGCATGGCAAGTGTTTTGAGGGTACCCAGGTGCAGGAGCCGTTCATGAGCAGCCCATACAGCCCTACCCCTCAACGTGGAAGGCACCACCAGCCTGTGACGGCGGATCGTCCCGTCCCAATGCATGAGTAAGCCCTGGCACCACCCCCATGAGTCAACGCCCGACTTCCCTTGACCTGATCCTTCCGCGCGACGTCGTAGCGCCAGGAGGGTCGCATCCTCCTCTACTGGGCTACGGGAGGCTGACTGATCTGGCCCTGGCAAGCACAGATCTCGGCACCAGCTAACCAGCCTTGCCCTGATAAGGGCAGCGGTCTGGAAGCTCTTGGGCCGCGCCACTGGCTTACCCGGCTCGGCCCTTATAAGGACGGCGAGACCGGGGAGTCCCAGGGCCTAATCTCCGAGTCTTGGATCTTCACTGGTCAGCTTCGTGTCGAACTGCCTCGAGCTCTTTGGGTTCCACCTTTTATAGGGATCGCCTCCGAGGGCTGGGGGCGTGGGCAATAACTGATGCGGACGTCGGTGTGACCCCCCGTGTATGTGAGTGCCGACAGCCCTGTGTTTGTTGTCCGCCGTTTCTCCCGTAATAACCCCTACACAGGCAAGGGACCCCCCCCCCCCCCCCACTTTGACTTGTGGGTACGAGTTCGTCGCAAATGTATATAATACGTGATTATATTTGTAAAATAAATGTAGGATGCGTAACTCGCCACGCGAGTGTTGCAAACGAGGGCAATTCATTGGACTCGCACTCCGGAGGTTCGCGTTGGGCCCACGTTGGTCTCATTTTTCCAAGCTTCTGCAGCGTGCCACTCATTGACATGCTAATTTCTCTAACCCCTCCCTCTCTCTCCGCCCCCGCCCCTCTCTCTATTTAAGGCCTCGACACAGAGGCGTGGTTTCTCTGTGTGCTTATGTATCTCTGTGATATCTGTCTCTACTTATATGTCTGTCTATATGTCTCTGGTTCTGTGTTTTATCTCTCTCAAATTTAGCATTCTCAGGAAGAACGTAATCAACCAGGTAGGGTGTTGACTGTTATGTTATCCGACTCTCTGTTGTCTTACATTACATTTCTAAGTATACTAGATTTGTGTTTCTATTTCATGTATACCTGATGACGATTGCTTGTGTTGCAATCGAAACGTCGTATGCTAGTATTTAATTTATTATTTTCTCTTTATACGTGACTTTACCGAAAGAACTAAAGAGTAATTCCTGCAGTCACGAAAGCTCCAAATTAAGTTTACTCATTGATGCCTATTGCGCTTTCACATCTTCGATGTGGCCGACCCGTGTTCAAAAACCAATGGCAACGTTCCACCGACGACCCCGAGACGGCACTGCACGAATACCAATCCGTACGTTTTTTAGTTTGCACGAAATTCATTTTTTTTTTGCTATTATTGCGTGGACCGGCTCCGATTGGCTTAAATCAACAGATCGCACGGCTCGTCACTGTGTGTGCACTCGCTGTGTAAAGTTTGCAGCAGATGTGACCTTTGTTCTGGTCTCAAATCATCGGGAACCTCCGGGGTGATAAGTTCTCGCGGAATAATGTCCGGGTCGCTGGTCGACTTCACTCGGAGGTGCGTGACGGGACAGCCGTGACGAGATGCACGTTGGATGTGGTTTGCCGGGTGCGTAATGATGTTTCGGGTTGCAGGTAACAACTGGCTTCGATGACGCGTCACTACGCGTGGCCATTAGCGAGGGGGTAAAACTTGTCGTGATATGCCGGGTGCGTCACATTGCTTCGGGTCGCTGGTAGACTGCAGTAGGTGGTGGTACGTGACTAGCAGCCACAGCCATAGCGAAAGGTATACTTAGTGGCTGTCTTGTGCAGCGATGCAGAACTGCTTTGCGGGTCACCGCCCTTGAATGGCCCGTCTCAAAAGGGGGGCACTGGTGGGTTGGACCTCGCGCGTCAATCTGGCCTCTGCGCTCGTCAGCGGTAATGTCCTGTCCGTGGATCTCGTCGCATTGTTGAGGCTTTGCAATGTTTTGTCTGACGGTGTTTGCAATCGTCCATCTCATGGCGTCAAGGGTGGCACAATTGCGTTTTTTTTACAATCGGGTTTAATTGTCTTTTTATATGAAACCCGATCATCTGAGATTGGGAGAAATCCGGTTTAATTGGTTCTAATTGCAGAACCGCACTTCGCCAACTTCTCAACGATGGGCTTCATCCATTCCAAGCGAAGGAACTCACTGGCGGCGCCCACGATTGTGGAGGAGAAGCTCGTGTTCATCAAGACCAACCTGCCCGCCGCATTCTACGACTACCCCGCGCCCGACGGCCCCCCGAGTACGATAGCAGCACCGACGAGGAAGCAGCCTAAGCCTTGGATCAGAGTTTCGTATTCATTAAACCAGGTTTTAATTCCCCGAAATCGGGTATAATTGTATTAAAGAAAAAACCCGATGCCTGCCGCTGGAAAAATCGGGTTTTTTCCACCCATGCATGTCGTCATAGTGCACTTGGGGGGAGGGGGGAGGGGGGGGGGGAATCACCAAACTGAACTTTGTTGTGTTGTGCGCCATTCGACGCGTGAAGGAAGCTGATCCATGAATTGATGCGAGGGCTGAATGTGAATAAATAATGTCACGATCGTACCTTCGTGTTTCATGGAAATTGTGTCGCCTCGTTTCGCTTCCTGGACATTTGTGGCATAGAGCTTCATAGCTCATCGGATTCCTCCAGTTATAAATGCACCTTTTGATTCTGACTTTGTGCCTCATAGGGACAGCTGCCACTGACGGTCTCCTGCCTGAGTGTGTCTCGATGTACCTCCGATTAGCACGGTTGGCTACGCACGGTGCGAAAGAAGTTCACCGTTCATGTATGTACTGCATGACAGGCGCCGTATAGATAATTAAGCGATGATGATGATGAGCGCATGGGTTAAATACATGACCACGGTACAATCAGCCCCATCATCATCATCTTTCTAGGGTCAATAAAACGAGTACCATCTTGTGAAGTTGCACTCATTCATTGGACGTGACTTTACTATGTTTGGAAAACGATTTGGTGATGCTGCGTTGGCAGTGGTGCACATTTAACAACCATAAATATTTGATTTAAAGCTTTCGTGACTGCAGGGATTATTTTTCTTGGTTCTTTCACAGCATGTGGATTTCACACCTGATGATGATTGCTTGTGTTGCAGTCGAAACGTGAGAATTTTTCTTGTTTTATATTTGTATTTTATTATTTCCCTTCTACGTGACTTTACCGAAAGAACCAAGAATATGAACCATAAATACATAACAAAACATTTTTTTTCGGCAGTCTTGTTGAGTTTTTTTAATTTTCTCAGCAAAGCCCAGAGGGGGGGGGGGGGGGTAATTAACACGCATTTCGCACATGCTGCATAATGCGTGCAGCTTTTGTGTGAACTGATTTCATTGTACAGGTCTCCCTCTCATTGGTTCGGTTTGTGCGATTTCGCTCATGTGTGGCTGACCTATTTCTACTCAAGATTCGCTTGAATTCACTCGTGCGGTTTTACAGTCGCACTTGCGGCAACATCGTGTGTGTGTGTACTGTATACGCTACTTGGCAGGTAGCTGTCTCGTGCAGTTTCGCTTTGTACCCTCTGTTGGTTTTTTTAGAACGCATCTGCTACCGCATAACGCGGGAGTATCCTGGATATATATTTGTTGCATGGAGTGAGTGGTGGCAAACGTTGGTTCACCTCTCCCCGAGCAATCAGCCGGGCGATCTGAATTTAATTCCTAACAAGCGATATCGGAACCGGTCCTGGGCTAACCCTTCCCTCCTCTGCCCCACACTCTGCAGTGTGGTGAAGTATGGTTAAACCCCCCTCCCCTCCCCATGAGTGTTACACCGTGGACGGGTGGCGGGAGAGACGTTTAATCCACCAGTGGATGGAGAAAATGCACACAGAACAGCGATGATAATCTAGGGCCCCCTTGAGCATCTGGCGGGGTCTTAACACTGTTGTCTTTTGATTTGAAGCTTTCGTGACTGCAGAAATCCATACTCTTTGGTTCTTTCGGTAAAGTCACGTAGGTAGAAAAATAAAATAAAACAAAACATAATATTTCGATTTAAAGCTTTCGTGACTGCAGGGATTCATCTTCTTGGTTCTTTCGGTAAAGTCACGCAGAAGGGAAATGAAAAAATAATAAAAATACAATAAAAAATAATTAAGTAAATATAATAATATAATTACTTTTTTATGCTTTATTTTTATTCTTTTATTATTTCCATTCGACGTGAGCTTTACCGAAAGAACCAAGAAAAAAATAATATATCACGACGTTTCGATCGCAACACGAGCAGGTCATCCTCAGGCGGAAAAATAATCCAGTGGAACTGCTGAATCATTTGACGTGACTTTACCGAAAGACCAAAAGAGTACTGTTGTGTTTACTTGGGAGGGGGGGGGGAGGTGCTTGCCTAACACCACCCCTCATGGGGTAAGTAGAGGACGCTACCAAGGCCACGATAACTAACGAGGATAACCGCGGACGATCCGAAAGAAGACCCATGAATATTTATCGGTTCCAATAACCTCCCGGGTATGGAGAAAACCAGCCCCCAAATAGGCGGTGCCCTGAAGCCTCGTTGGGTGTTACTCGGCTGTCCAAGCCGGTTTGAGTCGCGAGAGTGAGCGAGGAGACGTTACAGGATGAGAATGCGACACGGCGAGCGCGCGTGAAACGTCGTGGGGGTGGAAAGGAAGCCTCGTGAGGTATGCAACGCGCATTTGTGGCAACGTCTTCCGCGGATTGTAAGACGCAAGTGTTGGGAGGGGTGGGGGGGGTCCCCTGTAAATTTCGAGCAAACTTTGGGGAGGCGCGTCTTATATTCCGGTAGGTACGTACGTGTGGATCTTGGTGTGTGTGTGTGTGTCACCTGTGGGGAGCGGTAGTGTAGCGGTTAGCGCGCTGCGCTATGAACCTGGCGACCCGGGTTCGATTCCCACTCACGGCCAACAACAGTGACGATTATCTGAACCGGTCCCGGGCCTCCCCTAGGTCGACTCATCCTCAAATGAGTACCTGGTGCGGTGTGTATACATCGCCGCTGGGGAGACAAAGGCGGTCGGGCGTGGTGCTGGTCACCCACCCCATCGTGTACCGTTCCGGCCTTCATAGGTGCTCGCTAACAACACTTGCCCCTACAGTCTGTTAAGGCTATACGGGGGATCTTTGTCTTTGTCTTGTGTGTGTCACCAGACTTTGTACAACTCATTAAGAGCGATCTCGCGCCGACCTGTACGCGTGTCCTATCGCACCCTCGCTCATAATCTCGCAACCTCGGATCAAGGCATCGTTTCTCTGCGTCCCTGAAGACGCGACGCGTCTTCCGACTCGCACGGGGTTGCCCGTGCGTCCGTGCTCGCCTCGAGGCTCCCCCGCCCCGTGTCAATGCAACTCCCCCTTACCCCCCACGCGTCTTCTCCCTGACCGAGCGGCTGTTCTTGATGTCTTCAAGGCACGTCTCAAAACTCGCATCGGTTTTTTATGTTTTTTTTTTATCCTGCTGCTGCTTTTGGTTCTTCACTTCCTCGCCACAACCCCCGTGTGTGTTACTTGCTCCTACACGACTCTCTCGCTCTTTCTTAGCCGTATGACCTTGGGCGCTACGGTGGCGAAATGTTAACCACCTCGCCTGGTATACAGGAAGTCGTGCGTTCGATCCCGACCCTGACGCCTGTTGTATATTTGGAGTTTGCGTGTCTCTCTCTCTCCCCGTGGTCGCGTGGAATTTTCTCCGGGTCCTCTGGTTTACAAAAACGCGTTTAGAGCAGTGGGTCGACAGACCTGCGACTCCCCAGCCGCATGCGACCCTTTAAGGACCGCTTCGTGGCTCGTCTTCACCACAGTGCAATGCGGCTCTTGAAATATTTAGGGGCTTTTTACCAAATAAAAAAAAACGTCGCTCTTCGTGTTGTGTTGGTTGCCGGACCCCTGCGATACATTTCCACGTGATAAGCCACTTCGTTGAGCTATCATTTGTGGCCAGGTCGCTTCTGAAAATGAAGAGCTATGTAGGTCAGTGGGCCTTACCTGGTAAAATAAAAATAACAACAAAATTATAAGACTGCCTCTCACGTGGCCGTAGTACTGCTGCGTAATTGCTCAACGCGCTTTTAAATTTATTTTTTGATAAACACTTTTTTTTAACTAATGTGTTACTGTTATTTAGGTGCGTCTTATAATCCGGTAGATGCGTGTGTGACCAGTTTGTACTTCATTGAGCTGCGTCTTTTAAGCCGGTAGGTTCGTGTGTGTGACCAGATGTCCCCAACTTTATTAAGCTGCGTCTTATAATCCGGTATGTTCGTGGGTGTGTGACCCAGATTTGTACAACGTCATTGAGCTGCGTCTTATAATCCGGTAGGTGCGTGTGTGTGACCAGATGTCCCCAACTTTTTTGAGCTGCGTCTTATAATCCGGTGTGTTCGTGGGTGTGTGACCCAGATGTATCCAACTCTATTGAGCTGCGTCTTATAATCCGGTGTGTTCGTGGGTGTGTGACCCAGATGTCTCCAACTCTATTGAGCTGCGTCTTATAATCCGGTATGTTTGTGTGTGCGACCCAGATTTTGTACAACTTTATTCGCACATGGTACAAAGTTTGAGGTGCGTCTTACTTTCCGGAGCGCCTTATAGTCACGTATAAGCTGAACGAAGGCCACTTGACTGTTTTAGATCTAAGATTAAGGGTTTTCCCCTTTTTTCTGGCAAAAAAAACGGAAACCTTTTTACAAGGAATCATGTCTGCATTAACCACAATATTTGTGGTCAGAATGCAAACAAAAAACTCACCGGTAATATGTGCATTGTCTTTTAAACTGATTGGTCCACACCAGAGACAGCTTTCAGAGTAATGAGAGCTCGGGGTGAGCAGTTACATAATGGGACCTCCTTTGCCAGTACCAAACTATAAGATTAGGGGTTTTCCTCTTTTTTTATGGCAACAAAACGTTTGAGACGAGGCTCAAAAGAAAGCTTTCTCTGGTGTGGACCAATACAGTTTCAAGGACAATGCATATATTATCAGTGTGTTTTTTGTTTGCATTCTGACCACAAGTATTGGTGTTAATGCAGACATGATTCCTTGTAAAAATGTTTACGTTTTGTTGCCAGAAAAAAGGATGAAAAAACCCTAGTCTTATATTTTGGTACTGGCAAAGGGGGTCTAATGATCTTTCGGATCTTTTCAGTCCATCTCTAAATAGTCTCATCGATCTCACGGGACAGGTATGTGTTTTCCCGTGTGCAATCGACAAGTTTCATATTTAAAATTTATAGAGTCGAGCAGCTCAGCAGCTGCAGCACGATGCCAGCGAATTGGTGTGCAATTATCATCCTTCTTGCCTTTGGCGTGTTGCAGGAGTGGGAAACTCGCGCTTTGTTCACGGCAACAAAAGTTCGGAATCGACGTCTGGGTTCTTGAGCCACTCAACCGCGTTGGTTGCCAGCTGGTAGACTGCATCGGTATCTACCGCTAGTCGTGTGCTATGAAGAAGGCCGGTTGCCTGAAACGTTGCCTTTTATATATATTACATATTTAATGCCCACAGTGTGTTATATTCACGAATATGTTGAGTCTTTGTTTTTATTGATGGCCAGCAGTTCACATTATGATTATTCCCCATTGATCCACTCCATAGGCGCACGAGAGAGACTGCATTGGTGTTATTAATAATAGCACGTGACTTGATTTTTAAAAGGTCGACGGATATTAATAATACCACAGTGTGCCTTAAGGAGGTTTTCAGTGAACGCTTACTACTCGCTTTGACGTGCCTTAGAAGAAACGCAATTGGGCTTAATGGGAAATAAAGACATGAAAGTGTGCTCAGAAGCAGGCAGCAAACGTATGCGTGGCGTTACACCACCCGAACTCTTGCGTTCGATGGCAGCAGCGAGTTGTTCACGAGCTCGATGCCAATGTCCGAGGTCTTCTGGCTACTAAGAGAGAGCTTCAGCAGAGAGACACAGAGAGAGTTCGTGTCGTATTGCTGTCCCTCCGTTGAAGGACCGCAGACCACAGCGGGGTGTTTTTTTTTTAAATTCACGATACAAATGACTCTGCGAGGCAGAGAGAGAGAGAGGAACTCGCGGGTTTGGGGAACACGTGTGGGTTAATTGCGTCATCCAAACTATTGAGGAAAGTGAGTGGGGCATGGGCCAAGACACGTTGTGTGGAGACGGTGAAGGGTGGTCAGGGAGTGGCAGCCAAGGAATGGAAATGCATCCGAGAGGACAGTCGACGCAGGGAGATGGAGCGATGCAATCGGTTCGTGTGAATCAGGTGCCTGGGTGGACTGCTACAGCACAAAGGGGAGCGGTGGTGCAGTGGCTAGCGCGCTGCGCTTCGAACCCGGCGACCCGAGTTCGATTATCTTAACCGGTGCTGGGGCTCCCCTAGGTCGACTCGGCTTCAAACTAGTGGCTGGTGCGGTGTGTAAACATGGCCACCATCTCTCTCACAATTCTTCGACGTAACAAAGGTAAAGATCCCCCGTATAACCTGAACACACTTTTGGGGGCAAGTGCTGGTAGCCAGGACCTATGAAGGCCGGCACGGCACACGACGGGGTGGTTTGGCTAGCAGCAAATAAATAAATTTCGATTTAAAGCTTTCGTGACTGCAGGGATTCATCTTATTGGTTCTTTCGGTAAATAAAATAATTCAGTGAGAATTATTTTATTATGTTTTATTTTTATTATTTCCATTCTACGTGACTTTACCGAAAGAACCAAGAAGAGCAAAGAAATAGTAATGATGAATATGAAATAAAATGTTAACTTAAAAAATTACGCGATTTAAATGTTTTAATGCCAGTGTTAAAATCAACGAGATAGCCAATACGTGTCGCGACTTTTGGGCCACGCTGGATAATCAGGAGGAAGTTTGTGACGGGTGACGGATGCGAGCAGGATGGAGACGGAGGGCAGGTGACCCTCTGTGGACTTTTTTTGAGTGACATTTTGGATGTTGACTGTGCAACCGATATGGCTTCACGGAGCAGGATGCGATGGCCGAGTGCGTCCCCTTGACGATCGTGAATGCGTTTCGTTCAGCTTGACACGTTGGACTTATTCGAGGGCAAAAGGTCTCCCTCCACTCGTATGTAGGGCACGTGACGCAGACCTCCGGAGAGGTCTCATCTCGCCTCACCAACCTCACCGAAACCTCACCAACCTCACCAAACTCACCTCATCAACCTCACCTCACCAACCTCACCAACCTCACCAACCTCACCAACCTCACCTCACCAACCACACCAACCTCACCAACCTAACCAACCTCACCAACCTCACCTCACCAACCTCACCAACCTCACCAACCTCACCTCACCAACCTCACCAACCTAACCAACCTCACCAACCTCACCTCACCAACCTCACCAACCTCACCTCACCAACCACACCAACCTCACCAACCTCACCTCACCAACCTCACCAACCTCACCTCACCAACCACACCAACCTCACCAACCTCACCAACCACACCAACCTCACCAACCTCACCTCACCAACCTCACCTCACCAACCTCACCAACCTCACCTCACCAACCTCACCAACCTCACCAACCTCACCTCACCAACCTCACTAACCTCACCAATCTCACCAACCTCACCTCACCAACCTCACCAATCTCACCTCACCAACCTCACCAACCTCACCAACCTCACCAACCTCACCTCACCAACCTCACCAACCTCACCTCACCAACCTCACCAACCTCACCTCACCAACCTCACCAATCTCACCTCACCAACCTCACCAACCTCACCAACCTCACCTCACCAACCTCACCAACCTCACCTCACCAACCTCACCAACCTCACCTCACCAACCTCACCAATCTCACCTCACCAACCACACCAACCTCACCAACCTCACCTCACCAACCTCACCAACCTCACCTCACCAACCTCACCAACCTCACCAACGTCACCTCACCAACCTCACCAACCTCACCAACCTCACCTCACCAACCTCACCAATCTCACCTCACCAACCTCACCAACCTCACCAACCTCACCAACCTCACCTCACCAACCACACCAACCTCGCCAACCTCACCTCACCAATCTAACCAACCTCACCAACCTCACCTCACCAACCTCACCAACCTCACCAACCTCACCTCACCAACCTCACCAACCTCACCTCACCAACCTCACCTCACCAACCTCGCCTCACCAACTACCCCTCGCCTCACTTGACCCACCACACCTCACCACACCACACCTCACCAACCTCACCAACCTCACCTCACCAACCTCACCAACCTCACCAACCTCACCTCACCAACCTCACCTCACCTCACCATCCACACCTCACCAACCTCGCCTCCCTTGACCCACCACACCTCACCTCACCACAAGCCCTTCCCGTCCTTTTCTGATGTCTGCTCATACAATCCCAAGGCACGGCGCGACGCGGAGCCATCGTCATTCAGCAGTGGATTGACAAAAGACATTGTGTGTACACTGCACGTGGACGCCGTTGCTGTACTCCCCACGGAGACGCGTCCATCTCGATTGAAAACGAATTTCTTCTGAACTGCTTTGTTTTGTGTGTTTAGTTTTCTTGTCCTTCCCCCGCGCTCCCGATTAGCACGGTTGGCTACGTACGGTGCAAATGAAATTCAACATAGATGCATTGGCATGATGCCAATGTTTTGATTGCTCATAGCACTTGCACCAACAGTCTATTTAATTATATACGGGCGACCTTTGTGTGTCTTTGAGTGTGTACGTATGTATATGTTGAACTTCTTTTACATCGTGTTAATCGAAGGCGAGGTCATGAACACGAGCAGACTACGATTATTTGAACCGGCCCTGGGTCTCACCTAGGTCGACTCAGCCTCAAATCAGTACCTGTTACGGTGTGTACACGCTGAGGAGACAAAGACGGACAGGTATTGTGCTGGCCACCCACCCCCCTATATTGTGCCCCGCTGACCTTCACAGGTGCTCGCTAACAGCACTTGCCCCAAACGTCCATTAGGGGATCTTGGTCTAGTGAATCACAGGCAGAATGCTGGTGGGGGGGGGGGGGCGGTGGGGGGGACATGGCAGGATATTTCATAGCAACGCAAGGCACTTTATTTCACGCCGAATGGTAACTTTTGCCGTTTTCGTCTTGCAGTGTGTCCTCAAGTGCGGCGAAGTCCGACATCGTGCTCGTCACAAAGCGTCCACGCGGCACGCCCGAGCAGCGACGATGAGAGGCGACGGTAACTGACATGCCCACGTGCAACGAGTTTGGCGCGGTGGTGGTGGCGGTAGTGGCGGTGGTGGTGGTGGCGGTGGTGGCGGTGGCGGCGGTGGTGGCGGTGGCGGCGGTGGCGGCGGTGGTGGTGGTGGCTGTGGTGGTGGTGGCAGTGGTGGCGGTGGCAGTGGCGGTAGTGGCGGTGGTGGTGGTGGCGGTGGCGGCGGTGGCGGCGGTGGTGGTGGTGGCGGTGGTGGCGGTGGTGGCAGTGGCGGTGGTGGCGGTGGCGGTGGTGGCGGTGGCGGTGGTGGTGGCGGCGGTGGTGGTGGTGGCGGTGGTGGTGGTGGTTGCATAATGATTATGCATCATAGCGACAAGTGCCTGGGTTCGATTCCCTCTCTCTATCTCTCCCGTCTCTGTGTGGAGTTTGGATGTTGTATGTTCTCTAACCATGTTCTGCGTGGGCTTTCTTCGGGGGGCTGGCTCAAGTGGCCCCTCGGGCGCGAGTCATTTTGTTGTTGGGTGACTTGAATGCCCAAGTTGGTTGTGATGATGCGGGCACCTGGGCCGGAATGATTGGAAGGCACGGGCCAGATCAGCTCAATAAAAACGATGGGAGGCCGCGAGACGTCACGGGCTTGTAATCACCAACACGCCGATCCGACATCGGTGCATCCACACAACATCGTAATGGATGCAAGATAGTGCGGATGCGGGGTTGGGGGGGGGGGCATAGGGGCTTTAAATAAACTTGCACTACCGTTTCAACTGCCACGCCGGGAAATCATATCAAACCAGTGACCTCTGGATTATAAGTCCGGTGCACTGTGCACCATATTCGTTTTCTTTTCGTCCTTACCCCGCAGCTTCGATGAGCACGGTTGGCTACGTACGAAACACGTTCAACGTACATATGTACGTAAACAGCGGCATCCCATAAAAAAAAATATTGCTCTCAGTAATTTTGTTATGCCCTCTCTCGGTGGCAGTAATCTTCAAAGGGTCGGTGATCGGAGTCTTATTTATCGTCGGCGTTTACTGGGTGAACAGCACGATAGAGCTCAAACTGGAACAGAGGCTTTGGGACGTCTTCTCCAAAGGTAAGACTCCAGGGGTCCTTTCGCGACAAGAGACACGCACGCCCGTTTTTCCACGGGCACATCCGAGCCATGCAGCACGAGACACCTCCGAGTGGCGCGGGTTGATCACGTACGGTGCGAAAGAAGTTCAACATACGTGCAGTACATGCGTACGTACTGACACTCATGGGGGTGGTTTTCCATTGGCCGGTCGCCGTGCCGAACCAGAACCAATTCGTGTAACGATTACCTGACACCCCCCCCCACTCACCCCCCCTTTGCCCCCAATCCTCGCCCCCCCCCAGCCCCCCCTCCCCAACGATTTAAGGTGAAATGGGGGGTGGGGGCGATATGGATTGTGATTTCATTGAACAATAATTATATATTTTATATTACCGGCACTTTTGTTTTGCTTCGAGGTTGTTTTTGCTGACTTTTACGGTTTTGTTCACACCATTAACTCAGATGTAACGCGAGTAAATCATGTGGCGTTCATTTTCATAAATTGTATATGTACGTGAGGATGTTGAACTTCTTTCGTAATGTACACAACCAACCATTCTACTTTTACACACAAACTTGAATGCATCATGTATCATGGACATTTTTTTTTATGATGTAGCCTTTAGAACGTTAATCGACATTTCTTATTTCTCTTTTGTGTGTGGCCTGCAGAAAAAGTGAAAGCTACCTTCACAGTGGCAGGTTCGTACGTGTGACTGATAAGCTCCTCATGAACACATCACATGGGAAGGTGGCTGGGTGGATGGGTGGGTGGCTGGATGTGTGGATGTGTGGCTGGGTGGCTGTGTGGATGTATGGCTGGGTGGCTGTGTGGATGTGTGGCTGTGTGGGTGTGTGGCTGGGTGGCTATATGGATGGGTGTCTGGGTGGATGTGTAAATGGATGGTTGGGTGGATGGGAGTCTGGGTGGATTTGTGGCCGGGTGGGTGGGTGGCTGGGTGGGTGGCTTGGTGGGTGGGTGGGTGGCTGAGTGGGTGGCTGGTTGGGTGGCTGGGTGAGTGGCTGGGTGGGTGGCTGGGTGGGTGGCTGGGTGGGTGGCTGGGTGGGTGGCACAAGGGTCAGAGCATTGAGTCTGCACCGCTAAGACCCTGAGTTCGAATCTGGGTTTTAGCCGCTGGTAATTAAAACTGATTCTCAAGTAACCTTAATTTGTGCTGGAAGTACAGCGTAGCACAAACACCGTACAATACAATTGTGACGTACAGTAAAAACAAACGTTACGAGACTCTGACATCATCACATCGCATTGTGGTAAATTAACTTAACGCGACCGCCATATCCGTGCTCCCGGTTGCCGTTGCGTGCAGCGGCGACGACGAAGGGCAAGTGCGGGAGAGCCGAGGCGTGCCCGCCAGGCCACCTGGCGTTCAGGATGGCGAGCGGAGAGAACACCTTCATCGGGCCCCACATTTGCATCGAGGATCGAATGTGAGTCGTGCCGCCGCGTAGGGACTCGGTCTCCCGTGCGGCCGCAGCGGCTCTCTCCGCGATGGTTGGTCTGCGGGGGGTGGATGTGGTGGTGGCCGTGGTAAGCGCGTCCGCGCACGAGTGCGTCGTTTTCTGTGACGGAGTCTGACGTTTTCGCTCCGTGTGCACCGACCGCGATTCGGTTCCTATAGAAGCTCCCAGAACGAGGAGCGGAACGTCGGACGACGTGCCGGAGAGCGTATTATTAAATGAATACAATTACAATTCCTTATAAGGGAAACAAATACCAGTGAATAACAATTGAATGATTACCAATCTATATAATTACAATACCCTCCCCCTCTTTGCCTCGAATCACTGCACCAGATTGAATTGAATTAAATGATGACGTCACCCTGATGCTGCTCTATTTAAGACCGGAAGCAACAGGAGAGCTTCACCATTCTTGCCCGATGAAGCTGATTGTAATTATCAGCGAAACGTCGGGCTACTCAAATTCCAAAATGCTGTTGATTCTCTCTTCAGCACACACCGGTGGGCTAAAGAAGTGAATTATTTTGTCCTTTGAAAAACGTGACACATTTTTTACTGTTTGGTCGTGTCGGGTGGTGGAGGGTTACGACACATTTATAAATAACACGATCTGACCCAAAAACCTATATTATGAATAATATTAGTCGCGAAAGCCTACGTGTTAAATTGAGCTCGACTGTGTGTTCAACATGACAACCACCGGGGTGCTGTGCTTATATCGACTGACCGAATATTAAATTTCGATTTAAAGCTTTCGTGACTGCAGGGATTCATGTGACTTTACCGAAAGAACAAAGAAGATGACCGAATATTGTTTTGCCCTGTGTGCAGAGTTATGGATGGCAACTTATACAATGTGGGGCTTGGACTTAAACGTTGCTGTTGTGAATGGTAAGTGGCCGTATTTGTTTATTTTCATGCTTACTGTTATATTTTCAATGTGTGACAAAAACTAATTCACCCCCACCCCCTGCATTTTTTTCCTGGTGCCCTATTAGCGTCATTGTTACGTGACAAAGAATCCATTCGGAAATCTCCCAATAGCCCAATACATTTTCACAGAAATACTTATGAAAATCTCTTAAAATCACCTTGCGTTTATCTCCACGCGTCATGAAGAAGGGCCATTGCCCGAAACGTCACCAATTATATATATTTTTACAGTCACAATGTTATTAAAAGAGAGGTTTGTTTTGCTTATCTCTACACGTGGGATTTAAACTTGTCACACGGCAGCCAAATGGATATATAAACTCTCAGCGCGGACATTTAGCCAAATTCGTAAAAAAAAAGTGAATATGATGACACCATCAACTCGCTGTACTTGAAGGCACCACGGTGGCTAGGAGATGTTAACCACCTCGCCTGGTATGCAGGAGGTCGTGGGTTCAAGCCCGAACGTGCCGCCTATATAGCATGTTATCCCCGTGTTCGCGTGAAATTTCTCTGGGTTTCCGGTTTATCCCTCCACATTGTAGAATCAACATCCGCTTGTTATATTTATCTGCTCAAAATTTTTACATAATAAGCCACTTTCGTTGCGCTATCATCTGTGGCCAGGTCACATCTGAAAAATATCTATATAGCTCAGTGGGCATTACCCTGTTAAAATAAACCATAGTTTAATCATTCTTTACAGAATTTCAGAGGTCGCCGGTTTGATTCCATCTCCTGGCGCTGGCAGTTGAGACAATGGTGCAAGTTTCTTAATCCCCCGACTGCCACCGCCTCTGACCACACATCAGTGCACGTGGGTTCGCCACAATTAGTGGATCGATAAATCACACGTGGTGGGGTAAAGTGTGGGCACTCACACGTACAGCCAGTGTGGAAGAGTAGGCCAAAATTCCTGTAGAAGGGGCTCTCTAGAGCTCCCTCTAGTGGAGGCTCTTCCACCAGCAGTGGGATGAGCAAGGAATTGCAGGGCTGCACCATGACCATTTGTAAATTGTAATAACGGTTACAATCGTTGTACTTTATTGTTTTTAGCCCAGATCTATGTTGAAAAAATATACATAAGGTCCCAGCAGGCTCGCCTCTGCTCATAAATAAAATGTTATAAATAAATTGTTTGATGATGAAAGTAACGATGAATTTACGTGTTGAACTAATTGCGTTTGAGAATTTAAGAGGACTAAAACATATCTGTCGAGCTCAAGCCTCCCGATAAGTCACGTGACTTCTGCGTGACTACCCCCTGGACATGCGTTTCGATCCTGACCCTGGCGCATATTTGGCTGCTATAAACTCCCACGTGATAAGCCACTTGGTTGAGCTATCATTTGTGGCAAGGTCGCTCATGAAAAATAAGCTAATAGCTCAGTGGGCTTTACCTGGTAAGAAAAAAAAATAGTTTAGTTTTAATTGTTTCTATTTTTAAGTGATTTGTTTACCTTCCCTCTACTTTGCACTCCTATCGTGTTTTTATATTTTGTTTATCGTTGTGACGTTATTACTCGCCCCTACGGGACATCCGTGAAAAAGAGCTTCATAGCTCATCGGATTCCTCCAGTACAAATACATTTTCTGATTCTGAAAACAGACACTGCTTCCCCATGCACCTCACTTCTCGCTCGCTCCTTCTTACCTTCTCCCTCCCTCCCTCTCTTCATCCCTCGCCTCTCATCACCACCACCCTCTAGCTCCCGACATCATTCCATCTCTCCATCCTCCCCTTCCAGCACCAGCGCCCCTACTCCTCCTCTCTCCCTCCTCCTTTTTCCCTGCTCCTTTTTTTACGATCAGTGGAAACAAGAAGATGCTCGGTGTATTCAGCACTTTGCTTCGTTCATCATTTCGTAATTTTTTTTTTAATTAAATTTACATTTTTAAACTCTGCTTTATGTAAAGCCCCACCTCTCGCTCACTCTCTCGTTCACTCTCTCGCTCGCTCTCTCGCACGCTCGCTCGCTCTCTCGCTCGCTCTCTCGCTCGCTCTCGCTCTCTCTCTCGCTCTCTCTCGTTCTGCACGCAGCTTTCTCCTCCTCCTCCTCTCTCAGCTGCTGCTCATCACGAGCCCGTGCCCTCCTCTTTGTCGTCTTGGGGGAGGCGACTTCCACCCCGGCCTCATTTCCCTCTCCCGTTCCTCTCTCTTCTCCCCGCGCATTGCATCCTCTACTCTGCTGCCCCTTCCACTTTGGCGTGCTGCGGCTACCACGTTGCTGTCGCGTTCAAACCAATTGCACGTCTCATTTTGAACTTTAAAAACAATTCCTCTCGTTGCACAGGAGCAACAGGCGCTGTGATACACACGGAAGTGTTTGACACGTTCGAAGGTGGTAAGTTTGGCCTGCCCACGCGCTTCAATACATGCATTTGTGTGCACGGATACATGCCTACATCGCAGTTGCATGCCCACGTCGTAGCCGGTGTGACCATCAAACGCATCAGAAGGTCAGAAGGTCAATGCGCGCGTCTCCTTCATGAGTGGAGAATTAAGAGACAGGCCACGGGACGGCTGTGCTCAAGCACACCCAAACTGTGGACCACACGGTCCATGTTGTAGCAGAATGTCAAAACTGCTACAACATTAATAGCTCGTTGGTGTAACAAACGAAAAAAACATCATCGAAGAACCTTGTTTTATCTAATTGAGAACGTGCCTATCTCGTCGGCTGAGATTGCAATGGCTTTGCCAGGGTTCGTCCCACACATTTGGGTGCCACTTTGAATTGATGCTGAGGGTGTTTTGCAGTGGCGATGAGGGATCAATGCGACCCGAAGGTTCAGAGTGCCGGGCTGCCACCGCTGCGATGTAACGTGACGTGCGATTCAACCTCCGGCCACGGTTCGCGCGAATCGCACGAACGACCGTCACGGCTTCGTACGAAATGTTGTTTACGAGCGCAGTTTCAGGAACGGGGAGGCTCTGGGATAACTGTAGACAAGCGCCTTGAAGGCGGTCAGAACCGGTGCGGCCAACAATTGCCCAGATCTTTGACCTCCAATAAACAGGGGGGGGGGGGGGGGGTGATACTTTCCAATGTATAATGCGAATTGATTCATTTGAGAGATTGTTTTGGAATCTGGGACAAATGTGGACCACGACGCCGGCACACGCGATGGCCTCTGCTTGCGGATACGCGATGGCCTGCGCTCAGATCCCATGGTTGCAATCCTTCCCGTGATTGCACCGCGTTCTCAAGCGTGGCGGGTTCGTGGTGGTCTCAGCCCAGACCACCAATGACGGACACCAACTACCCGAAAAGTAGCTGTCCAACGCGCAGACACGTGACTGTGAATCACCACGGACCTGAGAACAATTTGTACGGGGTGAACACTTCCCGCTCGCCTCCGTGTGGATCAGAGAAGCCACTTGAAGGGATCTCGGATGTAGTTTAGTTATACCCGCTTCAGTGGAACTTTGTATAACACAGAAAGCAAACATTCCATCCCAACGTTGCGCTAACGATGGTCCAACATTCACAGGGATTCTTTCTTGCGCGTGCCAATATGTTCAGAAGCTAAATGCCTACGTCTGCTAGCCACGAGAGGGCTTTGTGGGAACGTTTTTTGACCTATGCAAGGTCCTGTTTTCAGGATTTCAGCTGTCCTGACCATCATCTCGATTGAGAATCAGAATATGCGTTTGAGAATCAGAACATTTACTTATAATCGAGGAATCCGATGAGCTACGAAGCTCTTTTCCACAGATGCCCAGTAGAAAGACGGCCATTTTCACCTAGACGATGGCCATCGGTGGTGTTGAAGGTGACACGAATTCGCGTAACAGGTGAGAAGCCTACAAACCTCCAACCCACCGGCTTAACATTGACGTTTCGGCGGTTGTCGCTCTTTATTTCAGATATCACAGAACTCATCAACCTCCTGAAGATCGTAACGGATGGCTCCTTGCTGCTGATTGCTTCGTTTGATGAACCAGCCTCCAAGTAAGTCCCTTGGCCAACAAGTTGTGTACACACCCAGGGCTCAATGCCGCAGAGTTTAAAGTTTATTTTGTTTGGCCAGGCGAGAACTCAAGAGACCAGGATTATAGTCTACTTTGTAAGAGTGATGACCTTGGGGCTTTGGTCTGCCACGAGGAAGCAGTGATTGCTGCTGTGTGTATACAGGGACTCCTCTACTTACGAACGTTTGACTTGGGAACTTTCAGAGATACGAACAAACCTGTCCCGATGTCCAGTTGCCTGTTCGGACCGAGAGTCGTAAGTTCAACTGCCGCGCAATAGACGGCGGTGGTGGCATCTACATCTGCAGAACGTGAAGAACCAGTGGCATCTACATCTGCAGAACGTGAAGAACCAGTGGCATCTACATCTGCAGAACGTGAAGAAGCAGTGGCATCTACATCTGCAGAACGTGAAGAACCAGTGGCATCTACATCTGCAGAACGTGAAGAACCAGTGGCATCTACATCTGCAGAACGTGAAGAACCAGTGGCATCTACATCTGCAGAACGTGAAGAACCAGTGGCATCTACATCTGCAGAACATGAAGAACCAGTGGCATCTACATCTGCAGAACATGAAGAACCAGTGGCATCTACATCTGCAGAACGTGAAGAAGCAGTGGCATCTACATCTGCAGAACATGAAAAACCAGTGGCATCTACATCTGCAGAACGTGAAGAACCAGTGGCATCTACATCTGCAGAACATAAAGAACCAGTGGCATCTACATCTGCAGAACGTGAAGAAGCAGTGGCATCTACATCTGCAGAACATGAAAAACCAGTGGCATCTACATCTGCAGAACGTGAAGAAGCAGTGGCATCTACATCTGCAGAACGTGAAGAACCAGTGGCATCTACATCTGCAGAACATGAAGAACCAGTGGCATCTACATCTGCAGAACATGAAGAACCAGTGGCATCTACATCTGCAGAACGTGAAGAACCAGTGGAATCTACATCTACAGAACATGAAGAACCAGTGGCATCTACATCTGCAGAACGTGAAGAAGCAGTGGCATCTACATCTGCAGAACATGAAAAACCAGTGGCATCTACATCTGCAGAACGTGAAGAACCAGTGGCATCTACATCTGCAGAACATAAAGAACCAGTGGCATCTACATCTGCAGAACGTGAAGAAGCAGTGGCATCTACATCTGCAGAACATGAAAAACCAGTGGCATCTACATCTGCAGAACGTGAAGAAGCAGTGGCATCTACATCTGCAGAACGTGAAGAACCAGTGGCATCTACATCTGCAGAACATGAAGAACCAGTGGCATCTACATCTGCAGAACATGAAGAACCAGTGGCATCTACATCTGCAGAACGTGAAGAACCAGTGGAATCTACATCTACAGAACATGAAGAACCAGTGGCATCTACAGGACATTATACAACTTGTAAAGTTATTCCTCGTGGTCAGTATGCATGCCGTAACAACGTGTTTGGAATCGACAGGAGTAAAGTTGGACCTACGAACAAATCGACTTACGAACAGACCTCGTTCATAAGTAGACGAGTCCCTGCAATCCCAATCGCAGTTAATCTGCCGGTGTAACTTTTATTCAAATGTGGCAAATTTGGATTGTGACACCGGCACGCGATTGGCCTAACGCTTGCAGATGACGTCACGGGATCTTTAACGTCCCCCCGTGACGCAGACGGCGCGGGGATCCTAGGGTGGGGGGCGGCGGCGGCAAGGTAGGGAACGGCAGCCACGGTACCCTCGGCATTAGGCGTCAATTATTCAAGGTGCATGACAGCTAAACGCGAGCATCGGTGGGTGCAGTTGGCAACAGGGGACCGAGGCTGCTGTGCCCCCCCCCCCCCAATCTGCTGAACGAAGGCAAAGCGCGTGGTCCCTGCCGTTCATTCACGGGAGGAGGTGGTGGAGGGGGGGGGCGTGGGGGTGACCGGGTGGTGGGGGGGGGCAGCAGAATTGTATTGCGCAATCGCCTGCACGCACGGGCCCACCGATTGGGGTTGCCAACCGTCCAGGCCAAATCCGGAAGTGTTTGCAACTCCAGCACCGGCCCTGACTCTGTGGGTGGAGAGCAGTCGTGGGCCTTCGGAGAAACTGGACTTTAGCTCGTCTTAAAATAACTCAGGAATGCTTTGTTCAGTACTCTGGGGTTGTGCCGGTTTTGTTGGGCGTGCGATAGGTAGCACTCGCGTTGAACTGGTTCATCCTCGATAGGTTTCTAGCGAGCCGCGCTTAAGACGCGCCTCCGATCAGCAGCCCCTGGTTGGCACGGGTGGCACGGCGCACGTTGCGAAAGAAAGTTAAGCGTACGTTGTGCGCGTGTGTGTGCGTGTGTGTACGTACGTACGGGGCCATCCATTTAGTACGTCCAGATTCAGACACAGACCCATGTACTCACATAGAGACACGTAGACTCATAGAGAGACCCGCAGGCTGATCCCACTGGGATTTTTGCGCACAGCGTTGGTGTACGGTGCTTTTTTTGCAATATTTCTCGGATTTTCTGCTAACACTTAGTCACATAGTCACTTTAGATGTTTTCTTGTTCATGTTTTTGTTTTTTGTCTGTTGCGGTTGCACCCGATTCAAGAGCCGAATGGCTCACAGGGCTTTACCAAATAAATGAAAGTAAACTAAAAACTAAAACTAATATAGAGACAGACTCATAGAGACTTCAAATACTCATATAGCGCCCGTAGACTCGCATGTTCCCCCCCTTAGACTGGCATAAAGACCCATATACGCTACTCACTCACAGAAAGACTCATAAACTCGTATTGAGACCCATAGACTCACACAGAGACCCATATACACTACTCACTCATAGAAAGACCCATAGATTCGTATAGAAACCCCTTAGAATCACACAGAGAGCCATAGACACACAGATACACATAGACTCACGGAGACCCAACCCATATAAAGCCCGGAGACTTATATAGACATCGGTAGACTCACACAGACACCCATAGACACACGGTGACCCAAAGACTCGCAGAGAGCCCTGTGTGTTGAAACACATGAAATAACCCCGATGTTTCCCTGGCCTTTGTGGACCAGCCCTGGTTTATAAACCCAACGTCTGCCATCGTGCTGGGCGGGTCTCTGTGTCCCCTGCAGACTGAACGAAGAAGCTCGCAACATGTTGGCCGCGATGGGAAGCCGCTTTATAAAGAACGTCGCCTACCGGGACACGTGGGTCTTCGTGGGCACGAAAGGCAATGCGAACAGCTCTCTGTTCGAAGCGGTAAGTTCGGGGTGGGGTTCTTTTTTTCTATTTTTATCGACGCGTTGTTTTTACGTTAGCTGCACGTGCACTTTGAACTTCTTTCGCACCACACGTAGCCAACCGCGCTCATCGAGGGGCGGGAAGGACAACAAACTAACCACAAAAAATCGGTTCTAAAGAAATGAGTTTGTCAATCCAGACCAGGGGTGGGGAACGGCCGGCCCGCGGGCCGTATGAGGCCAGCAAAATCATTAGGTGTGGCCCTGCCAAGGCAACCGCAGGCGGGACTCGAAAGTCAATACATCTAGGAGCAAACCTGGAAAAGCAGTTGCGAGTAGCAACATCATCAATACCAGCCAACATCACCCCACGCCTCGCCAAAGAGAAGCAGTTCCAGCCATCGCGTTAGGGGAGAGTTAATTAAATGTTTGACCAAATATAACAACGGGCTCATTTTTAAGTTGATCATTTTGTATGGCCCGCGAATGACGTTATAAATATCCAAATGGCTTTTGGCAGATAAAAGGTTCCCCACCCCTGATCTAGACGATTTTAAAGTTCACAGCCTCCAGTGGCTTCCTGCTAGCGGAAGGAGGAGCGTTTCCAGACGGCCGCAGAAGAGCATGTGAAAGCGCGCGGTGCGGTGTTCGATGGCCAGTCAAAAGCCGCCTCCGCCGTTGCTGCTGCTGCTGCTGCAATGATGACCGATGAAAGAATTGTCGCACTGAAGAGGAGACCAGGTGGCTCAGAGGGCAGAGCGCCGAGCCTAAGCACCGCCGATGAGATCCTGGGTTCACATCCGGCTTTGCATTTAGAAGTCTTTTTTTGTCGCGAGATAAGCTGCTTCGTCGCGCTAATCATTTGCGATCGCCAGGCCGCTTCTGAAAAGTGGCTGTGTAGCTCAGTGGGCTTTACCTGGTAAAATGGTGTAAATGCTTACCCCGGAGCTCTCATACTCTGATGGTGCATTGTCTTTGAGTTGTGCGCCTTTTGGCGTCATCTGGTCCAACACCTTGTGAGACTAGGCTCTAAGGAAAGCTGTCTCGGGTGTGGACCAATCAACTTCAAGGACAGTGCATACATTATCAGAGTTATGTTTTTTGTTCGCATTATGACTGCAGGTATTGTGGTCTATGCAAACATGACTCCTTGTAAAAAAGGTGTCAGTTTTGTTGCCAGATAGAAGGGTAAAAAAACAATTATCAAAATAAAATGAGTTCGGTTCATATCTACGATTTTTTTCACTTTTTACAAATTTTCTTGCTGTGGATTTCACACCTGATGATGATTGCTTGTGTTGCAGTCGAAACGTCGTGAGAATTTGTATTGTTTTATATTTGTATTATTTTATTATTTCTCTTCTACGTGACTTTACCGAAAGAACCAAGAATATCGATGATTTTTGTTGTGCCAGGCGCACGCACGCCTCGTGTCTCCTCGTGTTTGAAAGTAAACTCGCGAGTTTGTTCTTGATCCTTCCCCTTCCCTCGTGCCTTTTGCAGCACACGAAGAACAACGAGGAAACCAACAAGTACCAGGGGTGGCCGGAGCGCGTGGAGATCGACGGCTGCATTCCGCTGAGGAAAAGCGGTGGCGTGACGCTCTGAACGCACACGCACGTACACACACGCACACACGAACACACACACGTACACATGCACACGCACGCAGACGCGCACACACACACACGTACTCACACACACACGCACACACACGCGCACACATACACACGCACACACACACATACGCGCGCACACACGCACGCACACACGCGCACACACACACGCACACACACGCACACACGCACACACACACAACACACACGCACGCGCACACACACGCACGCGCGCACGCACGCACGCACACACACGCACGCACACACGTGCACACACACGCGCACACACACATGCATGCACACGCACAACACACACACGCGCGCGTGGGGAGCGGTAGTGTAGCGGTTAGCAGCGCTGCGCTACGAACCTGGCGACCCAGGTTCGATTCCCGCTCACGGCCAACACCGGTGACGATTATCTGAACCGGTCCTGGGCCTCCGCTAGGTCGAATCAGCCTCAAAATGAGTACCTGGTTCTATGTGTAAACATCGTCACTAGGGAGACAAAGGCGGCCGGGCGTGTTGTTGGCCACCCTCCCCATTCGTGTACCGTGCCGGCCTTCTAAGGTGCCGCCCGCTAACAGCACTTGCCCCCAAAAGTCTGTTAAGGATATATGGGGGATCTTTGCCTTTTGTGTGTACGCATAGGTGCTCGTTAACAGCACTTGTCCCAACCTTCCATTATCTCTACGGGGATCTTTATCTTTAGATGCACGCTTGCATGGGGGGCAGCGAGGGGGGGCGTGCCTGCATGCACGGGTAAATTTTTACGAGTACCCAAATAAATGTGAACAGTAAACAGAAAGTCAGGAGACGATCTATCAGGTTTTGTCATCTTCAAACCCCCAAATCCCCCCCCCCCCCTTACCCTCTTCCCCCCATCCTCCCGTCCCTCAGCCTCACCTTAGTCACCAACCCGCATTGACCAGCGTGGTGAAGTAGGGTCAAATGACTCGCATTCTCCGATTCAGTGCTTCTCAATCGGTGGTTACACGGGTCCGCTGGGGGGTAACTTGGCAATGTCCCAGGCGTGTACGTGGGGTGATTTATAAACGTGTGAAATTGTATCATACATGGGAATCATTGGTGAATAATCGCGTTTGAATCTGCCAATATAAATTAATAGCAATACAATCTAAATCCACGTGGTAGCCTAGAACAATATAGAAGATCTGTATAAACTCAATGATTGTAAACAATGTTGTCTTACGATTTAGTTAGTTAGTTAGTTAAAATTTAACAAGGTGGTAAGTTAGCCCAAAAATATGTTAACAAAACATGTTTTTAAATGCAAACACTTTTATTTTCACTCAAAAGTATGAAATAAATCATCTTGACCCCCCCATAATTTATCAAATTTGATGTGCTGAATGAAAGTGGGTGGTTTCCTTTCGATGTGTTTAATTTTATTTTTGCAAGCCACCCACTTTTATTCAACACATCACATTTTATTAAATCTGGGGTAAAAAAAATTCTACTTTTGAGTACAAATAAAAGTGTGTGCATTGAAAAAACGTGTTTTTTTACCACAATTTATTTTATTTTAATATTTTAAAATTATTTGTATATGTATATATTCATTCTAAGATCTCAATCCAGACAATAACACTGGTCAACAAAAAAAAAACTTTTTTTTCTGGCCTGGACTTTTGCAGCTGTTTTAGATTAATTTCAGGGTGCTGATTCCAAATCTGATCTCAGATTTGCTCTATCACATCTCATTTTATGCTATCGGCACACCCCATTTTCATTTGTTTTACCCGAAATTAACTCTGTCACTTATGATTTCAAGTTGTTGCGAGTCAGTGACTGCTTTAGTGTTAAAATATGGTGATGTATTTTTAGGATAGTGTGTTTATAATATCATTTTATGTAGATATGCACATTTATTTAATATTTTTCTTCTGCAGTTTTGATTGAAAATGCAATATTTGATATCTCAAAAACCTGATGTGATAGACAAAAACTGATGCCAGATATGGAATCAGCACCCCAAAATTACCTTAAAACCGTTGGAATACCTTATGCCAGAAAAAGTGTGTTGACCAGTGTAATCAAACTAGTGTTATTGTCTGGATAATTCTAATATATTTGAGACAGTGCAATCACATTTTAAGTAAAAAAAACACACGAAGAAGCACAGGATGGGCAGGATCCGGATCGGTTCTTTAAATGAATTCTTGACTTGTCACGCGAGAGGCGACCAAGAGACTGTGTGTACAATATGTCAGCTCGTTCGGCTTCGTAGATCCCAAGATATTGCGCGTCAAAGATTTGAAAGAATATAAACAGACGACAGGGCAAGTTAAATAAAAGTGTAAATCTTGACTTAAAGCTTTCGTGACTGCAGGAATTCATTTTCCTGAACACGTACTGCTTGCATTGCGATCGAAACGTCGTAGTTTTCTTTTACCTTTGATTACTTTCTTTGAACCTATCTACGTGACGTTACCGACAGACCCAAGAATATGAAATAATGATAAAAGTGTCTAATAATATATATATTGTAGAAAAACGTTGAGAACCACGTGCTCTGATTGCTAAATGTACGCTCGCTCGAGTTTTAACCGCACTCTGCCTGGCTGGGCTGGCAGATGAAGCGGAGGGTGGCTGTCCGAATGATGATGTCTACGTGACTTTACCGAAAGAACCAGGAAGTATGGATTCCTGCAGTCACTGAAGCTTCAAATCAAGACCGAGTGATTATCGTTCCCGAGTGGGCACAACTCAGACGGTGGCTCCAAATCCTGTTTCAGCCGCCCGCGATTAAACCGGTCACTGCAAGGGGTAGCGAGCCAGCCAGCTCGCAGATGGAGTGCGCTGGAGAAACCTTGAATCTGCCCTGCCACGTGGATAGGCATTTCTCTGTTGTGGGTGCGTGTGGGAGAGAGAATGAGAGAGTGCACCCTGGTGGCTGAATAAGAAAAGTGGCTTTTAAAGAAAAAAAACCCGCAGACATTGAAAGGGGTCTCAAAGACTGTGCTGTCAACCCATACGGTTTACCCGTATTCTTGTACAGGGAAATTGAGTTAAAAAATGGTTTGTGTATCTCTCTTGCGATGGGACTTTGAAGAATGAACGTTGAGATGTATAAGGGCACGAGGTGACCAATAAGGTTTGAATTGGTCTGTAATAAGATAGACACTGATACGGGGTTGCCAGGTATGTAGTGGTGAGTGTACTAGTGGTGACTGTCTATTTGTTTGTGTATCTCCCTTGTGATGGAACTTTGTAGGATGAACGTTGATATTTATAAGGGCACGAGGTGACTAACAAGGTCTGAATTGGTCTGTAATAGGGCAGGGCACTGATAAAGGTTGACAGCTATGACCTCTTGACTTAAAGCTTTCGTGACTGCAGGAATTCATATGCATTGGGTCTTTCGGTAAAAGTCACGTAGATCGGTTCAAATTCATCAAAATAAAACAAACAACACTTCGACGTTTCGATCACAACACAAGCGATCGTCATCAGGAGGAAGAAAGGGGGGGGGGGGGAGGGGTGGGAAGCTGCTGAGGCAGACTGTCTTAAAGGTTTTAAAAAACGACCTCCTTCCAAGGGGCCGTTCTTGAGCACACGCAAGCTGGTGCAATGCTCCGCGAGTCGTTCCGAACGGACGCCTCATCAGGTCGTGACGGGTCTCCTTTTTAAATCCTTTATATTAAGTTCGCTTGCTTGCTTGCGTGCTTGCTTGCTTGCTTAGGACCGTGCAAATCTTTCGGTCGTTTTTTAACCCACTTCCCGTGATCCAATCGAGCTGACATTTTCCACACAGACTCGTTGTGCCAAACAATTATTGTTCGTGAAAAAAAATTCCCAAAATGTTACACTTTTTAGGCAAAAAAAATGTATTTTACATATATTCAAATAGAACGCATTCATGGCTTTGGCTGAACATCAGAGTGTAAGAGCCCAGAGCGTAACCCCTCCACAGGCCGTGGCGGAGTAGCGCAGTTGGTAGCGCCCTCGCTTCCCATGCCTAAGGTCGCGGGATCGATCCCTGCGTCCTCCACAGGCGAATATATTTTTAAATCCTTTATATTAAGTTCGCTGCCACGCATATAAAGGATTTATAGTGAAAAACTTGGTTTTTACGGGTTATACTTATTAAATCCTTTATATTAAGTTCGCTTGCTTGCTTGCGTGCTTGCGTGCTTGCTTGCTTGCTTACGACCGTGCAAATCTTTCGGTCGTTTTTTAACCCACTTCCCGTGATCCAATCGAGCTGACATTTTGCACACAGACTCGTTGTGCGAGACAATTAATGTTCGTGAAAAAATTTTTCCCAAATTTTACACTGTTTAGGGAAAACAAATTAAATGTTTAATTACCAATTGCTTAATACTGGCAGACAACCATCTGACCCATAGGTGGCAGCCATCTCAAGCCAGAGGACGAGAGGACTCTAGCCGCCACGCATATAAAGGATTTATAGTGAAAAACTTTGTTTTTACGGGTTATACTTATCTCAACCCTGATGCTCTCTCCCCCGCTCCCCCACACCCTGCATCGTCCCCGTTCTGCTGTAAATGTGCACCGATGCCTACACAGCCGAGGGCCATATAGGCACGTCAAATATAGACTGGCTGATCGAGTTGCACGATGTCGATACGACGGAGAGTGGAATAAAAAGTTTACGGGGGGGCAAAGGTCAATTTCTGAAAATTGCTCTGTCTGAAGATGAATGTTGTCGATGTTCGCCGTGCCCTAAGATGACGCTGCTGACTGTTTCGTGTCTTGTGTGTGCAGCGACTGTGACTGTGTGGACCGATGCGTGAGTGACAATCTTCCTCTCTCTCTTCCTCTCTTCCCTCACGTTGGTTGCGCGTGGAGCCTCGCTGTTTGAAGGAAGGCGGGTTGGCTGCGGAGACTTTAAATTGTTTACGAAGTCGTCTCCAAATGTGTCGATCGTGGAGCCAAGACCTGTCTCAAACCGAGGCACGGCGGGTCTTACCCGCTGGTCACCGGCGTGACCTATGAAGTGCTCGTGAATCCTCGCTTCCCGGAGGATTAATATCGTCACTTGTATCTATTGGGGGGGAAATGGGCTACGTTGAAATAGAAAAATGTTTGTTGTCCTTTCCCCGCACCTGCGATTAGCACGGTGGGCTACGTACGGTGCGAACGAAGTTCAACATGCAAGTTTCAAGCAATGATTTTGCTTAAAAATTCTATGCAATGATTTATTGTAGTTCGTGTGCGTCGAGTACTTTCCCCATGGTGTGTGGGCTCTGGTGATGGTGGGGGTTCGTGTGAAATAAAGAAATGTGCCAAGGAGTTTTGCTCACTTCAAGTTGATCTCAGAAGTAGGTCTGTGATGTCTCCTTCCACGCGCTGTTCTCTGATGCTATAGTGGTGTCATTTAAATGTCACGAGACGCACCAATCTATCGTGATACAACAACATATGGAGAGAGAGAGAGGTCTGAATTGCACGCACACAGCCAAGGTGTCAATCCGCTCTTGGATGAGCCCCCCACCGCATACATTTGTGAGACATTAAGGGATATTTTCACCATACTTCACCACGCCGGTCACTGCGGGCTGGTTGAAGTTGAGTGACACAACAACGGTGGACTTTTTCGATTTAAAGCTTTCGTGACTGCAGGGATTCATCTTCTTGGTTCTTTCGGTAAAGTCACGTAGAAGGGAAATAATAAAATAATAACAATAAAACATAATAAAATAAAATTCTCACGACATCCATTAGGACGCTGTTTTTCCGACAGCTCTGTTCTTCACCTGAGGACGGCTGCTTGCGTTGTGGCCGAAACGTCGGGAGAATTGTATTTTATTATGTTTTATTTTTATTATTTTATTATTTCCCTTCTACGTGACTTTACCGAAATAACCAAGAAGATGAATCCCTGCAGTCACGAAAGCTTTTATTTTATTATGTTTTATTTTTTTTATTTTGTTACTTCCCTTCTACGTGACTTTACCGAAAGAACCAAGAATAAAAAAACGGTGGACTTTGCCGCAATGCTCTCTCTCAGCAACGTGGTTGGTGGTCACCCATTCCGAGCGCTGTCCAGGCTCAACCTCTTGCTTAGCTTCCGACCTGTGACGAGATCGGACTCGTTGCAGGTGATTTTTTTTTGCCGTCGGCAAATTGGGTACGGTCACGCGAATCAAAGCGCAACAAGTGACAACCGCGGTGGTGATTGGCTGCTAGAGGCCACGTACGAATGAAAAATATAGCACTTTTAACGTTGACACATGCCCTGTGTCGAGACACATATACCGGGGTGAACATTCAGACAATGTTCTTGGTTCTTTCGGTAAAGTCACGTAGAAGGGAAATAATAAAATAATAAAAATAAAACATAATAAAATATTGTATTATTTCCCTTCTACGTGCCTTTACCAAAAGAACCAAGAATATTAATCCCTGCAGTCACGAAAGCTTTAAACCGAAATTCAGACAATGCATAAGAATGGGGTTTTCCCCCTTTCTGGCAAACAACACAGGTGTTAAGATGTTATAACACAAAAAGGGGAAAACCTAATCTTATATTTTGATACTGGCAAGGGAGGTTCCATAATTCAGACAATGGTTCGAAGGGTGAATCAATGCCAAGCAAGATCAGACTATTATACAATCACCCTTTTTACCATGAAGTTGGGTCACGTGAATATAAATGTGTTATTAATTCGCCACACCCGACGCAACCAATTCGCAAGGGTCGCCGCGTGAACAAAACGCGCCAATTAGTTACTACTTGAGCACACCGGTGTGTTGGAGAGTAAACCCACAACATTTGAGTTCGACGTTTCGCTGGCGGCTACAATAACCAGCTTCGTCAGGCGATTTGACGGAATTGGGTTAACCGACACGTTTATATTTACGCGATCTAACCCCCCAAAAAACCTCTTTGTAAGGATTATATTGGTCACGAACGCCTACGGGTGAACTGGACCCCTTTAAACACGTATTAATTTACCACAAACCTTACCTTGTTTACATTTGCCCACCGTCCGTCACTCGTTCTTGATTCAACAGACTCAACAGGACGCGATCGCTCGGCTGGACAGATTTATTTAAATGCTTCTATTTTTTTTTCGTTGCCGCTCAAATATTGACAGGAACTCGATGGCAGTCCGAGCGCTGAGCAAATAAGCCACGTGCGTGCGCAGCTAAAAAGTCCGAAACATTTATTTAACCGAACTCTCACAATGGATCCAGTCCATCACGAACGTGCCCACGCTGAGCATACACAGAGTGAGCTCTTTGAAATAAGAACAACAACAGCAACAACAACCCCGTTTTAAATGTTGCAAAAACTGGCTCAGACTCAACGATGGCTCCGCGAACAGGTACACTGGGCGCCACGGTGGTGAGATGTTAACTACCTCGCCTGGTATACAGAAGGGTCGTGGGTTTGATCACGACCCAGGCGCCTATTTGGCTGCTATAAACTCCCACGCGATAAGCCACTTCGTTGAGCTATCATTTGTTGGCCAGGTCGCTTCTGGCAAAAAGATATATATATATAAATCAGTGTGCCTTGCCTGTTAAAACAATTTAAAATAGTAAATACCTAAAATTAATCTTGATTTGAAGCTTTCGTGACTGCAAGAATCCATACTCTTTGGTTCTTTCGGTAAAGTCACGTAGATTTTTCTTTCTTTGGTTGTCCCACTGATGACGATTGCTTGTGTTGCGATCGAAACGTCGTGCAGATCGATTATTTTTCTACATACGTGACTTGACCGAAAATCAGTTTATCTGCAATCTCGGTCGTTAGTCTTAACCATCTGCCACCGTCCCTTCTTGTGATGTGGCCTGACCAAGCCCGCCAGCTATATCGCTCAATGAGCTTTACCTGGTCAAATAAAAAAAAATGAATATCTTCATGTTTTAGTCCGCCAGTCACTGGTTCAATGGTGGTGGTGGGCATGTGATGTTCTTGGGAGTCCGATGTCATTCTGTCCACGTTTGGCCAGAAAAGAGGAACGCGACGCGAGGTGTCAAACTCCACGAGCATTCGTCCGCCTGCTGCCGCCTTCATTTCGCTCCACCTGGCCGCAATGTCACGACAAGCCCCGTCATTCACAGTCAGTGGCCGCTGATTGATTCAAGTAGCTGCATCCGTGTGTAGACGACACGCCCCATTCAGACGTGAGGCTTTTGAATACAATGTGGCTGTCCTATACGTGGCAATGTCTGGGCGCGATTGGCATTAGCAGCGGAGCAAGGAATTAAATGCGCCCCCACCACCAGCCCCCCCCACCCTTCCCGCCACGGGGCACCCGGCGCAGTTGCACCGCCTGCACACCAACAGTGGCGATATATATTCTTGGTTCTTTCGGTAAAGTCACGTAGAAGGGAAGTAATAAAATAATAAAAATAAAACATAATAAAATAATTTTCACGACGTTTCGGCCACAACGCAAGCAGCCGTCCTCAAGTGAAGACCAGGTCTGTCGGGGAGACAGCATCTGAATGAAACACCACCCCTCCAACCCAGCTTAAATATACGCTCCAAGCGTGGTGGTGTTTCATTCAGACGCTGTCTCCCCGACAGACCTGGTCTTCACCTGAGGACGGCTGCTTGCGTTGTGGCCGAAACGTCGTGAGAATTATTTTATTATTTATTATTTTTATTATTTTATTAGTTCCCTTCTATACGTGACTTTACCGAAAGAACCAAGAAGATGAATCCCTGCAGTCACGAAAGCTTTAAATCGAAATTTAGTAGCGATATAATTTCCTTGAGGGTAATACGGATACAGAGAGCAGTGCGCACGCAAGACTTGTACAATGGACGTTACGCAGTGCTCGAGTGTGTAGACGCGGAGTGGGTGTGCAACCTGAAGTAATTATAAACAAATAAAACTTGACGATTTTTAATTAATTAACTTTCAACGTTGCGACGTTACAGTGTTACCATGAATACGTTGGCTCCCAAAAGGCACCGCGTGACATTTTGTTGGATATTTATTTAATTACTTAAGCGGATTAAAAATCGTGGTTTGAAATCCCATTCACCCATCAAGGGGCTGCTCAATTGGCATTTGCACAGGACTGTATGATATCACGTTCTGTAGATACTTACCCTGTATACATAATGGACAAATCACGTCCTAGAGTGAGCCCGATCACATCAGATTGTGCAAACTCGGCAGGCTACGAACCGGCATCGTGAGGTCACGGATGCACGACGGACCACGGTGCATAACAGTTGCTATAGGCTACGCGAGGGTTACTCGGTAGGCAGCAAATGGAGGTGCAAAAAAATAATATAATAATGTACACCTCTAAAGCGTATTTCGGCCGGAGATCACAAGACGCTCTATAAACAAAGACAAAGATCCCCCGTGTAGCCTGGACAGGCCGTTGGGGCAAGTGCTGTTAGCGAGCAACTGTGAAAGCCGGCACGGCACATGAAGGGGTGGGTGACCAGCAGAGGTGGGACAAAGTCATTGTTATGCAAGTCCAAGTCGAGTCTGAAGTCATCAAATTCATGACTCGAGTCTGACTCGAGTCCAAGTCACATGACTCGAGTCCACACCTCAGAGGTGGGACAAAGTCATTGTTATGCAAGTCCAAGTCGAGTCTGAAGTCATCAAATTCATGACTCGAGTCTGACTCGAGTCCAAGTCACATGACTCGAGTCCACACCTCTGGTGACCAGCACCACGCCCGACCGCCTTTGTCTCCCAAGTGGTGATGTTTACACACCGCACCAGGTACTCATTTGAACTCGGGTCGCCGGGTTCATAGCGCAGCGCGTTAAACGCCCCACTGCCGCTGTATAACACACACACACAGCACACGTGTGCAGGCTGATTGTTGTACCGTACTAACTTATATACGGCTCTCCTACTTCACCAACACCCGCGTGGTAAAGTATGGTCAAACAGTGCAAACGCCGAGCGGGAACAGAGTACCATTGAATGGCAATTGCCTCTTGTGCATCACAGCTCTGCACTTATAGACGCATTACAGATTGTGCAGTTGCAATTATTCGATAAATACTGAATAAATAGGAAATGTTAAGTCGAGTGAAGTGCAGTTTAATCGCGACTATGGGGCAATATTTACGTCTTTGTACATTCGAACTCGGTGCGTGAACGTGCAGGCGTGAACGTGCACGCGTGAACGTACACACAACTCTACTGTCACCGATGTTGGTGGCCGCCGCGTGCGGGGATCGAACTCCGAAGTCTAACGCCGGGGGCACGTCCGTAGCGCTAACCACTGCGCCACCGCTCCCCACTCACTCACTCACAAAGACGGAGATTCTCCGCGTAGCCTCAATAGGCTGTTGGGGCAAGCGATGCTAGCGTGAGGCACCGATGAAGGTCAGTACGGCACACGAGGTGGGCAGGTAGCCAGCACCACGCCCGGCCACCTTTGTTTCCCGAGAACGCAATGGTTGTGTACACACTGCACGAGCTACTCATTTGAGGCCGAGTCGCCCTCGGGGAGTCCCAGGACCGGCCAGTTCAGATAATCGTCACCCGGCGTTGTGGCCGCGAGCGGGAATCGAACTCCGGGGTCGCCGGGGTTCGTGAGCACAGCGCGCTAACCACTGCGCCACCACTCCCTACACACACACACGTACGCACGCGCGCACACATGACAACACGCGGCACCTGCTGGAACCGTGTCGTCATTGACCACGTAGGAGAAAGAGAGATAATCTGCTTCCTCCACTTCCGACTCGAGCGAACCGAGCACACCTGGGGCAGGCAGAGGAGGCAGGTTCGTGGTGCGCACGCGACCAGGTGTGAGTGAGCCCCCCCCCCCTCGCCCCCCTTGCCCCCCCCCCCTCGCTAAGGTGTATTCAAAATCCGTTTCCACAGGTGAGGCGACAATTGCGAGTTACCGAAACTGCACCGAACCGTACGTACGTTTACATCCGCAGTGAAGTAGAGGAGCCTATAACGTGATCGCATCGCTTGCCCTCTTGCTTGCCATCGGAGGCCGCAGCGCCGTCTCTCGTCTCTCATAAGCCGGCGGGTGGAAATTCCACGTTCCTATGACGGGTACGTTGCGCGTCGAGTTTCTCCATCGAGACGACAACTTGTTGACTTCCCCAAACGTATCGGGGGTGCGGGGTCGGTGGGGGAAGAGGGGGGGTTGCTGCCGTCATCCAGCAGTGGATTTGACCTTCGGCTGGTGGTGGTGGTGGTGATAACGATGGTGATGATGAGTTACCAAAAAATATATACACGAACGAGCGGTGCGATGGAAGTTGATGACGTCCATAATACTGTGGTGGTTGGCTGTCTACAGCGTCACAGCCTCTGTACGAACGTGGTAGTTTGGTGACTGTGTCCTCATCCTCACCTTACTGGGGTAGAGCCCTCGCCGCCCCCCACAATCCACCCCCCCCCCCGCGATCCGTAAATCCACTCAGCACACCCGCAAACACACCCCATTAATTTGGCACAATTATACGACCCGTGTCACAGGTCAGCTGGCCACTGATGAATCTGTCGTCTCAATGATATTGTTTTTGTATGGGACCGTATACGTTGAAGTAGACGCAAGCGACCGGGAATGTTTTGCGTTCCTGCAAACGGAGAAATTGCGGCACCACTACACGGACGAAACTCCCTGCTGGAGCCTTCTCCGTCGTGGCCTTTAGCAGACCTGGACGTTGGTATCGAACACAATATCGCTACCATCGTAGCAAGACTGGTATAGCATGCGTACAGGCATGAATAACGCGATGTCAAATGAAACTTATTATTCTTACAGTATTGTCGCCTGGTTCACCCAGAGTTCAAAAGATGTGTATCGAGGTGAAGGGTGCAGCCCTGCAATTCCCTGCTCATCCCACTGCTGACGGAAGGGCCTCCGCTCTCGAGAGAATCTCTCTTAGAGAGAGCCCCCCCCCCCTCTCCCCGACTCGCTATCTGGTACTTTGGCCTACTCTTCCACGCTGACCAGACGTCTCGCAAGGAAAGAGGTGTGACGCCCCACACGTTACCCCGCCACACGCGGGCACGAGCAGCCGATCAACCTTTTCGACCGCTGGGCGGACAGAGGTGGGGGTTGTCACGGTGGCGAGATGTTGACTATCTCGCCTGCTATACAAGAGGCCGTGGGTTTGATCCTGACGCTGACGCCTGATGTATATTTGGAGTTTTTGGCATGTCTGTCTCCCCGTGGTCGCGTGGATTTTTCTCTTCCGGGACCTCCGTTTGTTCCCTCCACATTTCGAGTATTTGTTCGCTGTAAATGACTTACGTGATAAGCCACTTCGTTGACATGACATTATTTATGGCCCATGCCCCTTCTGAAAAAGAGCTGTATATACACTCACAGGGTGCTTCAAAAAATGTTGACACTTACATGGAACTATCGTTTTAAATGGAAAAAGAGCGGATAATGCACTGTAACATGATAACGAATGTAATGTTAATATCTTCAAAAAATCCCAAGAGTCTCCACTTGTTCGCCATCGTTGTCAACGCGTGCCTAGAATCTTCTCCAGGTGGTCTCTCCAGAGCCCGAAGGCACATTGCTTGTGGTTATTGTTACAAATTATCAGAAGTGTTTAAAAAAATGTAAGCACCCTGTGTGTTTCTATATATAGCTCAGTTGGCCTTACCTGGTGAAATACAAAAATGTAATTAATAGTTTTTTTAATGGAGACCACGTGTTCAAAGACGTTGTTCATCCTTTCCCTACTGCCACGTCGGCCGCCTCTGGCAATGTGACATGTACCAGCGTGCTCGCCAACGTCACCCCTGGGGCAGCGTCCTTCGTCTCGTGCAGTGCGCACAGCGACCCGACAGAGTCAGAGGTGGAAGCAATGATATAACAGAGGGTTACGTTCCTGACCAAGTGTCCGACATGCAACTTTGTATAAGTATGAATACAAATAAAATATCGATTAGAAGCTTTCGTGACTGCAGGGATTCAACTTCTTGGTTCTTTCGGTAAATTCACGTAGAAGGGAAATAATAAAATAATAAAAATAAAACATAATAAAATACAATTGAATTGAACCAAGAAGACAAATAAAATATTTAATCAAGGCCCAATCATACAGTGCAAACAATAGCCTGTAGAAAGTTCTTAACTTGATTCTTCGTAATTCCTGACTTATTTGGACTGAACATTTTGCAATTAAAGAGGTGGGGGGGGGGGGGGCAGGGAATTACAGGGACCAGGCGCCTGAGTTGGCATCGTGTTGTAAGTGCGTGCCCTGTCCTGGGAAAACGGGGACAGGTGGGAACCCCAGCCCCTTACCCCCATTTCCGTCAATTCCACACGGCGAGCGAGTTAAAAAGGGAACGTATGACGACCAATCAGTCAAGCGAAAAATGTTGCGGAACGTGATGATGACACAACGCCGCCAAGCAAAAAAAATGTTGTCGAGCAGATCGCTGCTTGAGATTTCAATTTTTGTCTCGACCGTGAGCAGCAATCGGTTGCGCAACTGCTCCCTGCAACCGGTTGCAGAGACTTTCAACCGTGTTGCGCAACTGATGGCTCAGATTTATGCACCAATGCAGTCCAATGCTTGTGGTGATCTGGATCATTATTTTTGTTCAGCAAAGGCCTCGCACGGTGCAATATTTTATGGAGAGAGTAATTACAGTAAAACCTTGGATTGCGAGCATAATTCGTTCCGGAAATGTGTTTGTAATCCAAAGCACTCGTATATCAAAGCACTCGTATATCAGATGTGATCACGTGACGCTCGGCAGACAAAGCGTATACACGTACTACTCGTATTGCAAGACCTCGCTCGTTTATCAAATTCATATTTATTTTAAAAAAATGCTCGTCTTGCAAAACACTCGCAGATCAAGTTACTCATAATCAAAGGTTTTACTGTATTTCCTCGTCTGGCCCCTCCACCCCTTCCCGTCCCTCCCCTACCCTTTCCGTGACCCCTAAGTACCCTCTATCGCTGTCACTCATTCCTGAACCCTTGCACGCCCCGACCATCTGAATCATTATATTATGTTTCCGTGATTTAAACTATGTCAAGCGCCTTAAGTGAAGGCACTCGGGCTCCATGAAGCCGCGAAACGTTGCGCTCGAAGACCAGTCCAGTAATTAAGGCGTTCAACCACACGCTTTTTTGCACATTGCCTACGGTGAGGCGTGATAAACTAAAGTGGGAATTAACGTGTTCACGAGGCGAGCCCATTGACCACATCGCAAGCACTGCACTGCTGCCGCTGCAGGCTTCACCCCTTTAAAGGATGAATGAGCGGGAGATCCACGCTGCTTCTGAACAAACAGTTGAGTGCATAGCGAATCGAACATTGTATCTTTAATCTGCTGTTATTAAACCAATACTAAAAAAAAAGACCGTCTCTTTTGCAAGGGTCAAGGGTTCATCGTTTATTCACAATACAGCTGCTACAGTCTCTGAGTTTGTTTTGTACACTTGGTCAAGGAAGCTATTCCGGTCCTGCAAAAGCGGAATTTGGGTTAGCGTGATGAACAGGTTTTTTTTATTCTACAAGAAGAGCAGTGGGTTGACGAAACATCTCAAGATCAAATCTGCATATGTTCCGAACCCTGCTCCCTTCCCCCCCATCATGACGGTATATTAGTCCTCTGCCAAAGCCGAATGAAGGAATTATTTCACCGGAAGCATCGGACGACATTGGCGCATTGAGCCCTGGTCCACGCAGTGCAGCTGATTTCACGTTCACTATGAGACCTCCTTTACCAGTGGAAAAATATAGTAATAGGTTTTACCCTTTCAACTGGTACAAAAACTGACACCTTTATAGTGCGCTGTCTTTGAGTTGTACGCCTTTTGGCGTCATCTGGTCCAACACCAATGGAGACTAGGCTCTAAGAAAAGCTGTCTTGGGTGTGGACCAATCAACTTCAAGGACAGTGCATATCATTATCATCATCAGAGTTGTTTCTTTTTGTTTGCATTTTGACTGCTTGTGTTGTGGTTATTGCAAACATGATGCCTTGTGTAAAGGTGTCAGTTTTTGTACCAGTTGAAAGGGTAAAAACCTATTACTATGATTTCACGTTGTTTAACCAGGTGGGAACTCAAGAGGCCTGGACGAACCGCATCTGAAAGAGTCACTCGGGGTCATTTAGTCTGCCAGTCGGGGGGGGTCTGATTGCCGCTGTGTGTGTGATCCAAAATGAGTTGGGTGCGGTAGTGTAGCGGTTAGCCGCTACGCTGCACTACGAATCCGCCGAGCCCAAGTTGACTCAGCCTCAAATGAGCATGTACTGCATTGTGTAAACATCGCCACCGGGGAGACAAAGGCAGCCGGGCGTGGTGCTGGCCACCCACCCCTTCATGTGCCGTGCCAGCTTTCACAGGTGCTCGCTAACAGCACTTGCCCCAACAGTCCGCTTTGATTCCGAATGAATAATTTGTCGCGAGAAATATTTCGACGTTGGCAAGTGCTGGCCTCGGCGCCGGGCGGCACACACGGGGGTCTTCAACATCCGCCGTGAAGCAGACGGGCCGAGTGCTATTGTGACGGCCGGCGCACACAACAACGCGGCATTGACTAGGGCGGCCGCGGGATCCGAAGCTTCGAACCTCTGCGACAACGACAACAACGAGCGGCTTGCGCCAACTCGCGCGAGCGGTCGGTTGCGCGACTGGCTGGCCACGGTTGCCCGGCGGAGCTGTTAGCAAGGGACAGCGATTAGCGACGTGTGTTGACAAGAGATGGAGATGAGCAACGTGAGGCAGACAAGAGATGTGAAAGCTGTGGAAGGCGAGAGGTGCAGGTGGTTCGTGAATTGGGAGATGGAAGCAAGCCAGTACTATAGACTTATAGACCTAATGAGACAACAACACTCAACACATCCCTCAATGACACTGTCTTAAATATATATATGATAGGCGACGTTTTGGGTAATGGCGCATTAATTATTTATCTGCTATGGAGAAGGCCCATTGCCCAAAACGTCGCCGTTCATGATCCCCTTTAAGGCCACACACACACACGTAGGGTTATGTCCGAATGTCTTTGAGGTGGCGGGTTTGGTTGTTGTTCAGTGGAGCTCATGCACCACTGCCAACGCAGCAGCAGCATCACCAATCATAGAAACACAGAAACGTGGTGGAGCGGCGACTGGCTAAAAGTTTGTCTACGTTGCCGCGTGTGGTTCAATGTGATGTTTGTGATACTAAAAGAGGCGGGGGAGGCATTGCCGGATTATCCGAGTAGCAAAAGTAGCTACAAATGCTATGGACCCGCGATAAATGCTTTCAAGCTATCAATTCCGGTTCAGTGATTCTGCACTTGCTCTATTACTATAGTACTATACTGCCTTCAACTTTAATGAACGATTGGGTGTTTAAGGTTAGCGATATTATCTGGCTGTATAGCAAATTAAAAAATGCAATTACTTTACTGTGCAAGTTTATAATTAGTGTTGTAATATTTATTTATTTTTAGGGCCCGTTTATAACATATGCTACAGGCCCTGCACTAGCTTAATCCGGCACTGGGAGGGGTGGTCTTGTACAGACGTTTGTCAGCCCACGGGGGGCGGGGGGCGGAGGGAGAGGCCTTCACCCAGCAGTGAATTGACAAAGGGCTGTAAACGAAACTCATTCATTGGCCAGCCAGTCGCGCAGACATAGTCCATCCTCTGCCGGATGAAGGCCTCCCCAAAGCGTCGCCATCGCACGGTAATTAAACCAAAACTATCATTTCTTTATCGATACAGAGGTGAGTACACAGCTTATGTGCTTCGTGTACAGGCTTGCCCAAAGGACAGGATAAGTGGGGTTGTTCTATATATTTAACATATCGGGGTTATTCCCATTTATTTTCACGAACGTTCAAACGGACTTCACAATGACGCACGCGTGAATTCTCTTTTGAACTGAATTTAGGGCTTTATTGTGACATTTCTGCCGGTGTCATCTTTGAACGTTCGTCAATGATGTTTTGTCGTCTCAATCCACTCGGGGGTTCTTCTTGGTCCAGTTTTAAAAACGGCTTATTTGACGTGACCTCCACAGGAAGAAGAAGATGAAAAATAATGAAAAGAGATCAAATGTTAACTTGGAGAATAAACAATAAAAAACATTTCATGCCAGTGTTGAAATAATTTCAGTAACCCGATGTGTCCTGACTTTTGGGCCACCGTGTGTGTGTATTGCAGCTGACCCTGTGGTGACGTCCAGCAAGATCTTTGCATTGTGAGGTCCACTGTTCTCAAGTGACAAGGACAACATCGCAGACAATGAGGATTCCAGGTGAGACCATTTGACACTGAGCACTCGGCACACGTGTGATATCACAATCACTCAATAAATACAATTGGGAAGTCAAATATTGGAGGTAAATTCAAGTAAGCAACGACAATAACGATATTGACCGAAACGACATTGTGTCGTACTGTACATCGTGAAAGCGGCCATATACTTTAAACGCGTGATGTTTATTCGTAAAAACCGGAAGACCTGGAGATAAATCCACGCGACCACGGGGAGAGAGAGAACACGCATACTCCAAATGTAGAGCAGATGTCAGGGTTGAGATTAAACCCACGACCTCCTGCATACCAGGCGAGGGAATTAACATCCCCTAGCCACCGCAAGCGCCTCTGCGGTGGCGAAAAGAGGAGGCCGTTGGTCACGTTACAAAATTGGCAAATTTGAAACTTTACCTGAAATTTACTCAATTGGGTTGTGTAAACATCGCCGCTGGGGGAGATTAAGGCAGCTGCTGATGTGCTGGCCACCCCACCCCCTCGTGTGCCGTGCCGGCCTTCCGAGGTGATAGCCAAGAGCCCTTGCCCCAACAGTCCGTTCAAGGCTATACAGGGGGGCGACACCTTTGTCTTTGTGCGATGCTTTGATCCGCGCGCGCAGCGTTCGTGCAGATCGTGGGGGTCGCCCTGTTTCTCATCGTGGTGCTGTACGTGGGAAACCGCACGCTGGAGCTCAACCTGGAGAAGAAGATTAAGGACATGTTGCCAGCCGGTGAGAGTTTAAGCCACAGGATAACTGGAATTCACACACACGCCCACACGGCAACGCCGCAGGTGCCTTGTTACTAAGAATTAAAGTCTTTTTGCTCTACTGAAGGTAATCTGATTAATTTTTGGATCGGGTGGTGTATATTCGTCTATTAACCTCAGCGGGTTGAATTCCTGCCCATGGTTCACATCAGTGGCGAGCGATATTCCGACGTGATCCTGGGGTTCCCTGTTTACCAGTCGGCACTGACCAGCGTGGCGAAGTATGGTCAAACAAACACTACGAATGACACTGCACAGAAAGGCCGTCATCCGACCGTGGATTGATATTAGCTGCAAATTATCACCTAATTTTAAATGAATTCTTTCATTTATACTTAAACCTGGCGAGCCTCTTACCAATCGCTGTCTCTCGCCACACTGCAGGTCACCTCACTTCTGTTTCTGCTCCTTTTACCACGCTGCTCCACTCTGGAGTCCTCTCCTATAGTCTATTTTGCCAAATTCTTAACACAATAAAAAAATATTTGCTCAACTCAATAATTGTATAACCATTGGAACCTCATTTGCCAGTAAAAAATATGATAATTGGTTTTTTTACCCTTCTATCTGGCAACAAAACTGAAAAAAAGAGATGTCAGTTTTGTTGCCAGATAGAAGGGTAAAAAAACAATTATCACAATTGTATAACCGTCTATTTAGTGATACTGCTGCTGCGTTGATGGTGGTGTACAAGCACGAAATAACGACGACAACAAAAATGTCCAACGTGTTTGACGTTTCGGGCAATGGCCCTTTCATCGCGTGCGCCTCCTGCCATGTAATTTTCCTCCTGAGGCGGTGTTATTGACAGACGTGTTGGGTTTCTTTTTTTATCACGGTAACTTTGCTCAATTCAAGAAATGTGTTCACACTTCTGCTGGTACCAACTACAGTGGTGCTGTTTGTTGCTGCGCCCTTGGCGTTTTGGGCCGTTCGGCCTGTGCTCAGCAACCGTGGTTTTACAAGAAAATATACAGTGCCAAAGGTACCTTTCTTGCCAGTATAAAAATATAAATATAACAATATATTTGCATGTTGACCACAAGTAGGAGTGGCGAATGCAGACAGGATGTCTTGCAAAAGGTTTTTGTTTGGTATTTTAACATCTTAACACCTGTTTTATTGCCAGAAAGGGTAAAACCTATTTTTATGGTGCCAAAGGTATTAGTTTCCTCTGTTTTTGCATTTTGTCTGCTTGGTAAAGGAACAAGGTGAATTTTGGTTGTGTGGAAACAGGTTTCTTTCCAGTAAAAATAGGCAGGCATAACCGGACATTTAGTTTCCTTGGCAACCGTAATGGTTGACTTCAGGTTGAACGTTTGTTTGCACAGCCAGGTTGTGAAACGAGGCCCTAAGATTAGGCTTTACCTGATGAAAACAGGAATGTGTCTGTTCTACATAAATTTCGCCTCATTTGCGTTGACTAAAGTACGCAAGTCTAATAAATACGGAGCACACAAATGCTTTTGGAAGACCACGTGACACCGAGTTTAATTTCCAGCCAGGCCCAACGTCAGTGGCGAGAAATGTCTGAACCGGCCCTGTGTTGTGCCCACCCCTTCACCAATCCGCGCTGACCAGCGTGGTCAAGTATGGTCAAAGAAACCCTCTACATGGCAGGGGCTCTGTCCCATTAGCAGCAGCCGCACTGGCACCCCCCCCCCCCCTCTCAGCCAGTCTACATAACAAAGGCTCAGTCCTTTTTTTATGTAGAGTAGCCGTAGCTTCAGCCGCACCAACTTTACCATAATAATAAAAAAAATCTCCTATCCAGGGGCCTACCTTGGCTCCTCCCCCCTCAACTAGTATATATACGGGGTCGGATCTCTTGGAATTTCTCATTTACTTGATACAGCAAGCGTGCTGTGACGGTTCCACCTGAAGACGGAAGCTTGTGTTGCCTCCAAAACGTCGTGATTTTTATTTCATTTTTATTTTACTTTTATTAATTTTAATTTTTTACCTACGTGACTTTACCGAAAAAACCCAAGAATATGAATCCTTGCAGTCACGAAAGCTTCAAATCTAGAAAGCCTTGAAAGCCACGTGGCACAGCGAGGCCCTCTTCAGTGGAATGTCCTCGTGTACAATGGGGCTTCTCTGGGCACTTCAAAATCCTTGGCACATGAGGCCAAACGCCCATTCACGGAATTGGCCAAACATCCCCAAAAGACTCTGTGAGGCCTTCCTGGTTAACGACGTGATTGTCATCGGCATCATCATCATTTGGCTTTGTCTATCCACTGCTGGACACGTAGGCTTTTCGCGACAAATATTATTCATGATAAAGTTTTTTGTTGGGTTAGATGGCGTAAATATAAACGTGTCGTTAACCCACAGCACCCGGCACAGCCAATTAATAAGGTTTGTCACGGATACAAAACCTGCCAGTTAGTTACTGCCATTTGGTCGTGAAAGATGATGTAAAAATGTACTTTTATGAATTGTGAATGTAGGTAATGGTAGTAATTGTTATTGTTAGTATGCACTAACGGACGTTTCATTTTGTTGTTGTTGTTTTTCATGTCATGTGATGAGTGCAGAAATTAAAATCGTGGCTGTCCAGAGAAAAGGTAATTGCACTCAGCGCAAGGCAATTACCCGTTTATACTTTTCAATTACAGTAATATGAATCCTTCATCATTGTCATCAGACATGATCAGTCCACTGCTGGATGAAGCCCTCCCCAAGGCCTTCGCCATTTGAGGGCACCATGGTGGCTTGATGTTAACTACCTCGTCTGGTATACAGGAGGTCGTGGGTCCGATCCCGATGCTCATGCCTGCATATTAGGAGTTTGCATGCTCTCATGGTCACGGGGTATTTTCTTCGGCTCCGCTAGTTTTTCCCTCCACATTTAGAATCAACATGCGTTTAGGGTTTTTGGCTGATGTAAATGCCCACATGTAAAAGCCACTTAATTGGGCTATCATTTGTGGCCACGTCGCTTCTGATTAAAGAGCTGTATAGCCCAGTGGACCTTAAAATTGTTGAGTTTCGTTAACATTTAGCCTTTGAATAATAAAAGCATCTCCAGTGTCTGTGCATCGCAACCCGCATAGTATAGACAAAGAATGCACAGGCAGAGATGGTGAACCACAGTGTAGTCGAAACTCTCATAGTAACTGGCTGCTGCAAATACACTGCTCTGGTGCAGAAGGGTGCATAGGCTGACGGAATCTAAACGTTTTTAGTCACGGTCACAACAACCCCCCCCCCCCCCCCCCCCATAAGTTTATCATACTATTTATTTTTCCGCCCATGCAAAATATTTTTTGTAAAAAAAAAAATAACAGTTGCTAAGCGCAAGTCCTAAAAAGGTCCACAACGCCAAGCGGCCAGCGACAAACGGCACTCGTGAAATGGGTGCCTAAAAAAGCCATGGTTGACTGGAACACCAAGACGTTCTTGGTGTGTGTCTTTATGTGTCTCTCTCTGCGTGTGTGTCTGCCTATGTTTTTGCCGTGTCTGCGTTTTATCTTTGTGTGTGTGTCTCTCTCTGCATGCTGTTTGTTTATGTTATTTCCGTGTCTGTGTTTCCTTTGTATGTGTCACGCTCGGTGTATCTTTGTGTGTGTCTTTCTCTGCCTGTGTTGTTTCCGTGTCTGTATTTTATCATTCATTCTTACCTGATTATGGTTGCTTGTATTGCAACCGAAACGTCATATTCTATTATTTTATTAGATTTTCTACGAAACTTTACCCAAAGAACCAAAGAGTAATTCCTGCAGTCACGAAAGCTCCCAACCCTGTTGTCGTTGTTGTCGCATTGCTTTGTTCGTGTTTTATTTTTGCTGGAGTAGTAACCAGGTTGCTATGGTGTCACCAGGTCCCCGTTAAAATGTATCACTTATTGCCCAGTGGGTTTTACCTGCGCCACGAAAATGTAACCTCACCTAATGAACAACCTATTCTTAGCCGTGACCGGGTATTGAACTCAGGGCTCAGCGTTACTGGCCCATTAACCAGGTGCTCGTCAACTAAGGTGGTAAGTGGAGGCTTGTCAGCGGGTATCATATATTAACACATTCCTGCGGAGGGAGCTGGTAGGAACGTTGGGTTGCTCGGTCAATGGCCAGGGTCAACGGCGGCGTGGTGTATTCCGCAAATATGCCCGACTGTGAGGGCGGGCACAAGCCGGCGTGAGTAGGTTAAACGTTGAGTTTTATAAGGGCACCACGGGGTGACCAGCCCCTCCCCCCCCAGCCCCACCCCCTCCCAACGACAGCTTGAGAGGTGTTTAGCTTTCGTGACTGCAGGAATCCATACTCGTTGGGTCTTTCGGTAAAGTCACGTAGGTAGAAATATAATTAATAGATCACGACGTGTCGGACGGACGCTTGTGTTGCGTCCGAAACGTCGTGATCTATTATTTTGCTACCGACGTGACTTTACCGAAAGACCCAGAGAGTATATGTGTTTAACTGTATGTGTGTGTGTGCTGGGTCTCGTATCTGGATAGCTGAGGGAGGGGGGGTTATCTCTCTGTGTGCATGTGCCGGTTCTCATGGCAGAAATCGAGAATAACTCTCCAGAGGAAAAGAAGCCGTATTTCAAGTGCGGCCTCCCAGAACCGTGCCCCGACAAGCACCTGCCCTTCCGAGTGCTCACGGGCGCGGCCAACATCGTCGGACCAAAGATCTGCCTGGACGATCAAATGTGAGGGGGTTGGCCCCGTGGCTCAGAGGGCCCCCTCGTACCATGTCAGAGAGCGCGCACGTGTCACTCGTCACGTGTCACTCGGCACGTGTCACGTGTCCCTCGTCACTCGTCACGTCACATGTCACTCGTCACTCGTCACGTGTCACTCGTCACGTGTCACGTGCCGCACCACCCACACAACCCTCCTCCTCCCCTTCCTCCTGTCCAGTCTGCAGACCTCACCGCACCAAAAGCCACCATTGGCATGCTTCAGTTACCGTATTGTGCTGAAGCACTTTGGGACCTGCTTGAGTGTCCGAAGATTCACTCCTGCGCTGATTTTTTAAATTTTATTGTTTGGGGTGAAGTTCTCGCCAAGCCATCGCCATCTCTCTCAGTCTCACGATGCAACAATCCATCAATGCATGGATGTATGTTGAACTTCTTTTGCACCCCACATAGCCCACCGTGCTAATCAGAGGTGTGGGGGAAGAACAACAAACTAAACACGAAAATTAATTCTAAAGAAATTATTTTTCAATCTCGATTTAAAAGTGCATAGCTCGAGTGGCTTCCTAATATCGGAAGGAAGAGCGTTCCAGACGGCCGCAGAAATGCACGAGCAAATCTCATCGCTCCACCATCGCTCATCCATTTCTGCTGAGGTTGTCCTCTCACGGCTGTGTTCCTCCCTTTCCGTGTCTGATGTTCAACTTCCGCTTTTAATTTGTTCAATTGACGGCCTCCCCAAACTGTTGCAATTTGCCCCGGCATTGCGTTTAGCTCCCGTGCATGAGCTGATTTCATCTCTCTGTCTCCGTGGTGAATTTCATTTTGGGCGCCACGGTGGCAAGATGTTAACTACCTCGCCTGGTATAGAGGAGGTCGTAGGTTCGATCCGGACCCTGAGACTTGTATATTTGGAGTGTGCATGTTCTCCCCGTGGTCGCGTGGACTTTTATCCGGGTCCTCCACATTTTCCCTCCACGTTTAGAAGCATGCGTTTGTGAAAAAGAGCTATTTCGCTGAGTGGGCCTTATAGGCAACCTGCAACTCATCGGTGGTGCTGAAGCGGTAATACCTTGGCATTTTTGTTCACCCGTGTCGGGTGGAGGGAGGGTGTACGACACAAAATTTTATAAGAAATCACTTATAAATCATGATATTGGTCGCGAAAGCCCACGTGTTGAATTTGTTTTATATTTACATGGGAAGCCGAGTACCCGGACGAAAGCCGTACATACGAGGGGGATGACACGGGCGGTGGGGGGGTGTAACGCTCAAAGGTTTGAACGACTGCCTCACGGATCCACTTGCTGTACTGCCCTCTGCTGGCCAACTTACTTCCCAGCGGGTGTGCTTCACAAATCTGTGCATGATCCACCAACCTTGCCTCCAATGCCTTGGATGGCAGGCCTGCATATCCAGCACGCCAGGATAACTAAATCAACGTGCAAATGAAAAATGGGCAAAGAAGCGTGGGGAGATGGGAATGCGCACACTCGTAATGAACGATGAGCAACTGAAAAAGAGGAAAACACGGACGAGGGAACAAACGCAGGTGAAAGAGGAGACATCATTCTGACTTTTAAGAAAAGCTGGCTCGGGGCAGGTGACGTTGCGAGAAGGGATGCTGGCCGATGGTCAAGGATAACGACGGTGCCGTAGACGCTGAGAAATGGAACGCGCCCGAGAGAATCCGCCATGCCGGAGATGGAGCGATGAAATCAGCTCCTGTACGTGTACTAGATCAGGGAGTCGGCAGACGCGCTACGTGCATTGCGGCTCTTGAAATATCGAGTTTATTACGGAACTCGAAAAAAAATGGCTCTTGTTATTTTGGTTGCCCCAGCCCTGCACTAGATGGATTGTTGTTGTATCGTGGAGGGATCTTGAATGATGGGGGAAAGTGCCGGATTATCCTTGTAGCAAAAGTAACATATGTTACGGGCCCCGCACTTTCAAGGGCCCCTCGTTAAATTATTTCAAGCAGTCAATTCTGGTTCAGTGATTCAGCACTTGCTCTATTACTATAGTACTATACTGCCTTCAACTTTTACGAACGACTGGGTGTTTAAGGTTAGCGATTTGTCGTATTATCTGGCTGTATAGCAAATGAAAGAATACAATTACTTTACTGTGCAAGTTAAAAATGTATTTTTTCATATTAATGTTTGTTTTATTTAGGGCCCCTTTATAACAAATACTACAGGCCCCGCACTAGCTTAATCCGGCTCTGGGTACAGATTGGGGAGGCCTTCATCCATTCGTGGATTGATCATGGCTGATGAGTAATAGTTTAAGGGACTTACCGGTTACTGCAATAAATATTTGCTCTACTGCTGCTGCTGATTGCTGTTTGCTACTGAATGCCGTCGCAGAATAATGAGCAGCGCCAGAAACAACGTTGGACGGGGATTCAACATCGTCAGTGTGGACGGTGAGTTTACTTCCATGTTGTCGTCTGTCTTGGTATATCAAAGTGCGAACCGGTCCCGGGCCTCCCCGAGGTCGACTCGGCCTCAAACGAGTGCCCGGTGCGGTGTGTAAACATCGCCACCAAGGGAGATAGAGGCGGCCGTGGGCCGTGCCGGCCTTCGTAGGTGCTTGCTAACAGCACTTGCCCCAACAGTCTGTTAAGTCTTTGAATTTGGGTGGAACGTTCCTAGTGGTTAGCACACACAGTTCTTGGCAACCACGATGGTAGCAGCTGGGAGAAGCTCCACGTGAACTCTCATGGACATTTTGAGAATTATTTTCAGAATAAAGAAAAAATGTGGTTTTGCCTTTTAATAATTTGTACACGAGTGGGTTTAAGGAACTAAGGCATGCAGATTCTCAGCTTAAATTGATCACAGATCAGTCCATTAAGTCAGTCGGTCGACTAAAACGACTTTGTTGTCGCCGATTAATCGGCTTCCTTTAAAAACGGTGGCAGTCGACGCATCCTGCCTTCCGAAGGCAGGAAACCCCCCTACAAGCCACGCCCCACAGTGACGCGGATAATTAGCATGCCGATGACATCACCGAAAGGCCCCCGCCCATCAACCTCTCATCCACAGGTAATGGGCAGGGTGAAGCTTTTTTAATCTTTTCCCCAACCGCGTGTGTTACTTGATGAGCTGAGCAATCGAAGCGATAATCGGAAAGAGTTATCGGTTACTTGTGTAATTGACGAGCCCGGGTTTTGCTGTGTGTGTGTGTGCATTCTCCTCCGATTCGTGTGGATTCTCAGGAGCGAAGGGAAATGTTTTGGAAGTTCACACATCGGATGTGTACAATGGAGGTAAGAGAGTTCCCTTGGATGTCTCCTCTTCTTTACTCCTCTGCCCAACTCAAACTCCAACGCGAGCACTGTGTAGGTTTTCACGGTTGTGCACGAAGGTCCTTGTGAGGAGTGGTGGCGCAGCGGTTAGCGCGCTGCGCCACGAACCCAGCGATGTGGGTTCGATTTCCCGCTCACGGCCAACACCGGTGACTGTCTGAACCAGTTCTGGGCCTCTCCTAGCTCGACTCAGCCTCAAATGAGTACTTGGTGCAATGTGTAAACATCGTCAATGGGGAGACAAAGGCGGCCGGGCGTGGTGGTGACCACCCACCCCTTTGTGCGCTGTGCCAGCCTTCATAGGTGCTACTCGCTTACAGCACTTGCTCCAACAGTCTGTTACAGGCTATATGGGAGGTCTTTGTTTGTGGTACGGCCCTCCATTGCGTTTGTCTCGTTGTCACCGCGTGCTGTGTGGAGCGATGTCCGACGTTTCCCTGCACGTGCTGGGAGCTTCTTCAGGAGCAATTAGATCACGACGTTTTGCTCGAGACTACATCGAGCATCATCAGGGCAAGATCCAGGACGTCACATTTAACAGATCCAGGACGCTGAGACTGTTGGGCAGATCTTAAGGTGGCTCATCCCATGCAATGCTTTATTCCTTATACAAATGGATGTGTTTGTTTATTCCTAGAAATCGATAAACTCATCGCATTCCTGAAGACCATAAAGGACGGCTCGATCGTAATCATCGCCTCGTTCGACGACGCGTCCACGCAGTGAGTCTCGCTGCGTTTCATCGCAACAGCAGCAGCAGCGCTAAACTGCTTCACGTCACTGCGCCTCTTTTTCATCGGATGCAGATGTTTTTTCCGTTCGTTCCTCATCGCGTGCGCCGCACGCAGTAAGTCCTCGTTGAACGCGGTAGCTGCCTTCCTGAAAAAGTGCCGCGTTAAGTGAAAACAATTTCACCATAAGCAATGTAATGATAAAGTGTTTGGTGCGATACGGTGTACGCGCACACACAGTGAGATGGCGGGACAAGTAACTCGGGGTTAGCCGCCACGTTGCCGTATCATTCCGCGTACCGTGTCGCACCGCTCAGCCGCTGCAGCTCAAGAAAGTAGTTGGCGTCATGCGCAATGTGTTCCCTCCTCGTGTAAGAACCGTGTGGATAGCAAAAACGCGTCAGCGGTGGACTTGCCGCACACGGATACGCTTGTATGGGAGTGTATGTTGCGTTACATTGTCGGCAGAGGGCAGTGCGGACAACGATCCATTGTTGGACCCCCCCCCCACCCCAACGACTTTGCTTGCACATTTAAAATGTTGCCACCTGTGACCCACAACGGGCCTCGTGGTCAGAATGTGACCGCGACGTAGAAGTATGTAACCTACCGTTCGTAACCGCAGCGCGACGTCCGCTGCCTCTGTCGGAAACGCCGTGGCACAGGGACAGGAACATGTGTGGGGTCCTGAGCAGTGGCGAGTACGGTGTGGTATTGGGTTATGGTGGGTACTGGTTACAATGGTATCGGTATGATGGTGCCGGGTATGGTGGCACTGGGTATGGTGCTATTGGGTATGGTGGTACCTGGTATTGTGGTACCAGTGTGGTGGTTCCCTTCACATGCCAGTACGCCTCGATCACCGTGTGCCTCTACGAAGACGGCGTCGTGTGCTCACGACATCGGGCGGTGACGGGCACGACCATTGACCGGTTCGCTGTGCTGCCGCGTAACCGACTTCGGTACAAAACATCCCAACGCTGGAAATTACTTCCAAAGAAATCGCTCGATTGAGATCGCACGTGGCTGGCAACAAACAACATCCATCACCCTCGACCGCAAAAAGATGACACACGACCTTGCTGAAAAGGTGTCTCGCGACTCCGTAATGCTTTCTTGGGAGGCGCGCTTAATCACCTCTTTGTTTTTCTTGTCCGCTCTGCAGCTTGAACGACGAGGCTCGGGGTCTGCTCGCGGACCTCGGAAGCAAGTTCATCAAGGACCTGGGCATGCGCGACAACTGGGTGTTTGTTGGAGGCAAGGGGCTGAACCTCAAAACGTCCTACGAACGGGTAAGGGTTGACCCCTGTCGAAGCGCACTTACCGGTGAAACGCCGCACGACTCGCATTGTAAATGTTGTGGGTTTACTCTCGAACACACAACCGGTGTGCTGAACTAGTAACGAATTGGAATGTTCTGTTTATGTGAATAAACCTTACTAATTGGCTGTGTCCGGTGGTGGCGGGTTTGTCGACACATTTATATCATGGGACCTCTTTTGCCGGTATTAAAGTATGAAACATAAGAACAGGCAAAACAACAGGAGGTGTTAAGATGTTCAAACACCAAATAGAAACATTTTGCAAGGAATCAAGTCTGCATTAACCACATGTCCTTGTGGTGAACATGCAAACAAACATGCTCTGATAATTTCAGCATTTTCTTTGAAACTGATTGGCCTACACCAGACACTATTGATGTACTCTGGTCCTGACACTGGTGAGACCAGGACACAATTATATTCACGCGATCGAACTAAAAAAACCTCCATTATGAATAATATTTGTCGCGAAAGCCCACTATGTGTTTATCTGCACACGCTCTCTCAAGCCGATGGTCGTTCGTGGCTCCAGATTGAGTGGGCAACCGTGCAGGTGAATTTATTGAGAAATTTTAACGCTGGCAGTGACTTTTCTTACATAGACCTACAACAGTGATATGTGAAGCCTCACTTGTCGACTAACAGAGGCCCGCTCACAACTCACTCACGGCTCTGCAAACTGTTCATCTGCAAAGATAAAAATTATGAAGCACAAAAAATATATTCATATGAAGGCGGCGTTGAGTGTGCAGTCATTGGTATGGCTTCCAAATGTTTGCACGGCTCAACCAGGACACATTGGGAGCTGCAGCCCCCCTCCCTCTATTAGCCCTGCCCACTTTCACACAGCCACTCCCACTCAACCACTATCCCCGACCACTACTCAGATAATCCCCCCCACTACTCAGAATGCCCCGCCCACTACTCTGCTGGACATCTGTGACTACCGTAAATGAGCTTCATAGCTCGTCGGATTCTTCCAGTCTAAATAAAGACTCGGATTGTGATTCTACTCAGACGGCCTTTGCTCGCATCACGAGTCGAGTGCGAGGCCACAACATCTAAAACCAGCAACAAAAGTCCACATTTCACAACGCCTTCATGGCAGACACAGTGACAGCCTTTCTGAAACCACCTGGACTATCCCAGCCAAACCGGAGTGTTTGGGTTGTTGGTTCATTAGTGACCTGGCTGAGACCATTGGTATTTTTGCACACAGCGTTGGTGTACAGTGCTTTTTCTGCAATATTTTGCTGTCTTTTCTTGGATTTTATGTTTGCACATAGTCACATTAAGATGTTTTCTTGTTCATGTTTTTGTTTTTTGTTTGTTGCGGTTGCACCCGATTCAAGAGCCGAATGGCTCACAGGGCTATACCTAATACATGAAAACTGAAAAAACTATTAGCTCACGACTCTTGATGTCCGTCAGGACGTGTCGGGCGGACTGGCGACCTCTGTATTGCAAGACGTTGCTGTGACATCATAGGGAATGACATCAGTTATAATTTCGGTTCGATATGAAACACATTTTTGGATCCTCTGTTGGTTCGTATCTAGGTCAAATTTTTGGTCTTTTCTGATTAAATCTGAAAATTGTGAACAGATCCCCTGCACGTGCTGGGGGAGGAGGCTGTCACGTGGCTCTGTGGCTACGTGGGCTGACGTCCACTCGCACGTACATGACATTGACAAACGCATTTTTGTTCTCGCATATCTGGCGCTCTGAACGATGTGGCAGTCACGTGCAAAAGCATTCGCGAAAGAAAGCAACCTCTTGACATCGAGAAGGGCGATGACCGTTAGCGACCGAGAGAGGGCGACAGTGGCTTGAGCGAGTGCGGTTGTGTGGATTGCAAACGAAGCCACGCAAATAAATTCACCGCCCCAACATTCGATGAATTCTCTCTCACTATTTGGGGTCGCGATTCGGTGCAAGAATATATTTTTTTTCCCCCCACCATCGTTTTGACTCTCTCGTTTGTATTGGCTATCATTTGCGTGGTTTTGGTTTCCACCATGTGCGCCTTAATGCAACATGAGCTTACCGTTTGGATTTAATTTGCATACATCGTAAATGTGCATCCATAAGCTCACGATTTGATGTCACAGCAAAAAGGATACATTTTTTAAATCGACGAATCGACGCGTCACCATGCCTATTAGGGCAGTGTCTCTGCTATGAAGTAGGACCATTACCTGAAACGTCGCCTATATATGTTTGTTCTCTTTAGGACAGTGTTGTTGATGCATGTGTTTAGTTGTGGCCCACTCACTACCTGTGCAGTATAAACAAAGTTTATTGTAGTTCGTGCGATCGGTACAGGGACTCCTCTCCTTACGAACGAGTTAGGTTCCAGAGGTCTGTTCGTAACTCCTGTCGATTGCAAACACGTTGTACGGCATGTACACGAAACATGGGGAATGGCTTTAAAAGATGTAGACGCCACTGCTTCTTCACGTTCTACTGATGTAGATGCCACCACCGGCATCGATTGCGCCGCGGTTTAACTTGCGACTCTCGGTCCAAACAGGCAACTGGACATACGGACAGGTTTGTTCGTAGCTCTGAAAGTTCGTAAGTCGCATGTTCGTAAGTAGAGAGGAGTCCCTGTATGCATGTGGCCACCATTTCCATGTAATATCCCACTGTAGTTGAAATTTCGATCATCAGGCGGTGCTCAGAGTAAGAGTGACAGAATAAAGGTACGGCCCCGAAATGTCTTTCTCGAGCCACTGCTGGCAGAAGTGCCTCCACTCGAGGGAGCTCTCGAGGGCAATTGATCTACTCTTCCGCGCTGGCCAGTTGTGTTGGAAGAGGCGATTGGAGTACCCACGCTTCATCCCACTGCACGCACCCTTCTAATGGCCATCCCACTGTGGTGTAACACGGTTTATACCGCTCGGTTGACAGAAGCAGCCGGGGATATTTTTCTTTTTTACTTGCACATTGCTTCAACTGCCGCACCGGGAGATGGAATCGAACTGGCGACCTCTGCATTGCAAGGCCTTGCCATGACATCATGGAAGTGACGTCCCTTCCTGTGATGTCAAAATTTCGGGGTCGATCTTCAAACATTGTTATTGGATCCTCTGCGAGGTCGTGTCTCCAGGGCCAATGTTTGGTCTTTTCTGAATAACCAGATGAGTCTGTTCACCGTTGTTGTTGTTGTCTTGTCACCCTGGCAGCACATCAAGAGCAACAAGGATACAAACAAGTACGAGGGCTGGCCTGAGCTGCTGGAACTTGAAGGCTGCATCCCTCTGAAGTTGGATTAAGGCTCGGCCACGTGTCTGTGCGGGAATCGACGGCAAATGTTGGAAAGCACATCCGTATTTTCAAGCAGAACTCGAAAATGTATTGCTTCAATATTGTTGTATTCTAAAAATGACTTGATGCAACCCAGATTACCCCTTCAAATAAAGGCAATGCATCATGTTTCACAACGGCCCTTTATTAAATCCTTTATATTAAGTTCACTTGCTTGCTTGCTTACGACCGTGCAAATCTTTCGGTCGTTTTTAACCCACTTCCCGTGATCCAATCGAGCTGACATTTTGCACACAGACTCGTTGTGCGTGACAATTTATTTTCGTGAAAAAAAATGTCCAAAATGTTACACTTTTTAGGAAAAAATAAATTATATTTAATTACCAATTGCTTAATGGTGGCAGCCATTCATCTGACCCATAGGTGGCAGCCATCTCAAGCCAGAGGACGAGAGGACTCTAGCCGCCACGCATATAAAGGATTTATAGTGAAAAACTTAGTTTTTACGGGTTAATTTTTTTCGTTTCCTAGTTAAAGAGTACAACTACATATATGTAAGTGCAACTTTTTTTTTTATTAGGCCATTGGCCTCTATAGGCTTTCCAGACCAACAGCGTTTGCTAAGCAAACTCTGACATGGTTTCGAGCTTTCTGGTCATCATCAGTAGGGCAGGGCCTATTTCAAACAAAATTTACAGCGTTGCTTTTGCATGCTATCCACTTTTGGAGCTTCGGGTTGTGTGAATTTTCGTTGATGGGCTTCCCAATGAACCGCGTTATATGCTTGGCATGGCAATTTCCCCCCCCCCCCCCTTTTATTCAGCAATAAGGCTTGTTAAATAAATGCTGCGGAGTTGGAAGATTCCACAGGGAAGAGGCACGGTTCAATATTAAACGCAATGTTGTATACAAAGTTGATTGAAGTTCTGCTTCTTAATAAAAACTTTAAAAAACTATTATTTGCCAGGTAAGGCCGCCACTGAGCTATGTAGCTCTTTATCAGAAGCGACTTGTCCACAAATGATAGCTCAACGAAGTGGCTTATCGTGTGGAAATTTCTATCAGCCAAATACTCGCAAACGTATGTTTCTGATTGTGGAGGGAAAAACCTGTGAGGACCCCAAGAGAAATGCACGCGACCACGGGGAGAACATGAAAACTCAAAATATACAGGCGTCAGGGTCGGAATCAAACCACCCATCCCCTCCTGCATGCCAGGCGAGGTAGTTAACATCTCGTCACCACGGCGCCCCCATATGCTTTAACATATGCTTTTACCCATAATGTTTCACAACAAGGCATGAGTTTGTATATAAAACATGTGCACTCCAAATAAGACGTTTTAAGTGAGAAAAATAAGCGTGGGTTTTTTTCATTTCAAAGTTAGGTAAATTATTCCACTTAGAAAAATAAATGATTATCCTTTTCCATTTTTTCTTTAAATAATATTGTAAATACGTGTGATGGTGTTCAATGGGATTTAATGCTTTTTAAGGAATATATTTTTAATCCATATGATTACATTTTCGCACACCTTTAAAAAATAAATCAAATGAAATAGTGCTTATCTTAAAGAAACATGTTAATTCGAATACCAGTGGAGCATATTCATCATCTCAGTACTTAATTTCACAGAACAGTATGGAACAGTATGGAATACTGTTCCAGGATTGTGCTAGCACTCCGCCTCACCTTATTTTATCCTCAGAGTATCGTAATATATAATAATATATTTCTTATGGTTAGGCATACTCTTGTATTCTAGTGGTAGTGCCTTACACCTGCTCCAAATCCAGCCCTAGTAGTGTTCCGGAAAGTATCGAGCAATAAACTAGGCCCTGTTTACACTCTTGCTACTGCTGGCAAAGTATTTTAGATCAATACATAGAGTACTTTTTGTCGCGGTGGGTTTGTATGTTTACATTAGAATTTGACCCTTCTGAAATGTTACACGATTGCGTTTATGAGCGGAAAGTGTAAAAGTAAAATTAACAAAAATTGTCCCAAACACAACTCTGTCCTGTATATCTTGTTGGTTTACAAAGTTAAGAAAAGTCCGGCCGCAAAAGTCAGATTTGTTGTGTCCTGTAAATATTAAGGGTTGTACACTTGTACGGTTTCTAAAGACGATTTATGGTGACAGGTGAAGGTATGTGTATGTCTATTGAATAAGTGTCTTAATATTAAACATTTCTGTTCAGGACATGTGAATTTGAGCGTTGATTTTTAGACTGTCGAAATCATGGGTCATAATAATGATTTAGCACAGGGGTCGGGAACCTTTTTGACTGGGAGAGCCATAAAAGCCAAATATTTCTAAATATATTTCATTGAGAGCCATATAGTATTTTTACGTATAATAAATTAAATATGTCTTACTTTTAATGCGACTTCTGGTGCTGCATGGTTTTGCTGATGGCGTTGTAGTCTGGTTCATACGACGTGGTGAGGTTGAGCTTCATGCAGGCGTGACCCGTGAAATTTATTTAAGTATTTTTAAATCAGATCCAAACTGATTTTTTTTCAACTCAAAATTGTCTGGGAGCCATATGCCGTCACTGGAAGAGCCATATATGGCTCGCGAGCCACAGGTTCCCGACCGCTGATTGAGCACATCTGTTATTCGAGACAATCTTACAGCACAAGGATATCACTCGGGCTCTGTGTTTTTCAGACCATTATCGTCTCCCAGTAGTGAGCGATGTTCATATTAGATTCTACCCAATGAAGCAATTTGCGAGCAATTCTTCAAATATGCAATTATTTCAATTGCAACGCTGGGATGTTGAACCTCTTTCGCACCTTACGACATGACATTGTCAACGTCCACTTTGAATCGGGTGGCATATAATTACGGATAATTATCCACAGCATTAACCAGGACGGCCGTGCGTTTCCGAACCACGAACCTTTGCAACAAGCCGCGAATGCGTGTCCGGGTGACCGTGTCGTAGATAATAATCACCTATCGATGACACACGATCTAAAACGCATCGCATAGGCAATTATCCCCCATTGCTGCCAATGGAGGCATAGGCTCGCTTTCGCCAAAAACCAAATTCAAAGGAACTTTGTCTGAGAACCAGTAGTTCAAAGCGAACATTCATAACCACAGGAACTCCAGGCGGAGGGGGCGTCGATATGATAAAGAGAGGGGTTGGTGGCAGCTCTCTCGCAAAAAACACTGTCACGTGTACACGTACACGCACGCTCATCTCAATATGCGGTTCCCCCTTGTGTCCCCCTCGTGTATCCCCTAGTGCCCCCCCCCCCACCCCCTCGTGTTCCCCATGAAGGGCACGTGGGAGGGGGTAGAGAGCCTGTTCCCCCACATTCCCTTTGCTTTCATCACGAGTCAGCTTTCGAATTGGCCTCGTGTTCAACCACGACGGCTGAACTCCAAATGTGTCGCACGCACACTGAAGGGAGTGGTCACATGAGCCCCCGGGGTGCGTGAGTTGGCGTCTCCTTTGAAACGAAACGTACTGAAAGTTGTGAGCATTTTTGAGAAAGATTTTCTCTCTTTCTCGATAAACTTTCCCGAGTTGTATGTGAGCAAGCGTTTGTACGTTCGTTTCAGAGGAGCATTGCAGTTAAAACCGTAATGCTGTCCTTCATATGTCCCCGATAAATTACGGTTAAAGATTGCACAATAGCATAGTATTCTTGAATTTCCCTTGAAGATACAATGGGAGAAACATTTTGACCTACGTAATGTAGGGTCAAAATAGGAGGGCGAATGATTTAAAGGCCCAAAGCCTTACCCAGATTGCTGCGTATAACAACAAATCTGTGTGTGTGTGTGTTAATTACGTTGCATGCCTCCGACTTCATCCTCTCCCCATCGCACCAAAGCCATTTTTAAAAAATCCTTTATATTAAGTTCACTTGCTTGCTTGCTTGCGCGCTTACGACCGTGCAAATCTTTCGGTCGTTTTTTAACCCACTTCCCGTGATCCAATCGAGCTGACATTTTGCACACAGACTCGTTGTGCGTGACAATTTATTTTCGTGAACATTTTTTTCAAAAATTTTACAATTTTTAGGAAAAAATAAATTATATTTAATTACCAATTGCTTAATGGTGGCAGGCAATCATCTGACCCATAGGTGGCAGCCATCTCAAGCCAGAGGACGAGAGGACTCTAGCCGCCACGCATATAAAGGATTTATAGTGAAAAACTTTGTTTTTACGGGTTAATTTTTTTAACAACAAAGGCGTAATGGAGCAGCTCTAAAATTGCTTACTCACTCACGCCACTGCTGCTGGAACGGCCTCCACTGACAGTTGTAGAAATCGCCTCTGGGAGGGTTCTTTTGAGCAGACGTCTTGGAAGAGGTGGGAGTAAACCCACACTTTCATAGGGGCCGTCCATAAATGACGTCACGCGATTTTGGACGATTTTTGAGTGCCCCCCCCCCCTTCGTCACACGGCGTGTGTCAGAACCCCCCCCCCCTCAAATATGACGTCACAAAGCTCTGTCCCCCCCCAAAAAAAAACATGCTTCAAATCGCTTTAAACTATTGTCATTGTCGTGAGTAATTTAATGTGGCGCTGCACTCTGATGTTGTAGGAGAAAACATTTATGAAAAAGTCTATTTAATTAAGTAGAACGTGTTGTCTATATTTATTTAAAGTTGCGCATTTTGATCTGACGTCACATTTCTCACCCCCCCCCCCCCTCGTCACACATCGTCACAAATGTCTGACCCCCCCCCCCTTAGGTGTGTGACGTCATTTATGGATGGCCCCATAGCTGTCAGCCCCTTATCAGTGCCCACCTTATTACAGACCAATCCAGACCTTATTGGTAGGGCTGAACGATCTAATTGCGATTTGTCTGACAGATATTGCGATTGCGATTTCATTTGTGATTAAACATTTTTAAGTCAAGCTTCAGTTCAATATTCACTGTGTAATATATTTAAAACATGTGATGGAGCATTACCACGTGATACCATCAAAATATTAACTGCTCTATATATTCTAATGCAAGGATGAGAACTTAAAAGATATTTATTGCTTCCATATTTATTAAAATGCTTAATTGTAATAGAGCAATCAAACATAGAACAATTGTTAAGTTAAATAAATAAAGTTATAATTATAATAATAAATTAATCATTCCAATAGGAAAGTAATAGGACTTTTCAAATCACAGCCTTTGCGATTTGCTAATCGCATTGTTTTCAAATTGCGATTTAGATTTGAAATCGATTAATCGTTCAGCCCTACTTATTGGTCACCCCGTGCCCCTTATACATCTCAACGTTCATTCTACAATCTTGACTTAAAGCTTTCGTGACTGCAGGAATTCATATTCTTGGGTATTTCGGTAAAGTCACGTAGATAGGTTCAAAGAAAAAAAAATATTGTATGTTCATTCTACAAATTCCCATCAAAAGGGAGAAACACAAACAAATAGACAATGTTTTTGTTGCCCGTATTGAAACGGCTGTGCGCCGTATGGACCTGAAAACTCAATTTTCCTGTACAAGAATACGGGGTAAATCGCATGGGTTGACAGGTATGCAATGTATCCCACAACACTCTGGCGTACGCACTTATAATGCTGGGCGGGTAGAGGTAAGGTGTGGCGGGTGGGGAGGTATTTAAACACATTCCTGCGGAGGGAGCTGGTAGGAACGTTGGGTTGCTCGGTCAATGGCCAGGGTCAAAGGCGGCGTGGTGTGTTCCGCAAATATGCTCGACTGTGAGGGCGGGCACAAGCCGGCGTGAGTAGGTTAAACGTTGAGTTTTATAAGGGCACCACGGGGTGACCAGCCCCCTCCCCACCCAGCTCCACCCCTCCCACCCCCCACCAGCCCCACCATCCCCACCCAGCCCCTCCCCACCCTCCCCTCCCCACCCAGCCCCTCCCCACCCTCCCTCCCACCCAGCCCCTCCCCACCCTCCCCTCTCCACCCTGCCCCACCCCTCCCATTTTGGATGCACGACGGACGGACACAATAATCCCCTGTGGGCTGGTGTAACCAGGAGGCTCCTACCAGTAGAAACTTGCACAATGTATCGAGTGCCGTGCCTGGGTAATCAAATCGAACGCGCGACCTCCGGAAGGAAACAAACAATGACGACCCAACATCGTCGTCAATAAACACTGGATTACACAGTCCAGTGTGCAAAATGGGACATTTTTTGCCAGTATCAAAGTATGATAAAAATGAGAATATATGTTACCCTTTTCTGCATGTTCACCACAAGTACGTGTGGTTAACGCAGACATGATTCCTTGCAACAAAAAATATTTCGCGATTTAACATCTTAACACCATCTGTTTTCATAGCCAGTGTGGCAAACCGTTTATGCCACAGCAGCATGAAAAATGATGCAATTGAGGCACTGTAGTTCGGTTATTTGTGATGCAGCAGAGGTATAGTATTTGGGTGTCTGTTACTTCTCTTGGGCTAATTTTTCCTGGCCTCACGTTGTTCGTGGGTGACAGCTCTTGCACAGCAAAGGACACTCGACAACAGCAGGTCATGCCATGCTTACGAGACGCTGTGTAAACGATGCCTTGTTCAAACAAATATAAAACTGCCACAAAACAATAGAAAGCTAACGTGCAATAAGACCAATGAATGGATGGGTGTCTCACGGATGATATTTACCGTGTCAAAGAATCGAATTAACCAGCACTGCCAAGAACCTGGGTTTGAATCCAGGCTTCAAACTGGAACGAGGCTGCTGGTATTTGCCCAGTCACTAATTTCTGCATATGAACAATCCATAATAATTGTGGTTTTGTCCATAAATTTGGCATAAATCAGAATTCAACATTTTTGTTTGGCACGCGACGTATGATGTTTGCGAAACTTCAGGGTCGTATATTCCTCTCGGTGACAATTTATATATTTATTTATAAAAACACGATTTTTTTTTCATTTACATTTTTTCCCTGTATACGCTTGATGGTTACTGGAACTTAATAAACTGTCAGTTCCGTACATTTCGATTCATTGCTCATCGTGTTTAATCTGGCCACTCCAGTTTCCTCCTCCACATGACACACTCCAAAATTAAATTGATCCAGAATTCCAGGCCGGAACCTTTTAAACAACATATAGCACAATCTTTTTTTTCTGGCCTGAAAGCAAGGCTGATAAATACCTGAGGACAAATACTTATTGGAAATATTTAAGTCATCCCATGTAAATAGATGTGGTGTTACATTAGACATAACAAGACCGGCTTTAGAAAATGCAAGCTGCCCATGTCTCCTTCACGTCAAATGCAAATCGCAATCTCTCAATCGACGCAAATTGTTTTAACGTGGCTTGGTTAAGCCAAATAAAGTTTCCTCTGAGCCAGCATTGGCGCGGTGAAGTATGGTCAAACATATTCTTGGTTCTTTCGGTAAAGTCACGTAGAAGGGAAATAATAAAATAATAAACATAAACATAATAAAATACAATTCTCACGACGTCCATTAGGACGCTGTCTTTCCGACAGCTCTGTTCTTCACCTGAGGACGGCTGCTTGCATTGTGGCCGAAACGTCGTGAGAATTGTATTTTATTATGTTTTATTTTTATTATTTTATTATTTCCCTTCTACGTGACTTTAGCGAAAGAACCTAAGAAGATGAATCCCTGCAATCGAAATGTATGGTCAACAGCCCCTATGACCAACACGGCATGTGGGAGGCCAATCATCCAGCAGTGGATTGACAAGAGGCTGCACACGTACACAGAGAGAACACATTAACACATTCCTGCGGAGGGAGCTGGTAGGAACGTCGGGTTGCTGGGTCAATTGCCACGGTCAACGGCGGCGTGGTGTATTCCGCAAATATGCCCGACTGTGAGGGCGGGCACAAGCCGGCGTGAGTAGGTTAAACGTTGAGTTTTATAAGGGCACCACGGGGTGACCAGCCCCTCCCCACTCAGCCCCTCCCCACCCAGCCCCTCCACACCCTCCCCTCCCCATCCAGCCCCACCCACCCTCTCCTCCCCACCCAGCCTCTCCCCACCCAGCCCCACCCCTCCCAGCCCCCACCCAACACCACCCTCCCCACCCAGCCCCTCCCCAACCAGCCCCTCCCTGCACGACGGACGGACGGACACAATAATCCCCTGTGGGCTGGTGTAACCAGGAGGTTCCCCTACCAGTATAAGTCCCGTGATATATATTCATGCGGTTAAGTTCCCCGTCACGTAGAGACGGCGAGTTGCTGACTCTGCTGTGAATGGGCTGGAAAAAAAAGTCTTGTTCAAAGCTTCCTCGTACTGTCTTTAAATGTATTACTTATTTCTAACACGACTACCCGAATGTATTAAAATAACATTTCCCACGCCCCATCACTCCCACGTGCTCCGGATTGTAAGACGCGCTCCTCACCCCCTACACACCTCCCACCGTGTTGTGGATGAGTCGTATCGTCCCGTAGGGTAACGCAAGTGTGACCAGGTTTGTACAACTTCTGTATTGACATCGGGTACAAGTTGGGGGGGGGGGGGGGGGGGTTGGGGGGAGGTGCGTCTTATAATCCGATATTGATTCGCGTGCGTGTGATTTGTATATCTTTATTGACACCAACAAAACATTGGTGGGATGGGGTGGTGGGGGAGGGTGCGTCTTGGTGCGTCTTATAATCCGGTAAGGATTCGTGCGATTTGTATATCTTTATTGACACCAAAAACAATTGGTTGTGAGGGGGTGAGGTGATGCGTCTTACTATTGAGTGCGTCTTATAATCCGGTAAAGATTCGTGCGTGTGCGATTTGTATAACTTTATTGACACTAACCAAAAATTGGTGGGGTGGGGGTGGTGGTGGTGGAGGGTGCGTCTTATAATCCGGTAAGGATCCGTGCGTGTGCGATTTGTATATCTTTATTGACACCAACAAAAAATTGGTGGGGTGGGGGTGGTGGTGGAGGGTGCGTCTTATAATCCGGTAAGGATCCGTACGTGTGCGATTTGTATATCTTTATTGACACCAACAAAAAATTGGTGGGGTGGGGGTGGTGGTGGAGGGTGCGTCTTATAATCCGGTACGGATCCGTGCGTGTGCGATTTGTATATCTTTATTGACACCAACAAAAAATTGGTGGGGTGGGGGTGGTGGTGGAGGGTGCGTCTTATAATCCGGTATGGATCCGTGCGTGTGCGATTTGTATATCTTTATTGGCACCAACAAAAAATTGGTGGGGTGGGGGTGGTGGTGGTGGAGGGTGCGTCTTATAATCCGGTATGGATCCGTGCGTGTGCGATTTGTATATCTTTATTGACACCAACCAAACACTGGTTTGATGGGGGTGGTGGTGGATGGTGCGTCTTATAATCCGGTAAGGATCCGTGCGTGTGCGATTTGTATATCTTTATTGACACCAACAAATAATTGGTGGGGGGGGGGGTCTTATAATCCGGTAAGGATCCGTGCGTGTGCGATTTGTATATCTTTATTGACACCAACCAAAAATTGGTGTGGGGGAGGAGGCAGGCGGTGGCGAGGTGGGGGGGGCCGGTGTTACCATCTGGTGCGCGTCTTATAATCCGCAAACGAAACGCGCTGCAGTTGAAACAAAATTCGACGTCTGAAGGTAAAAAAGCCCCGCGGATCTGGCATGGCGAGCCACGTCTGGGTGTGTTGTACCCCCTCGGCGTCACCGTGACGCGTCCTCTATGAACGTCTCTCTCTCCCTTGCCGTTCCTTCCTATTCATTGACATCGAGACCATCACGCCCTGCACACACACGCACACACACGCGTGTATCCTGGCTTTAACTATTTTATCGGCCCTCGGTAAGTGGATGATGATGATGGTGGTGGTGGCTTTCGTGTGAGCGGTGCAAACGTTCATACCGTGTCGATTTGTGTGTGTGTTGTGTGTGTCCTTAGTACTGTACCGCTAAACCCAGCTGAGTGGCGTGTTTATCCACACTAGATGTATTTGCTTCACCGGTTTTATACATATACACACACAGAGATCTATTGCTCTGTAAATGTTTAACAATGCGAGGTTGTCTCGGATGCATCCCCAATATAGCCGAAGGCCAATTTCATCTCTTGAGCTGTGAACATTTTTATTTTGACGGTGGGCAAATATTCAAACCTGTTTTTTGGGGAGTGTGTTCCAATTGTTGTTGCACATTCACCGCTTATATTGTGGCAAATGTCATATACACACACACACAACACCGTATATTTATCTCAGGACATCGTTACAGTGTACATTAGTCTGGATATAACTTCACGATTTGACGTCGTGGGGTTTTAAAGTGGACGGCGCTTAAGAGGGTTTGTCACTTTTGTTGGCTTAGATTGTAATTCAAAAAGTTACTTCAGACACTCGGCTCTCTCTCTCCCTTTCTCTCACCCTTCTGGAACACGACAAGAATGTAAACCAACCAGTCTCTCTCCCCTTTTCTCCTGATGATCACGCACATGAGTTGTGTTTAAAATCGCTTCTCGAACACACGTCTTATGTATTGACATCACTCGCACAGACCGCTCTTTAGCGCTGATAGAACACGCTAAGGATGTAATGAAATCTCACATCGGATAGTACATGTGGTCAGAATGTATTCTATTAGTCACAGCAATCTATCCCTTCTAGAATATACGAGTGGATATCAGGTTACGCCGTGGCGATCATAGTAAGGCAATATAGAGTGCCACAAAAGTGGCGATAGATTTAAGTTAAATACCGTCGCGTTCAAGTTGTTCGATACGATTTGCGATTCGATTGTCACGATTTTATTTAAGTCAAAGTGCGGCTTTGCGTTGGGATCAATAGACGTGGGGGCATAGGAGGTGCAGTACAACAATGGATTGTACTGCCCTGCCCTGGTCGGGCACCAAAGTGCGGGTTTGCGTTGGGATCAATAGATGTGGGGGCATAGGAGGTGCAGTACAACAATGGATTGTACTGCCCTGCCCTGGTCGGGCACCAAAGTGCGGGTTTGCGTTGGGATCAATAGACGTGGACACATAGGAGGTGCAGTACAACAATGGATTGTACTGCTCTGCCCTGGTCGGGCACCAAAGTGCGGGTTTGCGTTGGGATCAATAGACGTGGGGGCATAGGAGGTGCAGTACAACAATGGATTGTACTGCCCTGCCCTGGTCGGGCACCAAAGTGCGGGTTTGCGTTGGGATCAATAGATGTGGGGGCATAGGAGGTGCAGTACAACAATGGATTGTACTGCCCTGCCCTGGTCTGGCACCAAAGTGCGGGTTTGCGTTGGGATCAATAGACATGGGGGCATAGGAGGTGCAGTACAACAATGGATTGTACTGCCCTACCCTGGTCTGGCACCAAAGTGCGGGTTTGCGTTGGGATCAATAGACGTGGGGGCATAGGAGGTGCAGTACAACAATGGATTGTACTGCCCTACCCTGGTCGGGCACCAAAGTGCGGGTTTGCGTTGGGATCAATAGACATGGGGGCATAGGAGGTGCAGTACAACAATGGATTGTACTGCCCTACCCTGGTCTGGCACCAAAGTGCGGGTTTGCGTTGGGATCAATAGACGTGGGGGCATAGGAGGTGCAGTACAACAATGGATTGTACTGCCCTACCCTGGTCTGGCACCAAAGTGCGGGTTTGCGTTGGGATCAATAGACGTGGGGGCATAGGAGGTGCAGTACAACAATGGATTGTACTGCCCTACCCTGGTCGGGCACCAAAGTGCGGGTTTGCGTTGGGGATCAATAGACGTGGGGGCATAGGAGGTGCAGTACAACAATGGATTGTATTGCTCTGCACTGGCCTGGCCGGACACCAAAGTGCGGGTTTGCGTTGGGATCAATAGACGTGGGGGCATAGGAAGGTGCAGTACAACAATGGATTGTATTGCCCTGCTCTGCCCTGGCAGCCTATAGGGCCTGTTATGCATGGTGGTCACCCATTCGAGGCACTTTCCAGATAAGCTTCCAGGATCGAACGAGTCAGATCGGGGTCATATTGGCACATGGTTATATAATTACATAACTTAGTAATGCCCTATCTTTGATCCGTTTCAGTCGTAATAATGATCGACTGTTGCCTTGGCCCGTCTGCTCGCAACCTCTGGTGCAGGATTACCCCTTGGAAGTCCAAGCCGGTTGTGGGACCGTCGCCTAGGTCGACTCAGCCGCGAATTTAGTACGCAACCATAGCACGCGTGTTGTTTTTGTGAACGTCACGTTGCCGACAGCCAGCAACTCACTCATGTTGGGGGCGTTTTGTATCAACTTCATCCACTGCTGGACCAAGACCCCTCTCCCTAAGCCATTGCCATCCCTCCATGGCCTCACGGTCGATGGTGCAACAATTCAGCTCCACACTGGATGAGTTTTCATCGCTCCATCTCCGTGTTACGTTCCTTTGGGCGTTGCCTACGTCTTGATGCCATTCTGTTATAAACTATCACAAAAATTATAACTTTTTTTTACTTTACCCAGGTAAGGCTCGCTGAGCTAATATAGCTATTATTTTTTCAGAAGCGACCTGGCCACAAATGATAGCCAAAAGAAGTGGCTTGCCACGTGGAAATTGACAGCAGCCAAAACCCCTAAACGCATGTTTGAGTCTAAATGTGTAGGAGAAACCAGGAGGGTGTGGAGAACAATCAATGCGACCACGGTGAGAACATGCAAACTACAAATACACAGGCGGTCAGGGTCGGGATCGAACCCATGACTTCCTGTATACCAGGCGAGGTAGTTAACATCTCCTAGCCACAGTGGCACTCCAGGTCACTTTTGACCAGTGACCATCATCCCCTTCTGGCGATGGTGTCCTTGCCCAAGGCTACACTTTGTCTACTTCAATCAATTGTGAAGCCGCTAATTCTGTTATTTGTTCTCTGTCTTTGTGTTTCTCAGTAATGTCCAGCATGCGCATTGCTTTGTTGTGTACTTTTCAGTTTCTGTTCCATTTTGTTGGGTCAGCATATTGTCTGGCGACTATTGTTGATCTCATATGTACTGATGTAACACTATCCTCAGAGACGTCCCTTATGTTATTTTGTATGATTGATTACACGTTTACAAAGCACTCCTTCCTGCCTGATCATTTTGATCTCCTGTCAAATCTTTGATGATTTGCTCCTAGATGTAAACATCAGTACTAGGTTGTCTTCGTCAAAGTCAATAAGCATTCTCTTTTCTTTAGTTGCTATGTGACTTATTTTTTTTTGCTCACGTTTTCATTAACCCAGCTTTTCAGCCCTACATTGTTAAGTTGTTGACTCATTTCCTATAATTCTTTACCATTTGTTACTCGCCTTTTTGCCCGTCCAAGGACGGGTGTATTGCAGTAAATGTGAAATTTACAAGCGAAAAGTAGACCGTGACGTGATATATTCATTGCATAAATGCGTGTGCAGTTTGTAAGGGCACGGTGACACAGACTTATTTAATTTTAAGGTTATTATCCCTTGTTCATCATGACGTCCTTTTTATTATTACACGCTTTGTTATTAACTCACTCTGTTGTTGTTGTATCCTCAAATCTTGTAACTCAATTTTAACTCACTTCCCAATGTGGTATCGACTGCAAACTTGGTATACTTATGTCATACTGATGACAATACTATCATTAAAAAATATATTTTTTTAAACATTCTTTTTTAAATGTTATATTTAGGCTTGGGTCTAATTGTCCACGCTCAACTCACGTTGGCTTTAATTGGCCACGGTCCCTTACGTTGTGGCAAGCTTCGGGGCCACTTCATGGAGTCGTGGAGTTTTTCCATTACTAGTACCAGAACCGGCCCTAGACCTTTGGGGGCCCATAAGCAAAATTTGGTTAGAGGCCCCTTTGATGTATGATTTTTTTCACCCACTCGCTAGCAGTGACTCTAGAGGGCCCTCTGCTGGCCACGGGGCCCTTTGCAATTGCAAGGGTCGCTCAGTGGCTGGGCCGGCTCTGACTAGTACGGTACATTTAATAAAAGCGTGTTTTTAAAAAAAAGTTTTTTAAATATGACTTATTACTTCGATGTCTCAACAGCGTTACGGAGATCACGTGACTTGAGGGTTCTGCCTTTGTAGTGAGGGTTGTAAGTTGACGCTGAGGAGGGGGGAGGAGGCACCTCGCCCCCCCCATGTGGAGTGACGTCACCCGCTAATTAATATTAATGAGGGGGGCTGGTCGACTGTGGAGTGACGTCATGAGCGTTGCACACAGACATTCTTGGCCCATTATAATCGGTAATAATAATGGGGGGGGGGGGGTTCATTTGACGTTACCTGCTCATGATTATTAATGAGGGGGGAGGGTGCTCCATGTAGAGTGACGTCACCTGCTAATTAATATTAATGAGGGGGGCTGGTCGATGTGGAGTGACGTCACGAACGTTAAGGACAGACATTCCTGGGTGATTATAGTAGGAAAATAGAAATGTGTGAATCTGGATGACTACATCAATCTTCACCAACGCGAATGCCTGTTTAGAGATTACAAACGCCAGTCATAATTACAGGTAGTCCTCTACTTACGATGGAGATGCGTTACGACAACCCCAGGAGTTTTAAAGAATGGTGATAATTTAGCAAAACAGAGCAATTTACAGTACCGTACTTTATAAACTATATACTGTGTGTATTTATTAATTACAATACTGTATTGCACAGTAAAATGTAAATTTAAAAAACAAGGTAAATTCTTAGCCTACCTATATGAACTGCAATGTAATAGAAAAAAATGTTCAGGAAACAATCCTATCTGCTATAAAACTTTGAACATGCATTGAACGTATCGTATCGTGGTAACCTTAAAATGAAATCGCTAAAGCTACGTATCATACATGCATTGAACGTATCGTAACGTATCGTAACGTATAATATTGTACTGTGCTCACCAAGATTTCCGTCGTCTGCAAACTTGAACGATGTTAGGTTGTTGATGGCAATTTTGTCTTATCGCCACCGTAAGATCGAAATATCGTAAGTCCGAAACATCGTAACTCGGGGACTACCTGTATATATAAATATACAGATTATTAATTGTCTCTTCGAGAATCTGATTGGTAGTACAGTGTGTATATGGTCATTGGTAGACAAACGTTTTTTGCGAATCCAGCTTACATTTGTGTGGATGGTTGTATTTTAAATTGTTCATTATTTGGTTCTCTATGACCATTGTGAATTATTTAGATTTTTTTGTGATAGACTAATGTGTCTGCAATTGTTCACATCAGTTTGGTCCGCCCTCTTTGAAACGAATAATGCTAATTTCATCACTTCCCGATTTGAAACATACATTTTTTTAATGTTTGTCCATGTCAGCTCAAGCTTCCCCGAAATCACGTGGCTTCTGTGTGGCTACTCCCGCCCCCTTTATTTACCCCTCGACCTTTCCCCTATAAAAATAAACACAGAAAGCCTTCCCTCTGTTTAAAGCTTTCGTGACTACAGGGATTCATCTTCTTGGTTCTTTCGGTAAAGTATTCACATGAGGACGGCTGCTTGTGTTGTGGCCGAAACGTCGTGAGAATGAAATTTTATTATGTTTTATTTTTTATTATTTTATTATTTCCCTTCTACGTGACTTTACCGAAAGAACCAAGAAGATGAAGCCTTCCCTCTGTGCAGTTAAAGCCAGCTCCTCTCTCTTTTTTTTCGAGGGCGAGCACATTTATTCATTGTGGTTAATATTAATCTTGTGAAGAACAGCACCGTCACTCTGTAAAATGCAACAGCACGTGTTACACGCAGCAATTCTTCCGAGTCGCCATTAACCTTCCCTCCCCTCTAATCACCATCTCATCCCCAACATCGTAACCGTTCTCTCCTTCACTGCCCGGCGCTTTATATGGACATATAAACTTAAGATTATTTTACTTTACCAGGTAAGGTCGGCTGAGCTGTATAGCTCTTTCCCAGAATGTGCCTGATCTCATCGGATCTTGGAAGCTAAGCAGGATTGAGCCTAGATCGTGCATGGATATTTTGGTACTAGCTAGTGATGTAGATGCTCACCCCAAGCCCTCATTGCTTTGATAGTGCATTGTCTTTGAGCTGTACGCCTTTTGGCGTCCTCTGGTCGAGCACCAATTGGGTCGAGGCTCAAAAGAAAGCTGTCTCTGGTGTGGACCAATCAGTTTCAAGGACAATGCATATATTATCATAGTGTGTTTTTGTTTGCATTTTGACTGCAAGTATTGTGGTTAATGCAGACATGAATCCTTGTAAAAAGGTTGCAGTTTTGTTGCAAGAAAAAAGGGGAAAAACCCTATTATTACATTTTGGTACTGGTAAAGGAGGTCTAATGATGAAGTATAACTGCTGTTCTCCCATGTTTTTGCACCACACCGTCAGAAATCTGTACTCCACCAGTGTGGTAAAGTATTGTCGGAAATTCCAAGACTGGTTTGATAAGGGCTGTATATAATGATCACTATCTCTGGCCTTAATACTGACTCAATTCTGTATCTCTTAACCCCTCTTAAGCTCATCCTAACACTAACCCTTCCCCTTTTATTCACTCTTCCGCTTAACACTAGCCCTATGCCTATCTCTTACAATAACCCTAACACCAACCATGCCCCTATCTCTCACCCATCCACTATCACGATTGTTTACTTTGTAATCCTATCCTAACACCCCAGGTCTGAAGCATGACCGCTAAACCTGTCCAAACACTTTAAACCATATGGGGACCTCAACTCTATCCCATATTCACTGTCTCTCACCATCTAGAGTGTTATGTCATTTTCTTGGTTTTTTCGGTAAAGTCTTTCCAACAGCTCTGTTTCTTCACCTGAGGACGGCTGCTTGTGTTGTGGCCGAAACGTCGTGAGAATTTATTATTATTTAATTATGTTTATTTCATCATTTCCCTTCTACGTGACTTTACCGAAAGAACCAAGAAGATGAATCCCTGCAGTCACAAAGCCTTCAATCGAAATGTTAAGTCATTCTTCTATTCCAAAACTCGAGTACAAGTCTGTAATTCTAGTCCTTACCAGAATCGAGCCATTGCTATTCATTTTGTATTGACACATTTGGAATTTCAAGAGCGCAAAAATGTAACTTTAAAAAGCCGTCTAAACCGCTTCCATATCCATAGTGCACACCATAGCCTTATTGTGTGCGAATGTCAACACTGGAAATATTTTGAAGCTAAACTTGCAAAAGAGGAACACATGTTTGTAATGAGTTGATGCTCTTTAAGTTCACTGATAAAAAGAGTTCATGCAAAATGAAAACTATCTTTAGTTGAAAAACAATATCTGGCCTTAAATTATATGATTAACTTTATTTGGCCAGCTTTATACAATCTTATCTCCACAGTGTAGTTAAAATGAAACCCTTATCTTTAGAGTTCCTGTTTCACTGGAACGCGTTTACTTCCATGCAGTGCACCACTGTATGGAAGTAGCATCGTTGTCTACATACGGTATGAAAGATGTTCAACATACACGCCATGTGCTTAATTCTGCACGTTAATTTGTTGCACGGACACCTTTTGCTGTAAGGATGAGTTTGTCCCTGGTCTCCCTTGCAAAAACAGGCGTCTGGTCTTGACATGTTCGTAGCTGCTCTTAAAGGAAGTGAATTGAATACACGTTACTGTACATAACTAATCACCGATTTAACATGCGGAGCGGTGGAAAAGTGTCTGGCTCACAGCTCTGAACTACACGACAAGAAGGTGTTAGCTAGTGGATATCTATGAAAAAGTACTCTTAGTTCTTTCGGTAAAGTCACGTAGGTAAAAAATGAAATTAAAATTAATAAAAATTAAATAAAAATCTACGACGTTTCGGAGGCAACACAAGTCTCCGTCATCAGACTTGTGTTGCCTCCGAAACGTCGTGATTTTAATTTTATTTTTATTAATTTTAATTTAATTTTTTACCCACGTGACTTTACCGAAAGAACTAAGAGTATGATTCCTTGCAGTCACGAAAGCTTCAAATCTAGAATCTATGAAAAAGCTTTATAGCTCATCAGATTCCTCCTGTATAAATAGAGATTCTGATTCATGGGCATGTCAGGGGGGGCATGGTCGTGCATTTCTCATTCATTAATTCCTTATCACGCAGAGCCTGTGAAAAAAAAATTCGGGTTACCGCACTGGCTGACCATCAGTGATCGAGTGATATCTGAACTCCGGTTCGTACCCAGCAGTGTGGTGAAGTATGGTAAAAAAAAATAACAACCCTCTGTGGCTGGCATGGGGAGGCATTCATTTCGCAGTGGATTTGACAAACTGCTGTTCATTAACGTGACAGTGTTTTCAACTCCTCACAATTTAAGGGTATATAATATGTAAATATGCATCACATAAACACGTATACAAAATATTACACGCTTGTATATGTTGTTGAGACATATGTACGCAGGTGAGAATAGGCAGCTGTCCAAATTAATGTTCGTCTCGTGTGCATTTTTAAGATGCAGACACATTGTTGGTGAATGTGATCCTTATCCAAAATTTTCAACTCAAAAGGGGAAGGGAATTACAAATATGAGTACATGCTGCCGTGTTATCGCCCGTGAGAGCAGCCACAAGGTGGTTCGCGTACTTCCACTATGATTCCAATCACCAAAGTTCGATTCCGGGCCAAGGCTGACGTCACGTTTCAAGTTTTATTTTGCTTAACGTGGTGAGAGCTCAACAAACCGAGGATAATCTCAATGCGGGACCCTTTTTTTGGCAGCATCAAAATATAAGAATAGGTACTCTTAGGTTTTTTCAGGTAAAGTCGCGTAGGTAAAAAATAATGATAAAATAAAATAATAATTACTGAAAATAACTCAATTAAATCACGACGTTTCGGAGGCAACACAAGTCTCCGTCTTCAGGTGGGACCGTCACAGCTAAATGTACTGTCCCACCTTAAGACATAGACTTGTGTTGCCTCTGAAACGTCGTGATTTAATTGAGTTATTTTCATTTATTATTTTAATATTTTTTACCTACGTGACTTTACCGAAAAAAACCTAAGAGTATGAATCCTTGCAGTCACGAAAGCTTCAAATCTATAAGAATAGGTTTTACCCTTTCTGGCAATTAATCAGGCGTTAAGAAGTTAAAACACCAAACGGAAACCTTTTGCAAGGAATCCTGACTGCATTAACCACACGTACTTGTGGTGAACATGCAAACAAAAACATGTTCTTTGAGACGATGCATATATTATCAGTGCATGCTTTTTTCTCAAAGACAACGCGTTTATCAGAGCATATTTCTGCGTGCATGTCCGCTCTGGTGCCGGAGCGTAGCTCTCAACGGCGCGCTCGGACCTTTTGTCAATCCACTCCTGGACGAGGGCTTCCCCCCCCTTCCCCCCACGGCATTGCAGGTCGTTGAGGTGACCTCCGTATACTTTACCACAGTGGCAAATGCGAGAGTCGAGAACATTGGGACAGCATAATAAAGCAAATGTTGTCGTCGTCCCTCCGCAACTCTGATTAGCACGGTTGGCTATGTACAGTGTGAAAGAAGTTGAACATACGTACGTACACACGTTGGTGTAGCGTATGTTTGTAACATAAGATTTTGCACCACTGCCCTCTCTTGCCCACGAACTTGGTACAACTCCTCAGTCAGCTGTGACAACCAACAGGGCTTGCACGTTAATCGCCCATCCAAATGACTAACCCAGGCTTCTTGCCGACTTCACTTCTGAGATCTGATAAGATGGGGTGCATTCTGGGTGATTTGGTCATCGTCATAACGATGTTTATGGTTTAAGTTTCTTTCTGTAGTTATGCCGTAAACTTTGAATCCTCGGGACGATTATCTGATGTGGAATTTCCCCAGCCCCCATTACCCATGACACGGATGTCTTCGGGGAGGACAAGGAAGATTTTTGAGCATTATTGACATTTCTGGTTAACAGCAGTTCTGCAAGTGGAACAAAAACTGAAAAGTGTGGAAACTAGATTTAACAGACGGAGATGCGGTTTAGAGAACGTGGTTACAGAGAGAATATAGGTTCAACGCGTAACCTTGACTGTTGAGACACATTGCAAGAAAGGATCGATGATTGCCATTGGTCGGTATAGTTTAACACAGCAGTAGGCTTTCGCAACCAATATTTTTCATAATAAAGGTTTTTTTTGGGTTAGATTGTGTAAATATAAATGGGTCATTAGAACCCACCACCACCTGACAGCCAATTAGTAAGGTTTGTCACATAAACAAAACGTGCCAATTCTAATTGGCACATTTTATGTGCGCAAGTAGTAACTAATCAAGTAGAAACTAATTATTTAGTACTTGAGCACACTGGTGTTTTGGACAATATACTCGCAACATTTACAATTCAAGTACGAGGTTTCCCTGGTGATTACAACCAGCTTCATCAGGCGATAGCCAGAGTTATTCAGCAGTGGGTAGATTACGGCTGGTGTGGCAACCGTAGGAGGCATTTGTAGAAAGGCAAGTATATTTTTTTTTTTGCGAGGGCTAAAATATAGTAGCACTATCAATTATTTCATCAATTGCAGATAAGAAATGTTGTACACTTGATATATTGCTTGTTAATGTTTAATTTGTTTAACTTTCCGAAGTTTACTTTCATTACACTGTACACTACAGGTGTCGCATGTATTGGTGGGTGTTTGGAATATGTTGGCTGGATAGAGGAGACTTAAAGGGCACGGTACAGATTAGAAAAAGAGATGGTCTGATGTGGTAAAGAAGGATGTGGAGCCGAGTGGACTTGCCGATGACTGGTACCAGCGGTGTCGAGATCGACCTCTATGGAGGAGGCTCGTGAAGGACGCTGCTACTGGGCAGTTCGAGGCAGTCGCCCTGCAGCAACAACGGAGGGCAGAGGGAGCGACGTTCACAACGAGCGGAGCGCCGGTCGGTTAAAACCGCAACAAGTTGCCAGAGTGGGGAGCACAGGTGCATCTGCAAGTCATCTCAGTTCATCAACCCATTGCACCTGGGTCTGTTCCATGACCTGTCAGCAAGCCTTTGACACTTCACGTGGCCTTAAGGTGCACCTAGCTTGGCACAAGCGTCGTGGTGATGTCACCATCACTTAATTGCGAACGACGGTGGTTGTTTTGGAATGCGTGCCGTCAACGTATGTGGTTGTGGTTACATCATGGTCTTGGATCTTTTTTTAAATAACGCACAGCACAGAGGAGGAGTGGTGGCGGCGCAGTGATTTAAGCCCTGCGCTTTGAACCTGGTGACCCGAGTTCGATTCCCGGCCACAACTAACATCAATGGCTTTGATATCTTAACCAGTTCCGAACCCCCCCCCCCCCCCCCGGCTCCACTAACCTGAACTGGCCAAGATGGTCAAGTATGGTTAAACAACCCCCACGACTGACACGTCGATTAGAGGTTGAATTGCAAAGGGCTCTAAGTTATCATAATTACCCTAGTCTCATGATTATTAAATGCATCCTACATTTTTTTTTACTGTTATGATCTGGAGAATAGTCTACAGTACAGTACTATGGAGATCTATCTTCTTTCGCACCGTACGTAACCAACCGTGCTTAAACGGAGGTGCGGGGGAAGGACAACAAACTGAACACACACAAAAACTGTTCTAAAAAATATATTTTTTAATTTCCCTAAAGAAATTCGTTTTCAATTGAAGGTGGTTGTGACGGCGCTGCTCATAATTTGGTAGAGATTGTCTCGTAGAAAATGATTCTCAACTGAGCGGTGGGGTCTTTTACGTCCCTTTGGAGAGATCATGTATTGTATTGCTATGGAGAAACCCTTTTTCAATAAGGTGATTTTGTTCTTGGTTCTTTCGGTAAAGTCATTTAGATAGAAAATTAAATTAAACTAAAATTATTTGTTATTTTAATGATTTTTTTTTATTTTCTATCTACGTGACTTTTCTGAAAGAACCAAGAATATGAATTCCTGCAGTCACGAACGTTTTAAGTCAAAATTTAAGGTGATTCTGTACAACTAGATTTTATATACTCAATTCATGCTGTTAAATACAGGTGGATGGGGAGGGGGAGCACATTAAATAATATTCAGTATTTCGTCAAAAACATTCTACAGCACAGTTTATAGCCAGGATAGTTGACACACGGTTACACATAATATGAAGGTATAATGATTTATTTAAATATGTTTCTGTGTTTGTTCATGTGTGGTTTCGTGTTGCTTTGTATGTGTCACGTGACACCTCGGACGTGCTTGCCAAAAACGAACGCCACGTTGGCGCGATGTTAACTCCCTCGCCCGGCGGTATTCGGGAAGCATGGGTTCGATCCCAACCCTTGACGCCTGCTGTATGTTTGGAGTTTGCATGTTTTCCCCGTGGTCGCGTGGATTTTTCTCCCGGTCCTCCGGTTTTTCCCTTCACATTTATAAACATGATGCTTTTAGAGTATTTGGCTGCTATAAAATTTCACATGATGAGCCACTTTGTTCAGCTGTCATTTGTGGCCAGGTCACTTCTGAAAAATATCTATATAGCTCAGTGGGCCTTACCTGGTAGAATAAAAAAAAATGTTTACTTTATAGAGATGTTGCATCTCAAGGGATTTGCCAGGTAAGATATTTCAATGAGATTAAATAAATAAATGTCCGTCCCCCCCTCACTACATTACTCCACCCAGCGCTTGTCATGTAGAAAAACTGGAAAATGTCATTCAAAACGGTACCATCATTTGTATGCTTCATCACTGCACACACACAAGTGGTGCAATGATAATTGTTTTTTTACCCTTCTATCTGGCAACAAAACTGACACCTTTTTTACACGGAGTCATGTTTGCATAGACCACAATACCTGCAGTCATAATGCAAACAAAAAACATAACTCTGTATGCACTGTCCTTGAAGTTGATTGGTCCACACCCGAGACATTTTTCCTTAGAGCCTAGTCTAACATGATGTTGGACCAGATGACGCCTTTTGACGCCTTTTGGCGTCATCTGGTCCAACACCATGTTAGACTAGGCTCTAAGGAAAGATGTCTCGGGTGTGGACCAATCAACTTCAAGGACAGTGCATACAGAGTTATGTTTTTTTTTTGCATTATGACTGCAGGTATTGTGGTTTATGCAAACATGACTCCTTGTAAAAAAAAGGTGTCAGTTTTGTTGCCAGATAGAAGGGTAAAAAAACAATTATCATATTTTTTACTGGCAAATGAGGTTCCAATGGTGTAAGTGGTGCAATGTTGCATTGCACATTTTAAAACCTTATTGCGTTCCCTTGACAGTGCATTCTCACCGTCGTCATCAGCATCGTCGTCATACTGCCTTCGGTCATAATCACGGCAGCGTGTCCCAGCTCATCCCTATCTCGAAAACGAGGTAGGAGTTGATTCTGAGTAATTGCTTTGGGTGCGTGACCACCAAGCCCAGGGGTCGGGAAACCAAAATACCAAGAAGAGCCGTTTATTTAGAATTCGGTAAAAATTTCGAAATATTTCAAGAGCCGCAATGCGCGTTAATAACGTCACGAAGCCGTCTTTGTGTGTCACGTTCCTCCTGGTGTGGTTGTGTCAACATGAGCGTGGGAGAGAGTCAAAGGGAAAATTCTGACCATGCCCTTGTGTGTTGTTGCGGCTTTCATAGGTGCTCACGAACAGACACACACACCTGTTGGACTCGCCACCACGCCACTACCTTTACCACTAACCCCCTATTCCAGGGGTCGGCAACAAAAATAACAAGAACCATTTTTTTCTAATTCCGGAAAGAAAAAAAGGTCAATATTTCGAGAGCTGGAAAAGCCCGTGAATGACGTCACGGAGGGCTCCTTAGAGAGCCGCATACTTCTTCGGAGCCGCAGTTTGTCGACCCCTGACGATGCCGAACAGGTTTTTGTTGAAGGCCGTCTTCTGGGGCTATATTCGTGGGCTGCAGAAAACAGTGTGGCAAAAAACATTCTTGTACGGTACGTCTGTGGTTTCTGCATCGTGCATGCTTGCGGTCTTATAACAGCCACATAACTAACCCGCACTCCTTTTGGGGGGGTGGCATCCTCCAGACATGTATTGACAAACGGCTGTAAATCGATATTCACACTTCCCATTTTTGTTGCACGAAACCGGAGTTGTGGCACTTTCTACCCTTTAATACGCGGCGAAAGTTTGCGTTTCACTTTTTTTTTTACATGAACGTTTCGTTGGTTAAAGTTTATCTGCAAACCAATCGTCGATGAAGTCACTTGATCAAAAACATGCCATTGATTTTTGCGGTGGATTATTATTTGGGCACCTTAACGAAGGGCGAACCCCCCCCCCTCACCCCAATTCTGCCACACTCCCAGTGTGACGGCTTCCAATGGCGCCGCTTCTAGTGACGCCGGTAACGTCACCAAGACCCACCCCCTCGCCATCACCTCCCGTCCAGCGGCACGTGGAAACGCAGGCTGGGCTATTCTTCCCCACGTTATTGATTAGTTGAGTGATCGAACTGATCAATGGGAGTGTAATCAGATAATCCCGCTCCGATTTAAAGTCAAAGAAGTTGCTTGCTCAGGCGACTGCTGGCAGGAAGGGCCTCCACAAGTGGCAGCTTTGGAGGGTATTTGGTCTACTCTTCCACGCTGACCATATGTGTTGGAATGGGTGGGAGTACCCACGCTTTACTCCACCGCACATGACCTACCTACCGATCGACTAACTGTGGCCTGTACCCATTTAGACGGTGGGAGGGATTTAAAAAACGTGTCCATTATTTTAACCGTCGCGCAAGAAGATCCAGTCGAATGGTGGCGAGCTCTGGATTGCAGCGTCCTAACTGTTACGCATATTTCTGAATTTAAAGTTGAACCACATAAATACTCGGGAGTAGAAAGGCAACCGAAAGAGAGGAGAAATTCAATAAATCTGCGTTGACGTGGGAGTGGGGGGGGGGGGTACTATATCAACGGCAATTCGGTAATCTGTCGTGGACCGCGGAGATAAACTAAATAAATCCGCGACGATGTTTTCGCACCGACGTGGTGTGCCACGGATCAAGGGGGGAAGGAGTTGCTGCGTGGTTCCATTTATCCGTGAAAAGTTTGCAGATTACCGGGGAAATGCGGCACGTGACCCACGGGTAAATTATCCCGCGATAGCTTTGCCGATTGTGAGTTTAGCTAAGACCCAAATGGCGCAGTCTAAACAAAATGCAAAAACCCTTTTCTACCAAGCAAAAGTGACATCGTCGTAGCTTTGTCTGTGCAGATGCGAAACGTAAGAGTTATTATTTGCGAGATAGAGACATGAACCATTAAGCATTTCTCTGTAGCTCAGCTACTGCAGCTCTGCGTTAGACATGCCCACTTCTACGGATCACGATGTTGCAATCCGGCAACTTTTTTCACTCCGCCGCGGTGTTCCACGGGAGCAATCGCGGACTGGGAATATAATCCGCGAGTAAAATGGTTTCGTGTATTATTAGATCAAGGATTAAAACGTCTGTTTTATAATTGGGTTTTTACCCTTTTATCTGGCAACAAAACTATTTGCATAGACCACAATACCTGCAGTCATAATGCAAACAAAAAATCATAACTCTGATAATTGTATGCACTGTCCTTGAAGTTGATTGGTCCACACCCGATACAGCTTTGCTTAGAGCCGAGTCTCACATGGGTTGGACCAGATGACGCCAAAAGGCGCACTTTTGCAGGTATTGTGGTCTATGCAAACATGACTCCTCGTAAAAAAGGTGTCAGTTTTGTTGCCAGATAAAAGGGTAAAAAAACAATTATCATATTTTTTACTAGCAAATGAGGTACCAATGGTGTAAACGTCTGTGTTGTTATTTCTTTTATTATGATATTATGTTGCTGTAAAAGTTTCTGCTTTGCTTTTCTGTCTGTTCACAGGACCCCTTTAAGTTGGTTCGCTGGAGAAGTGAAGCATTGTGTATTCCGGTGCCCATTCAACAATGAGGGTTTCAGGTAGGTGTACCACCAATATTGCCTATAATGGTAAATTAATTTTTTGTGTATGTGCAGTTCTCCACTCTGAAATCTTCACATTTAAACAAAATATATGTTTTAGTCGGGCAGCCTATTGGCTTTCTAGATTTAATGCTATCAAGCAGAATTTGTTTAAGCAGGAAAACTCTGGGGAGATTGTGACCCTTCTGGGCCTTATCAGCAAAATGCCACTGGGTTACCTGGTGTTATTTTCACGAGCGTTCCATACAAACGATTAGACGCTGTTAAACACAAAAGGCAGTATCGAACACAAAATCACAATTCATTGCCATGGAGTGTCATGGGCAAATGCATACATAGGCAGAACTCCATTCCATGTCTTCACTTACGGAAATTCTGCTTATTTTGGAAAGCTTGTTCACATTTAGATTAGAGATTGTGGTAAGTGACCACAATAATTTCCATGCCTATCGCTTATCTTCTCCATGTGTGTTGCCAGTGTAAGCTTAGACAAGAGCTACATTTTAAGCGCCACTGCCAAAGCATTATCACCGAACAATGTGTTTCACTTTAAGCTGGGGTAGGGGGGGGGGGCATTCACTGCCACCAGCTACCATCACCTTCCCCTAATCTCGGGGTTCTGTGTTCCTTATCAGATCGTTTTGTGTTCTTTGGCTTGTAACTTCCCGCTGTTGGGCAAGGCTCTTCCCTCCCCCATTAAATCTTTCTTTCCTTAGTTGAGTCTCTGTCAAGTAGTGGTGCATCCCTGCCCCCTGAACTCTGTGATGTCGTCTCACAGCTGCCGTCCCTTCTGCTGGCCTTCTTTGCTTCCTTCACCTTCTCTCGCTGTCCTCCCTGACGCAGTTCATGTTGCCCGTGTCCCTCTCGTCGGTTCCCAGCCAGATGGGTCGTGTATGAAATTAGAGCCGCTGGTGTTTCGGCTTGAGGGTGGTGGCTGTTTGCGCGTGTCCTAGTTGCATGTCTTCTACTCCAGCATTTTCCTATTGCTACCGTTCCTCATCTGTGTTTATTGCCCTCTTCCTTCCTCACCCAATGTATTGCCCCGTTTAACTGCTGCCTCTGCGCGTTGTGCACCATTGACTATTTACTATTTTTATTTTACCTTGTAAGGCCTGCTGCGCTATGTAGCTCTTTTTCAGAAGCGACCTGGTTGTCACAGACGATCGCTCAACGAAGTGGCTTATCATCACGTGGAAATTTATCGCAACCAAAACACTCAAAACGCGTGTTGATTCTAAATGTGGAGGGAAAAACCGGAAGAACCGGAGAAAAATCCACGTGACCACGGGGAGAACGTGCAAACTCCAAATATACAGGCGTAAGGGTCGGGTTCGAACCCACGGCCTCCTGTAGTCCAGGCGAGGTAGTTAACATCTTGATCTTTAGTTGTTTTTGGCTCAAACTCTGTCCATCCTCCCCCTGGTCTTCAGCTTCTTCAGTTCACTGTTGCTAAGCAGCAGCAATGCTCCGTTTGCTGCCTGTGTAGGTCGCTTTCCCAACATCCTTCCTGCCTTAAAGAATTCCACCAAGATTTCACCACCGACAGTGACCCATTCCAGGGCTTGTGCCTCATCTCGGTTATTGTAATCGGACTTCAGCCAGATCGGCAGCCTTCTCTTTGCCCTCCGCTTCGCCCACATCCCTCACGTGTTGTTTCCACTTTTCGCTTGACTTCCCTGTTCACAGTCAAAGTTGTGGCCGCATACAGTGAGTGCATGAAACACCAATCAATGCCCATCCTTATCTTAGTTTGGTAGTTGGCTTTGCATGCGCTTGTGCGTGTGTAAGACTACGTGTGTGTGTGGAGCGGTGGCGCAATGGTTAGCAGACTGGGTTGCCAGCCCAGCGGCCCACGTTTCATTTCCCGGCCACGGCAAACATCGGTGGCGGTTAACGGAACCAGTCCATTGACCTCTCCCTTGCCTACTCGCGCTTCATTAAGTAACTGGTAAGGCATGCAAAACATCAGCACCGGGGAGACGAATGCGGCCAGGCATGGTGCCGTGCACTCCACACCCGCTCGTGCGACGTGCCAGCCTCTCGTAGGTGCTCGCTAACAGCACTTGGCCCAGCACTCTTGTGTAGGCTACATGGATGGATCTTTGTGTTTGTGTGTGTGCAGCGATAATACGCATGCTGCTGGCCGGGGCTATAACGGTGCTGGTGCTGTATTTAGGCCACCGGATGATAGGCAACAAGTTTCACAAGAATCTGCGATTCCTCATCGAAGGTAAGGACCGAGTACCGGAATATAGCGGCGAAGGCGACGGTGATGCGTGAAGGCAAAGGCCCTCGGACCAACTAAACGAATCTGGCCAGGTCTCTTAAATCCCCGCCACACCCGTCCACCCATGCCCATGAACGCCCTGCCCAGTGTTGTTTGTTATGTGGAGGCGATGGCGGCGGTGTGCTTTAAATCCCACCTCAACCCGTGTTGATTTTGTCCCACGTTCGGTTTTTGAAAGCAGCTCCCCTCGTACCTTAGGGGTGCCACGGTGGCGAGATGTTAACGAGCTCGCCCGGGTATACAGGACAGTCGTGAGTTCGATCCCGACCCTGACCCCTGTATATTTAAAGTTTGCATGTTCTCCCCGTGATCACGTGCTATACACTTCCACATAAGCCACTTCGTTTGTGGTCTGGTCACTTCTGAAATGGAGTTATGTAGCTCAGTGGGCCTTACCTGGTAAAATACAAAGAAATAGTTTAGTTTAGTTTTAGCACACCTTTGCGAACAATGTATATCTTTATCTTGACTTAAAGCTTTTGTGACTGTCAGAAATCCTAATCTTTGGGTCTTTCGGTAATGTCACAGTAGATATAAAAAAAAATTAATATTTTCTATCTATGGGACTTTAGCGAAAGACCCAACGAGTATTATGTCTTTATGTTTGTGATGCACAGTGCTTTCCGTACCTTTCCAGGCACCTCCAATTAGCATGGTTGGCTACGTATGGTGCAAACGAAGTTCAACATGCATACGTACTTATGGGAAAGGTTAAATAATCTTCCTTAAACTAGAAACCTCATTCTGTTTGGGAGGATGCAGCGGTTAGAGCAGCAAAGTCTCGCAATTAGAAGGTTGTAGGTTCAATACCCGGTCGAGCACGGGCACGGGCGTGGGGGGAGGGATCAGCTGAGCCTTAACTCATCCCTCCTGACAAATTCATCCTTGATTTAGTTTTTTCCCTCAATGGATATACTTGGCCTCGTCATATGAACGAGGAATTTCCACCTCTAGCCCACCTTCAGCCTTGGCTGCCGTTTCCTTCTGACGATTGTTCAGAAGGAGACATCTCTCTGTCGTGCACCTCAAAGTCACGCGGCTGAGAAGTTTTGCGTGTTTTATGACCGAGTAATTGCTGTTTGGGGAAACTGTGGGTGAACGTGTACACATCGGAATCCGTTTCCCACAGGTATTGTTCCATGCAACCCAGTATGATGATTATCGCGAAATCGGTTTCCCGTACGTTTGTGGATACACTTTTTAAGTTCATTTGCATCACGTTTGTGCTCAACTGCACCGGGCGCACGAATCGAATAATACTTTTTTTTTCGAAGTTCTTCAGCTGCAGCTCACTCAACTTAGGCTTGTCGTACGTCTTCCATTCAACGCAACTTTACAACCTATGAGATACATCTTCTTGGTTCTTTCGGTAAAGTCACGTAGAAGGGAAATAATAAAATAATAAAAATAAAACATAATAAAATTATTCTCACGACGTTTCGGCCACAACGCAAGCAGCCGTCCTCAGGTGAAGAATGGGTCTGTCGGAAAGACAGCGTCTGAATGAACACTACCACGTTTGGCAGCGTATATTTAAGCTGGGTTGGAGGGGGAAGAGCTTAAATATACGCTGCCAAGCGTGGTGGTGTTCATTCAGACGCTGTCTTTCCGACAGACCTGTTCTTCACCTGAGGACGGCTGCTTGCGTTGTTGCCGAAACATCGTGAGAATTATTTTATGTTTTATTTTTATTATTTTATTATTTCCCTTCTACGTGACTTTACCGAAAGAACCAAGAAGATGAATCCCTGCAGTCACGAAGAAGCTTTAAATCGAAATTTATGAGATACATTTTTACCTGTGGTACCCGACTGTTAAGGGGAGTAGGCCTCAACTTCTGTCTGTAGATCACAGAGCAGCCAACTCATTTCAGTTTGGATGATTCTATACCCTCCCAAGGATACCATCACACCCTTGGGTAAAGTGTTCACACCTCTGCCCGGAAGAAGGGTCATTGCCCGAAACGTTGCCTCCTACCGCGTTATCCGGATTACGAGACACGCTCCATTCCCCCGTGTTTTAAAGCAACAGTTGGGGGTGCCTAATTTAAAAACGAATTTCTTTAGAACCACATTTGTTTTAGTTTATATTCTTGGTTCTTTCGGTAAAGTCACGGTAAAATCACGGCTATGTACAATGCGAAAGAAGTTCAACATACGTACGTAGTTTAGTTTGTTGTCCTTCCCACCGTACCTCCGATTAGCACGGTTGGCTATGTACATTGTGAAAGAAGTTCAACATATGTACACACACACACAATCCAGGGGATTGTGTAAATGTGGCACCAGATTTGCGTAACTTTTTTACCACTGGGCACATGTATGGGTATGTCTTTCCAGAGTACCATATCTTATCTGAAAAGTATAACACATTTATATTTTATCCTCTTTAGTGCATTGTTGTTGACTTTTTCTAATGTGTGCTTGTACACCACTGGTAATGGAGTGTCACGGTTCGTTGTATAAATTGACACAACATTTATCGCCGTCGTCGCAAGTGTCAAAACACTCGTGTGGAATTCCGCGATGCGGTGTGTACTCTCCATGCAAGTTTTGAACATTTTTCTATTCTCTGTCTTGTCGCCTCCAGACACAAATGGCGCTCCTTCTCGACGATCAGGTTAGTAGTGAGTAACTCCGTGGCGTTGGGTGCGTTCCGGTGGGGATTACAGTGCTCTGTGTAAAAAAAAAAAACATCAGCAGTTTCTGAAACTTTGCATTGTGTGGTTATAGGTCACCATAAAACAAATAATTGGAGCAAACGTGAAAGGCTGACCGCAAATGTGACTGACAGAAGGCCCACGCTGCACTTCTTCAGGAACTGCCGGTGGGGTTTTCTTTATATAACGCACAAAGGCGGAGTGCTCTTTACATGGTTCTGCGTGTTGTTTGTACCTCGTGGTTATCCGGCCTGCACTTGTTCTGTGATAATGGGGGTTTCTAAATCTTTTTTTGATTAGCAATAGAGTTTCGTTTTATAAAGTATCCCGATTTCAACCGAATCAACATCCATCAGTGGCAAATGAGCATTCTCGAGAAAGAAAGAATACATGGCTAACTGTTTTCTAGATAGCAGATATCTAAAAGTTACTGTTTTAACTCGATTTCCTGGCACGGCAGTTCTAACAATGGTGCAAGTTTCCTAAGTCCCCCCCCCCCCCTCAACGCCTCTGTTCGCCCAGCGGTATAAGCAGGGCACGCCACAGTTAGTCGATCAGCGGGCAGGTTAAGTGCAGTGGTGGGGTAAAGTGTGAGTATCCCCACCACCTTCCTTCGAAGAGGTCTCGCCACCGTAGAATGAATAAGTCGAACACCTCTCGAGAATGGCCCTTCTGCCAGCAGTGGCATGAGCAAGCACTTGCAGGGGCTGCAGCTTTACCGTTTAACCGTCGATGTGGGGGAAGAGGCAATCGTTCAAAGGCTGAGATCTTGGCCGAGATCTTGAGTTGACTTGAGCAGGGAGTCAACAGAGATCGCACTAGGGCTGATTTCTCTGACCTCTCTCTCTGTGCTGTGAAGAAGGGCAATTGCCCAAAATGTCACCTTTTATGTATAGTTTTTTCCTTTTCTTTTAAAGGCCACACTGTTAATGACTAACGTGTTTGTTTGGTGTTATTTTTGCTCGTCCACCACTGCCAAATGGAGTGGCGTCATCACCAAATAATCTGTTAGATTGGACTTGGTTAGTTTTCAGACTGCACGCTATGGCTCTGCCAATATAAATGCAATCTGCGTTTTCCTAACCCTGACTTTAGCTCTCAAAATCTGAGAAGGCGCCACGAAACTACGTTGTCATGCGCCGAGGACGAGCAGTCTTCGAATTTGGTGAAAGTTCCTTCCGACCGTGGAACCTCATGAGCCAAATCCTGCGTCCTTTCCTGCAAGAACCATCTGTTCCCTCAACCCTTTTCCCCGTTCCAATTATGTACGTACGTGTACATCATACAACGTAATAATAACTTGAATCTGTACCGAGGCTCCCACGAGGCCAATGCGTGAGGGCGCGTATGGCACCTTCTTTCGCCAGCTATCGCGGGGTGGCGGTTATGTCGCTACGGTTACAATGTCTTTAAAATAACGGCGCTATGCCTCTGAATAAAATGAACACGAACTGCTTGCGTTTTCAGAGATGCGGCGGTGAACGGGACCCATCCTGCAACTTGCAGATGTCTCAGAATGGGAAAGGTTTAATCCGGCAACATTGTCTTTGATGACTCCAGATTGATTACTTAGAAATCTTTCGTTTTTTTTTATATATAAAAAAATATGTTTGTTAACTAGCACTTTGTATTCATCCACTTTCTATTAAGCTTTGCACCTCTGTTCATCTTCCTTGGCCTTTCCTTAATCCGTCGTGGATATTTGCACGTTGCGCTTGATTTTCTTGTCGTGCAATTCTTTTTTTGTCCTGCCTCGTATTTGCTCCCGGTCACGTGGGTGTCCCTACAAAAAAGAAATGCTTCCCACCCGTATTTGTCTCGCACATCGCCCATGAAGGGGGGGGGGTTGGCCTTCCGAGAGCGAATCGATTCAACGCAGGCAAAACTCTGGAGCGGACTTGTGATATCTGTCTGCTTATATGTCTGTCTATAGTTTTCTGGTTAGATTTTTGTTGCTATTTCTTTTATACCTGATGACGATTGCTTGTGTTGCAATCGAAACGTCGTATGCTATTATTTAATTTATTTTTTTATCTTTATACGTGACTTTACCGAAAGAACCAAAGAGTAATTCCTGCAGTCACGAAAGCTCCAAATTAAGATTCGACCATCGGTGTCTCAACAGCCAAGTCGGGGCTTGCTAGTTTCAGCCGTTGCTGGCGAACTGCCCGATGTTTATGAGCGAGGGCTTCCTCCTGCGAAGAGATGTGTTCTCGTTCGTGAATAACAGGCTTTGAGTCTCCATGTACTCTCGCCGCCCGGTTGAAATAAAGGCTCTGACGTTTTTCTTGGCAAGCACGTTTGGATTAGGTATCTTGCCTTGCAGGTGAGGTGGGGGTGGGGGGTTGAAATGAATATGAAGGTTTTGTTGCTTCGGTTACCGTCACCGTTGCTTGGATGTTAGCTTTAAGACACCCGGTGTAACAGCGGCCTGCCATGCGGCGTTGTGGATTACCCACGCACAGTACATACTGGAAACGTTTTTTCTGCAGCTCTTTTGTGTCAAGCCACTGCTGCAGGAAGCTATTGCCATGCCCTGTTGGCAGTGAAGGATATTTGACCATAATTCACTGCCAGAGGGGTGGATTGGTGAAGGGGCAGGAAGCATAGCTATAGATTTTGCTGGACTGCCCTCTGCTGCTCACAATATAGACGCGCAGCAGTCGTCTGTATCAGCCGATTGTTATTCATTGTGATTGCTCGTCTCACTGAATTGGGTGCATTCTGGGTGATTTGGTCATAGGCCAGAGATCCCGAGCAACAGGTTAGATTGACGGGGAACGTCGCTAGAAGGGACAGTGGCCGGTAGTGAAGACAATGAAACAAGGAAACGCCTGAGTACGACCTCCGTGGAGACGGAGCGATCATGTCCATTCGTGTACAGGAGCGAAGATGCATTGTGGCATCACGGGGTGGTGACGGCATGGAAAGGCCATCATCCAGCAGTGGATAGATAAATGCGATGTTCATGATGAATGTGGTGGGGAGTTTTTTTTACTCGTTTATTAGGTTTGCGTGCCACGTGGTAAATGTTGGCACGTCCGTGCCAACAACCCCACTCTCACCTCCACGATGCGTTCTAAAAACTAAACAATTTAGACAGTTTTTTTTTATTTTACCAGGTAAGGCCGACCGATCTCTTTTTAGCTCTTTTTTTTCCAGAAGCGGCCTGGCTATCGCAAATGATAGCTCAACGTGGGTTATAACGCGGAAATGTATAGCAGCCAAATACTCTTGAACGCATTTTTCTAAATGTGGAGGGAAAAACCGCGGAGGACCTGGAGAAAAATCCACACGACCACGGGGAGAGCACGCAAACTCCAAATGTACAGGCGTCAGGGTCAGGATCGAACCCACGACCTCCCGCATACCGGGCGAGACAGTTAGCATCTCGCCACCAATGTCACCCTTAACATCTCGCCACCGTATTTGATTACGTTTGCCTGCTTTCTTGTTTTGTTTGTTTTAATGTGCGTTGAATCGCAGACCCGAAGCTGGCCAGTTACAAATGCGGGCTTGCCGAGGCGTGCCCGGAGAAACACTTCGCCTTCCGGTTGCTTTCCGGGGCAGCCAACATCGTGGGACCCAAAATCTGCCTGGAGGATCAGATGTGAGCCCTTCTCTACACACATGCAGCCGACGCAACAGCCACACAGCCATTCTACTGTCACAGCAGCAGAGGTCGCAAACGGGTTTTGATTCCTTACCCATACCCGTACCCGACCGCACCAGGGTCGCAAATGGGTACCCGTACCCGGCCGTACCCTTACCCCGGCTGGGTACGGGTAGGGTACCGGGTACCCGATTGCGACCTCTGGGATGAAGTCATGTTGCAGGCACGGGTGGGTTGATTCTAGGAACTTGAATTGTGAGAAGAGACAAGACGTTGGGAAATGAGTGATAAACGGTTACTCACCAGTGACTCACGGTCTACCCGTACCCGGCCGCACCAGGGTCGCAAACGGGCACCCGTACCCGGCCGGGTACGGGTAGCCGGGTATCGGGTAGGGTACGGGTATCGGGTACCCGGTTGCGACCTCTGCACAGCAGTAGAGGCAGGGAGGGAGGGGCAGAAGGGAGGGGGGGGGTGGGCTGTAGGGGGCTGAGCTCTCCCCACTGCCTACTAAAGGCTCAGCCCTACCTTTTACATTCTTAGGCCCGTTTCCTCAGTCAAGCCTCTCGGCTCAGGCTTGGCCCTGGCTCAAGTGAGACAAGATTAAACGTGACTCAAAGCCAAGCTGGCTCGGAGCCATGCTGTACTTGAGCAGGCTCCGAGCATGGTCTCTCAGCCATGCTCAGGGTATATCCACGAGCCCAGGCTCGAGCCTGTGGCTGGCGGCGCTCATTCTTATGCAACTTTTAAAGCTACTTGGCGGCTCAAAAACTATTAAACTAAACAATTTTGTTTTTACCAGGTAAGGCCCACGGAGCTATATATAGCTCTTTTGCAGAAGCGACCTGGCCACAAATGATCACCCAACGAGAAGTGGCTTATCATCGTGTGGAAATGTACAGCAGCCAAATGCTTTAAACGTTTGTTGATTCGAAATGGAGAGGGGAAAACCAGAGGACCCGGAGAAACATCCACACGACCACAGGGAGAACATGCAAACTCCAAATATACAGGCATCGGGATTGGGATCAAACCCACAACCTCCTGTATACCAAGTGAGGTAGTTAACATCTCACCACCGCGGCGCCCACGGGAAGAGAGTTTCACAACATCTGTGTGCGGTGATCCCACCAACCCTCGCTGCAGCCTCCACAGTGCAGGATCACAGCCACGTGCAGCGTAGAAACACCACTGCCCGGCCAAGGCTGTGTTTTGTGATTAATGCAGCGTACCTGCTGTGGGCAGCAGAGGGCAGTGCTGCAAAACCCATTGCTGCAATGTACCGTGCAACAACAGGGCAAATCTAACTCCATGACCCACACGGTGTCGGGAGGCCATCATCCAGCAGTGGATTAACATGTACATCCATTTGTTCAAGTTACAATGTATGCAAATTATATGTATAATTGGTATATTTCGGCTCAACCGCCTTTTCATAGCACGGTGATACAGCAGAAGCTGTATATTAGGACATTACATGATAATAATAGCTCTGACATGAGAAAACACAATGCTTACATTACACTGGTGGGGGGTGAAGGCAAGGGAAACTTCTGATATATTCATGAGTCTGCTTCTTGGTGGTGGCGGCGGCGAGAGGCCTTCATCTCGCAGTGGATCGATCACGGCTGATAACGATCATAATATCAGGCCAGGTGGAAGTGGACGAAACTACAAGCGAGATGTGAGAAAACGAGACCGAATGAAATCGCAACCCCCAAATCTTGACAGTTCATAGAATCACGGTGGGGATGGTGGGGGGTGGGCAGGCGGGTGTGAATCCTGACATATCCTGGTACTTGCGCTTGACAAATCGCGGGCATTTTTGGTCGCACAGCGCAGGCCTCTGTCTTGAATCTGCATGCATGACAAACGTAATCCGGCGCGAATTTTCCACGGTTACTCAAGACGCGCGAGCGCGTGTCCGATGTGAGCGACGTCAATTGTACGGAGGCTTATCAATCGTTCAATTAGCCGCCGCCGCCTCCTCCACCGGACATGCGACCCTGCCTGCCGGGGGAAATCGTTTTTGTCTGACAGGTTTGTTTTTTTTTTGCCGCACATGTTCGGCAGTCCGTTGTGAGGCTTTTCCAGGGGAATCGGCGGCTGCGGTACCGCACGCGACTCTTGTTTTTTTTTAGGACTGCAGTGCGCGGCTCTTGAAATTCAAAATAAATGGCTCCTCCTTGTTGGTTGCCGACCCCTGACCATGGAAGTCCGGTTTAACATTGGCAGGGGTCGGGCAGCCTGCGGCTCATTAAGGACCTTTACGTGACCTTATTTATTAAGAACCACAGTTTCGTGTTCACCACTTGCATTGTGGCTTTTCAAATGTTGGGGGGGGGTTTTTAGCGAATTCGAAAATAATGCTTGTTGTTGTTTTGGTTGCTGACCCCTGGGCTTTGCCGACGTTGAAAGTGTTCGCCACTTTGCCGTGCGCCGTTGATGAGTGGCTTTGTGGATTTTTGTTGTTGAATGTGTTTTTTTTTTTTCTCTAAAACAGCGGTGTGAGTTTACTTGCCCTTTTAAATATGCACATTGTGTGTTTTCGCTCTTGTTTAAAACGTTCAGAACACAACGCTATTTACCAGACCACCTAATGTTGCCATCCTTTAAATACAGATATAAAAAGATATATACTTATTGCAGTTATTTTGATAAAGCACAAAACAATGCTTTAATCTGATAAGCATTTAAATATGGCACATGGCTTTCGTTCGCAGCCTTTTTTTACACTCTATTTGTGTGTGTGATGCATCAAATAAGATTTGTGTGTGTGATGCATCAAATTAATTGTGCAATAAGGTCATAAGATTCTCTCTTACGACAGCGTAGGTTCACGCGGTTGTGCCGTGCGGCTCTCCGATGCATTTTTCGGTTGTAGCGAACACTCTTCCTTCGGTGCGATGTCTGACATTTCTCTCTCCGCGTCCTGCGATTTTCTTTTTGTACAGAATTATGAGCAGCGTGAAAAACAACGTCGGGAGGGGGATGAATATGGCTGTGGTCAATGGTGAGTGAGTATCTTGGTTGGTGTCAGGCCCTTTAGCTCAATGCAGGAATATATTCATATGGAAGACCGTCAATTTTATTTGCTAGAAGTTTCAAACAATAACGTAACTGAATTAGTTTATATATATTCGTAGTGTCATCATATTACATTCTCTTGTATGTATGTTGAACTTATTTCGCACCGAACAAAGCCAGCCGTGCTGATCGTAGGTGTGGGGTAAGAACAACAAACTAAACAAAAAGCAGCTCTAAAGAAACGAGTTATCCATCTATATTTAAAAGTGCATAGCTCCAATGGCTTCCTAATATCGGAAGGAAGAACGTTCCAGACAGCCGCAGAAGCGCATCTGAAAGCGGGCGACGCAGTGACCGTCTTTCTTCGATGGCGAGCCAAAAGCCGTTGCTGCGAGGATGCCATAAGTTCACGCGGTTGTCCTACGACTTCAAATTTATTTCCTTTGCAACTCCTTTGCTGTCTTTGTCTCCCCCTTTTTGTCTGGCCACAGGAATGACGGGTGAACTCACGACTACAAAGTCAGTGGACATGTGGGGAGGGGGTAAGCGAAGGGTGTCGGAAGAAAAATTATTCTCGTTTTCCTCCTTAAGCTTTTATTTCAATAAAATAGCTTTACCCGGGTGAAATTGTAAATGTTGTGGATTCACTCTTCAACACACCGGTGGGCTAAAGTAGTGAACTCTTTTGTCTTTTGTCAACGTGACACTTTTTTGCTGATTGGCCGTGTCGGGTGATGGAGGGTTACGACACATTCATAAATAACGCGATCTCACACAAAAACGTTTATTATTTAAAAAAATACAGCTCGCGGTATTCCACTCGCGCTGCAAACGCGCGTGCCATTGTTCCATTTACCCAGCCACTCCTCCTTCGCGACCCGGTGACCGGGTAACACTTACGAACCAAAAATAAAAAACCAACCCCGTGCTGTTACACGTCTTCGTGCCAAATTATTTGCAAGTAAACAATAAATACGATTTTGGTATCTTTTACATTTGTTTTGCATTTGCGGTGTTCGATTAATACCCGGATCATTCCTACCACCGATTCCCACAGATTAATTATCGAGACTTTACTGTGTTTAAGCTGTACGAGTCAAGAGCGGTCCATATTATCAACAATTTTGACCTCTTCAAAGCGATCTGTTTCACAAAGAAATAAACTGCTTTTGTCTGGGGTTAACACGTACCTCTACGCATCTCGTGCCCTGTGCTATCTGAAACAAATTTGAGTAAAACAAAAACGTTACTTTTAAAATCAACGGGCGCTCTGTCGTACCGCTGCAGGGGGTGGGGTTGGTTACTCATTGAACTGCTGCAGGAAGCGAGGTCAATCGTAGCACGCTTGTCAAATAAAATGATTCAAAATAAATACAATTAAAATTCCGGCTCCCACTTACACTTTGTTTGATTTCCAATTTGTCATGTTCGCTGCTTTTCAGATGTCAATGATCTCATCGTCTTCCTGAAGGGCATACAGCATGGGTCCATCGTTATGATCGCGTCCTTTGATGACGCGGCCAGCAAGTGAGTCGTTTGCTGAACGAGGATCTTCTTGAGCAAACATTCATTTCATTATTATCATCACGTGTGAGTGCGTATACTGTCTGGGGGGGAGCGGTAGTGTAGCGGATAGCGCCATGCGCTACGAACCTGGCAGAGATCCGAGTTGGATTCATGCCCACTGCCACCACCAGTGACGATTATCTGTACCTGTTTAAGGACCTACCTGAGGTCGACCCAGCCTCAAATGAGTACCTGGTGCAATGTTTAAATTTCGCAACTTGGAACACAAAGGCGGCCGGGCGTGGTGCTGGGCACCCCCACCCCCTTATGTGCTGTGTTGGCCTTCATAGGTGCTCACTAACAGCACTTGCCCCAGAAGTATGTTCAGGCTACATGGGGGATCTTTGTCTTTTGTGGGGGGGTGGGCGGTAGCGCACAGGTTAGCATGCTGCGCTACGAACCCAGTGACCCGATTTCGATTCCTGCTCCGCTGAGCGATTTTTTTTCTCACATTGTCTGAAGGTCTCGTTGGCCCACTTTCGATCGCTGACCATGCACAACATCGGTGGCAATTGACATCGAAACCCTGTGTAATTCTCTTGCCGTTTTCCCAATCCTATAATTCGTGCCGGAATACATGGCGCTAAAGGCGGTCTTGGCGTGGTGCCGTGCCACACGCCCCTCCCATGTGCCATGCCAAGCGTAATAACGAGCGCTCCGTAATTTGGCTATCACCAAATCGCCCTTAATAATGCTCAAACTTGCCACAGCTCGGAAGTTAAACACACAGGGGGGGGTACCACATTTTTTGCTGGATTGGGAAACAAATATTTCCGCATTTCAGCCAGGAGGCAAATGGACATGAATCGACTCCTGTGACAACGTGGCCCCACTGGGGCTGCGGGGTATTGATTAGTCGGCGGTACAGCAAATGGGTTCATGTCGCCATCCAGTGCTGGACTTTTTAACATTTTTTTCCGAGTGTCAACCGTTTTTCATGCTGCCTGGATTTTCTCCAGGTACGCTGGTTGCCCATCCACGCTTATTGTAAGCGCCGGCCCATTATTGTCCCGCTTGTGTCCTAATCGGGCACGCGCGTGACGCCCCTGCGCAGCGAGCAAAAACATCTGGAAAGTTTTGTGGAGAGTGTGGGGGGGAGGAGGGTGATTTGGAGTGATGTTATTTTATTATTATTATTTATTGTCGTCGCTCGCAGGATGAACGACGAGGCTCGGAATTTGCTGGCGGAGTTGGGTAGCAGCTTCATCAGTGACTTGGGATTCCGTGACAGCTGGGTGTTTGTGGGAGCCAAGGGCATCAGGATGAAGAGCCCATTTGAAAGGGTAAGAAAAGACCTCTCAGTTTCTCATCTCTCTCTCTCTCTCTAGCTTCCTGTGATTAATTGAACGTGCGGCGACACTGTTCGAGTGATCGACTCGAGCTCGGAAAAGGTCGCGCGAGTTCAAATACCGGTCGCGGGGTCCACTTGAGCCACTCGCATTTCTCAGTGCCATTTAAAAAGGGTGCCGCTTTGTTGCGTGATGTGGTTGCCCTGTGGAAGCCTATGACCAATATGTAGATTGAGGGTTTCTTTTTTTGCGTTGACATCCACAGGCAATGCCTTATCGCAGTCGAAGCTTATGTAACTTATTTGTGCCTTTTAAAGGCAGTGTTCTTCACTCATTTTCGGGGTGGGGGGGGGGCACTAAGACATCAGTGTGAGGGCCGCCAAACATTTGAAGCCACTGGTGTTTGACAGCACAATGATGGGGGGTGCGTCAGGAGCTACACTAAAGGCCACCAAGGTCCGCCAGTGGCCCGAGGGCCTTGCAATAAAGAACCATTTCTTTAAGGTCTTAATTCATGTATGTGTTTGTGTTCATGCCCCAAGAGGTTGTTCAATAGAAATATGTACAGTGCTTTACATACACGGTACCTATGACCCAATCAGCCAAAATGGTGCACCGAGTGCCCTGAGTGACTTACACTTTATAAATGTCCCAATTACAATTATTATACTCTGGTTCTTTCGGTAAAGTCACGTGGGTATGAAATAAAATAAATCACGACGTTTCGGGCACGCTATCCCACCTGACGCTTGTGTTGCACCCGAAACGTCGCGATTTATTTTATTTTCTACCTACGTGACTTTACCGAAAGAACCAAAGAGGATGGATTCCTGCAGTCACGAAAGCTTCAAATCAAGATGACAATTATTATCTCGTCAGATCCAGGAAGCCACGCAGGGTTTGAGTCTGAACATTGCTTGGATGGGCGACCACGTTTTCGGCTGCGGGGCTACGTCATGGGTCAGCGGAGGGCAGCGCGCACTCATCAGCGCGGTAAACTATGGTCAAATAACCCCCACACGTCCGAGCACGGCGTGAGGAGGCCCTCATTTCCTTGCAGTGAATTGGAAAAAAAAGGCTCCTGTGGGACGGACTTGGCCCCTGTCGTAGGAACGTGGACATGACACCACCGGCACAGGGTTGCGAACAGTTGATGGAAATCTTCTAGCACTCGTTTGAGCAGCAGGCCGCTTTGAAGTTATTCTTAAGGTGATCACTGACGCCATCCGGGTCAGGTACAGTTGAGCTCCATCTCTTTGTTGGACACCCTTTAAATATAAAAATAAAACTATACTCAACTATTATTTTTTTTTATTTTACCAGGTAAGGGCCCTCTGAGCAATATAACTTTTTTCAGAAGTGACCTCGCTACAAATGATAGCTCAACAAAGTGGCTTATCACGTGGAAATGTATCGCAGCCAAATACTCTTAAATGCACGTTTCTAAGTGTGGAAGAAAAAAAACGGCGAACCCGGAGAAATATCCACGTGACCATGGGGAGAGGGAAACTCGACATTGACAGGCGTCAGTATCGGAATCGAACTCGCGACATCCTGCATACCAGGCGAGGGAGTTAACATGTGCGGGGGAAACCCTGCCCATGTAACTCTCTCCACCGCAACGTTTCTGAGTCGGCATTTTGAATTGTGTAGTCGTCCGGTAAACTGCGTAGCAGCGAGTAATTGTAGACTCGTTAGGTGAAATGATGAGGCAAGATGTACATAATCAGTTGAGCGGGAGGCAACTTTGCAGTTTTGTTTAATCGATTTTCCATCTTCAACATTCTCCAGATAAGAACCGTGAATCAAATCAAATGTTACGCATGTAACTCTTCATCCTGGCATATCCAAAGTGGCGTTATCTGCTCGACATTTCATTTGACAGATGAGAGTTTATAATGGTTGGGCCCCTTCACTTAAATATGTTTGCACTAAAAGGCCAGCCCTTTTTACACCATGTAACCTACTTCTTTTATATGGAAACTTAATATGTCTGTCTCTCTGTATCTGGCTCATGTCTTAGACCACACCTCTCTCAATTGGCGGTTTCACCTTTGCCTGGGTGTCCTTTCCTTTCACGCGGAGATACTTTACCTTTATTCATCGTGGTCGCTCCCTCATTGTTGCTATGACACTTGCTGTCAGGTTTTCCCTCGACCCGTTGTCAAGTTTCGCTCTTCGTATCAAGCCTTGCCCTTTGGGCTATATCGTAGCGGAATGCAAACGATTTTTTTTCACACTTTGGGAAGCTTAGCTGGCTTGGGCCTGGATAGGTGCTTGGATGGGTTACCAGCATTCATGACAGGGCCTCTGCGCTACGTTGGCTGCAGCAAGAGCGCGGTGCAGCAAAATTAATTGTTGTATAGTATTTCTGTGTTCCTTACGTTCACCAACCCACACCATTCCCGTGACCCACTGAGCTATACAGCTCTTTTTCAGAAGCGACCTGGCCACAAATGATAGCTCAACGAAGTGGCTTGGCAAGTGGAAATTTATCTCAGCCATATACTCTAAACGCGCGTTGATTTTAAATGTGGAGGGAAAAACCGGAGGACTTGGAGAAAAATCCACGCGACCACGGGGAGAACGTGCAAAGTCCAAATATACAGCCATCAGGGTTGGGATCAAACCCACGTCCTCCTGTATACCAGGCGAGGTAGTTAATATCTCGCCACCGTGGCGCCCCAGGAACAGGCGGGGCAGCTTGGCCCCAGAGCATCCTAGGGAAAAGGAAAGCCCTTCAGTAAGTCCTCGGGACATAAAAAGATCCGTAGGGGAATCCATGCACTCGTACAGATATTCCCTCGTTATTCGCGAACTTGATATCCGCGGTTTTGGCTGTCCCCGAATCGCATTTGGAACTTTACACGACTGCATCGAGAGGGAGAGAAAGAAAGTTGTGAGATTAAAGTGATTAAATAAAGACACGTGTTATTCCGATCATTTTCATGTATTCCATAGTTTATTTACGTATTCGTTGAAGGTAATTCCTTTAAAAAGATAGGTTTTTGTAGGCCGATATCATCATCCGCGAAATTTCCTATACCCTCGTAATCTCCGGATCCTATCCCGCGCTAATGACGAGGGAATGCAGTGCACCTCGTATGCTGCCACTAGGTGGTGGTGCGCGACTGCAATTATTTCCAAGCTGTGACCGCATGGTCTGACGGCGAGTGAAACTATTGCAGGACGACGTTCCCTGAAGACGGTAAGTATGATAGCGTCCAGACGAGGTGAGCGAAGCCTCTAGATATGGCAAATAATATGTTTAATAACGCTTTTGTTTTGTCTCTTTCACCATTGCTCTTAAACTTGTCTCGATGTCATGAGACCAAGTTCCCAGTTGGAACTCTCAAACAGCATTGCACCTTCTTGGTTCTTTCGGTAAAGTCACGTAGAAGGAAAATAATAAAATAATAAAAATAAAATAATTCTCACGACGTTTCGGCCACAACGCAAGCAGCCGTCTTCAGCATTGCACCGCCGCCGTTGTGCGTTAGCGAGTGGCCCGCTGAAGGAGATATCCTAGAACTGATTCTGAGATCCCTTCAAGTTACCTGAGCAATACGAAAAATCCGTGTAATTAAACCACAGTGTGAACACACAAAAAATCTCACGATTAATGTAACTGAGACTTCAACAATTGAATTCAGCCAGAATGGGCCATAAGGCGTTTTTCCCATCGGTTACTTTCACCTGAATAGAAGACTCTTCATTGGAAACCGTGTACAGCCAATCGGTACGAAAGTGACACCTAACAGAGTCCACTGCAGAAGTTTGTAACTGGACATCCTCGTGTCCCTTGCTTGTCGTGTTTGGAAACCAGGTGCGGTGATGCACACTTGTGACTCAGATTTGTAAAACCCAAACATATACTGCCTTATACAGCTGCAATATGACCAGTAGATGGTAGTATAGCAAGTGGGTTAGTGAAACCCATCATTCATTTTCCAAACACCCCAATGCAGGACCCCTCCTGAAAAAGCCTTGAGACTCCAGAGAGGATTTCCTAACTAAATAACGATCGACTGAAATTTCCCGATCTGTGGTTTCAGTTTCGATTCAGATGTTTTTTGCAGCAAACATTGTGCGGGGTGCACCGTAGCACCTCTCTGGTCCCTGGAAGAAGGGCTCGCATTGACCAATTACGTACGCAGAGAATAACTGCTTCTCACACACGATAAGCTCTATATCTGGACCATAAACACATTCCTGCGGAGGGAGCTGGTAGGAACGTTGGGTTGCTCGGTCAATGGCCAGGGTCAACGGCGGCGTGGTGTATTCTGCAAATATGCCCGACTGTGAGGGCGGGCACAAGCCGGCGTGAGTAGGTTGAACGTTGAGTTTTATAAGGGCACCACGGGGTGACTAGCCCCTCTCCACCCAGCCCCACCCCCCACCCAGCCCCACCCTCCCCATCCAGCCCCTCCCCACCCTCCCCACCCAGCCCCTCCCTGCACGACGGACAGACACAATAATCCCCTGTGGGCTGGTGTAACCAGGAGGTTCCTACCAGTATAATAGATTGAACTCGATGGGTTGACATCAATACACCCTGAATACACACCTTGAACCTTTCAGAGAGAGGGGCCTCCATCTCTCCTCTGCTTGCCGCCATGGTCTGGAACTGCCTTCCCCCTCCCCTCTCCCCCCAGTCATCCGTGCCATCGACTCCCTGTTCAAATTAAGGGCTCGGGAGACAGCGTCTTGAGGCGCGGCCGCATTTCTAGAGACCGTATCAATCGACGTATCGTGCTGCCGAGTTTACGACGGGACAGTACCCGCGGTGCCACCTCAAGCGACCGCCTTTTTTCTTTTAACGGCCGCGTACGGAAGGCGCCGGCGTTAAAAACCTTGTGGTGGCAGCGAGCGGCCGTGCGCACACGACGAGGCCGGAACGGGGTGGGGGGGGGGGAGCGTTGGTGGGGTCGCAGGAGGAAGGGCGTGCATTGGGAGCGTGCATTGGGAGCGTTCGTCGATGGCGGCTGACTTTGGGGTAAATCAAAGGGGAAGGGCACATCTTTTTATTTAATGGACGTCCGATTGCACGGTCGCGTTACGCACCTGGCTAATGGACATGCTGTGTTCGATTTTTACCGCTTTTTATTTTGTTTGTGTATTAAAAACAACATTGATCGTTTTTGTCCCCACTTTTACCTCGATACTGCCATTTCCTCTCTTCTTCCCCCGCCAAATGTAATCCCATTTTTGGTTTTAAAGGGAAAAAGTGTGTCAACGAGCAACAATATTCCGCAGATGTTTTATACATCATCAATGTTATCCACAAAGACGAGTGATGTCGGAGGCATTTGGAATTACTATTTTTTAGGAAAGTAACAATTCTATACCCCCGGTAGCAATTCCGTGAATTGTCACAATGTAAGGGTGCCAATTATATTCAACTCTTGCATGTGCGTTTGAACTTTTTCGCACCGTACGTAGCCAACCATGCTCATCGGAGGTGTGGGAGAAGGACAACAACGTATGACTTTTGGGCTCCGGGATGACCTTGTAATATTATTTATATTTCCTAACTTTGTACATGGCGCACTGAGATCCCTGGATGAATTGCACCTTAATAAATGCCAATTGTTATTCTTTCTTTCGTATGGCTGCTGATGTAGATGCAGAGCAGCAACTACAATTTCACAACCAGGTGGTCAAGCCAGATAACCGTGGCAGCAGCAGTAGTTTATTTCTGCGATGTCTCTTTCATATTTGTGTATCGGACATTGAATCATTGTACAATCTGTTCTGGATGACCCACAGTCGCACACTACTGGAGAGTTTTTAATTTTCCATTTGTGCGTCAGGTATTCGCATCTACTGCCACGGTTTGTACGGATGCGGTATAGGGTGGACCATGAGCTTCGTGGAATATCAAAATTCGTATTTATCATTCTAGTTCGGGTTGCATGGTCAGAGTCGCACACACCTGCCGCTTGTATATTTCATTTTCTATTCGTGAAGGAGGTGTGGTTGCATTGCATCGGCCTGTTGATGTCCTGGTGCGTTTGACGGTTGCACCGGTGTCTTCGAGGAACACAAAATGGCCAAGAACACTATGTAGCTTCTTTGTTTGCGTACCTTTAACCTCGCACCTCCGTGAAGCTTGCGGACACAATGACCGCCATTCAGTGCTCGTTATCACCGGCACAATTTCCTGTGCCAAATATCCCAGAAACCTTTAGCAGCGGGGTCAGTGAAAATGGCATGGTGATGGGGGGAGGTGGTTGGGGGAGGTGTGGGGAGTTGTGGGGAGAAGTGTGAGGGTGTGGGCTGCAGGGCGGGGGGACAACCATGCACATTGCTTTGCTTCTCATTGCCAAAACAAAAACAAGAGATCTTTACACGCTGCTGCCGTGGTGTTACGGTTAGCGGCACACTGGGCTTGCCGTGCAGTGGTCACTGCCAGTTTGATTCCGTCTCTCAGCTCGGAAGTTAAAATACAAAGTTACAGGTTTCTTCAAGGCCCCCCCGCCCGCCTCTACCCACTCGGCAGTACAAATGGGTACACGGCAGTTAGTCGATGGCCAGCGTGGCAGATTACCGTCATCGCGTGACTTCCAGGGCGGCCTGTGAATAGTCGGCATTGACCCCTTAATGCACAACATCCGCGTGTTTTTAGAGCCGCGCCTCGAAAGCCTTTAACATCTCTCCCCCGCCCCTTTCTTTTTCCCTTCGCAGCACATCAAAAACAACAAGGAGACCAACAAATACGAGGGCTGGCCCGAGCTGATCGAACTCGAAGGATGCGTCCCACAAAAAGTGGAATGATGGAGCCCACCTTTTGCCTCCCGCAAGTTTGAACGTCGTGCGAAACATTTTGATGCGCGCACGCGACGCGTACGTTTACTGTTTCAGGAATGTTATAAATATTTTTAATTGAAGCTATATTTAATTTAATCGGATATACGCGCGGCGGAGAGTCTCGTTCGCCCATCCGCCGTCTGGTCTCTCTCTGTACAATCCGCGGGAACAGTTTATGTGAATCTTGTAACGATAGCCGGCTGCTTGCACTCATTAGCCGAACGAAGCACAATTAAGTTTAATTTCGGCGTTTGGCGCGCACGCGCGCGAGAGAGCTCGAGGTCCGTGCAATTTTCATATCATTTACTGCTCGCACACGGGGACTCTCAAGCGAAAATCTACGCCGTTTTTTTTCCCTTTCCTCCCCCGGCATGTTCACTGCTCGGGTTCCCTTTGGGTCCCGTTATTATTTACAAGCCCTCCAGCAGCGGCCTACTTGGAAACACTTTTGGGCTAAGCATTGCCAAGACTGTACACTAGATATGCCACTTACACATTTCTCGCGCGTCCAACGTGTACATTTTCCGCAATCAGCATTTTCTGTTTTAATTCCCGTACCCGATTGAATGTATAATGAACTTGTAGGTGATTCGTGGAGAGGGAGAGGAGGGGTGGGGGTTCTGCTGGGTTTGATATTTATGTTCGCCTTGTTATGGTGTTGGAGTTACTTTTATAAAAACTTTATCGCGGAGAAGTGTCAACTGCAGTGACCTCCTCCGTGGCACCAAGTGCTGCTTCAGACCATTTAGATTTTTACGTGCGAAAACCACACCGAGCCTCTTTTGCAGAAGGGGGGCGGGGTCCTGTTTTTAAGTTGTTTGATCAATAATTGGGAGGAAACCCGGAGTTGCCGAAGAACCCCGCGAACAGACGCGTGGGCAACGACGCTCAAAACTCTGCAACGAGTTTGTCGGCAAAACCTCCTTGCTGTACTCGCCCCCCTCCCGTAGGCACAAGCATGGCCTTGCACCGTTGCTATGTCATTCACCGGTCGACCGGAGAACCCCCCCCCCCCCCCCCGCGCGGAGCCACTGGCTTACTGGCATGCCCTGGCCAGACCGTTTTGGTTAGCGATGGGCATTGATCGGGTGGGGTGGCGTGCGTAATAGTCCCCCTAATGTAGTTTGTGGTTCTGTGATGTCATGCCAGTGGCAATGAGCAATAACTTGAAGCTGGATTGTACGTACGTTTAAAAAAAATAAGTGATTTGCAATCATCTTGCCGACCAGACTGCTGTGGAATCGCTTGAAACTTAAATCAAAAATACTAAATTGGACTCGTATGGATTTACTCTAAATCAAATAGTGCAAAATATATTTTAAAAAATGCGTGCGTGCAATTGGATTGGCTGTCGTGTGGTTAGCGGTGAACTGAAACGGCAGCCTAAAGCGTGGATTATTATTTTTAGACACGTTAATGAAGTCTATAGAAAGTAAAAAGTTTGAATAATTAGGCTTTTGAAATCCAGCATTTGGTAGACCCTAAAACCAAATTTTTCTCCATTGGGTTGAATTTTTTTCCCCTCTTGTAGAATACCATGACATTTTGTATGCATCGGTTTTTTAGCCAATGTTGGAAATGTAATACTTGACATGTGGGTGGCAATGCTACCTAATGTAGAGTTATCATCATTTGAACGCCTTTTGTATACATGCCTACCATTAAAAGTGCATATTACTCCCACGATAGGCGGTAAAACTCATGTCACGGGTTGGCCTGAAGGCCAGCCATGCAGAGCCTTTGCGTGCAAAAGTATCCACGCATCGTTGTCTTCACGATTTCGTTGTGTTTGTGTTCCGGATTCGGCATCATGCCGTGTTTTATATTACAGCGCATTTTTTTTGCCGGTATCAATCCGCTGCATGACGAGAGCCTCCTTGGCCCATGCCTCGTTGGCCACGTGGGATGTCTGGCCATGCATCACAACGCTGGTCAGCGTGGATTTGTTGGGTTAGGGGAGGAGGTTGCAGAACTACAATGGGTTTGGCTGCACTGCCTTCCCGTCTACTGCACACAATGTCTGCGTGTTCCTCACTCATTTTCAGAGGGGGGGGGCGGCCCCTTTCGCCGATAAGACATTGGCTTGAGGGCCGCCACATCGCCTGAAAAAAGGGATGTTTTTACGTTTTTTGTATTGCTGGGGATTGCCAGTGCCCCCCCGTGGGCCTTGCAATGAATAATTCTGGTCTATTACATCTGTCTCCTCTTGCCCATGGTGTTGGCAACTCTTATGCATGGCGGCCACCAATCCGAGCACTGACCAGACTCGCACCAGCTTTGCTTCTCAATTCGGGCGCACTGCGGGTGTTTTGGTCAAAGGCGCGCTTCTACACAATTGACGCATCTGCAAGAGATGGGCTTTTAATAATTAATTAGCCTGAAAATATCCTCAACTGCCTAACCAATTTTGGTAAATTCGCCGCCAATATTCATTACCTTTAATGCCAGGAGAGAAGATTTCTACTCGGATCAAAACCGACACATGGCCTCTAAATCGGTTTTAATTTTCATTGTAAAACACGAGAGCGAGACTTTAATTGGTTCTTTCTCCACAATGTCGTCCCGATTTTGTGCTATCGGCGTCGTGCTACTATGGGATGTAAGCGTCCATTCGGAACCTCTGGCGGCACAGTGCAATGGAGAACGGCCCACGGGGAAAGTGGATGTCGCAGAGCTAACGCTGAGATGCTTTTTCAAGAAACCGCGGCGGGGAAATTGGCGGGACCACCGACAAAAATATTAATTTACGGGGCACAATCGGCTCTTTCAAAGAACGTGGCTGCGATGTTCCTTGTGGACTGGCGCGCTCGGTCTCTATCTCTGCGTGAGCTGCCGGTATAGTGCCATCGCTCACGGCGTGTTGCGCATGGGCAGTGCACGGATGAACAATAGCTGGGTCATGCCACGATGCATCAATCAGAATCCATTCTTACCATAATCATTTTATACGGACGTGATGCAGATGTCAAGCAGCACACACGCGAGACGAGACGAAATGTACGAGACTCGCAATGTAAATGTGACATGGGACAGGACGTGGGATAAAGATGTACGATCCAAATGAGACGGTGCAAATCCGCCATACAATTCCCACAATAATATGAAGTATGGGACCGATAACACAACGAGATGGAGCGTACAAGATCTTGCAATAAATTACCAACTACACGTGAATTCCAAAACGAGACGATGCAAACAAGATGGTCCAAACTAAACAAAATCTAACGCATTCTTGCAACCCCCTAAATGACGACAAATTATCTAATTGCTCGGTGGTTCGGTGTGTGGATGGGTATGTGTGTGTTGGGGTGGTTGGGTGGGTGTATATAGGTGGGGAGCAATTGTGCAGTAGTTGACGCATTGCGCTACAAACCTGGCCACCCGAGTTTGATTCCCGGTCGTGGCAAACAACAGTGCCGATTATCTGAACCGGTCCTGGGCCTCCCCTAGGTCGACTCGGCCTCAAATGAGTACCTGGTGCGGTGTGTAAACATCGCTACTCGGGGAGACGGCGGCCGGGCGTGGTGCTGACCACCCACCCTCTTGTGTCCTGTGCCAGCCTTCGTAGATGCTTGCTAACAGCACTTGCCCCAACAGTCTGTTAAGGCTAAACGGGGGGGGGTGATCTTTATTTTGGTGGCAAGGTGCAGTTTGAATTGTTACACGCCCATAATCAAGGTTTTTGGTTCAGATCGCGTTATTTATAAATGTGTCGTAACCCTCCACCACCCGACACGGCCAAATAGTAAAAAATGTGTCACGTTTTTCAAAGGACAACATAATTCACTTCTTTAGCCCACCGGTGTGCTGAAGAGAGAATCAACAGCATTTTTTAATTTGATTTCTGTTCAGCACACCGGTGGGCTAAAGAAGTGAATTATTTTGTCCTTTGAAAAACGTGACACATTTTTTACTATTTGGCCGTGTCGGGTGGTGGAGGGTTACGACACATTTATAAATAATGCGATCTGACCCAAAAACCTTGATTATGAATAATATTGGTCGCGAAAGCCTTACACGTGTTAAATTGTTACACGCCCGTTGACCATCAAGGTTGCCACGTTTTTGCACACGTGGCAGTGCACTACTGCAATAGAATGCATAGGAAACCCTCCTCGCTGAGACGTTGGAACAAATATAACGAGCCCTGCGTGCGTCGCTCACGGACGTGGTGGCGATTGGGGGAAGCAAGCGGAGAGAGCGAGAGATGCGAGATTCGAATCGCTTGAGCTCGGCGCAGATATTTCACCCGCCTGTTCCACCAGCGGTGGCCATGACTTTAGCAGTTCCAGTGTCTTAATGTAACCAATCAACGGTGACTCAAGCGTTTTCATTATTTTGAACGAGTGGGTTATCAAAGAAGTCGGTCTTATTAGCCATGTATAAAAATATCGATATGGCTAAAGGTTTTGCCATATTTTAAGTAGCAGCAAGTCCTGCTCTGGCACGTGGTACATGAAATACAACTGTACACTTGCGCTGCTTCGGATTTTCTTTTTTTCTTACGAGCAGCTAAAAGGGTTTAATTGGAATCTTTGTTTTGTAATTTCTCGATCTCATTAAAAGCATAATAAGTTAATACTGGTTGATATTCAAGTGTGTGCGCTTGTGTGTGTGTGTGTGTGTTGAACCCGGCGACCCGAGTTCGATTCCCGCTCACGGCCAACACCAGCGACGATTATCTGAACCTGTTCTGGGCCTCCCCTAGGTCGACTCGGCCTCAAATTAGTACCTGGTGTGATGTGTAAATGTCGCCACTGGGGAGACAGGCGGCCGGGCTTGCTGCTGTCTCCCCACCCCCTGGTGTGCCGTTCAGGCCTTCATCGGTGCTCACTAACAGCACTTGCCCCAACAACCTGTTAAGGCTATACGGGACATCTTTGTTTTTTGCTTTGTTGAACTTCCAGTCCTGTATGGCTGTGTGGCAGCTCGACCAAAAAAAAAGTAAAGTTCTTTGAAAATAATCTTGCGCTTTGTGGATTGGTGTTGTGTTCACGCGCGGGTATCATGCACGTCCTGTGCACGGTGAGAGCCAGTTGGATGTTGTTGGTGTACGGCGTGTACTCACATGGGCGTGGATGGGTTGATTACGTCCGGTAATGCCCTCGTTATTCACGAGCCTGCTCTCCGCGAATCGCATCTGGAACTCGACACGACTGCATTTGTAAACAATTGCTGAGTGCTTTTAATATCTTTTCTTACTTTACGTTTATTATAACCACGTTTTTTTTGCGTCACGATCATTTTCATACATTTCACAAAGTAACGTAATTCAGATCTTCGTCGGCCAAATGTGCTCTTCACGAGCATCTCCGCAACGTATCCCTCGCGAATAACGAGGGAACGCTGTATGTGTCGTGCACTGTTAAGTTATGAACAGTGCAAGTATCTTAATAGAACGCATTGGTAACTGGATGCCCTTGGAGTCTTGTGCTTTGTGAGAAATACGAGCCGCCGCTGATGGCTCTCCGATGTGGAACTCTTCAGTTCACGAAGAAGCTCTCCCCGGCAAGTGCAGCAAGGCGTCGGGGCAGCGTGCCAACCAAGACGGCAGCGGCGGCGCATATCGACAACGCACAACCGGCGACAGCCCTACGCACTGCGGTCCCCTGAACGGACGCGTGCACACTGCGTCTGTTCCATCGCGTCGGCGGTCGATGGACAAGGTCGTTGGCAAAGCGTTGTTGCCAGCTCAGCTCGTGGTTTCTGCTCCATCTTGCCCGCCCCCCCCCCCCCCCCCGTCTTCAACTTCATGGATCAGCTGTTGTGGTTTGAGCCCATTCCGAAATCTTCCTAAGGCAACTCTCTTTTCACCTTCAAATGTTATCAATTCTGTGAAATGCCAAAGTGACGTTTTCAAATTTTCGTAGGGTAATGTGGTGGGTCACGTGATGCATCGCATTGCCTTTTTAATTTAAAGTCCTGGCCCATCTAATGTTTCAGTTCTTTGTCAATCCACTGTTTGACCATACTTCACCACGCTGGTAAAGGCAGGCTGGTGAAGGAAATGTGCCCAGCACCGGTTCCGATAGCACTTCCCGCTGATGTTATCTGCGGTCGGTAATCAAACTTAACACCGGCCGGTTCATAGTGCAGCGTGCGGGAACACTTCACCACCCCGCTTCTCATTCTATGTATATTATATTTGCAGTTTAAATTTCCCTTATCGGGTGCGTAGATGAAGGTTATTTCTCACTCTACTGCATTTTAATTTCCAGGCGACTTTTAGCGTCACGTTTGTATATCTCGGAGCTCAAACACTCCCGCTGTCTCTCAACTTGAAATGTATTATTTCTGTATCGCATGCGCGCTCGCGTGCGTGTGTGTTCATGGAGCGGTGGTGTCGCGGTTAGCGCTATGCTGCGCTACGAACCAGACGACCCGGGTTTGATTCCCGCTCACGGCCAATACCATTGGCGATTATCTGAACCGGTCCTGGGCGTCCCCTAGGTCGACTCGGCCTCAAATGAGTACCTGGTGCAGTGCGTAAACATCGCCACTAGGGAGACAAAGGCGGGCGGACGTGGTGTTGGCCACCCACCCCCTCGTGTGCCGTGCCGGCCTTCATAGGTACTCGCTAACAGCACTTGCCCCAACAGTCTGTTAAGCCCATGCGGGGGGGGGATCTTTGTCCTTGTCATACCGAGCCTCAGAGACGTTGGCATTCCCTAATAAAATTGCTTGTAAGTGCTATACCCAATGGGCACGCGTTTCTCAAGCTCTCGCAGTGCAATTATAAACAGCCTCCCCGACTCCCGGTGAAGTTGATAAACACCGATGGAAGAGATTATTCGTCCGTCTGCCCATTGTTACCCCCAAGTCGTCGCCCGCCCGTCCCCCCCATCGTAATCTTCTCACTGTTTACGTCTTCTGCTCGATCCAATATCCTCAGAACCATGTGTGGGGGAGCCCAGTTCGCAAGTGCGCGCGCCCGCCTACCGGGAAGGAGACCGTAGTTTTAAGATCGCGCGCGCCTGGATGTCGCCCTTCATGAAACCGCATTCTCACGCGCATCCGAGTTTGACGGTGGAACTTTCTATTCTTCTTGGTTCTTTCGGTAAAGTCACGTAGAAGGGAAATAATAAAATAATAAAAATAAAACAATAAAATAATTCAGGTGAAGAACAGGTCTGTTGGAAAGACAGACCTGTTCTTCACCTAAGGGAACGGCTGTTTGCGTTGTGGCCGAAACGTCGTGAGAATTATTTTATGTTTTATTTTTATTATTTCCCTTCTACGTGACTTTACCGAAAGAACCAAGAAGATGAATCCCTGCAGTCACGAAAGCTTTAAATCGAACTTCATATTCTTCCTCTCGTCGGGAAGTCACTGCCGTAAGCGGGGGGCCCCGTCGGTCGTGCAAGAGCGTGGGGGCGGGTTTTTTTTTATGTTGTTGCACTTAATTTGGCACGCGTTCTTGAGAAATCGGAATCTTAATTTATTTTTTCCTGGAGAAATCCGATGAGCTATGAAGCTCTTTTTCCCCCACGCATGTCCAGATGTCCAAATTGTCACCATCAACCATTATACATCCACTGCTAGATGAAGGCCTCTCTCTCACCCCCCCGCCCCGCCCCCCTTGCCGTTCCGCCTCTTCTTGCACGGCGAGCCGATTTTCACAGCTCCGTCTCCCGCAGTCGACGTCCACTCGGGCGCGGGTTTCCCCCCCTCCTTCGGCTGCCACTCCGCCGTTGGTCTTGGACCCCCGCCCCATCGATCCGTCCCCTTTTAGCCGCGTGTCCTGCCAAAAGCGCCAGTTTCCTTTCGCCCGCGGTCAATGTGCGTCTCATCCACGCGTCAGAAACCGAATTCGAAGCAAATGGCTCTTCTGTTTCGATTTAAAGCTTTCGTGACTGCAGGGATTCATCTTCTTGGTTCTTTCGTTAAAGTCACGTAGAAGGGAAGTAATACAATAATAAAAATAAAACATAATAAAATAATTCTCACGACGTTTCGGCCACAATGCAAGTAGCCGTCCTCAGGTGACACCAGGTCTGTCGAGACGACAGCGTCTGAATGAAACAGCACACGTGCTTGGAGCATATATATAAGCTGGGTTAGGGGTATCCCCTCCCTGTGATGCTGCTAATCCTGCATCATGCACGGGCAAAGTAGCACTAATCCCATATCTGCATTTCCCATATCCCCTCCCTTGGATGCTGCTAATCCTGCATAATGCACGGACACAAGTAGTACTAATCACATACCTGCATATCCCATGGGTATGCTGGATTCCCAAGCACGTGTGCTGTTTCATTCAGACGCTGTCGCCTCGACAGACCTGGTTTCACCTGAGGACGGCTACTTGCGTTGTGGCCGAAACGTCGTGAGAATTATTTTATTATGTTTTATTTTTATTATTGTATTACTTCCCTTCTACGTGACTTTACCGAAAGAACCAAGAAGAGGGGCTCTTCTGTTATTGATGGTTGCCGACCGCTGGTCTAATCCACGCGCTCCTTTCTGCCTCTCGCTGTAATTCCAAGCGTGCGTCTCCCCGTGCTTCTTTGCACACTTTTCAGCCTTTTGTTCCACTTCCTTTGTCAATGACCATGTTTCTGGCCCATATGTCACGGCTGGTAATATACACTGGCACGTTACGTTGCCTTTTCATTGTCAAGCTCAGCTTTCCCGTTTTCAGTTTGCCTCTGAGAATTGACACATTCTAAATGTACCGGACGAACACCTCCAGTTAACACGGTTGGCTACGTACGGCGCAAAAGAAGTTCTACATACATACACACGAGCATGATACGATATGAACACAAACTGGCGTCGGTCAGTCCGGCGGTCCTGCGGATTGAACGCGCGTCGTATTTACCGTGGCCAACGTTACGGATTCGCGATACGCACGGAGATTGTTGAGGTTGGGCCGTGTAATTATCTAGCCAAATGTGTGATGTTATGAACCCTCCACCAACCACCCTACACCAACCACCCTACACAGTCAAAGAAATGCATTTGCCACGTGTGTGTGTGTGTGTATGTAAGCGATTAACCCTGGCAATGACGGTGTTTTCGTTTCATGACTCTGAAACTAAAATAGTACGATTATGATGGCGGCGAATGCAAAAATAGCTTGCACATACATCAATAGCAGCACGACGGTGATGGGTTGTAAAATGTGCTGCCTTCACGCGGCAGTAAGTGTTGAAAACAAACGCTCGTAAACAACCGATCATTCCATGAAAAGTTCCACGCCCGCTCTCCAGCCAGGTCGCGCCCGCTCCTAAAGAATTCTCCTGCTCGTTTCGGCAAAGGCAACGCTCTTGTGTTTATTTGTGTCGACTGACTGACGTGCTCTTTTTGCAGAGCAACGATTTCAAAGTGCCATCTCACAGCGCGCACGAGCAGCGGCTGTCTGACGATGACGCACGGGGCACCGCCTTGTCAACTGAATAACCTCCAAGAAGGACGCGTCTACGGCTCGTGACGCAACATACGTTCGCTGGCGCGATGAAATCATTGGCAATGTAAATCATTCGTTGGGATAGCGATTACGGTGCTGCCCCGCAATATACATTGCTCCGGGCGACTGCTATAAAACTTTTATTTATTTTACCAGGTAAGGCCCACTGAGCTGTATAACTCTTTCTCAGAAGCGAGCTGGCTATTACAAATGATAGCTCAACGAAGTGGCTTATCACGTGGCCATTGACAGCGGCCAAATATCCTGAATGTGGAGGGGAAAACCCGGAGGACCCGGAGAAAAATCTACGCGAGCACGGAGAGAGAGATATGCAAACTCCAAATATACAACAGGCCTCAGGGTCGTGAATGAACCCACGCTTTCCTGTATACCAGGCGAGGTAGTTAACATCTCGCCACTGCTAGCGGAAGGGGGCCCTCTCCTCCCTCGATGGCATTGTTGCGGGCCTACTCTTCCATGCTGGGCAGAGACGTCGTCGTGAATCACGCGCACATGTATCGGACACACACAACATATATGGCTTTGAATGTCAGTGTTAAAATAAGAGCGTTAAGGATTTGTTGTGAGCCGTAGCCGGGAGTCATCGGTCATACTTGTTCCAGACAGCTTGGGAATTCGTAACGGAGCAGACGGACAAGTCCCACTGGGACTGTGCGCAATGTTGGGTGGGTGCGGGGGGGGGGGGTAACGGGGGGGGGGTTAATACCACGGAGTATGGGGGGGGGGCTTAAAGCCAGTGGGGTGACCCTGGGTTCGGAAATGTCATCCGCTTTGGAATGGGGGCGGTGGGTGAGTTGTGGGGGGGGGGGGGGGGGTGGAAGGAGCCAGAACGGTTCGCGTTGCGTGTTTTATACATGCTCACCCCCACTGGGGAGCCGTGTGGGCATTTGTCAAGGGGTTTTCATAGGAGTCCTTGGAGGTTTTGCAAGAAGGAGAGAGAGAGAAAAAATTGAGAGAACCCAGCGCATTGTGGAGAGGAAGAGGTGGGGGGGGGGGGGGTCCGCGCGGCTGGAAATCATTAACCACTTTAATGTTGATCTCGTTGAATGATCTAAATGTGCTCCCGTGTAGGAGGAGTTTTTAGCAAAAAAAGTATGCGGTCAGTGGAATTAACGAGTTTTGATCTCGTGCTGAGCGGGACAGAACTGTGTGCAAGTACGGCTGTTTGTTTGAAGACTGCCCGCAACATTCATCAGCAGTAGCCATGGTCAATCAACTGCTGGATGAATGTCTTCCCGCCATCTCTCACGACGCTGCAATGTGATCATCCGCATGGCACCTGCACACGAGCTGATTCCATCGCTCCATCTCCCCGCTCGGCGGCCACCTTCCGTGCGCTCCATATCTTGGCTGCCACTCCTTCATTGCTCTTGACCGTCGGTCAACATCCGTTGCGGTGATCATTGTCCAAACCCAAGCCCACTCGCTTTTCTTAAGGGAATGATGTCACGAACCTGTGTACAACATCGTGCATCTAATCCGCGGAAGGGAACGCTTCTGGCCCCGGCTAACATCGGTTCGCGAGTGATATCCGAAACCGATCCCGTGGGACACCCTCGCCGACACGCACTGATCGCAGATGGTGAGGCATCGTCAAGCAAACGCTCCGGAACTGACGCAGTGTGAGGGTGCCTTCATACAGCAGTGGACTAACAAAGTGGTGTCAATCTATGTAATGATATTATTGTGATACACGTTCAAGAATAGGCATGTCAATAGTCTCGACTCTGTTCTCACGCTTGCACTGCATGCTTATGGTTTTACGAGGAAGAATCAGCTGTGGCGGGATGTTAACTACCTCGCTGGTATGCAGAAGGTCGTGGGTTCGATCCCAACCTTTACGCCTCTATATATGGAGTTTGCGCGTTCTCGCCTTGGTCGCGTGGAATTGTCTCCGGGTCCTACGGTTTTCCCTCCACATTTTGAAACGTGCGTTTCGGAGTATTTTTGGCTGCTATGTAGTTATTTTGCTGTGCCTTTTTACACCTGATGAAGGAAGCTTGTGTTGCCTCCGAAACGTCGTGATTTATTATTTTATTTCTATTATTATTTCTATTATTTTTATTATGTATTTTTAATATTTATTTATTTTCCCCTACGTGACTTTACCAAAAAAACCGAAAAAACCTATGACATATGTAGCTACTTGTGCTACTGGGATAATCCAGTACTGGTGCGGGATGGTGGCACGTGCTCAGTCGCCTTTTTAAATCCTTTATATTAAGTTCGCTTGCGTGCTTGCTTGCTTGCTTACGACCGTGCAAATCTTTCGGTCGTTTTTTTAACCCACTTCCCGTGATCCAATCGAGCTGACATTTTGCACACAGACTCGTTGTGCGAGACAATTAATGTTCGTGGAAATTTTTTTCCAAAATTTTACACTGTTTAGGGAAAACAAATTAAATATTGAATTACCAATTGCTTAATACTGGCAGACAATCATCTGACCCATAGGTGGCAGCCATCTCAAGCCAGAGGACGAGAGGACTCTAGCCGCCACGCATATAAAGGATTTATAGTGAAAAACTTTGTTTTTACGGGTTAACTTTTTTTTTAATCCAGCAGTTGTTGACTACAGCTGACGACGATTGCATTCGCGTTGGGAAAAATTCGCACAGATTTGCCTGGGAATAGGCTTTTGACATGACGCAAAATCTTTCCTTTGCCACAGGTGGTTCATTAAACCTACTTGCTGCAATATATGTAACAGGCACCAACTAATTTCCACTGCAGTTGCGTCGCTTTTAATCTCCATCTCTGCGCGAGCCACGAATCCCGTCTAAAAGTGACTACCGTACGCATGCCGTGTGATGTAATGGTTTGGCACACTGCTCGCAGGACACAGATGTCGCTGCTTCTATCTCCGGGCGCGGCAGTTGTGTAACAATCCCTCCGCCTCTGTCCACCCAGCGTTGAAATTGCTTGCACCACGGTAAGTCGATCGGGCAGGGTCGTGATGGTGGGGTCAAATGTGTGGACTCCCACCTCTTCCGAGACGTCGTCTGGTCAGTGTGGAAGAGTAGGCCAAGCGTACATTCCAGAGGTGACTCGCGAGAGCTCCCCCTCTGCAGCGGAGGTCCTTCTGCCAGCAGTGGTACAAACAAGAAATTGCAGGGTCGCACCCTCAGCTGACCGCCTCTGCCCCTTCACCACACGTGGAGTAGAAATGCATCGAGCACCTATGATGTATGGGGTGCACAGAGAGCAGCATTGTACAGGATGTGTCGAATTAAACGCCTGCTTTCTTTTTTGTCGACTCCAAAAAAAATAAGAAGAATTGCATAAAAAACAAACGGCTCGCGGTCCGTCGCTCAAGAAAGCTGCGAGGTTTGGCGGAACGAACGGCTCGAGGAAAAACAAGTGCACGTTTGCGTGTGTGTGTGTGTGTGGTGCGTGTGCTGTGCGTGCGTGTGCTGTGCGTGTCGTGCGTGTCGTGCGTGTGTGTGCGTGGCGTGCGTGTGCTGTGCGTGTGCTGTGCGTGTCGTGCGTGTCACACGTGCGTGTGTCGTGCGTGTGCTGTGCGTGTCACACGTGCGTGTGTGCGTGTGTCGTGCGTGTGTGTGCGTGTGCGCGTGTGTGCGTGTGTGCGTGCGTGTGCGTGCGTGTGCGTGCGTGTCGTGCGTGCGTGTGCTGTGCGTGTCGTGCGTGCGTGTCGCGACTCCCTGTTCGGTGCGAGCTTGAGAGTCAAATGGATCCATCTGGCAAATGCGATCAGGCTGACTGCCTCGGGGCTTCCGATCAGAACTCGGCTCGCTCGAGCTTCCGAGAGAGACGGGGAGAGGGGCTGAGACCTTGGCCAGCAGCAGCCGAAAGGCAACAGATGTCTTTTTTTGTTTAAAAGCCCTCCGTGCTAAAGGGATTATTTAAAGAGCTGCAATTATATCCCTTTATCCGTTTGGAGCTGTCATCTTCGAATGGACTTGGACCGATACGGTTACTTAAACTGGATTCCGTGTTGGGATTTTGGTTTGCGCGAGTGTGTGTGCGTTTTTGTGAATGTGTGTGTGAGTAGCGGGGGGGGGGGGGGTGTTGGTGGGGGGGAGCGGTAGTGCAGCGGTTAGCGCGCTGCACTACGAACCCGGCAAGCGGAGTTTGATTCCCATTCGCGGTCAACACCAGTAATGGTTATCTGGACCGGTCATGGGCCTCCCCTAGGTCGACTCAGCTTCAAACGAACACCTGGGTTGCGGTGTTGTAAACGTCGCCACTCGGGGAGACAAAGACGGCCGGGCGTGGTGCTGGCCACCCACCCCCTCGATGTACCGTTCCGGCCTTCATTAGGTGTTCGCTCACAGCACTTGCCCCAACAGTCTGCTAAGGCTATACAGGGGGATCTTTGTCTGTGGTGTTGGTGGTAATGCGCACCCGCTCTATAAGCCAGCCAAACTTCAACGGATTCCCTGCTTCGACATCAGTGGTGAGAGATTTCTGAGACTGTCCTGGGTCTACCCGTACGATTGGGGTGCCTGGCGTTGTATTTCAACATCAGCACTGGGCAGACAAAGGCGACCGGCCGTGGTGCTGGCATCCCCTCTTGCGCTGTGTTGGTCTTCTGACTTCACTTTACTCTGAATATTTCCCGGGTCGCTGGTAGACTGGTAGCCACAGACGTAACATTAGCTATCCTGGATGTGGTGTGTCGGATGCAGACTTTTTTTTTTACTGACCCATTTGGATCCAGCTGAAATAGAATCTTGGTCTTAGTCGGTGCTGGCTAATAGCGCTTGGCCACACAGTCTGTCGGGCTGAATGGAGGATCTTTGTGCGTCGCAGTTTCAACTTGGACTCAATCCCTGGCCATTATGCACGTTGGCAACAGATATTTCATTTGGCTCCGATGTTTGCCGGATAGAGCCCATTGGGTCAAATGCTGTTAGTGAGCACCTATTAAAGCCAGCATGGTACACAAATCACGGGGTAATGGCTGGTTAGGCCAGGACCACACAAAGCCATACCGATGTTGTTGTTGCTGTTGTTGTTTTTTACACAGCAACGGAAACAGTACACGTACTCATTTAAGGCCGAGTCGACTGAGAGGAGGGCCAAGATCTTTTCAGACAAACCCTTGCCACTGAATGTGCCCATGGCTGGGAATTGAACCCAAGTCACTTGGATTGCAGTGCTGGCAAGTGCTGTTCGCGAGTAGCACCTATGAAGGCCGGCACGGCACACGCGTGGGTGTGTGGCCAGCACCACGCCCGGCCGCCTTTGTCTCCCTCCGTGGCGGTTCAGATAATCGTCACTGGTGTTGGCCGTGAGCAGGAATCGAACTCGGGTGGCCGGCTTCGTAGCGTGGCGCAGTGAAGCCGACCGCTGTAAAAACACAGAAACAGATCCCCCGTAAACCCTTAACAGACGTTTTGGGGCCAGTGATGTTAGCGAGTAGCACCTACCTAACCGCTGCACCACCGCACACACACAGGTCTACTACCCCCCTAAAACCAGCGCCCCCCCCCCCCCCCCGCCGAACCCCCATGTACCCCCCCCCCCCCTCCTTGCACTAACAAGCCGAGATTCCGCTGTGGCAGTGATTATGTGGTGCGTTTTACGAGGCAGACGGAAGCGATGGAGACACAGACGCCCATATATCCACAAGCCACTGCGTAGACCCCCCTCACCCACCCACCCAACCACCATCCCGCACGGTCCACGTCCTTCATTCAATTATCCGCGCGGACCTCACACCACCCAAACAGCCACAGACTCCCGTTACCTCCTCATCCTCCTCCTCCTCCTCCCCTTGGGCTCGCGCACATGACACATTTATGAAAGGAGGCAAGCTTAGGTGCCTTGCCGGGATCGACGCGCATTAAAAAACTAAATAAAGAATCTTGATTTGAAGCTTTCGTGACTGCAGGAATCCATTCTTTTTGGTTATTTCGGTAAAATCACGTAGGTATAAAATGAAATAAAATAGAACACGACGTTTCGGGCGCAACACAAGCATGGTCTGCTGCAGCAGCAGACCAATCTTTCCAACCTGATGACGGACGCTTGTGTTGCGCCCGAAACGTCGTGATCTATTTTATTTTATACCTACGTGACTTTACCGAAAGAACCAAAGAGTATTAAAAAAAATAATCAACGCGTCGGCGGAGCGAGCGGCTTGCGAGTTTCGCCCACCCACGCGCGTGGCTTCTTTGGTTCGTCCGTCGTCACGGCAGGGGCAGTCTCGTAACTAGCGGTGTGGGGGGAAGGGGGGAGGCCTTGCCCCCCCCACACCCCACAGCCCCCCCCCCCCACCTCTCCAGGTGGGCAAGCTACGAGTTGGGGGGGCCCCCGTTGACAAGCACCACGAGATATGTTTTCGACGGCCATTTTTGCCCCGACAGCGTTAAATGTTCGAGACCGTGAGTGAAATGATGATGCGGTTAGGCAAGATACTGGCCTGTGTGCGAGACGAAATCCTAATATTGTGGCCCCTCCTGACCGATTGTCGCACCTCCTGAGCTGATAATAATCTAGTGCGCCTTTTGGCGTCATCTGGTCCAACCCATGTGAGACTAGGCTCTAAGGAAAGCTGTCTCGGGTGTGGACCAATCAACTTCAAGGACAGTGCCCATTATCATAGTTATGTTTTTTGTTTGCATTCCGACTGCTGATATTGTGGTCTATGCAAACATGACTCCTTGTAAAAAAAAGGTGTCAGTTTTATTGCCAGATAAAAGGGTAAAAAACCAATTATCATATTTTTTTACTGGCAAATGAGGTTCCAATGGTGGAATAATCTAGTTACTACGCCACTGTGCAGGGGATCTTGCGGGCAGCGGGCATCCTTTGCCCCCAGAGTGACGATGATAATGTGTATGTGATTATGTACACAGCATGTTACGTATACGTTGTGTTAAGCGATTCCGAGACGACTTCATTGATGTGAAGTGCGCTCTGCGGTTAAAATCAAAGATACGCGGGTCTCAAATATGTCACCCCCCAAATATTAATGTGCGTTTGTCCGTCGGCCTATGGACCCACCAGACCAACTTTATCAAGCAGCATTTGTTTCAGCAAGCAAGCTCCGCACCGGTTTCTGCTGGATTACCAGACGCTATTGACGATAGAACGCCATGTGAACATATATGACTTCCGTTCAATGAACATATTTCATTGATGATGGCAATGATGACGCTGCTGATGACGAAAGGGGGCTTTCAGGGTATTTGAGCGACAAAGAGGAACACGTGGGAATAGGTTTTCCACTTTTTTTCTGGCAACAAAACAGCTGTGTTAAGTTGCTAAAACACCAAACTGAAACCTTTTACAAAGAATCATGTCCTGCAAAAAAGAAATTAAAATTAATAAAAAAAATCACGACGTTTCGGAGGCAACACAAGTCTCCGTCATCAGGTGGGACCGTCTTGTGTTGCCTCCGAAACGTCGTGATTTTTATTATTTTATTTGTATTCATTTTTATTTCATTTTTTACCTACGTGACTTTACCGAAAAAAATAATAGTATGAATCCTTGCAGTCACGAAAGCTTCAAATCTAGCATCATGCCTGCATTAACCACAATACTTGTGGCCAGAATGCAACAAAAAACGTACTCTGATAATATATGCATTGTCTTCTAAACGGATTGGTCTACACCAGAGACAGCTTTCTTTCGAGCCTAGTCTCAAACGGTGTTAGACCAGAAGACGCCAAAAAGCGTTTATTTATACTGCAGGAGGATTCGATGAGCTTGCAAAGGAGATCCCATGATGAAGGAACACGTGGATTAGAGAACAGGCGCAGATTGAAGACTGTTACAAAGTGGGCTTGGGCTTTCACCCTTTGCTCGGAGGGGCGATTGCCCTTGAGGAGTGACTCCCTTCTTGTCGTACGGCTGACGATGTAGATGCAGAGCAACGATTACAATTTCATATTCAGAAGGTCGAGCCTAGGCAGATACCCGCGTCACGGGCAGCGGAAGTAGTGTATCACCGCTGTGATGTCTCCTGCGTATTTGTGGATCGGGGCATTGCGTCGTTACACTTTGCAACGGTCTGTTCTGGATGACCCACAGTCGCACACTGCCGGAGAGGTTTTTTAATTTTCCATTTGTGCATCGAGTATCCGCATCTACTGCCATGGTCTGTCCAGTGGATGAGATTTTAGGGTTGGACCGTGAGCTTCGTGGAAGATCAAAACCCACGGGGGGGTCTTCTTCGTTGGGTCTTTCACGACGAGTGACTGAGTGGCAGCCAAGGAATGGAACGCGTCCAGGTAGACGACCACCGAGGAGAAGGAGTGATGACATCAGGTACATCCGATGAGCACGGTTGGTTACGTACGGTGCGAAAGAAGCTCAACATACGTGTGCAGGAGACTGGGTGGAGCGTTGCATTGGTGTGGCCTTCGCCCAGCAGTGGATTAACCGTGGCTGATGATGATGATCTTATTTTATTTATGATTGGGTATTTAATTGTGTGGTTGTGTTAGGCCATGAACCTCCTCGACCTTCATAGGCGCTCGCTAACATCACTTGCCCCAACAGTCTATTAAAGTCTATACGGGCGATATCTGCGTTTCTGTGAAGTCGTGAACAACAGCTGATCACGGAAGTGCGGCTCGCGTGCTGCCGGTCGTATCACGCAGGGCCGGATCAAGGCACGGGGCCTTTAGAGGCTGCAGCCCAGGGGCCTCCGTCAGCTGGAGGGCCTGCAGAGATTTAAGTGAAAAGTTATTTCGTTTGTGAATGCCGAATTTTATTTGTTGTTAGCCTTGCAACAATACATTTTATTTTTCTCTAACTTTGTTTTACTTTTGAAAATATTACTGGGGGCCTCACAGTACCTGTAGCCCCGGGGTCTACACAACATCTTAATCCGGCTCTGGTACCACGTCGCGTGTTACTGTGGTGGCCTAAATCATCACCACCATCAGCCATGGTCAATCCACTGCTGGACTAAGGCCCCCAAGTGAACGCCAACTCTCACGATCCCTTGATGTAACATGACCTAAATAGGCGGTCCCTAACAATTCATTTTCTGCGAATTGTCGACCCTGAACTGGGAGAGAGAGCTTTTTTTTGTTGTTGTTGGCAAGATGAAGTGAACGTGGCCACGTCATTCAGCGGGTGGATTCACGTCACTGTTTTCTTTTGCTATCCTGTCAATTATTCGGTAGATTATGCACCTCCTGGAGCTACTGATGGAATGCGATATGTACAACATTTTCTCGTTGAAGATACGGCTCATTACACGGTTGGGACAATTTAAAGGCCCCCTCCCCCACCCCTGGAATTTTATTGGACACATGGGAGGCAGTGGTGGTAGACATTACTGTGAATTCCATGAGCATATCTATACACACACACATACACTACTGCATATTGCACCGCGTTATCAACACCACGAACTGAGTTCGATTCCCAGCCATGGCTAAGATCTGTGTGCTAATGTGATCTGAACTGATGCTACCCCCCCCCCCCATTCCCATGCCTTCACCAACCCAAACTAACCAGCGTGGTGAAGTATGGTCAAAGAACCACCACCACGTCCCTGAACAGCGTGGGGAGGACCCTGATCTCGCAGTGGAATGACAACAATGGCTTTGGGGAAAAAAGACGGCGATAGGATTATAAATACCCCGCTGATGACGAATGAAAGGCCACCACCCTTCCCCCCCTTTGCTTGATCCTCTACAAGCCGAGTTATTGTCGTGAAAGCGATGGGCGCCCCCCCCCCCCCCCCCACTCTCGTATGTTATGAAGAGGTGGGAGAGTTACATCAATCAATACTCGCGTGTGAGATTTGCGGGAAGAGGCGCAGAGGCTTTTCGATTTAAAAAAATGTGTTTTGTCAACGCGGTAGGGTGACGATTTTGAGTTTTTTTTTTGCTGTCTGTTATTTCATCTCATTCTTATCTTAACGGAATATATATAGCGCCTTAAGCATGGTACAACGTGTGTTTTTGTGTGAACGTGATGGTGGAGATGAGGTGTATGAAATCGATAAGAGGAAGCAATGTGTGGCAAATCTGTGATGAGGATGATGATGAGTGAATTTAGCGAAAGCGAAATTGATGACAGTAGATGATAATTAATGGATTAGCAGGGTGTCTATAAACGGATCACCCTGGTTTTTTTATTCGATTAGTAAGTAATAATAATGATGATATAAAAATAATGTTCACTCACAATGTGCTTGCCACAATATCTCGGAGGCGCGATTGTCCGCGTTTCTAGACAGTCACCGCTGCTTGCATGGGGCCAATGTTTTGCCTGATCCCCTTTCAACATTTTCCCCTTTCATATTCTATTTTCAAATCATGGTTGTTGTTTTTTCTCTGTTTCTCTCCCTTCGAACTCTTCTTTGGCCAATGCTCTGATTCAAGCCCCCCAAGGGGTTCCCCGCTAACAGAATCACAGGGAAGAGTCTCTTTACTTAAACAACGCGTAGCCACACAGAGCGAATATTTAGGACTGCTTTTTGTGTTTAGTTTGTTGTCCTTCCCCCGCACCTCCGACTCAGACGGTTGGCTACATACCATGCGTAGGAAGATCAACATACATAAACTAAACTATTTAAACTAAACTTTATTTTTTTACAAAGTAAGGCCCACTGAGCTATATAGCTCTTTTTCAGAAGCGACCTGGCCACAAATGATAGCGCACTGCAGTAGCTTAGCATGTGGAAACCTATAGCAGCTAAACGCTCTTAACGCACCATGCTTCTAAATGTGGAGGGAAAACCCGCGGAGGACCCGGAGAAACATCCACGCGACCACGGGGAGACCATTCAAACTCCAATTATACAGCAGGCGTCAGGGTCTGGAACGAACCCACGACCTCCCGTATATCAGGCGAGGTAGTTAACATCTACATATGGAGGGGGAGGGCTCACACACGGGCTGTATCCCGCGAGCATCAATAACCATATCCAGATGTTCCGTGCCTTTTGCCGGCGTGGGTTTTTTTTTATTATATCTATTGTCCAGGCAAGCGTGATATAAAACATAATAAAATAATTATCACGACGTTTCGGGGTGTTTCATTCAGACGCTGTCTTCCCGACAGACCTGTTTTTCACCTGAGGACGACTGCTTGCGTTGTGGCCGAAACTTCGTGAGAATTATTTTATTATATTCTATTTTTATTATTTTATTATTTCCCTTCTACGTGACTTTGCCGAAAGAACCAAGAAGATGAATCCCTGCAGTCACGAAAGCTTTAAATCGAAATTTAAGCGTAATATATTTTCGATAAATGTTCCTTAATTGGCATTCTCCGTGTGTGCCTACGAATGCGCGCAGCGAGTATCCGCAGCTATAGCGAGAGTGATACTTGATGCGGTGTGCCGGGTGCGGACATATTTCCTGGGTCGCCAAGCCGGACACAGGGTTCAAATGAAGCCCTGCACGTATACTGCTAAATTAAAAATAGGTGAAAAATCATTTCTGTTGTTGTCAGCACCTTGGTCAATCTAAAATAAGATACTGAACAGACACACCGCATATCTAAACCGTACATCATAGCCAGGACTAACCTTGAGAAAAAACAGACTCCTGCATTCATAGGCTGTTCAGAAGAATAAGAATAAATAATAATGTACAGGTCGATCCACTGCTGGATAAAGGCCTCCCACACGTCGATCGTACACAGTACACACACAGTACACACACACAGTACAGGAAGTGTACACACAGTGTATACACAGTACACACACACACAGTGTACATACAGTACACACACAGTGTACACACACACGTAGTACAGGAAGTGTACACACAGTGTATACACAGTACACACACACACAGTGTACACACAGTACACACACAGTGTACACACACACACACACAGTACAGGAAGTGTACACACAGTACACACACAGTACACACACAGTACACACACAGTACACACACACACAGTAAACACAGTGTACACACAGTACACACACAGAACACACACAGTACACACACAGTGTACACACACACACAGTACAGGAAGTGTACACACAGTACACACACAGTGTACACACACACACAGTACAGGAAGTGTACACACAGTGGCATGAACGGTTGGGGCTTGTGGCCAGCCCCGTGCTTATCCAACCGGCGCCAATCACCGCGGTTCTGTTCGCCAGCACCTATTAAGGAGACCCCGCCCGGCCGCCTTTGTCTCCAAAGTGCTGTTGTGTACGCATCACACAAGGTCCTCGTTTAAGCGCGTGTTCACCTTTCGAGGGGGTCCAGAACACACGCAAAGGCAAACACGCAGAGCTGTCGTGCCCGGTGCTGTGGCTAAGAACCACGCCCGGCCGCCTTTGTCTCCCGCCGAATCAACCTAGAGGAGGTTCCAGGGCTCGCTCATATTATCGCCACTGATGTTTAACAATGGACGGGGATCATCGATCTCGCAGCACGTTCACCACCGCAAGGGCTGCGTGTCAATGCCGTAATTATAATATATATTGGAAGGGACACGTGCTCAAAATGTTCCCCCCCCCCCCCCCAATATATTGCTATAAAAGAGATTTTTGTGTATATGATTGTGGATTATGGTTGTACTTTATTAATCCCTAATCTCTGCCATTACATACAATGAAACAAGAGAAGGTAAAAAAGTTAAAACAGAGCAATGTAATACAATACACTATTAGGCATTATTGTAAAAATAAATAAAAAGTGCATCCTATGTGTGAGTGAAGTTTTTTTATATTTTAGGCAAGGTAATGGCAAGAATTTCGTTTTCAAATTCAGATTTATTCTTTTTCTTGGGGGGGGACCCCCACACCCCCTGGAAGATTTGCCCCCCCCCCCTAATGTTGACTCCATGGCTACTTCCTTGCTGTGTGTGGTTAATGCAGACACGCTTCCTTGCAAAAAAATTTCTAGTTGGCATTTGAACATCTTAACACCTACTGGGTTTTTTTCTTTTTCTTTTTCATATTTTGTTTTATTGTCTGCCAACAAACAATAAGACACAATGGTACAAACAATCAAATATATATATACTGTCATTATGCATGTGCCACTTTGCATCCTGTGTCTATGATGCGCTTCGTAGACGAATTGGCTAACGCGAGCTAATCACATTTGCATGTCATGAATAGTTAATCGTGAATAGCTAATCACTAATTCTTATCTCCACATCAGAGCCCACGCGACAATAACGACGATATATGGATTTATGATGATGGTGATATTTGATTTAAGGATAAATTGATAGGATGATGATGATGATGTGCATGCTTCGTGCTGATGAGCATGAATCATTTACTCGTGACTTTCATCGTGATGGTGCCTTGAATTATTGATACATTGGCTGGACGATGATGGTTTGAATTACTCGCTGGGCTGAGTGCTCGGATTATAAGTAAAGGCGCGCCCCAAAATAGCGTGGCCAGGTGTCAATAAAGATGCAAATAGTCTAAACATAATCTGGTCGCTCTCTCACACACACACACATCGGATTATAAGACTCCACCATCCATACTTGTGGTTGAGAAAATAAAAAGTGCGTCATAATCTGGAGAATACGGTAATCCTCCGTCATCGATTCTGCCCTCCACCGGTCGCGAAGTTCATCTCAACATCCACCAGAAACAAATATATACCAAAATCTTAATTGTTAGTGGCATCTGGATATACGTGTTGGTGGATAGGCACAGTAACTTGGTTAAAGTCACTAATTGCACAATAATGAGCCTCCAACCCAGTCACTGGAACAAGAGTGGGCTGATGCCAGTAGCCCTTCCAGCCCCACAGACTCCACCTGTCCCACCGACCCGTGCTGCCCTACCTCTTCCAAAGGCCCCATCTGCCCCACCTGCCCTACCGGCCCCACAGGCAACACAAGCCCCACCTGCCCCACCTGCCCTTCCTGTCCCACCACCCCCACAGGCCATCTGTGTTGAGCCATCTGCAACGACAGCCACACAAACCGGCCAGAAATAGAGGTAGCGTTCAACAGATTTGAGAAAGAGAAAAAAAACACAATTTTAATTTTTTTAGCCGAGGGATACCTTTTATATACGCAGCACCGAACAATGTTTCAATGAATTTCGAATTAAAGCTTTCGTGACTGCAGGGATTCATCTTCTTGGTTCTTTCGGTAAAGTCACGTAGAATGGAAATAATAAAATAATAAAAATAAAACAATAAAATAATGACACGTGTCATTCAGACCTGTTCTTCACCTGAGGACGGCTGCTTGCGTTGTGGCCGAAACGTCGTGAGAATTTATTTTTATTATGTTTTATTTTTATTATTTTATTATTTCCATTCTACGTGACTTTACCGAAAGAACCAAGAAGAAAAATGTTTATTTGGCGTAGGGATTTTCGGCAGAAGGCACTGCCACTAGACTAACTAGACTCGAGAACAAGGTATGCCTACTCATACCCCTATAATTCGAATGAACATGTTTATAAATGTTGAATGGATAAAATAAGGCAGTGAGATTGGATGTGGCGTGGCCAAAACAATTCCCGGGAGAGCGTTCCGGACCCGTTCCATTTTAAATGTATCTCTGAGCGTCAGAGACATAGATCCACTTGCATGAACAACGGCTTGGTTCAGATTAATATTTTTTTCTTCATTTATACATCTACACCGCACCACTTGGTCAATCCACTGCTGGATGAGGTTCTCCCCAAGCCACGTGGACCGTGGGTGAAAATTTGGCCATACTTCACCACGCTGGCGAGTACTTGTTGGATTGAAGCGATCTCATTGGCTGTGCTGAATCCATGTATTCTGGGTAGAAAATAATCCGTGCGAAAACGTGGGTCCGGTCTTCAGATTAATCGGCCGGTAATCGTACAGGTATAAATAGTTTAAGTGGAAGCGGAATTTTTTTTGTAATTTAAAATCTAGCGGCGTATTTCACGTGCAAATCTTGAAAACGGTCATTAAGGACACAGTTAATGAGCCGTATTAACAATGAGGATCGCTGCTGTTAATCCTGGGCTTCTAATGGCGCGTGTAACATTGCGGCTATTTAAATAATGTATTGGGAGACTTTCTCCAATCCAATATTCAAGAAAATAAATATTTTTAACCTTGCCGTGAATAACTTTCGCGAAATCCTGTCCTCCTTATCTGACTCGGCAATTTAATATCGTGTAAATTTCCTCGTTTAATAATCTTGGTGTGACCGTAGGGGAAAAAATGTTTTACCTCCTGTCAGCGTCAACTCAGCAAGCACTGCATTTGTAAACGCAAAAAAACAAACGCATTTTTTGACGTATAATAATTATCAGTACAACGACTCCTGCAGCGCTGTGACAGCCCCTTACAAGGACAGCGAGACGTGTTGGCGTGTTCACGGGACGCTTCGTTCAAAAGTCAAAAAAGTCGTTGGCTCCCCGACGCCCCCCCCCCCGCCCCCCCCCCCCCCCCCAAAAAAAGCAATCGTCAAAAGGTGGCTCATTTCCTTTTTTTATGGCTCTCAGCCAGTGGTGAAAATTCCACATTCCTATGGCTGGGCCGAGTTACTACAAAGGGCAAGCGTTGTTGACTTGCCACGAAGTGGTACTTCGTTTATTGTACCCTCAGGGACGAGGGGTCCGGTCGACTGAGATTTGAACTCTTGACCCTTTGAGTAAACATCGGGCAGCCCTTTTTGCCAGTCCACTGCTGGATGAAGGCTGCCCCGGGCCATGTGTGTGGGCTATTCGCCCATACGTCATGCTGGATTAAACGTTAGGCCTATTATACCCAAGTGTGTATACAGTACATAACAAAGCCTAGTTCTCAGCTTTTAAGCAGTGTTTGTTCATAGCGATGGTGATGAAGTATATATACTTACAATTTCAGATTAGATTTACTTTAAACCATAACTGCACCAAATCCCTTAACTATATATTTTTATTAACTGCCAATCAGGGCTGTAGATGGATGGAGGGGATCGTTTGCCCCAGGTCTCAGAATCGAGGGGGCCTCAGGGCAGAGGGACCATCAGAAAGGGGTGAGAGGGCCTCAAAGGAGGCCTCCTGGCATTTTTGCCCCAGGCCTTCAAAAAACCTTTCAGTGGCCCTGTATGCAATGGGCTTTGCCTGCTTTATATCGGAAGGTTAATTTCTTGTTTCACTGATGATGGAGGTGGTATATTTGTACGTATTTGGCACAGGAAATAAAAGCAATGTACAAATATGAACTGATCCTCTCCAATATGTAAATGGAACTAATGTATGGGGAGGTAGATGGTTGAATTTGTGGGTGGGCGTGCGGATGGCTAGTTGGATGACCGGGTGGGTGTATGGTTGGTTGGTTGAATTGGTGGATGGGTGGATGAATGGTTGGAAGACTGGTTGCTGGTATGAGTGACTATATGGATGCTTGGATGAGTGGTTAGAAGGCTAGTTTGTGGGATGGGTGGGTGTGTAATTATGTTGCTGGTTGAATGAACAACTGGTTAGATTGGGTGGATGAGTTTGTGGATGTTGGGTTTGGACGTCTGGTCTCTGGCTTTCTTCACGGATGAGTTCACCCCCTGGTTCTGTCAAATCCTTTATCTCATCAGTCATCACGTCTGGCTGTGCTCCCCATGCCCAGCTGTCAAACTCCATGTGGTCACGGAACAGAGCCAAGCGGAGAGGTTTTAATCCAGCAGTCAATTGGCAAAGGACTGGACGTTATACATTTTTATTATATATTTTTCAGCCATCATCATCATCGCAACAGCCTTGTTACAATTTAATGATACAACTAGCCATTGTCTCTCCACTGCTGGATGAAGGCCTTCCACTGTGTAATATGTACACTGCATTGTACAGTCTAGGGGGGTGGGGGGTGTCGCTATAATATCTCCGGCTTGTTTTGCCCACATCGAGCGATCGGGTGGAAACATGGGCAGATGGCGCCCGCGAATACCGACCTGTGGGTGCAATGTAGAATCAAACGCAAGTGTCAGTGTAGCACTCGTGCCCGTTCGGCAGCCCGTGTGCTGTCTTGTCACCCTCTCAGCTCAGGGTCGCGGCCCATTGCGGAGGGGTTCCAACCTGCCGTGATCTTCAGCGTCCAGCTGCTCGCATTGTTCCACCAGACGACCCTTCCTCTTCTCCTCTTCCTTTTTACACTCACGATCTGACAAAGATTGTTTGATTGATAGAAATATGTATAACACCGCATACGCCAACCTTCCCGACTCGACAGATTTCCCAGTGAGCTCTGCTTGCCTCCCGGTGGGTTAGTTACATCGCAGGGTCTTGAAAGATGACAAGGGCTCAAGGGAAGCCTTCACGGCTGACGACGATGATGTTGAACCACTCTATCTCAATACAGGACCTCTAAATTCTTTGTCTGCACGTATGTTGAAATTATCTCGCACCGTACGTAGCCAACCATGCGAATCAGCTCGCTCTCTCCTTATCCTTTACCACACATCGATTCTTCACATCCCACTTGCATATTGCACTACAAAGACAAAGATCCCCCGTATAGGCTTAACAGACTTTTGGGGCAAGTGCTGTTCGCGAGCACCTCCGCAGGCTGGCACGGCACGCGAGGGGGTGGGTGGCCAGCAACCACGCACCGTCCGTCTTTGTCTCCCCACCCAGTGGCGATGTTTGCACACCAGGTACTCATTTTCTGAGGCTGAGTCGACCTAGGGGAGGCCCGGAGATCGGTTCCGATAATCGTCATTGGTGTTTGCCGTGAGCGGGAATCAAACCCCGCAGCGCCGCACCACCGCTCCCCACATAAGCGCAGCACGTACATACACTGCGGTACATAGACATGCACACGGACAAAGACAAAGATCCCCCGTATAGCCTTAACAGACTGTAGGGGCAAGTGCTGTTAGCTAGCACCTATGAAGGCCGGAACGGTACACGAGGGGGTGGGTAGGCCAGCACCACGCCCGACCGCCTTTGTCTCCCCAGTGGCGATGTTTACACACCGCACCAGGTACTCATTTAAGGCTGAGTCGACCTAGGGGAGGCCCAGGACCGGTTCAGATAATCGTCACTGGTGTTGGCCGTGAGCGGGAATCGAACCCGGGTCGCCAGGTTCATAGCGCAGCGCTCTAACCGCTACACCACCGCTCCCCACATAAACGCAGCACGTGCATACACTGCGGTACACAGACATGTACACGGACACACACAGCACGACACGTACGCGTCCGCTGCAATGACGGGCGAGCAGGCGTGACGGCTGGCGTGCGGGGAGGAGAATGCCCGATTCCATCAGCGTCGTGGTGTTAACGGCGGTTATTGATGTGGCGCGCGAGGTCGATGGGACGCCTGCTTTGTATTCAAGGGAAGGAACCTGCATTCATTCACTCACACGGGGCGAGGAGGGAGGGGATATAACGAACGATCGAGGGACGAGCGTTCACGTTCAGGCGGCAGTAGGTATACAGGAGATGACAAATAAATTCGGACTAAACATCATAGGTGATGGAATAAACGGCGTCTATTTCGTTTTTTTTTTTACTGCCTCCCGTATTTTCTAACAATACAGTCTGACTGTACGTTTCCGTTGTCACCACGACATTCCATAGTGACCCATTCCTTGTCATATTTAATTCATTATATTTACGTTAAACCCAAGTTTAAGATTGTGTTTATTTATTTTTAAAACGGCTGCCCGCAAGGGGGCTATTGGGGGGGGGGGAAGCCACAGGGCCACTCCCATAATAGAGGTTAATATTTGGGTAAATATATCAATGTGTCGTTAGACCCGCCACCACCCGACGCGGCCAATTAGTAAGGTTTGTCACGGACACAGAACGTGACAATTCGTTACTCGTACCGCAACAACAACACTGGTGTGTTGGAGAGCAAAGCCACAACAACATTTACCACCCGAGTACAGAGAGCCACTTGCAAGGCTTGCCGACCGCTGGGTCCGCGTGAGAACCCCGTGACAGCATCCCCGCACGCCAACTTTCTAAAACGGTAGCAGGCAGGCTGCTGTTTGTGGCCGCCTATGAATAGCTGGCATGGTCTCGCGCTGCTGCTGCTGTGCCCAGAGCCGTGTCAACCCGTAGGGGAGCAGTAGTTTAGTGGTTAGCGCGCTGCACTACGAACCTGGCGACCCGGGTTCGATTCTCGCTCACGGCAAACACCAGTGACGATTATCTGAACCGGTCCTGGGCCTCCCCTAGGTCGACTCAGCCTCAAATGAGTACCTAGTGCGGTATGTAAACATCGCCGACAGGGAGACAAAGGCGGGTCGGGCGTGGCGCTGGCCACCCACCCCCGCGTGTCCCGTTCCGGCCTTCATAGGTGCTCGCTAACAGCACTTGCCCCTACAGTCTGTTAAGGCTATACGGGGGATCTTTGTCTTTGTGTCAACCCGTGCCGATCGATGGGCGTGCGGCCGTGGAGATGGCAGCCACGAACATTTGGCCCCGTGCGCGGGCCTTCGTTGGATCATGATTATTATTACAACGAGGGATCGTGAGTGGGAGGCCTTCATCCAGCAGTGGAAAAGAAACAAGGCTGGTGAAGGCGATGCAGCAAACAATGCATGGATTAATGGACTGTTTAAACGGTGGGGGGGGGGGGTTTGTCCCACGATGTATGTGCCACATTGTGTTCATGTAACAATTGTTGAGTATTTACGCACTTTATTTTTGTTGTTGCAAATGATGGGGCAAATGTAGCGCCAAATATTAAACAAATTGGGCAAAACAATGCCAACGAGAGAGTGAAATGGGCAATACTCAGCGCTTCATTTCAATCGAAACAGTCCGCAACTCCGCTCCGGAAATGAAATCTGCACGCCACATCCATCTCACCCATCGTCCTCATAAGGTTCTAGAAATATCGGTAAGATAATGGAACATATCATACGTGTCGGTGTACCTTGCACTCTCATGCCGATCATCCCGGCTCCATGCTAACCTCGGAGCCTTTCGTAAAACTGCATATCGAGTGAGAAATTAAAACTCACAAGTGCAGCGATCATTATTGGACGGCAAATGTGTGAGTGGCGGTCACATGCGCCGGTGTGTTGTCGATGGCGTAGCGTCTAAAGCAGCAGTTCTTCACTCACTTTCAGAGACGGTTGTGCCACGAAACATCGTCAGTGTGAGTGCCGCCACACATTTGAAACCATGGGGTGGGTGGGGGTTTGACAGCACGATGACGACGATGATGATGGGGGTGGTGGTGGTGGTGGTGGTGTTTTCACCTTCTGTCTATTGTCGGAGGGCCGCACTAAAGGCCACCAGGGGCCGCCAGGGCCCCGCGGGCCTTACAACGAAGAACGCCGCACGAATGGCTCCACGTTTTCATCTCCCTCGGCCTCTGCGCTAAAGCATTCGGGCGCAGTGCGGTTGTAGATATCGAGAGTGCAGGCTGTTGAACTGCGCCCGAGCCCCCCCTCCCCCCCCCCTGAGATACGTGTATGCCTGTACTGTATGTTGAACTTCTTTCGCACCGTACGTAGCCAAGCGTGCTAATCGAAGGTGCGGGGCTGGGGAAGGACAACAAACTAAAACGCACACACCGGGTGAAATGCCACGGGGCATTGTGGGCATTGCCCTCGGCGTGTGTTGCGTCGTCTTGTTTCGTGTGGCTCCATCAAGACCCCCCCCTCTGCCTCTCTCTGTTTAACACGTGGTAGACTTTCGCGAACAATATCATCCATAATATAGCGAGGGTTTTTTTTTCTGGGGTGGGGGGGGGGGGTCGCGTAAATTTAAATGTGTCGTTAAACCCGCCACCACACGACACAGCCAATGAGTAAGATTCGTCACGTAAACAGAACTCGCACGAGGCTAGTTGAACTTACTGGCGAAACGTCGTACTCGGATTGTGAATGTTGTGGATTTGCTCTCCAACACACCGGTTAGTGCTGTACCGGTGGCGAAGTGGCGCGTTCTGTTTACGTGAGATCTTTCTTTCTCTCTCGCTCTCTGCCGTGTCTTCATCCCACGTTCTTCTCGTGCAAGAGACCAGGTACGGTGTCTCAATGTTCTCTCACCTGGCTATACATACTGGATACACAGTACTATATATATATACACAAACACTGTTGTAGTAGTAATAAGATTATAATGCCATGTATTTGTCCAGGAAAGCTTCACTGACGCCGCCAAACCTCCGATTAGCACGGTTGGGTTACGTACGGTGCGAAAGAAGTTCAACGTACATACAGTAGTTTCGTTGAGGAGGATCCCACACTGGGATGTTTTCCAGTTCCTTATTCGTACCGACTCAAATAGCCATCGATGCGTCTACATACTCGCACACGTACCCACCTAAATACAACCCATCCACCTACCTACTCATGTATCTACCTACTCACCTACCCACCCACCTACCTACCCACCTACTCACCTACCCACTCACCTACTCACCCACCTACTCACCTACCCACTCACCTACGCACTTACCCACCCACCTACTCACCTACATACTTATCTATCCACCTACTCACCTACCCACCTACTCACCTACCCACCCACCTACTCACCTACCCACCCACCCACCTACCCACCCACCTACTCACATACCCACCCACCTACTCACCTATCAACCCACCTACTCACCGACCCTACTTACCTATCCACCTACTCACCTACCCACCCACCTACCTACCCACCTACTCATCTACCCACCCACCGACTCACCTATCCATCCACCTACTCACCTACCCATCTACCCACTCACCTACACCAACCTCCCTCTCTACTCCACAAGTACCTTGGCTTGACAGAACGTAGGAACCCCATTCGAAACCACACCGACTACTCAAAAATATTCCCTTCGGGTTCTGAGCACGGCACGTCTATTGTAATGCTCCAAGAGTGAACTGATTGCCTTTCGCACTCCTAAGTGAATACACCTCTGATGTCGTGACAGTCCTGTGGTGGTTATGGGATTCTGTTTTGTTGACAGGAGGCCCCACTCCCCCCTCCCTCCCCATCTCCCCCACGTCCTCCCCTTCCCTCCCCCTCTCCTCTCCCTCCCAGGGTCTGTTTGTATTTATCGCAGCGTGGACACGGGCAATAATTTCAAGGGTCCGTTATGCAACAATGCACGTTGGGAGAGAGAGAGAGAGCTTTTCCCCCTCGAACTGACAATCGTTGCTTGTGCTTCCGAGCCTGTTTGCAAAATCGTGCAGAGAGAGATGCAAAGTGAAAGATAGAGGCGCAGCCCTGCAATAGCCTCGCTCAGGCGACTGGTGGGCGAGAGTGGCCTCCGTTAGAGGGGGAGCTCAATAGAGAGAGCCCCGCCCCCTCCCCCCGTTGCGAGAGTGGTATTTGGTCTAATCTTCCACGCTGAACCAGTATGTCTTGGAAGAAAGAGGTGGGAGTTAGCCGCACTTTACACCACAGACCCGTTCACCGCGTACACGTGCTGTGTTATGTAAAGGCGCAGCAGTGATTCATAGTTGGTGTACCCTCCACCACCCGACACGGCTCTGAACGAATCAAGTTGTCACGTGGTGAGGTGGGTGGCAAAAATATGCCCTAGCAATTGATTCCTTTTTTGTTGTTGTAGTTTTTCAGCAACACCGTTTAGGTTGAAAAGCGAGCAATAATAACAAAAAAATTAAAACCTTGCCACGTGTTTTTTTTGGTTCGACGTTTCGCTGCCGACGACCGCTCTCAGCTCTCTTTTGAATGAATGCGCTCCCTCGATCCGGGTCCTTCAGGAGGCGCGCTCACTGTCGCTACCGAGAACACGACACCACAATTTCCGGCTGACTGGGTGTAATTTAAAGGGTTAAATAGTGTTTCAAGGTCAATCTATGACATGTTTTTGGTTATTTTTTTCATATACATAGGCTGTGTCTTGTATATTGTGTTGGTTATAATTGAGATTGGCTACGTACGGTGCGATAGAGGTTCAACATACACACGTAACGTTTATTGTTTATACAATCACGTCATGAGGTTAATAGTTAAGTACTGTATAATGCGGCAAATCCACCATTCCATCTATTATGATCGACGTTATTATTTCGAAAAAGATAAAGGTGCAGCACATCAATTACCTGCTCACGCCGCTGTTGACGCAAAAGGGCTTCAACTCAAGATGAGAGCCCCACCCTATCTTGGCCTACGGTGTCTTGGCCTACTTTTCCACGCTGGTAAGACACCTTGGCACAGGTGGCAGTACCCACACTTTATCCTACCAAATTCAACCTACCGATTCACTTACCGTGGCGTAACAATTGATATTGCTGAGTGGATATTGCTGGCGGGGGGGTGGATTTAAGAAATGTGCCCATTGTTTCAGCTGCCACACCGGGAGAGTGGATCAACACTGTGACTTCTGGGTTGCGGTTCCAGCGGTGACAACAATCAGCCCGCAATGCCGTACTCAGAATCAGAAAATGTATTTCATTCTAGATTTGAAGCTTTCGTGACTGCAAGGATTCATATTCTTAGGTTTTTTTCGGTGAAGTCACGTAGGTAGAAAATTAAAATTAACAAAAGTAAAATAAAAATAACATAAAAATCACGACGTTTCGGAGGCAACACAAGCTTGATGCAGCCGTCGTGCTGTGACGGTTCCACCTGAAGACGGAAGCATGTGTTGCCTCCGAAACGTCGTGATTTTTATTTTATTTTTATTTTACTTTTATTAATTTTATTTGTTTTACCTACGCGACTTTACCGAAAAAAACCTAAGAATATTTATTTCATAACGGAGGAATCTGACGAGTTATATAGCTCTTTTTCACATGACCATCACTCATCCAGCAGTGGATTGAAGACAGGGGGCTTCATTCACACATAGCTGCCGCTCTCTCCGCTAAATAGCTGCTCCTTGTCACACGAGCAGGGGAGTGCTCACTTCTGTGACCCCCCCTCCCTCGTCCCCCCCCTCCTTTTCTCAGTGCCACGGCGCTCCCAATTGATCACAATATATTCATTGCTGTATTCACTTTCCTCCCCATTAATCCATTAGGCGCACACTCAAAGCAATCCATTGTCAATGAATACAAATTACATTTTGAACCTTCAATTGTATTCATATCCCTCCTGGGGTTGTTTTTTCCCCCCTTTCTTCTCCAAAAAAACCCTGCCCATTTATTGATTGTTGGGGTGCCAGCAATTAATAGGCTTCGAAGGAGCTGCTGTCATACCAGCTGTCACGCTGTCGATGTGTCATGCACGAGTGCTAGTGTTGTACCCTGTCCTTCTAGGCTTAGGCACAACAATATCGCCTCTTTGGTAGCTACGAAGACTTATTGACATGGCACTTATTAGTTAAGAAAAAAAGAACTCAACGCGTTTGTCAATAACACTTTGTGGCCTTAAAAGGAAATATATAACAGGCGACGTTTCGGACAATAGCCCTTCTTCAGAGCACATTAATAGTCGCGAGAGATGGAGTCGATGAAAAGGCTACACCACTAAGCCTGATGAGATTTACATGCAAAGGATTTCCAAATTAACGGGTTTTAAATCCCCAAATAAGTTGCATCTGAAATGTGTGCACGGAAAGCGGGTAGAGATGAAGTCTTGCAAATGAACTCTGCGAGAGATGGAGAGAGGGACACGTGGACCCCAACTAGTTTTACTGCTGTAATTCTATCTTACCAGGTGAAGTTTGACTTTTATATTTGGGGGGGGGGGGGGGCAGGGGTTTGCTTTGTCCCCCACATTAGTCATCGCGGGTGTATAAGATTCATTCATTTAGTGTTTTATATTAATTGTTAACTAATGAAATTAATTAATAAAGGCGCCCAGTTTGGGAGGGGTACAGTGCTTATGGTGAATGCTCTCGCATCATCTTATATAAGCACTAGCTGTACTACCCGGCTTCGCCCGGGACTTGTATCTACCACGGCCGGCCGCCTTTGTCTCCCCAGTGGCGATGTTAATACGCTACAGCAGTTACTCGTTTGAGGCAGAGTCGACCTAGGGGAGGTTCAAATAATCGTCACCGGTGGTGGCCGTGAGCGGGAATCGAACTGGGTTCGCCGGGTTGGTAGCGCAGCGTAGCGTTAAGCACTACACCCACCGCTCCTCACACACCACACACGCACAGACACACACACAGACACACACACAGACACACGCAGACACACACAGACAGAGACACACAGACACACAGACAGCACGCTAACCACTACACTACCGCTCCCCACACACCACACACGCACACACACAGACACACACACAGACACACACACAGACACACACACACACACAGACACACACACACAGACACAGGCAGCACGCTAAGCACTACACTACCGTTCCCCCTACACAACACACGCGCGCGCGTCCATAGGTACACATACACGCGCTTGCTGCAGACACACACGACTTTCAGGGTGCGTACGGCAGTAAACGACTGAAATAATAAAGCGGCAATGCTGTGTAAGGAACGCCTTAGACCCGCATTACACATTTGTGTAATGCGAGCGTAAACACACAAACACACACAAACACATACACAATACACACACACATACATGCAGACACACAGACAGACACATAACACACATACATACACACACATACAAACACAGAAACACATACACACACATACATAGACACACACATACATACACACAAACACATCCACAGACGTACATACACACATACATACAGGCACGCAGACATACACATAAACACATACAAAAAAACCCACATACATACACACACACATACATACACACAAACACATGCACACACATACATACACACATGCATACAGACACACAGACATACACATAAACACATACACACATACACATGACCCGGCTTCGCCCGGGACTTGGATCCACCACGCCCGGCCGCCTTTGTCTCCCCAGTGCCGATGTTAATACGCAACACCAGTTACTCGTTTGAGGCTGAGTGGACCTAGGGGAGGTTCAAATAATCGTCACCGGTGGTGGCCGTGAGCGGGAATCGAACTCGGTTCGCCGGGTTGGTAGCGCAGCGTAGCGTTAAGCACTACACCCACCGCTCCTCACACACCACACACGCACAGACACACACACAGACACACACACAGACACACGCAGACACACACAGACAGACACAGACAGACACACACACACACAGACACACAGACAGCACGCTAAGCACTACACTATCGCTCCCCACACACCACACACGCACACACACAGACACACACACAGACACACACACACAGACACAGACAGCACGCTAAGCACTACACTACCGTTCCCCCTACACAACACACGCGCGCGCGTCCATAGGAACACATACACGCGCTTGCTGCAGACACACACGACTTTCAGGGTGCGCACGGCAGTAAACGACTGCAATAATAAAGCGGCAATGCTGCGCGAGGAACGCCTTAGACCTGCAACACATTTGTGTAATGCGAGCGTAAACACACAAACACATACAAACACATACATACACACACATACACACAAACACATACACACACATACACACACACACACAGACATACACATACACACAAACACACACATACATGCACACAAACACATACACAATACACACACACATACATGCAGACACACAGACAGACACATAACACACATACATACACACACATACATACACAGAAACACATACACACACATACATACACACACACATACATACACACAAACACATGCACACACATACATACACACATACATAGAGACACACAGACATACACATAAACACACATACACATGACCCGGCTTCGCCCGGGACTTGGATCCACGATGCCCGGCCGCCTTTGTCTCCCCAGTGACGATGTTCACACACGACAGCAGTTACGCGTTAGAGGCTGAGTGGACCTAGGGGAGGGCCAGGTCCGTTTCAAATAATCGTCAGCGGTGGTGGGCGTGAGTTGGAATCGAACTGGGGTCACTCAAGCAGCTTAATGACTGTTTGTACAAAGAACATATAAAGAATCGATTATAATAACCAGGCAAGAGTCCACATTATAGACTGCCAGTACACGCACTCAGCTTCATAAGCAGGCTAGAGTGTACATGATAGAGTGCAGTACGCTCACCGAGCTTAATAAGCAGGCTACAGTGTACATGATAGACTGGCAGTACGCTCACCCAGCTTAATGAGTACTTGTACAGTGAACATTAAAGTAATCGATGTTGGCGCGTTGGGTTTAAAAGTAATATTAATAGCACACATTGTGGTGGGGGTGTAGTGAAGAGTAGGAAAAACTTTGATGAATTTACCTCAGAGTGGCGTGGTGGGTGTCGAGGCCTAGTAGCGTGCAAAGCCTGCGGCCTCGCCTAAAATTGTCGGCTTGGAAGAGGCAGGGTACGGGTGGCGTGCCTTCCCCCCCCCTCAGCGCTCCAACAATACTGTGTAATGGCTATTATTTAATTAAATACGGAGCTTATGAAAGTGGCGAAGGCGTGGCTAGCCGTTGGCAGGGGCAACCGCCGTCCAATGAAACTGCAGCCCTTGGCGAAGGCGTCGCTAGCCGTTGCCAGGTCCAATGAAAGCGGCGAAGGCGTGGCTAGCCGTTGCCAGGGGCAACCGTCGTCCAATGAAAGTGCGTATGGGCCGAAATCCACACACACACAGACAGACAGACATTCACGATTTTATATATATAGATTGTCTTCGAAACTGATTGGCCTACGCCGGTTTCAAAGACTGCGAAAATAATAATTATAGGGCTTTGATTGCATGTTCACCACAAGTACTAGTGCGGCTAATGCAGTCACTTGATTTCCTTGCAAAGGGTATCTTTTTTGGGCGTTTGAACATCTTAACAACCTGTTTCATTGCCAGAAAGGGTAAAACCTACGATTATTATTCACACTTTGACACTGGCAACAACAACAACGACGCTCCCACGATATCATTTTGTGAATGCAATAATTCAAATTAAGGTGCCGGCGATTGCACAATGTGGGCGAGTGGGCGCGTGGTGGGGGTGGGGGGTGCGTGGTGGGGGGTGCGTGGTGGGGGGTGGGGGGTGGGGCAGAAACGTCGTTTGCACGTCGAGATGCGGCCGCGTGCAGCCAACCAACGACTGTTCGCGATGCCACCGCGAGACGCGGACCCCCCCCTCGCCCTCCCCCCACCTCGCCCCCCCACCTCGCCCTCCCTCACCTCACCCCCTCCTCGCCCCCTCACCACCTCGCCCCCCCATTGCCCCCCCCCCATCGCCCCCCCCCACCTCGCCCCCCCACCTCGCCCCTCCCTCCTCGCCCCTCCCTCCTCGCCCCTACCTCGCCCTCCCCTCACCTCACCCCCCATCTCGCCCCCCCCCACCTCGCCCCCCCACCTCGCCCCCCCACCTCGCCCCCCCACCTCGCCCCCCCCTCCTCGCCCCTCCCTCCTCGCCCCTACCTCGCCCTCCCCCCACCTCGCTCCCCCTCGCCGCCCCCCCCCTCCCCGTGAGCGGAGTCGGCGATCCGAGCACGAAGGTTCCTCCTTTGCGCTGGAAGGGTCTCAATCAACCGCTCGTTGCGCTGCGAGCTCATGAAACCACCTGGCAGCCGCGGCGTGATTAGCATTTTGACGAGTTGGGTGGGTTGCTGGGGTGGGGTGTGGGGCGGCATTTGTGCTCCTGTTGTAGCTGCTGTAGCTGCGTATGACGAGCGTTGCTCAATACTCACAAAGGAAAAGATCCCACGAGTCGCCTTAACGGAACGTTGCCGGGGGGAGGTGGGCAGTGCGGCTCGTGAGCAACTATGAAGGGCGGCACATGCAGCGCACGAGGGAGTGGGGTGTCCAGCACCACCACTGCCGCCTTTGTCTCCCCAGTGGCGATGTTTACGCACCGCGCCGGGTTACCCATTTGAGGCTGAGTCGACCTCGGGGAAGTTCAGGACCGGTCACTGCCGTTGATGGCCGTGAGCGGGAATCTAACTGGGGTCTCGCCGGGTTCGTAGCGCGGCGCGCTAACCACCACACTGCCGCGCACACGCACGCAGACAAAGACACACACGCGCAGACACACACGCGCGCAGACACACACGCGCGCAGACACACACGCACAGACACACACACGCGCAGACACACACACGCAGACACACACGTGCAAACACACACGCACACACACACGCGCAGACACACACGCACGCGGAGACACACACGTGCACACATACACACGCGCAGACGCACACGCACGCGCAGACACGCACGTGCAGACACACGCTTGCAGACACACACGCGCGCAGACACACACACGCAGACACGCACACGTGCAGACACATAAACGCACAGACACACACACGCAGACACACACACGCAGACACACGTGCAGACACACACGCGCAGACACATAAACGCGCAGACACACACGCGCAGACACACACACGCAGACACCCACACGCACAGACACACACGCGCAGACACACACGCGCAGACACACACACGCAGACACCCACACACGCAGACACACACACGCAGACACACGCGCAGACACACACGCGCAGACACATAAACGCGCAGACACACACGCACAGACACACGCACAGACACCCACACGCACGGACACACACGCGCAGACACACGCACAGACACACGCACAGACACACACGCACAGACACACGCACAGACACCCACACGCACGGACACACACGCACAGACACACGCACAGACACACGCACAGACACACACGCAGACAGACACACGCACAGACACACACGCGCACAGACACACACGCGCACAGACACACACGCACAGACACACACGCAGACACACACACGCACAGACACACACGCACAGACACACGCACAGACACACACGCACAGACACACACACGCGCACGGGAGCAACCCGGTCAAACAAAGCCCTCCTCATCGCGGCTCGGCTCGCCGGAGCGGACGTGTGTCACTGGAGCGTGCCTACCCCACGGGGACGGTTTTTGCAATCCTCTCTGTGCCCCCCACCGCCCCCCCCCCTCCACCACCAACTCGTTAGTCATTGAGCAATGACTCAAGAATGCCTTATCGGTTCCAGCCAGGGTGGCGAGTGCTGCCAATGATTTTGTCGAAGCATTTCATCTCTCGATAACAAATGTGTAGCGATAGCAAGGTGACCCTTGTAATCGTGGGGTCTATGTGTGTGTGTGGTTTTTAAATTTCAAAATAAGACCCAAAGTGGAAGGGAAAAAAGAATGACGACGCTGAACGACGGTTTAATCGGGGGTTGCACGTCCTGATTTCGGAGGAACGCGGAGAGAACCGTTCCTCGGACCTGTCTACGGACGGAACGCTGAAACGACGAAGGGAAGGACGTCATCGTTGTTGGGACGTTTGATACGGAACATCGTTTTGGCTTAGCGGGCGGTCGGCGGTGGCATACAACGTGACGTGTAAACCAGCACGCGAACTCCGGTTATCCTCGCAGCGGCTCTTTGCTCGCCATCGAACAAAGACGGTCACGGCATCGCGCGGTGCTTTCAGGAGCGCTTCCGCGGCCGTCTGGAATGATCTTCCTTACGATATTAGGGAGCCACTGGGAGCTGTGCACTTTTAAATCTGAATTGAAAACTCATTTCTTGAGAACTGCTTTGTGTGTTTTCGTTTGTTGTCCTCCCCCCCCCCCCACCACCGCACCTCCGATTAGCGCGGTTGGCTTCGTACGGTGCAAAAGAAATTCAACGTACACACGTACGACCCAAAGTGTATGCGTGTACGTTGAACTTCTTTCGCACCGTGCTAATCGGAGGTGCGGGGTGAGTTGATCAAACTAAACGCGTACACTTACACGCAGTTCTCCCCGTCCTCTGGAATAGTGAAATATTCTTCCCGTGGTGCCGTCCTGGTTGCCTGATTTTTATTTCATTTCGTTTTGTTGTCGTTCGGAGGTGGCAACCTTACTCCCTAGCAACTCCCGTCGCTCCCCTCTGCTGCTACAACTCCCGAGAGAAGGCCCTCACGTGCGCCCCCACCCCCCACCCCCACCACCTTCCTTTCCTCCGGCGTGGCCAGAATAATAAAAAACACACAACGAGGCCACGTGTTTTGTGTTCCGGGCTCGCCGACCTGGCTGCTCGCGACGCTGATTGTCGGCGGTGGTGGAGGCCGTTGCTTCGGAGAACACGAGATCGGTGGTGGCTCTGTCGAGAGAGAGAGCGAGGGGAGCGAGCGAGAGAGAGAGAGCACATCTGCTGTTCATTACGCAGCGGCTGTATTTAGGTTTCCTGCATTATTCCCAAATTATTGTCAAACTGGCTGTGTAGCGAGCCGAGCGAGGTTCTCTCATGGACAACCCCAGCAAGTTGTTCTTCTCAATTTGGGTAAATGTAAAAAAAAATGTTCATTGTTGCGACAAATCGGAGCAAAACGGAATATTTACAAATATGCAGACGCGTCTTTGCCCTGACAGCTGCCCGACTGCTTCCATCATAATTAATGAATCGATTACATTCTGCCAGTGCCGAGCGTCACGTAACCCATGGGTACGCGTGAGGTTTTCCTGACGCGCGTGCGAGTAGGCAAACGGCAAAGCTGATATTCTTAGGTTTTTTCGGTAAAGTCACGTAGGTAAAAATTTTAATTAATGAAAGTAAAATAAAAATAAAATAAAATTAATTTTATTTTTTTACCTACGTGACTTTACCGAAAAACCTAAGAATATGAATCCTTGCAGTCACGACAGCTTCAAATCTAGAGGCAAAGGTGATGTCCTGCAAATGGATTTCCTGCCCGTGCCACTGCTGGCGGAAGAGCCTCAAAATCAGCGGAAGCCCTCTCTCTGTGTCTCGAGAGAGTTTCACCTCCGAGGGCACCTTAGTCCCACTCCTCCACTTGGGCGGGCGTGCGGGCGGGCGGGCCAGACCTTCTTTGACAGCGATGGAGTACCCCCACGTCGTGTTCTTTCCCACCACACACGACCCTGCTGATGGAGGACTGAAACTTTGGTCTGTACTCCCTCCTGCTTCACGGCAGACAGAAGCGGCGTCGAGGGAGTAGCAGGGGCGGGGGGGAGCGGGTTGGGGAGCAGGTGGGAGGGTGGAAGGAAAATTAATTTCCCACTTTGGTTTGGCCTCCCCTTGGCCGATGATATTTGACTGCAATGCACCGCGCCTTGAGCACCGAGTCAAGAGGCATTTTATGAATGTAATCTCTTATTATGATTATTGTTGTCACCCATTATTGAGCGTGATCTCGTTGCTTCGAATGCCTTCCCCGGGAGACGCCCCCCCCGCAAATGGAACCGGAGACTACCAGATAGGACGGGGCGTTGCGCTGACCGTTTCGCCACGGCAGCTTCCCCCTCCTGCACTCGATTTGGTTTAACACGTGCTAAGTTTCGCGATCAATATTCTCCATAATAGAGGGTTTTTTTGGGTGAGATCGCGTAAATATAAATGCGTCGTTAGAACTCGCCACCACCCGGCACAGCAAATTTGTAAGGTTTGTCACGTAAAGAAAATGCGCCAGTTAGTTACTACTTCAGCACACCGGTTGTGTGTGTTGGAGAGTAAAGCCACAACATTTACAATTCGAGTTAACCGCGACGTTTCGACCGGTGATTGCAACCAGCCTCATCAGGCGAATTGTGGAGAAATCTTCCTATTTTGGGATTAATTGTTGCACACGTGGGGCCTGTGGTTGTCCAGTGAAGAAACTCTAACATTGCAGAACCCTGCGAGTCGTTCCAATGTTTGTGTGTGGGGTTGGAGAGGTGGGGGTGGTCTTTGTTATTGTTGGTTTCCTCTCGACCGCTTTGCGTGCGTTGTACACAACGTCAAAAGTTGCTCATTTTTAATCAACCGCACGTGTTCAAGAATGCGCGCTTATTGTTGTTGTTGTGCTGTAGAAATCTTAGCTTCGGTAACAAAAAATATTTTTAAAATATATGTTTTTATTATTTTACCAGGTAACGCCCACTAAGCTCTATATATTCTAGATTTAAGGTTTTCGTGACTGCAAGGATTCATACTCTTTGCTTTTTTCGGTAAAGTCACGTAGGTAAAAAACAAAATAAAATAAATTAAAATTAAAACAAATCACGACGTTTCGAAGGCAACACAAGCCTCCGTCATCAGGTGACTGCTCCAGCAACAGTACTGTAGCGTACAAATTACTGTAGCGTAATTTTGTAATTATTGTAGCGTAATATTGCTGGAGCAGTCACCTGCTGACGGAGGCTTGTGTTGCGTTCGAAACGTCGTGATTTGTTTGAATTTAGTTGTTTTCATTTGAATCTATTTTATTTTGTTTACCGAAAAAACCAAAGAGTAAGTCTCTATATAGCTCATTTTCAGAAGCGACCAGGCTCTCACAAATAATAGCTCAACGAAGTTACTTATCACGTAGAAATTTATCGCAGCCAAACACAAAAATAATAATAACAATAATAATTAAATGCCAGATTTTTGAAACGTGCCCGTGACTGTGCCACCTGGAACTCTCTCGCCCTCGTCAGATGTCAGAAGCTAAGCGGAGTTGATGAGCCTGGATAGCAGCGCTCGAACGAGCCGACCGACCACACCTGCACAAGACCAGGTGCGTCACGGGCTGCTGCGGGGACTATTGTTGTTGTGCGCACGGGAGGGGGGCGGTACAGCAACATCGATTGTTCCTCTACCCTCTCCCTCCCCCTCCCCACGCAGCAGTTCTCCCGAACGGTGCGTCACCCGCACCTGCACAACATCGGCGGGTCCCTCCTGGATCACGCGAAACAAGTAAACCCGTAGAAACAAAGTTTTTCACTATAAATCCTTTATATGCGTGGCATCGGGGCGGCTAGAGTCCTCTCGTCCTCTGGCTTGAGATGGCTGCCACCTATGGGTCAGATGATTGTCTGGCAGCATTAAATAATTGGTAATTAAATATTTAATTTTTTTCCCCTAAACAGTTGAAAATTTTGGAAAAATGTTTTCACGAAAATGCATTGTCACGCACAACGAGTCTGTGTGCAAAATGTCAGCTCGATTGGATCACTGGAAGTGGGTTAAAAAACGACCGAAAAATTTGCACGGTCGTAAGCAAGCAAGCAGGCACGCAAGCACGCAAGCAAGCATGCGAACTTAATATAAAGGATTTTAAAAAAACGAGCTGCACGTGGAGGTAGTTGAGAGGTCGGAGAGCAGAGACGGACCCGGCTGAGTGCCTGGGTTCGATCCCAGGCAGCCGTCTGTGATTGAATCGGGCTCTCATCAAGGGCAGTAAGCTGATGGCCCCATAAGAGAGTTTTTTTTTGGGTTAGATGGTGGAAATATAAATGTGTCGTTAAACCTGCCACCATCAGACACAGCCAATTAGTAAAGTTTGTCACGTAGACAAAACATGCCAATTCGGTACTAGTTCAGTACACCGGTGTGTTGGATAGTAACCCCACAACATTTACATTATGGATAATATTGGCCACGAAAGCCTGTGCGTTAAACTGATTATCCCAGCCTGGGCACCGTTGAATGCACATACAGAAATAAGCAAACCCCTCCCACGCTAAATTTGGTTCCGCACTTAATTTGCCAAAATTTCAGCTCTTGAGAATTAAATAATCGGTTTGGCTACCGTCCGACAAACATTACTCTCATTTGGCGGAGCGGGTGGACGTTTGCCGGCCTCCACCGTGTGTGCCGAACCAGAGATCGGTTGAAGAAAGCGATCTCAGGGGTAGCTCTGTCATATCCGCTTCTGCGGCGTGCTGTTCTCACGCACGGAGGCTTGCGCTGCACTGCGGATGCTTTGTCTCGTGACGCCGATAACACGAAAGCACTCTTTAAAACCGGCGGGGGGGGGGGAGGCGGGTGCTGTACTCTACATGTTTACATGCAAGAAACACGTGTGCGGGCAGCTCGCACGTGCTCGCTTGACCGATCTCCAGTTGAAACCTAAGCCGCGTGGTGGAGGAAGCTGCGAGGAAAGTGATGGGAGCCCATGGGACGAGTTCCTGCGGTGGTGGTGGTGGCGGCGGCTTCGCGATGGGGATGCCGCTCGCAACGACAGCTGCATCCCGGATAGTTTCCTCCAACAAAACCATCTCGCGGACGTGCGTAAGCTCGCGCGTGCGTGACCTACGCAGACACCCAGAATTCCTAGGCCCCTTGGAATGAACTCGTCTCCTTATTTGTGTCTGTTGCCGATGAAGACCGCTCGCTTTTTGTTTAACACGTAGTAGTAGGCTTTCGCGAGCGATATTATTCAAAACGACGGGTTTTTGTTTTTTTGTCGGGGAGTTCGATTGCGTGAATATAAATGTGTCGTTTTAATTCTGGCAAAGCCGCCTGATGAAGCCGGCTGTAGTCAGCAGCGAAATATCGCACTCAAATTGTAAACGTTGTGGCTTGACTCGCCCAACACACCGGTGTGCTGAAGTAGTAACCAATTGGCACGTTTTGTTGACCTTACTCATTGGCTGCGTCGGGTGGTGGCGGGGTTTAACGACGCATTTATGCTTAGGCAATCTACCGCAAAACAAAAATTTATATATTTTTTTTTATTTAACAAGAGCCCAATGCGGAACGCACACGGCGTGGAATGTAGAGTAGAAGCCACCTCGCGAGCAACAAGCCCGGGCCCAGGTGCTCTCGGTGTACGGACCGGGAAAAGGTGACTGGGCTGACTGCCCTACCTTCGTAGGGGCAACGATCGGGGACGTGGTATGGAAAAGACTGCCCCCGTCCCTTTTTTTTTACGCTTTTAAAATTTTACATCGAAAGCAGCGTCAATGCGTTTGGCTGTGATCGACCGGTCCATCCGTCTGCCTGTTGATCTGCAACGTGGCGTCCGCAATGACTCCCGTGACGGTGATCCTTCATTGCACGTTTGTCTGTTACGAAGAAGAGCCATTGCCCGAAACGTCACCTGTTCCACATTTTCCTTTTAAGGCCACACAGTGATTACTGAGGAGTGTGTTGAGTTTCCGTGCTATCGTTTGTGCTTGTGCACTGCGGCCCACACAGCAGCAGCAGCAACATCGCCGTGTAATTTGTTTAACGTGAACAAAACTTCGTATAGCATAAAGTTGCTGTTCGGGACTCGCCCCGTACAAAAAAATTACGAAGGTTAAATTTTCGACGCCCTCCGAGTTGACGCGTGGCTAGCTCGGTCCACGTCTCCGTAACACGGGGTCAAAGACAACTCTCGTGGTACGATGGGCCACTACGAACAAAACCTTAGCGTAAAGTTGCGCCAGTGTTGTGCGCTGTTGGAAGCTGGTGGGCAAACAGAGCAACTCGGCTGAGCGAAGCGTTGGAGACAGAAAACCGGAGAGCAAAAACTAAAAAGTAATAGTTGCAAATATGGAAATGTGTTGTGACCCGACAACTCCCGGGCCAACGTTGTTTCTGTTAATTTTAAAACTTTTGAAGAATCCATGCCGTGTGTAGATTTTTTTTCCTTCACTTGCTTTTAATTTTGTAAAAGTACTCTTCCGCCGAATTCCACCGCTGTCAGAATAAAAAAAAACGAAACCAGCCAATTCGAGAAGGGTGTTAAGCTCGCAAAAAATTATCTCGGATGTCCGCGATCAACTTTAATCTCGGCGAGCACTCTCTGTCTCTCTCTCTCTCTCTGCGAACAAAAAAAAACGTCCACCTCCACGTCTGGCAGCCCGCCAGGGTTCTTTAAAGACACGCGCGCGCAGAGAATTGTCAAGTTTACCCTTCTCGAGAGGTCAGCGCGCAGCATGAAAGGGCGCAGAATAAATTTTGAGCGTTGCATTTGGAAGAGAGACAAAAAAAAAGAATGCAATGATTTAAAGATGTTCCATTCAATTTGTACGTCTCTGGTCGACTAATCTCATACATGCCTATCTCTCCATTTCCTCTGCTGCCATGTTTTTTTTTTGTCAGAGTAAGCTTTGCCTCTATGGGGACCATTTTTTTCCGGTATAAAAATGATACAAAAAAAATAGGCTATTACCCTGTCCGGCAATAATACACCAGGTGTTAAGATCTTCTAACACCACACATAACGCTTGTGTGGTAAAACATGCAAACAAACGTGCTTTGATATTTAATATATTCATTGTCTTTGAAACGCACTGGCCTACACCCAGACGCATTCCTATGCCCCCTTCCGCCTGCTACTGCCACAGAGGGTTTCAGCGCTCGTTGGTTGGGCGCGACGTCCGAGCGTTTGGCTCTGACGTGCTGGCTCGCTTCTCCGCCAGCGACCGTGAGCCTGAAGTAGGCCCCGGCGTGCGGAACGAAACGTTAGACGTCGCTGGCGAACAACCACGTCGGGAGACATTCGATGTTTGTTCGTCCGTGGGCGCTGCTGTTCCCCCCGATTTGCTATAATTCTCCTCCTGTCAAAATCTCAACCAGATGCGGCCGTTTCCTCCTTCGGCTGCAGTGCCTCCCACAACGTTTGATCATGTGATGTTGACCTCTGCCAAGAAGAGGGAACCGGGAGGGAGGTGGGGGGGGGGGAGACATTCGCGAAAAAAGCAACACACAAGCCGGCTTTGAACTTTGACCTACGACCCGGCTGTCAGCGCGGCCCAGATAAGTGTCGTTGCCTGCGTCGCCACTTTTTTGAACGCGATCGTTAAAGAGTTGCGGCGCGCGCGTCAACAAACCCTGGCGAAGAGCGCATCGAGCATCTCGCTCAGAAATGTGCGGATCGTGCAAGCGGTGGGGTGGGGGGGGGGTGCGTGCCTCGGACTATTGGGACGCGCACGCTCGTGTGCGAACGTCTCAAGACAAACTGATGAAATAAAATATCGAGTTTCGGAGCCGTCACATTGAGAACTGTCCCAGCAGAATAGCCCCCGCCACCCTCCACCGGCTCTATTTAATTTTAATATTTTAAACATTTGTTTGTGAGTGAGAGCGGGGTGAAGGCGGATTTTTCTTTTGTTATCACCGACTTTGTCCCAGTTGTGCCGTCAGAAATAATGTCACGAGACCGAGAAAAGCCGCTCTGGAATTCTCAAGGCCGGGCGAGAAACGTTATCGCGTCGGGGGGGGGGGGGTGAAGAGCCATTGAGGATGACATCATGACATCACATGAATTCTACCGAGGTCTGAGCTCCGTTCGATTGGGCCCTTTTTCACCCGACAACTCACGGACAGAGGGGGGTGCGCGTCTTCGATCCAGGCCGGTTTTAACGACGAGACAATCCCCTCCCCCCTCCCCCCCCGTGTGTGTGGGGGGGGGGGGGTTTGGTGAACAATTTTCATCATTCGGTGCCCTAATCGCCGTCGCTCTTTAAGATGCCCTTCATGTTCTTAGGTTTTTTCGGTAAAGCCACGTAGGTAAGCAAGCGTGCTGTGACGGTTCCACCTGAAGACGGAAGATTGTGTTGCCTCCGAAACGTTGTGATTTTAATTTTATTTTGTTTTACTTTTATTAATTTTAATTTTTTACCTACGTAACTTTACCGAAAAAACCTAAGAATATGAATCCTTGCAGTTACGAAAGCTTCAAATCTAGAATTAATGCCCTTCCTGCCTTTTACAAGGGCCCGGTGGCCTCCTCCTCCTCTGCGTTTTTCCGCCACCACCGCCGCGGTCGGTTTGCTGCCGACGTTGCCTTTTACTTGCGTAGCCGTTAAATTCGAGCCGCTCGCTCCGGCGAATTTATTCATCCAAACGGTGGTGGTGGTGGTGGTGAAGGGGGGGGCGGAGGCTGAAATGCGTTAACTGGTGGCGAAGCAAAGTGCGGTGGCGGGTTTACTGCGTGTAGGAACCCCCCCTGCCCCCCCCCCCCCCCATCGTTCACCCCTTTTGATTTGTAGCAAAGGTTGAGGGGGGGGGGAGTGACACATTTTCTCGGGTACACGGCAGACATTCTTAGTCTTCAGTTTAAATCCCATTGACTGCGGGGGCTGTTAAAACAACAACAAAAAACCACCCCCCACCCACCCTAAATGCCCTCCAGTCGACTGACAAGCAGCCAAGCCCTCCCGCTACAGATTCCGACAATAAAGTCTCAAAACGCGGGGCCCCCAATCATCATAAAGTGCACACAAGTTTTTTTGTCTTTTGTACGCCGGCCAATTACGTTGATTGAACACATTGTAAGGAAGGTGACGCTGGTTGTTGTTGGTGTTATTCTTATATATTTTTTTAGTGGTTGCGTTTATCTTCTTGGTTCTTTCGGTAAAGTCACGTAGAATGGAAATAATAAAATAATAAAAATAAAACAATAATATAATTCTCACGACGTCTGTCGAGAATTCATTCAGACTCTGTCTTCTCGACAGACCTGTTCTTCACCTGAGGACGGCTGCTTGCGTTGTGGCCGAAACGTCGTGAGAATTATTTTATTATGTTTTATTTTTATTATTTTATTATTTCCATTCTACGTGACTTTACCGAAAGAACCAAGAAGATGAATCCCTGCAGTCACGAAAGCTTTAAATCGAATGGTTGCGTTTAATTGTGTTTAAAGCGGGGGAGTGCACGGATGGCTAACAGACCCGGTTAACTCAATCTGCCCAAAACGCGTGTTTAATTAATTTTTTCACTTTGAAAACGGCTGAAAGAAGTTTTGCATGTGTGTCTTTTTTAAAAAAAATGCCTCACGGTTCTTTTTATTAAGAGGGCTCCATGGGATTGGAATTAATTGCTCCGTGTGGTTGGAAAGCAAAAATAAAATAAAAATGTCGTGCAGAATTTTCAGATGACATCTCAATGATAGCGTGGAATAATTTGCAGAGATTTCTGACCGAGTTTTTACGTGTTCAATTTTTTTAATTCAATTGCATCTTACATTTTTAAGACCTTTATAAAGAATCATAATTGACCACTGGGGAGTGACCATGAAATCCTGTTAATTGTTATTCACTCTGTCGAGATACAAGCACAGAATCGCACCATTTCACATTCTGTACGTCATACAGAATGGGTTAGATCGCGTAAATATAAATGTGTCGTCCACCTATCTCCACCCGACACGGTCAATTAGTGCTGAGATAACGGCCCATTTATATTCACGCGATCCAATCCAAAATAACTTTTGTCATGAATAATATTGGTCGCGAAAGCCTACGTGTTCAATTAAACATGTTTAATGGGTTCACGTGTCCCCCTGCAGTCACGAGAGACCGCTGCATTCACCGCAATTTTGAATATAAAAAAAAAATTACCCGTAAAAACAAAGTTTTTCACTATAAATCCTTGCGTGGCGGCTAGAGTCCTCTCGTCCTCTGGCTTGAGATGGCTGCCACCTATGGGTCAGATGATTGTCTGCCACCATTAAGCAATTGGTAAATAAATATTTTTAAAAAATTCCCTAAACAGTGTAAAATTTTGGAAAAAAATTTTCACGAAACTTAATTGTCACGCACAACGAGTCTGTGTGCAAAATGTCAGCTCGATTGAATCACGGGAAGTGGGTTAAAAAACGACCGAAAGATTTGCACGGTCGTAAGCAAGCAAGCACGCAAGCACGCAAGCAAGCAAGCAAGTGAACTTAATATAAAGGATTTAAAAAACAATCGATTGCCGTAATGGAACTATGACCCTGGAAGCTCGACAATTTGTCAAAATACCGCGAATTAAAACGCGTGCCCACTTTCACTCGCAATCCCGGTCAATGTGAATCTTAACATCCACCGCAGCCGCCGCTCCGTGTTTAAAACTGGTACATGAGTCGCGTTCGCAATTCCCAGGAAATTATTTGAACTGAGTAAATTGAGAGTGAGAATCTGTGCCCTCCCCCCCGTGTCTCCCGCTCGAGATCGTCTGCCTCTCTGAAGTGTCCACACGCGTGGCGCGTCGTGGTGGTGGTGGAACGTGGTGGTGGTGGTGGCGCGTGGTGGTGGTGGTGGCGCGTGGTGGTGTAGGAACGTGGTGGTGGTGTTGGCGCGTGGTGGTGGTGGCGCGTGGTGGTGGCACGTGGTGGTGGTGGCGCGTGGTGGTGGTGGCACGTGGTGGTGGTGGCGCGTGGTGGTGGTGGCACGTGGTGGTGGTCGCGCGTGGTGGTGGTGGCGCGTGGTGGTGGTGGCACGTGGTGGTGGTGGCGCGTGGTGGTGGTGGCACGTGGTGGTGGTGGCACGTGGTGGTCGCGCGTGGTGGTGGTGGCACGTGGTGGTGGTGGCGCGTGGTGGTGGTGGTGGTGGTGGCGGTGATGGTGGCGCGTGGTGGTGGTGGTGGCGCGTGGTGGTGGTGGCACGTGGTGGTGGTGGTGGCACGTGGTGGTGGTGATGGTGGTGGCGCGTGGTGGTGGTGGCGCGTGGTGGTGGTGGCGCGTGGTGGTGGTGGCGGTGGTGGTGGCGCGTGAGACCTGATGGAGTGCTCACGGCTCTCCTCAGAGCCTCGGCGCGACCTCTGACTTGCGGGGGTCACTTTTAATGGCGCCCTCGGCGTTGACAGAGCTCTGTGTCTCTCTCGCTCTCTCTCCTCTCTCTCGCTGCCGTGAGGTCATTCCCAGCACCCCGAAACCTGAAACACATGTCTATATCGACACAATTAAAATCTGCAATGATACTAACAACGACCTTCAACAACGTATGTGTGCACCGTATGTTGAACTTCTTTCGCACCGTACGTTGCCAACCGTGCCCATCGGAGGTGCGGGGGAAGGACAAAAAACCGGTCCTCCCCCCCCTTCCTCTTTCTGTTCACCCCGGCAGTAAAAATTGAATGCACCACGATTCGTCGATCGGCAGGACACGCGCGTGGTGGGGCACGGCGTGGGTATCATCCGCCCTGCAAAAGATGCCTGGCCAACGTGCGGATAAAGAACAGCCCCCAAATACTTTCGAGATGGGCTGCCTCGAAGCCGTCCCCATCGCGGAGGCCCTCGTTCCTGCCAGCAGTGGCATCAGTAAAGACATTTCAGGGCCGCGCTTTTCACCTTTGCGAACGGTCTCCCGGCACACGAGTGTGATCAATCTACATAACATTTCGATACTTTGCTAGGTTATTTAATTTTAGTGTGTTTCTTTCTCCCCCTAAGCCTGCTCACTTATTTTTGTACTCATTGACATGTAAATTTTGTCTCTAACCCCTCCCTCTCGCTGCCTCCGCCCCCCCCCCCCCTGTCTATTTAAGGCCACCCCACAGAGACGATCACCCCTCTCTGTACCTGTGTTGCCCGCTCTGTGTATCTTGGTGATATCTGTCTGCTTATATGTCTGTCTATAATTTTTTCTGGTTAGATTTTATGTCGCTATTTCATTATACCTGATGATGATTGCTTGTGTTGCAATCGAAACGTCGTATGCTATTATTTCATTTATTATTTTTTCTTTATACGTGACTTTAGCGAAAGAACCAAAGAACGAGTGTGATCGTTAAACGGTACTCAGACGAGAATGTTAACGTTTTAGTTTTGGCAGTGCTAACTTTGACATTTCTCTCATCTTTGGGAGTCAGGCGCACGTTTTAAAATCGCTGAGCAGTAATGCGCGGCTCGTTGTCAATCCACTTGCTTGGATGAAGGCCTCCCCCACCCCACGTTTTGGTCGCGGCGATTGTTTGACCATACTTCACCACGATGCTCACCGTTGGCTCGGTGCGGTCAGAACCGCTCCCGGTCACCGCTGCCTCCCGAGCGCTGAGTTTTCGCACACCGCACGAGGAACCCCTTTCAGGGCTAAGTGGACCTCGTGGAGGGGGCATAAGACCGGTTCAGGTGTCACTCGCCGGTGACGTTAGCCCACTTTTGCTCCTCGGTTTCCTCGATTGATGCTATGGATACCTCCCTTTGCCCGGGGGGGGTCTAGATTTTAACTTGGCCTTGCTTTCCGTGAAGGCTAAATGAGCACAAATGAAAGCTTTTGCCAGGCAACTCGACGCCAACAAGAGAGAAAGAAAAGCCGCACCGCAATTGTGGGACGCATTTGGTTCTCTGTTTCTCCGCGCCGTGCGTACAACAGTCCTGGGCCTCCCCTAGGTTAACTCAGCCTCAAACGAGTAACCTGGTGCGTTAAACATCGCCACTCGGGAGACAAAGGCGGCCAGGCGTGGCGCTGGCCGTCCACCCCTTCGGTGTGCCGTGCCGGCCTTCATAGGTGCTACTCGCTAACAGCACTTGCCCTAAAAAGTCTCCCAAGGCTATATGGGGAATCTGTGTCTTTTAGCACACTGTTCCACGAACCCGGCGAACTGGGTTCGATTCCCGCTCACGACCAATAACAGCGGCGAATATAAGAAGTGGTCCTGGGCCTCATTTAGGTCAACTCAGCCTTAAATAAGTACCTGGTGTGGGTATGTAACACATCATCACCGGGGAGACAAAGGCGGTCGGGCATGGCGATGCTGGCCACCCATTCTCCATCGTGTGCCGCGCGAGCCTCCATAGGTGCTTGCAAACAGCACTTACCCCTACAGTCTGTACGGGGGATCTTTGTCTTTGTACAGACACGCACACACACAAAGTCTTTGGTTTTTACATCTTGAGGAGGTCTGGTGGGGTGAGGAAACCGTTTGCTGCCCAACAGTAAGTCTTCACTGCCAGCTGGGCCACGGATTCTATCCCTGGAGCCTTGTAAAACATTGATGCGAAAAAAGAATAAGATTTCGTTTGAGACACAAACGTGTTCGGTTTTTTATCTCCCCCCCCCCATCTCTCTCTGTGCACCAGTGAGCTGGGTTGCATTTGTGGCGCTTGAGGGTTTCAGCAAAGCAAAGTAAAAAGCTTAGTGTCCCCAAGTAGCTCAACGAGGGGGGGGGGGGGCGAGGGATCCGGACAACGACAACTTCGCACCTCCGATTAACGCCGTTGGCTACGTACGGTGCGAAAGAAGTTCAATGTACGTACGTACATCATTGTACTACGTACGCACATCATTGTACTACGTACGCACAATCATTGTACTACGTACGCACATCATTGTACTACGTACGTACATCATTGTACTACGTACGCACATCATTGTACTACGTACGCACAATCATTGTACTACGTACGCACATCATTGTACTACGTACGCACATCATTGTACTACGTACGCACAATCATTGTACTACGTACGTACATCATTGTACTACGTACGCACATCATTGTACTACGTACGCACAATCATTGTACTACGTACGCACATCATTGTATTACGTACGCACATCATTGTACTACGTACGTATATCATTGTACTACGTACGCACATCATTGTACTGCGTACGCACACTCATTGTACTACGTACGCACATCATTGTACTACGTACGCACATCATTGTACTACGTACGCACATCATTGTACTACGCACGCACATCATTGTACTACGTACGCACATCATTGTACTACGTACGCACATCATTGTACTACGTACGCACATCATTGTATTACGTACGCACATCATTGCACTACGTACGCACATCATTGTGCTACGTACGTACATCATTGTACTACGTACGTACATCATTGCACTACGTACGCGCATCATTGTACTACGTACGTGCATCATTGTACTACGTACGCGCATCATTGTACTACGTACGCACATCATTGTACTACGTACGCGCATCATTGTACTACGTACGTGCATCATTGTACTACGTACGCGCATCATTGTACTACGTACGTACATCATTGTACTACGTACGCGCATCATTGTACTACGTACGCGCATCATTGTACTACGTACGTACATCATTGTACTACGTGCGTACATCATTGTACTACGTACGCACATCATTGTACTACGTACGCACATCATTGTACTACGTACGCACATCATTGTACTACGTACGCACATCATTGTACTACGTACGCACATCATTGTACTACGTACGCACATCATTGTACTACGTACGCACATCATTGTACTACGTACGCACATCATTGTGCTCCGTGCGCACATCATTGTACTACGTACGCACATCACTGTACTACGTACGCACATCACTGTACTACGTACGCACATCACTGTACTACGTACGCACATCACTGTACTACGTACGCACATCATTGCACTACGTACGCACATCATTGTACTACGTACGTACATCATTGTACTACGTACGCGCATCATTGCACTACGTACGCACATCATTGCACTACGTGCGCACATCATTGTACTACGTACGCACATCATTGTACGCGCGCAGCACACGGCACTTCATTCTCACAAAGTGCGGTGGCCGCTAGCGGAGCAGCGCTGGGTGGAGAAGTGTGGTTGGTCAGCGTTGTTTGCCTGCTTCTTCACGTTTACTAGGTAACACCTCGGTTTACGTCGGGGATGCGTTCCCCAAAGGTGCGACGACGAATGTCGAAACGAAGCGGATTTGCCGGGGTCAGTAGGTGGTGGGGGGGGTGAAGGCCGAGAGGCGACGGATCACGAGAAAGGACGGGACGATGCTGTCAGCGACGTGGGTGTTTGAGTCGAGACGACGCAAAGTCAGGTAGTAAATTGACGACGCACTTGCGAAACGACGTAAAAAGGGGGAGTCGTAAATCGGGGTATTCCTGCACCAGCTTAAACTGAAATCGTAATAGACACTCGAAACGAATGATTGTAAATAAGAATCTTGGACATGTATCTTGGCTGTATCCATGTTTTATCAACTCGGCTAAATCGAGAGCTCTACTCCAGTATATCCCATCTGTCATTCAAATCCAGCACGCTTTGTTTTGATGATGTGAAAACCCATCAAAACGTTGGAAATGCGGTCGAGGCCTGAAACACAGAAATGTTCAGTTCTTACGTATGCGTGGTCTAGACAAGGTTGAGAGCATTGTACTGTACGTGTGTAGAGAAGTTCCCACGGACGTACTCGGAGACGGAGATAAGTTAAGGGCTTTCGCCAGGGTTTATTAAAGCTTAACAATAACACACAAGGGTACACAACTCCCAGGGGCTAGGGGTCCTACTGTGAGTCCGGGTCCCTGCCGGCTAGCTCCGGTCTCTCTCTCTCGTGTCGGATCGGGGACTCTGCCGACTCCACCGAGCGGAGAGAGAAGCACCTCTACGGCTACCACCGGCTTCTCCCCAGACTCCCTATTCGATCCCTCTCTCTACCCACTGGTTCCCTCTTCACCCTGCTTACTCTACCCGTTCCCACAGTGACCCCGCTTACATCACGGGGTATCCCTTAAGTACCCTCGGAGACGTGACGTCATCACACTGAACGGCACACCTGACGTCACGTCCCCATTTTACTTCTCTACACGTGTAATGTGTGAGTCACGTGACATGCATGCACGGCATGATGGGAGTCGTTCCTTCCAGCACAATTGAAATGGGCGAGGAGCCAATTTATTTTTGTTTGCTTCAGACACCCCATCCCCCCTCCCACACCAATTAATACAAAAACTACTTTCATTGAATATCGCGTCATTCATGTTACGAGCACCCCATAACCTGTGTACATTAATTCTCTATAAACGACCAAATCCCATGTACAGCCACTGCTTAGCAAATAAAATCCCTACTGCCAAGAAAAATTTAACATGAATCATAATCTGAATATTTATTATCAGAATAGGTTTTTCCCCTTTTTCTGGAAACAAAACAGGTGTTAAGATGTTAAAACACAAAACTGAAACCTTTTACAAGAAATCATGTCTGCATTAACCGCAATACTTGTGGTCAGAATGCAAACAAAAAACACATACTCTGATAACACTGGTCAACAAAAAAAAGAAAAATTCTGGCCTGGACTTTTGCAGCTGTTTTAGACTAATTTCAGGGTGCTGATTCCAAATCTGATCTCAGATTTGCTCTATCACATCTCATTTTTATGCTATCGGCATACTCCATTTTCATTGATTTTACCCGAAATTAACTCTGTCACTCATGATTGCAAGTGGTTGCGAGTCAGTGACTGCTTTAGTGTTCAAATATGGTGCTGTATTTTTAGGATAGTGTGTTTATAATATAATTTTATGTAGATATCCACATTTATTTAATATTTTTCTTCTGCAGTTTTTATTGAAAATGCAATATTTGATATCTCGAAAAACCTGATGTGATAGACAAAAACTGATGCCAGATTTGGAATCAGCACCCCAAAATTACCTTAAAAACGTTGGAATACCTTATGCCAGAAAAAGTGTGTTGACCAGTGTAATATATGCATTGTCTTTGAAACTGATTGGTCTACACCAGAGGCAGCTTTCTTTTGAGCCTCGTCTCAAAACGGTGTTAGACCAGAGGACGCCAAAAGGCGTTTGTTTATTCTGCAGGAGGATTTCGTTTTCACAGATGTCCAGTCGGGGTAAGAACGTTACAACAACAAACAATACACAGGTAGTAGTGCAAAGCATTCCGAAATACACAAATGTAAGAAATGCAACCAAAACAGAAGGCACAAACAACATTTCACAACAACAACAAACAAAACTAAAATGTCCAGGTCCCATCACGAGCCGTGTGGGTTATTCTTTGTTTCTGTGGTTAATCAGCGACGGAGTTTCGTCGTCCGTTGCTCTCCGCTGTGTTCGCTGCCCCCGTGTGCGAGGAGGCGGTTAAGCCAAAAGCCCTCTGTGTTCGTACGAATCACTACCAGGACGATGATTTTTTTTTACATAGGGGCAATGGCCTACGGTGTTTGGGGTGGAATTGATAAAGTTGGAAGGGTTTCCAGTTTGGGATAAGTGCTGCTGCTGCTGCCTTGATTGTCGACCGATTATTTGGCGGTTAAAAAAAAGTAGCTTCTAATGTTTAAAATGTGCGTGCGTTTTCACGTTTTGTGGACAGCGGTAAAGGTGCGGCCCTGCAATTGCTCGCTCACACCACTGCTGGATGAAGGGCCTCCACTAGTGGGAGGATTGGAGAGCCCCCGTCTAAGGCGAATGTCATTCTGGCCTCCTCTTTCGCGCTTGCCAATCATCGTCAAGGAGCGTAAACCATCATCACGCGGTACTCCGGTCATCCTCGAAGGAGCGGCGGCTTTTGGCTAAGCCATCGAATAAAGACGGTGGCCACCGCATCGCACGGCGCTTTCAGACGCGCTTCTGTGGCCGTCTGGAACGCTCTTCTTTTCCCACATTAGAAAGTCACTGGAGCTATGCACTTTAAAAAAAAATCTATATTTAAAAATTTTTGCTTTTAGTATTCCGCTGGGTGAACAGAGGCGGTGGATAGGGGGGGGGGTGGAGTCGGGGGAGGAGGTTTCGGGGAGTGTTTAGGAAACTTTCCCCGCTTTGTTTCAACCGCCGTGCAGAGATTGAACCGCCGTCCGTCAATGTCTCCAGATCACCAGTCACGGCCGCAGCTTCCTTCAAGGCAGCCTCATGTGTTTTAGCGATTTCACAAAACCGTGAAGCCGAAACGGACTCGACAATGCCTGTGAAGTCTTCCTGCTGGAGAGGGTCACGATGCCGCCACTGGCGATCTCTCCTTCACTGTGGTCTGGGGGATAAGCGGCTGTCAGCTGTGGAGAGTGTGGTTTTCATTACGGCTCCACGTCCTTTACAGCGTACGGAACAACGCCGAGCCACGCCGCCCGTACCACGGCGTAAGAGGCGGTGGAGGGGGGGGGTCACGGTTTTCTCCGCTGTTGCCGTACGGCTCTCGGGCGCGACGTCCGACGGTTTTGCTCCACGCGCCGGGGCCATGTTCGTGGAAAGTTAAATTTCCCGCGGAGGCTCCCGACACCACGTGGGAGCGTGTCGTCGCGGCTGGGGGAAGAATGCCGAACGACGCACGGGTCACAACCCGAGATCTCATCGGGGGGAGCCCGCCCGGGCAGATTATAATGAGCTCGCTTCTTCGTGTGCCCCGGCAAACCTCACCTGCGTCTCAAGACTTAAGGGTGCGACGATTCGTCAATTCGCGCATCGAGAGCGATTTTTCGGCTTAAGCATCAATTAGCTTCTGTAAGAATCGGTGAGCGAGGTGGATTGTTACTCGGCACCGGACGACCGGGAAGGGCACCAGCGATGGCTTGGTGAGGTGCTCATCCAGAAGTGGATAGATCATGGGTGGCAGTGATGATGGTCTTGTGTGTAATGTATTAACGTTACTCCTGAAGCCGCTGGAGGCCACTAATTTGACCGCAGCGGCTAAAAAAACAGAGATACAGTATCGAACTGTGACCCCTGATTTGCAACAATTCGATTGTATTATTGCTTTTTTTAAAACCACGATCCATGTCGGAGGAAGTTGGAGGAATTTTAAGTGGCCCCGAGAAACGGCTGCGGCGTAGAGGGGAGAGGTATTCAAAAATTTGAACGTGTCGACACAGCAACCTGTTTGCTGTACTGCCTCGCTCGCAACGCGCGCACGCGCCGGCACACACAACCCAGTTGTTGTTTTTTCTTCCACCCGAACGGGATCTCTGTGCCGTCAAACAACAATCGTGACCCGTGAGCTTTCTCATTTTACAAGCCGTGCGACGCCCACAGTCTGACATTCAAATTAGGGTTCAAGGGAGGAGGCCTGGGGGGAGGGGGGAGCGGGTTACAAAGGTCAAATGCAGGAATCAGGACAATTGCACAAAATTGCGTGTGCAATTTCGGAGTTAAATAAAATAACCCCAAACGAGGCTCGCCGACGGAATTTGGCAAAAAAATTACGAAGAAAAAAGAAAAAAAGAAATCTATAATAAAGCAACCAAAACAAAGTAAATAAATAATGCCAATTAAGTCAAGATGACGTTGGGAAGAGGAGTTTTTTGTTCAGACGCTGCTTGTGATTAAAACGGGCTTTCAAAGTGAGGCGAGTTGATGGGCTCAGCCCGGTCACCAGTGACTCACATAGAGACCCATGGACTCACATAGAGACCCACAGACTCACATACAGACCAACAAACTCACATAGAGACCCACAGACTCACATACAGACCCACAGACTCACATAGAGACCCATAGACTCACATAGAGACCCACAGACTCACATACAGACCCATAGACTCACATAGAGACCCACAGACTCACATACAGACCCATATACCCACATAGAGACCCACAGACTCACATCGAGACCCACAGACTCACATAGAGACCCACAGACTCACATACAGACCCATAGATTTACATCGAGACCCACAGACTCACATACAGACCCATATACTCACATAGAGACCCACAGACTCACATACAGACCCATAGACTCACATAGAGACCCACAGACTCACATGGGGCAACCCCCCCCCCCCCCCTCATTAAAATCACGAGCTGAACAATTTTTCTATTTAATATTTCTGATTTACTGCAATATACACCCGCCATTGGACGGGCAAACAAGCTAGTAGATTCAAGATTCACATAGCGACCCACAGCGTCACATAGCCTGACTCGTGGTGAAACTGGGTTCTCAATTGCAGCAGCGAGTTCATGCTCCGCACGAAGAAGCCATCGCGTGGCGTTAAATTGTCAACACGTTTAAGTGCCCAAAAACTGCGATAGAAAGGGTTGCAGATATTAGAAAGGTATGTGGTCAGTAGAAAGGGGTGCTGATAACATATAGGGGCGCGGGTAATAGTAAAGACACCAACACGGTTGAGAGGCGTGTGGGTATTTGAAAGGCGTTGCTGATAGTTGGACGGGATTGCTGATAAGAGAAAGACGCGAGGCTAACAGAGAATTGGAAAGAGAAGCGACTTTGCCTTCCCCCCCGTGTTATGTCAACGCGTGGGTCATTCGCGGTGCCGCTCACAATTATGAACATTTTAGTTTCTGCTACTCAAGAGTCCGTCTTGCCTGTAAGCTGTAAACGATTGAAAGGGGGAGGAAGTTTAACTTACCCGCGTGATTGTTTCTCCGTCTGCTGGGTCGGTTCGATGGGTGGCGATGGAACGGGGGGGTGGTGGGAGGGAGGTTTTTTCGTATCGAATATTTCATCGGGAGTGAAGCGGCGATCGGGAGACGCTCCCCCGCACGACCGACCGTACGTTCCAAGTCACGTTACTTCATTAACGTCCTTCCCACGCGCCTCCGATGATCACGGTTGGCTACGTACGGTGCGAAAGAAGTTCAACATACATACTGTACGTACATTAACGTGACCCCCGTAAGGCTTACACTGTATCTTGATTGCTGTTACAATTATTTCACGGATAATTATTTTCGTCCGTGATGTATTATTTTACTGTGGCCCTTATAGTTCAAGCCACACTGTTATTTCTTGATTTGAAGCTTTCGTGACTGCAGGAATCCATACTCTTTGGTTCGTTCGGTAAAGTCACGTAGGTAAAAAAAATAAAATAATAATATTTGTTATTGACGAATATGAGTTGTTGTTTAGTTAATTGTGCATGTGCACCATTGGCAGAATTACCAAATAATTTGTTTATAACATGAAAGCTACTTGATTTAAATTTTCTTCAAAAAAAATGTTATTTTGAGTTTGTCCCAAATGTATTCAACTTAGACTGTCGGGTTTTTAATGTCATCAAGCGAAGTGCCCCGGAAGAAATTATTGAGCATAGGGCGATGGCCCCATGCTCGAGAATGGCCCGTGGATCCAGATTCCAGAGAACTACTTCCGAGACATTTCTCCGTGACAGTTCAACACGTGCACTCGGGGATTACACAGGAATGTTCACCGCGTCGTAGTCAAACCGATCTTTATACATTCTCAAAGCTGAAACTCGGGCAAAGTAAGCGAAACGTATAATTTAACGCGAATAAAATCGAATCTGTGCTGTCATTGGTGACGGGGCCGAGAGCAGCGGCGTAGCAATCGAGTGATGCAGGCGGTGCAACTGCACCCAGGGCCCATGGGGTGAGGGTGGGGTGGAGGCGAGCGACGAAAGAAAGAGGTCGCGTGCCAACCGCGCTACGCGGCTGGGCCGAAATCATCAACTTGCTAAACGCGAGAACCCGGTTTGTATCGCCGTTGGGGGCTCGTGGACACCGGGCCTCGTTACCCCAGGATCCCCGGCGGTGCGGTCTCGGCACCCTGACCCCTAAGCCACCCAGCCGCCCCTGTCGACGTTTAACGCGTCACAATTCTCCCACGGTGCGGGCCGGGGGGGGGGGGGGGGTGGTGGGGGTGAGCGCCGAGTGCGGTTGTCGCGTGCGGCGATTTCGATCTCGGTGACCCGGGTTCAAATGCGCCCTCCGTGTCCACTCGGCACCTCCCTGAGGACACAATCCGCCCGCTGCACCGAGGGCTGAGCGCGATTGCCGCCCCTAGGTCAGCTCGGCAGTAAATGAGCGACGTTGACGGGAGCCTTTGGAGACAGAGGCCGACTTTTTGCGTGTGGCGGGAGCTCGTTTCAAAAGGGCGGGGGGTGGCAGGCACCAACAATGTCAGTGAAAAGGGCACGACACCGTCAAAGTTAATCGGACTTTCAACAAACGTTGAACAGGACGGGTGGCAACGCGGTCTGCTTTCGTCCGTCGTGCATTCTGCTCGAGCTGCCCGCGTGCTTGACGATCGCGAATTATCGGTGTCCGCCAGGAAAATAGAAATCGCTGCAAGAAAAAACGCCACCCGTGCTAAATGTCGTTCCAACATTTTCTTGACTTCGTAAGAGTGTTGATGTGAGGCTGAGCCGTCCACAGGGAGGGTGAGGTGGGGAGGGGGGGCTGCATCCCCCTCCAGTGGGGGGGGGCTCACCCCCCCTCTTGACCCCCCCCCCCACTGGAGCTACAGGGCTGTGTCCATAATAGTGGGGGGGGGAGGAAGGTGACCCTCAGAAATAATTTTTGGAAAGTGCCCCCACCTTACGATTTATAATCTCATAATAGTGAGACAATAACAGAGATGTAGGCCAAGAGAGAGACATTCATTTACTAAACCATTAACTTCATTCCTTTGCCCAGGACGGCCTCGCCGAGTCTCGTACGACTCTCTCGTCCGGAGGGTCTTTGCCAATCATCCGCAGTCGCTGGGTGACGAATGCTCTTAAGTGCCATCACCAATTGAGTAAAAAAATGTAAAAAAAATGCTGGAAGTGGGGGTGGGTGGGGTGACTTGTAACATTTTTTTTCTTCTTTAATGTTTCAGCCTTCGGTTCCTTGCGAAGACTGCCGCAGGTTCACACGGCCGGTCGTGATCGTCGCCGTCGTTGTTGTTGGCCACCCACGAAGCACAATGATTCTCAAGCTATCGCCCCCCCCCCCAAAATAACAGAAGCGTTGACGAGACTCAATTATCTGACCGGTCGTCCCCAGCTTGTAGTTTTGTTGTTGTTCCTGCAACTCCCCCCCCCGCCCTCCTTGCCTGCCGTGGCCACCGCCACCACCAGCCCACGCCTTTTCGCCTTTTCAAACATGAAAATTTTGTTCTGAAGAAACAAATAATTTTTACCTCCTCCCTCTCTACCCCCCCCCCCCCCGAGGGTTTGGGCGGTCCTTGTGCACTTGGCATTCTTCACACACACGCAAAAAAAAACATAATTTCAGCGGGTAAGGGGCGTGGAACTGAACAACAACAACAAAAAACCCCTAATGAGTTTGGGAAAAGGGTGTGGTGGTGGTGGTGGCGGCGGCGGTGGTGTTGGGAACGGCGGCTTGTTTTTTTGTGCACAATTCGCGTGTGTTCCGTTTCAGGATTTTCGCGCGCCGCTTTGCACGGAACGTGAAGAGCAACCCGGCCCGTTTGGGTGCCTGTTCGTTACCGTCGGGGGATCGGAGCGGTTCGCGACCCGCGCGTAACGATCCCCGGTGAGCCCGAGTTCGTCTCCTGGCCACCGGTAACGTGTCTGAACGTGGTCGTGGGCCTCCCCGAGTTTGACTCGGCCTAACTGTGCTTCGATTCTGGAAAGACAAACACGGCCGGGCGCGATGTTGCCCTCCACCCCCTCGTGTTGCCGTGCCAGCCTTCAGAGGTGCTCGCTAGCAGCACTTGCCCCATCAGTCTGTTAAGGCTATACGGGGGATCTTTGTCTGTGTGTGTGTTAATGCACAACGGAAGCCCATTTCCTTGACTGTGGTTTTCCTGTTTATAAGTCTGGCCTGATTGAATGCTGTTGTCTGCTCCCAGAATGCGCGATCTTCTCAAAATCTGCCGCATCAAACGTTTTTGGTGGCTTTTTTCTGTGTGTTCCGCCTGCCTGCCCGTCCGTCTGCGTGGGTGGGTGGGTGGATGGGTGGGCCACGCCTGCAGCACCGCGCCGTCTCAGTGTAGCGCGCAGCTGACGAGCGCACAGCCGGTTACGACCGCACCGCGGCCCCCACGGGCCAGAGTGGAGGCCCAGACGCCAGGCTACAAAGGGAGGGGTTGGGGTGGGGGCGGGGGGGTGAAAGTGGAGACCCCCGGGGGCCCGTGCCAGCCAAAGCAAGGCCGCTGTCCGTCAAAAATGCACACCCATGCACGCGGACGCGCTTCCGTGCGCGCCCGCGTGGGCGCACGTGGTCTATCCGCTGCTGGATGAGGGCCTCCCCATGTCGCGCCGGTCGCGGAGTTTGTTTGACCATACTTCACCGCACTGGGTCAGCGCGCGTTCGTGAAGGTCGAGGTGGGGGGGAGGGGAGTATAGACCCTGGGAACATAGAATTACGTCATGGCGATGGTTTTGCAGCACTTCCCTCCGTTTCTCACCATTCAGCCCCGCAGAAGTCTGTAACACCTGTTATGCACAGCGATCGCGCATGAAAGTGCTATCCAGGCTCTAACCTGCTTGGCCTCCGAGATCTGAACACGCCCGGGAAGGGCAACCACCGTGGAGATGGAGTGGTGTAATCAGCTGGTGTACAGCGGCTATAGGACGCCGCAGTGCGAGATGTTAACTCCCTCGCCTGGTATACAGGAAGTCGTGGGTTCGATCCCGACCCTGACGCCTGCTGTATATTTGGAGTTTGCGTGTTCTCCCCGTGGTCGCGAGGATATTTCTGCGGGGGGTCCTCCGCTTTTTCTTTCCACATTTATGCATTTAAGAGTATTTGGCTGCTATCAATTTCCACGTAATACTTCGTTGTGCTTTCACTTGTGGCCAGATCACTTCTGAAAAGAAGAGCTATATAGCTCAGTGGGCTTTACACCTGCTAAAATAAAATAACTAAAATATCTAGTTTAGTTTCATAGTTTATTGATGTATCATTGTATCGCGAGACTTTGAGAGATAGTGTTTTGCTTTGGGAGCACTTAATCCAGCAGTGGAGAGATCGTGGCTGACGACGAAACATTCATACAATTATCCCACTCTCTTTAACCCCTGCATGCATGCATTCTTTAAGGATATATGATCCTCATGGCGGTACCCCGGGTCACCAAATCATACAAAATGGGCCGAGGCAATTAAATATGTTATTTCTGGGACACTATTTTTGTCCAGGGGTGTTACTTCACTCCTCGACTGGGGTACCAATCAATCCGAAATCGGTGCCACACTCCACGAAGTCGAAACGCAGCGAGGACGATTGCGCCGAGACCCTGAACGCTCGCGGTACGCACCGTGTTGGTGCATCGTAGTGTGCAGCTCGTCGAGATGAGTCGATTGCCGCATCGCCGACCATCAACAGACTAAACATGACTGCATCACGGACATTGTGCGAGAGCCGGGCTACGGTGGCACCCCGGGGTACCGCCATAAGGTTCATATATATATACGGTATTGTTGGGTTTAATGCGATTTCAGGAGTCAAACGAACCCACCCTCCTCCCGAAGGTGTTGACGGATATTCGTGTAATTTCACAGCAGTCATAAGCAATAGCAGTCGACAACAGTTGACACGAAGCAAGAAAAGCGTTGAGAATCACGAAGATCCCCCGTATAGCCTTAACAGACTGTTGGAGCAAGTGCTGTTAGCGAGCACCTATGAAGGCCGGCACGGCACACGAGGGGGTGGCTGGCCAGCCCCACGCCCAGCGGTCTTTGTCTTCCCAGTGACGATGTTTACACACCACACCAGGTACTCCTTTGAGGCTGAGTCGATCTAGGGGATGCCCAGCACCCGTTCAAGATGATCGTCACTGATGGTGACGGTGAGCGAGAATCGAACCCGGGTCGTTGGGTTCGCAGCGCGGCGCGCTAACCGCAACACTAACGCTCCCTGCCATGAATCACAAAGACAAAGATCCCCCGTATAGCCTTAACAGACTGTAGGGGCAAGTGCTGTTAGCGAGCACCTATGAAGGCCAGAACGGTACACGAGGGGGTGGGTGGCCAGCACCACGCCCGACCGCCTTTGTCTCCCTAGTGGCAATGTTTACACACCGCACCAGGTACTCATTTGAGGCTGAGTCGACCTAGGGGAGGCCCAGGACCGGTTCAGATAATCGTCACTGGTGTTGGCCGTGAGCGGGTATCGAACTCGTGTCGCCGGGTTCATAGCGCAGCGCGCTAACCGCTACACTATCGCTCCCCACGCCATGAATCACACACACGCTCACACACACACAGGCAGGCGCATGCTTCACTGCTGGACTTTGCTGTCAAGCGGTGAAATATTCCACGTGCGCGCACGTGTGCACTTTCACACGTTGCAGGAGGAAATTCGTATAACACGACTCCATTATGCAGAGGATATGCCCTCTCATATTATTTGTATCCGAGGCGCCATATGGTACAGTTTAGACCGATGACTAATAGCTGGACATGTATCTTTTTTTTTGTGCGGTACAGTGTTACATTACCCCGGGGCTGTTTGTCTTCATTGATTTGTGATGTGTTGTGACTTTAATTGACGTAATTGATAAGTGGCGACGTTGAACTGTGGCGGTGTAGATTTAGACGGGATCTGTTGTTTGTGTTTCCAATTTCTCTTCCGTGTTTCCTTCGGTTAGAGTCGACCCCGCGGAATTGGGCCGCAATATCCGCGGGCCAGAAATCCGAACGCCCTCGGCTCGGCTCCGCGAAGAAGCGTGACTTGCACCAATGCACAGGTGCTCATTTCACCGCATTGCGCCCGCGCTTTCAGACGCACTTCCGTGGCCGTCTGGAACGCTCTTCCCTCCCACATTAAATCATCTACATGGGAGGCTAATTTCTTTAGAACTTTCCTTTTGTGTTTAGCTTGTTGTCCCCACCCCCCCGCGCCGCCACTTCCGATTAGAGCGGTTGACTACGTACGCTGTGAAATAACTTCAACATAAATACACGCACGCATGAATCTCAAATAAGATAAGATACATCGGCTCCTTAAGCGCCGTGAGATGATGTTCGCAGCCCGTGCAACCGATGACTGCACGAAAGAAAAGCCACCGTGTAATAACATCCGGTGGTCCCACACCTGACTTGGCCAAATGTCAGCTCTGATAAATTTAATTAGCATATCGGTTCGACTGGTCGCGCGATGAACCTCGGCGCTCATTTTTCGTTTGCTTTGTCCGTGTCAGCATTTCTGAATAAAATTTCACACTGCAGTGGCCAATAAGCGCTAATTACACATGTTATTTATGCATACCGGGCTGTTGCTCTCCACAAGCAAAATTCCCTTTGCTAAAAGCACCCAATCCTGCTCTTGTTCCACCCCTTTATTTAATAACTTCAATCCCAATCCCCCTTCGGCAACTGCTCTAGACGTACGTGTCGCCGATGTGTTCCCAGCGTGTCTCTCCAACGATTGGCGGCGTAGCTATCGAGCGTGCGGGAGGCGCAATGTGTGTATGTCGGGATCTGTTACGCAGCCAAGCGCGCCAATCGGAGGTGCGGGATTAGAATCGCACCGAGCTCTCGCTAGAAACGCACAACAGCGTATAACACGCAGTAAGCAGCACTCGGATTTACGCGCGGGCGTGCGATCTCCACTGCGCCATCTCCACCGCGCCTCTCTCTCCGACGGGCTGGAGAGAGGGGCGCAGGCGATGGGATGCAAAGAGGGCGACATGGGACGGGGGCCCCAATGTAAGCCCTTAGCACCAGGGCCCATGCCAACCACGCAAGGCCACTCTCAGCTATTATTTGAATTTAGTTAAAAATTTTCTGATAAATTAGCTTTATATATTGATATATTTAGGTCCTGGTGTAATTCCTATAGTTGCATTCTTATTATTATTATTCGTAAAACGTTTAATAGAGCTCAGAAAAAAAAACCTCTCGTTCCAGGAATGTCTGCGTCTGCAGGGACCGCGTCTGCGACCGTGCCAGCAATATGACGCACGCGCACGCTCATTAATCTTTGGGCGCGCGTCCCTCTCCAAGTTTCCTCTCACGCTTCCTGCTGCTTCTACCCGCGGGCCTGATTAAGCACAGAATTCAGTGTCCTTCTCGACACCGCCACCTTTCCCCCCCCCCCCGCCCCCCATCCCGCTCTTTGACCTCCACCCAACCGACAAGATGCACCGTTGTTGTGTTTTTATGAATCTCTACGGGGTTTTTTTGTTCTTTCGCTATTCTGTTGCACTTGCCGATGATCGCGCGTAAAAAAAAACACCCCGCGTCGTAATTTTCTTGCACTTGCTGGCTAATGTTTTCAGGGGTGATTTAAACAAAGCAGCTGAAAGAAAAACGGTGCTCCGCCTTGTTTTTCTCCAGTGATCCCTCCGACGTCTTTCTGCCGAAGTCGTCGTTCGAGATCGAGAACCTGGCAGCCTGACGGGCGCCGAGCTGCCAACGGAAGCCGTTGGCGGGTGTGCGAGCAAGTCCTCCGATCGTCGTGAGTTCTTGAGACCGTTTCAAAATTGCTACCTTTGAGATCGTTTCAAAATTCATACCTTTTGAGGTGTTGTCATCTCAACTGTGGTTACGTTACATATTCAAAAAACAAAACTCAAATCCATCGGCGGTCAAAACAAGAGGGGTGGCATTGCGAGAAGCCATTCAATAACCGTTATTTGAGATGATTAAAAAAATAGATATCTCACCCCTTGACACGTTAGCGATCTCCACTGTGGTTATTTTTGTTTGGTCCGAAATAGCAGCGCGGTGTCGTGAGAGGAAGCCCTGCGATATTTGTGTGTTCTGATGATCAAAAAAAAATCCCACCCTGAGAAAATCCAACATCTCAACGGTGGATATATATTGAATTATTTTTGTATCCATCTACGGCTGAAAGAGACGCCAAAACACAGCAGGGCATTGCTAAGGAAGCCGTCCCTTTTTTCTGCCCGTCCACCCGCGCACGGGGCCTTCACTGTGTCGCTGTAACGGAGGTTTATTAGCTCGCTAATTGGGACCACTTGAAACGGCGTTGTCACCAGACGCTTAATCCCCGTCGTGCAAATCCAGCGCACGTCCGTCAGCGAGACACCTTCAAAACGGAGGCAGCCCTAACCTTAAGCAGGGCTTCGATGCCACTTTAAAAGGTTAATCTGTCACAACATCCCGCAAGCATTTGGTGGTGGTGGGGGGGGGGAGAAAAGAAATAAATAAAGTCAAAAGCGAGCAACCTCCTTCAGCCACACATTCGCAAAGGAGCAAACCGGCCCACATAATCGGCAAACATCAGCCGGCCACAATTGTCGAAGCAGAGAGGGAGAAGGGGGAGAGCTGTGCCCCCCCCCCCCCCGCCGCCGCCGCCTAGTCCGCGAGCCGTGGAGAATCGAAGCGCCGCCAACTTCAGCCGAAGGTCAGAAACGACTCGGGGCGTGGGTAGCTTGTTGACATCGCGGTGCCAGCGCACCACGCGGCCGAGGGTGCAGCCAACGCTGAATGTCGTGGGGTTATCCGGACGCTCCCCCTCCTCTCTCCGCCCCCCTCACCGCTTTATGAGGCACGGGCCAAGGCAGCGTCTGAGGTTCCGCCCACCTAAGGAAGGATATGCAGGTGCGGGAAGATTAATATAGCAGAGGATCGTGAGAGTTGGTGGTGACTTTGGGTGGGGAGGACTTTCATCCAGCGGTGGATTTGCCATGACCATCGCCACGGTGGCGAGATGTTAACTACCTCGCCTGGTATACAAGAGGTCGTGAGTTCGATCTCAACCCTGACGCCTGCTTTATATATATTTGTGATAGCCAGGCAGCTTTCTGAATAAGAGCGGTAGAGTGCAGTGGGCCTCACCTGGTAAAATAAAAAAAATAAAAATTTGAATAGTTTGATGAGTTTGTATTTTTCTCACCGCAACCGTTCCGCGGATTGACGGAGCCCTTCGGACGCATAGCAGCGTGCTCCGCGCGGAGTCAGCGACCCCGCGGCTGCATAAGGAGTTAACCTGCTTGTATTGCAGTAGGTCGGTTGAGCGAAACGTACATCGAAATAGTGTCCATCAGTTCTCCGTATTGCGTCGCAACGGTAATTAATAATGGTGTGAGCAAAGAATGTGCCACTGCGCATCTGTAGTCGACCCCAATCACCAGCAGGAACTGTTCGCTTGTAGGCCACCGCCGGCTTTCGTGACATGTGTGCTATCAAGGGCAATTGCGCGAAACGTCGACTGTTACATACTTTTAGTCATTTAGTCGGTGATTAGTTAGCAATCTCTTACTCAAATGTGCAACGGGGCGGTGCTCATCCGTTCACAGCCCTGGCCCAGTGGTGGAAATTCTACGGTGCCATTACGAGGGCGAGTCTCCCGTGAAGGATAACCGCTGTTAGCTGAACATCTGTGACCCTGCTGCTGACCATCTGTGAAAAAGAGCTTCATAGCTCATCGGATTCCTCCAGTGTCAGTAAATATTCTGATTCTGAACTTCGCCACAAAGCGGCGGTTCCTCTTTTTACTGACGCCAGAGTGATGATTGGCCGAGTTGGCGATGGTTTGAACTCGCAAACCTTTCCGATCGCGAGGCGCCCCCCTCTCCCCGCCGCTCAAACTCACTCGGCCTCTGGACCCGCCGCCTTTTTTTCGACGGTGCGACCACCGGATGTGTGTCTGTATATATGCGTGTTTGTACTTCTTTTGCGCCGTACATGGCCAACCGTGCTAATCGGAGGCGCGGATGCGTTTGCGCACCGCCAATACGAACGCGGAATCGCATTTTTTTTATGACTTCAACTTACGATCCGTGGCTGCCACCGCCGCTGCCACTGCTGCCACTGCTGCTGCCACTGCTGCCACTGCTGCTTCTATGGCTGCTACCACTGCTGCTGCTGCCACTGCTGCCGCTGCTGCTGCTGCCGCTGCTGCTGCCACTGCTGCTGCTGCCGCTGCTGCCGCTGCTGCCACTGCCGCTGCTGCCACTGCTGCTGCTGCCACTGCTGCTGCTGCTTCTATGGCTGCTGCCACTGCTGCTGCTGCCACTGCTGCTGCTGCCACTGCTGCTGCTGCCACTGCTGCTTCTATGGCTGCTGCCACTGCTGCTGCTGCCACTGCTGCTGCTGCCACTGCTACTGCCACTGCTGCTGCTGCCACTGCTGCTGCTGCCACTGCGGCTGCTGCCACCGCTGCTGCTGCTACTGCTGCTGCTGCCACTGCTGCTGCCACTGCTGCCACTGCTGCTGCTGCCACTGCGGCTGCTGCCACTGCTGCTGCTGCCACTGCTGCTACTGCCACTGCTGCTGCTGCCACTGCTGCCGCTGCTTCGCGCCTTCTGCACACGGAACGAGCACCCCCCCTGCCCCCCACCGCCCCACGTTTAATGGTTTCCATTTGGCCGGTGTTGGTTGACGCCGCCGCCTCGCGTGCCTGGCCCGCATTAGCGGCCGCGCTCTAGACGCTCGCTCGTAAGGAGCGCACGGCACCCCGTGAGGCGGGGGGGGGGGTGGCTGGGAGGAACGGGAGCCGACGCGCCCACGCCGTGGAGGATACTTGCTTCAGGATTTATCGCTTGACCCTGCCGCTATTGTGGGGAGATTTTTTTGTAGGGTGATGCCGCAGGCCCTTTCGGCCTGGCAAGCGGACGAGCGCCGTAAATTAGTTCGCGTCTCCTCCGGCCAGAGACTCTTTTTTATTTTTAAAATCCCGTCTCGCTTACGGCCCGTAAAAATAAAAACAACAAAAAGTCGCTGATGCATCATCCCACGAAAAAGTGACGCTTTGTTTTACGTCCCGAATTTATGAGCCGTCGCTGAACAGTAACAAGAGTAAGCGATACTGCGGCGGGGAATAGAACCGGGATTATGAGCAGCGAGGGCAACCGGTGTCGCTCCGTATTTAAACACACGCACACGCTGTCCGCTCGCCGCGTGCCTCGTTAATGCTTTACAGAATTTTCGCCGCGTAAACTCCGGCCGATGCCGAGTTGTCATTTTAACGTTCCGCGCTTAAGCACCCGAAAAGAAGTGGAAAGCCGCGGGACCCAGGATGGGTTTGTTTTATCGGCAGTGAATTCTATTTTACAATCCCTGCATCGCGATGGGCGCGCTCGTCCGTGACAGTGTTACGATGTCACGAAGCGCTTCTTTGTGGTGGGGGACAAATAACAGCAAACAAAAACGTGAAATTCCACTCCGGCCGTCAATGTCAACATCGCTCTTAATCACACGGATCGGAAAGTCAAACAACATCAGTCTACAGTCCCATGAAAAATAATATGTGCTTCGGGTTTCCTGGCTGGCTGCTTTCCGGGCTCCTCTCGATCCCTCCAATAACTCTGTTGTTGTTGTTGTTAGTGGCTGTGGACCGTTAACACCGGAGCTAGCTGGGTAACTGGCTACGCGGGATTTTCCGCGTGACAAATAAGCATTGCACTGAAACTGAAAAAGAAGTTCAGAAGACGTTTAATGACAGATAGTGACACCGAAGAGGTGGTCGTAACGAATACAGAAGACTGGCCATGGTTCATTTAAAGTTTCTACAACTTTGATTTAAAGCTTTCGTGACTGCAGGGATTCATCTTCTTGGTTCTTTCGGTAAAGTCACGTAGAATGGAAATAATAAAATAAAAAAAAATAAAACATAATAAAATAATTCAAAGTCATTCAGACTCTGTCTTCTCGACAGACCTGTTCTCCACCTGAGGACGGCTGCTTGCGTTGTGGCCGAAACGTCGTGAGAATTATTTTATTATGTTTTAATTTTATTATTTTATTATTTCCATTCTACGTGACTTTACCGAAAGAACCAAGAAGATTTCTCCAACTTTTCAATTTCTGCTGCTCTTTATTGTCACTATTTCGCAAAAATATTATAAAAATCCTAGAGAATATATTTCAATATTTTTTAAACCCAATCCATATGCTGTCCCATCGCGTGCGTGGGTTGTCTCCCACTTCTATCAACGCTCATACATTTGCTCAAAACATCTTGAAATGAACACCCAATGGAGCAGGACACTCTTGAAAAGGGAGTCCTTGGATTCTGTCATTGATAGACGAAACAATTATTATTATAATTAGGCAGCTTCCTCCGAGGCTGGCCTTTGGCTGTCAGACCTGGACACGGACTCACGAGTTGCGAGACAAGGTGACGTAGCGTCAGTCGCTCGCAGGTCTCCACCAACGCACAAAGACAAAGATCCCCCATGTAGCTTTAAAACACTATTGGGGCAAGTGCTATTAGCGAGCACGTATGAAGGCCGGCACAGCACACTAGAGGGTGGGTGGTCAGCACCACGCCCGGCCGCCTTTGTCTCCCCAGTGGCGATGTTTACACACCGCACCAGGTACTCATTTGAGGCCTAGTCGACCTAGGGGAGGGTCCAGGACCGGTTTAGATATACCATCACCAGTGTTGGCCGTGAACGGGAATCGAACTCGGGTCGCCGGCTTCGTAGGGCAGCACGCTAACCGCTGCACCACCGCTCCCCCAACACGCACTCACAGGTCGCCAGTGTGTGGCCGCGTGCGCCGATAAGCCGAGAAGAGCTGGAGCCCCCCCCCACCCCCCCTCTTGTTATGGCTACGGCGCTCGGCGGAGCGAAGGGCGTCTGCCGTGCTGTTGGTCGGCCGTGGCCCCGTTGCACCGCCCGCTTTGATTTTACGTACGGTGGTCCGGGTAAGGAAACTTGCGTTGCTCGGTCGCGAGCCGAGGGTTACAGCTTGCTGACGAAGTGACGAACGATCGGAAGACACGTGGGCTGGCGCGCGTGTCGGAGCAGTCGTCGGTCGAAGGACCGTGACGCAATCATCCGTGGTGCTTGGAAGTTTTTGTCAAGAGCGCAAGAGAGCGATGGCGAGCACGAGTCGGTAATAATACGATCGCAGCGTCTGTGGGGAGGTTGATATCGTGGCGATCGTCACGTCGTGAGCATCGATGCCGCTTTGTGAAATGCGAAATCGCGGCAAAACCTCGAATGCTTTCTCCAGTCATAATAAAACCTGTTATGTGTGTATATATATATAAACGCATGTACGTTGTGTGGAGTGCTCTGCTGTGAATGTGAGCTGTCATGTAGCATGCAGCAGCTCGGCTGTGATGTGGCAATGGTGCTGACACATGGGTTGACAGATTTCTCCACGTGATGCTTGGATGTGGTCCCATAAGCCACATACATTGCATTCATAATTCATATTTCATCCATCATGGTTAAGCGAACCTGAAAAGGGCCCAGTGCTTATGCGGCAAAATTGGATTTGGTTTGCTTGGTTGGTGGCTTATTTTTCGTTATTGGCCTTGAGCCAGTGATGGAAATTCCACATTCTTATGGCGGAGAATAATCTGAATACAGTTTAATTGCTCTGGAGAAATTATGATGATGGTGGCGATGATGGTGGATTTTAACTGGCCATGTGACAACGCATCGATTAAAATCGATTCCTATACTCGTAAAACAATCGTCAAATCGTGCGTGTGGAAAATGCACCGCCCGTTTTTTCACTCCGCTGCTGGATGAAGGCGATGCCGGTCGTGATGAATTGTGTGTCCATACTTCACCACGCTGGTCATTGCCCGTTTGTCGGATCGGTTGGGATAACGCCAGGATCGCTCTCAATTGAGCTCAGGTCACCGTGTTAGTAGCGCAGCACACTCACCAATGCTCCACTGCAAACAATAATAATAATGGTCATATTGCATATTTCTTCTAACCGAACAAACTCAAAGGTACAAACATGACGGCACAAACAAGAAACATTTACAGGCCATATTCTTTGGGTCTTTCGGGAAAGCCACGTAGATAGAATTTTTTTTTATATCACGACGTTTCGATCGCAACACAAGCAATCGTTTCCAGGTGGAAATTTGTAATATTTGTTTCACCTGATGACGATTGCTTGTGTTGCGATCGAAACGGCGTGATATTTTTATTATTATTTTCTATCTACGTGGCTTTACCGAAAGACCCAAAGAATACGAATTCCTGCAGTCACGAAAGCTTTAAGTCAATATTTACAGGCCAGACAATAAAAATGGGACGATTTTTTTTATTGATGATTTAATTTAATCTCTACTCCGGATAGTGAAGGCAGATCGCGAGCGGGGTTGGTCGTTAAACCGTCGTAAATTTACTAAACTATTATGTTTTATTTTTATCACTTTATTATTTCCCTTCAACGTGACTTTACCGAAAGAACCAAGAATATTTAAACTATGTTTATATTGTACCAGCTAAGGCCCACTGAGCTGTGTAGCTCTTTTTCAAAAGCGACCTGGCCACAAATGATAGCTCGACGAAGTGGCTTATCGCGTGGAAATTTACAACAACCAAATGCTCTAAACGCGATTCTAAATGTGGAGGGAAGAACTGGAGGACCCGGAGAAAAATCCACACGACCACAGGGAGAACACGCACACTCCAAATATACAGGTATCAGGATCGGGATCGAACCCACGACCTCCTGTATACTAGGCAAGGTAGTTAACATCTCCTAGCCACCGTGACCCCCCCCGCTCCCATTCAGTCGGAGCTCTGCTGCTACATCGACCAGGGCAGTTAGCCTTTGGATAAATCACCCAGAATGCACCCAATCTCCTTATATCTCTGTAATTAGGCAGGATTTTAAGCCTGGCTGGTCACTCGGATTGGAGGTTGTTGTCAGGGCGTGAGTTGCGAGATGTCTGCGAGATAGATGGCAGTGCAGCAGTAGATTGTTGAATCCACTTGTGCAGACCTGTGAGCAAATGCCCTCTCGTGTCATGCGCAGTGGGTTTTCTTTCAGGTGCTCCAATTTCCTTCCACGCGAAGCCCAACTCTTGCCGCTTTACTTGGCCACACATCCCAATGGAGCCGAATCTTCCAGTGACGACGTCTCGACTCGGTAAAGGCTTGTCAGGGTAAATGCACTCCAACGAATGCGTCCCAGCGTCTCAACCCAAATACCGTACACACTTGTCGCACACGAAAAAGTTGGAAATCAACTTTTTCGCTTTGTTTCTTTGATTTGCGTGCGCAGGGCTTCGTGTCTCGCTGGATATGTCCCGGTGCGCTGGTGGGCTGGCGTGGGTTGGCACGTTATTAGTTTCCACAGCCATTACGAGAGGTGTACTGGATGCGGGTGCGCGAGTTTCATCTCACAACTCGGCAGACTTGGCTGTTCGAAATCTCTCCTGCAAAAATTAAAGTAACGTCTGCTGCAAGTTGGGAGCCTAAAAGGACACTATATATACAAGTTTTTTTTATCGCTGTTGGCAGAGGAGAGAGAGAGTAAACGAGCGGGCTGACTTGTTGGCTTTCCACTCGGCGTCATAAAGCAAGTAGCCTCCTGGCGGGGGAGGAGGGAGGGGGGGGGATAGGATTTTACTTCGTGTCTGCTCTTGTCGGCATCCCGTGATGGATGGAGGCGGCGATTGCCGAGCGGAGGAGACGCGGGGAGTTTAATATAACGGCGCTGCCAGGGTGGGGGGGTGGGTGGGCACGGTCAATATTGGCGAGAGCCGCCAACTGCCCCCTATTCATCACGGCACGGATTCTTATGGCCCAGGCTACCGGCCGGCCTTTCAAGGGTGCACGGTGCACACGCGCGCGGCTGAAGCTCTCTTCGCGTTCGTTCTGTTTCGCTTCTCAAATCGGAAGATTCGACGCGATTTGTCTTTTTTGCTGTTTATTTTCTCTTTTCGGGTCGTTCAGAATAGTGTGCCGACGTTTCGCCTCCACGTGCTGGGAGCTTCTTCAGGAACTGTGTCGTGTATGTGTGAGAGTATGCATGCGTCTGTGTTGTGTGTGTGTTGTGTGCGTGCACACATGCGTGTCGGCTCAGCCTCAAATGAGTGCCTGGTGCGACCGGTTCGGATAATCGTCACCGGTGTTGGCCGTGAGCGGGAATCGAACTCGGGTCGCCAGCTTCGTCAAACACACAGATGCAAAAACGAATACGCTTACACAAAGACAGACAGGACACGCACCAAAGACACGCACCAAAGACAAAGATCGCCCGTATAGCCTTAACAGACTGTAGGAGCAAGTGCTGTTGGCGAGCACCTATGAAGGCCGGCACGGCGCCTATAAAGGCCGGCCGCCTTTGTCTCCCCAGTGGCGATGTTTACACACTGCACCGGGTACTCATTTGAATCTGAGTCGACCTAGGGGAGGCCCAGGACCGGTTCAGGTAATCGTCACTGCTATTGACCGTGAGCGGCAATTGAACTCGTGTGGCCAGGTTCGTAGCGCAGCGCGCTGACCGCTCCACCACCGCTCCCCACGCACGCGCACAATCACGCCCCACCACCCCCTCCAACGCCCAGCAAGTTATCTACTTGTCCTTTGCAATATCAGCTAGCGGGGAGTGCGTGTCCGCCCGCTGTTTCTGTGAGCCCACGCTCCACATGCCGCGCCGTGAACCCCGCCGCTCGCCCCGCGCTCTAATGCCGCAGGTTCTGTCTCGGCAGTTTTTGTTATTTCAACTCTCGCTGTGCCGTCACCAACCTCTCCACTAACCCCACCAACACCCACCCACCCCCCTCGCCACACCGGCCCCCGCCAAACACCCCTTCCTTTCCCCCTCTCTCTCTCTCGAAATGTTGTAATTCAAACCATCCCGTGTGCGTCTGCTGCATCACCACCACCACCGCCATCATCATCATCACCGCCATCACCACGACCGCTATCATCGTATTCATGATCTATCCACTGCTGGATGAAGCCTTCCCCAAGCTGTTGTGCACATTTCTCACGGTCGATCCTATGAGGGAACAGTCCAACTCGCCCCTGGTGGGCATCCTCTCGGCACGTTGAACTTTTTTCGCGCCGTACGTAGCCAACCGTGTTCATCGGAGGTGGTGCGGCTGCCTTTGAAGAGGTAGAAACACCGCAGGCCCCAGCTGACCACAGGCCAGCGGTCGGTCCATTCCGAGGGCCGGTCTGTGTGGGGAAATGGCAAATGCGATCAGAGTAAAAAAAAAAATTGTAACAAAAATATTGTAATACCTCTAATGTGTACGCTTCATTGCTTCTTTACGCTCTCAGTTGACATACAAGATTCTTTCTCACCGGCCCATTTGTGGTTTTGGACTCAGCCCAAACGGGCCAATGAGATCGCATGGCGCCGATTCGGGGGGCTCCGTTGTGTTTACAAATGCCCGGGCCGAATTTTAGTCCCAGTCCGTCACGACGCGAGCACCCAGCTGGTACTGGTCAGTGCGGAAAGTGGGGGGGGGGGGGCGGTTAAACTTGACTCTACGGGGGGGAAATGTTTAAAGCGTCCTTCCTAAAATCCGGAACACGCGGCTCGTCAGGAAAGTCTGCCTCCTCCACTGTCGGTGGGCCACTCGCGATCTGCACTCAAACGAAACCACGTGGGTCCTCACGGTGCAGGGCTGCTGGGAGGTAGGGGCACGCAGGTCAGAGCCTCGCTGGGAGCGTCAGGCACACTGGCGTACATAAATGACGTCACGCACCTAGGGTGGGGGGGGGGTCAGACATTTGTGACGATGTGTGACGAGGGGGGAGGGTGTTTGAGAAATGTGACGTCACATCAAAATGCGCAACTTTAAATAAATATAGACAACACGTTCTAAATTAAATAGACTTTTTAATAAATGTTTTTTTCCTACAACATCAGAGTGCAGCGCCACATTAAATATGCACTACAATGACAATAGTTTTTAAAGCGATTTTAAGCATTCATAATCAACGTTTTTGGGTTTAGATCGCGTTTATTTATAAATGTGTCGTAACCCTCCACCACCCGACACGGCCAATCAGTAAAAAATGTGTCACGTTAACAAAGACAAATAGTTCACTGCTTTAGCCCACCGGTGTGTTGAAGCCACAACATTTACAATTTGAGTACGACGTTTCGCTGGTAATTGCAACCAGCATCATCGGGCAATTCGCCAGAATGGACGCGATCTGAACCCAAAAACGTTGATTATGAATAACATTGGTCGCGAAAGCCTACGTGTTAAACTGATTTTAAGCATGGTTTATTTTTTTTTGGGGGGGGGGGAGGCAGAGCTTTGTGACGTCATATTTGAGGGGGGGGGGGGGGTCTGACTTTTTGTGACGCCGTGTGACGAAGGGTGGGTCAAAAATCATCCAAAATCGCGTGACGTCATTTATGGACGCCCCCTTACGCTCACGCACGTGCGCGTGCACACACTTGCACGTGCGACTCGCGCGCATCTCGCACATACGCGCATAGCCATGCACACATACAGAGACGAACGTTTATACACTCATGCCACGAGAAAAATACGTATGAAGATCCCCCGTATAGCCTTAATAGCTCCTCTTTCTTCCGCCTGATGACGATTGCTTGCGTTGCGATCGAAACGTCGTGATATTTCTATTATTTTTTTCTACCTACGTGACTTTACCGAAAGAACCAAAGCGTGTGGATTCCTGCGGTCACGAAAGCTTCAATTCGAGATTGACCTTAACAGACTGTTGGGGCTAGTGCTGTTGAAGGCCGGCAGGGCACACAAGGCCCGACCGCCTTTGTCTCCCCACTGCTGACATTTACCTGCTGCGCCAGGTACTCATTTACAGCTGAGTAAATCTAGAGGTGGACCAAGACCGGATCAAATAAAAAATATTCGCCAACGTTCTTAGTCATGAATTGAACTCGGGTCGCCGGGTTCGTAACACAGCGCTAACCACTCGCCCACTAACGTACACACAACAACAACGACAACAACAAAAACAACAACAACCGCTGTCCACCACGAAGTGGCGGTGACATCACCACGGTGCTTGTGCCCTGCTGGGTGCACACACACACAAAGCAAGCAAAGACAAAGATCCCCCGTATAGTGTTAACAGACTGTTGTGGCAAGTGCTGTTTGAGAGCACACAAGGGCCTTGCGGCCAACGCCGTGCAGACACACACATACACACACACATGCTCCACACACACACATGCATGCTCCACACACACATGCTCCACACATACACATGCTCCACACACACACATGCATGCTCCACACACACACATGCTCCACACACACACACACATGCTCCACACACACACACACATGTTCCACACACACACATGCTCCACACACACACATGCTCCACACACACACACATGCTCCACACACACACATGCTCCACACACACACACATGCTCCACACACACACATGCTCCACACACACACATGCTCCACACACACACACATGCTCCACACACACACACATACATGCTCCACACACACACACATGCTCCACACACACACATGCTCCACACACACACACATGCTCCACACACACACACATGCTCAACACACACACATGCTCCACACACACACACATGCTCCACACACACACATACATGCTCCACACACACACATGCTCAACACACAGACACATGCTCCACACACACACACATGCTCAACACAGGCGCACATGCTCCACACACGCACACACACACTCCACACACGTACACACACACGTACACACACTACACACACGCACACACACACGTACACACACTCCACACACACACTCCACACACATACTCACACTCCACACACACACACTCCACACACGCACACACACGCTCCACACACGCACACACACACACACTCCACACATACGCACGCACACACACGCTCCACACACACACTCTACACACACGCACACACACACACTCCACACACACACGCTCTACACCCACACACACACGCACACACACACACGCTCCACACACGTAAACACACACGCTCCACACACACACTCCACACACACATACTCCACACACACACTCCGCACACACACACGCACACAGACACAACAATCAGCCGGCGAGACGCGACTCAGACAGAGTTTCCCCTCCCGTCGTTCCGCCTCCAGGCCACATGGGTGACCACTTCGATTCATCAACCGCGCTCCAGCGGATCGCAACATCGAACAGCGATGTTCAAATTAAGCTCAGGCCGGGTGGGTAGCCGGCCGGGTGGGGCAGGGAGGGGGGGCAGCATTTTGTTTATTTATTTATTACCTAGACGCTCTCCCAGGGTCTGGTGAGGTCTGTTGACTCATACGGCATGTTCTCCTATAACGCGTGCTTCCCATAACGCAAATTGGATATGGAACCGCGCGACGAATTAATTCGGGAACACATTTTTCTGTTTTTAAGTACGCGGATGCGAATTGGATATAATGCGATCGAGTGAACGGAACTGCGTCGCTGTGAGTAGCAATAAGCAGCCGTACGTACGGGGCGGCCTCGGCGTAGAGCGTCGTCACACGCAAGGCATTGGGATGCTGCTGGATGCTTCCAGAATGCTACCCACGCGCCTCAGTCTTTGTCCGGCCTGCGTACGCGCCTCACGTGTTATCGCGGACTGTGCTTTGCCCTACATGAAATAGTATTTATTGTAACGCGATTTTTCATGTAACGCGGTGTCAGAGGTCGCAAACGGGTTTTGATTCCTAACCCGTACTCGTACCCAGCCGCACCAGGGTCGCAAACGGGTACCCTACCCGATACCCGGCCGGGTACGGGTAGCCGGGTATCGGGTAGGGTACGGGTATCGGGTACCCGGTTGCGACCTCTGACTGGCGCCGCTGAGGTTTGGCCGTCGGATTGAGGCCCCCCCCTCCCCCCCAGCCCCCCGCGATTGATCTGGGCTCTGGAGTTGCCGTGGTGAGTACCTGGTGCGGTGTGCAGTGGGGAGACACAGGTGGCCGGGCGTGGTTCTGGCCACCCGTCCTCTCGTGCTGCCTTGCCTGCCTCAATAGGTGCTTGTTGACTCAGGGAGGAGGACGCCCCTGCCATGCATAGTCCCATGGGATGTTGGCTATCAACAACAAGGCAACTCCTATCACTAATTGGGAATGGGACTCAAGCGTAGGATTGATCACCCTGTCGCTGGCCGCCTTTGGGGAGGGTGTATAGTATGAAAGGCCGAAACACCCTAGGAACCAAAGGTTCACTACTGACGATGCGCTCCCCAAATTTCACCAGGCTCACTGTTCATGAACTCTTGGAAGTGCTTGCACAAAGGATAGTAACATCTCATCCTGTGTTCTTTGGATTCTTTGTTAATAACGCTCGCCCCCCAAACAGCGTGTTGAAGAGCGATGTGAGAGGGGGAGCGGTCGGGGCATCGTGGTTAACACACCGCGCTATCAACCCGGCAAAACTGAGTTTGATTCCCAGCCACGGCTGACCATCGTCAGTGGTGATTGATGTCAAACACCGGTCGGGTTTTCTTGGCTACATCGACTCAGCCTCAAATGAGTGCGTGGTACGGTGTGTAAACATCAGCACTGCGGAGGCAAAGACGGCCGGGCATCGTTCCGGCCACACCGCTCCCATATCCAAGTCGCGTGGGACACGTTTGGCAAGCATCGGGCATGTGCGGTGCAAAGGAAGTTCAACATACAAATATACGTTACGAATGAATTTAAAGTTAACGCTTGATCCAAGTTTGGAGTATGTGGCTGCTATAATTTTCCTGACGATAGCCACTTCGTTGTGCTATCGTGTGTGATGGTCAGGTCGCTTCTGATAGAATAGCTATTAGAGCTCAGTGGGTCTTACCTGGTAAAATAAATAAAATGAAAACACGAATGTTATTGATGTCTCAGCGGAGGAGATCGGTAAGCGCGGTAGGTCGTCGTGACGACCGCGGTTTCGTAAAATAAACTGCAGCTGTACGAAGCAGGGGGTCACAAACGCGAGCACTTCGGGCCTAAACAACGCGGTCAAAATATCCATTGAAATGCCCCCTCCCCACCCCTTCGTTTTCATCGTTTTTTGTGAATAAACTCTTTCCTGGAGTGGCGCGCGTTTGGCGAGTCGTGCTCTGGTGGCTCTGGCGTCCGCCTTCGTGCGTTCGGGACGAGATGGTGGGGGTGGTGATGGCGGTTCCACAAAAGCGTACGGCGGTTGGCGCTGCCTACACGCTGATGATGCAGCGTTGTTGATCCCTCAAAGTTGAAAGCGGAGAGATTCGCCAAGTCGGCCCGTGATTAAAATTGGATGTTCAAAGTACCGAGCGTGGTGCGCTCGTGGTCTCGGCCCCTGTTGCCAATGCCTGCAAGGACAGAAAAAAAAAACAATTACATTAAATTTGGATTTTGAGTTAATTTTGGCTTATTCCTGCTCAGGGGATGAAATTTACGAAAAATATATAATTTCTTTGGCAGGATTCACCCGGCTACATCTGGGATGGGTTCCTCTCTGGCGATCGTTATTATTGCTTTGTGGTTGTTATTTTACAGATGCCGTGCTAGGAATGTGGAGCGTCGTTCACTACAGTTACCCACTGAACATAATTTGCCTGCAGAATTGCAGAATGAATCCGCTCTCATCCATCGCCATGTTAATCGTGAATCTCCTAATCCACACAAATGAATTATTACAGTTGTCCGTTGTTTTTTGTCACGGAGGGTGACCCAGAAGTGGTGGCAACCCTTCCTGTTGCTCGCGTTTCCCCGCTTATTTAATACTATTTCTATGGATATGAAGACGACCGCTTGTGTTGCGATCGAAACGTCGTAGTTTTTTTTTTTTTTTTTAACCTATCTACGTGACTTTACCGAAAGACCCAAGAATATATGTGAAACGCCTTTCATCAGGGCACCTCAAATCGCTTTACGAGACAGGATTACCGTGCGGATAACGGCGTTTTTGTTGGATATGAATGCAGATCATAGGATCCCCCGACATTCGCACAGGCAAGAGGTGTTTCGCTATATTCCGTAACTTTTTTTTCTTCCAACAGCTGCTCATATTTGGTAACTGCACGTACAAATCTGCGTGTCAAGGTGCCTCAATAAATACAACGGTGATATCCCAGTCGATGTTCTTATAGTATGCCACCTCTAATTATATATTCACGCATACGGTTTACAAGTTATGCCACTGCGCTTTCAACCCATGAGTTCAATTCCCGACCATGGCGAGTGATACTGTCCACCCCTGATCCCTTCTCCAAACCGCACTGACCACTATGATACAATGAAAATATTCCCCAATTACTGACATGGCACGGAGAGGCGTTCATGCATCGATGGATTGAGAATGGCTGGCTTAAAACAATATAGCCTGTTCACAAATATACCGTCACATACACCGTTTAGAATATTTAGTTGTAGGTGTGTCATTCCGGATTTTGATAAATGCGCTGCAGTTCACAGAGACCAAACTTCAATTTTAGGCTGTCTTCAACTTCAGCGGTCAAAATTACTCTCATCATCGTCACCGTAATTATTATTTCACTCGTTTAGCTGGGAGAGCCTCACTGAGTCTCGTGACTACGTTTCTCAGGAGCCTCCTGCCAAGTTCAGTAGGGGGCGATGTCGCAACCACGTGTAACCCCCCAATTGAGTCATTCGCAGTTCATTCTTTTTTAGCGTTGAGATTATTCGGGGACTCCTTCCCACGAAGTTTCGGCCGCGACATTCACCGCCTCATCTTGATTCTTCACGTTCGTTCGACCTTGGACACCGTATTCAACAAACCCGTTCAACACACCCTCCCTTTGGTGCTGCTGATCCTGCATAATGCATGGACATAATATGACTTTGAAACCCCCCCCCGCCCACCTCATACGCATTCCCCATGAATATGCTAAATTCCCCTTGATATGCACATTCTTTTGTTAAGGCGCTCTTCTTCCACCTCCAACTCAGCTTATATATAAGCTCCTAGCTTGGCAGTGTCTCATTCTTCACCTGAAGACGGCTGCTTGCGTTGTAGCCGAAACGTCGTGAGAATTATTTTATTATGTTTTATTTTAATTATTTTATTACTTCCCTTCTACGTGACTTTACCGAAAAAACCAAGAAGATGAATTCCTGCAGTCACGAAAGCTTTAAATAGAAATTACACCCTCGGTTATCGACGACGTATCACCGTGCCGCAGCTCGATGACCAGTCGCTCGTGCCTTTTGCGCTGCGCCAGAAAAAAAATCACACGAAGCCACGCGCGGCACGCGTTGCGACCGCGATGGTCAAGGGGATCGCAGTTTCCCACCTTGTGCCGTGACACTCATCCTCGTGTCGTGTCGTGAAAACTAGAATCGAGATGTGTTTTTACTACAGGGTAGAGCCCGTCGAGCTATATAGTTCTTGACTGCCACAACATCTCACGGCGCGTGCGCTGTGATAATCCACACACCTGGAATTCCCACCGACCAGATTGATTGTCTTCCCCTGTTCTAATTATTTAAACTATTTTTTATTTTACCAGTTGAAGCCCACTGATCTATGCAGCTCTTTTTTACGGAAGCAACTTGAGCTATCACAAACGATAGCCCAACGAAGTGGCTCATCATCATCACCATGTGGAATTTTATAGCAGCCAAATATTCATCTTCTTGGTTCTTTCGGTAAAGTCACGTAGAAGGGAAATAATAAAACAATAAAAATAAAACATAATAAAATACAAAAAAATTCAGCAAAATATTCTCAACGCGTGATGTTGATTATAAATGTTGAGGGGTAAAAACCAGAGGGACCCGGAGAAAAATCCACGCGACCACGGGGAAAGAGACACGCAAACTCCAAATATACAGCAGCAGACGTCAGGGTCGGGATCGAACCCACGGCCTCCTGTAGACCAGGCGAGGTAGTTAACATCTTCTATCCACCGTGATGATGATGAGAGAGAAACACGCAAACTCCAAATATACAGCAGCAAGCGTCAGGGTCGGGATCGAACCCACGGCCTCCTGTACACCAGGCGAGGTAGTTAACATCTCCTAGCCACCGTGGTGATGATGAGAGAGAGACACGCAAACTCCAAATATACAGCACCAGGCGTCAGGGTCGGGATCGAACCCACGGCCTCCTGTACACCAGGCGAGGTAGTTAACATCTCGTCACCGCGTGAAGATGACCAGAGCTCGCGCGACGGTTTGACGAGACCAGCAAAGCATTTTGGTTCATGTGTGGCGAGCGCATTGTGCGTAATTTTTTTTTTACGAGCTAACAACATCGCACGCGCGGAGGCTTTTGACTTCGCTTCATGATCCTAAGCTTGGGCCCGAGGGACATTGTCAGCGCCTACGGTGGGGGGGGGGGGGGGGGCTGGCTGGTCCACCGGTTCTGCGACCCCGGTGACCCGGGTTTGATTATTCAGGCCACGGGGGTAACGTGCGTGGCGGTTCCCCAATTCGTAAATATCGATAATTTATGAGAATAGGTTTCACCCTTTCTGGCAATAAAACCTATTTTGATACTGGCAAGGGAGGTCCCGTGATGTAGCTGCTCAGACCGAGCGCTCAATGTCCGAATAGTGGCATTGTCTTTGTGCTGTTCGCCTTTTGGCATCCTCTGGTCTAACACTGTTTGAGACGAGGTTCTATAGAAAGCCGTCTCTGGCGTGGACCAATCAGTTTCAAAGACAATGCATCATATACTACCAGAGCATGTTTTTAGTTTGCATGTTCGCCACAAGTACGTGTGGTTAATGCAGACACGATTCCTCGCAAGAGGTTTCAGTTTTGTGTTTGAACATCGTAACGCTTCTTTTATTGCCAGAAAGAGTAAAACCCATTCTTGTATTTTGATACTGGCAAAGGAGGTCCCATGATCGACAATATCGTTCACGATGCGGGCATCGAATCGCTCGTGCAGAATAAACGGTGCTCTTCGCTCCTCCGCCTTGTAGTTTGGGCAGGGGTGGTGTTTTGTGCACCGCTTTTTCTCTCACCGCTTTCGGTTCACTAAATACGCCTCGATTTGTCTAATTCGTTTTCATAATGTGCTCTACAGCGCTTCGAGCGCCTTCATAGAAAGACGCTTTGCAAACGTTCTTTATCACTGTTATTGCCATCGCTACGCCACAACACGGGTGGACCTAAGTCCGTGGGCTACGTTCCTAACGTACAGACGTGGCGTGCCGCACGCGGCAACCTAGTTATTGAGACTCTTAGTTCTTTCGGTAAAGTCACGTAAGTAAAAAATGAAATAAAAATTAATAAAAATATCACGACGTTTCGGAGGCAACACAAGTCTCCGTCATCATTTTTTACCTACGTGACTTTACCGAAAGAACTAAGAGTATGAATCCTTGCAGTCACGAAAGCTTCAAATCTAGAACTAGTTATTGAGATTTGGCGGCCTCTTTTGTTATTTATTTATGTCCTCCACACCGACCTGCTGCTGTCAATCATTAAGCTCAGTCCATGGCACTAATGAGCCGGAGAGACTTGGATAATAGGCCGATTCAGCCCACTCGCTAATACCGGTCACGCTTGCGCGCTCGCTCGCCGCAGCCTCCTGTTGAGCCGTTTACTTCGCTGCTGGAGCTGCCTTGATAGTCCATCGTGAGCGGCGAGCGGAGCAGAGACCGACATCCTCGCGTACGGCAAAGAAGCCCTTAGCAGGACGTGGTGGTGTACATTGGAGTCCGGGGATCGCTAAGGGGCCGCGACGGCCGTGCGGGAGGACGCGACACAGCGCTTTGAACTTCTTTCGCACCGTACGTAGCCAACCGTGATCGTGGGAGGTGCGGGGGAAGGACAGCAAGCGAAACACAAAAAGGAGTTTGAAAGTCACGTGTTTTCAATCGAGATTTCAAATTGTATAGCTCCGACAGCTGCGTGATACAATTTTATAGACGTTGTCTGCTTCAGAGATGAAATATGCTGTTTTTTATGGATTTTGATGTGATCAATTCAAATATAACAATTAAAACAACTGATTGGCTACTCATAATAAACATTTTTGGCTTAGATCGCGTTTTTTATAAATGTGTCGTAACCCTCCACCACCCGACACGGCCAATCAGCAAAAAAGTGTCACGTTGACAAAAGACAAACTAGTTCACTACCTTAGTCCACCGGTGTGTTGAAGAGCGAATCCACAACATTTAAATTTTTTAGTACGACGTTTCGCTGGTAATTACATCCAGAATCATCGGGCAATTCGCCAGAATTGGTCGCGAAAGCCTATGTGTTAAACTGATTGGCTACTGTTCCCAATATATTTAGGTTTTTACATGTTACGTCTATGTATATTGCGTAGATAGTAGAAATTTCGATTTAAAGCTTTCGTGACTGCAGGGATTCATCTTCTTGGTTCTTTCGGTAAAGTCACGTAGAAGGGAAGTAATAAAATAAAAAAAAATACAATAAAATAATTCTCACGACGTTTCGGCCACAACGCAAGCAGCCGTCCTCAGGTGAAACCAGGTCTGTCGAGGCGACAGACGCTGTCGCCTCGACAGACCTGGTTTCCCTTCTACGTGACTTTACCGAAAGAACCAAGAAGATAGATAGTAGAATTTCACTCACAAATTGTAAACCTATGTCTTTTCGTGTGTTTGTGGTTGCTTCACGCGATAACGCGTTCCAGACGGCCGCAGAAGCGCATCTCCGAAAGCGCCGGTCAATGCGGTGACCGCCGTCGTCGTCTTTGCTCGATGGCGAGCAGCCAAAACAAGCCGCTGATGGGACGACTTCGCGGCTGAACGTGCGCTCGGAAGCGGGCCCCCTCGCCTCTCCGGGCGGCAGCGTTTCGCGAGGGTCGCCGCGCAGAGTTCCCACTCGTCGCACGCAAAGCGCTTTGCCACGAATGCACCGTGACACCTCGCTCATCTCGCCAAGGAGATATAAACCACGACCACGCGGCACTGCAGCGGCGGCGGCAGCAGCAGCAGCGGCGGCGGCTTTTTGGCGAAGCCATCGAACGAAAGGCGGTGGTCACCCGCGTCGCGCAGCGCTTTCAGACGCGCTTCTGCGGCCGTCTGGAACGCTCTTCCATTCCGTTATATGGAAGCCCACTGCAGCTGCGCACTTGAAAGTCACCTCGATTGAAAACTCATTTCTTTAGCACCGCCTTTTGTGCTCAGTTTGTTCTCCTTCGCCCCGCACTTCGGATTAGCACGGTTGGCTACGTACGGCTCAAACATACGCACGTGCATACGGAGCCTTTTCGGATTGACCCGCCCACCCAGAGACGATACGGATCGAAGAGATACAGATTGGTGAGATGAAAGAGGGAGATGAACCGAGAGATTGGAGATGAGAGAGAGAGCGAGAGATGGAGCTACGGATAAGAGACGCAGATTAGCCAGATGAAAGCGAGATGAGAGAGATGCGTCTGTCAGTGTCGAAGAGCAGAATTGCGAAGCTGATCAATAACAAAAGCGGATTTACAGCCCTTTCTCTCATTCGCTGCTGGATGATGGCCGTCTCATGGCAATTTACTACTGGGGGTTGTTTTATCATCGGTCACCACGCTGGTCAGTGCGGCACCCAAAGATCAATTCAGCTCTTTGGTTCTTTCGGTAAAGTCACGTAGGTGAAAAAAGTAAATAAATTTAATCACGACCTTTCGATTGCAACACAGGCAATCATCATCAGGTGTGACAACCACAGCAAGAACATTTTTGACTTATATAAGCACCTTAACTCCGGCATCTCTCCCACTTCAGTAAAATAAATTGCTGTGGTTGTCACACCAGATGACGATTGCTTGTGTTGCAATCGAAACGTCGTGATTTTATTTATTTTTTCACCTACGTGACTTTACCGAAAGAACCAAAGAGTATGTATGGATCCTTGCAGTCACGAAAACTTCAAATCTAGAATCAATTCAGCTTTCAATCACCAGTGACGTCACCCATGACCAAGAATCGAACTCTGGAAGCCAGGTTTATGACCGAGTGCGCTAACCATTGCGCCCACCCCTCCCCACCACTGCCCCCCTCCGCCCACACTCCCCCTACCCACCCCACCCACCACACCCACCCCACCCCCCACTCCCCCACCCCACCCACCACACCCACCACACCCACCCCCCACTCCCCCATGCCCCAACTCCCTGATTACCCGCAATTAAATACGGTGACCATGGTTACAGATATCGCCCTTACAATGTCGAGGATACGTCTCAATGGGCTCACACCTGGTTAAACACGGGCCGTTAATTAATGACAGCAGTATATGATTGTGTGGTGTTGGGTATACAATTGCTAAAATGATTATCATTTATTTAACCAGGTGAGAGCCGATTTATCATACATACACACGCACACGTGTGTGCGTGTGCGTGTGTGTGTATAACACGGGGCATTTTTTTGGCAGTATCAATTTATAACAAAAACATCTGAATAGGTTTTACTTCGCAATTGTACGCAACCGACCGTGTTATTCGGATGTGCGGAGTAAGGACACTAAACTATGTACGTTGAACTTCTTTCGCACCGTACGTAGCCAAGCGTTGCCAATCGGAGGTGCGGGGGAACGACAAACGAATCTCACTTCACGCTCATCATCCCTTTTATTTTCGAGGTGGTCCTGTCGCCTCGCTCGCTTCAAGCCGCGCGTCGGTTCCTTATCGGTCGAACCATCAATCTCGATTTGAAGCTTTCGTGACTGCGGGAATCCATACCCTTTGGTTCTTTCGGTAAAGTCACGTAGGTAGAAATAAAATAGAATAAATCCCGACGTTTCGATCGCAACACAAGCCACCGATACAGCAGGACAACTGCTGAATCAGCAGTTGTCCTGCTGTATCGGTTCCGCCTGATGACGGTCGCTTGTGTTACGATCGAAACGTCGGCATTTATTTTATTGTATTTCTACCTACGTGACTTTGTCGAACCATCGTTCATGCGCTCAGCCTCTGCCCACTCTCGTGTCCCACGCCCCTTGAGTCGCTGCGCTGAGGCCGCTGCGTTTATAACGCGAATACCAACGTGCGGTCACGCGCGCGCACGTGTGTAGACATCGCATGGCTATGAACCCCTTATCGGTGCCCGACCTTATTACAGACCAACTCGGACCTTAGTGGTCACCCCGTGCCCCTTATAAATATCAACCTTCATCCTACAAAGTCCCATCACAAGGCAGAAACACAAACAAACAGACAAACAAAATGTTGTGCTCGTATTGAAACGGCTGTTGGCCGTATGGACCTGAAAACTCAATTTCCCTGTACAAGAATACGGGGTAAACTGCATGGCTTGACAGCTATTGACATCGCCACGAGGGAAACAAAGGCGGTCGGGCGTGGTGCTTGCCGGCTACAGGTGTGCTGCGCCGACCTTCATCAGTGCTCGATAACAGCACTTGCCCCAAACATATTTAAAGGTTATACGGGGGATCTTTGTCTTGTCGTTGTCAGCGCACTGCACTATGAACCCGGCGACCAGTGGCAAGGGATAAAACCAGTCCCGTTCTTCCCCTAAGTCAACTCGGCCATAAATGAGTACCTGGTCCAGTGTGTAAACGTCCACACCGAGCAGACAATTGGCGGCTTGGCATGGCTGCTCCGGCCACAACACACACGCCTCTGCGTGCGCCTGTGCCGCCCCTAATAGGTGCTCAGCACTTGTCCCAGAGGCCCGTGTCGGCAACACGAGGAGGTGGAGGGGCAGAGGTGGGGGCGGTTGTATTTGTGGTTTTTTTTCTCTCTTTGCGAGTGCACGCGCGCGTGCGTCTGTGCGTCAGTGCGTGGCGGTGTTTTGTGTGCGCGCGCCCGTGTGTCCACGCGTGTCCGTGGCGCTGTCCGTCGTTGCGGGCACGCGCGGTCACGCTCCGTCCGAGTGGCCCTGTTGGTCTTGAAGAGCGCCGCAGTGCTGACGGACGGACGGGTGGACGGTTAGACAGACGGTTGGACGGTCAGAGAGACGGGTGGACGGTCAAATGGACGGGTCGACGGTCAGAGAGACGGGTGGACGGTCAGAGAGACGGGTGGACGGTCAAATGGACGGGTCGACGGTCAGAGAGACGAGTGTACAGTCAAATGGACGGGTCGACGGTCAGAGAGACGGGTGCACGGTCAAATGGACGGGTGGACAGTCAGACGGACGGGTGGACGGTCAGAGAGACGGGTGGACGGTCAAATAGACGGGTGGACGGTCAGAGAGACGGGTGGACGGTCAGAGAGACGGGTGGACGGTCAAATGGACGGGTGGACGGTCAGAGAGACGGGTGCACGGTCAAATGGACGGGTGGACGGTCAGAGAGACGGGTGGACGGTCAAATGGACGGGTGGACGGTCAGACAGACGGGTGGACGGTCAAATGGACGGGTCGACGGTCAGAGAGACGGGTGCACGGTCAAATGGACGGGTGGACAGTCAGACGGACGAGTGGACGGTCAGAGAGACGGGTGGACGGTCAAATGGACGGGTCGACGGTCAGAGAGACGGGTGCACGGTCAAATGGACGGGTGGACAGTCAGACGGACGAGTGGACGGTCAGAGAGACGGGTGGACGGTCAAATGGACGGGTGGACGGTCAGAGAGACGGGTGGACGGTCAAATGGACGGGTCGACGGTCAGACGGACGGGTGGACAGACGGACGCATGGACAGACGTGCCTGGCGGGCGGGAGGGCGGGCGGAACGCACGAAACCGCTCGTGCCGTAATCCTCCCCATTGAGGCCGTGCTTCAGCCTCCGTGTTTGTTTGCTTGGCGTTCAGCCCGACAGCCACCCACTTCATCCCTGTTTGCGCTCTGCGCTGGTCAAGCCGTGGCAGTGCACACAGAATAACAACAAAAGGGCTGAGAGATGGGGGTGGGGGTTGCTGAAACGTGGAATGACGTTCGTTTGTGCGTGCGTGGTGTGTGCGTGGTGTGTGTGTGTGCGTGGTGTGTGTGTGGTTCGTGCGTGGTGTGTGTGTGGTGTGTGTGCGTGGTGTGTGTGTGTGGTGTGTATGTGTTGTGTGTGTGCGTGGTGTGTATGTGTGGTGTGTGTGGTGTGTGTGCGTGGTGTATTTGTGTGTGCGTGGTGTGTGTGCGCGCGTACGTGCAGTGTGCATGGTGTGTGTGTGCGTGGTGTGTGTGCGTGGTGTGTGTGCGTGGTGTGTGTGCGTGGTGTGTGTGCGTGGTGTGTGTGCGTGGTGTGTGTGCGTGGTGTGTGTGCGTGGTGTGTGTGCGTGGTGTGTGTGCGTGGTGTGTGTGTGTGCGCGCGTGGTGTGTGTGCTTTGGTGTGTGCGTGGTGTGTGTGTGTGGTGTGTGTGGGTGTGGTGTGTGTGTGGTCTGTGTGTGTATGTGGTGTGTGTGTGGTGTGTGGGGTGTGTGTGGTGTGTGGTGTGTGTGTGGTGTGTGGGTGTGGGGTGTGTGTGGTGTGTGGTGTGTGTGTGGTGTGTGTGTGTGTGGTGTGTGTGTGTATGTGGTGTGTGTGTGGTGTGGGTGTGTGTGGTGTGTGTGTGTGGGTGTGGGGTGTGTGTGGTGTGTGTGTAAATCGTGAGGTTTTAGCTTCGAGCAGATGCTGAAAATTTCGTAAAGGGCGAGAGAGCAGCGACTTTCCCCAGCCCTGTCTTTGGCCGCCCCAATTAAGGAAATGAATGCTGTTGGCCATGAGAGCATAATCATGTATTTGCTCATGAGAGATGGGGGGGGAGTGGAGTGAGGTGGGGGGGTGTCCTGTATTGGGAAGTTTGGCCACTGAACGATACAGCAAGATTTTTTTTTTTCGATTTAAAGCTTTCGTGACTGCAGGGATTCATCTTCTTGGTTCTTTCGGTAAAGTCACGTAGAAGGGAAGTAATAAAATAATAAAAATAAAACATAATTAAAACAAATTATTATGTTTTAATATAGTATTAAAACATAATAAAATTATTTTATTATGTTTATTATGTTTTAATATATTATTAAAACATAATAAAATGATTTTATTATGTTTTATTTTTATTATTGTATTACTTCCCTTCTACGTGACTTTACCGAAAGAACCAAGAAGATACAGCAAGACTGAACGATGTAACACGACTGAACGTGACCTGCTGGGAGACCTCACGTGGTAGAGATCCGGAGTTGCCAGATCTTAACACTTCGAACTCTCTCTTGGCACCACGAGACGTTCACAAGAGTTGCCACCTTCAAAACAAAGCCCAGTCGAGTGTTTCCGTCTCTCTATGGGGCGGGAGTAGTAGTAGCAGATGTAGTAGTAGTAGATATAGTAATAGATGTAGTAGAAGATGTAGTAGTAGTAGATGTAGTAGATGTAGTAGTAGTAGATGTAGTAGTAGTAGATGTAGTAGTAGTATATATAGTAGTAGTAGATGTAGTAGTAGATGCGTTCTCAAAAAATGGCGAGCAAAGCGAAACCCCACGAGGAGGCAGCTGCCTGAGGAGTAGTACACACACAGTACACACACACAGTACGCACACAGTACACACAGTACACACACAGTACACACAGTACACACAGAGTACACACACACAGTACACACACACACAGTACACACACAGAGTACACACACAGTACACACACAGTACACACACACACAGTACACAGCACACACACACAGTACATACACAGTATACACACAATACACACACAGTATACACACAATACACACACACACAGCACACACAGATTACACACACAGCACACACACAGTGTACAAAGAGTACACACACAGTACACACGCAGTACATATACACGCAGTACATACACACAGTGCACACGCAGTACACACACAGTACACACACACAATGGTGTCCCACTTCTGACCACATAGGCGCATCTGAGTGTATCGATGGTTCGATGTGAATGTGCCATCGTATTGAGGGTTTACTGCTGCTGTGTGGTGTCATCTTGGTGTGGTCTGGAGCTCTGTTGTTGTTACTGCTCTTTGCTGCCTTGCCCAAGCTTGATAAATCGGACGTAACAATTTTGTTCTTATTACTTATTTATATCTCGTGACTTGCTAACCTGTTTCTCTATTTTGCACTCATGTCGTTGTTGTGTATTGTTGTTGTTGTGTATTGTTTGTTGTTGTTGTGTATTGTTGTTGTGTATTGTTTGTTGTTGTTGTGTATTGTTTGTTGTTGTTGTGTATTGTTTGTTATTGCTGTGTATTATTTGTTGTTGTTGTAACTTGCTGACCCGCCCCCTACTGAACATCCGATGCAAAAAGAGCTTCATAGATCATCGGGATTCCTCCTGCGGTCCACATAACGATTTTGAATCTTGACTTTTGGGTAGAAATTGGCCCTCTGCGTATACGGCGCGACTCCACACAAATCGAACTCCCCGCGCAGAGCGAGGGGAACGCGAACTGCCGTGTCTCCACCCAGGCGTTTCCACGTCGTTTTACGCTCTATCCTTCCGCTCACACCTTTCCATTTTCCATCATTCAATGTTACCGTGTGTACGTTGAACTTCGATGGCGCACCGTACGTAGCCAACCGTGCTAATCGGAGATGCGGAGGGGAGGACAACAAACAAAGCGCGAAAAGCAGTTTAGTGACGGTCCCTGAGATCGGTTTTAAATGTGGAGCAGGATATTTTAACGGTCACTGCCGGATGAAAGCCTCGCTGATGCTGCATCACTATTTTTTTTTGTTACCATTTTTCACCACGACGGTCAGCGAGGGTGGGTGATATGAGATGGAACGCACAGGTCCACGAATCAGTTCCGATTGCCACTCGCCACTGATGTTGGCCGTGGCCCCGGAATCGAAACCCACTGCTGCTCATCCACTCGCGCTGGCGAAGCTGAGAAATTAGCGTCACTTTTTATTGTTGCTCGTCAATTGCTGTCGTGGTACATTGCAAGTCAATTGACGTGCTCGAAAACAACGAATGGCGTGTTTGTGGCCACTCTGCACGCCAGTGTTAATAAACTAAACTACGGATTATTTTTATTTTTACCAGGTAAGGCCCACTGAGCTGTATAGCTCTTTTTAAGAAACGACCTGGCCACAAACGATAGCCCAACGAAGTGGCTTATCGCGTGGAAATGTATAGCAGCCATCTATATATATAAAATCGTGAATGTCTGTCTGTCTGTGTGGGTGTGTGTGGATTTCGGCCCATACGCACTTTCATTGGACGACGGTTGCCCCTGGCAACGGCTAGCCACGCCTTCGCCGCTTTCATTGGACCTGGCAACGGCTAGCGACGCCTTCGCCAAGGGCTGCAGTTTCATTGGACGGCGGTTGCCCCTGCCAACGGCTAGCCACGCCTTCGCCACTTTCATAAGCTCCGTATTTAATTAAATAATAGCCATTACACAGTATTGTTGGAGCGCTGAGGGGGGGGGAAGGCACGCCACCCGTACCCTGCCTCTTCCAAGCCGACAATTTTAGGCGAGGCCGCAGGCTTTGCACGCTACTAGGCCTCGACACCCACCACGCCACTCTGAGGTAAATTCATCAAAGTTTTTCCTACTCTTCACTACACCCCCACCACAATGTGTGCTATTAATATTACTTTTAAACCCAACGCGCCAACAATCGATTACTTTAATGTTCACTGTACAAATACTCATTAAGCTGGGTGAGCGTACTGCCAGTCTATCATGTACACTGTAGCCTGCTTATTAAGCTCGGTGAGCGTACTGCCACTCTATCATGTACACTCTAGCCTGCTTATGAAGCTGAGTGCGTGTACTGGCAGTCTATAATGTGGACTCTTGCCTGGTTATTATAATCGATTCTTTATATGTTCTTTGTACAAACAGTCATTAAGCTGCTTGAGCGACCCCAGTTCGATTCCAACTCACGCCCACCACCGCTGACGATTATTTGAAACGGACCTGGCCCTCCCCTAGGTCCACTCAGCCTCAAACGCGTAACTGCTGTCGTGTGTGAACATCGTCACTGGGGAGACAAAGGCGGCCGGGCATCGTGGATCCAAGTCCCGGGCGAAGCCGGGTCATGTGTATGTGTGTTTATGTGTATGTCTGTGTGTCTCTATGTATGTGTGTATGTATGTGTGTGCATGTGTTTGTGTGTATGTATGTGTGTGTGTATGTATGTGTGTGTATGTGTTTCTGTGTATGTATGTGTGTGTATGTATGTGTGTTATGTGTCTGTCTGTGTGTCTGCATGTATGTGTGTGTGTATTGTGTATGTGTTTGTGTGCATGTATGTGTGTGTTTGTGTGTATGTGTATGTCTGTGTGTGTGTGTGTATAACTACGTGGCCGGGAGTCGGAGCCTTTCCCTGTACACCTTGGGGTGCGACAGGGATGTCCTCTGGCTCCCACATTATTTAACATCTATTTTGACCGCGTAGTTCGTGAAGCCTTCAATAGCTGTACCGGGGGAATTTCCATTTGGTACAGATATAATGGGAGGATGATCGACGCCCGGGTGCGATCAAGGGATGGCTCCCTATTGGTCAACCACGTTATGTATGCCGATGATTTGGTAATAGCTGCTCACTCAGAGGAGGAGTTGGAGACGCTGCTGCTGAGACTGGAGCGTGCCACTAAGAGGTGGGGCCTTACCATCAGCCCCACCAAAACTAAGCACCTGCCTGGGTATTTTGTACCATCGGACACTCCACCCCCACAACTCCCAATTGGTGATGGGGCAGTTGTGGAGAGAGTGGAGAGTTTCCCATACCTGGGCAGTGTGCTTATGACCGGCTCCAGTCTATCAGCAGAGGTCTCACTCCGAATCAGTCGAGCGGCAATATCTTTTCATCGGTTGCGTAACGCTGTGTGGAAGCTACCTGGTCTGTCGCTCCGCACGAAGCTTCAGGTCTTCTCGGCCACGGTCATTCCCTCCCTTCTCTACGCTTGCGAGACGTGGACCCCCCTGGTGGAGCATCTTCGCCGGTTGGAAACATTTAGGCTGGCCTGCCTACGATCCATCCTGGGTTTAACCAGGCTGGATTGTGTGAGGAGCTCACAAATCCTTGAAAGATCTGGGCAAAGTCCCATCAGTGAGCTCCTCCGGCAGGCAAGGCTGCGTTGGCTGGGTCATGTAGCCCGCATGCCCAGCCACCGCATGCCTAAACAGCTTTTGTTCGGCCGGATCGAGGGGGCTAGACGGGCGCGGCACGGGCTGGAGAAGAGATGGAGTGATGTGGTACAGGAGGACGTGGAGCTGAGTGGACTTGCCGATGAATGGTACCAGCGGTGTCAAGATCGGCCTCAGTGGAGGAGGCTCGTGAAGGACGCTACTGGGCAGTTGGAGGCAGTCGCCCTCCAACAACAACGGAGGGCGGAGGAGCGACGCTCACAACAACGAGCGGAGCGCCGGGTGGCTAAAGCACAGCAAGTTGGCACAGTAGGGGGCACAGGTGGTGCATCAGCCAGTCATCTCGGTCATCTCGGTCAGTCGACCCGTGGCACCTGCTGGGTCTGCCCCGTGACCTCCTGCCAGCGGGCTTTCGACACTTCACGTGGCCTCAAGGTGCACTTGGCCTGGCACAAGCATCGTGGTGACGTCACCGCCACTTAGTGGCGAATGGCGGTTGTTGTTGTTGTTGTGTGTGTGTATGTGTGTGTATGTGTTTGTGTGTATGTGTGTGTATGTATGTGTTTGTGTGTTTACGCTCGCATTACACAAATGTGTTGCAGGTCTAAGGCGTTCCTCGCGCAGCATTGCCGCTTTATTATTGCAGTCGTTTACTGCCGTGCGCACCCTGAAAGTCGTGTGTGTCTGCAGCAAGCGCGTGTATGTGTTCCTATGGACGCGCGCGCGTGTGTTGTGTAGGGGGAACGGTAGTGTAGTGCTTAGCGTGCTGTCTGTGTCTGTGTGTGTGTGTCTGTGTGTGTGTCTGTGTGTGTGCGTGTGTGGTGTGTGGGGAGCGATAGTGTAGTGCTTAGCGTGCTGTCTGTGTGTCTGTGTGTGTGTGTGTCTGTCTGTGTCTGTCTGTGTGTGTCTGCGTGTGTCTGTGTGTGTGTCTGTGTGTGTGTCTGTGCGTGTGTGGTGTGTGAGGAGCGGTGGGTGTAGTGCTTAACGCTACGCTGCGCTACCAACCCGGCGAACCGAGTTCGATTCCCGCTCACGGCCACCACCGGTGACGATTATTTGAACCTCCCCTAGGTCCACTCAGCCTCAAACGAGTAACTGGTGTTGCGTATTAACATCGGCACTGGGGAGACAAAGGCGGCCGGGCGTGGTGGATCCAAGTCCCGGGCGAAGCCGGGTCATGTGTATGTGTGTATGTGTTTATGTGTATGTCTGTGTGTCTGTATGCATGTGTGTATGTATGTGTGTGCATGTGTTTGTGTGTATGTATGTGTGTGTGTATGTATGTGGGTTTTTTTGTATGTGTTTATGTGTATGTCTGCGTGCCTGTATGTATGTGTGTATGTACGTCTGTGGATGTGTTTGTGTGTATGTATGTGTGTGTCTATGTATGTGTGTGTATGTGTTTCTGTGTTTGTATGTGTGTGTATGTATGTGTGTTATGTGTCTGTCTGTGTGTCTGCATGTATGTGTGTGTGTATTGTGTATGTGTTTGTGTGTGTTTGTGTGTTTACGCTCGCATTACACAAATGTGTAATGCGGGTCTAAGGCGTTCCTTACACAGCATTGCCGCTTTATTATTTCAGTCGTTTACTGCCGTACGCACCCTGAAGGTCGTGTGTGTCTGCAGCAAGCGCGTGTATGTGTACCTATGGACGCGCGCGCGTGTGTTGTGTAGGGGGAACGGTAGTGTAGTGCTTAGCGTGCTGCCTGTGTCTGTGTGTGTGTGTCTGTGTGTGTGTGTGTGTGTCTGTGTGTGTGTCTGTGTGTGTGTCTGTGTGTGTGCGTGTGTGGTGTGTGGGGAGCGGTAGTGTAGTGGTTAGCGTGCTGTCTGTGTGTCTGTGTGTCTCTGTCTGTGTGTGTCTGCGTGTGTCTGTGTGTGTGTCTGTGTGTGTGTCTGTGCGTGTGTGGTGTGTGAGGAGCGGTGGGTGTAGTGCTTAACGCTACGCTGCGCTACCAACCCGGCGAACCCAGTTCGATTCCCGCTCACGGCCACCACCGGTGACGATTATTTGAACCTCCCCTAGGTCGACTCTGCCTCAAACGAGTAACTGCTGTAGCGTATTAACATCGCCACTGGGGAGACAAAGGCGGCCGGCCGTGGTAGATACAAGTCCCGGGCGAAGCCGGGTAGTACAGCTAGTATACTCTAAACACACGTTGATTCTGAATGTGGAAGGAAAACCGGAGGAGCCGGAAAAAAATCCACGTGACTACTGGGAGAACACACAAACTCCAAATATACAGCAGCAGGCGTCATGGTTGGGATCGAACCCACGACCTCCTGCATACCACGCGAGGTGGCTAACATCTCATAGCCACCGTGATAATGATGAGAGAGAGACACGCAAACTCCAAATATACAGCAGCAGGCGTCATGGTTGGGATCGAACCCACGATCTCCTGCATACCACGCGAGGTGGCTAACATCTCCTAGCCACCGTGATGATGATGATCAGAGAGAGAGAGACACGCAAACTCCAAATATGCAGGTGTCAGGACTGTGATCAAGCCCACGACGTCCTGTATACCAGGCGAGGTAGTTAACATCCCGCCACCGTGGCGCCCATATAATTGTCCTGGTGCCAGGTGCAAAGCGCACATCAACCACAAGTTTTGACCGGCTTTATTTTGCTCAGATTTGTTGTTGCTGTTGTGTGTGGTTTTTTTGCGTGTGTTCCGTGCCGTTGGACAGGTCACTTCCATTACGAAGCGATGTCGAGCACACAATAGGGCGCACTGTGCGTTTGCGTGGCGTGACATCGCGGGTCACACACGTGTGTGCCACGCGCGCGCCCATTTTTTTTTACCGAAGCATCTTATAAATTGTGACCGGTTTAAATTTTCTGTCCTCCCCATACCCGCCCTCCCCGGCCGTCGCTAATTGCTATCGCTACGGGTGGCTTCCAAAGTCAAGGGAATCAATAATATTGACGCGGCTATTCTGGCACGGCTCCGTGTTCTTTTTGTTGTTTTTTTCTTTGACCGCGAATAAATGAATGAATGACATCAGGCGTGAGGGGGAGGGGGGGAATTTGGCCAGGAAAGGAGAATTGTCGAGAGAGGTGAAGGTTGGAGCGGAGGCTGTCCCTCGGGACCATAGCGATCACTGCCAGCAGATGTCTCGGGGAAAGCGTCGGGGGGCGGGCTGGGCGGTGAGAGCATTTCGTTGTGCAAGACCTCACGATCTACCGCCGTGTGACCTTGCCAAGCAGTCTTTTCCCTACTCCGCAAGATCTGAATGCTGCCCAGGGTTATATCTGGCTCCGTCGAATCTTCCCCTGACCAGATTACTTCACCGCAATCTCGCCCGTTCTTGCCCATCTCATTTGTGCCAATCCTAAGGATGTCCTACATTTATCTTTCCATTTCCTTTCTTAGCAGCTCTGTCCTGTTGCCCATACAATACAATGCGTTGGTGAATTCTGACGCATCTTACCAATCTCCATTTGTAAGAACATCCGTTCGTACGTCTGTCCGTCAGTCACGGCACCCACTCGAGTCATATTTGTCGTGCAAATACGAGTGATTGGCCCGTTCTGACCGGAAGGAACTGGGAACCTGTGGTATTGACGATGGGCGATCCATGATCTGTGACCTTTGACCTCGGTGAAAACAAATCTATGACCTAACATTTTCACTGTGCTCATCCTACTGGATTTTAGAAATGTCTAAAAGTTATTTACAATTGGTAACACAAAATATTACTGACAAGTATTGAGAAAAATATCGGTAATGTTGGGGAAAACAATATCATCTTTAAAGTGGGTACTGCAATCACATCCTAGTAGCTTAAATGTGTTTGTGAAGCAAAGATTAAACCAACTCTAATTTATTGATTTTACTGTATTAGTGCGGAGCAGGTTAATTAATTTAAAATTGTACATAAATCATCAGGGAGATGTTTTAAAATCTTTATTTGTGCGGTGTTGATTAATTGTGTGACCTTTCATAGAGAAACAAAACCGTTAAATGACGCCGCTTGTTGGTTTTATTAAAGAGAAATAATTACAATAATTATAATTGCAAATCTCGATTATTCACGCAGAAAAAATCCTCCTCAAGTTTTAAGACTTTTTGGATGTTTGGTCGTTTTGGCCAGGACAATGTTTATTAATTTGGGACCAGAGTTTGAAAACATTTCTATAAAAAAAAATATTAAGAATGTGTCCGTACATTTAGGGGTAAAGATAAGTGACCTTCATTATTTCATTTTTCCGTCTTGTTTTTGTGAATGAAGTTGCAGCCTCGAAAACAACAGTATTTACATTCCGACAAAATCACTCCTTTACAATATTTAGAGTATGCGGCTGCTATAAATTTCCACGTTATAAGCCACATTTGTAATAACCAAGTCGCTTCTGAAAAAGAGCTGTATAGCTTAGTGGGCCTTACCTTGTAAAACCAAAAGTGTAATTTATAGTTCAAACGCACAGCTTCGTGCGCACACAAGCAACAAGCAATGCGATGCCTGTATCGTGAACTAAAGAATTGATATTAATCGGCGCATCGATGCATCATTGCACCCCTAGATGCAATCCTAGCATCATTTCACGCGAGATGACTCAGCCAGCAAGACGCACCCTCGTAACTAATCCCCCCGGGGGGGGGGGGGGATCTGGAGATGGTTATCCCGAGGGAGACAACACGGGTTAGCCGTGTTGCCTACGTGTGCATGCCTTGCCCTCGGTAAACACGCGCGACACGTAACATTTGCCCTGCCCCGTGGTTCATCGCTACCACCAGCTATCGACGCTCTTCTAGCGGGAGGGGGTAGTCTCCTCCTGGAGGATGGTACTCGTCTCAGCAACCATGCACGGGACCACGTCATCCAACTGCTCTACTCCCCTCCATGCACTCTCCTACCTCTCCCCTCTCATCTCACTCTACTCCCCTCCGTGCACTCTCCTACCTCTCCCCTCTCATCTCACTCTACTCCCCTCCACACACACTCTCCTGCCTCTCCACACTAATATCACTCTCTCCACACACTCTCCTACCTCTCCCCTCTCATCTCACTCTACTCCCCTCCACGCGCTCTCCTACCTCTCCCCTCTAATCCCACTCTACTCCCCATCACACACTCTCCTGCCTCTCCCCCTCTCATCTCACTCTACTCTCCACCACGCACTCTCCTACCTCTCCCCTCTCATCTCACTCTACTCCCCTCCCACACACTCTCCTACCTCTCCCCTCTCATCTCACTTTACTCCTCTCCCACGCACTCTCCTACCTCTCCCCTCTCATCTAACTCTACTCCCCTCCACGCACTCTCCTACCTCTCCCCTCTCATCCCACTCTACTCCCCTCAGCACTCTCCTACCTTTCCCCCGTAACCTCACCCTCTTGCCCTCCACGCACTCTCCTCCCCTCTCACCCACACCCCTCTCCCCTCTCACCTCACTCTCTGCTCCAACACACCCCCCCTTCTCTGGATGCCTCCACTCGCCCTCTGCTCAGTCGCCTCTGCTGCCCCCAGCGTCGATCGTCGCCTTCCCCGTCCGTCTGCGTTGTTGACTCCCTTGCCCACGTTCAAGTCCGTGCCCAAGAATGCCCTTCTCTGCTGCCTATGACTGGACTGCCTTTGTCTTTCTAATAAAAAAACAAATATTCCCATTGCACAGCATCAAAGAGATGCGGTCACGTTTTGTCATCGTCACCATCCACGAGCAGATAGCCCCCGTAAGTGTCCACTGCACATTTCGTCACTTGTTTTCCACTTTCTCTCTCTGCCTTGTGCCAATACGCTCAAGCAGTGTGCCACGTGTCTCTCTGGCATCAATCTCTTACGTCATCCTCGTCAAGCCGTTCTCTCTTGTTAGGTCTTCCTCTCTTTCCGATTCCGTACATTGTTTTCCGAACAACAACAACAACACTCTTTGAATGTTCCAGTTGTTGTCCATCCTACTACGCGTGTGTCCAAATAGTGCCAGTTTCATTCTCATCACCGCCTGCATCATCAGGTCTTCTTTTCACATTTCTACGCGGTACACAACCTACATTTAGTCACTTGGCACGTCACGTGTGGTGGGGTAAAGTGTGGGTAACTGCCCATATGGGGCCGTCCATAAATGACGTCACGCGAGTTTGGACGGTTTTTGATCCCCCCCCCCCCCCTTCGTCACACGACGTCACAAAAAGTCAGACCCTCCCCTCAAATATGACGTCACAAAGCTCTGCCCCCCCCCCCAAAATAAAACATGCTTCAAATCGCTTGAAACTATTGTCATTGTAGTGCGTATTTAATGTGGCGCTGCACTCTGATGTTGTAAGAGAAAACATGTATTAAAAAGTCTATTTAATTAAGTAGAACGTGTCGTCTGTATTCATCTAAAGTTGCGCATTTTGATGTGACGTCACATTTCTCAACCCCCCCCCCCCTTAGGTGCGTGACGTCATTTATGGACGGCCCCTATGGGCAGCACGGAAGAGGAGACAAATGCCTTCGATAGGGGGCTCTCTGGAGCTCCCTCAATACTGGAGGCCCTCCTTCTGCCAACAGTGGAGTGAGCAAGCAATTGCAGGGCTGCACCTTTGCCATTTGAACCTATAACACCGCATCGGATCGCATGGCACGTTGCTGCTAACGGCCGCGCTTACGAAGAAAGTTAACCTGTGGAGCCTCAACAGACTGTTGGGGGAGCAAGCGCTCTTAGCGACGCACCTGCTCAGGCCACCACCACGCACAGCGACAGCGGTGTGGCCCAGTCACCACCGTGCCCGGCCACCTTTGTCTCCCCATTGGTGCAGTGGCGACGACCTCTTGAGATATTCGCCACACACCACGTTGGCCGTGAGCGGGGCCTTCGAACTCGGCTCGCCCGGGTTCGTGGCGCGGTCGCACCGACCGCTACCCCCTCCACTGCCCCCCCCCCCCCCCAGCTTTTTGCGTTCACTCCGAGGGGGGAACACATTGTGGGGGGGGGGGGTAACACGTGGCTGTAGTGGGCGCTCTGCGGCACTGTAAACCGGTAAATCACGCGTTCCCGTGAGTGAGTGTGAGTGGGGGGGTATTATTTTTGTTTGGAGGCGGTTGCGTTTCATTTTCCTGTGCGGGGTTTTGTGCGTCTGGGGCGTCTCATTCCGATGAGTGTTCATCACACGCACACGCCCGTGTGTGTGTGTTTATGTGTGTGTGTGTTGATGTGTGTGTGTGTGTTTATGTGTGTGTGTTTATGTGTGTGTGGGGAGCGCTGTGAACCCGGTGACCCGGGGTCCCATTCCCGCTCACGGCCAACACCGGTGACGATTATCTGCACCCGTCCTGGGCCTCCCCTAGGTCGACTCGGCCTCAACTGAGTATCCTGGTTGCGATGTGTAAAAAAACACATCGCCACTAGAGAGACAAAGACGATGGGGCGTGGTGTTTGCCACCCACCCCCTCGTTTACCGTTGCCGACCTTCATAGCTGCTCGCTAACAGCACTTGCCCCATCAGTCTGTCAAAGGATATAAGGGAGATCTTTGCCTTCGTGCATGTGTACGTAGCCACGCACGCAAAGCCTGCGCAATTGACGTTGAGGAATGTTTGAGAAGTCGCGATGTCGCGGTCACTGAAAATGTCACGCCATTCGGACGGATCGCTTTTTATTTGTATTTCTGAAGATGTTTGTTTATTGCAGTTTTACGTAGGGCTGATAATGGTCAAACAACCACGATGCCCGCTACGGTGCGTGGAGGCGAGGTCCTTCATCCAGCAGTGTATTGACAAACGACGTCTGAACGTCATACGTAGGCTGCTGATGATACGATCATGAACATCAGGGGTAGACTGAGACCTTGGCATGTCCGTCAAGGCGGAGCTCCCCCGGTGCAGGTGTAGAGTGCCTGTTAGTGCGGGTGACAACGTTATTAGAATGACTCTTCACGCGCATGTGACGAGTCTTCTAAACGACTTAGTGGTGAGTTTTTTGGCAAAGTGGTTTCTGCGCTGCGGAACTGAAACCCGAGTTCACTTCCCCGGCCGTGGCTAACATCACTGAAAGATAATTTAGATGTATATTTTTGATGTATATGAAAACATTTTATTTAGATGATTTGGCTGATGTAACTTTGCACACGATGAGCCACTTCGCTGGGCTGTCATTTGTGGCCAGGTCACTTCTGAAAAAGAAGATAATGCAAAGTGAGCTTTACCTGGAAAATAAAAAAATATTTCATTCAAATTTTTGTTTGCGATTTGCTTACCTTACCTGCACTCTGCACTCTTGTTTTTCTATTGTTCGTTGCTGTAACCTTCTGAGCCATCCCGACTAGTCATCTGTGAAAAAGAGCTTTACGGCTCATCGGATTCCTCCAGTCTTAATAAATATTTTTATTCTGATTCTGAAGTCGTTGCAGAACCAGAAATTGCTTTCCATACGCATTTCTACCAAACCCGCAGTAACCAGCCTTGGTCGTAAAAATAAAACCCTCATGGACCGATGCCTTCATCCAGCAGTGGATTGACAGCGGTCTGTACGTTACCATCGCTCAAATCATTGTTCCACCAAAAACAATACAAAAAGGGGCGCCAAACGAGTTGGTTGGTAGCCAAAGTCCCTCCGCGTAGCGCTTTACGGTAGCCACAAATGGCGTGCCACGTGTGGTTTAGATGGGGTCACGGGTGCGCTGGCGGTGGCTGCCAGGTGACCCACCGCCACCCACGGAGGATTTTTGACAACCTGCCCTTCCCTGACCTTCCCTGACCTGCCCTGACGTATCCTGACGTGCCCTGACCTGCCCCTGACCTGCGCTGACCTCCGAACAGAACAACAACAACAAAATAGTCAGCCTCTTCCAAATTTTTTTTTTAAATCTCAGCGGCTGGGCTCAATGATGCTGAGCCCTGATGGCGTTCTCGCCGCCACCGCTGTCGTCGCTTCGCGCTGCTCGGCAGCGGCAGATTGACGCGGCGATGTCTGCAGCTCCCGGCTCTGTGTTCACATTCCAGCCGCTAATCCTGCCGTCAAAGATAGCGTGCCCAGATACCAAACCCCCATTGCCCCCCCACCCCCTATGGACCCACCCGCCCGCCCGCCATCCCTACCTACACAGAACTCCGCACCAGAATTTACATCTCAGATATGCGATCAAGTGGCGGGAGTCAATGCCTGGAGCAGGCGCTGGGAAGGCGGCGGGCGGTTGCCGGGTCGGTCCTGATGTCGTGGTGCCCAAGCCACCGACTCACGTTCTCCTCCGCGACGGCCTTTACCTTTTAACTTCACAAACTCGCGGGGCGCAAGCGACGGGGTAAAAAAATGTGGCGCCACCTCGCCACCCGCCCCACCGCTTCTCTCCTCCGGTTGCGCGCAAACTCTTCGCGTCTCACCCCATGCCTCACCCGCCCGCCCGCGGGGGCCCTCCTCGTCCTCCTCCTCCTCTCTCCGTCTCGTCTCTCTCCTCGGCACGCGTGCGTGCGAGCAGTTTAGTTATTTTTTCATCTTGGTGGCCAACGCAAGGCCGCAATGCCCGTCTCCTTCATTCGTGCTGCCACGTGACGGGTCACTGGGCTGTGCGAATTTTTTTGGTGGCATGCACGGGGGTGGTGTTGTGTTGTTGGTGGTGGTGCTGGTGGTGGTGGAGGTTATTATTGTTGTTGTTGTGGTGTTGGCGGTGGCGTTGCACGTAATTGCCAAAAATATTTATATATAAAGTGTGTAATTGTTTGCATCCGTTGTTGAGTGGGTTATTGGGTTTCCGAATAACCGTTCTGAAATATATTATTCAAATAGGTGCCTTTTATAAAAAATATAAATATTTTTAAATAATTATATAGAATAGCTAATTTAGACGGATGAAAATCTCTGAAATAACAAACTCATAATGTACAGCCCTTCATGATTCCAATGCTCAAATGAAGGCCTCTCCCCACACTGCTTTGGTCATCGGTTTTTTTTTTAAACCATACTTCACCACACTGGTTAATGTGGGTTGGTGAAGGGGGCAAAGGGGGGGGGGACAAATATCGGGGGCCATCTCGGATACCACTCGCCGCTAAGGATCAGCTTTAAATTTGACGATTTACATGTCCTCCGTATGTTGTTGTTGTCTAACTGCATACTTGACGTTGAGTAAGCGATGAATAAGTTGTAAGTTGAAATACGCTCCATGTGATGGATTCAATTTAAACAAACAAGATGGTCCTAAAGTAGGACGCTACTGTATAAATATTCTACACTACGATCCACTACGACAAGCAGTGATACGGTTTTGTGAATCAACTAACCAGAGCTAATCGCCATCATCAACAGCAGCAGTCGCCATGGTCAATCCACTGCTGGATGTTAAGGTCTCACCGAGCCAACGCCATCTTTCCGTTCTGACCCGCCCCTACTGAACATCTGTGAAAAAACGCTTTATAGCTCATCGGATTTTTCCAGTATAAACACAAATCCTGATCGTCCACGATCGCGCAATGCAATAACCTGCTTCGTTAACAAAAAACACCCCACTTGACGTTGACGGTGAATCCAAACTTCATTAAATATCAAACTATGAGGCCATTTGCAAACACCAAAGTGTGGGGGCGTGTGGCGGGAGGTTCGATTAGACCGTTTTATAATTTGATTGAACTTCGGCGTGTGAGCTGGCAGGCATTCGCGTCGGCGATTTTTGTTTTGAAAGTAACAAAAATATATTTTTTAAAATCCGCCGGACGGTCGAAAGTTCGTGGCCACCACTCGGTCGTCTCGTGGGGCCAATTTCCGGAGTTCGCCCCATCGTTGTGGCGAATACCCCGCGAAGAATTCCGCCATCAGTGGTTTGGCGCCGCATCCGTCGTGGAATTGAGAAGAAACCTCGTGGATGCCACCAGAGATCTTGAATATTCGGATTCGCGGCCCCCCTGCGCGGCGCTGGCAACTGCAGTGAGCAAACTAAGCACGGACTTAGGGCCCCTAGTAGGAAGAGATATATATCTACGAATGAGGTCATAAAGCAAAAGCAGTTGTCCGGTTTATTTCGACGCTTCGGATGATCAGTTAGCAAGTGACGACGATGATAACGATGATGACCATCCACCTTTCGCACCACCACACTCCTCTTCTACCCTGAGCACGAGCGATCCTAGCAAATGCGTAAGACCCCAAGCAATGCAAGGGGCACCAGATTCGTGAAGCAATAGCAATAAACCCTGTTCTGCCTCACGGCAAGTTTTGTGCTCCGTGGGAGGAGTGGCGGTGTGAGTACACAGTAATTTCCTATTTTGATGGTGAGTTTGGTCACGTGAACAGGTAGTTACGATTTGACAGCCTTTCAGCCACGAGGCTGGGGTCCGCCATTACACAGAGTTCAAGATGGCGGCACACATCGCGTCCTAGTGAAGACAGCTGTAATTGTACATTGTAGGACTTTAAGAAGCATTGTCTGTAAGTTCGTTTATGTTCTTGTAATACTGGGAATGCTGTTATAATGTTAGAATGCCCGTTATAATGCTGTAAATGCCTTTATAATGCTGTTAAATTGTTATGCTAAATATGAGGCCTAGTTAACAATGAAGCCTGCAACTTTCATTATTGTGAATGTTACTTGTAATTTAATAAGTCGAGTCAAACTTGTACCCAAGTAACTAGTTTGCAATCTTTAGAGCAAGGATGACGAAATATTTAATCCACAATTTAGTGTTATGTGTAGTACTGTACATCTGGGGTACAGTGTGATGATTACACGATGTGCCTTTATTTAACACAGTAGCATATTCTCTTGTATAGCTATTCAGTACTAATGTAGGTGCCTGGTCGATCCAGGATCTATTGTTGAGTTCAGGTTGTCTAAGGCAATGCTATGATGATGTAGTGTTCATTCATTGTATTGATATTACCAAGTATTAACATATGCTGTATTTGTGCTGTGTTTTTCCATCAGTTTTACCTAGTTAAATTCAATAAATTACGTTTGGAGTCGGATGTTCACCCTGGCTCTGAGGGTTTATTGAATGTGAGGTTAACTACTAGGATAGCGGTGCAACACAGCGCACAGCGATGCCGAGACAACCCCATTTTCAGCTCGAATTATAATAATAATTAACATCAAACGGCTCATTAATCAGTTTAGTCCATCTTGATCATCTCCCTTCTCTCATTGAACTCCGTATGTGTCTCATGTCTACAGCTCTTATCTCAATGCATTTCTCGTCTACACCTCTGATGTCATCTCACCAGGTGTTTGAAAACTGAGAGGGATGGCCTCCAAAATTAGTTTTTAATGTTACTTCGAGTAACCTCCCACCCCTCCGGTGATGGTGACTTGCAAAGCCCCGCTGTGCCTGCGGCTCGCAATTACCACCTTACTGCAAATAATCGCCCGTCGTCGTCGTCGTTGTTTTCGTTTGCGAGTAATATCCACGGCAGCAAATTTTTATTTCACGTTCTCTGCCGTAGCGCTCTGACATTGCTCCCAGAGCAGCAGCAGCGGCCGAGCGTTAATAATGCCGTTTTGCCGTTCTCGCCAAGATTCGGTTTAATGAAAAATAAATCAATCTTGCGCCGCCCGCCCCCCTGCCTTCGCGGTACAATGTGCCCCGTGACATTTTTTGGCCACACGAGTAAAGCTACGCTGGCTGTGCGCGTCTTTATCTGCTCGTTTATCCGTCTACTTTAGGCCATTAGCTCCGTGCGAGTCGTTTATCTGACGGTTTTGTTTATTTGCCGCGTACCACTGAGGACGCGCGTTGGTACAAAACACCCCCTGGAGGCTAATTTATAATTTCCAGATGTTTAGCTTTTACCATGGGAGGGGGAGGTGCGTTGTGTACTCGAGCGGGACACCAGGCGCACGAGGGCCCGGGCTCTGACTAGGAGAGGACCCGGACTCTGACGAGGAGCGTCGATCCGCAAGTGGCATTTGACGATTGGCAGAGTTCGCCTGTCATCAGTGACCTGTCGGTTTGACGGAGGGAGCGCGAGAAGAGACGCAGGTCGGAAAATGTTTGTTCGGAAGACCTCTTTAAAAACGAGAGTTTTCCTTGACCTCATTTTTTTGACACCGTGTGTATACGTCACCCGAACCCACCGTCCCATGTCCACCCTGACCAATCAACTGCCCGCGTCACGTGTCCTATGAGGGCGCGGTGGTGTAACTGCTATTTTCAATCGATGTTCACTCATATGACCTTTCCACACATCCACTTTACGTATCTCATTCGTTCTGTGTGTACATTTTTTTGTATAATTTACTTTTTACCACAGGAAAGCATCGCTTTAAGGGTAGCCCCCCCCCCCCCCCCGCTCTCGGAAATATAGCCACGTCCTTTGTGGCATTTCATTACAAATATTTAACTTACAACTTTTATGACTGCAGGAATTCATATTCTATGGTTCTTTCGTTAAAGTCACGTAGATATAAAAAATAATAACAATAAAATAATAATAAAAAGTGAATAATTTCATTTTATTTTTTTATTCATTTTATTTTCCTTTTTATTTTTATTATTTTTTTGTTAGTATTTTTTCTATCTACGTAACTTTACCGAAAGAACCATCGAATACAAATCTTTCCAACGTTGGGGGTGCCCAGAGCAAACCCCACACACACATTTGAGGGAAAAACCCCTAAAGCCTTTTACTCCGAACAAGAAGTCTGTTTTTTTTATAATTACAGTTTCGTGTTCAGAGAACGGTTCGTGTTATGCATGTTAAAATAAATTGGAGCCTTAAGTAGAGAAGTGTAAGTACAGCATATTTGAACTATTTTTTGATTGGCTCACTTTCCTCCAAACCATGCCAAGTTTTCTTAATCATTTGCATCGCTGTGAATAAGAACGCTGCTGTACACGCTGCAGATTAACAACGGCCACGGTAATGGTCCATTCCCATGTTTTTTTTTTCTCTCTCAAAAGCTACGTGGAAATATTTTTTTTTTTTACAAGAAACAAAGTGGCGCTTCGGGTGCGCTACCTCGTAAACGCTCGAAGACGTTTTGCACAATGCCTTGCGGTGTGAGGACATGCCAAGGAGAGACCGAGAGAGACAGTAACAAACAATGTATACGTTTTGGATGTGTCTCTTCTCGCTCTCTCTCTTTAAGGGCGACGCGCGTTTATTTTTTTTGATGAGCGCGAGCAGCGATACGATCTGAAGTTATTGCTCGCAAGGCCCACCCAGCCGCCGCCTCTCGTGACCCCCACAGTCTCTCCCCCGTCAAATGCGCGCGCGTCGATCCAGAAGCTTTAGTGGAGTACATATCTGGTGTCGTGTTACAGGACGGACTTTATTCGCCAGAGGGGGAGATGCACGATGTAAAAAAAAATGTTATTAAATGGCGGGGGCGAGGGTGGGGGTGAACGCAACCCAGGATTAATAAAGAAAACAACAAAAAAGTTTTTAAAAAATCGCGACATTCAGCGAACGCTGCACATTCCTCCAAAACGCCCGCTCTCCTTCTCCCCATTAGCCACCCGAATCGTTAGCAGATGTTTGGCCGGACGACCTTTGAACCTTGTCCAAAAAAGTGTACAGTTTGGCGAGCTGACCACACAGCTGCGTTCAGCTGTCTGAAATCGAACGAGGGTGTCAGCGAGCGGGAGGGAACAGGAGAGACAGAGGCTCGGCAAACGTGAGAGAGCGAGAGGAGAAGAGAGAGAGACAGACGGAGCGAGGAGTGTGTGTGAAGGAGTGCCAGGTTTTCTCTCATCTCATGCGGGTTTCTGCAGATGTTTATATAAATTCCCCTCCTGCAGCCTTTTCTGATGTCCCCCAGTGCCCCCGCGAGAGGCTGTGGCTATGGAGCCGCCGCCTTGCCACTGAGATTAAGGTACAAGATCAGACGCTCCCCCCCCCCCCCTCGTCAAGCCAATCTCTCGTAGCCCCTTCTGTTAGAACAACAACTACCGTCTGCTGCTAAAACACTTTGTTAACTTGGAACGGGCTTAGGGAGGAGTGAATGTGATTTTGTTTCAATTGCGTTATTTATTTTTCTGTAACGGAAAAAGTTACGCCTTCACGGGGAAAAAAAGTTTTTAATAAAAACTGTTAACGAAAAAGAGTTGTTTTTTTATGTTAACGACAAAAAAACATTTTAGCAGCGTGTTGTTAAAACGGAGACTGGATCAAAACAAACGAAAGTGTCCTGCTGCAACTTACTTTTAAAATGTCCGCGTGGCGCAATTCTGGACAACTTTTTGAGTAAAGTGCGGTGGATGTTTTTTAAGTTGAACCTGATGATTATTTGTCTACTCCATGGTCGGGAAGGGAGTGGTGGCGCAGTGGTAAGTGCACGGCGCTACAAGCCTGGTTGGTTGCCAGCGCGCACTGGCCCGTGTGGTGAAGTATATTCAAACAACCATCATGAGCGACACAGCATAGGAGAGGCCTTCCTCCAGCAGTAGAACGCAAAAGAGCAATGTAAATTCGAATAAAATGAGAATAATTTAATCTTGCACAATTACACCCGCAGCATTTTTTTCCCCTTTACTGAATAGTTTTGCGGGCCGCTGGTTGACTGGAATAGACCTCGAGACATTACCGGAGTGAAGCCACAGACAAAGTGTGCCTTACTTGGCCCTCTCCAACCATTATATATACGGAGTGGTAGCTCTTGTAATCTCTCATTTACTTGATACAGCCGTCGTGGCTGTGACGGTTCCACCTGAAGACGGAAGCTTGTGTTGCCTCCGAAACGTCGTGATTTTTATTTTATTTTACTTTTATTAATTTTAATGTTTGACCTACGTGACTTTACCGGAAAAAACCTAAGAATATGGTGAGAGGGATGTACCGGATGTGGTGCGCTCGGATAAAATTCATCATGGGATTTCTTCTTCATCTTTCACACGGCTGATGATGCAGATGCACAGCAGCAACCACAATTTCGCATTCAGGTGGTCAGGCAAGATACTCGCGTCAGGAGTAGCACGGAGTGGTATCGCTGTGATGCCTTCTTCGTATTTTGTGGATGGGGCATTGCGTCGTTATACGTTGCACGGTCTGGTCTGGATGACCCACACAGTCGCACACAACTGGAGAGTTTCAATTTAAAGCTTTCGTGACTGCAGGGATTCATCTTTTTGGTTCTTTCGGTAAAGTCACGTAGAAGGGAAATAATAAAATAATAAAAATAAAACATATTTTATTATCTTTTATTTTAAAAAACATATTTTGTTATGTTTTATTTTTATTATTTTATTATTTCCCTTCTACGTGACTTTACCGAAAGAACCAAGAAGAACTGGAGAGTTTTTAATTTTCCATCTGTGCATCAGGCATCAGCGTCTGCCGTCATGGTTTGTGCAGTCGATGCGATTTAGGGTGAACCATGAGCTTCGTGGAAGATCAAACCCCTGGGATCTTCTGAGTTTGATCACAGTGAAACGGCAATTGTGAGAGTTACTCTTTCTTTAAAAGAAGCACGATGTCTGCTGCTGCTGCTACGATAGAAATAAGTACGTGCTCCCAGAAGGCCGTGGGACTGATTCTTGTGTAAGGTTATCTCTACGTGGAGACGCAGACATGTTGTGAAGGAGACGGTTTTTTGTCCGCTTATCTACTTTTTTTGTTACGTTTTCCCGAAGAGAGAGAGAGCGTCTCGCTTCGCGGCAAGGACGCACGCCGTGAACCCGTGCCTGTGAAGGGCACCGCGTGATTTTTAATATCACCGGCGGATAAAAGCACCGTCATCGTCGTCGTGACATCTCCACTTGAAGTCCCGATGACATTGCCGCACTCCCCCTCTCCTAACCTCCACCGCCCCCCCCCCAGAGCAGCAATGACAACAACAACAGCCGCACCAGGGAGGCTTGGCATTTGCGTCAGTGAAAGCAAAAAAAAAACCTTGGCTTTGGGATCGAGCGGGCTGGTTTGGCGCAACTCACGCACCCCCCCCCCGCCCCACCACAACACTCGTTGCCCAAATCAATGATAAATCAAAGCCGGGGCCTCGGACACGGTGACTGATGTGCCGGGCTAATAAGCCGCACACTCTCGGCGCTTTTTCAGGAAACGGTTTCTCCCATTCACGTCGGCGGTGCTCGGTCCGGGGGCCAGGAGAATGAAATGGAGAGAAGGAGAGAGAGAGAGAACGCCGCGGACGCTGGAAGGCGGAGGGGGGGCTTTCGTAAAACACCGCGGTGGCGTGCGCACAGCTTTGCCAAAAAATGATTGCTCCACGCGATTGTTGAGGAATTCGCGCCGGCCGCACGCGGCGGAGCCCAATGTGGACTCAATAGACGGGAAGTGCAATTCTCCACGTGAAGAAAGGAAAGTAAGAAGAAAAAATGTTATAGGGTATGGTTTTTTTTCTCCTCCCTACCCGCCCCCCCTATGTATGTGGAAACCTGTCCAGATCTTTTTTTTTGCGAGCTTAAATAAAATGTTGCTGGAAAACATTGGTTTGAGAAGGCCAATAGGCCCCGGTGGACGAAACCTGAGTTGGGAGTTCTACTTTACGCAACGGGTCCTCATGCTCTGCTATATACACGAAAAACAGCTTCCTGTTTATTGTTGTTTGAAATGGACTTCCTGGTCATAATTTGGGGCGATCCATTAATAGATATCCCACCACTTCTCACGACCCCTGAACTTTCAATGGCCCTTCGACTCCTTCTCCTCCGAACGATGGCTCCACCTCTCGCAGTTGAGAGCGATCAAGGGTTTGGTGAGTGCGTTGCGATGAGGTGGCAGACGTGTAGAGGATTTTTTTGAAATCAAATGCTCTTTTCTCAAATTTTTCCCCATTACGTTTTGTTGGGCGTCCATAAATGTATCCATCCGTATATTTGAATCTGACTTCCTGTTGGTTAATTACATTTTCGTAACGGACGTCCTGTCTATTTGCAATACATTCGTTAACCATCAACCCTCACCGCAGCACGCAATTATCTTGTTAACGCTGCAGAGCTATTTTCATTTCCTCTCGAAGAGCCTCTCACGATCGTCCTCTCCTAGAGGCCCCTTCCGCCAGCAGTGGCGTAAATCTAGCAATTGCAGGGCTGCACCTTTAACCTCCACGTCATTTCCGGCAGTCGTTCCAGGAGCCAATGGGACGCTGCGGTAGCGAGATGTTAACTACCTCGCCTGATATTCAGGAACGCGTGGGTTCGATCCCGACCCTGACGCCTATATATTTGAATTTGCACTGTTGTTACCCCGGACCCTCAGGTTTTTCCCTCCACATTTAGAATCAACGTACGTTTAGAGTATTTGGCTGCTCGAAATTTCAACATGATAAGCCACTTCGTTGAGCTAGCATTTGCGGAGAGGTCGCTTCTGAAAAAAATAGACATACAGCTAAAAAAAATAGCCATCCGGTGCGAAATAAGTTCCACATGCATACGTACGTGCATACCTTGTAAAAGAGAAATTGTCATGATCTGTTTTAGCTTAGTTTAAATGTGGGTGGCGAATTTGCGGCGAAGCTGGGGATTGGTCTGGGAGGGGTCTGGGGGAGGCGCACTCCAAGCACAGCTCTCTGCTGCTGCTGCTGCTGCGATCGCTTTCGTGACCGCGTGTTCGCGTCGGCTTGCATTTGATCGGACGAGCGTTGAAACGGCTCCATTGTGCGTCAGCGGGGACGCGTATTGTCTCGTTCTTGGCCAACAAATGTATTTTCACTCGGAAATTGTTTGCTTAATCTCTTTGGAATTGTGCCTTGTCAGGACTGTTTAAAAGTTTCGCCGGTAACCAAAAATGTACAACAAAAAAACAGCCCCCACCAGATTCTCAGGGTCAAACGTTCCAGAAGACGTTTGTACGACATGGACTAGCGCAAATTTTTTTTGTTATTTTTACGCTTAGGCTAATGGTGATTGAAGTTTAATCGCGCAATTTACAAGCGTATAAAAAGCACAGAATGGACGCAATTTTCTTCGTACGCACCGGCTTTATATTTTAATAGACGTGCAACGGCGTTTTTTTTTTTGCGCAGCCAATATTTTACTGTGGGGGCAACTTCATAAGCAGTACCAAACGCTCCCAAAACCAGACGTTTTACAGCATTTATTATCACAATTCTAAAAACACAAAAAAACACCGTGCACTGTCAAGCGCAGTGTTTATTTTTTTACATTCTCCCCTGTTCGTGCTTTGTCGCGGCTTTGGCGTTCGTGCAAATAAACGAACGTTAGGCATTCTCTGTTCAGCAGTCAAACAAACGGAGGCTTTCGGGCACGGATGAACATCCCACGCCGCGCACACGCGCGCACAACAGCCTCAGCCATTCTTCCATTCACCGCTGGCCGTGTTTGCTCTTGCCTTCGCTCAAACATCTTGGGGGAAAGAGAGATTCTAGATTTGAAGCTTTCGTGACTGCAAGGATTCATACTCTTAGTTTTTTCGGTAAAGTCACGTAGGTAAAAATTTAAATTAATAAAAGTAATAAGCTCCCCCCAACCCCTCCTCCTCCCCCTTAACTTGTATTTAAGAACTTGCATCTTGGAATCCCTGCCTCATCTTGATACAGCAAATCTAGCTGTGACGGTCCCACCTGATGACGGAGACTTGTGTTGCTTCCGAAACGTCGTGATTTTTATTATTCTATTATTACTTTTATTAATTTTAATTTCATTTTTTACCTACGTGACTTCACCGAAAAAACTAAGAGTAGCAAAGAGAGATGTCCAAGGGTTCGTTTGACACCCTGTGCGCAGCAGCGGTGGCGGTGGTGGCTGTCTGTAGTCGAGCACGCCCGAGACAGGCTTGCAAGGATCACGCGGTGATCGGCACAAGTTAGACCACCTACGCGCCCAGCAGCTTATTAGGGCGCGGTACAGCAAATAGGTTGGTGATCTGCTCTACATGTGTGTATGTGTGTGTGTGGTTTTTTCACTGTCGTCACCTCGTGCGTATTGGTTATATCTGGCCCAATTCGGTTTTTTTTTTATTTTACGAGCAAAAGTGCCTAAAACAGGAATCGGCTACACACATCCAAGAAAGGCCCTGCTGTAACAATAACATACAATTCGAGGAGAATATACGCACAGCCACTTTTGTCAATCCACTGCTGGATGACTGGAAGAGAGGCCTCGCCATGCCCTCTGAGTTGTCCAGGTTAGTGCAGGTTGGGGAAGGTGGAGAGCGCAGACGTGGGCGCGTAGAAGTTCAGTACAGCAATGGATTTGTATGTGCTGTCCACCACATAGCCCCGCAGGAATCGATGACACGTCATATCGGGCCTGCCATCCATCTAAGCACTAAAATCCAGTCTCAAAGCCTGCTTGGCTTCTGAGATTTGACAGATGCAATCTGGGTATTTCCCATCTTTTTTATATATATACATACACACACGTTTATAATTGTCGATTCTTTGAGCTCTTCCCCTGCACCTCCGATTATCACGGTTGGATACGTACGGTGCGAAAGAAGTTCAACATACGTAGGAAACGAGACCTTTTTGCGGGTAGTGGAGTGAATAAATGAATGAAAATGAAGGTGTGGGGGGGGGGGGGGGGCATGCAGGAGTGTTTTATCGGCCCAATGCGTGCAAATTCCCTCTTCCGGATGCACGCGGGAAGCGCAGTCGAGAGCAGACGGTGGAATTGGCTGTGCCGGTTCCCACCGGAGACGAATGCGAGCCTTAATAGAAATGTCCGTGAAATCTGCCGGCCTCTCAGCGGTCGCAATCTGTGCGTAATGGACCGTGGGACGGGACGCGAGATTGAGACGCACCGCCACGGCACGGCGTGTCGGTGGAAATCCATTAATTCATTCAACATTTAATCCAAACCCATTACAGGTTACGGTACCGCATCACGCGCTCGCTCCCATACAGAAGAGAAAGATCCTCCCTTGTAGACCTTAACCAGACTTTTTGGGGCAAGTGTTTGTTAGCGAGCAGCTACGAAGGCATGCACGCGGATGGGTGGTCAACACAATGCCCGGCCGCCTTTGTCTCCCCTTTGCTGATGTTTACATACTGCATCGGGTAACTTATTAAGACCGAGTTGTCCTCAGGTTCAGTTCACGTAATTATCACCAGTGATGTGAGCCACAGCTGGGAATCGTACTTGGGCCACTATGCTACCACATACCAGAATCATAATATTTATTTATACTGGAGGAATCCGATGAGCTATGAAGTTATTTTATCACAGATGTCCATTTGGGGCAGGTCAGAACGTTTCAACAACAACAAACAATACAAAGTATGGGAAAGATAAACAAATCACTTAAACATATACAAATAAAACTACGCTTTTTATTTAACCAGGTAAGGCCCACTGAGCTATTAGTTTATTTTTCAGAAACAACCTGGCCACAAATGAAAGCTCAAGGAAGTGGCTTATCACGTGGACATTTATCGAGGCAAAATAATCTAAATACACTCATACACACGCGCATACGCACAGGCATGCATATTAATTCATACATGTACGCAAACTTCGCTAAAGAGCCTCATCGATTGTCTCACTGGAACCTCTCTTAGTTCTAATGAGCAAACTCATGGTGCTGGTATACTCTTGTTGTTGTTATTATAATTGTTTTTTTACCCTTTTATCTGGCAACAAAACTGACACCTTTTTACGAGGAGTCATGTTTGCATAGACGCACCTTTTGGCGTCATCTGGTCCAACCCATGTGAGACTAAGCTCTAAGGAAAGCTGTCTCGGGTGTGGACCAATCAACTTCAAGGACAGTGCATACATTATCAGAGTTATGTTTTTTGTTTGCATTATAACTGCAGGTATTGTGGTATATGCAAACATGACTCATCGTAAAAAAGGTGCCAGTTTTGTTGCCAGATAAAAGGATAATTGGCTTCTGATGTCCGATGAAATCGCTGTCGATTAAATTTTAGTGAAAACTATATCCCTTAATAATAAGGGATATACTTACCATAATAATAAAAAGTGGGTCATTCCTGCCCCTTCCCCCCCCCCCCTCAACCATTATATATACGGAGTGGTATCTCCTGTAATCTCTCATTTACTTGATACAGCTGTCGGGCTGTGACGGTTCCACCTGAAGACGGAAGCTTGTGTTGCCTCCGAAACGTCGTGATTTTTATTTTATTTTACTTTTATTAATTTTAATGTTTTACCTACGTGACTTTACCGAAAAAAACCTAAGAATATAAAACTATATCCCGTTGCCGCTGACCTTTACCGTCCGGTTCGGCGTTATTAAGTTGCCCGTTGAAACGCTTGAAAATTAATTAGCCAATTAATTCGTTAGAAAAAAAAACGCTTTTTTTAACTCACCACTATTTTTTGTTCCACCCCCCCGCCCCAGGCCGTCCAAGCATATAAATCATAAAGCCGCACTGAGGTCCCCTTTGTAATGCATCACAATGTGGAGTATTAATGGGGCATTAGTGGTATGCAGCATTAAGCAATTAGTTTGATTTGAACAGGAACACTTTTTTGCACAAGTATGTATTAAATGCAAAGCTTTGAAACGATCACTTACTGAGGCCAAACACCCTATGCATTTCCTGCGTGTTTTGAGTGTTAACGCTATTTCCGCAAACAAATTAAAATATTTTTTTTTATTGTTTGTAACAAAAATTTCCCAAATCTTATTCCGATCGTGCTATTATCAGCGTAAAGGCACAATGTGAACTTTCTTCTCGAATCGCTCGCAATGCCGCGCAGCCCTTCTTGCAAGAGAACGTCTCGCGGAATCGGATAACGCAGAGCTACCTCTGAAAACCCTTCAAGTGACCTATGCCCCGTGAGAGTGACTTTCGGTGCGTGACAATCACGCGACTGTTTTCATTCTCAGGGTTGGAACGTAGCCCGATTAAGTGCAGGACCGAATTTAACGTGAGTTTTCTTTTTGCTGCTGCTGCTGCTGCAGTTATCAGTGGCTGGCTAAAACCATCGGCTCGCTACGCTTGAGAGCCTGGTTCATCCACGGGAGCGGCTGAACATCCATTGATATTTAGCCCATAATCTCAGCGCTGCCAGGTTTAACGCTCTGACCTCCGAGCCACGCAGAGGCCTCAAAAGAACCGTGCAGAAATATAAAAAATTAACCCGTAAAAACAAAGTTTTTCACTATAAATCCTTTATATGCGTGGCATCGGTTTTATTTTATTATTCATTTCTGTTTTTCTTGATTAAGAGTTTCATTTTTATCACATTGGTATTTTAAATTAAATATAAGGAAAGTCGTATATAAGGATTATAAGGTTTTCAGTTTTTGTATGATTGTTTATATTGTACATTTTGTTGTTTTCTTGAATAATTTTCTGTGTTTAGGAAAAATATATGATTGTGTTAGTGAAATTTTTTTTTCCTAAAAAGTGGAAAATTTTGAAAAAAAAAATTCACGAAAAGAAATTGTCACGCACAACGAGTCTGTGTGCAAAATGTCAGCTCGATTGGATCACGGGAAGTGGGTTAAAACACGACCGAAAGATTTGCACGGTCGTAAGCGCGCAAGCAAGCAAGCAAGTGAACTTAATATAAAGGATTTTAAAACGCTTCCCACGTTAATTCTTTCATTCGTGAATTTGTAAACGTCCCGCGTGACGACGTCATTTGATTTTTAGACTTAGTGGGGTGGGGGGGGGTTTAGGGTCAGATCGTTACAATACGGCGCGATAAAAGCTGGCCCTTATTACGGTTTATGACCTGGAAGTTGTTACTGTTACTGCAGCGACAACCGCTGGAGTGTGGTGGTGGTTGTGTGGTGTGCTGTGTGTGTTGTTGTTAGCGTATGGAGCTGTGTTTAAGGGTAAACATCACATTCTCTATCGGCTCTCACACAAGCTCCCTACACTTGTGCGCCGTGAATCGCCAGTGTTGCAGGGTTTTTTTCATTAATGAACATTAAGTTCGATTCTTTTTAAAACTAAATTTGAACGATAATTAACTTTGTTTTTGTCTTCGTTTTATTGACGGCGCGATATTTTGGCCGACGATTAAAAAAAAACTCTGCGGTTACACTTTTTTTTTGGACACATTCTTGTACAAAAATATCTAAATTAGTTAAGTTTCAAATGTTTGCATGACAGTCTGTGTCGCTTGGAATGACTTGGTGCAACCCAGGTCGCCCCTTGTAAAAGAAGCCACGCTGTGTCTTTCGTGCGTCTCAAACGGGTTGGTTTTCATCACTCAATCCATCAGTCGGTCTTTATTTTGCGTGCCAATACCGCCCTCATTAAAGTAGGCACCAGTGCACATTACCGCAGCACGGAAAATATCATCTGCTGGTTAAATAAAGGACACCGATCGACTTTAATTAAACACCGTGGCTTTCAGATCCTGTAACCAGTCAACGTCCTTTTTGACTGAACAACAAAGCGCATTTTTTTTGTTGAGTTTCTCAAAAAAACTGTTGCTAACTCACGGATAAAACCGACACTGCCAGGTCGCTTAACCGAAGAGGAGGAGGAGGAGGGAGGAGGAGGACATTCTTCTCGGCGTTTTATTGCAACGCGCACAGTACGGCCAATTTAACAAGTCGCCAAATAAAACTGAGCCGCGAACCCTGCGCTTGTTATGCATGGGAGGCTGCGACAGGCCCTTGTCTCACACGAGCGTTTGTGTTTGCGTTGGTGTGAGCCGGTTTAATTTCTCCTCGCCGCCATCGCCTGGGTGTTAAGCAATAAATCGTCTCGGTGTGAAAACCCCAGCGACCATTTTGCACCGCTGCTGATGAACAGATCTAGCCGGAGCCGCGGGGAGGGGGCCACGGGGGGGGGGGTGGGCACGGGGGGTGGGGGGCACGGGGGGTGGAGGGCACGGGGGGTGGAGGGCACGGGGGTAGGGGGGCACGGGGGGTGGGGGGCACGGTGGGTGGGGGCACGGGGCGTGGGGGGCACGGGGGGAGGGGCCACGGAGGTTGGGGGGAGGGGGGCACGGGGGGAGGTGGGCACGGGAGGATGGGGGCATGAGGGGAGGGGGGCAAGGCGGGTGGGGGGCACGGGGAGTGGGGGGCACGGGGGGAGGGGGGCACGGGGAGTGGGGGGCACGGGGGTAGGGGGGCACGGGGAGTGGGGGGTAGGGGGGCACGGGGGGTGGGGGGCACGGGGGGAGGGGGGCACGGGGGGAGGGGGGCACGGGGGATGGGGGGCACGGGGGGAGGGGGACACGGGGGATGGGGGGCACAGTGGGAGGGGGACACGGGGGGTGGGGGGCACCGGGTGGGGCAGGGGTGGTGGGGTGGGGGGCACGGCGTGACGATGGCAGCGCGTTGCTCGTTCCTCTTCGCATTAATTCTCCATTGATAATTATTAGTTTCGTTCAGTCACATTGTGTGTTTAGTTTGTTGTCGTCCTTCTCCGCGCACCTCCGATTAGCACGGTTGGCTACACACGGTGCGAAAGACGTTCAACATAAGTTAGACGAATTGTAGCGTCAGCAGATCATGAGAGATCGCAGCAGCTTCGGGAAGCTCTCGTTCGGCATTGACGATGATGAAATTTAGATATATATATTTTTTAGCGAAATTAAGATACTAAGTAATGTTTTTTTTTCTTTCTCCCCCGAGCATAGCTTCTGACATGGGATTTTTGGCTCTCGCCGCAAAGCCGATTGCCAAACTCGGACATTAAACAGCCCCCCCCCCCCCCCCCCCATTTTCTTTCCAAGCACGGCTCACGTTTAACTTTTTTCCTTTTCCCCTCTCCTCTACCTCTGGGTGGAGGAGGACGCGCGCGCGTCTTTGGCTTGTTTTTTTTTCATTCTCACCAAAACCTGACAGTTTTAGGCCACATTATTACGCTCGCGGCATCTCCGAGAATTTCTTGACCTCGCCGACGAGCCGGAGGTCAGGCACTGACTGTCGGCCAACTCTTTTTTTGCCGACCAGTGCTCCGTTGTTTTCAAGTCCGAGCTCACGTAGCCTGTGGGGCGTGGAGCGGGGGATTTCTGAGTTTAATTTCTGGCCACGTATTGTATGAACTTCTTTCACACCCTACGTAGCCAGCCGTGATAATCGGAGGTTGCTGGGGAAGGACAACAAACTAAATACAAATAGTAGTTCTAAAGAAATGAGATTTCAGTGGCTTCCTTTATATCGGAAGGAAGAGCGTTCCAGACGTCCGCAGAAGCGCATCTGATAAGGCGCGATGCCGCGACCACCGTTCTATGGCCAGCCAAAAGCCGCTTCGGTGGTGAGGGATCAGAATCACAATATTTGTTTACTACTGGAGGAATCCGATGAGCTATAAAATTATTTTCCACAGATGTCCAGTCGGATCTCAAAGCCGTTCCCGGGCCTCACGCCACCTTCGCCGACACGCGCTGACAAGCGTGAAGAAGTATGGTAAGACAGCCCCTCGTGACCGATACGGTGTGGGGAGGGCTTGGTCCATCGTTGCATTGGCAAAGGGCTGTAATAAACAAATGTGAGCTGTGCAGCGGACCCTGAAGAAAGGCCATTGCTCCAGGCATTCATCAATTATACGGATGTATATAAAGTACCTGTATATACTGTACATGTATTTGGTTTTAAATACAGCCAAGGGTTCATTGCAACCCCATAGCATCTAATAATTGAATGTTTTACTTGTATATTTGCATTTCCATGCATTGCTACATCCACACCGATGAACCAGATTGAAGAGCGTCACCTCTTTCCCTGCTGTCCGCATTCTCTCACCGTAGCCTCGGTGTACCAGCAAAACTGCTTCGTATTTTATTAACCAAAACTGGGGGTGGGGTTGGGGGGTAGCGCTGGGAGTGTGGGGTGTGGGTCATGGCTGCCCAGATTTGATATGATGAAGATTGTATTGATTATTCTTTATCCAGATGGCTGTTTAAAAAAAATCTCTTGAAATCTACGAGACGTCTGTAAAAAAGAGCTTTGAAACTCATCGGATTCCTCCACAATAATTTAAAGGCCTCCCGGTCGTCATGTTTTGACGTGGAATTAGAGATCACGATGGCTGGAGGAGAAGGTCCAGTGGCTCAATAGTCGCAGCACTGATCGGGCACCGCTGAGCTTCCTGAGGTTGAATCTGAGCAGACGCCCATAATTACACAACGTTGTCAAGTCTAGCTAGTTGAGTCATCTCAGACGAGCGATCAATGACCTACTGAGAGAACCATAGACGTATAGAGACCCATAGACTTACACAGAGCCTCATAGACTTGCGTAGACTGAATTGCGATTAAACTGGGTTCACAATTCTTAGGGTTTTTTTTTTCGGTAAAGTACGATACAGCTATCGTGCTGTGACGGTTCCACCTGAAGACGGAAGCTTGTGTTGCCTCCGAAACGTCGTGATTTTTATTTTATTTTAATTTTACTTTTATTAATTTTAATTTTTTACCTACGTGACTTTACCGAAAAAAAACCTAAGAATGTTAATCCTTGCAGTCACGAAAGCTTCAAATCTGGGTTCACAATTAATGTGCGAAAGAAGTTCAACATACATACAAAGTGAGTTGATTTGTCTCAGCCCGGTAAACACTGAATTACTGAGAGGCTCATATATTCAAATAGAGAGCCATGTAATCACGTAGAATGAGTTGTGGTTAAACTGAGTTCTCATGTATAAGTGAGTTGATGTTCTTTCCACATTCACCAGTGGCTGGCTTTCAGTTTTATAGAAACATTAAACTTTGGAACCTCCTTTGCCAGTAGCAAAATATGATAATTGGTTTTATTACCCTTTTATCTGGCAACAAAACTGACACCTTTTTTTTACAAAAAAACATTCAACTTATTTTCATGGCATTCACAAGGTGTGCCCCTATTGTGGATAACAAATACTTTGAAGTGAGTTCAGAAGTAGTTCTGTAACCTCATCTTCTGCGATCCCTTCTGCCATAGGCTGATGCACCGCTAGCAGCAGACAAATTCAAATGTAATCTCATGACGGTGGTGAAAGTAGCATGGTCGGCATGGGCTGCAGTGGCAAGACGTTAACTACCTCGCCTGGTATGCAGGATGTGGGTTCGATCTCGACCCTGACGCCTGCATATCAAAGTTTGCATTTTTCATTCCCCGTGGTCGAGTGGGTTTCTTCTCCGGGTCCTCCGGTTTTCCCCTCCACACGTAGAATCAATGTGCGTTTAGAGTATTTGGCTGCTATAACTTTAGACGTGATGATCCACTTCGTTGAGCTATCATTTGTGGCCAGGTCACACAGCTCAGTCAGGCCTTACTTGATCAAATAAAACGTTTCGTTTAGGGCCCTCATCCAATTCCCTCTCCACCGTCATTTGTAGCCCGGCACCCGATCCCCTCCGGCACCACATGCCCTGTTGCAGTTACACCGCCTGCACACTCACCAGCCGTGCCACCGCTGCTAACTGTGGGAAGAAACCTCCCCCCCCCCCCGCCCCCCCCCGCTAAAATAACGACGGTTGACCATAGGTGGCGATCGACGGAGCTCATCTGCTTTCGCGTTCACCGCGGCGACGAGAGCCGTCTCGGCAATTAGCGGAGCGCTAGGGCAAGATCGCGCTTTTTAAAGGGGGACTTCCTTCGAAGCCCCCCCCTCCCCCCCCCACGACTTGATCCCAACACCTCCGAGTGTTTGCTCAAAGGGGCTCAATTTGTGAGTGAGAGAGTCCTCTGGGCTAGGAGCTGGGCAGCAGAGAGGGCTTCTTCAGTGGGGAGGGGGTCGAGGTGGTGGTGGCCGCTGTTTGCCCCGCGTGATCGGAGGTCCGTGGCGGTGATTGGCCGTCCATGGTCGTCCGGTCCCCCCCCCCCCCCCCCCCGTGTTGTAACAGCTGAAGTCACTGTTCACACCTCGCTCTCCGTGTTTGCTCTTCCTGCCTGCATGCTCCCTGTTTGCGAGAGACGTTTCGGGATTGCACCGGGTTTAACCAAAGGTCACGTCCCCCCCCCCCCCCCCCATGTCAAATTCCTTAAATCCGCCCCGGTTATAGTCTACGATTCGTTTTCGGTAAGATTTTTCATTGGCACGTTCCATCATCATCGCCATCATCATCATCGAGGTATTCTGCTGATGCAATTCAATTGTGTCAGGGCATTGGAGTACATTCCTGCCCACTTTGCTATTTTTTTTGGATTTTTCTGTTGCGTGTAGTCACTTTAAGATGTTTCTTATTTAATTTATTATTTTATCTTCATACGTGACTTTACCGAAAGAACCAAAGAGAAGAATGTTTCTTGTTCATGTTTTTTGTTTTGTTGCGGTTGCACCCGAGTCAAGAGCCGCATGGCTCACAGGGCTATACCCAATAAATGAAACTGAAAAAAAACGGAAAACTGTGCATTACGCGATAATCGATGATTGATCTGATCAGTAAACAACACTACAGCAATTGTTTTATCATCACCATGAACCATTTTTGTTTTTAATCATCCACAGTTGTCGGAAGGCATCGTAATCATCGTGAGCTGTGGTCTTTCTATTGCTAGAAATAGGCCTCCCGAATCATTATAATCATGAGCCATGAACTACCCTCTGCTAGACATAGGCCTCTCAAATCATCATTATCCTGAGCCACGGTCTATCAGCTGCTGGATTAAGGCGTCCAAATCATAATAATCATCATGGGCCTTAATCTAACCACTGCTGGATAAAGGCCCGCTCAAGTAGCCGCCATTCTTCAGTGCTGCCGCAATGCGACAATTCACCTTTGTCGAACCTAATGTACAGGCGTTTGCACCCACAATCTATTATTTATCTCCTAATTTGTAAAGTAAATGTAAACGTGTTTGTGTTTCTCTTAAATAATGTATCCCGGTTTCCTCAAAGCGACTAATGCGCCCTCCGGTTGTATAATTAATAAGTAAACATTGAAACAAAATCATGTGACTTCGTCCAGAAATGTTCATTCTCTGGATGTCATTTTTTGCGAGCAAACGGTGCAAATAAGCACGGAGAGTTTTGCAATCCTGGGATTATACTGAAATGCAGAGAGTGGAACACATGGATCGCAGAAAATATCTGTAGGCAGTCTTGATTTGAAGCTTTCGTTACTGCAGGAATCCATACTCTTTGGTTATTTCGGTAAAGTCACGTAGGTATAAAATAAAATAAATCACGACGTTTCGGGCGCAACACAAGCGTCCGTCATCATTTTATACCTACGTGACTTTACCGAAAGAATCAAAGAGTATATATAGGCAGGTTTAATAAATAATTTTGACTTGATGTATGTATGCGTGTTGAACTTCTTTTGCACCGTACGTAGCCAACTGTGCTCATCGCAGATCAAGTGGAATTGGGCAGGACACGTTCCATCGAAGACGCGATGGCCGGTGGGTGAGAATAACGTGCGGGTAGCAGCCAAAGGAGGGAACGTGCCAGAGAACGTTCACCGAAGGTGACGTGGCGATGAAGTCGGCCCGTGCCCAGCGTTTGGCTGCAAAAGATCTCCACGTGGTAAGCCGTTTCGTTGAGCTGTTAAAAGTTGTGGCTGAGGTTTCTTCTGGAAAATAGCTATATAGCTCGGTGGGCCTTACCTGGTAAAATAAAATAAAATAGTTTAGTTTTATTTGTACATTTTTTTGTGATTTGTTTACCTTTCCTGTAATGTTGCACTCCTATCGTGCAGTTGCATTGTTTGTTGTTGAAACGTTCTGAACTGCCCCTGCTGGACATGTGTGAAAAATGTATTTATAGCTCATCGGATTCCTCCAGTATAAATAAATATTCAGATTCTGCGATGTGGTCGCGTAGTGGCCCAAGTACGATTCCCAGCTGTGGCTCACATCAGTGGTGATTGTGAACCGGTCCTGGGCCTGTATAGCTCAGTGGGCCTTACCTGGTAAAATAAAATGTAATAGTTTAATAGTTATAGTTGCTTGATGGATTATTACATCGCAAGGTTTTGAGCGATGTCGACAGTGTGGGGGGGAGGCCTTCAATCAACAGTGGATTAAACATGGCTGTAGGTTATGATGATCCTAGTTTAATTATTTGGGCCAAATCTTCTTTGATAACTTTGCGTTTTGAAGAGGATTATGATTTGGGATGTGTTCCCGATATTTGGATTAATACAATAAAAAAAATCCCCAAAATTTGGCATGAATGTGACACTTCAGATCATCCCAAAGAAAATTTAAGATTCATTTTAAAACGCTACATCATAGGCAGTAACTTCACCTAAATGGCATCACTTGATTTTTTTTTTACATTCCAAAATTGACATCACGTGACGTCCATTTTGCTTACAATATTTCAACACGGTAGTATTTAAGTTCAAAGTATTGGTTCACTAATGCACCTTTACTTACACATTTCTAAATCAATGATTACATTTTTTAATTAGTATAATTACATTAACACATTAACGATGAAAAGGTGTTAAAACCTAACACAATAAAAAAGATACAAAAAAGTAAGACCTAAAAACAAACTTGTGCCTTGGAATCTCAAAAACCTAATTCCCAAAAAAATGTACAATCTGAAACTCAACCCTAAGTGGAACACTAACCCTAAATCCAAGAGGACCATCACAGTTCTCCCAAAATGCACATGGTCCACTTGCCCCACAGTCCCTCACAGAAGCACTTGCCGTCAAACCCAACGGACGACTAAGACGTGGCCCACTGTGTGACTGCGGTCACCCATCTCAAACCTTGGACCACACAGTAACGCCACCGCCCGCTTCTATCATTATCCGGTGGTGTTTCAGATATTCACCAGGCTGCTCCTGAACCCATGTCGTTCAGTCTATGGGCCTCTGTGCAAGTCCACGCATCTCCACGTGAGTCTGTGTCTCAAACCTTGGACCACACAGTAACTCCACCACCCGCTTCTATCATTAGCCGGTGGTGTTTCAGATGTTCACCAGGCTACTCCTGAACCCGTGTCGTTCAGTCTATGGGCCCCTGTGCAAGTCCACGCATCTCCATGTGAGCCTGTGTCTCAAACCGTGGACCACACAGTAAGGCCACCGCCCGCTTCTATCATTAGCCGGTGGTGTTTCAGATATTCACCAGGCTACTCCTGAACCCATGTCGTTCAGTCTATGGGCCTCTGTGCAAGTCCACGCATCTCCATGAGAGTCTGTGTCTCAAACCGTGGACCGCACAGGAAACGCCACTGCCTGTATCGATCATTAGCCGGTGGTGTTTCAGGGACATTCGCCAGGCTCTTCCCGAATCCGTCCACCGCCTCACCCGCCGACCTCGGCGTGAGCTCAAAAACATTTGCCGACCAACTCCCCGACGTGACGAAAGAGGAAGACGTAGGGGTGTGCAATGGAAAGGGAAAAAGAAAGAAAAAAAAACGCAAACGCAGCGCCGCTCCCAAGGCCCGCCCTGACGCCTTTTGCAAACCAAAACATCCAGCGCGGGCAGCTCAAGGGAGCCGGCGAAGGCGCCCGACTTGGGCGATCGCCTCTGACCGCACAGCACGAGCTCCTCTGATGATGGGCGCACTTGCGCACGTGCTATGTCCGGTCCCTGGGGTTGCCGCCCGCACCCCCCCCCCCCCCACACACACACACAAGAATGACCGGTGCAGCTATTTTGGCACAAGCAGCAGGGCAGTGGCAACGGCGGCAGTGGCGGCGGCTGTGGCGGCAGGCTTCCCCATAGATAGGCATCCCTCCCCCTGGTGTGTGCGTGTGTGTGTGTGCCTGTATGTGTGTGTGCGTGCGTGCGTGTCTATATATGTCTATATATGTGTGTGTGTCTGTGTGTGCGCGCCGGGAAAGGTCCTGGCAAGGATTATTCAACATCGCCTTGCCAGGCACGCTGAGGAGAGGCTTGCGGAGCCTCAATGTGGTTTCAGGAAAGGGCGGGCCTGCACAGATGCCATATTTTCTGTCCGTTTGCTACAGCAGTGGTGTAGGGAATTCCAACAAGACCTACATCTCTGCTTTATTGACCTGGTCAAGGCCTATGATGCCATCAGTAGGCCTGGGCTCTGGGTTGTTCTTCGTGCTTTCGGAGTCCCTGACCTTCTGCTCACGATCATTAAGGACCTTCATGATGGTGAGCGGACCTGGGTAAAACTACGTGGCCGGGAATCGGAGCCGTTCCCTGTTCACCTTGGGGTGCGACAGGGATGTCCTCTGGCTCCCACAATATTTAACATCTTTTTCGACTGCGTAGTTCGTGAAGCCTTTGATGGCTGTACCAGAGGAATTTACATCTAATATAGATACAATTGGAGGCTGATCGATGCCCGGGCACGGTCAAGGGATGGCTCCCTATTGGTCAACCACGTTATGTATACCGATGATCTGGTAATTGCCGCTCACTCAGAGGAGGAGTTGGAGGTGCTGCTGCTGAACCTGGAGCGTGCCACTAAGGGGTGGGGCCTTACCATTAGCCCCACCAAAACTAAGCACCTACCTGGGAATTTTGTACCATTGGGCACTCCACCCCCATAACTCCCAATCGGTGATGGGGCAGTTGTGGAGTGAGTGGAGCGTTTCCCATACCTGGGCAGTGTGCTCATGACTGGCTCCGGTTTGACAGCAGAGGTCTCACTGAGAATCAGTCGAGCGGCATTATCTTTTCATCAGTTGTGTAACGCTGTGTGGAAGCTACCTGGTCTGTCGCTCCGCACGAAGCTTCAAGTCTTCGCGGCCACGGTCATTCCCTCCCTTTTCTACGCTTGCGAAACGTGGACCCCCCTAATGGAGAATCTTCACTGATTGGAAACATTTAGGCTGGCCTGCCTACGATCCATCCTGGGGTTTAACCAAGCTGGATTGTGTGACGAGCTCACAAATCCTCGAAAGATCTGGACAAAGCCCCATCGGTGAGCTCCTCCGGCAGGCAAGGCTGCGTTGGCTGGGTCATGTAGCCCGCATGCCCAGTCACCGCATGCCTAAACAGCTTTTGTTCGGCCGAATAGAGGGTGTTAAATGGGCGTGGCATGGGCTAGAGAAGAAATGGAGTGATGTGGTACAGGAGGATGTGGAGCTGATTGGATTTGCCGATGACTGGTACCAGCGGTGTCAAGATCGGCCTCTGTGGAGGAGGCTCGTGAATAACGCCTCTGGGCAGTTGGAGGAAATCACCCTCCAACAACAACGGAAAGCAGAGGAGCGACGCTCACAACAACGAGCGGAGCACCGGGTGGCTAAAGCACAGCAAGTTGGCACAGTAGGGGGTACATGTGGTGCATCAGCCAGTTGTCTCAGTCAGTCGACCTGTAGCACCTGGGTCTGTCCCGTGACCTCCTGCCAGCGGGCGTTCGACACTTCACGTGGCCTCAAGGTGCACATAGCCTGGCACAAGCGTCGTGGTGACGTCACCACCACTTAGTGGCGAATGGCGGTTGTTGTTGTTGTTGCCTGAGTGAAGTGGTTAGCGCACTGCGCTACGACCTGGCAACCCGGGTTCGATTCCCACTCACGATCAATATAAGTGGTGAATATTTGAATTAGTTACAAGGTCGATTCAGCTTTAAATTAGTGTTTGGTGCAGATTGTAAAGAGCTGCGCTAGGGAGACAAAGGCGGCCGGGCATGGCTCGGTCCACACCACTCCCTCGTGTGCCATGCCGGCCTTCATAGCTGCTGACTAACAGCACTTACCCCAACAGTCTTGTGAAGGCTATACGGGGCGATCTTCGCCTCTGCGCGCCTGCGTAGCATGTACACATACGCACATGTGTGCGAGCATGTGTGTTTCTGTGCACATGTGTTTGTGTGCACGTGCGTCTGTCTATGTATGCGTGCATGTGCACACGCACGCACGTGTGTGTGTGTGTGTCCGGCCCCCACGTGCAGCACCTGACTAGTGTCTGGAGAGTGGCAGCAGCGGCGGTGGGAATCAGCGGTGGTGAAGGGGGGGGGGGGCGTGGGGGTCAGGGGATGGTGGGATGTGGTGATAGCACATGGAGGGGGTGGGAGGGGGGGGGCTGGTGGTGCAAGCGCTGGCGAAGAGCGCCGGCCGTCCTGCGGTCGGAGTTTGCGAGCGACGCGGAGAATCTCGGCACCTGCGCGATACGGAGCGAGTGAGTCCGCTTGTCCGCCTATCCGTCTGGTCTGTCGGTCCGTCCGTCGGTCTGTGCTGCAGACAGAATCGCCACCACCGGCGAGAGGCCGGTCCGTGCTCATCCGCGTCGCGCTTTCCGTGAAAACCGAGCGGGCTCGTCGTTCTCCAAATGTAAGTGCGCGGAATCGCCCGCAACCCCTTCATTGCGCTCGCTCCGCCGGAAATTTTGTTTTACCCCCCCCCACCACCACCTCGCCCCGAAACGCAATTCGCGCCGCTCGCAAACACGTCCAGCAGCCATTGTGCGCTCGTGGGCGAATGGCCGCGTGATTTATTGCGCGCAAGCGGGCACCGTACGCGGCGCGGCCGAATGCGATCGAGGTCTTTGCAAGGAACGCGATATCGGGGGTTTTTTTTGCCAAAAAGCGTCGCGTTGCGCGAATTGTTGCGCCGGCTCGGCGTCCCACGAGCGACGGTGCGCCCGATGATTCGGTCGACGGCGAAGCGCGCGACGCGACCGCAGACGATGGCACCCTTTGCTCGTGGGCGGGCAACGCGACCCGCCGCGACAGCGGCCGCGCGCCGTCGGCGAACGCACCGGCCACGCGCCGGTGCTGTCGCCACCACTCCTTTGCGCGAGCTACGGTGTGAAATGAACGGTGGAGGCGGCGGAAAGGGTGGCGGGGGTGGTGGACAAAAAAATCGTAATGCACGGGCAAAGCCTCGCAAGAAATTCACCGTCGGGGGTAGTGGTGGTGGGGGGGGAAACGCCGCGTCGTCGGTTCCCGTCCGCGGCGTTTGTTCGCACACCGCCGCCCATATTGTGCGACCCAGGGAGGGCCGGCATTGAGCAGAAGGGAGCGGGGCGGTCTTGATGGATCGAAACGCTCTCGGCCGACTTTTAATCAGCCTGTGGGACCGGGGGCACCCATTAATCACCCGTCACGTGACGGCGCTCCGCCACGCTGAGACCCCCACTGAGCTCACCACCCCCCCCCCCCGCAAGCGCTCGGCCACCCCCAACAGCCCCCACCGCTGCCGCCCCCCCCCCCCCTCTCTCTCTCCAACACCCCCTTTTTTTTTCCCCTGGCGTGGCGGACCGTCATTTTTCTTCCCGCAGAATAGGGTTGGAGCGGGAGGGAAAATGGAGGAAGAGGAAAATTGGGGATGCGCGGGAACGGGGTGGGGGTGTGTGTGTGTGGGGGGGGGGTGGTTATGGGGTCGTGGGCGGGGGTGATCCCATTTGAAAAGCGGTATCGGAACGGACCTTTAATGAGCTTGCGTTTCACTGGAGAGGGACGGTGCTGCTGTCAGAAACACCACCGCGAGCGCATCGCTTACCGCGCGCAATTCCTCTTTCTCGCCGTGCGTGATTTCCTTTGCCTCCCGTCGCGCCGTTCACAAGGGGTCGCTGCCCCGGGGATGCAACGGGGAGCGCGCCGGAACTTGCCAGTCCCGAGGGGGGGTCGCCGGTTCGATTCCGTCGCCCTGGCACGGCGGTTGACGCAGTTGGAGGGGGTTTGTGAAATCCCCTCGTCCACCCGGTGGTGTGAATGTGCGTCCCTGCACCACGTGCCAGTCTATCGGCAGGTCGTGTGTGGCGGGGTAAAGTGTGGATACATTTTTGAACGGTTAACTATTTAACTCGTCTTTCTTTTTTTGTTCACCAGCGAAGGCCCGCTGAGCTACGTAGCTCTTTGTCAGAATCGACCTGGCCACACAAATGGTCGCTCAACAAAGGTGGCTTATAATCACGTGGCAAATGTATACAGGCCAAATTCTAGAAACGCGCGTTTCTACTGCCAGCTCATCCAAGGCATCTGGCCTGCTTGGACGACGTAGGCCAAGAAAATACACTCTCGTAGAGGGCTCTGTTGAGCTCCCTGTAGTTGGAGGCCCATCTCATTTCGTCAATTGAGTAGCCGCGTGTAGTGAAGTGAGGTGTGGGTACTCCGGTATCTTCTGAGCCGTCTGATCAGCGTGGAAGAGTAGGCCAAAAATACCTCGAGCACCTCCTCCTCCTCCAGTGGAGGCCCTTCTGCCGGCAGTGTCGTCCAAGCAGACAATTGCAGGGCTGCACCTCTACCGCTCGCAAAAACAGAGCGGCGTGCAGCTTCGATGACCGTTGGAGCGACGGCAGCGTCGCTCGGCGTGGGACGAACCTCCTTCGATGACATCCTCAGCCGGAGCCCTTGAGTGTCGCTGTGGCACGTGCTGGGGGCGGGGGTGGTGGCGGTGGTGGCGGTGGTAGCGGTGGTGGTGGCGGTGGTGGCGGTGGTAGTGGTGGCGGCAGCAGCGGCGGTGGTGGTGGCTGTGATGTTTGAACAGGACCCCTCCCCAAATGTGCCAGCAGAGGAATTGCATCGCACTTTCACTGCAGACGGGCACGACTCTGTTCAATTTCCATTCGGAAAGGCGGCGATTGGTGGGGGGGGGGCGCGCATTGGGCCGGCGCTCTGTCTTGTAATTCACGCTTGCTGCGACGGTTTGGATTCGCAATGGCGTCTGAAAGCGAGGGCATCTCGACGCTCCGTGCCAGAAGCAACGCCGCGTAGGTATCCTGGGTTAAAGGAGGCGTTATTTATTGAATTAATAAATGTATCCGCGATCTAACCAAAAAAAACCTTTATTATGGAAAACATTGGACGTGAAAGGCCTACGTATGTACGTATGTTGAGCTTCTTTCGCGCCGTACGTAGCCAACCGTGCTAATCGGAGGCGCGGGGAAAGGAAAATTAACTAAACGCAAAAAGGAGTTTTAAATAAATTCGTTTTCAATCTAGACTTGAAGGTGCATAGGTCCCAGCGGCTTCCCAATATCGGTAGGAAGAGGGTGTTAAAAGGAGATGAAAGAGAGAGCCACGCAGAGGTGAGCCTCCACCAGAGCGGGGGGCAGGGAGCCAACGGCATGGACCGGCTGGAGGGGCTCTGAATTGTGGGGGGCAGCGTAGGAGAATGAGCGACGACATCCCACCGAGCGCCGGTTGACCGGGGTCTTGGTTAAGAGAGCCTTGGTTGTCGGAGCGGAGCGTGCGCCGAAGCGAGTAGCGTGAGATGGTCGAAGAGACCTACCGTACCGAAGACGGTAGGGAGAGCGATGTCGGAATTAATCCGCCACTGAATTGGGAACCACCGGAAGGAACCCGGAGTATCGGGGTGATGTGGTCTCGTTCCCGGGTGCGGGATAGGGTGCTGCGGTGGGTAGGAGATGTTCACTCCCTCGCCTGGTATGCAGGAGGTCGTGGTTTCGACCCTGACGCCTGCTGTATATTTGGAGTTTGCATATTTTCTCTCGCCGTGGTCGCGTGGAGTTTTCTCCGGGTCCTCTGGATTTTCCCTCCACATTGAGAAACACGCGTTTATAAATTTCCACGCGGTAAGTCACCGCGTTGAGCTGTCATTTGTGGCCAGGTCGCTTCTGAAAAAGCTTTGGAGCTAAGTGGGCCTTACCTAGTAAAATATAATAAACATTGTTTAGTATAAATCTCCCCTTTCCCCCACCACCGATTCAACAAATCCTCACAATTATATTTTAGAAAGCATTTGCGTTTCGGTGAATGGTAGTGCGATTCGGTGTACGTTTTCCACATATTGAGAATCAATGTTAATCTACGAATTGTTACTGGTAGGAACCTCCTGGTTACACCAGCCCACATGGGATTATTGTGTCCGTCCGTCGTGCAGGGAGGGGCTGGGTTGAGAGGGTGGGGCTGGGTGGGGGGTGGGAGGGGTGGGGCTGGGTGGGGATGGGCTGGTCACCCCGTGGTGCCCTTATAAAACTCAACGTTTAACCTACTCACGCCGGCTTGTGCCCGCCCTCACAGTCGAGCATATTTACGGAATACACCACGCCCTCATTGACCATGGCCATTGACCGAGCAACCCAACGTTCCTACCAGCTCCCTCCGCAGGAATGTGTTGATTCCCGACCGGGTACATGCACAACGAGGCGAGGTATGCTGTTTACCAAGCAGAGATATTCGTAATCACACCACGCAGCTCTCAATGTGCAACGCCACCACCATTACGTGTGTCGCTCGCGCAGGGAGATAATTGCAAAAACGAAAATAAAACCCCACCAAGTGTAAAGCTCGTTATTGCTGAGCACAATTTACTGGGCCGCTGGTCAAAAATTGGATTTGCCCACTCCACACGAATGTTTGCACACGTGAGCTCACCGAGTGAGCCAGAGCACGCGGGCCAGCTTATTGTCGTAGCTGCAATCAATGAATCAGCCGTCCGAGTAATTTTTTGGCTTTTTGCGTTTTTGTGTGTGTGTGTTGGCTTTAAACATTTGACCGGGCTGCATCTGGCCGCGTTGATGATCACTCACAGAATAGAAATAAAATGATACCCTGGTGTGTGTGTTTTTTGAGTGGCTCTGGCTCGTCCTTGCAGTGCTGGTTTGTGTCTCCTAGGTTTGGTGAAACCCTTTGATCAATTTGGACAGTTTTTTTTCTTCCAGGGCAAGTCCATCATAGCGTTACAACTTTATCCTTGAATGTTATTTATATCGGATCATATTTTCAACAGTTATCATCCCCCCCCCTCCCCGATACACCCCCCCCCCCCCCCACCATGACCCCCGTTACAGACAGACAGACGGGGTCAGAGCTAATAATGCATAAACCCTTTCAACCCTTGGCTGGAAAGCATTGAAACCGCGGCTCCCTGCTCTAATTTCCAAAAGTGGGTCTCGCCGTCACCCGCTGCTCCACTTGGGAAAGGCAGACACTGAGTGGCTGTGGGAGGGTGGGGGGGTAGTGGGGGGTAGTGGGGGGGTGGAGTTGTGTGAACGGGTGACCCAGCCCCCTATGGGCCACCGGTGCCCGAGCCGCCCGGAGCTGCCAACAAGCGCCAGACGCTCCGGGCAGAATGCGGAACGCAGCCGCGTGGCCGGGATTGACTCCTGCTCACCCTGAGCCTAAACCCTAACCCTGAGCCTAAGCCGGCCACCGCGCCACCCCCGGGGTGTTTAGCCGCGTAATCGTCGTCGAATCAGCCACGATCAGGCCACTGCTGGATGTCTTCCCGCATGCGCCCTCTCAGTTGGCTTGCCCACAGCATCTCGCGGCCGTGCCCTGTGATAATCCACACATTTGGAATTTCCTCCCACTAGACATTCGTGCCGTTGACTGACCGTCTTTCCCAGTTCTAATTAAAATAAAATAAAATTATAAAAATATTATTGAGCTATGTAGCTCTTTTTCAAAAGTGACCTGGCCACAAACGGTAGCTCCACAAAGTGGCTTATCACGGTGCAAAGTTATAGCAGCCAGATACCCTGAACGCGCGATGATTCTAAATTTGGAAGGAAACATCGGAGGACCCGGAGAAAAAGCCACGCAACCACGGGGAGAACACGCAGACTCCACATGTACATGCGTCAGGGTTGGGATCGAACCCACGACCTCCTACATACCAGGCGAGGGAGTTAACATGTCTCCACGGCGACATGTCCAGGTCTCACATAGACTGTACCCTGCTTATGCATTGTGTTCCTCTCTCTCTCTGTGTGTCTCTCAGTGAAAGTTGCTCTTCGTCCAGCCAGATTTCGGCTCCGTGGCAATAGATAGGCCAGGCGAATAGCAACTTTGAAGCCTATGACCTGATTACTTAGCCAGGAAATGGCTTCAGTTGAGGTCCGGTGGATTTCTGCTTCACTGCCTCCGTTGAATTTTTGGAGCTCTCGTGGGTTCATTCTACTGTTTGGCCTCACATAGAGAGACCACAGACTCACATCCAGAACCATAGCCTCGCTGAGACGCACAGACTCACACAAAGATCCACAGACTCACATCGAGAACCGTAGCCTCGCAGAGACCCACAGACTCACGGAGAGCTCCACAAACTCGCAGAGAATTCGCAGTGGTTCACGACGATGTAGCTGATGGTCTGCTCAGCGTCTCCACGATCGCACGCCGCGCTTTCTTTGGCCTGTCGCTTATGAAGGACGTAGTGAATGGATCTGTCTCGAGACGTGTGGATTCGATCTAACGAGGACAATTTTCTGAGAGTTGGAGATTAAATCACGGAGGTTCTCCGGTGAGATCGGAGACAAGGGCATTCGATTCCTCTCGTGGTGACCCATCACGTTTAGCCAATTGACAAGTTGCAAGTGGTGGGGTAAAGTGCGGGTACTTCCACATCTCCCATTTCTTTGAGGAGCCTGTGGCGGTGGTGGTGGTGGTGGCGGTTGTGACGGTGGTGGTGGTGGCGGCGGTGGCGGTGGTGGTGGTGGTGGTGGTGGCGGTGGTGGTGGCGGTGGTGACGGTGGTGGGGGCGGTGGTGGTGGTGGCGGTGGTGGTGGCGGTGGTGGTAGCGGTGGCGGTGGTGGCGGTGGTGGTGGTGGCGGTGGTGGTGGCGGTGGTGGTGGCGGTGGTGGTAGCGGTGGCGGTGGTGGTAGCGGTGGCGGTGGTGGCGGTGGTGGTGGTGGTGTTGGCGGTGGCGGTGGTGGTGGTGGTGGCGGTGGCGGTGGTGGCGGTGGTGGCGGTGGTGGCGGCTCTCCGTTGTATTTTCGGGTTCTCGAGGAATCTCCCAGCACGCGGGGTGAAACATCGCAGAGCCGTACGGCACAACCACGAAAAAACCCACGCGGCTAGGGCGGTGGCAGTGGCGGCGGCGGCAGCGAGAGCTCGGAAAGGGGGGGGGGGGTCGAGGGGCAGAGAGAAGCCTGCGGGGGTTACGTAATCCGGTACTTGTGTGAAGCCAGACGATCGTCTGTGTGCGAGCACGCGTGCGTGCGAATGCAGTTGATTAGAGAGCTCAGAGAAGATTCATTATGTTCCCCCCCACCCCAGCCTCTCCATCAGTCACTGACGTCGCTGATATGCGTTCGGTTTGGTCGGGGCGTTGTATGGGGGGGGGAGAGACCTGCCTCCCCCCCCCCCGCCTCTGTGTGTGTGTGTGCGGTTTTATACTTTTTCTTTTTTTTAACGCCGTGTTTGCGTGGCACGCACGTGTGCAGTAGGTGCGCGCCGCGAGAGAGTGTTGACTCGCATTTGTGTGCTCGCGAAATTTGTTGGGGCAACGTTTAAGTGGGGGGGGTGGGGGGGTGGGGTGAGGTGGGGGGTTAAGGAGGGGGGCGGCGGCGGGGGGGGGGGGTTACCGAACGGCACGAGACGACGAAGACGACGCGAGACCGAGACGTATTCCACCAGCGGCGCTGCCCCCTTTGGCCGCCCGGCTCCGAGAGGGCCCTCCTGGCAGACAGTCTGCCACGCATCTGTTTTTGGCGGAGCGTCGGCCCGGTCCGCCCGGGCCGCGCGCTAGGTCGGAGCAATGATGAATGACCTTAATTACCCTGCCAAGCTTTTAACATCGCTCGCTTCGACAATGGGATGGTAAATGACTCCCGTTCAGGGTTACGGCGCTCACTTTTTCAGCACGGGAGCGGGTCGGCAGGGGCGTGCCGCGCGTGTGCGGGAACGGGTCCACCCCCCCCTCTCCCCTCCGCTTTTGGGCGAATTTGGGCGCTGCTGAAAAAAATAGGAGCCCTCTTAAGATGATATGTACGTTTGTGTGTATGTGTACGCGCGCTTGCGTGCGTGGTGCGATGTTCCACTTATTTTCTTTGCATTGTGACAAAAAAACGATGGGGGGGGAGTTTGAGTCTGCTTGGAAAAGCGAAGGGCGGCACTTAAACCGGAGACGTCGTTTAAGGCATTGCAAAGCAAATAAGCAAAAGGGCATGGACCTATAACACTGGCTACTTGTGATAATAAGAAGAGTGTACGGGCCCTTTGGGAATGCACTGCCGGATGAAGGCATCTCTCCAGTCGTGGGGGGGGGGGGGGGGGGGGGAGTTGGGTTGGTTTTACCATACTTCACCACGCCGGTCAGTACATGTTGGTGCACTGACGGGTAAGGCGCACCCGGGATCTAATCAGATGTCACTGGCAGTTGATCGTGAGCCGCGGGTGGGAATTGAACTCGCAGGTCGTCGAATTTATAGCGCGCGGGGCGCTCACTACTGCGCCACGCCACCCTGGCTACAAACGGCAATGCAGAACTTACAGCTTCAACTGACAGAATGTAACAAAGGGGCAAGTTTCGATTTAAAGCTTTCGTGACTGCAGGGATTCATCTTCTTGGTTCTTTTCGGTAAAGTCACGTAGTAGGGAAGTAATAAAATAATAAAAATAAAACATAATAAATTATTAATAATAATTATTATTTTATTATGTTTTATTTTTATTATTTTATTACTTCCCTACTACGTGACTTTACCGAAAAGAACCAAGAAAAAGGGGCAAGTCTCAAATTCAAAAAGCCACACACAATCCTTCATGAGCGACGATGTAGCCTGGCAAGTGCTGTTGATGCATTGACCAAGCGAGCCAAATTGTTCATCGGAGAATCGGCGAATGCATTGAGTGGAATTGCTGAAGTGTGCCATCGTAAATGGCTTGAATGCGAGCGTTGGAAAACCGAGTGATGTATACAGATTAACATTGATATTTGTTCGCGGTGTGCTCTTGCCTATAATGCCTCGCAAATCCTGGCAGTATTTATTTCACAGGCCGGGCTTTGCTGATGAGACCCATGCAGTTAAAACCGATGTAGAGTTTGCTCTCTTGAAATAAAAACAATTCTGCTGGAATTAATTCGTCGGGGAGGATCGTAGGCCCGTGGACTGAGATAATAAAGTTTGTGTTTTTACGTAAAGAGAGTGACGTTTGTCTTTTTTCGTTTCACAAATACAATACGCCCCATCATTTCAGTGATTTCTGTTCCAGATGTACCACCCCGCTTCCCCAGCCCACACTCACCTGCATAATGAAGTATTGTTAAACAAAACAAAAAAACATGATCGACATGACACGGGGGGGGAGGGGGGGGCCTTCATCCAGCAGTGGAGTGACAGAGCTCTGTAAATTACGACGAATGCTTCACGATGGCGCACATTGAGAATTTATACTGCACAAGCGATATCTGCCCGTTACGGGAAATATTTAGTGTGCTTAAACAAGCGCCAAACTGACCGAAGATAACGATAATTATCAAACAAGATGTTGGTTGGAGCTTTGTTAGCGAGCATACCTATTAATTAAATCCAGCACGGCGCCCGGCCACGTTTGTCTCCCCAGTGCCAATGTTTACACACCGCACCACCAGCTACTCGTTTAAGGCTGAGTCGACCTATGGGAGGCCCAGAACCCGTTCAGATATTCGTCACTGATGTTGGCCGCGAGCGGGAATCGAACTCAGGTGGCCCGAGATATTATCTGGCGAGATGTTAACTACCTCGCCTGGTACGCAGGAGGTCGTGGGTTCGATCCCAATCCCGACGCCTGCTGCTGTATATTTGGAGTTTTTGAATGCTCTCCCTGTGGTCGCGTGGATTTTTCTCCAGGTCCTCCTGTTTTTCTTTCCACATTTAGAATCAGCACACGTTTGGAGTGTTTGGCCGCTGTAAATTTGCACGTGATTAGTCACTTCGTTGAGCTGTCATTTGTGACAGCCACGTCGCTTCTGAAGGAGAGCTATATACGTAGCTCAGTGGGCCTTAACTGGTAACCACTACGCCACTGCTGCCCCCGTAACTGACGGGCGTGTAAGCAGGGCTCGCCACATGCACTCTACTGAGCTGAAGAGATGTGGGCTGTCGAACTTAATGTCGAACTTAATGAGAAATGCTTTGCGAGGTTGCTTAGCTCTTGGGTTGCTGTGCCGAGCGAGCGCGCGCTGTAAAAATAGAGTACCCTGAAATCTCCCGGCCCACGACACGCTGGGCTGTCAGCACAATGCTCTTTAACGTGCATATAAATATACATTTTTTATAACAGGCCTGACTCTGCCGATAACACCCAAAAGGTCAAAACCAACGTAGGATTTGCTTGTTTGAACAACTGCTGCTACAAAATATTGGTCTGGAAAGTGCATGAGCTGACGGACAACAAAGAAAATGGACTTTTTAACATTTGGAAAGACAAACCAAAAGTCTATTTATTCATTTTCTGACCCATCTTCTTCTTCTTTAGTGCTGCCTAACGGCGTGTGCGACTTCACGATGATATTGGTCCCGGTCTAGCACGGCGTGTAGAGTTTGTGCTGTTGTTAATTGTAGCCATGTTTTGATGTTACTGAGCCATGTCGTTTTTGGCCGTCCTGGTCGTTTTTTCCCTTCGATTTTTCCTTCCAGGATTTGCTTTAATAGCTGGTATTTGTGGTCGTTTCGGGCAATGTGGCCTAGATAGTACCACTTCCTGCTAATGCTGACCCATAACATCCATAATAAAGGTTTCTTGGGTTAGATCGCGTAAATATAAATGTGTTGTTAAACCCGCCACCACCCGACACAGCCAATTAGTAAGGTTTGTCACGCAAAACAAAACATGCCAATTAGTTGCTAGTTCAGCACCCAGGTGTGTTGGAGTGTAAACCCAGAACATTTTCAATTCGAGTACGACGTTTCGCCAGTAATCACAACTTGCATCATCAGGCGACAGCCGCGGAGATGGAGCGACGAAATCAGATCTCGTGTCCCGGTGCCATAGATGGATTCGTACGTGGCAAGACCACGAAGCAAGGCAATGGCACGAGGCCTTCATCTAGCAGTGGATAAATCATGGTGGATGATTATTAACATTGTAAGGGTACGATGTGGCTAATGCGGCCAAAATCCACACGCATTTGTCATCTGTACGGGTCTGGCCTCTTGGTGTTTACTTTGTGCGGAAATTATACGGAACAATTAATTCCATTTTAACAGAATGCAATCCTGAGCCTTAACGATTTTCTCACTATAACGAGCGCTTAATGGCTGTCAAGGATTTGTGTGCGCGCAAAATTTAAGGTATTTTGTGGCATTACCTTGTGATTTGATTGTGCGTGAATGGGACCTCTGTTAAAATTGTGGTTTAGGAATTAGTGTAACTTTTTTGCGGGAAATTTGTCAATGAATAGGCCTTTTAGTATTCATGGCTTTAACCCTGTGTCTTATTAAGGCAGAGCTGTCTGCAAACATTGTGAGAGTAACTTATAGCTGCACGTGCCTCACATTGGGATTCGTGAGGGCCTTAATATAGAGAATGTACAAATTATTCTGTTATTTACATTTTTTTAAACAAAATGTTATTTAGGCCTTGGGTCTGTGAAAACGTTAATGGCTCGACTGGATGATTTTATTTTCTTGCAATGTCGAATGCTTCTTTCATAGGCGAGGCACATGAGATCGTTACATCGTGGGATCGCGAGGGGTGGTTTTGGCGGCTTAGGAAGGGCTCCATCCAGCAGTGGATTAGCCATGGCTCATGATGACGATGAAAAATTAGTCAAACCTACTTATCACTCTCTCCTCCTTCATCTATCCAGCCAGCACAACGCTTGGTAAACCCAAAGCAGCTGGGGACTTGAGGCTGTGATTTAGGTTCGTTGGTCACGGGGGTTGGGGGGGGGCAGGTGGTGGAGGGGGGGGGGGCGTGGGATTGACCATACTTCACCACGCGAGTTGGTGAAAGGAACACACTGAGTACCTGATTGGTATGGGTGCGCCTACCAGGCACAGCTACTCACGTCTACAAGTCACTCCAGCTTCTCCGCATCATCAAAGAGATGATAATGATGATTTTTCGATTTAAAGCTTTCGTGACTGCAGGGATTCATCTTCTTGGTTCTTTCGGTAAAGTCACGTAGAAGGGAAGTAATAAAATAATAAAAATAAAACATAACATATTATGTTTAATTTTTATTATAATAATAAAAATAAAACATAACATATTATGTTTTATTTTTATTATTTTATTATTATAAAAATAAAACATAACATATTATGTTTAATTTTTATTATAATAATAAAAATAAAACATAACATATTATGTTTTATTTTTATTATTTTATTATTTCCCTTCTACGTGACTTTACCGAAAGAACCAAGAAGATAATGATGATGATAAGGGGTAATAATTCACCGACACTGGATTCTGTGCAAAATTATTCCGACCAATTGCTTTGATAGAGAACACAACCTATTTGCTCTACTTTCGACTGCGTGGTTGGTCCTCAAAGGCCTGTGCTCATTGAATTTAAACATGAAAAAAGAAACAACTAAACATGGTAAAACAAGCCTGGCTGTCTATCAATAACCTGGCCAATCTTATTTGACAGACAACTATTACAGGTTATTGATAGACAGCCAGGCTTGTTTTTACCATGTTTAGTTGTTTCTTTTTTCACACTATTGTTATGTAGGCCAGGCCTTGTCACAAACCGTACCTCTCCATAACAAAGGCTCACCCTCTTAAGCCTCACCTTACCATATGAATAAAAAGTGTGCCGTATTTGGCCCTTCTCCCCTCTCCAACCATTATATATACGGAGTGGTAGCTCTTGCAATCTCTCATTTACTTGATACAGCTGTCGTGGCTGTGACGGTTCCGCCTGAAGACGGAAGCTTGTGTTGCCTCCGAAACGTCGTGTTTTTTTATTTTATTTTACTTTTATTAATTTTAATGTTTTACCTACGTGACTTTACCGAAAAAACCTAAGAATACTGTGTTTTAGTTTGTTGTAGTTTCCTGGCAACTCCAATTCGAACGGTTGGCTACGTACGGTAGGAAAGAAGTTCCACATACAGTACACACATTAAGGGTGGCCGGGCGCAGAGTTGGCCACACCATCCGCCTTGTGCGCCACACCGGCCTTCAGAATCAGAATATTTATTTATTCCGGAAGAATCCGATGCGCTACAAAGCTCTTTATCACACATGTCTAGTACGTTACAACAACAAACAATGCAAAAAACACGACAGCGGTGCAAAGTACAAAAATAAAGGTTAACAAAACACACAAAACACATACAAATGCAACTAAACCATCCCCATCCTACCAGGCAAAGCCCACTGTAGGTGTTTCACTTATTTTTCAGAAGCGACCTGGCCACCAATGATAGCTCAACAAAGTGTCTTATCATTTGGACATTTATAAAGCTCGCTACCAAACGCTTTCCCCGGCATTTTACACGGGCAACGATTGCAGATATTGGTCCTTTGTGTGCGTGTGTTGCCCGAGTGGAGCATAACCCCCTTCCGTTAAAACTAGCCACCATGGCCCGGTCACCAACGCCGGGGGTCTGCCCAAAATCAAGGCGCAATTTTGTTCCAGCATCGCGATCGGCCAGTCGGCGCGACCCACCCCTCCCCTCCCCACCCATCCCATTTCCAACGAGCGAATAGACCGTCTCGGACGCCGCCAAGCAAAACAACCGTCGACGGGAATGCGTTCTTTCCAACGCCGTTTACCTGCCGCCGCCCCTTGGGTGAGAAGGGGCACAACGGCGGTTAGTCATTAAATGCCCCTAGGCGGCGGTTTCGTGAAACCCACAATTATAGACGCGGCGAGCGAGCGAGCGAGCGAGCACACACACACACACACCGTATTGTTCGGGGGGCCCCAGCGCTACGAGAAGTAGGATTTTTTTTTTTTGCATCGTCCACGGCCTGGAGTGTTGTGCGTTTTGTGTTTTTTTACGGGTGCACGTAATTTCGCCGGGAGCGCCGCTGCGCGCGCGCGTGTGTTGCGGCCGCGACGGCGATTTTATTGTTGGCGATAGTCGTGCCGCGTGCCTGCAAGAATGCAAAGGTCGTTGTCGTTTGCGGGGGGTGGACGAATCCTACGTTGGGATATTTTCCCTACGCGTGCGATTTTTTTTCTTTCTTTCTTTCGGGGGTCGTTCGCCGTCGTGTCCGTCGGTTCGCTCCCGGCACCCGGAGCGAATGCGTCAGCGGCGGTGGAGGACGACGCGCGGTTACCGCTTGAAACCATGGCGTGGGGTCTCGCAGCGCAACGGCGAGAAACATACGCAAGTTGTGATTCAGTTTTGTTGGCAGAAAAAAGGGGAAAAAGCCTATTATTATATTTTGGTACTGGCAAAAGAGGTCTAATGATGTAGATGCTCGCATTACTTTGATAGTGGCATTGTTTTTTAGCTGTACGCCTTTTGGCGTCCTCTGGTCGAGCACCAATTGAGACGAGGCTCAAAAGAAAGCCGTTCCTGGCATTTTGACCACAAGTATTGTGGTTAATGCACACATGATTTCTTGTAAAAAGGTTTCAGTTTTGTTGCCAGAAAAAAGGGGGAAAACCCAATTATTATAAGTTGTGTTTTATTACGCGTCCGTTGGACCATTATATCCTAGCAACCAATTGCCATTGGGATGCTAGAGATGCAGCTGCCCCCTAATTTTTTTAGAAAGAGGGGCAAGTTATAACATCATTTCTGGGTCCCATTTTCGGCTAATTCCCCTCCACCCCTGAATTCAAGCTAATTTTGACTCACCTGTTCAGCAGAGGAATATCTAATGCGCCTTCAATAAAAGTGGATTTGTTTTCGTCATCCTCATGTAAGCTGTCACGTTGTGCAAGTGTTGGAGGATAGTTGCCAGAATTTAAAAAAGGGATTATTCTTTCAAATTGTATTGGCACAGGGGCATCGTCTTCCAGGAAATTGGCAACACCGCAGCGTGCACGCCCTGTGGGAGAACACGCACGCACTCCATCGTTCATCTCGTCGCGTATTTCTGGTTTTAGAGAAACTACCCCCCCCCCCCCCCCACCAGAACCCCCCCCCACCCCGGCCCACACGTTTTTTTTGGTGAAATCTCGTGAAGATACAGCGAGCGTCGGATGATAGAGCGCACCAAGGAAGGCAGAAATCCCCACGGGCGCGTTTCTCTCACCGTTAGTTTGGCCAATTTCAATTTGGGTAACGGGCGGCGGCCCGGGCTATTAAAAAAATTTTCTAATCAAGCAGTGCTTGGGAAAGGGCGGAGGAGATGGAGATGGAGGAGGAAGGAGGTGGAGGAAGTAAATAATTAAATGAAGCGATCGTTAATGCGAGCCCTTGTCGATTGCAGCGGAGAGCTTCACGACTGCGGCGCGCGGCTTGCGAAGCGGACCGAGAGTGACCCCCTGCAAGGCCTTCCCGTGCGTCCGTCTGGCACGAGGGTCAAGGGGACCTGCACCATCGTCTTTGCGACAGAAATTGCAACGCACACCCGACTGGTTGCAGTCTTGCAGCGCAGTGCATACTCATACGTCGCAGCCCTTGTATTGCAATGCGTATTGATACTCATAATACACGTTTTTGGGTTAGATCGCGTTATTTTTAAACGTGTCGTAATCCTCCACCACCCGACACGGCCAATCAGCAAAAAAGTGTCACGTTGACAAAAGACAAATAGTTCACTGCTTTAGCCCACCGGTGTGTTGAAGAGTGAAACCACAACATTTAAAATGTTTGAGTAACACGACGTTTCGCTGGTAATTGCATCCAGAATAATATTGGTCGCGAAAGCCTGCGTGTTGATACGTTGCAACGTTGTGTTTTAAATCGTAATCCGACATTTGAATGCAATATTTCGTTGCCATTCGCATTGCAATGTTGCAATCCGATATATAGTTGCATTGTCGTGTAATGAAATTCCGTAATTGTATAATGCCACATCCTGTTGCATACCCGTGGTCCAAATTGCATTGCAAACATCGCGCTCCAAAAACGACAGTGGGGCTGGGGAGGCAACCTCCACCTCCTCTAAACTTTGGCTGCAAATGATAACGCCGTGGGAGTTTCGCGCGGCCGTTTCTCCCATCGCTAATCGGGGGCTCCCCGAGTGTTTGGCTGCTGGACATTTCCACGGTGACCCGACGCCTGCTGTGTATTTTGGACGTGCACGTTGTCCCCCCGTGGTCGCGTGGATTTTTTTCTCCGGGCCCTCCGTTTTTTCACGTTTAGAATCAACGTACGTTTAGAGTATTTGGCTGCTCTCAATTACCACGTGATGCACCAACTTGTTGAGCTATCACTCGTGGCCTGATCGCTTCTGATAAAGAGCTGTACAGCTCAAGGAGCCTTACCTGGTAAAAAAAAATGGTATAGTTTATCATTTTAGAACGCAGTGCGCCACTGCCAACGCGCGTCTAAGCAGGGCTCACCACATGTACTCCGGACATGGGCTGTCGGAGTTGACGAGAAATACTTGGCTCACGACGTTATGCCACTTCATTGGTGCTATCATTTCTGATAGCCAGAAATCTTCTGAAAAAAAAACTATCCTGTATAGCTCAGTGAGCTTTATCTGGTAAAATTTAAAATAAAGTAACGTTCGTCATCGCCGCTCACGTTTCTGTTGCTGCTGCTTCTGTCGTGTTCGTCTGTAAATCCATTGCCGCCCGAATCGAGCGAGCGAGTGAGCGGACAAGCGGACGGACGGACGGCGCTGACCTCTTCGTGACCTCTTTGTCCGGGGCCCGGCCCTCTCCGCCGCACCTGTCGGCCCACTTTTGAGCTTTTGCCGTGGACCGCCCGCAACGAGCAACGTGTGGAGGACGGGCGGTGGCGGGGGGGAGGGGGTATCGGCCGTGCGACTCCGTCAAGGTGACCGCGACGAGCAGGAGAAGGAAGAAACTTAAGAGCCCCCGCTCCCCTCCCCACGTCCTGCGACGGCGCCCCTTGGGGATGATTTATTGATGAGTTCCAGTTCCGGAGAAACCCGACGGGGGAGGCGGGGGGGGTGCGGGGGACCGTCGGGAACGTTCTGACAGCAGCGTCATCTCCGCATCATGCATCTTCCTTGGTGCGTTAATGGTGGAAACAAAAAATGCTTTTCAATGAAAATAAAGCGCACGGTCGTGGCTCTGGTGCCAAAAAAATATTTCTTGGCCGACGGACCGCTCTGCTCTTCTCCACGGGACGCCTATTAGTGTTGCTTTTCCTGCTTTACGTGAGAGTAATGTTCATCGCGTGGCAGTAAAAGCTGCTATTTTTTTATTTTCAGAGCCAGAATTTCAGCCAAATTACCGTATTCTACACACTACAAGACACACTCTTTTCCCCCTGTATTGTAAAGCAACATTTGGGGGTGCGTCTTACGATCTGGAAGCTGTGCGTGTGTGCGTGAGATCGGTAGTGTGTGCGGGGAGCGATAGTATGTGCGGGGAGCGATAGTGTGTGCGGGGAGCGATAGTGTGGCAGTTAGCACGCTGCTCGATGAACCTGGCGGCCCGAGTTCGATTCCCGCTCACGGCCAACACCAGTGACGATCTGAACCGGTCTTAGGCCTCGCTTAGGTCGACTCAGCCTCAAATGAGTACCTGGTGCGGTCCGTAAACAATGCCACTGGATAGACAACGGTAGCCGGGCGTGGTGCTGGCCACCCACCGCCTCGTGTACCGTGCCAGCCTTCATTGGTACTCGTTAGCAGCACTTGCCCAAATATCATGTTAAGGCTATACGGGGAAATCTTTGCCTTTGTTAGATTTCAATCTTGATTTGAAGCTTTCGTGACCGCAGGAATCCATACTCTTTGGTTCTTTCGGTAAAGTCACGTGGGTATAAAATAAAAGAAATCTCGACGTTGGAGGTGCGTCTTCCTTTCCAGAACGTCTCACATTATGGAGACTTCCGTAAGTCAAGGACCAAATTTCCTGCAAACTTTTTTTTATTCCCCTCCATTTATTGGTAACCAAGCTGAGACCATGAACTCACTATGCCCTAAGACACAGTTTAAACTCTAAACTATTGTTATTTTTACAAGGTAAGGCCCGCTAAGCTATATAGCTCTTTTTTTAGAAGTGACCTAACCACAAATGATAACTGAACGAAGTGGCTTATCGTGTGGAAATATACAGCAGCCAAACACTCTAAACATGTATTTTTAAATGTGCAGTGAAAAACCAGAGGACATGGACAAAAATACACGCAACCACGGGGAGAGAAACATTACAAACTCCAAAAATGAATGCATCAGGGTCGGGATCGGGATCGAACCCACGACCTCCTGTATACCACGCGAGGTAGTTAACATCTCACCGAGAATTTAAAGCGAGAGTTTAAATCACAGGCGGCTGAAACCAATTCGAACTCAGAATCTCAGCGGCGCCAGCTCAGCACTCTAACCTCTCAACCACCCAGCCACCATCGCAAGGATTGCTTCCTTAAATTACCAATTATTACTGGGGCACTATGAGTGAGGTCGGTGAATAATAATTCATTAAGGGTGAGCTGCTTAAAATCAATGCCACTTCTCATTCGCACGGACAACATTTTCAAGCCTTATCCCCTTAAAATGCTTTCAGCCTTTTTAAAGCCCCGTAAACATTTCATGATTCACAGAGGTATACGTTAAATGCTATCCGATATATTCTTGTGTGTGTGTTAAACCAGAACACCTACGTAGATGTCCTTTAACCCTTTGCCAGTGTATTCTTCACTCTAATGTTGCATCAAAGGTGCACGTAGTCTGGCACAGACACAATAGTGGCATTGCCATTACCTATTAACATTTAAAATCGTTTAACCAAATAAGGGTGAATTGATACCATTCGCCACTATTACAGCGATAATGTAACGTCGCTGTGAATATGTTGGAGGGGTGTTTAACGAGCGGCGAGTTGATGGCGGCTGATAATGATGATCCCATGATGATGATCCTATAATGGTGGTCCTCGATATTTTGGGCCACCCCTTTCAGTGCGAATTTGACCATCTTGGGGGACGGCGGGGTGAGTGGGGGGGGGCCTTCGACGACAAACGAAGCTGCGCGTCTTTTTCAGCGTTTCGGGTTGCAAGGCCCGCGGTGGCGGGGAGCAAGTGTTGCATTCGAGGCAACTGAGCAAACACTGAGCCATCGTTGTCGTGACACCTTAAATCCGAGGTCGACCCACAAGGGGGGTGATGGAAGCAGACCCTGGGTGGGTGGGTGGGGGTAGGGGGTTGGCTGTGTTTAAGATTGTGTCGCGGGGGGGGGTAGCGATAGTGTTAGCGGTTGACGCGCTGCGCTACGAACTCGGCGACCCGGGTTCGATTCCCGCTCAGGGCGAACACCGGTGACGATTATCTGAACCGGGTCCTGGGCCTCGCCTAGGTCGGCTCAGCCTGAAATGAGTACCTGGTGTGTGGTGTATAAAAACATCGCCACTAGGGAGACAAAGGCGGCCGGGCGTGGTGCTGGCCACGCACCCCCTCGTGTGCCGTGCCGGCCTTCGTAGGTGCTCGCGAACAGCACTTGCCTCAATTGTCTGTTAAAGCTTTACGGGGGATTTTTGTCTTTTTGTTGGGGGGGGGGGGGTCGATGGTGGTGGTGTGCGGGTGGTTGCCCTTCCCGGCTGGCGAGTGTGTGCCTGTGTGTGGCCTCCCCCCAGCTGTTCCCCAGACGTCTGTGGTGCCAGCCAGCCTGCCTGCCTGCCTGCCGATCGGCGGTTTTGAGTCAGGTCACGACAAAAGGCTCTCTGTCCACCACCACTACCGCTGTGAACGTGAAGAGTGTTACCACCGCCACACAGCGCAGGGACTCCTATCGGATCGGCCACCGCAGTCTGGGCTTCGCTACTTTAGGCGTCGCGGTGGCAAGATGGCAATTGTCTTGCCTGGCATGCAGGAGGTCGTGGAATCGATCCTGACCCTGACGCCTGTATGTTTGGAGTTTGCGTGTTCTCCCCGTGGTCGCGTGGATTTGTCTCCGGGACTTCCGGTTTTCCCTCCACATTTAGAAACATGAGTTCAGAGTATTTGGCGGTGATACATTTCCACGTGATAAGCCACTTCGTTGAGCTATCATTTGTGGCCAGGTCGCTTCTGAAAAAAAATCTATATAGCTCAATGGGCTTTACCTGCTAAAATAAAAAAAACTGTAGTTTTAGTTTATAGGTCTCCTCTTCCTCCTCCTCTACCACCCACAGTCCCGGGTTTTATTTTTCTCTCAGGGGTTGGTGCTTGTGTGGGGGGGAAGTCATGTAGTAATAAAAAAAATGCATGCGTAGCTCCCTGCTGCGTGTCAGATATTCAGATGGGTGCAAAATAAATGACCGTGCATGATGAGTTTAAACGAATAGAGACAAAGATCTGTTTGGTACGCGTCTAATGATTCACGCCGTCATCTGTCAACCTTCTCGACGATTCTATGAATGGTCACGATTTGCGGTCACGGGTCGATTCGGTAATTGGTTACATTTTCGTTTTGTTATCACCGTCTTGTTTGCATTGTGTCTAGGTGTGTTTTCATGGGGGTTGTGCTGTTTTGTGTCTGCACTTACATTTTATTCATTTTCACCGATGCCTTATGACGTATGTTCCAGGGATGTGTTCTCAGATTGCTGAATTGTTAGTATTGCTTTGTATCAAACTGACAGTGTGACATCACTGGAACTGAAATCAAATCACTTCCCATGCATTCTCTGCCAAAAGTGATATCCATCACGTGAAGTCATTTTCACTTTCCGTGGTGTAACTTTTGCTCAAACCGTTAACGTTTAATAGCTTTACTGATGAAGCTTTACATCAACATTTAAAGTTTAATCGATAACGTTGAAAATGATTAAAAGTATAACATTACTGTTCAAAAACAGTGAGAACTATCCCATTTTATTAGAAATATGAATACATAACGTATAATCTGAGGTTTTGCTTAAAAAATTCAAAATATGATAACTGGCAAAAAATTAACTGTGAAACTCATCCCTTATGTCTGCTGTTTAGAGGAGGCTTGCGTTGCAAGTTATTTACAAAAATCTTTGTTAATGTGGCCATTTTTTTTTGCCTTCCTCTCTCACCCAAACTCGACCTCCCCTCCCTTTCCCCATCACCATTTTCGTCTGTTTAGCCTCGTGACCTCTAGCTTCTTGCGGGCAGTGGCTTTTCGAGACGGGACACATTTAGCCGTTGCATTCCAGAATAATTGTGGCTGGGAGCGCGAGCGGGCCTTCGCGGGGAGCAGCGTCGATGCTTCGCAATAAGTTTCCTGAAACGGTACAAATTTCCACTCGCATCGGAGCACCGTTTGGCGCGGGGCACACTCTACCCGCTGAGAAGAAGCGGTGTTCGTTGAAAGCAGCTTCACCGTGAAACGGGTGATTAAAAGGTGTTGCATAATTAAGGCCAAGGCTTTCGACGTCTAGGCCTCGAGGCCACGATAAGCCGAGGCAATTTTCCTCGTAATCATCGCCGGTAATTGCCACCGGCAACCTGTTTACCGTCGGCAACTATGGCAACTTGTGCGGCGATGGCAGAGTGATGGGAGTTGTGTCTACGGAATAACAGAAAACGGTGTTGCAACTGCTGTCGGTGAAGATTGCCTGTGGTATTTGCCCATGGGAGATGGAAGATCACCCACGGTTTTTGAAATTGCTGTCGCGTATCATGGCCTTGGGAATGGCTTGTCCTTTGGTGTATAATGGCAGGCACACTTGAATTAAAATCCAGAGGTCGACAGTTACATTCGATCTCTTGGGCAATCAAAACAATGGTCCAAGTTGCTTAAACCCCTTTACCTCTATCCACCCAGTAGTATGAATTGGCACACCGCGGTTATTTGACTTGCAGTTAGCACCTCTTCAGAGGTATCTGGCCAGAGTGGAAGAGTAGACCAAAGTACAATCACCGAGTGGGGCTACTCAGAGCTCCCTCTAATGGATGTCGTTCTGCCAGCAGTGGCACAAGCAAGCAATTGCCCCTTTAACTTTTATGGTGGCCTTAGCGCCACCAACTGCCATTGTTGCTTCCTTTCATTGCGTCTTAAGAGAAACTGACACTCATTCATTATACCAATTCTTTCTTTTTTCGCCAGCTACCCTCCGAACCGTCCATCCGTCACAATGAACCCTTCGGCTCTCTCTCTCTCTGCCCCATATGAAGAACTAATTAAAGCACAAAACCATTGCCCACTTTATTACCTCGACACGGGCATATTTAAGACTGGAAATGGTTAAACGGGCCCTTTGCCTTGGGGCCAGCCAGCTGTAATGAATAATTAAATACCGTGGCACCAGTAAACCGTGTTTGGGGCTGGGTACGGCATCGTTATTTGGGTTTTCCCGGCTCGTAAAAAGGCAGCTTTGCAGTGGAATGAGAATGGCACGACCGCCGAACAATCGTTCGTTTCCACCAGTGCATTGCCGTTGTCGAATCGAAACCAGACTCGAGTGTTCAGAAAACAAATTGACCTCTTCCAACGTATATATTTGCGTTTTCGTGTTTTTTTTTCATTGATCGAAACGTGGCGGGGATATGGGGTTTTTGTTCCTTTCAAATACGCTTATGTAAATCACTAACAACAACAAAGCTCAACAGATTTGTCGATAACACCGTGTGGCCTTCAAAAGGAAAAAACATGTTTAGAATTAACAACGATTCAGGCAATGGTAAATTCTTCAGACGGCGTTAAGGAGAACCGTTACCCAAAACATTGCCATTGTACATTTCTTTGTTTTATGCTAACTGTTGTTGAATACAGTTGAGTTATTTTTTTTTATATTGTCATTTGTGCTTGTTCACCACTGCCAATGCAGCATCACCAATAATCAAATATATATCAATTGCACAATATGCATTGTGTGGACGCTGCTGTGGCGTTAACGGTTCGCACACTCGACTCGCTAATCCAGACGTCAGCGGTTCAATGCCTTCTCCTGGCACGGCAGGTGACACAACTGGCCATTATTTTGGGGTTTTTTTAAATCACCTAGCCTGTTGTCCACACAGCAGTACAAAACGGGTGGACCGCAGCCTCTTCAGTCAATGGGCATGCCGCGCGCGGTGGGATAAAGCGTGGGTACTCCAACCACTTCCAAAGCGCCATGGGGACCTCCCTTACACTTCCAAGGCGTCTGACCAGCGTGGAAGAGTTGGCAAGATGCCCCGTTCGCTCTGCAGTGGAGGAAGCCCTTCTGGCTGCAGTGGCGTGCTGCAATGCAATTGCAGGGCCACACCTTTGTAATTTAATGCGCTCATTTCGGTATTAGTTTCTCGGTGTATTGTTTGTTGTTGTAATGTGGTGATTCACCCCCGACTGGGCATCTGTGCAAACGAGCTTCATAGCTCATCAGATTTCACCCAGTCCGAATCAAGATTCCGTCGATGCATTTTATAATCAATAGCAATGGCTCTGGGCTCTGATCGTGTGTATCATTGGGCCTCGTTGCCTCTGACCTTTGGTAAGATGCCTCACCTGCCCCTTCCACCACCGCGGAATTAATGAACCAACCGATGAAGTCAGCGCTTGCCTTGCAGGGAGTGTGGGGGGAGGGGCATTTCTTTTACAAGCGCACGCGCGCACACCCCACACACGCCTACGCTAAAAAAAAGACAAAGATCTCCCCCCCTCGTATAGCCTTTAACACACTGTTGAGGCAAGTGCTGGTCGCCAGCACCTATGAAGGCCGGCACGGCACACCAAGGGGGTGGGTGGCCAGCACCACGCCCGACCGCCTTTGTCCCCTACCAAGTGGCGATGTTTGAGGCTGAGTCGACCTAGAGGGAGCAGGACCGGTTCAGATAATCACCACCGGTGTTATTGGTCGTGAGCGTGAATGTCACTCGGGTCGGCTGGCTTCGTAGCGCAGCGCGCTCACCGCTAAACACTGCCACTGCCCCCACCCCCCTCAACAAAGACACACGGCCCAGGCACACACACGCGCACACACACGCGCACACACGCACACACACACGCACGCACACACGCACGCACACACGCACGCACACACGCACACACGCGCGCACACACGCACACACACGCACGCACACACGCACGCACACACGCACGCACACACGCGCACACACACGCGCACACACGCACACACACGCACGCACACACGCACGCACACACGCACGCACGCACACACGCGCACACACACGCGCACACGCACACACAGACGGGGTGGGGTTTGAGAGTGTTCAATCGTAAATGGGCAGAGAATAATTTTAATCTTCTAGGGGCCAAAGGTTAATGCGCGCGTGCACACACAGGTGATGCGACCGCATCAGAATTCGCCGGCAACTGTCCATCATGCGGTTGATTGTGGTTTTCGTCGGTTTTTTGCGTGTGTGTGTGTTCCGTGAAACAATCGGCTCCGTTGTGCCACGGGGTTTTGCAGATGCATGCACAGCTGTGCTCACCGCGCACCTGATGGCCAGGCAACATAAAAGGCCCTTTCTTTTTATATTTCAATGCGATTTTTACTTCGCCCCGCGATTGATAGTTTGGGATTTCGTTTTGTCGCCGTGTCGAAAAGCGAGGGCTGACTGGCTTGGTGGGGAAGCTGAGAGTGAAGAAGGGTCGTGATGCAAAATATGCGAATGTGTCAATTTAAACACGTGGAGATTTGGCGACCAATATTATTCATGATAACGTTTTTTTTGTTGGGATTGATCGCGTAAAAAGTGAACGTGTTGTACACCCACCTCCACCCCACACAGCCAATTAGTAAGGTTTGTCACGTGGAACAAAACGTGCCAATTAGTTGCTACTTCAGCACACTACTATGTTGGAGAGTAAACTCACAAGAATTACAATTTGTAAAAAAATAAACTGTATTGTGAATGCGAAAATGTCACACTGCAACCGAGCCATAGCAGGGTCCGTGCGCAATCCAGCCTGGTGCAGCTGAAGAGGTGCCAGGGTTGTTTTTCCATTGCAGAAGCCGAGCCGTGCCCTCCATGTACACACGTTATGAGTCAGTCGAGACATGTGGAGACGATGCGGTGACGCCGATTCCCCCACAGTGTGTTGACGACCGTCACATCACGCGCGTTGAACGTAGCAAGAGCCCCCACCCCTAGCCCTGCTTAACCCCTCTATGTGCGTATGTTGAACTTATTTCGCACGGTACGTAGCCAACCGTGCTAATTGGAGGTGCGGGGGAAGGGCAATAAACTAAACACAAAAAGCAGCGTTAAAGAAATGAGTTTTCAATCTAGATTTAAAAGTGCATAGCTCCAGTGGCTTCCTAATACCGGAAGAGCGTTCCAGACGGACCGCAGCAGCGCATCCGAAAGCACGCGTCGCTGTGACCATCTTTGTTCGATGGCGAGCCAAAGCCGCTGCTGCGAGAATGAACGGAGTTCGCGTCATGGTTTATGCTCCTTGAAGCGATTAGCCAGATCCAGGGTGTCTTATGTGGCCCGGAAGCTCGTCACGGATTGGTTCTGGCTAGGCACAGCGAAGAGTCCAGTGGAAACACACCCGTACCGCGAGGGCACCGCTCTGGCTATCCTATTCATAGGTTTTTTTTGGTTAAGTCACGTAGGTAAAACATTAAAATTAATAAAAGTAAAATAAAATAAAAATCACGACGTTTCGGAGGCAACACAAGCTTCCGTCTTCAGGTGGAACCGTCACAGCCACGACAGCTGTATCAAGTAAATGAGAGATTGCAGGAGCTACCACTTCGTATATATAATGGTTGGAGAGGGGGGGAAGGGCAAGTACAGCACACTTTTTATTCATATGGTAAGGTGAGGCTTAAGACGGTGAGCCTTTGTTATGGAGAGGTACGGGTTGTGACTCAACCTGTGACAAGGAGACAACAACTAAACATAGCTATCCTCAAAATGTAACCATTGGGAAAAGCCGCAGTATAAGACACACGACACACAAAACACTGGTGGGACGTTGTATTTGTGAAGTCATATTCAAACACTGCGGAAACGTTGGCAATGGCTTTTGCTGACGACGGTTTTTTTAACAACGATGCGCTTTAGTGCCCCGCAAGTGTCACAATCAGTAACCGAATTCGATATAAATAGCGGTCGCTTTTGTTTTGAGTTTACGGTTTTCGCAGACAACGGGGAGAGCTCATCCCTAGGCGGTGCGATAGCGGCCGAGAGATAAATCGCCGTGGGCACGATAGCAGCTGACGTAAATGCTAAGGGGGGCGTTCGAGGTTGTGCGAGTTGCCATAGGAAACACAACTGAAACGAGGATTGTAAAGAGGCGATATAGGACGGTGCGTTATACCAAAAATGCACCGTCCTATCTGATGCCGTGCGCGTGTTATGCAGGGCCATCGTAAACTCAGTGGGCAGCGCACGGTGACCTGCTGTGCCACGCACCGGGGCAAAGAGATACGGCACCCGCAGCTTTTGGGGCATCCAGCCCATCTACTCGCTCAGCAATATACGCTGTCTAACCCAAAAAAAAACCTTATTATGGAAAATATTGGTCGCGAAAGCCTACGTGTTAAACTCGCTCACCGACTCGCCCAATCATTCGCTCACTCGCCAGCTCACTCATTATCCCACCAAATCGCCCACTCATTCACTCACTCGTCCTCTCACTCACCCACTCACCTACTCGCTGATCCAGTCACCGACTCATGCACCCACTCACGCACCCACTCACTCACCCAGCCACCTGCTCACCCACTCACTCACCAAGCCACTCACTCATCCACCGACACACACACTTTTGCGGTGCCTCACCCATCTGTGTCTAACTCACTGATGGTCCCTCTCCGGCATTTGTCACCAAATCTCAGACAGTTTTTTCAGCAGCCTCAATTCAGAAATGTTATATACAACTTACAAAACACAACCAGAGTGCCTTCGTAAAGGCCTCTGTGGCACAGCAGTAGCGTAATTACAAACTGTAATTACTATGACTCTGGGTCTCTGTGTGACTATGTGTCTCCATGCGAGTCTGTGGGTCTCTACGTAGACTCAAGACAGACGACATGTATATTGCCTTTCCAAAAGTCTGTGTGCTATAATGATGGCGCAAATACCAAATGCACTGATTAATAGCTGTCGTTGTGCTCTTTTATTTTTGCGTACGGTGATTTATGAGATGTTTTTGGGTTAGATCGCGTAAATATGAATGTGTCGTTATACCCGCCACCACCCGACACAGCCAATTAGTAAGGTTTGTCACGTAAACAAAACACTACTAATTGGGTGTGTCGGGTGGTGGCAGGTTTAATGACACATTTTAACATATATCCACAATCTAACCCAAAAAAGCCTCTTTGGATCATATTGGTCGCGAAAGCTTCCGTGTTTAACGGTTCTTATCTAGTGAGGATAGGATGGTAACAGGGTAGTTGGCGTGCTGCACTATGAACGTGGCAACCTGAGTTCGATTCCTAGGCATGTCTAGAATCCATCAGCAGTGAGTGATACCTACAATAATCCTTGCCTTGCCCCGTACAACGATCCGCGTGATGAAGTGTGGTCAAACAATTCCCACGATTGACATGGTGTGGGAAGGTCTTCATCCAGCAGTAGATGGGAAAAAGATGTAAATTATTATTATTATTTTAGAAGGCATAATTTGCAGTGATTTAAGAATACTATGTTAATTTAGGTAATGAGTTGCGTAAACATATAAACAGTTAACTCTGAAATGCCGGGGACATGGCAGGAATGTCCGGCAAAAAAATTGGCAATAATGAAACAACAACTCAAATTACGTTTGCTTGTCTGATGTAAAAGCAATTTCAGAAACATTATCGTTTTTTTTTTATAAAACATCATTCTGGTAAATTTAAGCGTTTTTGGATTGAAGCAGTCACGGACAGTGATTAGCGCATTCTAGATTTGAAGTTTTCGTGACTGCAAGGATTCATACTCTTAGTTCTTTCGGTAAAGTCACGTAGGTAAAAAATGAAATTAAAATTAATAAAAAATAAAATAATAAAATCACGACGTTTCGGAGGCAACACAAGTCTCCGTCATCAGGTGGGACCGTTACAGCCAGATTTGCTGCAGCAAATTTTTTTTTCATTTTTTACCTACGTGACTTAACCGAAAGAACTAAGAGTATAGTGATTAGCGCATTCCACAACGAACACTGCAAGCTCTAAGTTAAATTCCCGGCTAACATCAGTCGCGAGCGAGGCAGGCTTTGGGGTTCTCACCCCAGGAGTCTAAATTCAGCCGGGTCGGTCTCGGTTGGCAACCCAGAAAATCATTCAGAATCAGAATCTTAAATTTCGATTTAAAGCTTTCGTGACTGCAGGGATTCATCTTCTTGGTTCTTTCGGTAAAGTCACATAGAAGGGAAAAAAATAATAAAAAAATAATTATAAATAAAACATAATAAAATAATAATATTATTTTATTACGGTTTATTATGATTATTTTTGTATTTCCCTTCTACGTGACTTTACCCAAAGAATCAAGGAAATCAGAATCTTCATTTATCCTCGAGAAATCCGATGGGCTGATAAGTTACTTTTCACAGATGTCCAGCAGACATCTGTGAATTTTTTACCTACGTGACTTTACCGAAAAAAACCTAAGAATACTGTAATTGTTGTTCGTGTATCTGCTACGAAGGACATTACTCTTTTATCGGAGGCACTGTGGCAATTCTGGACAATGCCACCCATAGGAATTGTCTGATAGACAAACCCCGCATGTCCTGCAGGGCGGTGGACAGTCTTGCGCAACACCTGCACAACAGCTGTTGCTCCTGGAGGGGGCTCGTGTCATCCCCGTGCCAAGCAGCTTCCGACACCTCCGGCAGTGTTTCCTTCCTTTATTCTCTTCTCAAGATACGAAAAATAGAGGGCCCCATTAACTGCAAGCTTTCCTGCCAAACTCCCCTTTTGAATGTTAACGCGACCCTCCGCACATCCGCGCTTTGCTGCTCACCTCGAAGCCAGTCCAGCCAACCCCGCCAGCCGCACGCCGACTCGCCCGTCAAATCCAAACAAAGCCTCGTGCCAGCCAGATCTCCGTCCAAGGAAAGTCTACCAATTATAATTTGACGTAGAAAGAGAGAGTGCGGATAGGTGCGGGTACATTTGCATCACTCTGCTTTTAGTTTTAAGGATGCTGGCACACGGCCAATGAGGGTATCGTGAATTGGCCTGCCTGCCTATCTGACTACCTACTAACCCACTTTCCTATTTACCAACCTACTTATCTACCTACTCCCCCACTCACTTACCCACTCACCCACCCACCTACATACTAACCCTCTCACCTACTCACCTTCCGATCGACACACTCACCCGCCTGCTTGCCTGCCTATCTCCCAACCTACCCAGTACCAACCTGCCTACTCACCTATCCATCCACCCCATCTGCCTATTCACCTATTCACCTACCTACCCATCCACCCATCTACCTGTCTGCCTATCCACACACCTACCAACCTATGTGCCTTCCCACCCTAGATGCCTTCCTGCCTACCCACCCTCGAACCCACCCACACACCTAAAGTGCCCATCAATCTCCCTAATCCCGATATCCAATGAGGCTCCACATGTCTAGGCTCTGCGAGGCAACTCTGCTGCACATTCATCACATTTAGTTTTTTTATGAATGACCCCCCTGTGACGGCAAGCAGCATTATTTCTGCGTTAATTTGTCCACCAAACAGCATATTTATAAAAATCTGTTTAATTTACTCCAGCACGCACATTATTCAGGGTTTTTTTTGTCCACGTTGGAATTGTATACAATATAAACACAACGGGGATTTATGGGCCCTCGAAATACAACCGCAAACTAAGACACTGTACAGAAAGAGTGGGGCTGAGCAGAGATGCTTTTATGTATATGGTCGAAGTGTTGGTGCAGTGTAACTATATATAAGTATACACTTTTTATTTAAAGCTTTCGTGACTGCAGGGATTCATATTCTTGGTTCTTTCGGTAAAGTCACGTAGAATGGAAATAAGAAAATAATATAATATAAATATTTTTTTATTAATATAAATATTTTATTTTATTATTTCCCTTCTACGTGACTTTACCGAAAGAACCAAGAATATAAATATACAGTTGTTATCGTGTTACGTAAATACAAACATAACAATTTACAGATATCTACAAAATCTCCTGTTGGACAGAGCCCCCTCCCCCCGCCTCATCGTGTCGTTCATTGGGGTTGTTTGTCCATACTTCACCACACTGGCCAATGCGGGTTTACGTGAAGAAGCGGAGGGTGGGAGGGGGGGGGTTGCCCGGGATAGGTTCAGAAATCACTCGCCACTGATGATAACCGTGTCTGGGAATCAAACTCAGGTCGTAGAGTTCATTTAAATAATATTCATGGGTACAGCAAAGAAGGAATTGCTTGATCGTGGACGACTTGAGCATGGCCACGGAGTCGACAGCACGGATGTCTGGAGTGGTGATGGGGGGGGCGGGGGGCGGAATTTCAGACAGTGGAGCAGCAGAGGAGAAGAAACGACCTCCCACAGTGCAACGGTGCACGTTACTTGCCGTCTTCTTATACTTCCATTCCCTTGGTGTTCACGACCGTTGTGGGTCAAACCAGCCGTGTGCTCTTGCTGCCCCAATGCATCTTCCATCTGGTGGCTCCAAGATTCTGCTGCTGCTATTATTACCATTGTAGAGGAGTAGAGGTAGAGTGGTGACGTCGTGGGCGCTGTCCAGTGCGATGACGTCACGGGACGTGGGGTCACGCGCGCTGGGCAGTGCACATGACGTCACGTCTCCTAGGGTACTTAAGGGATACCCCGTGACGTAAGCGGGGTCACTGTGGGAACGGGTATAGTAAGCAGGGTGAAGAGGGAACCAGGGGTAGAGAGAGGGATCGAATAGTGAGTCTGGGGAGAAGCCGGTGGTAGTAGCCGTAGAGGTGCTTCTCTCTCCGCTCGGTGGAGTCGGCAGAGTCCACGATCCGACACGAGAGAGAGAGACCGGAGCTAGCCGGCAGGGACCCGGACTCAGAGTAGGAGCCCTAGCCCCTGGGAGTTGTGCACCCTGCTGTGTGTTATTGTAACAGCTTTAATAAACCCTTGCGGAAGCCCTTAACTTGTCTCCGTCTCTGAGTACGTCCGTCGGAACTACTCAACACTATTATTCAATCAATCATTTACCCAAGAGAGCCCCACAAGAGTACGGGAGGGTCCCCGTGCTGCATTGGGATGTCCGGGGAACACCAATCGCATGCAGAGCGAGGGGGCAACATCGTACAAGCTCCACGCAGAAAAGACACCCGAGTCGGGAATCGAACCCAGGTGCACGTGGGCTGCGAGGCAAGCGTGTTACCTCGAGATTTTTATTCTTCCCCGATCTCTAGTCCACTTGTCCTTTCTTCGTTATGAGATGTCGCTTGTCCAGCTGCCATGTCCCCTCGTGCCTCCTCCTCCTCGGTGTTTAAATAAGCTCAACCCATCTTGAATCACACATTAGCATCGCTGTGGAGAACATATACAGATGCCATTGACATATATATAACAGAATAGCAAAGCACGCAATGTCTCCTTCGCCATATATACATCTCACCACATGAAATATGTACGTGTTGAAATCCAGCGTGGACTCGTGGCCTCTTTGCTTCAAGGATGAACAAAGCTGAGAATGTGCCTCGTGAGCGATTGTAGGGCAGCGGCGATTAGGACGCGTTGAGGCTAACGTCGTTGCAAAAGCATTTAGCGGGGAGATGGAGCGACGAAACCGGATCGTGTGCCGGTGCTGGGTGGTTTTATTGCACCGTAGGATCGCGAGCGGTGATGGCAGCTCGTGGAGGCCTTCATCCAGCAGTGGATTGCCCATGGCTGATGATGATGATGATGAACTTATTCTGCACAGACTGTACTGCATAATGTTTAGCTCACTGTGTTTGTTTAGCTTGCCATCATTTGGTAAAATACCCTGTTCTACTCATTTAATTGCTGTCCTCGGGGTATTCCGCAATTTTAATTAAACTGTGTTGGGATAATGGGGCACATTCCACCTCCTTTGTGTTACACGAGAATGAATTATTGATCCGGTCAATAAACTAAACGACTGGGTTATTAATCAATACCGTGAGCCATGGTCGATCTACTGCTGGATGGAGACCTAATGACCATCACCAGCCACCGTATATCCACCACTCGATGAGAGTATTCCAGTCATCCTTGTTGTCATCGTCATGGCGATCCGAATCAATATCTCAAAATAATCATTTGCGTCGTCGTGGAGAATAGAAATTATTTTCATTAATCATACTGTAGCTCGGCCTTGTGATTTTCGAGCGCGTGCACTGCAACCCGGCAACTATATTATTCGACATATAAATGACAGTTAACACGAGTGTGTGTGTATGTGTGTGTTTAGCTGATAGTGCGTTTAGCACACCGCACTATGAACCCGACGGCCCGAGTCCGACTCCCGCTCACGACCAACAACCAGTGACAGATAATTATCCGAACCGGTCCTGGGCCTCCTCTAGGTCGGCTCAGCCTCAAACGAGCACCTGGTGCGGTGTGCAAAATATTGCCACTGGGGAGACAAAGGCGGCCGGGCGTGGTGTTGGCAACCCAGGCCGCCTCGCGTGCCGTGTCGGCCTTCGTAGGTGCTCGCTAACGGCACTTGTCCCAGCAGCCCGTCGCGGCTACACACGGGGGCTCTTTGTCATTGTATTTAAACAAAGGAAACATCTTCTCAGGAACCCGTCGGGACTCAGGACATTCTTGGCCTCTGTCTCTCTCTGCCAGACAAAAGCGATTGCCCTCAACGGCGTGAAGTGCACGGGAAGGGTCTCCCTTTTGTCTTCCTTCGAGGAGGAAAAGATCCAGACGCTTTAAATATAAAAAGGGCCACTTGTCAGAGCTTGTGTATTGTAAGCTCCTGACAAGCCTCGGCATTGTAGGTGTATTCAGGACGGATGAGTCGGAAGAGTGCGGGGGGGGGGTGGTGACATTGCCAACTGTTTTAATGGCGATTGACTGCGAGTCTGCTGTTAAATCAGCGTGCGGTTGAAATAGGGGAGACAAGCCAATGCCATTATCAGGCTGCGGTTATGGATTGTGAGTGCCTTTTCGTGCAAACAAGACGAGTTCGTAAATCATGCAAAGCAGCGCTCCGGCTCTTCGAATGTCCACGCGTAAACTGTACAACCAATGCCGGCGTGAATCCGCCCAATCTCGTTGAATCTCACACAGCTCAGCAAAGTAAAGATTTGTCCCCGGCGAGCACCTGAATTGGGTGACCAGCCACCAGGGCTTGCCAGCTGCGGTTGGCGTGGGGGGCTGCGAGGTGTGGTCAGTAGAGCCCCCCCCCCTCCCCCACAATCCCTAGGGTCACGGCGAATTGGGGCGACCGCCCTGGGCCCCGCGCTTTGGGGGGCCCCGTGCTTCGACGTCACGGTGCCAGGTGTAACTCTTCCCGTTTCGTTTAAAGGCGTTGGGGGGGGGGGGTCCAACATTTTGCTTTGCCCCGGGCCCCATTCCCCGTACCCCCCCCCCCCCCCCCATGGACTGCCCTGGCTGCTGAGTGCCACTCAACCCATCAAGAACTGCATTCCTCGGTGCAAAAAAACCATCGGTAGTCGGTATGTCACAAGTGTGGGGTCGTGGCAGATTGATGCCGTTATTATTGTTTTCTTTATTTGGCGCTTATGCCACTTGCTGTGTTTCTCGTGTCTACACGCGCGCTGCGTGCGTGCGCGTGCGTGCGCGTCAGCGCGCCGCGCCAGCGAATCCAGCCACCCGAGTTCGATTCCCGCTCACGGCCACCAAACGCCGGTGACGGTTTATCTGAACCGGTCCTCCCCCTAGGTCGACTCAGCCGCAAATGAGTCACCTGGTGGTAGTGGTGGGTGTGTTAACGTCGCCACTGGGGGAGACAAAGGCGGCCGGGCGTGGTGCTGGCCACCCACGCCCTCGTTCGTCGTGCCTGCCTTCACAGGTTGCTACTCGCTGACAGCACTTGCCCCTCTGCACGCGATACGGGGCTGGTCTTTATCTCTGGACAGCGCCAGAGTGGAGTGACCTGGGCGCTACGAACCCGGCCACCCGAGTTCCATTCCACCGCGTTCGTGAACCACCAACAGTGGCGACTGATTGAACCGGTCCTGGGCCTCCCCCAGGTCGACTCAACCTTAAATGCCGTTCCTGGCCTCAACTGGTGCTCGCTAACACAAGGGAACTTGTCCCAAGCCGTCTGTTTAGAGGCTCCCACGGAGGGATTCGTGTTTTGATTTGAAGCTTTCGTGACTGCAGGAATCCATACTCTTTGGTTCTTTCGATAAAAGTCACGTGGGGTAGACAAATACAATAAATCACGTGCCGGAAACGTCGTGATTTGCAGTATTTTCTAACTACGTGACTTTAGCGAAAGAACCAAAGAGTATGGATTCTTGTTTTTTTTAGTCTTTTGGTGGCGCGCACACCTTTATCGAGACGCCGCGAACTTCAGGGGAACTTAACCCCGCTTCTCTCTACCACCACCACCACCACTACCCCCTCATCTCCGTGTGTCCGTGTTTCACCATGGCCAGGGTATCTATATAAAACGTCATTGTCCAACAACAACAACAACCCCGTGGTGACCTTTGGGCATGCGACTCAAAAGCGACCCGCCAGGAGACACCAAACACCGCTCGCTGTGGGCCTCACTGGCAACGCGCCACATCCGACGAATATCGTTGCGTTTAGCACGACTGCTGTGGTTGTCACACCTGATGATGATTGCTTGTGTTGCAATTGAAACGTCGTGATTTAATTTAATTAATTGTTATTTTTTCACCTACGTGACTTCACCGAAAGAACCAAAGAATATGTTGCATTGTGTATGATTTTATTGTCCGAAGGTGATATTTGAAAGCGTACTCGTGTATTGTTTTGTTTATTAGAAGGCCGTCGAGTGTGATTATTTAGATTCTAATCTGGGTACTCCGGTGCTGCGTATCCGATCTACCGTTTGTAACAGCCATGTAGAGCGAGATGCGAGCCCTGTTTTAAAATCGTTCCGCGGATAGGCGTGTATATTTCTCTATATTTGTGTATATCTCTAGTTTTGAGTATTCCTCTATTTGTGTGCATTTCACTATTTTTGTTTATTTCTCTAGTTTTGTGTATTTCTCTTGTGTGTATTTCCATAATTTTTAGTATTTTTCTATTTGAGTGTATTTCTATATTTTGTGTATTTCTCTAGTTTTGAGTATTTCTCTATTTGTGTGTTTTTCAATATTTTTGTATATTTCTGAAGTTTTGCGCATTGCTCTATTTTTGTGTATTTCTCTAGTTGTGTGTATTTCTGGCTACTTGATGCGTACGCGTCACACAAAACCGATATTGAATCCCTGTGTGTATTGCTCTTACGATAAAACATTTTTATTGCTATATTGTATCTTAAATTCGAATGAATAAACCAGATAAGGGTGGGAACTTTGACACAGTGAGAGTGGTTAATGCACTGCGATATGAATCCAGTGACCTGGGTTTGGTGATTTTGTCTGGGACTGTTGCTTCTGCTGCTGTTGTTGTTTAGCTACCTTCACCAAGCTTAGAAATGTGTGTTCTTGTGCAATTTGAACTTACATACTTACATTTTTTTACGTATTTATTTCTTTGAGATTTGCTTTCCTTCCTTACACTTTGCACTCCGATCGGTGTTTTTTTATTGTTCGTTGTTACAACTTTCTGACCCACTCCTAATGGACAGCTGTGAAAAAGAGCTTCATAGCTCATCGGATTTCTCCAGGATGAATGAAAGATTCTGATTCCTGCCCAGGGCTTGCACCAATAGCGAGCGATATCTGAATTACCAGTCATGCCCACCACCCCCCACCCTACCATCAACCCGCACCACCCATTGGCACGGTTGGCTTACGTACGGTGCGAAAGAAGCTCAACGTACATTCATTCGTGCTCACCGGCATGGTGAAGTATGTTCTAACATTCCCCACGGATGACACGGCATTAGGAAACCTCCATAAGTTGATTGACTCTGTGAATTGCCGTAATTTACATTTAAACCGGATGAACTATAGTGGTACATGTAGCGGCTGTTTTTGTAAATCCACTGCAGAATGAGTGCCTCGCTCCCACACCATGAGGAGTTATTCAATCATACTTCGCCTTGCTGATCAGTGGAGGATAGCGAATGTAAACATAAGTAGTATATGTTTTTTGATTAAGTGCTTTAGAAGCAAACGTAGAGGCGTTGTTAATGTTAGGAGCGGTTTGGTTGTGGCCTTTCATTGATCAATAGTGGCAGTCACACAGTGTTTTAGAAGCATAGTGCACGTGATCATCACACAATATCCACTCACAACTTCTAAGCAGCGTTTGGCTCTAAACAGAGAAACTAATGTCTCTAAAATTGGGCAATTGTGGTATTATAAGCAAAAAAAATCGCGGTCACGTTTGACGAATTTAAAAGAAAATAGGACGTACCACCGTGCATAGTTCGAATTATCAAAGCTCATTACGATCGGTGAAATTAGATTCCGTCGGATATTTTTTCTAGAGCAAACACAACAAATCGATGATGTGCCTATAGGTCAATGTCCTCTCGGGGAAACATCAGGCTGTGATAATTTTTAACACTTCAGTAAATGTTTTATGACTGTTGAACCATTGTATGCCTAAAAAAATCGCGTATGGTCAAAGGTTATTCGTTTTCAACGCTTTCCAAACAAAGGTTAAACGCATTCGTGCGTTATATCTGTCCATCCGCCTTGTCCATCCGTCTGTCTGCAGCATGGGGCCACGATGATTCTCGTTATGATGAGACAAGATGAACGGACCTTTATTATAAAGTTGTGTTGCTATTGACGATTCATTGTACTGCATACCTGCCAAATTTATCTAAGCATGGCCCCAAACTTGCAGGCACAAACCAGTGCAAAAAGTAATTTTTGTAAAACGCATTTCGCCAGACAGCTACTCGTTGGCTTGCATACTGCTAATTAAATACTTCCTAGGACAGTGACATTTTGGATATAATTTACAGAAGCCATGCGAATTCATGATTTTTGTTCCCTGTTATTTTAAACCTTTTTTTGCCATCATTCACAAGCACGGTTTGTCAGATTGTTATCCTGTCTGGAATATCATCGCAAGGCCTTTGTGTCTGCTCATCCAGACAAGGGAGTGGTGGGGGGTGGTGATAGCAGGGGTTAACAAAAATAATTTAAAAAGTTTTCAAAGAAACATAATCTGACAGCCGATATTGGCAGACGGAACAAAGAAGGAAAGACAAGCAAAAGATGAGCGTAAGACAGAAACAAAAACCTCGTGCATGCAACAAGACAAAGGTATATTAGTTTACAAGTTACACAGGACAAGGGCGCAAAGTGAAATTAGGTGGTGGTGGGGGGGGGGGGGCACTTTCCCACCGGAGTGGCAAGGCCAAAGCCCTGAGCCTTGGCCTGCGTAAGTTGACTCTGAGCAAGGACAATGTGGCTTTCCAGAGGGCGATTGAGGTTCTGGCTAGCCTGTCACTCAGGGCCATCAAGGAGCGCGTCTAATTGCTTTCAGTTAGAAAGCCGCCCCAAGGGCCAACTCTCTATAGGTTTTTTTAAACCCTTTGAATGTACAAAACGATGGCTGTTGTGGTCGAAACGCACACTTTGTATAATCGATGGGTTTTTTTCATAGCTACTCCAAATGTTTGTGGTTTATCTGCCTCGGTTGGTTGTATCGTTCTCGGCGAATTATTTCGCCGGCTTGCGGTGGTCATCAACCAACCCCTTTGGAGGCACGGCTCGGTGGATCACACGAATTTGTGAAAGCTCCCAAACATCGCATGGCTGTGATGTAGCCAGGGAGAGATGTCAGTACAGCAAGTGGATTGAATCCATCTGTGTGGAGCTCCAAGTGTTATCCCCTTTGTGTGCACGGTGGGGTTTTCTCCAGTATTTCCCCTACATGGAGCCAAACTCTCATTCATGGGATGAATGTATTTATCTTGAACTTTATTCGCACTATACGTACCCAACCGTGCTAATCGGAAGTGCGGGGGAAGGACGAGGAACTCTACACAAAAATGAGTTAAAAACAAATTAGTTTTCAGTCTAGATGATGTAAAAGTGCATAGCTCCAGTGGCACCCTAATATCGGGAGGAAGAACGTTCCAGACGGCCGTAGAAGCGCATCTGAAAGCGCGCGATGCAGCGACCATCTTTGTTTGATCGAATTCCCAATGCAGAATTCTCCTGACAAAGGGTCTTTGAGACTCGATGATAATTTCCTGGATAAATGAAGGACATCATTATTCGTATATTGTCTGTTGAGATATGTTTTAATGACACATTTCTTATGATATGTGACTCACTCAACCCGTAATCTGTATTAAATCATGTGAGGGCTCATTGAGTTTCATTATCTGTTTTGCAACACACGGCAGAGTCTCTGTAATTAAGTACGCACGCAATTAAATGCTGAGCAGTGATAAGTTTGATCGGCGCATTGAACCCAGCTCACCTGAGTTCGATTCCAGGCCACGGCTAACATCAGTGGCGATTGATAACCGAACTAGTTATGCCCCCCCCCCCTTCCACCAACCCGCACTCACCAGCATGGTGAAGTCAACACAGCATGGGGAGGCTTTCATACAGCAGTATATTTACAAATGGCTGTAACAAAAATAATATATAAAAAGGTTCCATTGGCAGTGGCATACAAGCACATGAATACTGCCTTGTAACATACGGTACAAATATTTATAGCCTAATATTTTAACAATTGCCCTACTCCAAAACATAAATTATACTCTATCCCAAAGCTAAGCCATTACCCGAAAAGATAGCCCGCTATTTTGTTTAAATTTAATCAAAACAAGCCTGGTTTCATATATAATAACGTTTATTTAAATAACTAAAAACAAAACTCACTGCCCTTTGCCAATATACTGCTGGGTGAAGGCCTCCCCATGCTGCGTCAGTCATAGCGGTTGTTTGACCATACTTCACCACACTGGTTAGTGCGGATTGTTGAAGGTGCGTTGCCCAGGACCGATTCAGATATCGCTCGTCACTGATGTTTTGTCATTGGTTGAGAATTTAACTCGGCTCGCCACGGGTTCATGGCTCCGGTGAATATTTTCCGTGTCACCGGTCGACTGAAATAGGTGGCATGTGACTAAGTAGCCACGGCCATTGCGTCGTCTACCCGGACGGACCCAGCTGAAATTAAGCCCAAACATAGCTTCTTCTTGGACACTTCCGTCGTGTGTTGGTTATCTCACGAAGACTTGCTATCCAGGAGGTCGGCCGGTTCGATCAGCCAGCGTGGCAAGATGAAACATTGGTGCTAGTTTCCTGATGTCCTTTCCTCTTCTGTCCGCCCATGCAGCATGAATGAATATTCCACAGGAGATCAGCTGACCGCGCGTGGCTGGGTAGAGTGTGAGTACGCTCACCGCTTCTAAGATGCCTGGGTCAGGCATGGAAGGGGAGACTCAACAAATACTCTCCAGAGCTCCTTGTAGTGGAGGCCTTTTTTGACAGCGGTGGCATCAGCCAAGCACTTTCAGGGCTGCACTTTTACCCATTTACAGATTATTCACGGGTCTTTGGAGGTGTGCTGAACGTGTGTGCAGATCGCAGACTCTGAAAACCCCCTCTCTCGTGTTGGCTCTGCCTGTCCTCATCGACGAGTTTTTTTCAACGGTGTTTTGTCTCTCGCCGGCGAGTTCATTCTTTATTTCCTCTCTCGTGTTGGCCCCCCCTCTCTCTCTCTCTCCCCCTCGCTCTCTTTAAGCTCGCGCTTTCTGCAAGGCTGATAAGAGAGTGGAAACAGCTGTGGCTACAGGCGGCTCGAACAAACATAAACAACCTGCATGGGCCCCCTGAACAAAAAAGGCGCTGTTGTGTGGCGAGCCAAGCCTGTACACGTGCAGCAGCAGCAGCCTCAGCAGCAGCGTGCCTTTGCGGCTGGCCTCAATATGACGGGGCTCCCTGATAATTATTTTTGAAAGATTCGTTTATTTATGAAGCCACTTATAAGTCAGGAATTCCCCCCCCTCCACCCCCACCATGCATTCTGCCCCCCCCCCCCCCGCTTCCCCCACCATGCCGTTGCAGATGTACCGTCAATTTCGGACTGTTTCGGCGAATGTCATGCATGGTCAGTCCACTGCTGGATGGAGGCCTCGTCAAGCCCTCGCCCGTCTCTCGCGGGGTCGCTGCGACGTGGCCGTCTGCTTATCCCCTGCAAGCGAGCTGCTCTCATTGCTCAACTTCCGTGGTGGATTAAGCGAAGGGAAAATAGTCTGACAAGCACGGGCAATTATGCACGCTAACCCAATAAATATGGGGCAGCGGTGTGCAAGCTAAGCGACGCGTCTGGCGACCTGACGTTGACTCCCAGCCACGGCTCATATCACAGGTGGCGAGCGACATCTGAATCGTTCCTCGTTGGTCAGTGTGGTGCTGCTTGCCAGCATCCATCTCGCTCCGGCACACGAACTGGCATCTCATCGGCTCCATCTCCACCGTGGACGTGCCCTCGGGGGGTGGGTGGGGTGCTGTTTTCACCGGTTTGCTGCAACTCCGTAGTTTTTTTCTCGCACGCCAGCCACCGTCTTTTTACAAGCGTCGCGTCCTGTCCCGAGGAACACTTTTCATTCCTGCAACGGTTGATCGTCTTGACACGAAACACGAGTTCACTTTATTTTCCAAATCTGGCGAATATATTCCGCGCAATGTTTTCGCGTTCTTTGACACGAACTAAGTTTCAGCGGGGGGTGGGGGGGGTAGGTCTGATTGTTGTTTGAACATGAGCCAACAGCGTGTGACAAACACGAGTAACAATTTACAGAACCGTGACCGATTCATGTTTCTGTTCCTGCTATTTTATGCCAAAAGAAAATCTGGCTGAGTTAGTCTCTCTCCCCAACCCCTTTATTATTGTTTTCTCTCCCCCCTCTGGGTAATACATAAGCCAACTGTAACGTTACGTCACGGCACACAATTGCTTGTTGTTCGTTTTATTACTCGCGCTATCGGTCAGGACCGTTCACAGATAAAATGTAATTTCCTCGTCAACTCGGTGTTTTCATCTTTCCACTCGACGCGCCGCGGAGCAGAATGTGTGACCTTGTGGCATTATTGAGAGGCGCACTTGCATGGTGGAAGAACAAAAATGTAGCTCGCGAACGCCCGGGGGGGCGGTGGGAGATAAGCGAGAGCTGCTCGCGACGATGTTCGATTAGTTACGACAACAAAAGAGCAAATGCGGATGAAGGTGCAAGCCACGTGATCACTTGCTCACACCGCTGTCTGGTGGTAGAAACGGCCTCCACGCGAGGACGTTCCAGACGGTACATCGGTCTACTCTTCCGCGCTGGCCACGTGTCCTGGAAAGATGCCGGAGCACGAACCCTTTAACCCACCACACGCGAACGGTTGATGGGGGGGGGGAGAGTGAAATTTGAGAAACTTTCCCATTGTTTTATCTGCTATGCCAGGAGATCAAACTGGAGACCTTTGGATTGCAGGTCCAGTGTGCTGACGATTAGACCGTGGGCAGCGTCCGTCCGTTGCTCCAGTAGACACCTTCTTTCGTGCGGGATAGCAAATCGAGAAGGCTCGGTGGGTTGAATTTATTTAAATGTTGGAGAGATGAACTCGAACGCGTTTATGCACCGTGTACTCCGGAGTCGTCCTTCATTTGAACAAGTCAACGCTTCGATCGGGGAGGCCTTCATCTAGCAGTGGATGATCACGGTGGAAAATGATGATTACGAGTAGACTTGGGGCGTCTGTTTAACCGTAAACTCCGTGTCAAAACTGCCTCCCCAATGAGCACACGCGGCCCACCGCATTTGCGGAGAGAGGCATGCCAATTTTCGTTCTTTGCCAAACGCACACAAAAACGTCATGTAATAGTAGGGTCTCGGCAGCAGAGACGTCTCCCTGTGAAGTGGTTGGCAAATTGCAAAGTTGGTACATTGCCAGAGATGATGCAGATGGATCGAATTAACGATTGCCCGGTGTGGTGTGCAATTAGCGACAGTTCCCACCTTGAGCTGACACCGAACTGTTCCTGCCATTTGTGTTTTGCAAATGCAGTGTCGTCTGTGTTGGTCTGCTGAACGTGCGTTGCAGCTAGGCTTGCATTCTGTTCTGGGTTTTTTCCCAAGAGCGTCCTCTGTTTTTGAGAGAGGGAGCTGTCCTCTTCCCGGGACTTTACCAAAAGTTCCGGTTTTGTCAGTTGCATCCTAACAACAACAACAATAATAATAATACAACACTGCAGATGATGATGATGATGCATTCGCATGGTGCTATCCCCTCTGCTGCTATCGTGAGAAGATCTTCTTCCCATATAGTCCAGGTTTTGTAAATGAAAAAAAATTGTACCTCAGAGGTGACAAGCACAGTCGCTGTCGATTAATTTAGCACGAGCGGGGAAAATTAATGACAGCTCAACAGTTTTGTACGTTGATCCGATCAATGTTTGTGACGTACAAAAACTTGCCTTTGTTACATTATGTACATCTTATCTTTTCTGTAGCAGGCTACCCTCTCGAAAAATAATCATCTGCTCTTTGTCAATCCACAGCAGGATTAAGGCCTCCCCATGTCGTGTTGGTAATACTTGACCAAGCTGGATAGTGGGGGCGGGGGGGAGGGTTTTGTACTTCAGAGGTGACAATCCAAGCTGAGCTGCCCAGGCGAGAGGGGAGGGTGGGGTACGGGCCTGTCAGCCCCTGCTTTACGACACAGAGACACGGGTCTCCGTTGACGTTAATGGCTCTGTAGCGTTGTAACCGCGTTGCAAAACAGAAGCAAGGAGATTGCCCTGTTCAACATGGGTGTTTTGCTCTGCGTGAAAAAATGTGAGCGAAAAATCCGAACGGTGCAAAAAATAGGCGTGGAGATGTTGCAAGAGGAACGCACGGATTAGAGAATTAAAAGACATCGTGTTGGCTGTTAAGGAAAGTAAGTGGGCTCGAGCAGGGAAGATTGCTACAAAGGATTATTTTTTTATTCATCACGGTTGCTGAGCACAGACCCAACGGCCAAAACAAACGCCAAGTTGTGACCAGGAACACGTGGACAACTGTCGAAGGTGCAATCGATAAAAACAAAAAGTCGATAAGTTTCTTGAATTGAGAAACTTTATGGCTCCTGGCCGAGCACAACGACGTAGCCAGCGGCAGCCGAAAATGGGAACTTGCGCAAGAGCGCATCTGCGCCCTGTCGGCTCGTGTGCGGTCGCTCTGTGGATTGTTGTGGCGCGTGTGACTGTGAGATATGCGATGTCTTAGCGAGGCCTTCATCCAGCAGTGGATAGTTCAACGGGCAATTATGATGATGTTGACGTAGAAAAACGCAACGCCGTCGCGCCCAACGGGAGTCGCGCCCGTTCGCTTCTGCTCAAGGCGGACGCCGTTTGCCACTCTGCGCCCGTGCACCGACTGAAACTCGCAGAAAGACGGCATTTTTTTGGTTGCCAGGAGGGCTGAACAGGGCACGGTGGTGCTTGACCACCAGCCCTGCCGCCTCGTTGCTGAAGGCTTGACGGCACCCATGTGCCCCATTAAAGCGAGCGTCGTGTGTTTTGAGAGCAAACATCTTCGGCTTTCTTCTCTCCCTGATTAATGGCAGGTTGTTTTTTTTTTTCTCTTCGAGAACAAAGCCCTTTCGTTTCGTTCGCTGGATTCCGCTTGCCAAATTATACACGCTGGACATCTCTTGGGGATTTGTTTTTTTTTGGGGGGGCCAATAAAGGGATATTTTTTTATACCTCTTTTAATTTCCCTTCCTTTGAAAAGCCCAAAGCCAAAATTTCCCTCGTGAATTAAATATGAGCTCGTGAAATATTTAGCGCTCTCCTCCAAATTTGTCTCCTGGCTGTTGTCCCCCCCACGTTCTTTGTTGAGGTGTCGTGAAAAACGACTTCTAATTAGGAAATGAACAACACAACAAATCTATCTCTCTCTCTCTTACACCATTATTAAAATTATTATTTAGTTGTATGCACAGTCATGTCAGGCTAAGTAGGTGCCAGTGACCGGTCACCCGAGCACTGGTATTGCTGGGCCATGGAGGGCCTGAATCTGAAACAAAATTTGGGTGGTGGCGGAGTGGGGAGGGGGGGTCCCCCTTTCAATTCATAAAATCCTCGTGAGATGACAGAAGAGATGTAGATGTGAGATAACACAAATGTAGGCAAAATTAGACATGCATTGAGATGTATGTATGTCGAACTTCTTTCGCACCGTACGGGAAAGGAGCAGCCCAGATAGAGTCGAGGGAAATAAATTGTATTTTTTACTAATGTTCATTTGCGACTACTGTATTACTTGAATTTGACCTGATAATTGCGGCACACGCCTAAGATTGTTTATTAATTTGGGGGCCTCTTGAGCTGTTTGGAGCCCTGAGCTTTTTTGCCTGGTTTGCTTGGGCCCAGTGCTGCCACTGTCCACCCACGAACAGGAGTCAATCTGTGCGCCCCGAGGCTTTTGAAAATGCCGGGGCTTGAGTTCTGGAGGGGGTCATTGGCCGACGGGACATCTGTGCATAAAAGAGCTGCATAGCTCATCGGATTCCTCCAGCATAAATAAACATTCAGATTCTGAAAAACCTGGTCTCATGTGTTGTTGGGATCAGGAGTCGGCAGCCCGGATGGTGCTTGGTCGATTGGACACGAGAATAGTTCACGACGGAGTGGCCAGGAGGGGGAACAACACCGAGGGGTACGTCAGCCCGTGGAGACAGAGCGCAGAAATCAGCTCGTTTGCGCGGGAGCTAAGTGGAATGTTGCGATGTGAGACCCGTTGAGGGATGGCGATGGCTCTGGGAGGAGCTTTCATCCAGCAGTGGATATGTAGTGGCTTATGTTGACAGTGAGATTCTATTTAACTCTTGCACACGAACTGATTTCTGCACTCCGTCTACACCGTTTTGGTGTTCATTTCGGGCGCGTTCCCTCCATTGGCCACCAGTCCATCGTGAAAGCAACGTTGGCATTTTCCTAATGTGTTAATGTGAGACTTCTGCTCCGTGATACGAAAGCAATTACATCTCCGGCTCAATGTGTTTATGTAATTACTCTGCGGATTTATTCGTTATATATTTAAATGTTCGTCGCAGCGTAAAATTAACAGCAAGGATGGGGGGGGGGGGTGGAGAAGCGGGGGGGGGGGGGGGCGATCTCCACTCGACTCTTTGAAGCCAAAATTAATGACACGCTAACGATGTGGGGAGAGATCCCGGTATTGAAGACGTTTCATTTGCTAGACAGAAGCGAGGATCGCGAGCGCGTATTACTTACAAATAATTTGCACGTGACTTTAAAAGCAGCAACAACAAGAAAAAAAACAGGAGATTAATTGGTTGTGAAATGTGCAGCGCAGATATTTGGCACGTTCAAAACAGTTTCTTTGTCCCCGGAAAAGGGAGTTATGTTCTCGATCAGCTTAAGTAATAAATAATAATGAGAATAATAACTTAGAGCTCCTTGTCTGCGTACCGCTGGATGAGCGCCTACCCACACGCTGTTAGTCAAGGGGCTTGTTTGACCATACTTCAAACTAAAAACATTTTTTTTATTTGACCAAGTTAAGCCCATTTACACTATGAGATCTCTTTTACCAGTGGCAAAATATAGTAGTAGGTTTTTACCCTTTTAAACTGGTACAAAAGGAGAGTGCATATTATTATCATTATCAGAGTTGCTTCTTTTTGTTTGCTTTTTTGACTACTTGTGTTGTGGTGCAAACATGATGCCTTGAATAAAGGTGTCAGTTTTGTACCAGTTTAAAAGGGTAAAACCCTACTACTACAAGTTAAGCCCACTGAGCTCTTTTTCAGAAGCGATCTGCCCCTCACAAATGATAGCTCAATGAAGTGGCTTATAATGTGGAAATGTAGAGCAACTAAATACTATAAACGCATCATGTTTCTAAATGTGGAGGGGAAAAGCCCAGAGGAGCCGGAGAAAAAATCCATGCGGATCACGGGGAGAGAGACTTTGACTTTTAAACAACTTTTATTGCCGCCAGCAGCAACGGCACTGGAGGCGATTCCGATATGAAATACACAAAGTCACCGGCAAACAAATAATAAACGCTATAAATCCACGCGCTGTGGCGCTAAATGCACCGCGAACAACACGAAAGAAAGTCACGTGGTGGTGGTGGTGGTGGTCATCGCGCACGCCACGGTGACGAGCGAGCGCTTCAGAAGGTGAACACCACGAGGGTGCCGTCCACGCTGATACAGAGGGCTGTTCAGGCTCCCCAGCGTTCGAAGAAGACGTGCACATCGCCGACACGTGTGTGGTATGCGTGCTCCAGCCGCAACCGCGCCTTGAGCAGGCCCGGGGAGAGAGAGACACCGCAAACTCCAAATATACAGCAGCAAGCGTCAGGCTCAGGATCAAACCCACGACATCCTGCATACCAGGCGAAGTAGTCAACATCTCACCACCGCGGCGCCCTGGTCAGTACGGGTTGGTGAGGGGGAGGGGGGTGGAGCGCCACGGACCGGTTTGGTTATCACTCGCCACTGATGTTGGCCGTGGCCGGGAATCGAACTGGGCTCGCTGAGTTTGTGGCGCGATGCTAGAACCACTGCGCCGCTGTTACACCCAAAACCCCAAACCGCCCCTCCCCACACATCAATTGGAATATAACTGGGGAAAAGGGGTGGGGGAACCCCCTCCTCCCGCTGCTGCAGAAACATATTCTACAGGCTACTTATCATCATCATCACCAACACCGTCAACATCGTCAACTTCATCTCTCGCCCGTCTCACAAACTATGAAACGAGACCCGAGGCGCCGACGGAATGACGAACCGCAGCCGAACGCGGCACACGGAGGACTTGGAATCACAAACAAGTTTCCAAGACAACCAATAACACGGTGCATTTCTGTACATGTGTATATACACACACGCGTGCACCGGCGTGTATGATAAGCTAACACGCGGAACACATTGGGGGGCCTGGTGACATCATGGTTCGCTTTCGATTTAAAGCTTTCGTGACTGCAGGGATTCATCTTCTCGGTTCTTTCGGTAAAGTCACGTAGAATGGAAGTTATAAAATAATAAAAATAAAACATTTTTACGTTTCGATTTAAAGCTTTCGTGGCTGCAGGGATTCATCTTCTTGGTTCTTTCGGTAAAGTCACGTAGAATGGAAATAATAAAATAATAAAAATAAAACATAATAAGATAATTCTCACGACGTTTCGGCCACAACGCAAGCATGATTCTGTCTACTCGACAGACCTGCTCTCCACCTGAGGACGGCTGCTTGCGTTGTGGCCGAAACGTCGTGAGAATGCTTTTATTATGTTTTATTTTTATTATTTTATTATTCCATTCTACGTGACTTTACCGAAAGAACCAAGAAGATCATCGTTCGCTTCAGATAATGCTCGGCATCGTACGAGGTTTACAAGAGGCGCGTTCTCATTCTTCTCAACAACAGCACAAGTATTTTTTTTAATAGCGACAAGGGCACCGGGGTACACCTGCGAAACGTTGGACAAACGTTCCAACGCTGCTCCGACGACGTTTCCAACCACGTGGCCCACGGTTGGCATGTTTGCTGGCTGTGATCTAGGAAACGGGGGGGGGGGGGGGGGTGGGTGGTTACATGAAAGCAAGAGAGAGGGGCAGAATGGGAAGAGGGAGGAAATGCAGAAGAGTAGAGTGATGGGTGGCAGGTACACAGCGGGGTGAGCGAATTGACGAAAGCAGAACACAGCTTCCTGTCCTCATCGTATTATCTTGAATTCCAAACGCATCTGCAAGGGGAAGGACATCGTGTGCGATGAGTCCGCAGATTCCGCAGACTCAGGGAACCGATGTTAACCAACCCTGGTGCCCCCCAACCCCCCTCCCACCCCCTTTGCAAAAGTGGGAAATGTCGCTCCGCGTTTCTCGAAGGGTTTTTATTTCCATCTCCCGGTGAAATAAAGAACACTGGCTAAATTTCGATTTAAAGCTTTCGTGACTGCAGGGATTCATCTTCTTGGTTCTTTCGGTAAAGTCACGTAGAAGGGAAGTAATAAAATAATACAAATAAAACATAACATATTATGTTTAATTTTTATTATAAAATAATTCTCACGACGTTTCGGCCACAACGCAAGCAGCCGTCCTCAGGTGAGGACTTCCCTTCTACGTGACTTTACCGAAAGAACCAAGAAGATGACACCGGCTAATTCCATAGCCCACGGTGCCGTTGGCGAAAAAATTGCCCAAACAGCCCCGTCACGCCGCAGCCACGCGGCCGGCCCCGGCTTCACCCTAATTGCACTGGCGACAAATGTTCCTGATTGTTTTGGCGACTGTATTTTTAGGGCATGCCCGGGTGCACTTATCAGAGCGCGAGAGATAACCCGCCCCCCCCTCCTGCCAACCCCCCCGTGGGGGCTGCGTGCCACTGCGGCAGCGTTGTGACTGGCGGCTTTGTTCGAGCAGCTTGCGTGGAAGCTTGTCTCTGCAGATTGTTTCACTGAATATCGAGTGTCGTAAGGACTAACCTCTGACCCTCCCCACCGACCGCCCGCCCGCCCGCCCGCAAGCCTCCACCACCACCCCTCCTCCTCCCTAACCCGCCAGCGCCGTCCGTTCTGCAAACTATCGTCAAGCGCAGGCCAAGCTCAGGTGGCCCACGTGCGTGTGTGCGGATCGTGATGCATGGCTCTAGGTAGGCGTACGTGTCCTTCACTCGTCACCATTTATTGAAGTCGACTGTCCCACTATGGGGTTTTTTTTGTTGGGGATAGGGGGGTGGGAGGGTGGGTGGGGGCTGAGTTGGGGGTGGGGGGGGGACGGTGAACTCGTGAGGTGTTCTACTTGAATTAGACGCGCGATGAGTCGATGAGTTGACCCCGGTTCGAGGTCACGGTTCGTTCAAGGTAGAGAGAGAGAGGAACAATATGTGGGTCGTCGTTGTTACAGCCTCGTTTGTTGCATTGGGGTCGCCTCATGTACCTCATTTGCCTCCCGGAATGTAAAAGAGCGGTGTGATGTCCGCACACGGCAGCTCGTCGATGTTTCGCGTTAACGATGCCGTGCACGTATCGTGCATGTAAGGACCGGTTATACTGGAGGAATCGATGCATTGTTACACGGTCTAGCGGTGTGGGCAATGTTGATTTAGCTCCACGCAGTTCGAGTATCCAAGCCAGTATTCAGCACTGCCGATATTTCGTGTTCTGAGATCGGATAAATGTTGGGCATGTCATGAACCAATGAATCGTCACGACTCAGTGTCACGATTTGACTCCGGAATCGATCGTTTCTTGGTTCGGTTTTACTCTCCAAATTGTATTCTTTCTCAATGTAACATTGGTACGTAATTGGCATGACTTGTAAAGAATGGATTATCACATAATGCATGTATTGTTGATGCTTAACATAGAGTTAAACATCATGAGATTAGTGTTATGAATATACGATTTAAATACAGATCGCATGGGTGTTTTTTTTTGTTAACTGGCACTTAAAGTCAAGAGACATCTCAACCTTGCAACATTCTCTGGACTTTTTCACACATTATGCTAAACTAAACTCTTTTTTGTATGAAACTGTTTCTATATTGCCAGGTAAGGCTCACTGAGCTATGTAGCTCTTTTTCAGAAGCGACCTGGCCACAAATGATAACTCAACAAAGTGGCTTATCGCGTGTAAATTTGTCGCAGCCAAAATACTCTTAAAGCATGTTCCTAAATGTGGAGGGGAAAACCGGAGGACCCCGGAGAAACATCCACACGACCACAGAGAACGAGAGACACACGCAAACTCCGAATATACAGCAGCAGGCGTCAGGGTCTGGATCGAACCCACGGCCCTCCTGCATACCAGGCGAGGGAGTTAACATCTCCTAGCCACCGTGATGATGATGAGAGAGAGAGAGACACGCTAACTCCGAATATACAGCAGCAGGCGTCAGGATCGGGATCGAACCCACGGCTCTCCTGCATACCATGAGAGGGAGTTAACATCTCCGAGCCACCGTGATGATGATGAGAGAGAGAGACACGCAAACTCCGAATATACAGCAGGTGTCAGGGTCGGGATCAAAACCACGGCCCTCCTGCATACCAGGCGAGGGAGTTAACATCTCCAAGCCACCGCGGCAATCTTTTACGAGGCCAAACTTGACAAGCATCAGCAGACTGCTGCGTGCGTGAATTCCGCCGTCGTTTCATACTTCGTGCGCGCCTGGAAACAACATCAAGGGAATGAGTCGACGATAAAGCCGAGAAGCATGCAGAAGCATTTTGGTGGTAGCGGGCTGCAGACGGTGATAAAGACAGATTCCTTCCTTATTTAGTCGCTGACACGGTCGGGGCAAGTGCTGTTAGTGTGTGTCTGTTAACGTCAAACACGGTACGTGGAGGGGTGATGGGGCCCTGCATGGACTGCATTCCTCCCTTCTTTGTTTTTAACTTTGCTAATGTTGACCTTGCCGCACCGCATTCATCATGATCATCCGCAAGCCATGATCTATCCACTGCTGGTTGAAAGTCTCCCCCCCCCTCACCCCAAGCCGCTACAACGATCCAAACAATCCGTCTAGCAGCAAGCTGATTTCATTATTCCGTCTCCGTGGCGTGGTGTACCCGTGACCCGTCCTGTTCAATCCCACTTACTGTCATAAGCACCGAATCAGTGACGATTTTAAAGCCGAGTAATTCCAGGGGAAGGTTCAGAACAGGTACAGATACGACTTGCCGTTGACGTAACGCACCCTGAACACGGAATCGATCCGTGTGGCCGAGATTCACGGGAACCACAGTGGCACCACCGCTCGCTTGCTACTGACGTGCGCGTGCAGACAATCAACAGGCGCAAAGTTCACCCGCGCGTAGGTTCGTAGTGCTGTTAGCGAGCACCTATTAAGGTGCTGAGAACCACGCCCGATTGCTATCATCGCCCCAGTACTGATAGGGTACTCATTTACGGCCGAGTCAACCGAGGAGGAGACCCGGACGAGGGCTTCCCCAGGCCGTGTGAGTCGTGGGGACTGTTTGACTTCACGTCGCTGGCCAGTGCACCTTGGTGAAGTGGGGTGTGGACCGGTTCAGGAGGTGTCACTCGCCACTGATCTTAGCCATTGCCACTGATTTTAGCCATTGCTGGCAATCGGACATCCTTCCCCCCGCACCTCCTATTAGCGTGGTTGGCTACGTACGGTGCGACAGAAGTTCAACAACATGCATACACCAGTCGTGGCCTGGAACGCGACTGGCCTCTGTGCTCATAGCGCAGCACGCTAACTAACCTCCACACGGTCACATGTTGAACTTCTTTTGCACCGTACGTAGCCAACCATGCTAATCGGAGGTGCGGGAGAAAGACAACAAACGAAACACAAAAATCAGCGCGAAAGAAATTAGTGTTTCAATCTAGATGATGATTTAAAAGTGCACAACTTAAGTGGCTTCCTAATATCGGAAGGAAGAGCGTTCCAGACGGCCGCACTAGTGCATCTGAAAGCGCGCGATGCAGCAGTGGCTGTATTTGTTTGATGGTTAGCCAAAATTTGCTGCTGCTGCTGCTGCTGCTGCTGCTGCTGCTGCTGCTGCTGCTGCTGCTGCTGCTGCTGCTGCTGCTGCTGCTGCTGCTGCTGCTGCTGCTGCTGCTGCTGCTGCTGCTGCTGCTGCTGCTGCTGCTGCTGCTGCTGCTGCTGCTGCTGCTGCTGCTGCTGCTGCTGCTGCGAGGATGAGCGGAGTTCGCGTGACAGTCGTGCAAGCTGTGGAACGTCATTCCCCGCTCGTTGGACGCGCGGCCGGGAACAACCGAACCGGGTCGCCGGCGGTCACCTTTCTGGCCTGGCACGGCGAACGCAAACGGCTCCAATTATCTGCCCGCGGCCGCCTCGATAGGGAAGAGGTGGGGGGGGGGGTGTTGACACGCTAAGTAACGAGACCCACTGCGGCGCAAGCCAGCCGGCGCGCGCTCAAGATTCACTTTCATCAGCGGCGTGCCGTGCCGCTGGAGTGAGATGGAAAAAAAATATTGAAAGCGCAGCGAGGCTAAATATATATTTTTTTGTGTTCGCATTGAGAGTGAGAGCGAGATGAGACGCCCTTTAACAAAGTACAGACGGACTGGCAAAGATCCATCGCAGCTTGTATCTGCAGGACAGAGCCCTGTAGTTTATTTATGTAATGAGGAATGTTTCAAAGGGAACTTTTCGCGGTGTGCAAGCACTGCGTTGTTTTTTTTAACCCCACCCACCCAGTCGCCCAGCCCCTTCCTCCATATTTCTGAACTACCCGGATATTCCAATTGCCCTGTCGGCATCCTGTGGTCCAAAGACGAAGATTTTCTATTCTTTTGTTTTGGAACCCTGCGGGTAGCAAGTGCCTCACTAGTATCTGGAAGGTGATGTCGTAGAAATACTTCTGAAGTCGCCTCAACAGACCTCCTTATCTACACCAAAAGTATACCAATTTCATTGGCCACTGCTGTCAGTCAAACTGCAATGTTTCAATGTCAGAACTGAAAGAAGACAACTTGAATGAAAATGCTAATGTAAGAGGCTGGGTTTATTTGTGTGCGAAGTTGTGGTGGCCAGTCAGAACTGGAAGAAGACAACTTGAATGAAAATGCTAAAGTAAGTGGCTGGGTTTATTTGTGTGCGCAGTTGTGGTGGCCAGGCTCATGGCCATCAACTCGCTGCACTTGAGAACCCAGTTTAACCACGGGCGGCTGAAACCCGGATTTGAACCCATGGTCTCAATCGGTGCCGGCTGAGCGTTCGGCCACCGCCAGGCTCTGAATTATTAAGCGCATCCTGGGATTAGGCGTGGGATATGCCCCCATGCCAAATCTCACTGGTACCTACTCTTAGGTTTTTTTCGGTAAAGTCACGTAGGTAAAAAAATTAAATTAAAAACTACTAAAAGTAATAATAGAAATAAAATAATAAATCACGACGTTTCGGAGGCAACACAAGTCTCCGTCATCAGGTGGGACCGTCACAGCTAAAATTACCGCATCAAGTGAGGAAAAATTCCAAAAGACCAGCCCTTAAATACAAGCTAAGGGGGGAGGGGCTTATCTGAATGTGGTAACTAGGGAATGGAACGTGGGGGTGGTGGGCGGGGCTACAAGAGAAATTGGTCAACGTCGTCGTCACTGGTACCTAATGATCGTTAAGCGGCACGTTTGGATGTACATAAATATATATACAACACAGTATTCGTTTGTTTGTAGCTATGTCTGGAGACTCACACCTAGATAGCTCCATCAATTTCAACGAATAAGGAATCATATTGAGCGAGGTCGCTATTACAACAACAACAACGACAACCTCTGACTTTTGACCTGATCATTCAGCTTTGTGTGTCCCAGCGCTGCTGATCAGATATACCGTTTATAATGCATCGCTGGCGCATGATGCGTCCAATTTTCTAAAATCACACGGAACCAGAATCAGAGTATGTATTCATACTGGAGGAATCCGATGAGCTGTAAAGCTCTTTATCGCAGATGTCCAGCAGGGGCGGATAAGAACGTTACAACAGCAAACAGTGCCAACAAACACGACAGCAGTGTAAAGGACAAGAAAGGTAAACAGGTCACCCCAACACAGACAAATCAAACGAACCCATCCCCATCCTACCAGGCGCAACGGATGGACGAGTGAGTGGCTTTGGGGTAGTGGCGGTAGTGGGGGTGCGAAAGGTCTGGGGCAGGGAGGGGGGGGTAGCCGGTGGTAACAGTTGAGTCTCAACGGGCTTCCACACTACACTGGTGAGCGGTGAGGGTCAAGTGAGGTGAGCGGTCTCAGGTGGGGGGGAGGGTGAATGTTTGACGAGGGTCAAGGTGAGCGTCACGTCACCTTAGTCATTGGACGGGCAGTCCACTGTACCTACTGGATACTTGGCAAAGAGGGGGAGCAGGAGGAGGGAAGTGACGGCCTGACTTTCTGCCGCGGTAGTTTGGGTTTTTTTTTGGGGGGGGGGGGGGGGGGTTCAAGCGTTCGGGATTGTGACCCGCAAACCACGATGCGGTGTTGTGCCCAGTCCGTACACCGCGCTATCCGACGATGTGGCACGCATCGATCGGTGTTTATTCGTCTTTGGGGCTGGCGTTCGTACGTGAACGGGTGAATGTGGAGCCAAGTGTGGACTGCAACACAGACTGGCATTTTAGCCGTGGAACCAAAAAATAAGTTCGTTTCAATCCTCCCCCCTTAACCAGAATGTAAGGTCGTGCCTCTTGGGACTTCTCTTCACTTGATTCAGCAATTTTGCTGTGACGGTTTCACCTGAAGACGGAAGCTTGTGTTGCCTCCGTAACGTCGTGATTTCATTTATTTATTGTTTTTTTTACCTACGTGACTTTACCGAAAAAACCAAAGAGTACGTTTCAACCCACCCGCAATTTTTCACGATCGCCAGGACAAATGAAAGACAATTATCTCCAGCGTGTAACACGTTTTTTTTAATGCAGAAAGACTAAAAAAATGTGCTCCGCGGCAGATGTTTGAGATTGCAGAGAGTCTTTCGTGCCGCCCGTAAATAAAATAAAATGCTAACGAAAGGTCTGAAAAGAAGTTCGCGAATTCAAATGTCACGCAGATGAGAAAATGTAATAACCACGTCTCCTAATTTTCTAAAAATTCTAAATATTTTATATGAAATTGGAACACGGACGTTGAAATTGTCACTAATGGAATACATATGAGCCGGGTCCATCTTGCGGACACACACACACGCGCGCGCGCAGTTCGACTGTGGTTATACAAATATTCAACTTGAAAAGCTGTCTTTGAATTGAAGTTTTAATGACACCAGCTATTTTGTGAGCCGAGTGTCGGGACACAGTGGGAGGGGGGGAGAAAAAATACTTTAATAATAATAAAATACTTGCTGTGTGGCCTTCTTAAAAGTTATGCAGCAATATAATTGTATTACTATTATTTTAACCTCATATTATTCCCAACTAATAGCGTATTTGAACACAAAACGTTCAACCATTGCACACAAAGATGCCCCGTTTCGCCTTTAATAGACTGTTGGGGCAAGTACTGTAAGCGAGCACATATGAAGGCCGGCACGGCACACGAGGGGGTTGGTGGCTAGCACCACGCCCGGCCGCCTTTGTCTCCCCAGTCGCGATGTTTATACACCGCAACCAGGTACTAATTTGAGGCTGAGTAAACCTAGGGGAGGCCCAGGACCGGTTCAGACAATCGTCACCGGTCTTGGCCGTGAGCGAAAATCGACCTCGGGGTCACCGGGTTCAGTAGCATCGCGCGCTACCGCGTGTGTATGTGTGTGTGTGTCTGCAACACGCACACACGCACACACGCACACACGCACACACCGACTCACACCGCAAGCCAACAACACCAACGTGGTTGTTCGCCCTGATCTATAAATGTTTATTTGCTCTTCTACTGCCAGTGTCCAGGAGGAAGTAGACAAGCGGGAGTGCAAACGGTGTTGCTGTGTTGTTGCTTAGCTTGACTCGGGCGATGCGCTATCTATCTCTCCCGTGCGTGGCGTGGCGTGAGCGGGTGGCGTCCTGCCGTGACCATGAACCGGTCAAACTCTGGACCTTGGAGGACCTACACGACCGGCCCGGCCCGTGCAGTGCACCCCCCCCCCTCTTCATCACCCTCCCCCCTCACCCTCACCACCACCCCCCCCCCCCCCCGGGCTCCGTGCACAATCGCGACGACGAGAAGCAACGCGTGGTGCGTTGAGCATCCGGGCGCGGCGTGCAGGAAAGGGTTGTTGCCGTCGTTTGTCGCTGCTGCCTCGCGCCTCACCCACCCCTGTGTTCGCTGTGCCTCTGAAACAGGGAAAAATATTGACAAAAAATTGAAAGTGAGTTCCTGCCAGCGCAGGGAAGGGGGTCGGCAAACCAAATAAAAGAAGAGACATATTTTGTTTGGATTCGGTAACGACAAGGACAATATCTCAAGAGCCACGATGCACGTGAATAAGTATACGAGACGGTGGTCCTGAATAAACGAAGCGGTCCCTTATGGAGCCGCACGCGGCTCCGAAGCCGCGGGTTGCCCCGACCCCTGCCGCTAGTGCGAGCATCGAGGATCGGTGCTCATCTCCTGCTCGCAGCCCGAAGCCGGCGGTGGAAATTCCACGTTCCCATGGCACGGACAAGTCTATCCACGGCACGACCACTTTTAAGTTGCAACGCAGAGTGGTACATATTTTACTAACCCCCGGGCGAGTGATGGGATGAGTCGACCACCCCCCTTCCCTCCAACCCGGATTTGAACTCGCTGCTTTCCAATTGCGAGCCGCTCGCTCTGCCGCTGACCCCCGTGAGAAGTTGACGGATCGTAACCGTGACAAAGTGACACCGACTTCAAGCTTTCGTGACTGCAGGGATTCATCTGCTTGGTTCTTTCGGTAAAGTCACGTAGAAGGGAAATAATAAAACAATAACAATAAAACATAATAAAATACAATTCTCACGACGTTTCGGCCACAACGCAAGCAGGTGAAGAACAGGTCTGTCGAAAAGACAGCGTCTGAATGAGCACCACCACTAAATTCCTCTTGATAGGCGCCCTTCCCCCTCCAACCCAGCTTAAATATACGCTGCCAAGCTTGGTGGTGCTCATTCAGATGCTGTCTTTCCGACAGACCTGTTCTTCACCTGAGGACGGCTGCTTGCGTTGTGGCCGAAACTTCGTGAGAATTGTATTTTATTATGTTTCATTTTTATTGTTTTATTATTTCCCTTCTACGTGATGACTTTACCGAAAGAACCAAGAAGAAAGTGACACCGGCTAGAGTGACACAAACAGCCGCAGAACTGTGTCCCCAAGTCGCCCTGAATGTGGTCAATCTCGTCGCACCTCGACGGTGAAGCAGGGGTGAGCCTCTATTTAAGGGCGAAACAGGAGGACTTCTTCGCAATGCTGGCGACTGTCACTTGATGAGGCTGGTTGCTGCTGTTGTTGTTGTTGTAATCACCAGCGAAACGTCATAGTACTCGAATGGTAAATATTGTGGGTTTACTCTCCAACACAACCGGTTAGTGTTGACGTAGTAACCAATTGGCACGTTTCGTTAAGTGGAAAACCTGGCCAATTGGCTGTGTCGGGTGGTGGCGGTTTTAACGACGCATTTATATTGACGCAAGCAACCCCAAAAAACGTTGGTTATGGATGATATTGTTGAAGTAGGGCTTGGGCTTGTTTGGGCCGCGAGGTAACAGATCCTTCAGTCTATCTATGCAGAGCGTTGAGCGTTTACCCCCCTTTTAAGCATGGTTTTTTCTGTCCCCATGCCAGACACTCGTGAGTGGGATTGACCAATAACATCGCAATGCAGGACCCTTGTGACAATGGAGGGAAAGGGCACGGTTATTATAATTATTATAATTGCACGCTTTATAAACATTGATACCGAAGTAGGAGCCAATTAAGGAACTGAAATCTTAACGCGCCCGTGAACAGTACTGCCTGAAAAGATAACACGTTGAATAATTGAAGGTCGACGTTTCGGGGCAATGGCCCTTCTTCAGAGCACTTGGCAGTTCCTCTGTTGAGTTGTTTGCCGATCGTGCTTGCGTGGCAATGCAGCAGCAGCAGCTGCATCAGCAGGAGCGTCGCCAAATAATTTGTTTAAATCTTGATTTGAAGCTTTCGTGACTGCAGCAATCCATACTGTTTGGTTCTTTCGGTAAATTCACGTAGGTAGAAATAAAATAAAATAAATCCCGACGTTTCGATCGCAACACCTGATGAGGATTGCTTGTGTTGCGATCGAAACGTCGTGATTTGTTTTATTTTATTTATCTAAAAATCTTTCGCACGAGAGACCTGGGGGAGGGCAATCAGAAAAACATTAAGTGAAACAACAACCGAGCCTCCAGCGGCGCCAAGCTATCTCTAATTCACGGCAATAAACCGACGTCAGTGTCCTGACGATGCACTGCGCATTCAGAGACACCACAGACAGCTCGATTGCGTATCTCGGTGCGCTCAACTCGGCCCGTGACTCACGCCGCGTGTCTGCCACGCGGCGTGTGCGTGTGGCTTTTTGTGTGTTTGTTGTCGGCAACGTACGGCGCGAAAGAAGTTCTACGTACATACGTGTGGGGTTTTTTTTCTTTCCCACGGGTGCACCTCGGTCGGTTGAGAAACTCTGAACGATTCAGGGCAGCAACAGTTCGGCAACAACAGCCTACGGTTTCACACGTGTGACGCTTTTTGTTGTTGTTGTTGTTATTGTTGTTGTTGTTGACTCCGGCAAGGTCCGTAAGCCCAGTCACGGGTCTTTAATATATTCTCGCCGTCGCGTCGGGAAGCCTTACGCTGGGGCAGAAACCCATCGGGGTGGAGGTGGGGCGTTACCGGGGTGAACGTGGGAGACGGCGATACATTTACAATCCTAAAACTCAACAACGGCAAAATGTAACAACCCAACACACCATCCCCCACGCTCAGAACGCTGCGGCCTTTAAAGAGAAAAAAAATACAGGGTGCTTCAAAAAAACGTTAACATTTCTGAGAAATTTGCAACAATAACCACGATGAACGTGCCTCCTTCCGGGCTCTGGAGACCACCTGGAGAAGATTCCAGGCCACGCGTTGACAAGTGGGAGGCTCTTTGACTTTTTGAAGCTATTAACGTTACATTTGTTATCACGTTAAAGTGTATTATCCATTATTTTTCCATTAAAAACGACAGTCCCATATAAGTGCTAAAGACAATTGTGACACACTCTGTATATAACAGGCGATGTTTCGGGGCAATGGACCTTCCGCATTGCACGTGAATAAGAGTATCGGTGCATTCCAGATGGTAGTCTGCGGACGCCCACGCTTTAGCAGCATTTATAAAAGCCAGGTGGAGGTGGTGAAGGCGATGAAGGAATGTGTATTGAGAGATGTAGCGCCTTGTTATTGTGTGAGTAAGCACGCGGGGTGTTTCCGTGTTGTGTTGTGGGGAGCGGCCGTGTAGCGGTTAGCGCTCTGCGCTACGAACACTGGAAAACCGAGATCGATTCGCGCTCACGGCCAACACCAGTGACGGTTATCTGAACCGGTTGTGGGCCTCCCCTAAGTCGACTCGGCCTCAAATGAGTGCCGTACCTGGTGTGGTGTGTAAATATCGCCACTGGGGAGACAAAGGCGGCTGGGCATGGTGCTAGCCACCCACCCCCTCGTGTGCCATGCCGGCCTTCATAGGTGCTCGCTAACAGCACTTGCCCCAAAAGTGTGTTAAGGCTATACGGGGGATTTTTGTTTTGTGGCAAAGTGGAAACTCTTGAGTTCAATTCCCAGCCAAGGCTAATATCAGTGGTGAGTTATATCTGAAGGGGTCCTGAGCCTCCTCTAGGTCAACTTAGCCATAATTTATTTGCTCGTGAATGTTTGTAAACATCTTCACCAGGAAGACAAAGGCAGCCGAGCATGGTACTATTCACACGACCCAGTTGTTTTACCGTGCCGCCCTTAATAGGTGCTCGCTAACGGAACTTTGCAAAACGCTTTGTCCAAAGGGGATCTTTGTCTTTCGTTGAGCACACACAGAAGAGGTGCTGCAGTAGTTGCATTGAACCCAGGGAATTGAGTTAATTTCCCAGTAATGACTTACATCAGGAGCAAGTGACTTCTGAATCTGTGCCAACCTTAATATGTGCTCGTGTACAGCACCCCCCCCCCCCCTTCCACTCCCCAACTCTCTGTAGAGCCATCCGTATATTTGTCGTACGATTTGTACTTTGCTCCATATGCCTGCATAGCATTAGGTTTCGCGTCCTGCTTGCATCACGACTTCCACAGGTGATAAGGTGGCGCATTCCAGGTCTGGATGTGCCTCCTCGCACCGAGCACTCTCGTCTCGAGCTCTCTCTTATCACGTGATGAGGACGCAGGCAGCGCTGGGCAATTCCAAGCTTTGCGCCTCTCCACGCGGTAAAAACTAAAAAAATGTAACGAGGAAAATCTATCGTCGAATTGCGTCGTGGCCGTCTGAAGAACGGTGCCACAGTGGCGAGATGTTAACTACCTCGCCCGGTATACAGGTGGTTGTGGATTCGATATATTTTGAGTATATTTTGAGTTTGCATTGTTTCCTGGTCCCTCCGGTGTTTCCCTCCACATTTGGAATCAACGTCACGCGTTTGTAGTATTTGGCTGCTATAAATTTCCACGTGACAAGCCACTTTGTTGAGCGATCATTTGTGGCCAGGTCGCTCCTGAAAAATAGCGATATAGTTCAGTGGGCCTTACCTGGTAAAATAAAAAAAAATAGTTTTAGTTTATAATCCCTGCCCGTTTCATCGGATTGCCAGACCAGCGAATCTGTAAGGCAGATCTCCCTACTGCGAAGAAAGCCCATCGCTTGAGGACTTCGCCTCTTATAATATTTCCCCTTTTAGGGCGGTGTTATTGGACGAATGTTCCACGGGTTATTGTTTTTGGTGTTATTTGGCCAATTCCACCGAGGGGCGGTGTGCATCTTCAACATCCTTTGTGTTATTTTTTTAAGATCTTTCCGCCACCACCGCCTCCTCTGCTATAAAATCGCTTAGCACGGGTTTGGGTGGCGTCTCTGTTCAAGCAGCATCTGACGGCAAAACATTTCGCTAATAAAACACCGAATCTATAAATACGTTGCATCCCCGCCGGGGCTCAAGCGAGCTCCTCCTTTTGCTTGGCGGGCCGCAGGATGGGCGTGAGTGATCACACTCGGTCACAGTTCCTATGACCACTGTTTCATTGCTTTTATGGCTTTATTTTGGTGATTTTCGAAAAGTTTTTTGGTTTGGCCATGTTTGTTTGTTGTAGTACAGAGTTAGACTGATGGCCTTAATCTAAGTTGTCTTGTGGTTGTTGTTGTTGTTTGACTTGCATCCCACTGGAATATTTGCACAGGGTTGGTGTACGGTGATTTTTTCTGCAATATTTTGCTGTCTTTTATTGGATTTTCTGTTTGCACATAGTCACTTTAAGATGTTTTCTTGTTCATGTTTTTGTTTTTTGTTTGTTGCCGTTGCACCCGATTCAAGAGTCGAATGGCTCACAGGGCTATACCTAATAAATGAACTTTTAACTTTGAACACTCCTTGCCATGAACCAGTCCTCTTCCTCTCTCTCTCTCTTTCAGCTTCTCCCTCATCTCTCCCCTCCCATCTCCCACCCCAGTCATCCCTCTCTCTCCAACTTGGCATCCACCCCCCTCCACGCCCGCTCCCAATATTATAGTTAACTTCCAACAAACTCCCTACGTCCCGCGTCAGAGCGATTAGCTATGGATTCTCCACAACGACGCGAAAAATTACGTGGCGTTGTGTAATTGCGTTTTTATTCATCGGACTAGAACTCACGTCTGGCAGGAGTCAGCATCTGGCAGCTTCACCAGAATTCGTTGCGGTGAGCCCGACTGCTGATGAGACACCGGACGCTGGAACCAGTCCCACAGAGGTTCTTGCGTTCGACCAACGCTGCTGAAAGAAAGCTCACTCCCAGATGGCCACGCGGACGATTGGGATGTGTAAATAAATACAGCGCTTAAATGTTGCACGTGGAGAGACGGATACGAGAGGCGTATGGTCATACTTATTTATTTTGTTACAGTGGATTAGATCACCTTCAGAATGGAGTGGTCGCGCGGTGATTAGCGTCACGGGCTATGAATTCGGCGACCAGAGTTCGATTCCTGTTTGGTCGTCTCTTCACGAAACCCGCACTCACCAGCGTGGTGAAGTGCGGTCAAACAGCCCCAATGGTCTGACATTGAAAGTAGCTGCCATGCATTTTGCCAACTTCGATGTTTAAGTGCATTGCTTGTAATCGATGTACTATCACTTGAACAACCACAACAGTTACATCATTAGACCTCCTTTGCCAGTACCAAAATATACTAATAATAGTTTTCCCCCTTTCTTCTGGCAACAAAACTGAAACCTTTTAACAAGGAATCATGTGTGCATTAACACCAAAACTTGTGGTCAAAATGCAAACAAACAACACACTCTGATAATATATGCATTGTCATTACTTTGATAGTACATTGTCTTTGAGCTGTACGCCTTTTGGCGTCTTCTGGCCTAGCACCATTTGAGACGAGTCTCAAAAGAAAGCCGTCTCTGGTGTGGACCAATCAGCTTCAAGGACAATGCACGTGTTATCAGAGTATGTTTTATGTTTGCATTCTGAGCACAAGTATTGTGGTCAATGCAGATATGATTCCATGTAAAAAAGGTTTCAGTTGTGTTGCCAGAAAAAAAGGAAAACCCCTATTATTATAACAACAGTGTTTTAAAATGCAAACAAATGTGCAAAATAAGTCGTTTTTGATATTTAAGATGGTCAGGCCGTGGTCTAAATGTACCTTCTGTACATTTGGGAGAGAGTGCACCAACTCCTCGTTTGTAGAGCTGAAGATAGTGCGGTGTCATGGCTGTATTGGATAGATCCTTGCAGGATATCGAGCAAATACCTCCCATGTTGCTTGTGTCCCGGAGCCCACGGTTCAGTCGGAGTTGGGGAGACCTCCGATAAGGAAAAGAAAAATATTAGCTCTTTGAAATGCACCGCATGTAAAGCATCACGACAGTAACTCGATGTCCCTGTAACTCGCAACAGCGCATCGTGTAACTGCAGCCCAAAACCATGACGTCTTCTTGACTCTAGATTTGAAGCTTTCGTGACTGCAAGGATTCATACTCTTAGTTTTTTCGGTAAAGTCACGTAGGTAAAAAAAATGAAATTAAAATTAATAAAAATAAAATAATAAAATTATATTTTCATTAATTGTAATTTCATTTTTTTACCTACGTGACTTTACCGAAAAAACTAAGAGTATGAATATTCTTGACTCTGTGCTTGAAGTGGAGGCCATAGAATTCACAGCCCCCCCCTGCCTACCCACCCTCCCGTGAGTTTCAAGAGTTTGAATGTTTCAAGCATTACATTCGTCGTAATCTCACGAGATGCAAGCTGGATTTTTTTGGTCTGCACGAGGAATTTCGACGCATTCTGAGGTTGCGAATATCTCGCCGAGTCTCGTTCGCTGAGACTTTATTTCACCGCGTGAGCACCTGTTGAGGCTTTGAATCTCTGTTTAACAGATATGCTTTTTCAATCAAAATTATTCGTAATAAATGCTTTTTTATTCGGTTAGATCGGGTAAATATAAATGTGTCATTGAACTCGTCACCACCCGACAAAGCCAATTAGTAAGGTTTGTCACGTGAACAAAATGTAGCAATTAGTTACTACTTCAGCACACCGGTGTGTTGGAGAGTAAACTCACAACGTTCAAAATTCGACTACGACGTTTCGCATCGATCACCGTCAGTGGGCAACACAAGCATCTGATCGCAACTCTTGGCGGCACACAGTCCACCAGGCCACCTCCTTCTTCGAAGATACCCGCAGGGCCCGTATGGAGGACAAAAGGAGAAGGAGGAAGAACCATGATCCCTCAGCACCCATCCCAGATGAGACCTATACTTGCAGCTGTTGTGGCAGGACCTGCTTGTCCCGCATAGGCCTCTTCAGCCACCAGCGTGCCTGCAGAAGACGTGGATGTCCTTCCTAGATCTTCGTTCGCGAAGCCAAGCCATGAAATTGAAAAAAATAAATGACAATAACCAGTTTCATCAGGCGATAGCCGGAATTGTGAAGAAGTCCTCCTGTTTCGGTTTTAAATAGAGGCTCCCACCTGCTGAAGCGTCGAGGTGTGACGAGATTGGCCAGATTCAGAGCGATTTGGTGGCACGGTCACGTGGTTGTTGTGTCGCAGAACGTATTGGCCGAGAAGAGGCTCTTGAGGTGAGCGGGTTTCACCACCACGGTTAAACTTACAACAACAAATTTCGATTTAAAGCTTTCATGACTGCAGGGATTCATCTTCTTGGTTCTTTCGGTAAAGTCACGTACAATGGAAATAATAAAATGATAAAAATAAAACATAATAAAATAATTCTCACGACGTTTCGGACACAACGCAAGCAGCCGTCCTCAGGTGAAGAACAGGTCTGTCAAGGAGACAGAGTCTGACAGACCTGTTCTTCACCTGAGGACGGCTGCTTGCGTTGTGGTCGAAACGTCGTGAGAATTATTTAATTATCTTTTATTTTTATTATTTTATTATTTCCATTCTACGTGACTTTACCGAAAGAACCAAGAAGAACAACAACAAAAGCTATTTTTTTAATTTCACCAGGTAAGGCCCACTGAGCTGTACAGATATTTTTCAGCAGCGACCTGGCCACAGGTGATAGCACAACGAAGTGTCTTATCAAGTGTAAATGCATGTTTTTTTGTTTATGTGGAGAGAATAATCCACCCGACCACGGGGAGAACATGCAAACTCCAAATATACAGCAGCAGGCGTCAGGGTCGCGATCGAACCCACGACCTCCTGCATACCAGGCGAGGTAGTTAACATCTCCTAGCCACCGTGATGATGATGAGAGAGAGAGACATTCAAAATCCAAATATACAGCAGCAGGCGTCAGGGTCGCGATCGAACCTACGATCTCCTGCGTACCAGGCGAGGTAGTTAACATCTCCTAGCCACCGTGATGATGATGAGAGAGAGAGACATTCAAACTCCAAATATACAGCAGCAGGCGTCAGGGTCGCGATCGAACCCACGACCTCCTGCATACCAGGCGAGGTAGTTCACATCTCCTAGCCACCGTGATGATGATGAGAGAGAGAGAGACATTCAAACTCCAAATATACAGCAGCAGGCGTCAGGGTCGCGATCGAACCTACGACCTCCTGCGTACCAGGCGAGGTAGTTAACATCTCCTAGCCACCGTGATGATGATGAGAGAGAGAGACATTCAAACTCCAAATATACAGCAGCAGGCGTCAGGGTCGCGATCGAACCCACGACCTCCTGCGTACCAGACGAGGTAGTTAACATCTCGCCACCGTGGCGCCCCCGATATAACAAAATATAGTTACAAATGTATAAATAATGAAGGACAAGGAGAGCCTCGTTTGCACATCGGCAATAATGACACTGTGACCACCAACAGCAAGGCAGGCATTGGTGGCCTAGTGCTCCTTTTCAGTGGGGGCTTTTTTTTGACAGATTAAATCCATGTAATCCCTTAACCCCTCGCCGTTTAGCCGTAGCGCCAAGATATGACATGTGCTCTTTCCAGTTATGCTGACATCAAACGCGCAGCAGCAGCAACAGCAGCGTCTTCTTCCGTTTAATTTGATATGAAAAAAGAAAATTGCAGAATTTTTTTCTTTCGGCTTTCCTTTGGTTCTATATATTTTTGTTTAATCGGTGGAGAAGGTTAATTGGTGGTGCACGATGGCCTCGCCACGCAGGCTTCTAATCAGCGACGGCGCGGTTTTTTGAAGCGGGCAAATCGTTCAAAATTAACTGGATTTAGTTTTGCTGTGAACCGGGAGAGGTGATCGACAAAGATCCCCCGTGCAGCCTCAACATACAGTTGGGGAAAAGCGCTGTTAGCGAGCACCTATGCTGGCCATCACGACACGCGCTGGGGTGGGTGGCCAGCACCACGCCCGGCCACATTTGTCACCCCAGCGATGTTGTTTTACACACTCCACCAGGTACACAATTAAGACCGAGGGGAGGCCCAGGACCGGTTCGGATATCTCTCGCCACTGATCTTAGCTGTGGCCGCACGCTCGCCGCACCTCCAGCACTGGTGAATGGTTATTTCAGGAACAAATGTGCAATCATTTATTTACTTGAGTTACACCGCATTTTGGAGTTCGCTCCCATTGCCCAAAAACAAGAATTGTAAAACGTGTTACCAGTTCTGGCTTTCGTAAACAAGCGAGTTTTGTTAGCTACAGACACCGCTTGGATATGTAATTGTAGGAGATTTAGCGGCGTGAGTAATTGCCGGAGAGTCGTGACTCGCTCTGCCACTGATGGAATTCATCGTGTAACCCTAGGGCTGGCCAAATCATTCTCTCCAGATGCAACTCTGGCAGAGACTGATTGTGATTTGAATGACACGAGTATTCTGCTCGTAATGCAGCGCACGTGTCTGCGCGCACTTGACCGTGCACTTGTATGCGCGCGTGCCCGTGAACATGTTTGTGTGCGTGCGCCGATGTGTGTTTGTACGTGCGAGGGAGTGTAACGGTCAGGGCAGTGTGCAGCCAACACGCCCACCCGAGTTCAATTCCCGCCCACTGTCAATGCGTGTGTCGAATATCCGAATCGGTTCTGGGCCTTCCCTGGATCGATTCGGTTCCCAATAAGTACCTGGTGCGGTGTGTAAACATCGCCACTAGGGAGGCAAAGGCGGTCGGGCGTGGTGTTGGCTACCCACCCTCTTGCATACCGTGGCGGCCTTCATAGGTGCTCGCTAACAGTACTTGTCCCAAAAGTCTGGGAAGGCTATACGGGGGATCTTTGTCATTGTCTTCATGTATGCTCTTGTGTGAGAGAGTATGCGTATGTGTGTGAGTGTGCGCACATGTGAGAGTGTTTACGTGCTTGTACATTTGTGTATTTGTACATGCGTGTGTGTGTGTTTGCACGTGTGTGTATGTGTGTGTGCAATTGTACTGTTATATGCATGTGTGTGCTTGTGTTTGTGCACGTGTGCAGGCGTGCCTCTGCATGTTTGGGAGCTCTGTGCATCGACACCCCAAGTCTCTGGTGCAATTCCCGGTAAAGGGCACAGGAGCCAATACATAGCTGCATCTCTCCCAGGGCCTGCTTCCGCCTCCAGGTTCGCTTCGACCCCAAACACGAGGCCCGGTGGGATGGTGGTGATCCTAACACCCACCGCAATAGCCACGCGAGTCTCGATCGGCACTCACGAATCGGGACCGGTCGGCTACTATGGGCAATCTGTGGCTGCGTTTCACAGTGTGCAAGATGCTGCTGCTGCTGTTGATTCTGCTGCTGCTGTTGATGCTGCTGCTGCTGTTGATGATGATGCTGCTGCTGTTGATGATGATGATGCTGCTGTTGATGATGATGATGCTGCTGCTGTTGATGCTGCTGCTGCTGTTGATGCTGCTGTTGATGATGATGATGCTGCTGCTGTTGATGCTGCTGCTGCTGCTGTTGATGATGATGCTGCTGCTGTTGATGATGATGACGCTTCTGCTGTTGATGCTACTGCTGCTGTTGATGCTGCTGTTGTTGATGATGCTGCTGCTGTTGATGATGATGATGCTGCTGTTGATGATGATGCTGTTGCTGTTGATTCTGCTGCTGCTGCTGTTGATGATGATGCTGCTGCTGCTGCTGTTGATGCTGCTGCTGTTGATGATGATGATGCTGCTGCTGTTGATGATGATGATGCTGCTGCTGCTGTTGATGATGATGATGATGCTGCTGCTGCTGCTGTTGATGCTGCTGCTGTTGATGATGCTGCTGCTGCTGTTGATGATGATGCTGCTGCTGTTGATGATGCTGCTGCTGCTGTTGATGCTACTGCTGCTATTGATGCTGCTGTTGTTGATGATGATGCTGCTGCTGTTGATGCTGCTGCTGCTGTTGATGATGCTGCTGCTGCTGTTGATGATGCTGCTGCTGCTGTTGATGATGATGCTGCCCTGACGTTAAGGTCAGCGGCACACTGGACTTCTAATACACAGGCGGCCGGTTCGATTCCATGTCCTGACGCAGATTATTTGTATTGATCCAACACCGGGGGGGGGGGGGGTGGGGGAGAGGGTGTACGACTTCCGCGACAGGTGAGTGGTGCATAGCGGCATAGGCGGCTCGGCAGACAACCGACGCAGACGTGTAGGTCCGTAGCGATGTGCTGTACGTCGTGCGTGGGGGAAAGAGGTGGGCGGGGGACAGTCTAATTGAAAGTTCATCCAAGTGAACTCAGAGTCTCTTGGAGCGGCATTCACGAGGGGGCGGCGTGGGTTTCTTAAATCCTCATCCCGCCTGCGTCCACCCGGGGGTGGGAGGGAGGGGGAGTTCAGCACGCTCATTCGATCAGGCAGGTCGCGTGCGCCGGGGTGGCGTGCGGGTAACTTCCACCTCTTTCCAGAGGCGAAGGTTGATCTTGCCAAAGGTCCGACGATGAAAGGGTTGGATGTGGAAATTAGGAAACTTGTGGCGTGTGTTTGCGCGTGTGTGTGTGTGGGGGGAGCGATAGTGTAGCGGTTAGCGCGCTGCGCTATGAACCTGGCGATCCAGGTTCGATTCCCTCTCACGGCCAACACCAGTGACGATTATCTGAACCGGTCCTGGGCCTCCCCTAGGTCGACTCAGTCTCAAATGATTACCTGGTGCGGTGTGTAAACATCGCCACTAGGGAGACAAAGGCGGTCGGGCGTGGTGTTGGCCACCCACCCCCTCGTGTACCGTTGCGGCCTTCATAGGTGCTCGCTAACAGCACTTGCCCCTACAGTCTGTTAAGGCTATACGGGGGATCTTTGTCTTTGTGTACCGCAAATCGCCTCTGTAGGGGCCTGCCTAGAATTCCCGTTAGCGGTGGCCCTTCCGATCAGCAGTGGCGCGAGCAACCTCGGCGATTGCAGGGCTGCGCCTTAACCTTTCCCTATTCTTCCATCCCGTTTGCGCGCGATACGCTTGCAAACATTCAAATCGAGCGACTCAATATGAAACGCAATTAAAAATTACAAATCGCTGGGCACGTCCCGAGAAATGCATCTGGTTCCCCTCTCTCTCGCTCTCTCTCTCTCGCCTGGAGAGCCATCGGCGTCGATACTTTTGGATGCGAACGCCCGGCAACGGAGAGCAACTTGGGCTCTCTTCTACCCTCCCCTCTCCCCCTAACGTTGAAGAAGCGGAGAGCGCTCCACGTGACATCATCACAGCTTTCGTTAAACGCTCATCTGTTTGGCATTATCCCTCCGGGAGACGATGAGATTTCCCGTTTTGGTGCGGGCGTGCGGATGGTTGGAGAAACTCGAGTAAAGTCTTGGGAGAAAGTGAAGCTCTCCGCTTTATTTCAACACACCGCGTGGTCCGTTAAGAAGCGAAGACGACGACGACGACTACCCAGCCGTGGCACCACTACACTCCCCGTCTACCCAGGCAAGCAGGCGGTGGCGGTTGCTCTAGGCCAGGGGTCGGGAACCTTTTGAGTGGGAGAGCCATAAAAGCCAAATATTTCTAAATATCTTTCATTGAGAGCCATATAGTATTTTTAACGTATAATAAATTAAATAAGTCTTACTTTTAATGCGACTTCTGGTCACGGGACCCGTGACCCGTGAAATGTATCTTCAAAATTAATTTCTGTTTACTTTAAAAAGACACAGTATTATTAAGCAATATCACAAGTATTTAAAATCAGTTCCAAACTGATTTTTTTTTTCAACTCAAAATTGTCTGGGAGCCATATGCCGTCACCGGAAGAGCCATATATGGCTCGCGAGCCATAGGTTCCCGACCGCTGATCTAGGCACAAGAGCGAACGTAGCAAACGCGCAGAACCCCAAACAACGCAAGGGGAGCACGGGATTCGTGAAAAAAATCGGGGTGGAATTCATATCGGTCTCAAGTTCAAATTCTCATCAACACAATAACATACGTTGACATAACCACCAAATTGATGTCTCTCTCATCGCCGTCTCGTCTGTATCTCTCTTCCCAGTGTCATTGTCTATACCGATATCATTTCGCTGCAGCTCTCTCCCTCTCTCTTATCTGTGTCTCTCATCTCGCTTCGTCTTCGTCACTCGTCTACATTTTTCTCATCTCACTATGGGCCAGCGCTAGCAAATGCAAAGCAGTTCTCTCATGGGAGAGAGGGGGGGGTGTAGTTAGTAGTATTGGGGGTTCGCGGCATTGGACTGTGTGTATTAGACGGAGGAAGTCCTATTGTTCTGTTTCACCTGGGCAGGTGTGGGGGAGGGGGAGGGGGCGGCGGTTGGGGAGGGGAGGGGACAGTGGGGAGGGGGGGGCAGACACCTGAATAATCCCTGCTGGATTTACGCTGTCGGTCAGTGGTGAGGTCTGCGGGACCTCTCCAACCCTTGCTAAGCAGAGCAAACAAGGAAGACGGGGGGGGGAACAACCGGGTACGAGGTGTGAACCTTTTTACTCCGCGCAAAGACAAAGATCCCCCGTGTAGCCTTAACAGACTGTAGGGGCAAGTGCTGTTAGCGAGCACTTATAAAGGCCGGCACGGCACACGAGGGGGTGGGTGGCCAACACCACGCCCGGCCGCTTTTGTCTCCTTAGTGACGATGTTTACACATCGCACCAGGTACTCATTTGAGGCTGAGTCGACTTAAGGGAGGCCTGGGACCGGTTCAGATAATCGTCACTGGTGTTGGCCGTGAGCGGGAATCGAACCCGGATTGCCAGGTTCATAGCGCACCGCACTAACCGCTACACTACCGCTCCCCACACACACACACACACCCACACACACACCCACACACACCCACAAACCCACACACCCACCCACACACCCACACACCCACACATACACCCACACACACCCACACATACACACACCCACCCACACACACATCCACACACACACCCACACACATGCCCACACACACACCCACACACACACACCCCCACACACCCACCAACACACACACACACCCACCCACACACCCACACACCCACACACACACACCCCTACACACCCACCAACACACACACACACCCACCCACACACACACCCACACACACACCCACACCCACCCACACACACACCCACCAAGCTACCCCACAGTGGGTCTTGTTTCCTCATCCAGACCCCTTGTTTATTGGGCCAGGGCGTGCTTATTCAAGGTGGGGGGGTAAGGTGGAGATGGCAACAGGGGGGGGGGGCAAAAGAGAGCCGTGCAAATGAACATTTCCAGTGCCAGAAAAATAAGAGGGTTATCCGGACAAATGAAATAACTCCTCTACTCCACACACCCGCGCGTCTTAGAAAAAATATTTAAGTATAGTTTGGTTTCTTTTTTTATTTTGGGGATAACGAGACTGATGGTGGTGGCGGTGGTTGTGGGGAGTATTTTTTTTGGCAGCGTCTAAAGTGCTGGCCACGGAGTGACGTGTTTCTTGTTGAAGATTTCTCGCGACCGCACAAATGGGGCATGATGTATTAAGTGCCGTCAGTGGCAAGATCTGCAGACCTCGAGCAACGCGTCAACGTATTTCACACTGGCCAAGTTGTTCTGTTGCGAGAGAGAGAGACACGAATGTGAAACCAAATATTTTTTGGACGCGCACGCGGTGGAGCGGTGGCGACGTGGTTAGTGCGCTGCGCCACGGACACTTGTCACCCGAGTTCGATACCCGGCCAAGGCTAACTTTCAGCGGACAGTGATATCGGAATCTATCCTGGGCCCGTGCCGTTTCACCAGCCTTCGCCGAGCAATACGCTCAAGGATGGTCAGGGATGGTCAAGGATGGTCAAACCACCCTCATCACTGACAATAGAGGATGCAAATTTCGATTTAAAGCTTTCGTGACTGCAGGGATTCATCTTCTTGGTTCTTTCGGTAAAGTCACGTAGAAGGGAAATAATAAAATAATAAAAATAAAACATAATAAAATGATTCTCACGAAGTTTCGGCCACAACGCAAGCAGCCATCCTCAGGTGAAGAACAGGTCTGTCGGGAAGACAGCGGATGCCTTCATCCGACAACAGTGGTGGAAGTTCCACATTCCTATGGCTGAGGTCAGTAGCTGGCAATGAATCACTTTCAACTTGAGTGACTTCTCAATTACATGCGTATCCTCTATTTAACCAGGAGTCAACCTATGCTAATACAACAAGCCAAGCGAACGAACAATATATTTTGAAGAGGCGACCTGAGCTTTTGGTGGCAGTGGGTTCAGGGAGAGGGGAGGTTCAGAGGAAGGAATGGTGGGAGCAGAAGATGGCGAGACAGCAATTTATTATTTAATACATTTGTGCAGAGCTTTGAGTGTCACGCCTTCATGTGTGTGAGTGTTGTGTTTTTTTATTTGACCAGGTAAGGCCCCACTGAGCTATGTAGCTCTTTTTCAGAAGTGACCTGGCCACAAATGATATCTCAACCAAATAGCTTATCGTGTGGAAATGTACAGCAGCCACATACTCGAAACGCGTGTTTCTAATTGTGAAGAGGAAACCGGAGGACGCAGAGAAAAATACACGGGGAGAGAGACACGCAAACTCCAAATAACCAGGCGTCAGATCGAACCCACGACCTCCTGCATACGAGGCAAGGAAGATAACATCTCAATCAAGTTCTCCTGTTCCCTCCCACAGGAAGCAAAACATCCAAATGTGACAGGGCCCTCGTGAAATAGACTCTTGAGGCCAAGTATTATTGTCTGGACGAAGGGCATTATTAATATTTCGTGCGTGATTAATATTGACAACCAGTTATTGAAGAGTCAAGTCCCTTTTACAAGCGGGACCTGCGGGGAATCGAAGATAAATTAATGAACAACAAAACCCAGAGGCGCCGCGCACTTTGATGCGTGGCGATAAATGGTTGGGTAGGTGTCTCGTGACGTGCGTTCAGACGCCGTTTAAACTCGCATTGCCCGACGCACGCGCACGCGCGCGCGTGTGCATTTGTGCGGACTCCCCTGTTTTAGGAGTCTAAGAACTCAGTGAGGCTTTCCTGGGTAATTATTATAATTGCGTCTTTGCTGAATGATAGGGGTGAAGCGGTGGTGCAGTGGTTAGTGCTCTGCGCGATGAACCCCGTGACCTGATCGTGGCTTACATCAGCGGTGAAAGCCCCCCTCTCACCCCCATATATTCCCGGCCCCCTCTATTTCACCAACCCAAAGTGATGAGCGTGGTGAAATATGGTCAAACAACCCCCCCCCCTCCTTGACTGGTACGGAATAGAGAGGTCTTCATCCGGCAGTCGATTGGCAAAGGGCACGAACTTGTGTTTGTAGTAATCTAACTACTCGACGATGCTCATCTTGTTCTGCTGGCCCTGGAGGAATGGATTATGGTGGTGGTGGTGGTGATCATAATGATTATCAAATTTTTTGACAATAACAACCATTGAGATGATGACAATTGACTGATCCGTCTCCCAAACAGCCGACTCTACGTACCAGCCCACATATATATATCCAGTGCTGCACAAACACCCATATATTACACTTACATAAACCACTCAGTTCTGAACACTGCTTATCCAAACATCGTTCAGACAGACACACACGCACGCACGAAGGGAAACAATAACGCATTGTGCCGAGATCATCCGGATGGCTCTAAGAGCCAAAGAAAAGCATGCCGACCTGCTGACGATAGCCAACACAGCCTCTGCACCCCCCCCCCCGCTCACCTCCTACAGCAGTCGTGAGGCTAGACAAGAGGTCGGCAACCAAAAAATAATAAGGGGCATTTTTTTGGAATTGGGACAAAAAAATTAAGTCACATTTTCAAGAGCCGCATTGCACGCGAACAACACGTGACGGTGGGTCCTTAATAAATTACGTCACGGAGCGGTCCTTAAATTGCCGCGTGCGGCTCTGGAGCCGCATCTTACCGACCCCTGCCCATGGTAAACTGGACTTCCATGGTCCCATGGTAAACTGGACTCCCATGGTAAACTGGACTTCAACGGTAAACTGGACTTCCATGGTAAACTGGACTTCCATGGTAAACTGGACTCCCATGGTAAACTGGACTTCAACGGTTAACTGGACTCCCATGGTAAACTGGACTTCAACGGTAAACTGGACTCCCATGGTAAACTGGACTTCAATGGTAGACTGGACTCCCACGGTAAGCTGGACTCCCATGGTAAACTGGACTTCAACGGTAAACTGGACTCCCATGGTAAACTGGACTTCAACGGTAAACTGGACTCCCATGGTAAACTGGACTTCCACGGTAAACTGGACTCCCATAGTCATGGGCCGGCAACCAAAATAACAAGAAGATAATTTTTTCTGCGAATTCGCTAAATAAAACGTTGTATTTCAAGAGCCGCAGTGCATTCCTTAAAGAGCCGCACGCGGTTTCGGAGCCACAGGTTTCCGACCCCAGGCCTAGGCCATTGGGAGCCCTAAGCAGACATCATTGTCGAGTGTGAAATGTGACTGCCACCATTCTTGCGCTGGATAAGCTACGTAAGTTAATTGAGACTGTGGGAAATATGTCATGTTGTCGAAAAATTGCGATTCAAAAAGCACGTATATTTTAATTGTGTCGTGAGAAATACAAGCTTGTTATACACTGCCCTCTGAGACGTTTTATTCCGCTACGGACACAATATAAATATAGTTTTTTTTTTTAAGGATCTAAGTTCGGGCTCGTATTTGGTGCCCCCCCTAATTTTTTTAATAAATACGAGGCCCCCTTTCGCTGCTTGGGGGCCTTAAGCGAATGTTTATTTAGCTTTATGCCTTGCGCCACCTCTGTGCAGTACAACCACTGCAAGCAACTTCACCCGTCGGTCCCTGCTGACACTATCTCGTGTGGAAACCTGCCAGGAGTTTGTCCTTTTTTGGGGGTAGCGAGAGGGGGTGGTGGGGGGGGGGAGAAATCTCTTCTGTACGGTTACATTTCCAAACCAAAACATTTCCTTCGAAAACATAAGACGTGCGGACAAAAGAAAGGCAAAAGGGCCAGTTGTAAATCTCGGCCCCGTCCGCCGGCACGCAGACACCTCCCCTGCTTGGCTCCCTCCCTCGCCTCCCTCCCTCGCCTCCCTCCCTCGCTCCCTCCCTCGCTCATCGTCTCTAATCCCTTAGGCCCTTTTAAAACATTTTATTAGAGGACCTTTTAGGCGTAGCTTTAAGGCTCGCGTCTGTGTTTTGGCTGCGCCCGCTTTTGTAATCACAGGGCGAAAAAGTAACCGTCGTGTTTTAAATGACGAGAGCGAGCCAGCCAGCGAGCGAGCGATTGCTCCAAATTCCAAAAAAACCCCGATGCGGCGCTTTATCTCGACGAGTTTTAGAGCCGAACCGCCACTTTAAGGGTGTCTTCCCGAGGCAAGGGGGCAGCACCGTGTCATAACCACGTGACGTTAAAGATACGGCGGCGAGGTGTTAACTGCCTCGCCTGGTATACCAGAGGTCGTGGGTTCGATCCCGACCCTGACGCCTTTATATTTGGAGTGGACAGTGTCTCTTTCTCCCCGTGGTCGCGTGAATTTTTCTCCTGGTCCCTCCGGTTTTTCCCCTCCACATGTATAATCGACATGCCTTCAGAGTATTTGGCTGCTATAAATGTCCACGTGATGATAAGCTATCATTAAAATTTCGATTTAAAGCTTCTTTCGTGACTGCAGGGATTCATCTTCTTGGTTCTTTCGGTAAAGTCACGTAGAATGAAAATAATAAAATAATAAAACAAAACATTATAAAATAATAATGTAATATAATAAGATATTTTATTATGTTTTACTTTTTATTATTTTATTATTTCCCTTCTACGTGAGTTTACCGAAAGAACCAAGAAGAAGCTATCATTCGTGACAGCCGGCTCGCTTCTGATTAAAGAGCTAGCTATATAGCAGCTCAGTGGGCCTTACCTGGTGAAATAAAAAAAAATAGTATTTTTTCTTTCACAGTTTGAGACTATTGTGCATTCAATTAACAAATTCGAGCCCCGCAGAAAACAAACGTTTCCCGCGAAGGGCCAGCGCGCGAGCGAGCGAGCGGGCGGGCGCCACTTTCTCAGCGAGCGAGGGTCTCGAAACGGAATCTTTATAGATCCCTTCACGTGCGTCTTGCGTCTTGCCCTCCCCGCATACTTTCTCCTAACGTTTAACCTCGCTTTGTGTTTGCTTTACTGTCTCATTTTTAGAGGAGGAGGAGGAGGGGGGAAGTGGCCGGAGCGGGACTGTGCCAAAAAGTCGCTCTGGGGTGCCTCTCTGCGCGTTAGCAGATTGCGGCTAATTTTGACCAAATTTTTTTTTTCATCAAAAACATCCCCGTGTCCTGTGAGCTTTGGCAGCCTGCCTCCCACACGCCCGCCGTCGCAGATGGCAAAAGAATTCGTACGGCCGACAGGACGAGTGTGTGTACTTGTGTGTGTGTGTGTTCGTCTTCGCAGGGAGCGGTGGCGTAGGTGGTTGGCGCGCTGTGCGCTACGCACCCGGCGACCCATGAGGTCGACTTAGCCTCAAATGAGTACCTGGTGCGGTGTGTAAACATCGCTACTGGTTTGAAGGTGCGGCCCTGCGAATGCTCGCTTGCGTCACTGCTTGCAGAAGGGCCTTCAGTAGGGCGAGCGCTCGAGCGCATTCGATCTACTCTAAAACTAAACTATGAAACTAAAACGTTTTATATTTTACCAGGTAAGGCTCGCTGAGCTACAGAGCTCTTTTTTTTTTATCAGAAACGACCTGGCCACAAATGATAGCTCAACGAAGTTGCTAATCACGTGGGCCATTGATTGCAGCCAAACACTCTGAGCGCGCGTCGATTCTGAATGTGGTTGCAAAATTTCACGCGACCACGGCGCGAGAGAACACATCAAACTCCAAATATACAGCAGCAGCAGCAGGCGTCAGGGGGTCGGGTTTGAACCCACGACCTCCTGTATACCAGGCGAGGGAGATAAGATCTCGCGACCTCTTCTGGATCGCGAGTTCGATGGTGCCAACTGTTTTCCCGCCGGCAGCTGCCATCCACTTTCGTGAGAACGAGAAGACACGGGGAGTGCCCTTCATCTGCAAAGTTTTTTTTTCATGTAATAATAATAAACCCACTAAAGCCAGCCTAGTTTAAATTTTACGATGAGTGAGAGAGATAGCCTTAAAACAACATTGGGGATCCTATCAAATCTCAAATCTACTAAAGCGGCTGGAAACCTTTTTCTCTTTTCTCAAGGCTTTATACATATGTGTTGGTTACAAAGGGAGTTTGAGTAAAAGGTTTGCCGACATTATCCGGCTGGTGAGGCCTGCTGACATTTGTTTAACCCTGAGAGAGCCTTGGTGGGCTCCACGCTGCCACCACCGCCGCCACCACCGTTTCGTTTCTTCTCAAAGTTCTTTTGGAGGCTCGCGGCGCTCCGCGTCAAAAAATGCGTGCGTCCGATCCGTTGGAGGACGGGCCACTTTAAGTCGGGGAACGTCGTGAAACGCCGCGGTTTTCGCGAACCGGCTGTGAGAAAACGCGGTCGCTGCGTGCCTGCCGTCGTGCCGGCTCGTGTGCAGTCGACGAGAAATCGTGAATATCTAAGTAAATAGACGAGGGCGTGTTTCACCGACGTGGTAACGAAAGGAAAGAGTTTGCGCCATCGATCTACGGGAAATTTTGAGTCGATGGTGTACTCTGCTCGTCGCAATCAGCATCACCGGATCCGTCCACTGCTGGATCAAGGCTTCCCTAAGCCGTGACCAACTCTCACAGTCCTGCAATGCAGCATTCCATCTCCACGGTGGATTTTCTTTTGGCTGCCACTCCGTCTTTAGTCTTGACCACCGACCCTCCTACCCTTCTGGTCACATGTCCTTCCCGAGCCCACTTGTACTTTCCTTAACAGCAAATTTGAATTCTCTTAACTCGTTAATGTTTCATACTCTTAGGTTTTTTCGGTAAAGTCACGTAGGTAAAAATTTTAAATTAATAAAAGTAAAATAAAACAAATTAAAAAATTCACGACGTTTCGGAAGCAACACAAGCCTCCGTCTTCAGGTGGAACCGTCACAGCCACGACAGCTGTATCAAGTTAATGTTTATATATCGGGTCGTTTCGTGCAAAATTGCATCTCACAACGCACGCATTCCATAAACCACAAGTTCTTCTCGCAGCCTCTCTTTGCAATTCCAAGAATGCACAGCTATGCTGATGAGTCTCATTACGTTTTAACTTGTCCAGAATTGTTGGGATTTTTTTTTCCTGCTTAAACAAATGCTCCATAAAAAAAACACATTCCCCAGGTTTCCAATTAACTTTTCGGTTCAAATAGGTGCCTCTTTATCTCTTAAAAGTTGCTCGGAATATCAACAGGATAAAAATGTTTATGGCCTTTCAATAAAAAAAAACCCCCGTAAACAATTTTGTGAGCAGATGAAAAATGTTAATTTCCCGTACACTTTTTGCGAGAAGAAATGTCTTTAGGATGTGGTCAAAGTCGAGATAGGCCACACGTGAGAGATTCCATCCAATCGCAGGCAGTTATAATCGGGACGCTACGATGAAAACGGCGCGTCTGATTTGAAAACCCATCTCTATAAAGTGGCCTTCCCTATTTAGTTCGGTCGGTTGCCCCTGGTTCTGTTTTTGTTTCCTGCTTTTTACGCATTGTGCACTGGGATGCTAGGATGGAGTGCGCATTATAAATTATAATTATTACTTATCATTGTCAGTCACAGCCCACGACGCCAATCGTAGCTCTTAAAATATTCCATTTTACTCATGCAAACATTTATTCGAATAAGCTGATGTATTTCTCCTACTAATTAACAAAAACCTGGTACAGTTATTCTTGCAAAAGGTGAAATCTTCATTTAATTTCACTAATGTATCTGTACATATCACTTTGATGTAGTTATTCTAGTTTTGTGCTGATGCACAACGGATCTCCCTTGCAAACTAGCTGAGTAACCGGCGAAACGGAACTTTCCGTGTAACAAATGAACGTTGTCGATTGAATTCACACCTTCACGCCTGTATTTCTCCAATCCGATTTTTGTTTAAATATCTTCTGCCACTGTGAATGCGCTGCCGCAGTGGTGTAATGGTCAGCGCACTGGACTTGCAATCTAGAGGTCACCAGTTCAAATCCATCTCCTATCGCGGCAGTTCAAACAATGGGGCGAGTTTCTAAAATTCAGCCTCCTCGATCCACTCACCCGTGTAAATGTTGTTCACCGCAGCGTATCGATCGGCATCAGCTCACGTATGGTGGGGTAAAATCTGGGTTCGCCCACCTCTTCCGACACATGTGGTCAGCGTGGAAGAGTAGACCACAAATGCCCTCCGGCGCTCCCTGCAAGTCAAGAGCCCTTCCCACCTCATATTTCCGTGAACATCTTTGGCAAAATGTGCGTCTCCTTGTCTGACTCGCCTGTTTATTTTGGGACTTTCTTCATTCAATCTCAGTGGAGCTGCCTTTCTTTTGTAAACCAATTTTTTTTCGTTAGTATAGTATTTCCAAAAAAATATCTATACATGATTTAGGACTCCCTTTGTCAGAACTGAAATGACTACATCAATTATTGTTCCATTGGCCCATGAGCCAGTGTTCACAGTTTCCAGTAAGAATTTTTAGGCACGCCACATCGTATCTCGCTGCCTTACACTGCCCGAAACCTGTTTGTAGAATTATCCGAATATCGGGTACAACACTCTGGGATTAGGGATTATCATAGATGGGCCATAACTCGCATACCTTGTCCTGGAGTGGTCCTGCCTCGTAATTCACTCCGACAAGCCAGTCAACTACCAGCGTTCCGGGAAAATATCGAGTTAGAAATTTAATCCCTGCCATGGGGACCGGGCTTCTGGATCAGTGTTTTATCCTCCTGACTGACCACGTGACAAGGGGGGGGGAGGGAGCGGGGGAAACATCTCCCAGGTGGAGGGGAACTTTACACGGCCTCTGTTTACCACACAACACCCGAGCCATCCACTGGTGGGATGGGTCAATTTAACGGATGAGACCACTTAAGCCACAATTGTACAAATCTCAGCCACTTTTACCACGACACAAAGGGTGGGGGGGGGGGGTGAGGAAGGTCGCCTCTCTCCCTCTCTCCGCGCACGACAGCGACGTCGTGATCCGTTCCCCCGCTATTGACGAACGCCAGGAGATTTATTTTTGCCCGTAATGAGTGGGATTAAAATCACCGTCTTCCCCCTCTCCGTGTCGGTTGCCAGTGTGTGCTTCCTCGTCGTCGGTTGTTGTTGTTGTTGTTTGCGAGGTTTGGCTGGTGCCTGGCCCAGCAGGGAGAAGAGAGCGGGGGAGAGAGAGAGAGAGAGGGGGTGGGAGGGCTTCGTGTGTCACAGGCGGCGCTGGTTGATAGAGTTATCTGATGAAGCCCCAGGTTTCTGCTGATGTGATTGTGCTTGCTCTGTTTGTTGTCCCTTCTTTATTATTCTCCTTCTTCGTCTTTGTTCATCCTGGGGTGGTTTTTTTTCTCTCTACTCCCTGCCCGCTGCCCCCCTTCTTTTTCTAAAATAAAAAAGTGTCCTGCTATCTCTCTCCCAGCATCCTCCCCTCTTTAACTGGTTAAGGGGAGAGACGTGCACTCTTCGTTGGAGGGTGCTTCCAATAAGATCTACGATTGACCTTCAAAGGGGCGCCCAGATAAAGGCGCCCCCATAGTAAGACGCTTTCATAATTTACAAAAGGATCCCACGAGTTTGTAAGGGCAGTTTTGTTGTGGGGGTCTTTTTTTTTTGCCAAACTACCTGGGGGGTCGTGCTAAGGTAGGCGCGCGACGATCCAATTTATTCTAACGCGTTGCGTGATGCTGAGCGCCAGGAGGCAACGGTAGGCGTGACGGCGGGCAGAGTCGTGAAGTAAATAAGCGAGACGAGACGTCCCCTCCACATGATCCGTCGTGTCTCTCCGCGTAAAGAAAGTGGAGTATTTGATATCGCAACAAACCATCAGTTTCGCGTCCTCTCTGGGAGCGAGTCATTCCAGCGGCATTATTTTTCAAGGCAAGCAAACGCCGGACCGGTTCAGACGCGCGCTGTCTCGTCAGCGGCACAGTCTTGCTCGAATCATTGCTGGGGAAACTGCCCCCCGCTCTCACAGCCACGGGTGTCCTAGTTTGAAGCAAATTTACGCAATGCACAACTCGAAATAAGTTCGTGATGAATTTCGATTTAAAGCTTTCGTGACTGCAGGGATTCATCTTCTTGGTTCTTTCGGTAAAGTCACGTAGAAGGGAAGTAATAAAATAATAAAAATAAAACATAATAAAATAAACTAATTCTCACGACGTTTCGGCTACAACGCAAGCAGCCGTCTTCAGGTGAAGAATGAGACAATGCCAAGCTAGGAACTCAGCTTATATATAAGCTCCTGGCTTGGCATTGTCTCATTCTTCACCTGAAGACGGCTGCTTGCGTTGTAGCCGAAACGTCGTGAGAATTAGTTTATTTTATTATGTTTTTTTTTTATTATTTTATTACTTCCCTTCTACGTGACTTTACCGAAAGAACCAAGAAGAAGTTCGTGATAGGTAAAGAGATCGGTAGTGATATTCAAGTCTGCTTTGAAAAGCCCCTCTCTTTAAAGTGGCTTTGCCTCTTTCGTTCGGTCGGTTGCCCCTGGTCCCGCATTGCGCATTGAGATGCTAGGATGGATTGCGCATTGTACATTCGAATTATCGTGTTCACACATACGCTTCTCCAGTCGACGCGGTATTATAGAACGTAGCACTTTTTGCCAGTACCATCTGCCAATGCCACGGCCTTTTATTTAACTAGCCTGCCGATGAAACAGAACGTCCAAACCGGGTCCGGGTTGATGGACTTAAAAAAAAAAACAATTTGAATTTTTACGTGGCGACGATCAAGGCGTGGAGGCTTATTTAATTGTATCATAAGCACGCCTTACGATGCGTGAATCTGATGGCTTTTGTTTTGTTGCTGTTTTGTCTCTTGTTTTTACTGTGTCAATGTGTACCGCTGTTAAGCCTCCAATGTCACGTCGTCTGCACGTCTGAAGGTGATGTACGATACATTTTATTTTATTGGAGAAGGAACAGTCCTTGCGGTTGTACATTATAAAAGTGTGTTAAATAAATATCGGAGTCCGTAGGGCCACTTAATAAAAGTGCTGAACAATATAATGGGCTATTTGTGGCTGAAAAGTTGGAACACTGCGGCATTATTAAAAAGCAGGGTGTGTTTTATTCATTATTATTATGATTACGACTTAAAAATAACACATGACCAGGGTTTCGCGTCTGGCAATATAGTTAAATAAAAACAAACCTAACATTTTTTAAGAAATACAGCACTGTACATGTTTTGTGGGCCGCGCTTGTAAATCTCGTAGCCCTAAAACCAAACCTCCGTTTTGCCCGTTGCGTAATATTTTTTTGGGGTTTCGCTGTAAACTTCACATCCATCGTAGCCTTGGTTTCCAATCGATACGGCGCGCTGGTCCAGCGGCTTAGCGCACCGCGCTGCGAACCCGGCGACCTGAGAGTTCGGTTTCTATGCCACGGGGAGTGAGGTATGTGAACCCGGTCCTGGTCCACTATGCCCCCCTCCACCTGAAGCTACTCAACTAAAAGCTTTTCATTTTATTTTTTGCCAGATAAGGCCCACTGAGTGATATGTAGCTTTTTTTCAGAAGCGACCTGGTCATCACGAACGATAGCTCAACGAAGTGGCTTGCTATCGCGTGGAAATGTATCGCAGCCGAATACTCTAAACGCATCGCGTTTAGAAATGTGGAGGGGAAAACCGGAGGACCCAGTGAAAAATCCGCGTGGCCACAGGGAGAACACGCAAACTCAAAATATACAGGAGGCATCAGGGTCGGGATAGAACCCGCGACCTCCTGTATACCAGGCGAGGTAGTTAACATCTCCTAGCCACCGTGGTGATGATAGAGAGAGACACGCAAACTCCAAATATACAGCAGCAGGCGTCAGGGTCGGGATAAAACCCACGACCTCCTGTATATCAGGCGAGGTAGTTAACATCTCCTAGCCACCGTGGTGATGATAGAGAGATACACGCAAACTCCAAATATACAGCAGCAGGCGTCACGGCCGTAATCAAACCCACGACCTCCTGTATACCAGGCGAGGTAGTTAACATCTCCAAGCCACGGTGGTGTCCACCTACAAAAGATCCCCCGTATAGCCTGAACAGACTGTAGGGGCAAGTGCTGTTAGCGAGCACCTATGAAGGCCGGAACGGTACACGAGGGGGTGGGTGGCCAGCACCACGCCCGACCGCCTTTCACGCACGGCCCGACCAGCGTGGTCAAGTATGGTCAAGCGATCTCCCCCGGGGTCGTGCATTACAAAACCTACCGCGAGTCTCGATGGGTTCTCGCCCTTGTGAAAAAAAAGTCAATCGTCGTCACCTGATGCTGATTCGTTAAGCAACCGAGGAGGCGGTAATGCCCCACTCTACGTCTCCTCCTTTCTACGTCGTTTCGCAAATACGTCGTCACTTGAATTATTAACACCGATTTGCGTCGCTTCGACCCCGGCACTCACGTGCCCTGACGGCATCGTCCGCCCTTTCTCGTTATCCGTCGCTGCTCAGCCTTCGCCACCGCCGCTGTAAATCGTTTTGATTGACGAAGCAGGCAAACAACGCTGACCACACTTCTCCACCCAGCGCTGCTCCGCCAGCGGCCGCCGCACTTTGTAAGAACGAACGCGCCACGCGCCCGCGCGCGTACAATGATGTACGTACATACGTACGCATGTTGAACTTCTTTCACACCGTACGTAGCCAACCGCGATAATCGCAGGTGCGGGGGAAAGAAATCAACCTAAAACACAAAAAGCCGTCCTAAAGAAATTAGTTTTTTTCAATCGAGATGATTTTAAAATGCACAGCTCCAGTGGCTACTGGCTATCTAATATCGGAAGGAAGAGCGTTCCAGACGGCCGCAGAAGTGCATCTGAAAGCGCGCGATGCAGTGGCCGTCTTTGTACGATGGTTGGCCAAAATCCGCTATTGCTGCTGCGAGAATGAGCGGAGTTCGCGTGACAGTGATGCAAAGCTGTGGATCGGCCCCGGTCACAATGGTCACGAGCGGGAACGTCATTCTCAGCTTCGATGGGCAGCCAAAGGCCGCCGCTGCTGCAGGGATGGCCCGAGTTCGCGTGATGATGATTTATCCTCCCTGGCGGTATCAGCGAGGCATTGTGGTTCCTTTGTGGCAAGCGCTTTGTGTGTAACGAGCGCGATCTTACTTCTGTTCACATCTGCCTCGGTGCTGGTCTTAGCCCGCTGGGGGGAGGATGGGGGCGGGGGGCAGCTTTAACTTACAACGTCTTAGTGAGACAACGGAAGAGATGTAGATAAGAGATGTAGATGAGGTGAGATGAGAGAAATGTAAACATTGGCAGCGATTTAGTGAAGATCAAAGATGGGCAATGCGGACCGGATCGGGTTGTGAGCACAATTGACTTTTTTTACGCGGTAGGTTTTTTTTTGTGTATTGTGATTTTTTACTTGAGCTGGTATTCGACGCGGGCCTCGTGAGCTGCTCGTTGTTGAGCTATCATTTTGCGGCCAGGTCGCATCTGAAAAATATCTGAATATCTCGGTGGGCTTTAGCTGGTAAGATAAAAAAAAAATGTAACTGCTTGTTTTATTTGTACATATTTTTCAGTGACCTGTTTACCTTTCCTATACTTTGCACTCCAATCGTGTTTTTGGATTCTTTGTTGTCCCAACATTGCGAGCCCCGTGTCTCTACTGGACGTCTGTGGGGGTGTGGGGGGAGAAGAACTTTATAGCTCATCGGATTCCTCCTGCAGTCTAAGTAAAGATTCTGACTATTTTGATTTGAAGCTTTCGTGACTGCAGGAATCCATACTCGTCGGTTATTTTGGTAAAGTCACGTAGATTAAAAAAAACATTCTATATTTTATTTTTTACCTACGTGAAAATAAAAGAAAATACAAATTTTTATTTTTTATTTTATTTTTTATTTACATTTTTATTTTTCTACCTACGTGACTTTACCGAAAGAACCAACGAGTATTCCGACTCTCTGTTCGCGCGTGCCTCGTGCCGCCACTGCGCCCGCCTGCCCCCTCGCCGCTCGCCACACGCCTGGCCCGGAGCGAGTGCGACTCCAGCGTCCGTGACGCTCCCCATGTGGACGTCGTCGTTGCCGGTCGTGATGAGCCTCTGGGCTTTTTTTTCTGGTGGCTGAGAACTCTGGGCAGCTTGCGGAGGTAGGGAGGGAGGCAGGCAGGCAGGCAGGCTGGGTGGGAGGGAGGGACGGAGGGGGCGGTAAAGCGATACAAAGCGATACAATCAAGTTTCGTCTAAAGTAGATCGCCCCTTAATCGCTCGCATCCTTGCGCCTCGGCCCTTTGCAGATGCCACGCACGGAGCCGCGCGCGCCGCACAGAGTCACAGACGGCCGAAGCGTGCGGAGCGTGCGCGCGCGCGCACACGGACACGCACACACGCGCACACTAACACGCACACACGTACACACGCACGCACACACACTAACACACACACACAAACGCGCACACTAACACGCGCACAGTAACACGCCCGACTTTGTGACCATACCCACCCGCCACTCGTAAATACCTCGCTCCGTTCCAGCCTCGTACGCCGTCGGCCTTCAAGTGCTGTTTGTCATCGCCGTGCTGTTTGTCGTCATCGTCGTCGTCGTCATCGTCGTCAGCTGTTCCGAAGCGTTCTCGCCGCCGTCGTCGCGTCTTTTCTTCGGCTCGACGCCCGACGTTCCGCTCGACCGCCAGCGCAAGGAGCGGAACTCATTTCTTTCGAACTGCTTTCTTGTGTTTTAGTTTGTTTGTTTTGCGCCCCCCCCCCCCTCTCGGCTCCGTACGATACGAAATCATTTCAGCGAACGTACAAAACCGCCGAGACATCGACGACCAACCCACGTGGGAGTCGTCGTCGGCTATGATCAATCCACCGCTGGATGGAGACCTTCCCAAAACATTGCCACCTCCCACGACCCCGCAACGCACCCATCCACGTGCATGCGGGGGGGGGGTCAGGGGTTGGGGGGGTGGTGGCTATATTGCTTGCAGAAGTAATATATTAAAAATTGCATCTCTTGTTTTGTGTCACTAGCACAATCCCGAACAATCGGCGCACTTATTTTTGCCTCCAGATAAGGCGCTTGGAGATTGGGATTTAACAATCGACCCTAATGTTATCTTGATGGGACTTTTTATTACCTCATTATGAGCATTTTTTGTTAACCCCCCCCCCCTGTGCACACGCGGTTTGTAAACACAACTCTGCACGTTCGCACCCAGAGACCCCCCGGTTCCAACGAGGTCGGCACGTAGCCCTTGGCGCTGCGAGTTAAATGGGAGGAGGGGGGGTGGTACCGTGGTAGTTTCAGCAGGACTAATCACTTTGCTACTCACACAAAGACAAAGATCCCCCGTATAGGCCCTCAACAGACTGTTCCGGGCAAGTGCTGTTAGCGAGTAGCAACCGGCGCTGTGGGCACACGAGGTGTGTGTGGTGTGGCGATGTTTACTCCACAACGCACCAGGTACTCGTTTTGAGGCTGAGTCCACCTAGGGGAGGCCCAGGATCGGTTCAGATAATCGTCACCTGTGTTAGCCGTGTGAGCGGGAATCGAACTCGGGTCGCCGGGTTCGTAGCGCAGCGCGCTAACCACTACGCCACTGCTCCCCTAACCAACTCCCCCCACCCTCACCCCCCTTTACACGTGCTTCCACATTGCTGCACAACCACCTACGGGCAGTTAAACCTGCCTGCAGTGTTTCAGCGATAACTCATAAAGTGTAATGATGTTGATGCTCATGATAAGAAGGAGATATGTTGAGATTGTGGGTTTGATCGAGATTTGAAATTTTCGTGACTGCAGCGATCCATACTCTTTGGTTCTTTCGGTAAAGTCACGTCGGTATAAAATATAAAATAAAGCATCGTGGCTTTGTTAATAGTTTTTTTATCCTTCTATCTGGCAACAAAACTGACACTTTTTTTACAAGGAGTCATGTTTGCATAGACCACAATACCTGCAGTCATAATGCAAACAAAAAACATAACTCTGATAATGTGCACTGTCCTTGAAGTTGATTGGTCCACACCCGAGACAGCTTTCCTTAGAGCCTAGTCTCACATGGTGTTGGACCAGATGACGCCAAAAGGCGCACAACTCAAAGACAATGCACCATCATATTTTTTTTTTACTGGCAAATGAGGTTCCAATTGTATCGTGGCTTTGGTTCACGGTGCGCGTGACCTCGTCGGAGACTTCCAAATCCGCGTGAAGATCGCGTCTGCCGTTGCCTCTAATCCCCGTGTCTCCTGGTCCCTTCTGCCTCGCTGATGAGATTACTGGAGCGAAGCGCCCGCGCCTCCGTGGCCACGAGCGGAGATTGAGGGAGAAGGGCGCGAGGGAGGGGAGAGAGGCGAGAGGGAGCCGCGTTCGGGGTGCGTCTCCACGCTGCTACCTGGCCTCCGCTTCATCGAATCCGGCGTAGAAGCGGAGCTGAGGTTGATTGATGACCCTAACGCTCACCGTCGATTCATTCCACTCTTTCTCTCTCTCAAGCTCGCTGTTATCCAGTCACTTCCTCGTCACTCCTTGTTCGCTACCACAGCCATTGTTCGCGGGAACTTCACGCCTCGACGCTTCTTGCCGCCCTTGCCACGAACGCTCGCTCGCTCGCTCGGCCACGCTGGGCACTTGCCTCTCCTTCGCGGGGCTCTGCTCGGCAGCCACCACGCCGCGGGGTCGCGACGTTTCTATTCTTCTCGCTCCTCCTTCCTCCTTTCTTCACCGTGTCTCGACTTTGGCACTTCTCCTCCCATTGCGCCTTACCACCACCTCGCCCCCCCGCTCAAGTTCCCCGAGGCTCGCTCAGTCCCAGTGAACGCGTTCCTTCTAGATTTGAAGCTTTCGTGACTGCAAGGATTCATAATCTTAGGTTTTTTCGGTAAAGTCACGTAGGTAAAAAATCAAAATTAATAAAAGTAAAATAAAAGTAAAATAAAAATCACGACGTTTCGGAGGCAACACAAGCTTCCGTCTTCAGGTGGAACCGTCACAGCACGCTTGCTGTAATCAAGTAAATGAGAGATTCCAAGGGATACTACCCCGTATATATACTGGTCAGCGTTCACAGTCGCTCGCTTTGGAACTCCCCCCTCCCGTTGTCTCTTTTCCAAATTTCTATTTAAAAAATAAAATGTCAGCCCTTCGTCAATCCACTGCTGGATGAATATCCCCCCCCCCCAGACAATACACTGTGCCAATTATGGGGGTTTGTTTGACCATACTTCACCACAATTGTTCAGTGCGGGTTGGTCAATGTGTAGGGAGGGCAAGGGCAGGGCTCGACTTGTTCAGCAGATGTCACTGATGTTAGTTAGTTGGGGCGAGGGGGGTGGGGGGAGGGGGAGGGAGGTGGGGGAGGGGGTGAGGGGGGTGGGGGTGGATGCTCCCGTGCCACCCCTTCCTCTCCCGCTCGGCTCATAAACGCGATGCTGCTGGGGCAGTGTCGTGCGGTTTTTCGGAGGAAATAGTTTCATATGATCCACCACCACCAGCACTCCCCCACCCACAATGCATCCCCGGGTGAGAGTCAATGTTGCCTTTGTTTGGCCCAGCTGATGTGGGTACCTGCAGTGTGTGAGGGCATGACGCACCGCAGCCGCTATGCCAATTACACTTCACGTCGCCGCTGTCGCCGCTTAACTTCGCAACACTTTACGCTCGTTCCGAGATCTCTTATCTCCCAGCCGGGAAAAAAAAAATTTGTCCCAGGGCCAAAAGTTTCGGCTGAGCCACCGGGCACCGTTTGTGACGACGGTGTTTTGAAATCGGTACTTCAAGCGGCCAGGAAAATTTAATTTCTCACCGAATTTTTTTTTCTTTCCCGGAGCAATTGGCGCGTGACTTCGTAAGCCTCAGCCGTAGAGCGACTGTGTCTACTGCATCGCGGTGTGCCGCCGGGTCGCGGAGACATTTATTTTGCTCCTGTAGGCCCGTACGGGCCCCGGCTGAAATCGAGACCCGTTAACGGTCAAGAATTTGGTGGCCCGGTGCCTGACTCGTGGTCGAGTGAACCTGGCCAGCCCTGGCGAAACGAATGGGCTACATAGTACAGCACAGTACGGGGAAACATTTATATAGCCCTTGACCAATCAGCTGCTGGTTGAAGGCCCTCTCCACGCCACGTGTTCAGATGACTGCTCATATAAATTGACAACCGCCATGCTGCAGCGATGACGCGTGCGTGCAGCAGTGGATGCCAACACTTTCCCCAACAGCACGGGTTTGAACAGCGTGCGTGTTTGGAATACAACATAGCAAGGTGGTGCAGGTGTATTGGCGAAGACCAGGTTCTTACGAAGAGGAGGCCGCCGTTCAGGATGCCAGGTTACCGGGATAAGCGCTGACACGTCACCCACCAGCGGGACACACAAAGGGGAAGACCTGAAGCCGATGCAATTCGTGCGGTGGTGCCGATGAGAGCGTCGATTTGGGGGTTTCTCTGCTGACTTTGCAACACTTGCTTGGGAACTAGCAGGAGGAAGGAAGCGAACGGTAAAGTGCGTGTGACATCAGTGGCAATTGTGACTGACCGATTTACCGTCGCCCCCCTCCGCTCACCCCCCCCCCCCGACTCCTCCCCCCCTCCCTCCACCGGTCTTCAGTAAAATTGCGTCTGTCGAACGACGTCTCGTGGCTTTATTGCCATGACTGCATCCTAAACGACAGGCTTGAGCTAAACGCCGTTTTTTTTTAGTGGCGCAGCGCCGTTAGCACGGACCCCGTGCAAGGAAATTAATGTGGAGGTGGGGGGTGGGGAGCGGTTCCTGATCCCTGTCCAATTTCCACCGGCCCTCTGTAGCCCAGCACTCCCTCCCTGGTCTCCGCCGCGGTTCCCGATCACAGCCGCACCACCGGAGCCATCGCTCGATCTCGAACGCCGATTGCCAGGAACGGCGACGATCTCCGAAACGATGAACTGAAGTCGCGGACGTTGCCCTGCCCAGAGACGTAGCTAGGGGGGCGGGCAGGGGGGGTACACATGTCCCCGGGCGCCAAGGTAAAGGGGCGCCAAAATGAGGCTTACAACGTTACATTATAACTTATTGCGGCGGGTGCGGCAGCCTGAAACTACTGCACAAATCTACACCTCAACCTAAAAGTTTATATATCCCGCCACACACAGCCTACACGTCATGTAATTACATTTTGGTATGTGATTAAACGGGGCGGGGGGGCGCCAATTTTATAGTTCGTCCCCGGGCGCAAAATATCCTAGCTAAGACTTTGGGCCTGCCCATCGGCAAGAAGCGTTCCATTGTCACCCGCGACCGCTCATTCTCACGTGCTCACGCTCTCCGTCTTCCCCCATTGCCTTGTTTGGCTCGCGATTAATTTTTGGGTGATTTAAGTTTCATTTATTAGGTATAGCCCTGTGAGCCATGCGGCTCTTGACTCGGGTGCAACCGCAACACACAAAAATATGAACAAGAAACATCTTTTACTCTTTGGTTCTTTCGGTAAAGTCACGTAGGTGAAACAAAAATAACTACATTAAATCACGACGTTTTGGAGGCGGTTGTCCCACCTGATGACGGAAGCTTGTGTTGCCTCCGAAACGTCGTGATTTGATTTAGTTATTTATATTTTCACCTACGTGACTTTACCGAAAGAACCAAAGAGTATGGATCCTTGCAGTCACGAAAACTTCAAATCTAGAAGGAACATCTTAAAGTGACTACGCGCAACAGATCGTACGTTAGAGAGAATGTGCGATAAAAAAAATTGTAACTAATCTTTTGTATTCATTCCATGGCATTTTAATCGGTGCTATAATACAATGAGACTTTGGTAATTTCGCTTGTTTTTTTAATCAGTCAATGGCGTTCAGCCTATTGATTTACCTTAGTTCAGCTGATTTAAACATCCGCAAAGATATACAAGTTGCCCATATATCCTATAAATCTCACATACTTGTATATTGCTCCCTTGATATTTTCCAGAATGCTGCTAGGCTGACTTGGAGTAGGATGCATTGGCATAAGGCACTGCAGCTATAATTCAAGGAGAGTACACCTATAACCATATTCTTTGTCTATAACCAAATTACTGAAAACCATATTACTTGTTAAGTAATGCGTTGCCAGTATGTGCGATCAGTAATATATATTTCCTTTTAAGGCCACGATGTTATTGACAAATGTGTCGGTTTTTTTGATCCCATAACAAACAATAATATGATTATACGGTCGCACCATGCTATCGGACCCGATATTCCTACAATCCTATGAACAGCTTTGTTACAAATTAAGGCGGCGATATGGATTGGGCGTGCCTGTCGACATGCGTGTGTGTGTGTGCATAATCCAATGCGATCCTTCCCCCAAATCCCTCTCGTTAATGGTTAATCCGCACGTTAAACAATCGCACGCGCAAGCACAAACCCTCGACAACAGGTAGCTGGAGATTAAAACAAAACTAAAACGGGCAGCCTTGCTTGCCCAGGCTTGTCCGATACACATGTACAGCTCCTCCTCCTGTTGCCCATCCTCGTAATCTCCTCTGTGACATCCTCCTGCGATGCCAGGGGTTGAGCGGGTGGAGTTTGTCGGGGTGAGAAGGCTTTCATATGTAAAGGTGACTATGGTCCAAAGCAGGGGGGGATCGGTTAACCTGCGGCTCCGGAACAGCCGCTTTGCGGCCCTTGAAGGACTGCTGCCTCGTGCCGTGTCATTCATTAAGGACCCGCTCGCCCCGTCTCGCATTGACGTTGTATTGCGGCGCTTTTGAAATAATGATGGGGTTTAAAAAAAAAAAAAACTTTTTTCCCGATTTCGAAAAAATGGCTCCCCTTCTTATTTGGGTTGCCGAAACTCTCTCTCTCTCTCTTTAGTGCTGCCTAACGGCGTGTGCGACTTCACGATGATATTGGTCCCGGTCTAGCACGGCGTGTAGAGTTTGTGCTGTTGTTAATTGTAGCCATGTTTTGATGTTACTGAGCCATGTCGTTTTTGGCCGTCCTGGTCGTTTTTTCCCTTCGATTTTTCCTTCCAGGATTTGCTTTAATAGCTGGTATTTGTGGTCGTTTCGGGCAATGTGGCCTAGGTAGTAACACTTCCTGCTAATGATGGTCTTCAGCAGTTGCCTGTCAGTGCCCATATCTTGCACAACTTGTGTATTGGTGGTTTTGGCTGTCCATGGGATTTCAGCATTCTTCGATACAGCCACATCTCGAAGGCTTCGAGCCTTTGCCGAAACTATATATCTAAAAATATAGAATTTATTTATTACCAGGTAAGGCCCACTGAGCTGAACAACATTTTTTTTCAGAATCGACCTGGTCACAAATGATAACTCAACGGAGTGACTCATCATCGTGTGGACATTTATAGCAGCCACGCGCTCTAAACCAGCCTGGCACGTGAGTGTACACACGCCTTTGTCGCTGTGCAGCCATATCCGAAGCGGTCCTGGGCATCCCCTAGGTAAACTCAGCCCGAAATTAGTACCTGCCGCGGTATATATATATATAAACATCGCCATTGGGGTGACAAAGGCGGTCGGGCGTGGTGTTGACCACCCACCCGCTCGTGTGCCATACCAGCCATCATAGGCGCTACTTTTAAAACCTTTAAAGCGGCGATGTCATTTGAGGTTTCGGGGGGCATTGTGACGTCGCAGAGCCGCGATAGGTTGCGGCGGCACGGGGAGGCAACCATCCTGCAGAGGTTTGACAAAGAAGCCGGCTCTCAGGGTCGTGGAGCCACAGCCTCGACTCAAACCAACCGCACTCCCTCCCTCCCCTCTCCCATCACGAGCCTCAAACCTCCCCGCTCGAATCCCCCCGCGATTAAAACCTCGCCACGAATTTTATGAGCTGCCCCTTGCAGGTCCTTTGTTATTTTACTCTTTTTATTTTAAATGTGACTCCCCCTCCCTCCTCCTCCTCTCTCTCTCTCTCCCCAGCCGCCCGTGTCGCCGGTACCGCCCCACCTCCCTCCCCCATCCTCCCCGATGGGCCCCGGCTAAGGGTACCACCCCGGGCGGAGATCCCTGGGATCGTCGAAGGGGGGTGGGGGCCACGGCGCGGTCGTTTCCTCCTCCTCCTAGGACGGCGATGACCGGGCACAGACCTGGGTGGGAGATAAAGCACGGGGTGATTTGCCCCCCACCCACCCCCAACCTTATTTCCTACCGACAACAAGCACCCCCCCGCCCCCCCCCCCCCCCGGGGGATGGGGGCTGCTTCCAGAAAATTAATAAATAAATGAGTCACAATCAAACAATGCCACCTCCGCTCGTGTACAGGACAAGCTGGTGGCCTCGTGCATTTTGTTCTCTCGGAGGGTACAATTCGATGGGTCTTGTTTCTCTTCGCACGGCTCATGTTGATGTCGAGCAAAGGACTGTCCCAACCTGGAACAGACCAAGAGCCATACAGTTACCCAAGTGTTCTGCAAATATCCAAGTTTATTCATGTAAACGTATACATCGACAGTTTTAGGCACGACACGGGAGACATTCGTGATTCTTTGCTACTGCGAGGGCACACGTTCTGCGTTATTCCCTTTCGACAGAGCCACGTGTGGTGGATTAAAGAGACGCGCATGCGGTCGGGGAGACGCCAGTTGGCCACCGCTGCTGTCGAGAAAAAAACTGTGATCTTACATCGAGGAGGTGGCTGAGCCAGGTGTAGTGTGTCAGGTGTAGCGGAGTGGTGAATCATCACGGCGATGGCGGTGGTGATGCCCCCCCCCCCCATACATTTGCATACACAGTCCTATGTTTACATTATTGATGGTATAATGCACGCCGTATTGGTCATGCGGGTCGTTTGACCCTACTTCACCACTGCCGGTCTGTGAGCATTCAAGGGGACAGGACCGGCTCAGGTATCGCTCTCCGCTGATGTTATAGCCCGGAATCGAACCCTCATGAGTGCACGTGAGACCAACCGCACCACCACCCTGACCTACTCTTAGGTTAGGTAAACAATTTAAATTAATAAAAGTAAAATAAAACTAATTTAAAAATTCACGACGTTTCGGAAGCAACACAAGCCTCCGTCTTCAGGTGGAACCGTCACAGCCACGACAGCTGTATCAAGTAAATGAGAGATCACAAGAAATACTACCCCGTATATATAATGGTTGAGGGGGGAAGGGCCAGGAACGGCACACTTTTTTTATTAATATGGTAAGGTGAAGCTTAAGACCAAGAGTAGACTGCACACCCTGACCTAGTTGTGATCTTGCTCTATTATTTGATTCCGGGCATCGCTTATTGACGATTGCCACCGTAAAATATTTTAAAGTCAGATTCAGATGCCTGCCTTTTGCAGTCCTCCTGTCTTGTAATTAATTCACCAGCAATTCCTTCCGTCATCAGCCATGATAAATCGACTGCGTGGATATGAACGCCTCCCAAAGCCATCACCATCTCTCGTGATCCTGCGATTAATGTAATTCACAAAGGTCAAGGGGTCGCAAAGCTGCGACTCCAGACCAGCATGCGGCTTTCGCACCTGATGACGGACGCTTGTGTTGCGCCCGAAACGTCGTGATTTATTTTATCTTATAGCTACGTGACTTTACCGAAAGAACCAAAGAGTACGGCATGCGGCTCTTTCAGGATACACCATCTCGTATTCACCACACAGCGCATTGACGCTCTTGAAATTTTTAGGGTCTTTTTTCTTTTACCGACCCCTGACCTAAGACGTACACATCATTCGATTTCATTGCTCCATCTCCATCGGTAAACGTCCTCGGTCACCATTCTTCATTATCGGCCATCATCCCTTGTGGTGACTTGACCTGCCCAAGCCCCCAGAATGCATTGGAGGAAACTAAAAAGTAAAAAAAAAGCTGCTCGTGTGTTGAGGCTGCTGAATCAGCTTCACTTTCAGACATTACGTAACGTGCTATTGTCGTGAGGTTTATTGACTGTTGATGTTTTTTTGTTCCCACGGGATGTGAATAAGGGTGGGCGCGCGCCTGTGTACGTGCGTTCACGTGCACACGTGGGGAGCGGTGGCGGAGTGGTTAGCGCGCTGCGCTACGGAACCTAACGACCTGAGTTCGATTCCCGCAAACGGCCAACACCAGTGAGGAATGTGTGAACCGGTGCTGTGCCTCCCGTAGGTCGACTGAGCCTCAAATGAGTACCTGGTGCAATGTGTAAACATCGCCACTGGTGAGACAAAGGCGGCCGGGTGTGGTGCCTGCCACCCACCCGCTCGTGTGCCTTTGCCAGCCTGAATCGGTACTCGCTGACAGAAATTACTCCAACAGGCTAACAGCATATGGGGAGATCTTTGTCGGCCTGTGTATAAGTTGCGCTTTACAAATGAGACAGGCTTGAAAACTATTAACTTAAATCCCCGTGTCATTTCTGATCTTTTTTTATTTTAACAATTGCCCCCCGTGTTGTTGTTTGTTTCTTAACACCGAGCCACGCTGGCAATGTTTTCACGTTGCCAAAAATGCCTCTCCCCTCTGCGGTTATCTCAGAGCGACTTCCCTCACCGAGACAACTGCCGGCATCGGCCTCGGAGCGATGCCGACAAACACCGTCTGCTCTGCTACAACGCGGTAGTAGCTGCGTTCCTAAACAACACTGCTTTATAGGAAATATCGCGTTATAATGATACAGGATGTCGGGTAAAGCACAGTCCGTAATAACACGTGAGATGCGTACGCGTGGCTAGCATCTAGAAGCATCCAGCAGCATCCCGCCCAGTGCAATGCTACGGCGAAAAAAATGCCCCCTAATACATTCATCATCGCGTCGTATCCAATTCGCGTTATGAAAAACAACTCAGACTGCATTCCGTTTTCACAGCTTCTCGGGAATTGACGGGAGTTAAAAGCCATACTCTTAGTGTTTTAGGTAAAGCCACGTAGGTAAAAATTTAAATTTAAATTAAAAAAAATAAAATAATAAATGTTAGTAATTTTTATTTAAATGTTTTACCTACGTGGCTTTACCGAAAAAACTAAGAGTATGAATCCTTGCAGTCACGAAAGCATCAAATCTAGGGAAAGGCCACTTGGCGTGACATTGTACCACTCCCCCTTCCTCTTTGTTGCAACTCCTCGATGTCGCGTTTGCACTGAGAGATGATGACCTCATAGCTGTTGACCTAAGTGACCCCTGAATGGGTTGTGCAAACAAAGACAAAGATCCACAGTTTGGCGATGAGGAATGCAGGGGCAAGTGCTGTTCCGCGAACACCTATTCAAAGGCAGGCTTGGCCAGCCCCGTGCCCGGCCGTCTTTGTCTCCCCAGGATTGATGTTTGCACCAAGGCTGAGCCAACCTAGTGAAGGCCCAGAACCAGCTCAGATTTCATTCGCCACCGATGTCATCCGTGGGCCGGGAATCCAAACTCGGGTCGCCGGGCTCCGTAACGCGGCGGCGCTGCTAACCTCTATTTGAGGTTGAGTCGACCTACGGTTGTCCCAGGACACGCGTCGACACACGTGCAGATACACACGAGCGCGCGCACACGCACGTACGTCCGCGTGCGCACGCGCGCACGTGTCCCCTCTTGGTGCTTGCTCCTTTTGTCACGCGCCGCTCCCCTTTGAACATTTTCACATTCAAAGCGGGGCTTCTAGCGAGAGCCCCGCGGCGGCTGTCACCTGTTTTGAAGGATGCCCCCCCCCCCCCCTCCTGTCCGCTCTGCCCGCCCATCCATCCATCCGCTCGCTCGTTCGCTCGTGCGGGCGAACCCTTCCCCTGAGTTGTATTTGTCCGTCCACCGGTCCGTCTGTCCGTCCGTCTGTCAATTCGTCCGTGCGTCCGTCCGTCTCTACGTTTGTCCACCGGTACGTTCCGTCCGTCCGTTCTTCCATCGGCGTTTCGCGGGCACCTGTGTGACAAAGGGCTTCACGGCTCATCGGATTCCCCCGGTACAAATAAATATTCTCATTCTTAGTTTCTCGCTGAACAATTTCCAGGCCACCGTTGGACGGGTAGGTGACGACGGCTCGTAGTCGCGGCCGTAGCGAGAGGCACGGCGAACGTAGTGTGCTGTGCCCGCGAAAATATTCGTTCAGGTCACGGGTGGACTGGAATAGGCGCAGTCACTCGTCGCCGCAGCCAAAGCGAGAGGTGCGATGGACACGTGGTGGTGGTGGTGTGCGCGAGGTGCGGAAAAATTCCTCTCCTCCACTGCCCCCTGCCCGGCCCGGCCCGGCCGTCGACCTTCGTGCGGACCCGGACGAAATGAGTCCCCGGGTTTGTGACGGCCACGTGTCTCGCCTTGCAAAGCCGGAGCCGGGTTCGGCGTTAACGACCCCGTTGCTTATAAATATCAACGGCGCCCCCCCCCCTTCCCCACCGCTCGAGTCTGTGGGAGATGAATGGGAGATGCCGAGATGCATAAAGGGGCGCTCAGATGACCTTCTGTGGCCGGCCACTTGTAAAGGGTAACACATTTTGACAGAATGCTATTCATGCCTCCTGGCACTTTTAATTCACATCGGCGGACGGGCATTTTTCACAGGGCCCCGTTCGAGCCGATGGCACAGATGTCGTTTCGAGCAGTTGTCGTGCGCGCAAAAAGGCAAAGTTCTCCCCGTGCAGCCTTAGCGGACTGTTTGGGAGTGGGGGGGGGGGGGGGGGCGAGTGCTTTTAGCGAGTAGCACCTATGTAGGCTGGCACGATGCACGAGGGGGTGGTTGGCAAGCCCATCGCCCGGCCGCCTTTGTCTCCCCAGTACTGATGTTTGCACCAAGGCTAAGCCGACCTGCTCAGTTTTCACTCGCCACCGCCGATGTCATAGCGCGGTGAGATGCTAACCACCACACTACCTCTACTTTAGGCTGAGTCGACGTACGGTTATCCCAGGACACACATCGACACACGTGCAATTACGAAGACAAAGAACCCCCGTGTAGCCTTAACAGACTGTTAGGGGCAAGTGCTGTTAACGAGCACCTATGAAGGCCGGCACGACACACGAGGGGGTGGGTAGCCAACACCACGTCCGGCCGCCTTTGTCTCCCCCGCGGTGACGTTTACACATCGCACTAGATACTCATTTGAGGCTGAGTCGACCTCGGGGAGGCCCAGGACCGGTTCAAATAAACACCACTGTTATTGAACGTGAGCGGTAATCGAACTCGGGCCACTGGGTTCATAGCGCAGCGCGCTGAAAACTGTTGTCACCAAAACAACGCTGCCGAGAAAGACCTGGAGAAGGGAGGGCAGGAGAGGGAAGGCCAGGAAAGGGAAGGGCAGGAGAAGGAAGGGCAGGAGAATCCACCTACACTCTCCTTCCTGTCCCATGGCTCAATAATCCGAGTGTGGAGTTCGTTGTTGTGAGGTGCAAAGAGGGACCACATGGCATGGAGGGAGCTTGAGCCATGGACCTGCCCTAAGCTAGAACATTTGAGAGTAATAGAAATATATATATATAATGTGTATATCCCAGAAATCCTGTGGAATTAATTTCAACAAATTATCATCGGGATCGAACCCACGACCTCATGTATACCAGGCGAGGTGGTTAACATCTCCTAGCCACCGTGGCGTGGCGAGGAACGTTGCAAATGGGGCTTTGTGTGGGCAACTGTGTGGGTCGATGCCTGAGATGAGGCTCGCCTCTGTGGGCAGGAGATGCGTGATAAGCACCTCTATCGATTACAACAGAAATGCAGCACTGATTGAGCAGCGTGGTCAATTATAATCACGTTTCTTGGATTTAATTATTTTAGCGGTAGGAATTAAGCTACTGCAAAAAGGTCACTTGGAAGACACAATAGGACAGTTGCGAGGGGAGGGGGGGGTGGAAGAAGAGAGGCAATGACATAATGCCAGTTTGTTCGCTGGAACTGAGAGCTCCATGGGATTTCTATCGCGGCTGCGGATTGTCAATTTATAATCAGTTTCCTTGAATTCATCGCTGATGGAAGTTCGGGCGACCGCAAAGGTCATTGGGGGTCAGTTGGAAGGCCGATCCGCCGGGCACCCTTGCACGCGAGATGTCCCACTTCAAGGGGTGATTTCCAGGTGAGTTTTTTTCTCATAGATAAATCAAACAAAGGACGGCAAAACGTTATTTAAGCAATTAGGCGTTATTCCTCCCGTTGCTGGGAACTTCATTGGATTTCTAACCCCGGCTGCTGATAAGTAACAATGAGTGTGTGTGCCAAGGCACATCCAGTTTATTCCCATTTCCTGTGACCACTAAAGCCTCTAGGGCAGTGATAAGGGCAGGTTGTGTTTGTGTGCAAGCGTGCGTGAGTGCGTGAGTGTGTGTGTACGTGTGTGTGTACGCGTGTGTGCGTGCGCGCCTGTGTGTATGTCAAAGCATTTGACATCTCGGTACATACATGTCTGCATGCGGGCATGTGTGTGTTAAGATATATATCTGTGTACGTTTACTTACGAATGCAATAAAGACCCCGAATACATTCAAATGTTTCCGTAACTTAATTTTGCCACGAACGGTTATATCAGTAGTTTGCCCTCCAAGCCAACTTTTGTTCCGGTAAATTAATTTGACTTCGTGTGTATTGAAGTCCGTGCAAGTTTTCTCGATTTCTTCCGTAATGCGGTTGACTTGGCCGCGATTTCCGCTGGCTGTAGTTTATTTAGAATGTAATTTATGTTGTCATCGTTGGTGACTCGGGTCACCCCTCGCATGCGAGGCTATCTTGGCCTCAAGTTCCTACTCTAAACACTTTCTTGGCCCTGCGAAATGAGGCTAATTGTTATGATGTACATAGCTCATTTATATCGTGCATATGGCTGGTGTACATACAAATGAAGACGACAAAGAAAGGTTCCTGCTGTGGACGGCGGCACTGACGTAGAAACATTGAGACTATCATGGTCTCTTGAGTTCTCACCCGATTGAAACTAAATTTTACTTGGATACTTGCACGCATTTGCTGTGGTCTGTGCATTCGTGTGTCTGTGTGTGTGTGGAAGGATGGTGTGGAACTGGGTGTGGGGAGCGGTGGTACAACGGTTATCGCGCTGCGCTACGACCCGAGTTCCATTCCAGCTCACGGCCACCAACACCAGTGACGAGTATCTGAACCGGTCCTTGGGCCATCCCCGAGGTCGACTCAGCCTCAAAACGAGTAGCTGGCCACGAAGGAAACAAAGGCGGCCGGGCGTGGTGCTGGCCCACCCAGCCCCTCGAGTGGCCGTACCAGCGTTCATAGGTGCTCGCTAACAGCACTTGCCCCAACAGTCTGTTAAGGCTATACGGGAGATCTTTGTCTTTTGTCCTTGCATGGGTTTGCGATCACAAGTGCCTGGCCTGCCGCGTGCGCGCGCGTGCACGCGGCATACCGGGGGAGCGAGTGATTGAGCGTGCGTGCGTGCGCGTGTCCTCTCTCCCATAGGTAAGAGGTGTGTGTGTGTGGCATATTTGAAATACCTCTGACATGTGCAATCCACAAACAAGGAGGTTTTACTTTGGGAAAGAGGCGGAAGGGGGGGGGGCGCGAGGGGGGGGGGGGAGCAGGGTGTGGGTGGCAGGGGCTGCTCACCGTCCCGTTGGAGCGATGCGTTAGAGCGTGGTCGTTGTGACGGCGGTTTGGGAATATCGCGTTACACCGCGCGCACAGGTGTGCAGGTCGAGTGTCTGTCGATCCGTTTGTCCATCCACCTGTCCGTCCGTTATTCCCTCCGTCCGTCCGTCTGTCCACGCGTCTGCGCACCAGACAGACAGACACACATCCGTCCATTGGTCTATCCATTTTTCCGTATGTCCATCTCCTTGAACAAAGCATATTTGTGTTCATCTGCTTTTTGTATAGTCATTTGTCTGTCTGCATATGTGTCTGTCCACTCATATGTCCATCTGTCCGTCTGCAAGTTTGTCAAATCACCTGGACATTTGTCTGTATGTCGTCCTATCAGTACATGGGTGTATTTGTACATCCTAATAGCTATTAGTTTATTTGTCTGCACATGTGTCTGGACGTGCATTCATCTGTCAATGTTATACTTGCATCTGTCTCTCTGTCATTCCATCTACCCGTCCGTACAGCCACCACCACCGCCACCACCACAGGTGATGGCACACCTGGTAGTTTAAATACTGACATAAAAAAACACCCCCCACACATGCCTACGCCTAAGTGTGGGAATCCTTACTGGTGAGGCATGTGCAATTTAAAAGCGAAGAATTTATGGGGCACAATTCCGCGTTGCACGTGTGTGGGTGCGTGTGTGCGGGTGTGTGCATGTGTGTGTGTGCGGGTATGTGCGTGTGTGCGTGCGTGTGTGTGTGCGTGCATGGGTGCGTGTGGGTGCGTGTGTGGGGGCGTGCGTGTGTGCATGTGTGTGTGCGTGTGTGGGTGCGTGTGTGTGCGTGTGTGGGTGGGTGCGTCAGTGGGTACGTGTGTGTGTGTGCGTGCGTGCGTGTGTGCGCGTGTGTGGGTGCGTCTGTGGGTGCGTGTGTGTACGTGTGTGTGTGTGGGTGCGTCTGTGGGTGCGTGCGTGAGTTGGTGCGTGTGTGGGTGCGTGCGTGTGTGGTGGCGTGCGTGTGTGCGTGTGTGTGGGTGCGTGTGTGCGTGCGTGCGTGTGTGCGTGTGGATGTGGGTGCGTGGAGGTGTGTGGGTGCGTGTGGCGTGTGTGTGTGCGTATGTGTGTGCGTGTGTGTGCGTGTGGGTGCGTGTGTGTGTGCGTGCGTGTGTGTGTGTGAGTGAGTGCAGCATGGTCCCGGTTAGCGCGCGCTGCTCCACAAACCCGGCGAACCAGAGTTCGATTCCCGCTCACGCCCAATAGCAGTGGCGATTATTTGAACCGGTCCTGGGCCTCCTCGAGGTCGACTCAGCCTCAAATGAGTACCTGGTGCGGTGTGTAACAAACATCGCCACTGGAAGAGACAAAGGCGGTCGGGCGTTGTGCTGGCCACCCACCCTGCTCGTGTTCCACAGCGCCGGCCTTCGTAGGCGCTACTCGCTAACAGCACTTGCCCCATCAGTCTGTGAAGGCTACACGGGGGATCTTTGTCTTTGTGGGGCGTGCGTGGGTGCAGCATGGTCCCGGCTTAGTACACAGCCTCTGCAAATAACAAGGGGACCCCCACGAAGCCTCAATTTGCTCAGCATGCCACTCGTGTTGCATATTAACTCCAGCCAGCCTCCACTGGACACAGGCTCGTTATTATGTTTTTTTTTTAAAGATCAAAAACACTGATGGGGTAGCTTTTTGAAAATGTTTGCGGGGGTCTCCGGTTAATTTCCTTTTTTTGTTTCCAGTTCCCTTTTTAATTTGTTGTTAGCTTGACACGTCAGCTCTCTCTCGACAAAATATTATCCGTGACGTCGTTTTTTTGCTAGTGGTTAGATCGCGTAAGTATGAATGTGTCGTTTTACCAGCCACCACCGCGACACAGCCAAATCAGTAAGGTTTGTCGCGTAAACAAAACGTGCCAATTCAGTTGCTACTTCAGCCCACCGGTTGCGTGCTGGAGAGTAAAATCCACGACATTTACTATTTGAGCACTGCGACGATTTCGCCCGATGATGCCGGATGCAACTTGCTTCCAATCTCTTTGGTTCTTTCGGTAAAGTCACGTAGGTATAAAATAAAATAAATCACGACGTTTCGGGCGCATGCCTGGTCTGCGCAGACCACGCTTTCCCACCTGATGACGGACGCTTGTGTTGCGCCCGAAACGTCGTGATTTATTTTATTTCTACCTACGTGACTTTACCGAAAGAACCAAACGGCATGGATTCCTGCAGTCACGAAAGCTTCAAATCAAGACTGCTTCCAATCGTTTGAGCAAGAAATCTCCGCGAATTTGACTCCCATCTCGACGATGGGACCACGTTCGACTCAACGTGAAAGAAAATCAGCAACATTCTAGACAACCTCCCTCTTGCATTGTCACGGAGAAGCGTTGCCGGGGCAAGGCGCACGCCCGACAGCGGCGCATGATGAGCTCGTGCGTAAAAGCGAAGTAGGTGGCAAGTGGGGGGCGAGTGGGGGGCGATCGCACAAGCAACTCACCCGGTGCCGCCCTTGCTGGGAGACTGATAAACCGTTTCGCCCTCGGTCCAACCGGTCGGGCGAAAGCTTCTATCAAAGTCGGTCTCGCTGGGTGGCGCGGCCCCGCACCGCAATGCACCATTGCCAAACTATCGTCCCATCTCATATTTTGGCAGTCTGCGCGCACAGAATGTAAAACAAGGTCACGGACCACGCGAGAGTGTGTGTGTGTGCGCGCGTGTGTCCGCACTCGCGCGCGTATGGGGAGCGGTAGCGTAACGGGTGAGCGCGCTGTACAATGAACCTCGGGGATGAGTTCAGTTCCCGCTCACGGCCAACTCCGGTGGCGATTATCTGAACCGGTTCTGGGCCTCCTCCCCAAGGTCAACTCAGCCTCAAATGAAAGTATCTGATACGGTGTGTAAACATCGCCACCGGGGTGGTGCTGCTCACCCACCCCCTTGTTGTGCTGTGCTGGCCTTCAAAGGTGCTGCTCGCTAACAGCACTTGCCCCAACAGTCTGTTGAGGCTGTACGGGGGAGATCTTTGTGGTTGTACTCGCACGCACGCCGCACGCGCGCGAGCGACCCGGAGCGTTGGGCCGCTTTCCGCCAACGAATCTCGGCTACGTGAGCTGAGCGGATAAATCTGCCGAATTAACGGGCGGCCTCGACAATTCGCTTTCAAATCGCGCGGGATGTTACGGCACTCGCGTGTGTGCGGCGCGCACGCGCGGCTTTGCGAAACGGCAGCTACAAGCGATAAGGTGATAAACGTGAACCTAGAGAGAGACAAAGTGCAACACGTGCAATGTACCGTGAAAAAAAATGTAAACAACTTTTTTTTCTCTCTCTCCCTCTCTCTCAACAGACACAAAAACTAGATTTGTGCAGAACGCGCTTAGCGTTGTTCCCGATGGGGGAACGCAGCCAATCGCAAGTGAACGCGACCGAACGTGACTCATGCAGTCCTATCAATTGCAGAGCAATAGGCAGCTTCGTATCATCATCCGCAGCCGTGATCTGTCCACAGCCGTCGCTCAGCCTCCGCTGTGGACGTTCTGTCAGGCGCGTTTCTCTTTGTTGCCTCTTATTATTGGGGCGCCACGGTGGCTAGGAGATGTTAACAACCTCGCCTGAATTGCAGGAGGTTCGTGGGTTCAATCCCAACCATGACGCCTGCTGCTGCTGCTGTATATTTGGAGTCTGACACGATCTCTCTCTCCCCGCGGTCGCGTGGATTTTTCTCCGGACCCTCCAGTTTTTCCCTCCACATTTTAGAATCAACATTGCACGTTTAGAAGTATTTGGCTGCTTACATTTCCACCGGATAAGCCACTTTGTTGAGCTATCATCTGTGGCCAGGTCGCTTCTGAAAAAGAGCTATATATCTCAGTGAGCTTTACCTGGTAAATTAATTTTTTTTATTATTCCGTCGTTAGTGTCCAGCGCAGGTCACCATCGTCCGGTATAGCGGACGCGTCCTGCCCAAGCCTGCTGCTTGTGTTTACTTTGTTGTCCTTCCCCGCAACTACGATTAGCACGGTTGGCTACGTACGGTGCGAAAGAAGTTCAGCACACATGCATACAAGCCCACTTACTTTTCTTCACGATCAACACGGTGTCTCTGAACGGCGTCTCTTCTCTTATCCACGTCTTTGTTTTTCTGTCTGTCTCGGTTTACCTCCAGGCATACGTACGCCTGCATTTTCATGAGGACGCAATTTAGAAGACTTGCATAGCTGGCCTCAGATGTGAAGATATATCCTCGGATGGGCACAACTGGGAAACTCAAAACACAGTGTGCATACCTAGGGCAATGTTCGTCATGCTGTTTTCGAGTCGGTGCTTTTCTTTTCTTTTTTTTACCTTCAAAAAGATGACAAATTGTGGTTTATTCCGACGACAGAAGCTTCAAATACACGGCAAGCGCACGATCAGCCAGGCTCAGTCGCGTGGATTGAACGTCGTGGCGGCAGAGTAGCACTCCCACACTGCCGTGGGGTAACGGTGAGCGGCGCACTGGACTTGCAATCCAGAAGTCACCGCGAACGATTGTATCTCCCAGGGGCAGACGCTGGTATAGTGGAGCAAGTTTTCTGATATCGCCCCCCCCCCTTCCACCACTCCGCCTTTGTCCACCCAGCAGTTATATAATTGGTACGCCAGAGTTAGTTGACCGGTGGGTCACGTACCACGGAATAAAGTGTGGGTGATCAAGTGGGTGAGGCGGGAGGGGGGGGAAATAACTTCACAGATTCTGTCTTCAAGCTAAACAATAAACCATTAACCGCCGGAACCATTCCCGAGTAAGGATACCCCCCTTGATTTGCAAAGCGTGTCTCTTGCCTCTGACTGAGGCCCTGTATTTTTAGACAACACAGTGGCCGAAGCGCTGATCTCAGAACTCAAAGTACTCTTTGGTTACAAAGGGACGCCAATGATTAACTCATTTTTTGTTCTCCTTTTTGAGCCGCCCTGGCAGAAATGCACGGCTCCTTTTCTCCCCCCCACCTCCACTACTGCCATCAATATACGACATGGACGAAGGCGGGTTGAGCGTAAAAATGTGGCCAGCGAGCAGTAGCTGTGTGACCAGACGGTTGTAATGTTTTAGGAGAGGTCGCTCACCTCGCTTCATCTCACCTCGGACAGCGGATATCCTCTCGGGCAAGTCCCAAAGGAAGGAAAAGGGAACGCGCACCCAACCCCCCCGCCGCCCCCTCCCCCGCCACACCAACAGGGCATCCTCCACGGAGATGAAGCGATGAAATCGGATCGGATTGGTGTGCAGGAGCTCGATGGAATTAAATTGCTACATCTTCTTTGTGTGGCTGATGTGGATGTTAGGGCATTTTGGTGCGAAACACAGGCAGATTTTTTTTTTAGAATGTAAATAATCGAAACGCAAATTAAGCGCGAGAACTTGAGTCCAACTACTTTGTTTCATAAAAACCCTCCGTATTTATTAACATTACACAAGGCTGCGGTGATGGTTAAGAACCGCTGCTGTAGAGTAACAGCTGTAGTGATCTTACATTCAGGTGGTTGATGAGCCAGATGACTGTGTCAGGAGTAGCGAAGTGGTGAATCGTCGCTGTGACGATGGTGACGACGCCTCCTCATTCGTTTTTTGTGAATCGGGCATCGAGTCGCTGTACATTCCATCATGGCATCAAGAGACCATGAGAAATGGTGAGGGCTTTGGGTGGAGTCCTTTATCCAACAGTGGATATATAATGCTTGGTGATGATGATGATGGTGTGACATACTCTTTGTTTGGCGTCACGAGTTCAAATCCCGGTCAGGGGTCAAACTCAACCCATCATCTCTCGCGCGGTCAATAAAATCAGTACCGCTTTATTGGCAGTAAACAGCGGTTAACCCGTGTGGAGACTGGGCCCTGCCATGGCAATGAGGAGTTTCTACCCCTGGAGATGGTACTGTTTGATAAAAGTGTCTTAATCGGTAAAGGTGCCGCCCTGCAATCACTTGCCAACGTCACTGCTGGTGGAAGGGCCTCCTCTGGAAGGTGCTTTGGCCTACTCTTTCACGCTGGCCGGACATCTTGGACGATGTCGGAGTACCCACCACACTTTAGCTCACCACACGCCACCTGCCAATCGACTCATCTTGCCGATGTCTTCGAGTGTGGCAGCAGGAGATCAAATCGGTTGAACCGGTGACCGCTGGATTGCGAGTCCAGTTTCGCTTACCATTGCACAACCACTGCAACTTCCATCCCGCAGACTCTTTGATGCCGTATTTATAATAATTTGGCAGCTTTTGTCGAGGTTGGTTAGAGCTGATAACGCGAGCCCTTGAGATTTCACAACGCGTGCCAGCTGTGTCACGGCTTTTATGACTAAATTTAACTCGTAAAACGTATGTATTCGAAAGAGTATTCTGTTTTACCTTCGTTTTACGGGCTTAAAACAAACAAACAAATCCATTTAACGACTCATCCTGAGATAGATGAAAATACGTTTCCGTTTCTGTTTGGTGTACTGAGTTAGGCAAGGATGCTTGCCGTTTTAAACAAACATTTACGGGGGTGGTTTTTTTGTGTTCACTAAATATTTAGTCTGGTAAGGGCATGGAGTAAAATACACCTCATCTTGTTTGTGTCCCAGGTCTCCAATGAAATTCGTATTTTCGTGATACTGAACGGCCAGTGATGCACAAGAAACTCTGCATTCGTCAATAATTCTTGGGCTGGAGGACAAATGCCTGGTCTCTCTGCGACGAGGAAAAGGCCCTTTGCCTGAAACGTTGCCTATCGTATATATTGCTTATCGTTTCAGGCCCGTGTTGTGAATGAACGTGTTGAGATGTTTTTTTTTATTGTCTATCGAAATAGTTCTGCTATCTAAATGGTCTCTCGGTTTGTCGGTGGAGGGTCGCGATAGACTGGGCGATGAATCTCGGCTCGTGTGCGGTGAGCTAGATGGGACAGATTGATGTAGAGTGTTGCACAGCAAGCACGCAGAGGCATTTATGCAGCAGTGGGTAGATCATGGCTGAAGATTATGACGATGGCACGTGGCGATAATGTTGACAATGGCTTCACAAATTTTTATTTAAAGCTTTCGTGAATGCAGGGATTCGTATTCTTGGTTATTTCGGGAAAGTCACGTAGAAGGGAAATAATATAAATATAAAACAATTAAAAAAATTCTTGCTGTGGATTTCACACCTGATGATGATTGCTTGTGTTGCAGTCGAAACATCGTGAGAATTTTTATTGTTTTATATTTATATTATTTTATGATTTTCTTGCTGTGGATTTCACACCTGATGATGATTGCTTGTGTTGCAGTCGAAACGTCGTGAGAATTTTTGTTTTATATTTATATTATTTTATTATTTCCCTTCTACGTGACTTTACCGAAAGAACCAAGACTATAATGGCATCATAATTGATATGACACCGAGGCCAGTTTGAGAGACGCAAATAAAAAAATATAAAATTCGCCATCACAGACTTCAAACCTTGGTGCCAATTATTTTTTTCTGTGCAACTCGGGCGAGCCTTTTAATTAATTTCCATCCACATGCACTGGCACGCATCTCACTTCGTTTCTTTTTTTTGTCCCATCTGCCAGAGCTCCACATCAAAAGCTGTGCCACGTTTTTTTTTATAACCTGTGCAATTCATATTATAACTAAACATCTAATAGGAATGAAAATAATAGATTTGAAAAAAAATTGCCCTTTATTTTAACTTTCATCGCGTAGTGGATTAATGATGATGGTTTTACCCAGGAAAGCCTCACATAGTCTCAGGACTCGTTTTTTAAGGAGTGTCTCGCAATGGGATATTTGGCCCAATTCTGTGAATGAGAGCTTGGCTTCGTGTGGGTGGAAGCCGGAGAGAGCCCGGAGGAAACTGCCGCGGTATGACGGGGTAACGCTCAGCGTTCCACATAGATGGATTCATTAATCCATTGTTATACAGTACTAGCATCTCTGGCGACCTTTGCAACCTCAACACCAGGTATTATACAAATCCTAACCAGGCTTAAAGTCATCTTAGTGTCCGTAATCCAACTATTTCCGGGTGCATTTATGGTTAGTTATTAGTGGGGGGGGATGTATTTTCTAAAATATTTCAGCAGCAAGTTTGTGCAAAACTTACTCTAAATATTCCTATTTGTTTTTTTAAGATTACTGTTTCTATGACAACGTGTGCTTTTAAAAAAAGTAGAACATCTAACAATCGCGTGTATTCCGTCACCCAAGACGAGGAGGAGGCGTGGATTTTAGACAGTGTCCGTTTTGTGTGCGATGTTTATTTCTACTTGGCAGGAGAGAAAGAGGTAACACGCGCGGAGAGTGGAGCCCATTGTCTCAAACCACAATTTACAAAAACGTGGGCACTGTGCAATATACATATTTGGCACCGTGGTCATTGTGTTTTTGCAAATCAGAGTCTAGACACTGACAGACTGGCCAGTACGTGGCTTTGAATAGGGTTCAGGGCAGGGAGGAGGAGGTGGTGGTGGTGGGGGAGGTATTGTTGATGGTGGAAAGTGGAGGAGGGCACACACACAGAGAGAGGAAGGGCCAGCGAGACGAGAGAGATGATGAGAGCAGTGTTATGCATATGCGTTCTGGGCGTGGCCTACTCGACCGAATCCATGCCATTCAGGCCAATCCACAAGAGCAGCAGCAGCAGCAGCAGGCACAGCTGAGTTGCCAGCTGGTGTGTGGAGGACACCCAGAGGGAGGCGACGGAGAGGGAAGGAGGAGCAGGAGGAGGAGGGAGGGAGGGAGGGGAGGGGAAGCCGGCGGTGGGTGGGTGGGTGAGGGTGAACGAGAGAGGTGGGGGAGGGAGGCTTTTTTCTTCACCAACGCTACAGGCGGAGCATTTGGCCTCGTCGAAGGCCAATGGGAAGCCAGCGGCTCGAGTCACGGGCCCCATCGGGGTTATTTAAACACCCCCCCCCCCCGCTATAAGAGCGCTCGCGGAGATGCTCCCGCTGGCCAAAGCTGAGCGCGCTCGCCGCAGACGGGATAAGGGAAGACGCAGAGGAGGGGGCAGGAGCGAGGCGTCGTGCGGTGCTGCACGGTGCCGCGGCTGACGACGTGGAGAGAGAGAGAGGCGCTCGCTGAGTCCCGTCTGACGTGTGACTCCCCCATCCCCCCAGCGTGACACAGAAGCTCACACGACGTGTGTGTGTGTGTACGGTCAAGGGGCCACCACCACCACCACAACCTCGCTCTGTGTGCGTCCTGGAACTGTCGGCGCAGGATCAGGGAGCGAGGGCCCCCCCACCCCACCACCCTCACCTCCTCATCCCGTGGAATGTCGCGATCGCTTTAAACTGCGAGAGAAGTCCGCCAAGCATCACCGCCACCGCAGCAGTTACAACGAGGAGGGAGCTTTGTGGGGTTCGGCGGTGGATGGGGGGGGAGGTTCAGCGAGATAGTTTCTGAGTGAGAGAGGGGAGAGATCTTCCTCTCCCCCCCACCACCACCCCCCAACGTCTGCTCCTCCTCCTTCCTCATCGTGTGCTGGGAGCAGCAGCAGCAGAAGAAGAAGCAAGCAGCCGCAGCAGCAGCAGCAGCGCATCGGCGTTGCGAGAAGAGGCATCGGCCCGGAGACTTACGTGACTCGCCGTCCAATGCGCTGCGTCCGCTCCTCGCGGTGACCACCGAGGAGGAGAAGGAGGAGGGAGGGAGATTGAGAGGAGAGAGTTCGTGGTTATTCTCCTTCAACTCCGTTTCTCAGGTGAGGAGTCACTTAGTCGGCTCGCGCAGTGCAGCCGCGTAAGGGGTGTTTTTTTTGTTTAGGGGATTTATGTTTCGGTTGTTGCGAGTGGTATTTTAATTGCTATCTTGTGCGCTTGTGCATGCACACACGGTCTCGCGCCTGTGTCCACACACTCGGGCAGGCGCTCTCATACACACACACTCGGTCCGGCTCACACAGTTTCGCTTTCATGCTCGCACAAGCACACGCACAATCTGGCTCACAGTCTCACTCGGTCTGGCTCTCACACACACAGTCTGCCTTGCTCACTCGCACAGTCTGTCTCTTGCACGTGAACAGTCACACACAGAGGCATGCGCCACAAGTTTTAGCCCCCCCCGACTCGCACGCACACAGTTTTATCGCACACACACTCAGTATCGAACGCACACACACGCACACAGCAATGAGCAGAGTTCAATGCAGCTTCTTTCTACTATATCACACGCAGTTTCTCAATACACTTACACACATACGACCTCGCACAAAGACAAAGATCCCCCGTATAGCCTTTAACAGACTGTTGGGGCGAGTGCTGTAAGCGAGCACATATGAAGGCCGGCACGGCACACGAGGGGGTGGGTGGCCAGCACCACGCCCGGCCGCCTTTGTCTCCCGCGGTGGTGATCCTTTTAGATACCGCACCAGGTACTCGTTTGAGGCTGAGTCGACCTAGGGGAGGTCCAGGACTGGTTCAAATAATCGCCACTGGTGTTGGCCGTGAGCGAGAATCGAACCTTGGGTCGCCAGGTTCGTAGCGCGGCGCGCTAACCACTACACCACCGCTCCCCCCACACACACACAGACAGCCCCGTCTCACACACTCCAATATTTTTTTTCGCACAAACACGCATCTAAAACATTCTAGAGTGGGGAAATTAATTAAAATTGTGTTATTTATTTGGGCCCCTGTGTTTTGTGGAGGGGCGGCGGGGGGGTGTTATTTGGTGTTTCTGCCTTGCTTCTGAACCTGGTACAAAGTAGCCGTCTCGCCTGAGCTCAATTTGCATGTAAATTGATCGTGTGATGTGTACTGCCACTGAGTGGCCGTGATGTGACGGGGGCAGACTTTTGTTTAAATTATAAATGTAACCGCACTTTGAAATTTTAACTCTTTGAAAGTTCAAACCCTAGCGACGGACACCTCTCGTTGTATATGTATTGCAGACCAAAAAAAAACTACTAAAGCACTTACAAGAGTACTTTTAGGTGTTATATATTATTTTGAATCTACGCGTTACATGATTAAATCTGTAGATTCTCAGGGTTGGGTTTAATGCACAGCGAGGTCGTGAGGGATGATGGTGGCCTTCATCCAGCAGTGGATCATGATCACGGCTGACCATGGGCGTTTTTGCTCAAATACGCAATCACGTCCGAGGAGTGTTTTGTCACCCGCGTACGCGTAAGACGCCGCTGCACTTCGTTATCGTATAGCCATGTTCAATCCACTGCTGGACGAAGGCCTCTCCACGCACCCACCACAACCCGTTGGTGCGAGCGATGTTGGCGAGTAGCAACACCAATTCAGGCCGGTTACAGCGCACGAGGTGCACGTGTGGACCAGCAAAACCATGCCCGGCCGCCTTTGTCTCACCACCCATTGCCGATGTTGTTTACACACCGCGCCAGGTGCACATTTAAGGCTGAGTGGACCTAGAGGGGGAGGTCCCAGAATGTATTGGGAATAATCGCCACCTACTGTCGAGCCATGGCCGGGAATTGATCGTTCGGGCCTCGCCGCTTAATTCACAACGCAACGCGCCTAGCACGACGTTTTCGCTCGCCAGCTGTAGTTATGTAAACCTTTAACAGACTGTTGGGGCAAGTGTTGTTAGCGAGCACCTATGAAGGCTGGCACGGCACACGAGGGGGTGGGTTGGTCAACACCACGTCCGGCCGCCTTTGTCTCCCTAGTGGAAATGTTTACATACCGCACCAGCTTCAAATTTGAGGCCGAGTCGACCTTGGAGAGGCACAGGACCGGTTCAAATAATCGTCACCGGCGTTGGACGTGAGCGGGAATCGAATCGGTTATCCGGGTATCGTAGCGCAGCGCGTTAACAACTACAAAGACAAAGATCCCCCGTATAGCCTTCACATATTGTCGGGGCAAGTGCTGTCAGCGGGCACCTAACCACAACACACACGAGGACATGGCGATGTAATACGCGTATCAGAGAGACGATGTGGTTGCCAGAAGAAGGGCTTTTGATGTCGACGACGGTGGTGTAATTCGTCGACGTATTGGGTTTATTGACGGTGCCCAAACCCCGCTTTGTGTGGGTCAGCCCCAGATCCCGTTTCACGGTCTGAGTGTCCCTTAATCAGGTGACACCACAGCCCATTGGGATTCATTCTGGGTTTTTTTTTCTCTCTTTGTATAACCAAATAATGATGTCATTTATGCGAACTGCCAAGTCTCAGGGTCCGTTTTCAGGAGAGGCCTGCATTTTAATGTTCGTCTAGTTTTCGTCTCGGGAGTGGTGTGTGTGTGTGTGCCATTGTTTTATATTGCATTTGTGTATTGAATATAGTGCTGTAGATTATATCGATTAGCAGCACTGGGAGGGCGGGGGGGGGTTCTTGTCTTTTATATACATGCGTGCATTGTTGCGTCCTTTGGTTGTAACTCTGCCATGAGTCTTCATCACCGGTCAGCTCACGTGCAGGAGACGTTGCATCGCGGGACCATGAGAGATGATGTTTTTGGGAAGGCATCAACAATGGATAGATCGTGGCAGATGATGTGTGCGCGTGTGAGCGCTCACCCTTTAAGACGGGATAATCGTAGTTGCATCGTGACATTTTAGTCAAGAGGTCATCTTCTAAGCCACACGTCCCACTGTTGCATGGGGGATTCTATTTTCTTTCCCCGTGTGATTCCATCGTGCAACTCTTTCTCGAGTCAGCCACGTCCACACTATCCTCGTCACGTCTCGTTCCACCACCCTCGGTCTCCTGCCTCTCTACTTCCTCTTCTGTCCTGCCACACCGTTCGTCAACCTCATCATCCATCTCCTTGTCGTTGCATCGTTCAGTCGTGGCTAATTTTCACCGGGCTCCTTAACCGCTACTTTATTTTGAAACGGACGCGGTCGCATGCTCCTGAACCCGGCCTGACTGCACCGACCGCCGGGGCTGCCCGCGGCTGTTTTGGTTTTTTTTAACGTCACACCGACGTCCCCCCCCCCAACGCCCGTGCCTTAACCCCCCCCCCACCCCCCCCCAATTCAGCTGCTCCAAGTGGGCCCGGCAGGTCGAGGTCCCGAAGCAGGTGGCTTCGTCTTTGGCTTTTTATTGTCCTCCTGGCGAAGCAAAACGATACATCCGTTCACACCTCCCGTGCCCCCCACCACCACCAGCAGCAGCAGCCTTCGCCCCCTCCACACGGCACCCAGAGGGAGAGCGGAGAGGCAGTTTGGCGTTAAGCTTCGGGCAGTCAGGAGGGGTGGTTCGCAAAGCCCCCTTTTTTCTTGGTAATTACTCCAGTGTCGTCACATTTGAATCTTCGCAACGTAGTTTAATGCGCGCAAGGCTATCGCGAAGGTGCCACGTTTCACAGACGGGTATCGTCTGCCAGTGGGTGGCGATGTTGCTTTTTGGTTTTGGCTAGTACTTGGGGGAGTTGTGGTGGTGGGGGGGTCAAATAGGACTTTGAGATACCCCCTAATGGAGGGCCACAACGCACAAACCCGGTCGCTTTTTTCGCAGTGACAGAAACGACCGGTGCTCGAATTATTTATTTTAGCCCAGGTTGGAAAATATTCACCTCTAGGCCCCGATTAGTGCAGCTTTTACGATGCTTTGTAGTGGATGGACAAATGTTGCATGCGGGCCGTTTCGATGTGGCTTAGGCCCCACGGGCCGTATGGAATGCAGTTGTTGGGTCATTGGCTAGCTGTCGGGATTCGGTGACAGCACGAAGGGTCGTTTGTGTTGTGACTTTAGATTGTGGCTTCGTGTTCATTGCTGGCACTTCAGAGGGAGGAATTTCATTGATGTCTGCTCATGTGAACGCGTACAAAAAAAACATCATACCTTGGGTAACTAACACATTTAAGCGTGTAATTCATAGTTAACCTAACGGTGCAATTGTTTGTTTTAGGCCAACATTCACACGTGCATTCCGTTTGTCAATCCACTGCTTGATGAGGATAAGGGCCTCCTCCACACCGACGGTCCCGATACTGGTTGGTACAGGCGGGGATCATAGTAGACCAGGGGGGCGTCGGGAGTAGAGTACAACAATGGAGTTGGCTGCACTGCCCTCTGCTGCTCACGCTGAGTAGCCCCACAGCTCTGTGGCTGCCCTGTTTGTGCGTTGTGGTTGCCCATCCAAGCACTATCCAGGCTCAAGCCTGCTAAGCTGCCCATATCTAACTAATATTTGCTGTATTTGTAATTACACTTTAACCACCGGGTCTGACACGCATTTCCCGTGTTATTCTCAACGACAACAAAAACCTCACCGCTTTCGTGGCTAACGCCTGCGTTACAACAGAAGTACAACAAATTGGAACTGGCTGACGTTTCAGGCAACGAACCCGTCTATATATTTTTTTTTGCAGAGACAAAATAAAGGAACGGACCGCTTTTGCCAGTGCAATACAGGCATGAAACAGGAGTCTCTGCCCACAAACGTCGGCGCACTAATACACGTTTGAGTTGACAGGCAGTGTTTGCGACAACTGTGGTGAGATTTGACACTGCTGCCAACGCGCGTTTCGTGAATTTATTTCTATCCGAGTTTTTGCTCGGGGGGGGGAGGGGGGGTTGGTTGCGTCGTAGTGACACGCGACAGCTCTGCTTGCTGTGATGTGTTTGGCCAGGCTGGCTACGTTGCTCTGCGTGTGCATGCGCGTGTGTTTTCTTTTGCATGTGTGTGTATCGTATATATTTGTGCGTGTGTGGGTGGGGGGAGCGGTAGTCGAGCGGTTAGCGCGCTCAACTACGAACTCGGCGACCCGAGTTCGATTCCAGCTCAGCTCACGGCCAACTCAGGTGATGATTATATGAACCGGTCCCGCTCCTCCCCAAGGCCAACTCGGCCTCAAACGAGTGCCTCGTGCCGGTGTGTAAACATCGCCACCAAGGGAGACAAAGGCGGCCTTGCGTGGTGTTGACCACCCACCCCCTCGTGTTGCCGTGTCGGCCTCCATAGGTGCTCGCTAACAGCACTTGCCCTTAACGGCCTGTTAAGGCTACACGGGGGATCTTTGTCTTTGTCACCGTGCGCGCGTCCTTGGTAAATAACGACCGATCCTCCTGGGGCTGGATTTTTAATGGCTCCGTATTCCCATTGATTTCGGTTGAACCCTTGACCCCCCACCCCCCACCCTTTCAGACAGAGCTAAATTGGTTCTGTGTGCTTAACATAACAAGCTCGCATACACACACACACCCTTTTATCAGAACACTGCAACAACACTTACACCCTAAAGCGTGTAATGCAAGAGCATGCTTAGGCTGTCAGAATAAGGGTGCCCTTTTTTGCATTGCATGCTGGGCCTTTCTTGTTGTGCATTACACGGTACTGCGCGTTGCGTCAACCACATTGTTTTACATGTAATGCACAACAAACAATCTTGCTTAAAACGCGACAAAACCGGCGAGGGCTTTGCGTGTGTTTACGCAACTGCTTGCCGTAACATAAATTGTGTATTTGTTTAGGAAAATTTTAATCTGGAACAAAATTAATGGGTGGCGTTTGTGTACATGCGGCGGGTTTTTTGTGTCGCGCGACGCTTGTTTGGGAATCGCTGCAGGCCGAGCCACGTGGGCACGAGTGCCGCTTTGCTTCCAAAGTGCGGCTTGGATATGTGGAGGGGGGGGGGGGGAGGTTCAGCCGATGGCTTTGAGTTACATTCTCGCTCGGGGGAAATGCACCGGAGCCGATTCCCTGTCCCTTCGTGCCTCCGACGGAAACCAATTGTCTCGATGCACCGGCGACGAAACGCTGGCTGCTAACAGACAAGAAGTACGCACGGTACAGCAGTGGCAAAAAACAAAAACCTGACCTGACTTTCGACTTCTCCCCCATCTGTACCCCACCCCTCCACTCCCACCTCGTTTTTTTTTCATAAAAGCTGCCGTCCAATTATAAAGGTCTCATTTCGTCCCTGGAATTGCGACCCTTTTAGTAATTCATGTGTACGTTTTAATAATCGGCTTTCTTGCGCAGCCAGGCCAGAGAAGCGTACGCTCGCACAAAGACGCAGATCCCCCGCGGAGCTTGTAACAGACCGTTGGGGCAAGTGCTGTTAGCGAGCACCTAATACCGCACATACACATACACACGTCGTCTTCTTCTTCTTGCGTTCATGTCGAGGTTTGGTGGATGAGCCAGTGGGATGGATTCAGGAGTAGCCTGGTCAAAACCCGAGATCCTGCCGGTGAATCTTCGAAGGAGGGATGTCACTGTGCGCGCCACGCTTTGAGATTGGTGACCACCGTCACACACTGGGCTATTCTTAATTGACGAATGGTGGCATGTGAAAGCGGCATCTACAACGACAATCATCACCATATGGCCTACAGAGACTGTTGGGGCAAGTGCTGTTAGCGAGCACCTATCAAGACGATACCTATAATCGGATAGCTACATCATGCACACATTCACACACGCGCGCTCGCACACACATGCACTCTCATACACACACGCACAGACGCACGCACACTCACGCATGCGCACAGCGGGAGGCAGAGAGGGGGGGGGCAGAGAGAATTGGTGGTCGCGTATTGTTAGGGGCAAGCCCCCTGACCGCTCAGCCATTGTTCGTGATCTGTTTGCCTTGGAGCAGGGATGGCTTCCTAGTGGCAGTGTTCTCTCCAGCCCAACAACCCTCCTACCCCATCGCCCCCAATCCCTCATCCATCCAACCCCCATCCCTGCCGAATGCACAGCCCCCACTCCCCGCTACGCCACCCCCAACCCCCCCAGCCTCTCGCCACGGCCGTCCGTCTCCTTTTGATGCGTTCACGGCCTTGCCTGCGTGGCCACGTTGCTTGTGCGCCGCTGGATGATCAATCGTGCTGGGTGGCACGGGGGGGGGGTGGTGGCGGCTGGCAGGGGGTTAAGGCATGGGGGTTGTGAGCGGTGGGGAGGAGGTGGTGGTGGTGGACGATTGGGCAACGGGGTGGACGTTCACGATGGGTTGGACTTTTTCTCGACGAGCGAGGAAGGCTGGGGTTCTTGTCCGTACCGAGTGGAGAAGGAGGAAGGAGGAGGGGGGGGGGGATCTCACATTTTTTCTTGACCCCCCACCGCTTCCGCCCCCCCGAGAGGCTCTGGGCTCATGGGTTTTGGTGCAGCGATGCTTTGTAGTTCGCTCGCCATTGCGTTCTTACCCCCCCACCACCCCACCCCTCTCAACGTCTTCTTCTTCCTCGTCCTCGCGGGCCATTGTGGCTAAATTGGCTCATAAACAGGTGACAAGGGGAGTGATGTAGTGCAGCTGCTGAGCCGCTGAAATGACGGCTCGTTTCGGATCTGAGGCTCGCTCCCCTTTCGTTCCGGGCAGCCCCCCCCCCCCGCTTCCCCCGGGCGTGCGACGAGCGGTTGGCGTTAACGCCACGTGACCCCCCCCCCGCCCCCCACCACAAGTTATCTGCCGCGCGAGATTTTTGCTACGTGCTCGGGGAGGGGGGGCTGGTGGCTTTGGTGGTGGGTGGCTGGGTGAGTGGGTGGGTGGGGTGGTTGGGTGGCTGGGTCAAGGGGTGCCACATGTTTGCTGAGTGTGCAGAATAAAATGGAACCACATTTTTTAAAGGGGGGTAGAAAAAGAAAGCCACCGTAGTGTTACACACAACCGCGTGGGCTTTTATTCACGGTGGTGCCGTATGACCCTTGCCGCGCTCGTCCGGGGGAGGGAGGGAGGGAGGGGGGGTTGCCCACAGCGTGACGTCCAGCTCCGACGCTTCGTTTGCGTTACTCCACGTTGTGCAGGGAGCTTCTTCAGGGTGCGAATGTTCAGAAAACCCCTACGACCGTGATTGCGAGAGGTTTCTGCGCGCTCGCTCTCTCCGCTCGCCAGCCCCGTTCGCTCACTCGCTCACTCGTCCGATGGCTCGCCCCGCTCACCCACACCGCTCGTTCACTTTGAATGCAAAGGCTTTGTTCGTGAAACGTTTTCCACGATCGCCTAATTTACGGCGACAGTCCGACGCGAGCGCAGGTATCTTTTAAAATATGTATATATTTTTTTCCCCCGTGGGGAGTTGAATAGTAGAGTAGACATTAATCATCTATTTTTGTTTTACATTTGCTTGGACCGCACGCCTCTGCGCTAATCCACTTTCAAGCAGGGAATCTATTATGTATCCGATGTCTCCTGGAAGCGTCTCGGGTATTATTCTGGAGTGGCAGTGGTCGTTTAATTCAAAGCGCGCAGCACCGTTCGTTTAATAATAATGTTATTCGGCAACCTTTTGTCAGACCCACAATTGAATCAGGGCCTCCACATGTTGTGTCAGTCGTGGGTTTTGCTTGAGCATAAATCACCTTGCTCGTTACTACATATTGGTGACGTGGGATGGAAACCAAGACGGCCGGTTTAGATGTTGGCCGTGGCCAAGGAATTGAAATTAGGTTCATCGGGTTCATAGCAAAATGTGGCGTAGGCACTGTTCAATTGCTATTTTGTAAATACTCTATATATGTACCATACAACATGCCCAAAGACAAAAAACAAATTGTCATGAACACGATTCCATCAATGAGTACTAACGGGGCCAGCATCAGAATCTTTATTTAGACTCGAGTAACCCGGTGTCCAACTGAGATGTACGGTACACATTGAGCGTGTGAGCGTTGGATTGGTGCATCGCAGGACACCGTAGGAGTTGGCAACGACTTGGGCAGGCCTCCGTCCAGCAGATCATGATCTCATGAGAAATTCAATGGACATCAAATACATTTGGAGGAATCGCCGCAGTTGTCTGCACCGATGGACGCGATACACGCGATACACACACCTCGCCACATTTGGGATCGTGCAGCAGGAGCATAGGCACAAGTCACAAGAGACGCAAACACACGCAGGCCGGCTACAGCCATCGCCATCATCATCATCCAGAGGTCGCAAACGGGTTTTGATTCCTTACCCGTACCCGTTCCCGGCCGGGTACCCATTCCCTACCCGTACCCGTACGCTACCCGAAATGAGTGACAAACGGTTACTCACCAGTGACTCACGGCCTACCCGTACCGGGTACCCGGCCGCACCAGGGTCGCAAATGGGTACCCGTACCCGGCCCGGGTAGCCGGGTATCGAGTAAGGTACGGGTATCGGGTACCCGGTTGCGACCTCTGTCATCAACCGGCGATCTTGTCCACCGCTGCGATGAGGGCCTCCTCCCCAAAGCCGTCGTCATCTCTCACGGCCACGCGGCGCGACGGCCCTTGCTGGTCCGCTTGCGCGCAGAGCCGATCTCTCTCCCCTTTGGCTGCCGCTCTGCCCTCGTTCATCTCCACCACGGGGACGACGTCCTTCCCGGCGACGCGTCCTGCCCCCCAAGCCCACTTCGCTGTCCTCGACCATCGCCGTGATGTCCTCTCGCCTTCGTCTTGTTCTCTTAATAGCCGCCGTCGCACGCCGTGGCGTCTTCTTTATCCTGGCCCCCTCTTTTCTCCTCCTCCGCTTTCTCCGTTCAGGTTAACTTGTTTGAAAGCCTGGCACATTGATCATGTTTGCTCATGTGCTGGCTGCAGGGAGGGAGGGAGGAAGGAGGGAACACGTGTTTTATTCGTGCGTGTGCACATGTGCACGCGTGTGTGTCGTGGGGAACAGTGGCGCAGTGGTTAGCGCACTGCGCTACAGAAGCGCCACAACTTGAGTCTGATTCCCAGCCACGGCTGACATCGGCGGCGAAGCGATATCCGAGCCTCTCCAGGCCTCTAGGATCGACTCGGCCTTAAACGGTTGCAGTGTGTGAACATCGCCACTGGGGAGACAAAGGCGGCCAGGGGTGGTGCTGGCCACCCACCCCCCTAATGTACCGTTCCGGCCTTCATAGGTGCTCGTTAACAGCACTTGCTCCTACTGTCTGTGAAGGCTATATGGGGGATCTTTGTCTCTTTTTATGATGCAGGCTCTGGTATGGTGTATGCGCTGACGTGTGTGTGTGTGTCTGACGGGTTGTTAAGTGTGGGTGTGTAGGAGTTGAGGGGGTTAGGGGGATGGTGGGCTGTGTTGGCTGTAATGGGTGGCAAAAGGGCAGTCGGTGTTGTTGTGGGATGTATACATCACTGGGTCCACGCGATCAGAAGACGAGATATCAAGTTTCACGAATGCCAAACTTCAGAGCCAACGTTGACGCAAACGCTCGGAGCAAACATTCTGCTTTTGTAATTATAACTTTCCCAGCAAACATTTCGGTTTGAAAAAGAATACAAAACAAACCTCGACATCATTGTGTGGTTTTTTTTCTCCTGTGACACAATGTGAAGAACTATATTTAGATTGTGTAGAGCGTTTAGGTGGTTTTTTTGGTATATAACAACAAAAATAGACATGTACAATTAGGATTTTAAGACATTTATTTTAATAAGCGGCATCATTGTGGTGACAACAGTTTATTTGAGCTGCATAGGACGCTAACTGCGCTGCTAAACCGCCCACCTGAGTTCGAATCCCAGGCACAGTTAACGTCAGTGCATGCTGAGCGACGTTCAAACCGTTCAGCCCACACTGACCGTCGTATGGTGCAAAAAAATCCCTTGACCTACAACAGACCGAATGGGGGTGGCCTCCATCCATAAGGAGATTGATTCAGGGCACAACGTCGCTATTATAATTTTTACGTCAGTATAATGATTATTGTTATTGCGGTAATTACATAGCCTCATCCCGTAGGCCCTTTCTAGTTTACATGTGCCGCCACTCGGGCACGGCGTCCTGCGGCGCCATGTCTCCTCTGTTTGACAAAAAGACAGAAAAGCGAAATTTTTGCCATTAGCGGTGGGTTTTTAGTGCCGTTTAAAAAAAAATCCGTAACTTTACCTCTCTCGCCACTTAAGCTAATGTGCCGTTCATTTTCCTTGGGGTTTTTTTCTCCTCTTCTCGCCGGCATCTTTCTGCAGCAGGGTAGCGGGGGAACATGAAAGCATTGCTCAAAGTCTCGGCTGAGTTTGAGTTCAAATGCGAGATCCTGTTTCCTGAGCATGCCAGATTAAACCAACTAAACCACTACTCTATTTTGCCAGGTAAGGTCCACTGAACTACGTAGCTTTCTTTCAGAAGCGATCTGGCCACAAATGGTTTGCTCAACAAAGTGGGCTTATCACGTGGAAATGTACAGCGGCCGCGTGATGTTGTTTCTAAATGTGGAGGGGAAAACCCAGAGGACCAGGAGAAATTCCACGGGGAGAACACGCAAACTCCAAAATATACAGCAGGCTTCAAGGTTCGGAATCGAACCCAGGACCTCCTGTATACCAGGCGAGGTAGTTAACATCTCGCCCCAGGCCACTCTGGTAAATGAGTATCATATAGGTCTCTCAAGTTCTCAGCTAGTTAAACAAAATCAATTTCACATTTGAATGAATTAAAGCATGGCACGTGTCTGCACACACTGTATATACATGTTGGTCTAAGTAAAAATAAAATAACAACCAATATGTGAGTGCAGGACAAATAGGAATATCAAAGGCTCAGATACAATTTTTAATCACAATCTGGCACCTATCACGACATTACCACGTGAAATATAGAGAAACCCTTACCACGGCTCTTAACCATCGGTGTAAATTAACAGATTGTTACCACAATGCTTTTAAAGCACGTGTCACCATCAAACGAGTTAACATCCGAATGTCCGCTCAAGTGAAAGAATCGGTCGTTATGTTTTGAAACGGTCGCCGGGGTCGGCGTGTGCGATCACACACGCCGACAAAGCGGTTTATGCCGGTGGCTCGGATGGATATAAATCACGTAAACATTCACGGCTCTCCCGTGTGCGTTCGTCGCTGCAACACCGTACCCCCCGTCGCACGGCGCAAACCAGAGGTCGCAACCGGGTACCCGATACCCGTACCCTACCCGATACCCGGCTACCCGTACCCGGGTACCCGTTTGCGACCCCTGTTCGGCCGGGTACGGGTACGGGTAGACCGTGAGTCACTGGTGAGTAACTGTTTGTCACTCATTTCCCAACGTCTTGTCTCTTCTCACAATTCAAGTTCCTAGAATCAACCCAGCCGCGCCTGCAACATGGCTTCATCCCAGAGGTCGCAATCAGGTACCCGATACCCTACCCGTACCCGGCCGGGTACGAGTAGGGTACGGGTACGGCCGGGTACGGGTACCCGTTTGCGACCCTGGTGCGGCCGGGTACGGGTACGGGTAAGGAATCAAAACCCGTTTGTGACCTCTTGCGCCAACCCGACCTCGGGATGCGACGCGACAATCCGATCGGAGAGAGCCGGCCGGGACGGCACAGCCGCAACGGGGTCCCCGCGCAGCTCCGTGGCGCCGTGACGTTCGCAAGGGAATCTAAATGAGTGGGGGTTTGACAGGTGACCGCTCGCGCCCGGATGCAGATGCCTATTTAAGGAGGTCCGGACCGATTTAAATCCAAAGCTCGCCCGTCAGATGCTTGAAGGCAGCATCTGCTCGCTCTGCGTAATGTATTCAAATGTGGGGCAAATTGGAACACAAAAGCTGACCCGCGGGGGCCTGCTTAGTATACGCAGGCGAGTTGGGTGTACCTCCGCGCTCCTCCACGAAGAGCCGTCTTGTGTACATTGAATAACAACGTGCGTCAATCCACTGCTGGATGAAGTCCCCACCCCCCCCCCCATGCCCATATTTGACCATGCTGGTCAGTGCGGGTTTGTGAAGGCGGGGGAGGATGGACCGGTACACGCGGAGAAAACCCACGTGTACGCGACGCGATGGGCACTTGATAAGCTCCGTACAGATAGATTCACTCCTAGAGCTGATTGATCCACCACAGTCTCCTTCCCAGCAGTATTTGTGGAGGAGATCGTGAACGGTGTGCGAGAACCCAGCACATGCATTTGGCCTCGCCACACCTCGCATCCCGGTGCCTACAAGCCCTGGAGGTCGCCAACATCCGAGAACGAACCAGGCTCAACGGCTGCTTAACTTCTGATATACAATACACGCGCATATTTATTTGTGGCTTATCCCGCAGTAAGGTCTGCGGGTCAAAACACAGATCGTTAATACTATTAAGTGGATTACTGTTGTCAGAGTGGGGCCCGATTAAGGCTGCACTGGGCCTCAAGCCAGAATAACTTTGTTGGGCCCTGCCCACCCACATCATGCGAATGAGACATTCACTCTCTGTTTATCCCCGCTCTCTCCCGTCCTTTCTCTCTCCCCACGTATCCTTTCCCCCATGTTTGCTCTCTCCCCGTGCATCTACTCGCTCGCTCCCATCTATCTTCTCTACCCCCCCCCCCCCCATGCATCCTCTCCCCGTGTATACTTTCTCCCCATGTATCCCCTCTCTCACTCCATGCGTCCTCTCCCCCTGTATGCTCTCTCCACGTGCATCCTCTCTGTCTCTCCATCTATCCTCCCTGTACTTTCTCTCTCCCCCGTGCATCCTCTCTCCCTGTGCTTACACAGCCTCTGACCCCCCCCCACCCCCCCAGCAGCTATCGTATCACCAGCGACACCCCGCCCTGCCACCTTTGTCCAACCTCTGGCTCTTCATGGCCAGCTGTAGTGAAGACCTAACGCCGAAGACCCCCCGCCCCCCCCCCCCCCCCCGTGTGGCTGGGAGTTGTGCCAGGGATTAATGGATAATCCAGGAGGCCGGCTCGCCTCTTGTCTGATGAACACTGTCCACAGCTCACTCAACCTGACACGGGGTTCTGTGGCCCCGCGTCGATCGTCAATGCGCATTTGCAATTCCGATTTCGAGGGGTTTCTTTTTTTTTTTTTAGGCGCGCCCGCGACGGTTTCGCGAAAGTCGCGCGCGGTGCCAACGAGAGTCGACGTAGGTAGGCGAGGTGACCCGAGGCATCCTGGTCGTGTCGAGAGATGTTAACTCCCTCGCCTGTTGTGCAGGATGTCCTGGATTCGATCCCGATCCTGACACTTGCTGTATATTTGGAGTTTGCATGTCTCTCTCTCTCTCTCCCCGTGGTCACGTGGATTTTTTTCCGGCTCCTCCGGTTTTTCCCCTCCATATTTAGAAACATGCATTTAAAGTATTTGGCTGCTGTACATTTCCACATGATCATAAGCCAGTTTGTTGAGCTATCATTTGTGGCCAGGTCGTTTCTGAAAAAGAGCTGTATAGCTCTGTGGGCCTTACCTGGTAAAATAAAAGAAATAGTTTTTGGTTCATAATCTGGGGCCTAACACTAACCCCTGCAAATCCTCACGGCCCAAATGTGTTCATGAATTACGCAAGAAAAAAATTATAGTAATTACAGAGATAAAAAGTGAATGAGTGGATGCATTGCACATGAATGGAATGTATAATGGAAGGAACCACTCCACGCTCACACCCACGAATAAATTATTGTTTTATAATGACGTTGCCGGTTGGGTAAAACACAAGCGACTGTTGGTTTAAGTCCACCTGATCGTGATACTAAACCCAAGTGATGGGTTTGTTGAACCCATCTCGTTGATAATTCAAGCCTTTGGAATCTTTGTGTTAAACAACCGGTGGTCTTAACACCATATGATTGGTGTGTGCGACACCGATGAGATCTACTTGTTAAACCCACGTGATCAGAATACGAAACCCATATGTGCGGTGGTCTTGTATGTGCTGTATGTTGAACTTCTTTCACACCCTACGTTACCAACCATGCTAATCGGAGGTGCAGGGGAAGGACAACGAACCAGGGGCGGGGAACCCTTTTCATTACTCGGGGATCGACTGGGGCTTTCTACATATATGACATATACCATTGGAGGGCCACACATTAACCGAATCAAGCCCGTTTAGCTAAGAAGCTCTTTTTCAAGGGGAACTCGCCTGGCATGGCAAACAACGCACGCACGCACGCACCCCGATCGTTTATGCCACCGGAAAATGTGCCCTTTGCAGTGGAAAAATTCCCCTGCAGCACCCGATTTTAACCGCAGCAGTGATGGATAAATATCGTTTTGCGGGCCTTCCCAAGAGTGGCAGGCCACACGTGGCCATAGGGGCCGTGCGAGATGAAGCTGCGGGGGCCAGGGGGACCCACAGGTTCACCGCCGCCTCCTTGCATAAGCTCGCGTGTGACCGGCGTGCCGAGCCACGTGCGACCGGCGTGCCGAGCCACGTGCGACCGTCGAAGCTAAACCCCCGTGTGCGTCCGCTGTCGCCCGCGTAGGGAGGTGGCCGTCGACGAGGGCGGCGACGCTGCGGGTGGCGCAACGATGGAGAAGGCGGTGGGCAAGCTCGCGTACGAGATGCAGCGCAACTCCATCTCCGACGACGACTCGGGCTGTGCCCTCGAGGAGTACACGTGGGTCCCGCCAGGACTCAAGCCCGAGCAGGTAGCTTCCTCCTTCCGCGGCCGCCCTTCATTGTCGCGTTCTCGCTACTGTCCAGCCTGGCTTGCACGGTGCAGCGGTAACATTCGTGCCTCGCAGCGACCAAGGGTTTATTGGGTTCCTTTCCCGACTCGATTCACCTTTCCACGTGGGGTTCGCATGTTCTTCTCATGTTCAGCGCGGGATTCCTCCGGGGATCTCCAGTTTCCTCCCGAAGCCGCGCAAAAAAAAAATCGTAACTGGAATTGGCTGAATGTCCCAGTGTTGAAATATTACCTGCAAATTACTGAATCGGGATAATGTTTTATGGTGAAAACTTGGCAGGATGCTCCTGAAAAGAGTATTTCGTGATCGGTGAGGCTTTCCTGGTTAAAACAGCACGATAACAATGATACAATTCCCCGGCGGTGAACATCGAGTGTTTGATTTAAAGAGGGGGCCTCCTGAAGTGACTTCCGACACAGGTTGGTGCACCGCTCACTACGGCAAGAGCTCCGAATTAGGAAGTTTCTTCATCCACCTCACAGTTGGCGACGGGAAAGATAACGACGGCGGAAAGCCCCCCCCCCCCCCCCCCCCACCCTCGTCGCTGCCTAATAGTTTCTTCCCAAGTTTGAGTTTTTTTGCTGGCTCTTGGGAGCGAGCGTTATATATTTATGGCGCGCTTCCGTTGGGTTTGACGAATGCAAGCTGGACGCGTCGGCGATCGGTAATAATCCGCGTAGCCGTAAACCTGTCTCTTGACGAGCGTAAACGGGGGCTGACCGCTGCCGCCGCCGTACCCTAAGTCCGCCAGTCGTCTTCCCGTCTCGGCCCTCCAACTTCCCCGCCCCCCCCCCCCCTCCCAGCATCACACGGCCCGAACCCCGTGCCGGCCCTCGCAAACGCCGTCGGGACGATTCCAATCGCCGCGGCTTCCGCGCGTGCGGCCACGCAGATGCTACCACCTCCGCCGCCATTTGGAACTTACCGCTCTGTCATTTTGGAGTGGTGGCGCAGCGGTTGGCTCACTGTGGCTGTGAAGCCAGCGAGCCGAGCTTTATTTCAGGCCACGGCCAATATCATGCTTAATACCATTTTTTTTTTTATTGACCGGTGCCGTGAAGAATGGTCAAATAACATACAGGACCTGCACGGCTTCGGGAAGCCCTCATCCAGCAGTGCATTGACAAAGGGGCGAATGACTTCTTATGACAAATGATACAAAATAAATAAAATAAATAAAATGTGATCACGTTGGGCGACTTCGTCGTCAGTCACAACTCCATTGTTGTGCTGCACTTCTCTGCTCCCACGTCCATTCCTCTGCGGCTTCACCAACTGACCCGTGTGACCCACACTGCATGGAACGGGCCGTGCACATCCAGCAGTGGAGCGCCAAATAGGCCGTGCACGTGTGTGCGCGCACACATCGTCGTCGGCTTACTCTTTCTCTCTCGCATGTGGAAAAATTCTTCAACTTAATTTTCCATAAGGCCCCCCATGGGTGTGTTCAGTGCAGTCCAACCCTTATTATCCACTCTATCTCTGTGGTCTCTCTGTGCATTGTGCTATGAATGACGGCGAATGGTCTTTGCCCAAGACGTCGCCCTCCTGTCGCATTCCCCCCCCCCCGCCCGCCGCCCCTCCTGAAGGCCGCCACGCAGTTGCTGTTGACGAAGTTGGCGAGCGCTTGTTTTGCTACTATCTCAGTCCTTGGCGAGCGGGACAGCAACAGGGGGGGAAACACAAAACGAGCGTCGCTTTACCAGTGGCCCACGTAACCTTCACGGCCAACGACGGGAGGCAGCTCACGTGACCCAAAAAATTGCCCCCCCTCGGATGTACAGTGCGGTGGAAAATTCGGTCGCGCGCAGCTCTTTCCCCACGGCACGACTTTGGCTTGCAGCGGCAGCGGCGCCGTCATGTGCCACCGACGCCGCCACCGCTCTGCGTTTGAAGTAGGGCTGTGAAATGCCCCAGATTCGTCGTCGTCGTGGGGATTTTTTTCTCATTTTCTTCCAAAGGCACAAAACTCTGCGGTCGTTGCACGTTTTTTTGGGGGGGTTTCGCTGGAGACGGAGACGACTTTGACATGAAAGCTCTCTCGTGACCGACCGCGCGCGAGTGAAGCAGCGTCAAAACCCAGAGAGTTAACCCCGTTTTACATTATTTTACAGGACTCGTACTTTCATTCGCAAATAGACTTTTGTACCCGGCGATTGAGGGGGTGGTGGTGGTGGTGGGGGGGGAGGGTGGTGGATTGGCTGCCGTGGTTTAACGGACAGCACGCACTCGACTTGCAAGACAGAGGTCGCCAGTTCGATTAGATCTTCCGGCGCGGCAGTTGAACCGATGGGGCAAGTTTCTCGGTTTCCCCTCCACCTCTGTCCCACCCAGCGGTTATGAACGGGTTCACCGCGGTTAGTCGAGCGGCAGGTCACGTGTGGTGGGGTGAAGTGCGGGTACTTGCACGTCTTCTGGCCAATGTGGAAGAGCAGAGGGTGGGGGGCGGGTAGACTTTTCACTGCTCCCTCTCGGGTGTAGGGCCTTCAGTCCCGGGGGTGACGTGAGCAAGAAATGAATTGTGGGGCTGTCCCTCTACCTTTCTGGTGTGCGTGTGTGGTCGTCACCTGTATACCATGCATGCCTGCAGGCGCAGCGTACAATTGAAATCGGTAAACGGTGACACGGTCGTTCACAAATAGCCTCGGGTCCACGGCGATTAACCTCGACCCACCTCGATTCCCCAGAGGGGTCCCAGGGACAGCTCAACGAGTCCAGACGCGGCCGGGCGCGTTGGCACACGCCTGCGCGGTCCGGCACTTTGGGACGCCGCGGGTTGGTAGGGTCACACCCGAGATTTGCGAAACTCCCAAACCCTAGCGGGCTCAAGGATTACAAAAGGTATTCCTGAGATAGTGGTGGAAATTCCACGTCGCTATGGCTCTCGTGAGTAACGAAGTCTCCCTGTTCGGCACCACGTGCAGACATTTCGCAAACACATTCTGGGCGCTTCTACAAAGACTGAATCGTAGAAGCTCCCGTAGGATGTGGAGTGAAACGTTGGACATCATGCCTAAATACGCACGTGCATACGTGCATAGCGCCTTACCCAATGAGGCATGGATTACGTCTTAGTTGCTGCGTGGATGGCGACACTGATCCATAATCCGCAGATAAGGGTTCAGCTAAAGCCAGCAAGCCAAACATTAGCTCTCCAATGCCGTCCTAATCTCTCGCACTCTTCCTCCTCATGCTGCCTCTTCTTGGAGTGAGAACCACCCCTCCCCTCCCCTCCAGCCCTTAAGCTCAATTATCAACAGCGGCAAACGTTTTTCACACATGCTTGAAGATACGTATGAAAAAAGCAGCGGTAGCTTTAACACCAGTGGCTTCAGATTGGGAGACCAGAACACGCACACACATTTATTTTCGCCCATCAACCTTTTGGCTCTCCAGACCAATTTTACCCAGCGGCAGTTGTTTAAGCAAAAAAAAAAGCAGCGGACAGTTTGGTTAAAAAGTGGATGGTCGGTCATAAAGTCATAAAAAAATTCGACACTCTCCTCCCCTTGCCCCCTCCCACCCCCTTTTTAAAATCTGATTAGTACAACAAAAGCAAGCGATGTCTTGGGTAACGATAGTTGTGCCTTATCAGCGATGAAGAAAAGATTCCAGGCCTGTTCTTTCTCATTTCTTGAAGGGCGGCTTAATTGGGAGTTTACAGAAAAATAAAAGGGTCAGAGCGTGGCGACTCGATTGGTTCAGGGCAATTTTGGAGATAAAGCTTTCCGCCTTATCAGCCACTGCCGGTCGGTCGCCCCATCCGTTCTGCCAACCCTCCAACCCTCCAACCCTCTCGCCCTCTGCCCCCCTTTCTGTAGCCGCGTGTTACGTGCGCTGCTCCTCCTGCTCTTGCTCCGTCCTCCTCTCGCTCCCTATCAGATGCCCCCTACCCCAACCCAAGAAAACACTGCCACCAACAACAACAACAGCGACAGGAGAGGGAACAAAGTTAAAAGGCAGGGAGAGAGAGGAACCTCTTATCGTCTCTAATAGGGCCTGACAGTGAAGGCTATAGCATTTGACGGTGAGCAGACAGCTGGGTTGGATTGGATGATGGCAGCTCAGGATTGGGTCACCAGCCCCAAAATTAGCCGTGGTTCACGGAAAGGTCACTGCTTGCTGGGGTCAGGCTGTAACGTATATCCACACCCACCGCCGTGCTCTCTGATGTGTAATGTGTTTTTTTTATTTTTTGCGTGCGAAAAAGGGTTGTTGCTGTAAAATTGTACGGTATCAAGTCGTTGGTGTTGCTTTAACCTTTACTTCACCACGGCTGGTCAGTGCAGGTTCGTGAAGTTGGGAGCCCAGGGGCCGCTCGCCACTGATGTTAGCCGTGGCCATAAATTAAAGTCAGGTCGCCGGGTCACGGTGCAATGTTTGTTTCTCGCAAAAAAATTACCAAAACGACAAGAATGCAAGATTCATTTTTTGCACTGCGATTTCCTCGTGCGGTCTTGTAAGTTTTCGCTCGTTGGAATATCTAGATGTAGTGTGCGTGTGCGCGCCGTGCACGTATGGGGTGTGTGTGTGTGTTGGAATGATAATGTAAATGGGTTGGTCTCATGTCAGCAACACGAAGAAACGCGCTCTGTACACGTTTGCATTCTGCGTTTCTGGGAAACTGGAGTTCCTTGTTTTATGGCGAGAAAGTGGCACAGGTTTGCCTCGGGCTGCAGGAATAATTAGAGGTTATGGAGGGAAGCTCATTTCACAAAAATGTAAACGCCGGGAGAGAGAAAGAGGCAGGGGCAGAGGGGAGGGAGGGAGAGCTCATTTGCAACCTCGATGGGTCCTCTGTACAATCCTCGCTCCTGACTCCAGCCCATTAAATCGGCAATTCATCACGTATCAAACTCATGTGACCTCGCAACCAAAATAGATTCCAGCTCCTTTTGCCCGAACAGGGGTTCTCTTTTTTTCCTTACCCCTCCTCCGAAAAGGAATTTGTTTAAAGTTCTTCCGCAATGCATCAGCCTAATAGCATTTGTTTTGCCGCGGCAAGGCATATGGATACACTTTGGGGGCCCACCTGAATATAATGATGCTGTTTTTCACCCGTCGACAACGCCAGGGCCCTCCCCGGCTTGACATGAATTGACCCAGAGGTAGGGCGATCGGAATTGGGGCAAAGCCTTCTGGCACTGCAGACACGCCGATCGCCGAGCAAGATAGAGGTCAAGAGTCTTGGTTTTCAGTCTGGGCGCATGAGCTGACTTCCAGATGAAACAACACATGTGGGCAAGTAGGGGAGGACCCCGAGGATTTCGTTGGCAGTCCTCCTCCCCTTCCTCCTGCGCGAGTGGCGTCCTCTTTGGCTGCCGCGGCTGGCCAGCTGTGCAGCGACGCTAAATTGTTTGAGACACGAGGATGGGAAGCGTTGCCGTATCCGACCATTCGTCCGTCTTGCGCGCGGGAACCGGCTCGCAATCCACGATCGCCCTTTTCCGCAGCGGCCACCCTTCTCCCTAAGATAAAACTAAACTATATTTTATTTTATCAAGTAAGGCCCACTGAGCTATGTAGCTCTTTTTCAGCAGCGACCTGGTCACAAATAATAGCTCAAGAAAGTGGATTTTCATCGTGCGGCCAAATACTCTTTAAGCAATTTTGAGTCTAGATGGGGAGGGAAAAACCGGAGGGCCCGGAGAAAAATCCACGCGACCACGGGGAGAGAGACGCGCAAACTCCAAATGTACAGCAGCAGGCGTCAGGGTCGGGATCGAACTCAAGACCCTCCTGCATACCAGGCGAGGGAGTCGACATCTTTAAACCGCGGCTTCCGCTCGTGCGAGACCGTGCACCAAGCACAAGTTTCGCGCGATCCTCCGCCACTCGGTTGGGTGAAAGTGGACGGACGTGTGGATGGGGGAGGGCAGTGGGCCCAGCGGCTGTTCCTGGGGAAACCGGGAGTTGCGGGTGTTGTGTTGGAGAGGCATGGCGGACAGGGGCTGCGAGTGGCAGAATGGAACTAATGAGGATAAGCGGTAGGGGAAGGAGTGGCGGAGAGGATGGCGGCATAAGGGGGCTTTGTGGGGGTTGTGGAGCGGGGGACGGGGTGGTTGTAGGAGAACATGACAGAGTCGCCACTAAAATCCACCAAATCCTATTAGCAGGCACAGCCGAGATGCGGAGCGAGGGGGAGAGAGAGAGAGAGAAGCCCATATAATAGCCTCTGCCCTGGTTTCAATTAGACAGAGGGCTTAGGGGGGGTGGGTGAGACAGATTAAAGGTCTTTTCCAACAAGGTAATGAGCACAGAGCTTTAACGCTACTTTCGTTTTTCTGTGGTTTTTGTTGTTGTTGTTGTTGCTTTTACTGCCCTGACCCCCACTTGGACTTTACAAGCTGGCTTCAATACCTTGGGATAAGAGTCCAGCCTCCGCAAACGTGTGGGCGCCACGGTGGCGAGATGTTGACTACCTCGCCTAGTACACAGGAGGTCGTGCGCTCGATCCTGACCCTGACGCCTGGTGTATATTCGGAGTTTGTATGTTATCCCCGTGGTTACGTGGATTTTTCGCCGGGTCTTGTGGTTTTTCCCTCCACATTTATAATCATGCGTTTAGAGTATTTGGCTGCTATAAATTTCCATATGACAAGCCACTTTATTTGTGGCTAGGTCTGTTCTGAAAAAGAGCTATATAGCTCAGTGGGCCTTACCTGCTAAAATAAAACAAAATTAATAATGGGTACACCTCATCTTCTTGGTTCTTTCGGTAAAGTCACGTAGAAGGGAAGTAATAAAATAATATTATGTTTTATTTTTATTATTTTATTACTTCCCTTCTACGTGACTTTACCGAAAGAACCAAGAAGATGAATCCCTGCAGTCACGAAAGCTTTAAATCGAAAAATGGGTACACCTCAGTTTAGTTGATCGGTAGGTAGGTCACGTTGTGGTAGGGTAAAGTTTGGGTAAACTTCCAAGAAAACTGGCCGGCCTTCTACAGAGTGGCTCTCTAGAGCTCTGGCTGACGGAGGCCCTTTCACCAACAGGGACCTGAACAAGAAATTACAGAGCTGCACCTTTCCCTTTGTTATTTTGTTGTAAACCTTTTCTCGGGCTACTCCTGAAGCCGTCCACCCGTCTGAATCTCGCCAACCGCGACAATAATCATACAAGCGTTGCCGAGCAGCTGGCCCACGAGGAGAAGAAGCAGTCGGGTTTCTCACAATATTTTTCTTAGTAGTTGGTGGAAAGTATCGTGGTTGTTGGGGTTGGTGGGGGGAATAGTTGGGGGCTGATGGGGCGGGCGGGTGGGTGGGGGGGAGGTTGGTTGGTTAGCTGTGCTGGGAGTAAGAAAAAAAAGTCAAGAGGCAGCCGTGGCATTTGTAGCCCTCGATCGCGGGAGGTTTAGCATCAAAGGGGGTTAAACGTCTGGCTTTGCTCCGTCGGGGCGCGGTGAGGTTCGACAAGCCTCGCCGTTGTGTTATGACAACGCGTGCCGGCCCTAATGTGGTCAGTACGCCCGCGAGCGACGCAGACCCCAAGCCCGCAGTTTCCTTTTTAATATTTATTATTAATATTGCTGTTATCATCATTGCGCCGCAGTCTACGGCCGTCCGGCCGGCCGGCCCGGCGAACATGCCGAACTATGCCGGCCACGACCGCAGCCGTTCGTCACCGGTTGGAACGGTGGGCATCGGGTGAAAATTGCGGCAAGGAATGCGACCGTTCACCGATGCGTTTTTTTTTATTTTACTGTAGAGGTTTGGCGAGCGATTCTTTAACGCTTTCCAGCCAAGGTTGGAAGCGTTCACGCCATGGCTCTGTCTGTCCGCCTGTAACGTAACTCTCATCACCACGATCCAATATGAACAGAACTTTTAATATAAAGTTGTGTTTGTAAAATTGGCAAAAATGTATCGGACGATTGCCTGGACTGCTACCCCATCAGGCTGACTAAATGATGTCGAGGACAGACGCACGTTGGAAAGCGTGACGGAATCCATGCGTGCACGTGGATTTTAGTCCTTTTTTTGTTTTGCCTGCACGCCATCGCCAGTGCAGTCCCAAAGTTTGTATTCGTAATTTATTTTATTTAAAATCTCATTCATAATGAATCGTAAATTATAGCCATTTGTCTGTTGATCGTCGTCGGCGGGTTGTTTGAACATATTTCACCGCAGGACCTGTTCAGGCATCGCTCGTCACCGATGTCAGCCGTGGTTGCGAATCCAACTCTCGTTCGTCCGTGTCATTGTGCAGTGCGCTAACCACTGCACCACCGCTCCGCCCCCTGTAGTGTAATGTAATGCGTTGCCTCTCTCTACAGAGAAGTCACCTAACTTGTATGTGCGCGTGTTTCTAAGTACTTGCGCGGTGTTTGTGGTTGTTTCTTCAGCGGGCAAAAAACTTTCAAGTAAGCGTTTAGCGGCTTATCAAGCCCCCCTGCAAACAATTAACGGGGTTAGTTCCTGGAACGTAACACGGCAAGTTTGATATTGTTGTGAACATGCACTGCTTTTTTATTCGAATGCAGTGAAATCTTGTTGGGGGGGAGGGGGGTTCCATTATTAAAACATAGTAATGATAAATCGTTGCTGCTTTAGTCAAAGAAACATTTCATTTTTATCTTATACCTAAACGTCATCATTTATGTGGCATGAAAGTATTTCACAGAAATGCTTGTTAAGAAAAATCTGGCGGTGGCCAACGGCCGAGCTTTAACGCAAATTCAATAATTATTTAAGATTTTTTTAATTGCAGTAATATTTTCAAAAATGCAAACAGAGAAAAAACACGGAACCAGGATACGAGCGATCGCCATGTCTGGTGTGAGAAAATGAATCTAAAGAAGGCATGAAAGAGAAGCTGAGGAGAGAGAGGCAGGAGAATTAATGCTGAGAGAGAGACGTAAAAACAAATCGAGATTATCCTACTATGAATCTTCACATTTTGATACGGGGATTTCGTTTGTCAACTTCGCACGTAACGAAGAGAAGTGCACGGCGCTTGGAATTTTCCCGTGGGGGAAACGGAAAAAAAGTAATGTAAAAATAAATTGAAAAAAAAGCCTCGATTATTTACCCACGGGTTTTTCCCCTTTTTTCTGGCAACAAAACTGACACCTTTTGCAAGGAATCATGTTTACATTAACCACAATACTTGCAGTCAAATGCAAAAAAAAAACTGCAAGTATTGTGGTTAATGTAAGCATGATTCCTTGCAAAAGGTGTCAGTTTTGTTGCCAGAAACAAAGGGGACAAACCCTGTTAGTATATTTTGGTACTGGCAAAGGAGGTCCCATGATGATATTTACCCACGGTTCGCCGGTGGGCGGCTTCACGCTCGGTGGGGGCAACATTGTGGGTCACTCCCACCCCTTCCAAGACGTCTGGCTGGCGTGAAAGAGTAGGCCAAAAGTCCCCAATACAAGGGGCTTTCCAGAGCTCTCTAGAAGTGGCGGCCCCTTCCGCCAGCGGTGTCGTCCGCGATCAATTGCAGGGCTGCGCCTTTACGCGTTATCACACAACACCCTGCTCCGGCAAGTTTCCACGTCTCTCTCTGCAAGCGGAGGAAAGCCCTCACAACCCGGCAGCGGTTCTAGCACATCAAACGGTGCTCGCCAACACGTGGAGGGGGGGGGGGGGGACGCGCGCACAGGGCTGTGAAAACACAAGGCTGGAGAGTTTAACAAAACACACAATTTTTGAAGGTGGACACTTGGTGGCGGTGGCGGGGGGCGGGCGGAGAGCAGACGTGGCTAAGTCGGGAAATAAATCCACGGCGGGTCTCTGCTAAGCAAGCCTCCTTACATAAGTCTGGCGCACAATAAACTCGTGCCCTTCATCGCTGTTGCTGGTGAACAGGATTGTGAATGTCTCTCACTCCAAAAGCCGGTATTTAAGAACCAGTTGAGAGGCCGTTGAGAGCGCAAGGGAGACCTGGGTGGGTTACGAGAGCAGATACAGACGCGAAACAGACCCTCGCAAACTTATTGCAAAATAATTTTTTCAAGCTGAAATTGTGACTAATGTTTACAGTGGAGATTTTTGTCTCGTTTTTTTTGTCATTTCCGTCCATCGGCATCGTGCCACGGGACGAAGAATTAGTTCGGATCTCTAGCAGAGCATTGCGACCCTTCAAGTGAAGCATGGCTCACAGAAGCGGACGCCACAGAGCTACCGCTGAGATCCAATCAAACGGCTTCTGCTTCCAGCGGAGATTTTATTACCAATTTGTAAGACGTAAAAGGAGGTGAGGAGAAGGCAGTGATCGAGGGTGCAATGATGCGTCGAGTCATTGGCACTGTAGATTGCAGGACACTCGTGAAATCACGTGACAAGGAATCGATGTTTTCATAAGCGCAGGGCGGACACCACTGCACATTACTCGAGACGTAACACGCGCAGTGGCGTCTGCAGATAACGTCACAAAGTTCAGCGACGACTAAGTGCCCCAAAATGTGTTTTCACTTCTTGCAAATGTCATGCAAAACGTGTGCGAACGTCGCACGCACGCCGACGGAGAGAAACGAGACCAGAAATAACGACGGTTAGAAACGACATGAGCGAGACGGCAAACGCGAGAACAAAATAATGCCTCCATTCTCGAATCGGATCGCAGCTTTGGGTCGAAGAATCGCCACCGAGGCTACGTGCCATCCGTGTGCGTTCGCCGCGCATCAGACCGGCCTCCCAAGCGTCACACCGAGTGCCCTCGCGAGTGCCTATACGCCCGCCCGCCCGCGCCCGCCCGCCCGCCCGTGCCCGCGCGTGTTTTAAAAACCTCCTCGTCCGCTCGGTCGGTTCAGAAAAGGCAACTCGCGCTTTAAAGCAAACACCGCCTTGAACGGATCGCACTGTGGTTCTCTCGCGGGCGGTGGGGATGTTGCCCTTGGCATTCGGGGCCTGCTGGCGTTGCGTCAACACAAACAACCGCGGCACAAAAACACAAAAAATTCAAACAGCGGCCCCCCTCTGTGTGTTTCTTAATGCGTTCCTGTGTTCAAATATGGGGCGTGTATTGGGTTCGTGCTGCTGTGCGCTGTGGATGCGACTCGCGGACGTGACTCCGTGCGTGCGTGCCAGCGTGCGTGAGCACCGACGTGGGTGGAGCGGTGGTGCAGCGGTTAGCACGACGCGCTACGAGCCGGGCGATCCCAGTTCGATTCCCGCTCACGGCCAACAACAAATAAGGATTTTCAGTACCGGTCCCGGGCCTCCAATAGGTCGACTCGGCCTTAAATGAATACCTTTGTATCAGTGTGTACAACATCAGCACCAGGGAGATGTGGTTTGGGCCACCACCCCCCCCTCCCCCTCGTGCCCCCCTCATGCGCCGTGCTGACCTTTAATAGGTAATCGCTAACAACACTTGCTCCGACAGTCTGTGTATAGTGGCATAGTGGTTAGCGAACTGTGCCACAAACCCGGCTCACGGCCAACACCGGTGACGATTATCTGCACTGGTCCTGGGCCTCCCCTAGGTCGACTCAACCTGAAATGAGCGCCTGGTGCGGTGTGTAAACATCGCCACTGGGGAGACAAAGACCGCCCTGCGTGATGCTGGCAACCCACCCCCGCTTGCGCCGGTGTCGGCTTTTATAGGTGCTCGCTAACAGCACTTGCCGCCCCAAGCAGTCTGTTAAGGCTGTACGGGGGGGGATCTTTGTCTCTGTTTGCTGATGGACGTTGTTATCGTCTGCCTGTCGATAGCGGTAAGCAGAGCGCAGGTGGGCATTGTAAACGTCGCACGCTTGCGTTTAAAAATATATATCGCCACCGTCTTCCGCCGGTTGGCTTGGATGGCTGCTCGCTGCTGCTGGCTGCTGCTGCTCCTGCAAGCCATGTGACTTATTTCCGCCAAAATAACTGGAGACTATGTAAATGCTTATTGACTTGAGCTATGACCGTGCGCCCTGTGTAGACGTTGCAGGTAATTTATATTCGGCACGCGCTGTGCACAATTTGGAATTTTTTGGGAGGGGGGAAATCTTTTTTTTTTTCTTCAAGCCGCCCCAATATGTAAACTTAGCCAGCTCTTAAAATGAACAACGCTTTAATGGTATGCCTTTAACTTAGGCCTAATATGCTTCTCCCCTCTGAGAAACACCTTTTAAGGCCCCTCTGGTGATTTCAATATATAGTTTATATAGAAGAAATAAATAAACTCCGCCTATCTCGTTCCACCAATGGATGAAGGCTTCCCAACTCCATGGCGGTAACGGGGAAGGGGGGGGGGGGATGGTTTGATTATACTTCACCACGCGGGTCATATACAAGGCTTCATTTCAGCCAGACGTGTCCCAAGTCGGCGAAACATTTCCGCGCTCGGCACACCACATCCGCCACGCTTGTCACCTGCAGCTGTGACCACGAGGCACGAGCCTACTCCAGTCTGCCAGAGAGCCGGAGAATACTCCGTGAGATATCAAGCCCTTTGTATGCATACACATGTATCGGAATAACACTGTGCTTGGTCGCAAACCTTTGAGCGGACAAACTTGTGCGGATATGCACGGCTACTAGAATCCACCCCTGGAATCTGCTCCCACGCCAACTTGTTCGTTTGGCTGCATCTAACAGAAAAAAATCTCGATATGTAAACTAAACAACCCTTTTCTGTTTCCGCAACGACGATGACTGTCGCAGGTCCACCGGTATTTCTGCTGCCTGCCGGAGGACCGCGTGCCGTACGTGAACAGCTCCGGAGAGAAACACCGCATCGAGCAACTGCTGCGGCAGCTGCCGCCCCACGACAACGAGGTGAGGACACCCCGGGAGTCGGGATGGGGGTCGCGATGTCGCCCGTGGCACCACACGCACGGCGCTCTCTCGCACGCCCGCTTGTTCGTGCCGTGCCGGAGACGTGGCCCAGCGGCGTTGCAGAGGTCCACGGCTCGGTTCGAATTCGAGTGGCCGACCTGATCAATGCTGCGGCGTGCGTATCGACTGTAGTCATAATCGTACACGGCCCGCCCGCTTTGCGAGCGGAGGTTTAAAAAGGTCCCGCGATGCCATTCGCGAGGGGGCTGGCGGCCTCGTGCCAGCGTCGGGAGTTCCACATATTTGTCAAATTTTGAAACGTGACGCCGCACGTCACACAAATGGGATTGTACTTGGTGATCATTATCGCCCCCCTTACTGCGAAATCTTGGCAGCAGCCTCCTGAAAAAGAGGCATGGGGCTCCGTGAGGCTTTCCCGGTGTAGTACAGTTGGCATGAGACCCTGGTGCAAAGATTGACACCTATGAACAGCGGATTAAAAACTTTCGGGGTCGCTGTTCATTCACTGGTCGCAGCCGAGTGTGGATGTTCGTGCACATTTGTAATGGGTCATTGTTTTAAAAGCATATTTTGTTCTACCAAGTTGGCTGTGTGGTTTGTATAATTCATACACGTTGAAAAAGAAAGAGACTTCTGATCTCACCGGGCACTTAACGGGTTATAAATAAGGGACGTCAAATATGCGTGCATCGATTCTGAGTTGTACCGATTACATTGCAACTCGCCTTCAAGACCAGAACATCCACGACTTATCTAAATGCCTTCGAAACTCCAGGAAAAGTCCCGATTCACAAGATGGGCTGATGCGCCAGTGACCCAGTGCAGTTCACGATCAGCCCGACCCAACAGAATCGACCACACCAACCACCACACCACACCACAACCACCATCACCGCTCCTACCGCCACCACCAACCACCCTAAGCATCCTCAGCGATGGAACGAACTAACACAGCCAGTCTGGAACCCCCAATTTTAACGTGGAATGCCATTCCTGCAGTCTTAGACAAATGATTTTTCTTCAGCGAAAGTACATTTCTGAGCTGCTGCTGATGATGATGATGACTAATCCAGATGCCTCACACGAAGGGTGTGTCGCTTCATGCGGGTGGGAGATCTGCAATCCGGCCGATTGCCAGGCCGCGTGCCTGCGTTGGTGGTGTGTGTGCGTGCGTATGTTTGCGTGTGTGTGGGTGGTGCGTATACAGTGAGCTGTAGTGTAGCAGTTAGCACGCTGCGCTATGAACCCGGCAACCTGGGTTCGATTCCTGCTCACGGCCAACACTGGTGACGATTATCTGAACTGGTCCTGGGCCTCCCCTAGGTTGACTCGGTCTCAAATGAGTACCTGGTATGGTGTGTAAACATCGCCACTGGGGAGACAAAGGCGGTCGGGCGTGGTGCTGGCCACCCACCCCCTCGTGTGCCGTTCCGGCCTTCATAGGTGCTACTCACTCATAGCACTTGCCCCTACAGTCTGTTAAGGTTATACAGGGGTTCTTTGTCTTTGGTGTGTATATGTGTGTGCGTTCGTGCGTATGTATGTGTGGTGTGTGCGCGTGTGGTGGATGCGGGGGATCCAGTGGTTAGCGCACTTTGACCAACAGCGGTGGCGATCATCTGAACCGGTCGACTCGGTCTCGAATACGTACCTTGTTGGCGTGTATGTTGAACTTCGTTCGCACCGTATGTGGCCAACCGTGCCAATCGTACGTAATCGTAGCCGACCTTTCAATGTGTTAACATCTCCGCTGGGGAGACGAAGGTGACTCGGGCGTGATGCTTCTTGGCCACACCACCTCCACGTAATGGGTGCAGGTGCACTTTGCCCCAGCAGCCTGTGTAGGCCTCACGGGGACGGCTTGTCCTTGCGTGTGGCTGGTGGATGCCTCCTTGATGATATTCGCTGGGCTGGGCGTGGTTATAAGTGGCCCACGTGGCCCCCTTACGCAAATCGCCCGTGGTGTAATTGAGTTTTCTAAGTGCCACCTGAGGATTTACCCCCGTAATGGGGGACGTGTGTTATTTAATTGGTTTGTAATGTGGAGAAATTAGGGCATGGCGTGTATTTAAGTGGCATCAACGTCAGGGTTGTAGAGTGACAAAAAATGGCGGTTAATAGACGGATCCTTGAATCCGTCTGTGCGGAGGGTCTGACTGAGATGCCACGTCTGCCCGTATTTGGCGCGTGAATTTTGTTGGCCGTGCTTTGGATGGTGATGTTGAACTTCTGTCGCATCGTACATAGCGAGTCGTCGTGGGGTTGTCATTGGGTAGCTCATTGTCGGCGGTGGTGGTGGTGTCATAGTTATCGATGGCGTTCATGCTTTTGGTGTTGTTGATGGTGTCACAGATGGACGTGATGGTGGTGGCGGTGACATTAATTCTAGATTTGAATCTTTCGTGATTCATACTCTTAGTTCTTTCGGTAAAGTCACGTAGGTAAAAAATGAAATTTCATTAATTTTAATTAAATTTTTTTACCTACGTGACTTTACCGAAAGAACTAAGGGCATTTACATTGTTGATGGTGCCCATCGATGGCCTTGTTGTCGACATTAAACGGCGGTGGCGACGGCGGCGCAGGTGCGGTACTGCAGCTCTCTGGGCGAGGAGGAGAAGAAGGAGCTGAAGCAGTTCAGCGCTCAGCGCAAGCGCGAGGCGCTCGGCCGGGGAACCGTCAAGACCTTCCCCATCACGGCCCTGGGCGCCACGTGTGAGCAGGTAACGTGTCCAAGCCACGCGATTTGCATTGCCACAATCGCACTGCCGTGGCCTGTATTTAATTTTCCATTTTCATGCGCACATTGGCCAGCTGATGTTCTGATGTGGTTAATGGTTACACCAATGTGTTTGAGGAGGAGGAATATCAAGGTCAGGATGTTTGGGTCTGGAATGAGATGCGAGTCCGGCGGCATTCCATTCGAATCCAGATATGATCGGTCGTACAAAAGTTGGGGGTGCATCTTTCAATCCGGTAGGTGTCTGCGTGTGACCTAATCTGTATAACTTTATTGACGCCGGGCCCACAAGTTTGGGGGCACGTATTACATTCGGGGGTGTCTTATACTCCCAACTTCTTCTTCCTAGCGTTGTTCCCGCTCTGGCGCAAGGCCCGCTTTTCGGCATTGTCTTCTCCATTGGCTCGGTCCAGGGCATCTTCGGGGGATGCGTTGACTGTCTTCATGTCTTCCTTTATTCGATCCATCCATCGCTTCTTCGGACGTCCGCGTGGACGGCGGCCCTCTGGCTCAATACGCACGGCAGTCTTGGCCACTGATGACTCTTCACTTCGCATCACATGGCCGTACCACCGAAGCCTTGCCTCAAGCGTCTTATACTCCCAACAATATGATGATTTTCCTTCTCTCGCTGGCACTGGGGTTTCTTTGCTGGGTCCTCCAGGACGCGCCGAAGGGTTTAGCCCGCGTCGTTGACAAGCCATCTCTCGGGGTTTTTTTGGTCGTCCACTCGGGGCAGCAGACGGTGCGCTTGGGTAATTCCACGAAGGAATCCAAACTATTAAACTACTTTTCATTTGGGCAGGTAAGGCCCCGCCGAGCTACGTAGCTCTTTTTCAGAAGCGACCTGGACCATCGCAAACGGAAATTCAACGAAGTGCGCTTATCGCGTGCAACATTGTTAATCGCAGACAAACACTCTGAACGCACGCTTATTTGAACGATGAGCGGTATACACAAACCGTGGGCCACGTTTTGAAGACGGCACCGGTGGCGACGACATCGATCGGCCCGATCGGCCAGCCAAGGGTGTCGTGGCAGCAGCGGCGGGCGCAGGAACTTGGGAAGCGAGGGCGCTGCCCTGTTTCTCGGCGTCACATTCTGATCCGTCATCCCGCGTTCGCCCTCCGAAACGTATCGTCGCACGCGGCGAATGCCAAGGCTCCCCAAAAAAAATGTGGTGTTGTTGCCAGCATCAAAGAGTGAAAAATAAGAACAGGTCCCAAAAAAAAGGTCCCATGACGTAGCTGCTCGCCCCCGAGCTTTCAACGGTCCGATACGCGGGGCGCTGCCTTTGTGCTGTTCGCCTTTTGGCGTCCTCTGGTCTGACACTGGTGGTGAGACGAGGCCACGGAGAAGGCTGCCGTCTCTGGTGGAGGCCAATCCGTTTAAAAGACGACACAAGTATTTAATTATCAGAGCCGTGTTTGTTTGCATGTCCACCACAAGCCACAATCGCTGTGTGTGGTTAATGCAGCACTCGATTCCTTACAAAAGGTTTCTATTTGGCGTTCGAATATCGCAACACCTCCTGTTTTATTGCCAGAAAGGGCAAAAACTATTCTTATTTTTCTAATCAATGCTGTGAATGGGTTAAAGTACAGCCCAGCCCCCAGTGTTCAAGTGAAGCTTATTTTGCCTCCCCCGAAGTCGCGGGCGTCACCTTTCCACCCATTGCCTTTGTGACGTTTCCCATCCCACTCCCCCCCCACCACCAACACCACCACTCCCCCGCCCCCATGTCAACCCCACCCCCCCCCCACCCAGATCCCCCGCTGAGTTGGCCCAGAGTTGGCCCAGGGATTAGCCGGGTCCTACATAACCAGCCGAGCGTGAAGAACTTAAGAGGGGCCGTACCTTTTAGTCAGGATTAAAATTACCAAAAGGAGGATAACGGCAAATTACGCGAACAAAATTGACTTGGAATGGGCACCCGTCATGAATAACCAAAAAAGAATATATACAATTATTTAAACCAGATTACCGAAGCACCCCATTGCATGTTATTTCTGCTGACATTAATCGTCCTTGGGTGACACCAGTCCCCGCCATGGGAAACGCGGAACCTCCACCACGAGCTCCAAGCAGCCCCGTGGAGAGAGTTACCCGGCAAACATTGAACGCGCACCCGTGCGGCACACCACGCCCGCCGTGCCCCTCGCTACGGCCGCGGCGGCTAACCAGCCAACGTGCCAACCACCAGGACATTTATTCGGCCTCCACCACGAGCTCCGAGCAGCCCCGGGGAGAGAGTTACCCGGCAAACATTGAACGCGCACCCGTGCGGCACACCACGCCCGCCGTGCCCCTCGCTACGGCCGCGGCGGCTAACCAGCCAACGTGCCGACCACCAGGACATTTATTTGGCCGAGCGATTAAGCCATCGCTGAACGGGCCAATTCTGCTGCGGGCTACGGAGGCGGCCGGATGACATCACTGCCCCGCGCGTGCCCCCAGAGCCACCATCCGTTTCAAGGAGAGCCAACAATGCGTGACATATAAAGTGATAACGGCCACGTGACCCACCCCCCTTGGAGGAGTAGAAGCTCACACGTCACGTCCATCCCCAAGCCTTCGTTGCCTCCTCACCCCACCCCTGCCCTCGCCCCCCACCCCCCCATTCTCTCCCCCCCCCCCCCCCCCCCTCTGAGGGCCCCATGTCCCGACTTGCGGCCGCGTGGACTTTACTACGCGACAGCGATGCCATGCGCCGCAATTTGCCCCCAGTCGCCACGGCGGAGTTAATGAAAGACTCCGGAGCAAACAAATAGCCGCCAGCGTCCGAGTCGTCGTTACAGGGCACGTCGTGGGCTTACAAGGCGCTAAATATATTAAAATGTTTTGCCATGAGCCTTGGGATGATGACGATGTCATGTTTCTGGCACGCACCTGCCTGGCCTGGCGGTGGCGGGTTTTAAAAAAAAAACATAAATCCGAAGGAAATAACAAAACAAGAAAAGAGGCAAATGTTAGCAGGGTAGATGCTGTGCGCGCTGCCTGCCTGCGTGCGTGCGCAAGCTATGATACTCTGTGCACGTGGCGCTGCTGTTCATATCCGAGCTTGATTGGACCAGCGGTGGTTACCTGCCACTGCTGCTGCTGCTGCGTTGTGGCTGCCTGTAATCGAGCGCTGTGGATGGTCGTGACGAAGGGGTTGGTGGATCAGGTAAAAAACGAACTTTTAACATGATGGGTTTTTTTGTATTGTGTGCGCGAGCAGCTATTGTTAAAAACACCGGGCCGAGGCCATCGCCTGGCAGCCCGCTTGAGAACCCCAACCGCATCAGTGTCTTAGCCCATTCCCAGGCCGGTGGGTGGGAGGGGGGGGCATCTCTTGACCGGCCCATGTCCGACCCACCTTTATATATATATTTACTTTTCATTATTTCGTTAACGGTTTCGGCGCACAGCTGGCCCCCCCGATGGAAGAGAGAAAATTAGTCTGGGAGGCGAGGGACGCTCGACGTGTAACCAGATATTTAATGAAAACACGAGGGCATCCTTCGTGAGACTCCCCCCCCCCCCCCCCGCGTGCCCTGAGCAAACAAAATCCCGTCTCTCGCCACTTCCGCTGGTGTTTTGGCTTGCAGCGCAAAACGCACCCTGCCGGGGCCCCGCGTTGTTTTCCTCTGCCCCCCCCCCCCCCCTCCGCCACCTGGGTCCCTCCCGATGCCGTTTGACTCGGCAGCAACGTACGCTGCTGCCACGTTCTACTCCGCTGCGCCGTGACGGGGGGGGGGGGGGGGGCGAGATAGCGGCGCCGGAGAAGAGAGATTCGCGTCCTCCGTGGACTCGCCCCCCCCCCCTCTCACGCTACTCCCCTGCACCCTTTACCTCTCCCCCCCTCTGAGCTCACTCTACTCCCCTCCGTGCGCGCTCTCCGCTCCATCAACCAAGGCTCTCTGTCGATCCCCGCCATGTCAACCTCCGCTCGGTGGGAGGTCGCGCATTCTCCTCCGTTGGCCCTCGCAGCCTCGGTGGAGCTCCCCCCTACAGCCCGTGCTGTCGACTGCTCTGCCTGTTGCAAGTGCAGGCTCGACGTCTTTCTCTTCTACCTCTGCCTACGACTGACAGCCTGTCCCCCCCCACCCCCCAGCTCCCGGGTACAACCCGGAAAACGCAGCGGAGAACCGCACCAAGTGCAACCGCGAAAACAGGAACGCGACCGGTCATCGTGGGGGGAAGAGAGAGGAGAGAGCGAGCGAGCAAGCGAGAGCGGTTCTCAATACTAACGAACAAATTTTCCGTGTTCCCCTCCGCTCCCCGCGCCCATCCCCCCCCCGCCACCCTCTCTTCCTCAGTGCGGCGGTGGCATCGGCGGAGGCGAGATGGCGGTTTTTGCGTCGCGCGCGGGGCACACCCCGTGCTGGCACCCCGCCTGCTTCGTGTGCGCCGCGTGCCGGGAGCTCCTCGTCGACCTCATCTACTTCTACGTGGACGGGAAGCTCTACTGCGGGCGGCACCACGCCGAGCGGCTCAAGCCGCGCTGCGCCGCGTGTGATGAGGTGAGGTGGAGCAGCGGTGACGATCGCGGTCGCGTTGGCGATGATCGTGACGATGGCGACGTTGACGACGATCGTGACGATGGCGTCGATGACGACGATCGTGACGATGGCGTCGATGACGACGATCGTGACGATGGCGACAATGATCGTGACGATGGCGACGACGATGAGGACGATCGTGATGATGGTGATGGCGATCGTGATGATGACGACAACGATGATGACGATAGTGATCGTGATGATGGCGATCGTGACAACAAAGCGAACAGTCGGGAAAAACGGAATTGCTGTCGCTGCCGACGTTGTCGGTCGCCGTTGCGATTTCACAGCGATCGCCCAATCTTCGTGCTTACGTTGTGTTCCGCTCTTGTGCCCGATCCTCTCCTGATGGTCTGGCCCATGTGGAAGAGCAGTAGGCCCAAAATACTCGCTCAAGGGGCCACTCCAGATCTCCGCCTGACAATACTGGCATGAGGAAGCAATAGCGCAGGGCTGCACCCTTGTACCCTCGTTGTGTATGAACACCAACTCTCAGCCAAGATCGTCACGGACTGTCGTCGGAGTAGCTAACGAGTGTGCAGGCGGTGCAACTGCACTGGGGGCGGGGGAAATTGGGACGGGGGGGGGGCTCCATTAATTCCTTGCACCAGGGCCAATGCCAGCACCCCTCTCCCCCGCGTTATATTCGTCCTCACGTCTTCGGTTTCGTCGTTCGTCTTGCTCGTTTTAATTCGCGGGAGGTTGAGTCCGGTTACGTGGCACGCGTTGGCAAACAGTAACGCCTCGGTGGGAATGATCGTCATGCCGGAATGGCAGAATGCCGGCTCGGTAACCGGTCACACCGCGGCACCGCACTCAACCGCGGCGCTCCACCGTTGGGTGATTATAAGGGGGACGTGGTGAGCGGAGAGAGGGAGATTACTTTATATATATATATTTTTAAAAAATCCAATTTGCCATCCGAAGACTCTTGCGTGGCTTTGAGGGATAATTTAAAAAAACACACACAAACGCACGCAACGGGAGTTTTAATAACGCTGGCCACTCTATTCAATCCCGCCGCACGGTTCCGCGTCTATTTTATTTAGACGTTGTCGTCGCAATATGTCCGGCATTTTAATTTTTTTCTTTCGTCTCCTTTTCGGAGAGAGGGCCTGCGCACGTTAACCGGCACGTTCTGTCGCCCCGGGGTAAGCGGCGTGCGCCCCGAATGCACGTCGGGGTCTCTCTCCCGCTCTCTTTCTCGCCCCCAGCCAGTGTGGAGTTTATTGGCCGTTTTCTTCCCGGCGCTGACATTTGAACCCTTTATGGCTTTTCCTCCTCGCTGAGGGGTTGTTTGGTTCCCCCCCCCCCCCCCCCCCCACGATATTTATTTATTAACCTGCTTCAGGCAGAGGGGGCCGTCTATTTCTGTACAAATCCTTGACGGCCTCAGCTGCGGAGTTAATCCTCTGCCGCTGCGGAGGAGATGGGGGGGGGGGGCAGGTCTCGTGAGTGGGGGGTGTCTGATTTTGCACCGGGACGGTCTCATCGTGCAGGAGAGGGCGCGAGTCTCGTGGGGTGCAGTGCTGTCTCTCGCTCGCCTCTGTCCCCTCGCTCGTTCCCTTGCTCGCGTAGTCGCCCCTCTCTCGCTTGGTGAGCTCGCCCCGCTCGCTCACCCTCGGGACGTTGCCCGCGAGCTGCGGACAGTCGAGGGCCCCCGGCCCCAACATGCTCATTGCTTCCGGGGGGCCTAACTTCTGCCGGGTCCTTCCCGCCTTGTCGGCAACCCTGAAATTAGTTTTTTCTCGCACCCCGGCACGCCACGTCCCGTGCACCTCTAACAATGGGATGTGCCGATAAGCGTCGCGTGCCGCCTCCTCCAGTCAACCAGCGACCCGGATAACGCTCGGCGAGATATCACGCCCAGCTGTTGGGAGCACACGTGGCAGGATGCGGCGTAGCGCAGCGCGAGATGGATTTTCTGCCGCGCGACCCTTTGATTGCCAGCTTGGCGTCGCAGCGCCCTTCGTTTCGCGCGTTTCAAGTCGCCCCTCCCAGGGACTACCCCAGGCTCAAGCCGACCGAGCACAATTCTAGGCGGTTAGGTCAGAGCCTTTCCCACAAATCGGTACCACATTTTTATGAAACCGTGCAGGAGGGATGCCGGGCAGAGGTCGACCCTCCGCCGATGGGGAATGGATCTCGCGGACGAACGTGGGTCTAGCACGGGTTGCCTAAGTTGGTGGCCTAACCGGGTGACCTAACCTAACCGGGTGGCCTAACCGGGTGGCCTAACCGGGTGGCCTAACCGGGTGGCCTAACCGGGTGGCCTTACCCGTTGGCCTAACCGGGTAGCCTAACCCGGTGGCCTAACCGGGTGGCCTAACCCGGTGGCCTAACCGGGTGACCTAACCGGGTGACCTAACCGGGTGGCCTAACCGGGTGACCTAACCGGGTGGCCTAACCGGGTGGCCTAACCGGGTGACCTAACCGGGTGACCTAACCCGGTGGCCTAACCCGGTGGCCTAACCGGATGGCCTAACCCGGTGGCCTAACCGGGTGGCCTAACCCGGTGGCCTAACCGGGTGACCTAACCGGGTGACCTAACCGGGTGACCTAACCGGGTGGCCTAACCGGGTGGCCTAACCGGGTGGCCTAACCGGGTGACCTAACCCGGTGGCCTAACCCGGTGGCCTAACCGGGTGGCCTAACCGGGTGACCTAACCGGGTGGCCTAACCGGGTGGCCTAACCGGGTGGCCTAACCGGGTGGCCTAACCGGGTGGGCTAACCCGTGGCCTAACCCAGTGGCCTAACTGGGTGGCCTAACCCGGTGACCTAACCGGGTGGCCTAACCCAGTGGCCTAACTGGGTGGCCTAACCCAGTGGCCTAACCGGGTGGCCTAACCCGGTGACCTAACCGGGTGGCCTAACTGGGTGGCCTAACCCGGTGACCTAACCGGGTGGCCTAACCGCAGTGTTGTCCGGCTGGCTTACCGCCGTCAAACCTCGTGGAGCTGAGAGCGTGAGCAGCTTGGGAGCGGTCAGGGGGGGAATCTGCTGCGTGCTCGCCGGCGTCGCCAGGCTCCCACCCGCGATGCTCGATCAGCGGTCCCATCCAATTTTTATGGAATCATTCTAAACTCGAGCTGTCATCGAGGCCGACCTCGGGTGCTAGAAGGCTTTATAAACTGCGCGTCCGTCAGCGTTTGCGTTTGTTTAAACGTTGCGCCCTCGTCGACTCGCGTCATGTTGGCCGTGCCACTGCGAAGTTGACGGCCGTGTTATGTATTTAGTTTTTTCCATTATTATTATATTCCGAATGGTACCGACGGATTTCTTGGTCGCAACTGAAGCTGTGAAACCAGGAAGGGGGTGTCTGCCTTCTCACGGAGACATCTGCAAGCCATGTTCGTGCGTGCCCCCCCCCCCCGTACCAAACCCCCCAACACCGCCCCTCACCCTTCCCCCCTCTCACCCCCCCACCCGCACCCATCACCTCCAATCTTCACGCGCATTTCCCGTCGCCTGAAACAACACCGCCGCTCTCCCCCGCGAGAGCGCGTTCGTTTGTATGCGTCTAACGTAAGCTCACGTGGCCAGCCGTAGGTAGCCCTTCGTGCTTAACCGGAGGTTCGTTTCCAACGGCCAACGATGCAAACCCACGTGTTTAAATTGGACGATGACGACGACGCGATTGCTGCTGACGGGACGAGGGCGGATGCGCGCACAGAAGGAACGCTGTGATTTTGCTGGGGCGTGCGTGCCGGGCAGGGTCGGACACGTTCGTTGGGATGCGTGTTGCGTCTGATCTTACCCTCGGCATTGCGCCGAGTGAGCCAGACTCAGAACACAACTAAATAGGACACCTTCTGCCCCGTCATTAATGCTCTCTGTTGCTGGCCGCCTCCTTCCGTCGTCTCTCTTAACCCAAGTACCGATTGGGATTCAATAATAATTGGCAGCCCTGTGTCAATACCCCACCCATGCCGTGTCGGCTGTGATGGTTGTTTGACCATACTTCACCACGCTGGTCAGTGCGGGGTCGCGACACGACGCCGGCGGTGGCAGTGAGTGGCGGCGACTGTGAAGCTTGGGACCGGTTCGGACGTCGCTTGCCCCGCTGATGTTGTCCGTGGCCAGGAATAGAAACTCGGATCGCTGGGTTCGCCGCGCGGTGCTCGCGAAGCGCCACGCACGCGCCGCTTCGCCCAACTCGATGCGTGACCCTTCTTGTCGCGAGAGAGCCTCATGACGACTCATCGGGGCGTTGCCGGATTACAAACCCAAAGAAACGCGACGGGGCCACAGAGAGTCGAAGCGACGTTGCTTTACGGACACGCACGCCTCCTCCGTTGTCAACGAATCGGCACCGCACGCTCCCGTTCGCTCGCCCCCGTAGGGGGATTCCGCATTAATGGAGACAACAACAACAACAACAACAACAAATCCGCACCAATTTCCATCTCGGGCTTCACTTTGACGTCCACCCCGGTGCGCCCCTTCTCCCCCTCCCGTCGCTCCTCGGCGAGATGAGCGGCAGCGGCCCTCGCCGCGATCGCTGGGCCGACTGAGACGTGTGCGAGCCGACCGCCAGTCGCGCGCGCGCTTCGCTCGGCCCGCCGCGTCAAAGGTCGAGCGTCAAAAGAGCGAAACGATCCGTGTGTTTGAACTTACTTCGCACCGTCCGTAGCCCGCCTCCGATTGGCGCGTCTGGCGACGTACGGCGCGAAAGAGGTTCAACGTGCGTGCCTGCGTGCGACCGCGCTAATCGGAGGTGCCGGGGGAAGGACAAGCCAAGCCCCTGGCAATTTTTGCACTCCCGGTTTCCCTGCTTTCGTGCTCGATTTGGATAAGAAGGCACTTGGATGGGAGACCAACCCTGGGTTTGAGCACGCGAGGTGACCGCCAGATGGTGGCACAGTCGTGTACTCTTGAATTTAATTTGTGCGGAGGCTTAGGTGTTTACGCTTCCCGAGGTGGGAGATGACGGTGTCGCAACGGAGTATTAATTCTGTCTAATGCAGAGCTTTAAGTGTTGCGAGCCGCTGCGAGGTGGGCTTAGAGATGGAAGAATAGCACTGAGGACTCGGCAGGTTCTGTCCCGCATGATCGAAGGCCACGATTGTGATTACGTGTGTCCTCTGATGGAAGGCGGAGGTCACTGGCGTGTCCCACAGCGATGCCGGACAGGACCAATGGGTTAACCAGAGACGTAGGTGAGAGGAGGGGTGGGGGCGGGATTGTCTGTACTTTATTTTTTACCTTTTTCCCTCCTGTGTTTCCAATCTTCTTCCATCCATCACTCGAGCTGCTGCCGCCACCACCACCGTGAATTTTTAAAGGCCTCTGTCTCGCCTCATTTGCATCCCCCACCACCCCCCACCACCATCATCATCATAATTCCCTCCCTCCCCACCGGCCCCCACAGGCCCCAAACCGCCCACACCGCCCCCACCGCTACCTGTCAGCACCACTTAGGTCCCTGAGCAGACAAGCGAGCCCTTTCAGGCGGCACGAGCCAGGCTTCGAATGTAATCCTCACTCCCAGTGGCGTCGCGGGGCGTAAAGCAAGCCGGGCAAAAGCTCAGAGCGCCAAGCAGCTCAGGCGGGGGCCCGGATTTGTGGACAAATTGGCGGCGCATCAAATATGTATAATTCATACTCTTAGGTTTTTTCGGTAAAGTCACGTAGGTAAAAAATAAAATTAAATGTGAATAAAAGGAATAATGGAAATAAATTAAAAATAAAAGAATAAATCACGATGTTTCGGAGGCAACACAGTAATTTTAGCTGTGACGGTCCCACCTGATGACGGAGACTTGTGTTGCCTCCGAAACGTCGTGATTTATTATTTTATTTCCATTATTACTTTTATTAACTTTTAATTTTATTTTTTACCTACGTGACTTTACCGAAAAAACCTAAGAGTATGAATCCTTGCAGTCACGAAAGCTTCAAATCTAGAATGAATATGTATAATTCACTGGACACCCTTGCATAAGAAATGTTCCGTCTCAAGAAATTATCCCGGTAAAATTATATATATATTTAATAATCAGCTCAATATTCAAATCCTGATATCCGCAACACAAGACGATTAACACAACAATCCAAGTCATCTATCTGATGTCCACCCCATCAGCATTTCTCATCCCACTGAATCCTATAAACTATGTCTCCGTTTTTTTTACTTTCTTTCTGCCGTTGTGTCTATTATACCCCTCCTGTCCATCTCATTAGGATTTTATTATTTGAACGGTGATGGGAGGTGGGGCGGGGGGGTGGCCCAGTGGGGCCAGTACCACCGCTGACCGTGATTTCCACTCCTACCCCCGATGGCTGCTTCACCTGATTGAGTTACCGTCTAGATTTACAGCTGCGGCGCTGGCGGCGGTGGCGGCGGTGGTGGTGGTAGCCGCTGCCCCCCCCCCCCACCTCCCACCACGGCCTCCCACCGCCCACCCGCGTGAGACCTGCGGGAACGTAATAGAATAAAATCCGCACGTCCGTAAGATTCTCACCTTTAGCGCCGCTCCCCCTAAAGTAAATTTGGTGGCCACACGAAAGCCAGGGCTGTGATGAGTGCTACTTTTCCCGTTTTTTTTTATTTCTTCCGTAATTTTTGTTCCCCGCCCCCTATTCCCCTTGTCCGTAAACGAAAATATATCATTTGTCGTTACCCCCACCAACCAACCCTCCCGTAAGTGGGGGGGGGGGGTGGGGGGGGTTTGGGTTGGCGAGTTTTCAGGGCCCAGTGACACATTGCATCTGTTGCCACGTTCGCTAAAAGCTGACAAGTCAATTTCGCTAAAATTCTTTGCCGAGCGGTGCAGGGGGGGGGGGAAGAGCGCGCCGGGCACGGTTGACTTTTTTGTGCTTTAATTAATTTGCTTAAAGACGTCTGCGGCGTCGAAGTACTGTTCCACAACGTCGTGTTTTTGTTCCTTTCATTTCCATTTTTTTTTACTTGCAAATCACAAACGCAAACCGCGCGGGGGTTCTGTGCCAAGAGTCACACGAACCCATCCACCTGGACCGTTTTAGGAAAACTCACACAAGTTATTGTTGTGAAAATGTACTTACACTCGTTTTTTTTTTTATATACGGTAGCCGCATTAATCGGGCAAAACACTTTTTTTTCGACACATTTCTTCCGAGTCGTACGTTTCCAAGCGTGCTCTCGTCCAGTTCGCAGATGTGTAAACGAAACTGGCGCGCGCTCTGTTTGTAAAAGGCAGCGCTTATTTATTGTTTCACGCGAGACACCTGCGACGCGCAACGCACGCTGCTGACGTTGATTTATTTGCGTTTGGGCCTTTTAGCGGTTGTGCGCTGCGAAAGACGCAGAAGTTGGCAGGCTCGAGGAACTTTTTCTTTTCTGCCTACGGCTGCAGCAGCGGTAGCGGGGCAGCTCACGGTCACCAAAGCGTCTGTCACTGTGGAGGCTTTCGCCGAAGCGACACGCGGCTCTCCCCCGCATCGTGTCGCACGGCAACGATGCCCGGCGATTCGCTTGCGTGTGTGCCTGGGATCGAAACGTCGGACATCGCGCGTGGATTTTTCTCTGGGCCCTCCGGTTTTCCCCTCCGCATTTAGAGTCGACGCGCGTTTAGAGTATTTGGCTGCTGTGAATTTTCACACGATCAGCCACTTTGTTGAGCTATCAAATTTGCAGCAGCCAAATACTCTAAACGCGCGTTTAGAGTGTTTGGCTGCTGTGAATTTCCACACGATAAGCCACTTCGTTGAGCTATCATTTGTGGCCAGGTTGCCTCTGAAAAAGAGCTACACAGCTCTGTGGGCCTTACCTGGTGAAATAAAAAAAAATAGTCGTAGTTCTTTGTCTTGCGATGCTGCAATCCATCTCACACCCCGTGAATGTGAACTACGTGGAATATATATGGTGCGCTGAATGATTATCTTCTTTTTTTTAATACAAAACCATATTCTCTGTTTCTTTTATATGCACTCCACTAGTGAAGCGGGTGCTGCCTTGAGGGATTGTTATCAATCGTAACCTCTATTTTAAAAGCCTCCTTCACACTGAAGCGTCTCAAAGTGCTGTACGTAAAAATACAACTCTACACTCAAAGGTATCGATGCAATCGAAGCGAAACAGAACGCTGATAATAACAACTTCACCAAATGACGACTTTCCGAAATTGCCAATAAAATGACGAAGTTAATGCTCGTTGTCGAATGCCACGGACAAACGAGGCTCACGCACCGGAGACATTCTTTTGAGAGTTTCTCGCTGGCGATGGTTGCCAACGATGTTTGCCATTTCCCTTTCGTTTGCCAGCCAGAATACCTCCCTCCCTCCCCCCGTCGCGCTCTCTCTCTCTCTCTCCCATGGGTCACTCTGTCCCATTGCGTCAATGCTAAAGATGCCTTGAAGTCCGGCTCCCTGAGCCGCGAGCAATAACAACCGTAACTACTCGGTCAGGATTTGACACCCTCTGCAAATAACGCTGAGCCGTACAGACCTTTGGGGGGGGGCGCCTTGGTCTTACTCCGGTAGCGTCTCGAGCGTTAACACCGAACCTGCCCCCCTGTCCCCTGTCCCCTGTCCCCTGTCCCCCACCCCTCCGAACCCCAGATAATTTTTGCGGACGAGTGCACGGAGGCAGAGGGCCGCCACTGGCACATCTCGCACTTCAGCTGCGTCGAGTGCCACGTGGTGCTGGGCGGGCAGCGCTACATCATGAAGGACGGACGCCCCTTCTGCTGCTCGTGCTTCCAGGCGCGGCACACGGTGGCGTGCGAGAGCTGCCACCAGCACATCGGTGAGGAGGCCGGAGTTGCCGCGCTTAACCGGGCAGGCGGCATCGCCGTGGGCACGTTCGCCCGCCGTGCCACTAGCCCGCCGCCGCGTGTTGCCCCCCCCCGACCCCGCTTGACTCTGACGTGCTTGCCCTTGATGGTGGCAATCTGTTCGGGAGGTCGATGCCAATGTCGAGGTCCTGATGGTGCTGCTGGCCATAACGAGAGGGCTTCAGCAGAGAGAGGGAGTTTGTGTCGTTTTGGTGTTCCTCCTCCTCCTTCCTCCTCCGAGCACACAGACCCACAGTGAGGCTTGCTCATACGGTCCATAGTTTGCGTTGCATGGCCACGGTCGATTGTGGCCATGGACATCAGTTGAATAAATACACAGGATTTGTAGCTATGGGGCTGCCGCGATCCCCGCTGCAGTGACTCGGAGTCTCGGGAGAAGTTGTTCCACTGTCCTGTCCACTCCCTACTCAAGTGCTTTTGAAGTTTCAAATGTCTGCTGGGGGGGGGGGGGCGTGGGTAGAGGGTGCATTACGGACGTGTTGACTTTCACATTGGAACTGCAGTGTCAATGCATTGGCTCTGTCCTGTCTGGGTGTCTATAATTGGTAGGGGGGGGGGCAGGTGGCGGCGAGCACGATAACTCTTGCTAAGACGCTGCGTTATGATTGAAACTTTGCACCTGGGACTCGTCATTAAAGCATTGCCCGCACCCCACTCAGCAGAGACGCTATCCGGGCCCCTTGGTCTCGGCCTCCGGACTGCGCTGTTTCCCGCGCTCGCTCGGCACGAGCACGGCCGTCAAATTCGCGTGAATCAAATGCCCCCCCCACCCTCCCACCCCCCTCTCCGCCAACGGCAAACACGACGACGCGACTCGCCGAGCGTGACCGAATGCGCCGCGCACGCACGACATCTCCCTTTCTTCCCCCTCCCCGTCTTTCAACCGCCATCCTTTCCCGTCTCCGACGCGCCAGGCCTGGAGGAGGAGCGCGTGACGTACGGCGGGCAGTTCTGGCACGCGAGCGACCGCTGCTTCAGCTGCGCGCGCTGCAAGAGCTCCCTGCTGGGCTTCCCCTTCCTGCCACAGCGCAGCCAGGTCTTCTGCTCCAAGGCCTGCAGCCTGGGCGACGACGGCAACGCCTCCGACTCGGCCGACTCGGCCTTCCAGAGCGCGCGCTCGCGGGACTCTCGCCGCAGCTTCCGCACGAACGCCGCCACCGCCGCCACCGCCGGCACTCAAAAGCCGCTCGCCATCGAAGCGTCGGGGATGACGGCGCCGCCCGCGATGATGATGGCGGCACCGGCCCTCGCCGTTCAGCCGATGCTCGCGCCAAAGTCGTCCGGCTACAGCCTGGAGGCGGCGTCGGCGCAGAGCACGCTCGACAAGCTGGGGAGCGCGCCGGGATTCCGCGGCTTTGCCGAGTCGCCGCAGGGCACCGCCGGCGCGGCTGCCGCGGCGGCGGCGGCGGCGTACGGCCTGGACCAGACTCCGAAGAAGCCTCAGGCTTTCCTGACGCAGCGCTCGGTGGCGTCGAGCGGCGGGAGAAGCTCCCCCGAGGCGGCGATGGGAGGCGCCGGCGGCGGAGCCGGATACCGCCGGCGCGCCAGCAGCCCCGCCGAGTCGCTCGGCAGCCAGGCGAGCGGCACCAAAGAGCGGTTACTCCAGGACCCGAAAGCCGTGGGCGACTACGGCAACCCGCTGGTCGACTACAACCCTCTGTACGGCCTGTCGAAGAGCTGGCAGCGGACGGAAGATGGCCCCCAGGGTGGCGGCGGCGTGCGGCAGGCCGCCTACAAGGCAGCGGGCGAGATGAGTTTCCTGCCGCCTCCGCCGCCGGGGCCGTGGATCCAGGATGGACATCGCGAGGGGGCGGCGGCGGCCTTCAGCGCCAGGGAGCTGCAGCAGCATTCGCGGCTCGGCGCGGCCGTGTGGGGGTTGATGGACATGGAATCGGGGCGGGCGTCACCGCATGACTCCATCGAGTCGCTGCCTCTCTCCAACATCACCGGTGAGCGACGTTCACGAGGGGTTTTGTTTTTTCTTTCTTTCTTTCTCTTCGCCCTTCCTCCGCCTAGACTGCCTCTTCCTATCGGCTGTAAGTAACGGCCGCCGTGTGAGATAGGGCCACATGTCACACTCGGGTCGAGATGGGTTGAGTACAAAGTCGGCACGGATGTCAGATAAGCAGCGGGCAACGTGCGATGGTCAACAGAGCCGCCGAGAGAAAGCGCGTGACGCGTTTGACGAGCGCAACACGTGACACAACGCACGCGTGCCTCAATCGTCACCGGCAATAACCCGACGCGGTTGGGCTCGGGGCGGAGAGGAATATCTAGGGGGGTTCGATTGCTTCGTGGTCAGGAGGTGTGCGTAGGAAGGTGGGTCTGGGTGGGCGGGTGGATTTTCGATGGGCGTGCGTTTGTGCGTTTGTACGACGCATCACCGCGTGCCAAGGAACGAGAGTGGTTTTGATACAGAAGAACGCTTCACAAGAGCGGCTCGGGACAGCGAAAAGATGAATATCCATGTTACACGCTACATTGCAATTCGGATTTACGTCGCCCCCATGACCAGCACGGCGAGGCGGGGTGGGGCAGGGGAGGGGGGGTGGGGGGCCTTCATCCAGCAGTGGATTTACAAAAGGGCTGGACATTTAGCCTCTTATACATACATACATTCATTGATCCAATACCGAACGAAGGTGTCTCCACGACGTGCCGGTCATGGAGGTTGTTTGACCGTACTTCACCGCGTTTGTTCAGCGTGGCTTGGTTGAAGGGAGGGGGGGGTGCCCCGGGAAAGGTTCAGACGTCTCTCGCCGCCCACGTTATCCGCGCCCTGGAATAATCGATCGATCGATCGGTCGGCTGCTCGGTCGATTGCAAATGGGTTGTCGGCAGCAGAACGCCGTCGTTTTTTTTTTGGCTCTGGACGATTTTTCTCGCGCTTCAAGAGACGCCGCCGTCGCCGCCGCGTCCCCGGGATCAGGTGAGTGACGCGTCGTGCCGTGCCGATTCGTCTCATTCGGCGGGAGCGACGCGTCTCGAACGGGAGACGCTGACGGATCGGTTTTTATTTGTTTGTGCAACCTAAAGTTGAACGGGGTGGGCGTGGGGGGGGGGGGGGCGGCTAGACGGGCGCTGCCGCGTGTACGGTCATTCCGGCTTGAAACTGGTCAACGTAAGCTTTTAGGCTCCTTAAAAAAGATTTTAAAAGCTTAACTTTTAAATATATTTTGACAGTGAGTACATTAAAAGAGAAGCCAGGCTGCCAATGTAAACATTTCGGCCGTCTCGTCGCTCGATCCCGAATCGTCCAACTAATGAGCAATGGAACAAAAATGTTGGTTTTGTTTGTGGTGACTGCTCATGACATGGAGTTGGCCAAATATCTCCCAATATAGAACCACAGAACTTGGGCAATGATTCCACTCCGGCTCTGGCTGCCTTTCCCACTTTGTCTGCGATTTGCATGGATGACACGATGTAAACACACACACACACACATGCTCATAAGTCAGGACAGCTGATGTGTTTAGTGATTTAAGTACGTAGCAACATCGTACGCGGTGTGTCACAACGTGGCCCAATCTGCCCAACTTGTGTTATTGTTTATGTAGTCCTGCCTGGCATCGTTGAGATGCCTTTCGTATTTACGTGTTGTTTAAATAACTTTGTTGTCGCTGCCCGCTGGTGGAGTTAATAACGTAGTGGCGAGCGTGCTGTTTGTACCTACCTGGTGACCTGACGTTGATTCCCAGCCACGGTTAACACCGGTGGCGAGGCGATACCTGAACCGGTCCTGGGCCTCCCATTCACCAACCCGCACTGACAGGATGCGGTGAAGTGTGCTCAAACATCTGAAGAGAAGGCGCTGACGATTTCAAATTAATATTGTCCAGAAAATTCACAGCAGTGTACGCAGCCGATGCAAGGAAACTGACAGTTTTCCAGTTCTCCTTTGATTAATACGTGTAAATGATTTCACGAAAAAATTAAACCCCTTCCCTTTTTCTTTTGTTCAAACATCACCAGGCCTCTCGGTGGACATTGACGGCAAGTCGCCCGACCAGCTGTCCAAGTTCTCGCTGCCGTTCGTCGGCAGCGAGTGCGGCCTCGGCTCGGCGGAGAAGCTCAGCACCGCGGGCACCCTCAACTCCAGCTCTCGCTGCCGCAGCGCCGAGTCACTCTCCGGCCTCTGCTCGAGCCAGCGCCCCGATCGCGAGCGGGGCCGCCCCTCCGAGCTGCCTCCCCTCCACGGCGATGGCGGCGGCCGCGCCGGCGGCGCCGTGCCCCGACCGCCCGACCGCGCGCGCCGCTCCCAGTCGCAGCCGCGCTTCCTCGCCCAGTTCGAACCGGAGCGGGGGGCGGTGGCGGCGGCGGCGGCGGCGGCGGCGGCGGCAGCGGCGGCGCCGCAGATGGCGATGCCGTTCCCACGAGCGCCCCTGAGCGAGCGCCCCCGCCGGAAACCGATGGACTTTGACGACGGACGCTCGCGCGCCTCCAGCGGCAGCGGCGGCGGCGGGCAGCACCACCACAGCCGGCAGCGGCACCACAGCGGGCAGCACCACCACGGGCATCACCACGGGCACCACCGATCACGCAAGTCGCGGCGCTCGCGATCGGAGAACGCGCTGCACAAGCTGGCGGCGGTGGAACGGCGCCGGTGCCGCTTCAAGGACGAGCCGGAGGTGCACACGCACGAGGACTACGAGCAGCTGATGCAGCGCAAGTCCGGGCGGGACGGCGGGGCGCGCGGCGGCTACCCGCAGGCGCCACGCTCCATCTACGCGCCGCAGAACCACATCACGGTGGAGCGCTTCCCCAACCGCTACCCGGCCGACCTGGCGCTCGACCTGGACGACGAGGGGGATGACAGCTCGGACGACTGGTGCTCCACCTGCTCGTCCTCCTCGTCGGACTCGGACGACGACGGGTTCTTCCTGGGGCAGCCGATCCCGCGCACCGTGGTGCCGGTGCGGTGTCAGTACCGCGAGGGCGGTGGCGGCGCGGCGGCGCTGACGGGGACGCTGACGGGGACGCTGGCGGGGACGATGGCGGGGACGATGGGGTACGGCGGGCAGCCGCCACACTCCATCACGATGCCAGCGCTGTCGAGGAAGCAGCAGCGCCGGCGCAGGAATAAGAACTGCATCATCTCGTAGCCGCCGGATCGGTGGCCACCTCCGGAACGCCGGGTCCGGCCGCGAAGGAGCGAGCCGACGGACAACGGCGATGATCGCTTCGCGAAATCGGGACAGCAGCGCTCGCACATGCGAAAGATGGAGAGAGACACGGAGAGGGCGGGATTGGAAATGATGAGACGAAACGCCACTTCGTTTACCGTGCGAACGGACCGAACCGTCTGTTACGTTTGTAAAGTCCACACATTTTCAGATGTCATGGTGCTAAGAGGACGTGCTTCCAAGGTTCTGAGCGTCGATCGCGCCGGCCTCGGCATATCAAGGACGAGAACGGTTATTTAAGTGAAAGGGGGGGAACGAGACTGCGATGGTGGTTGGAGCGTGCGTTGACGGCGAAATTCATGCAACGGATGGGACGATGGCGTTTCGCCGATCCGCCTTTCAAGTTGCACCTATCGTCGGCGTGCGTAGATTTTGTATTATCGTATCTATCTATCATCGCGTCGTCATTTTGAGACCGATCATTCTGTGATTTGGCCGACTTTGCACGCGAAAGCGCGGCAAGCGCGCGCCCGCAGGCCGCAAGGCTCTCGGTTTGCGCCGTGCGGAAGAGTTGATCCTCGGAGGTATCCTGACCCTCGAACCAAAACACAATTCCACGTTCTGCATCTAAACAACAAGGGCAAATGTAAAAAAGAAAAAACGTGTAAGTAACGCTAAAGCTGATTATAAAAAAGTACAAACGGTAAATGTAACAGAGCTTTAATGTTTTAAGTGCACCTATATATGTATTTTATTTTTTAATTCTTCCTTCGACTTTCTTAACTCGCGTATTACAACATGTAAAACCTTTTTTTTTTGCTTGTCACGCGTCGCCGCTATTTCGTCGCGTAACGTATTTATAACAATACCAGCAGCGCGTGCGCGTGTGCGCGCGTGCGGTGCCGGGGTGCCTCCGCACGTCCACTCGCGGTTCTTCACGTCGCGCGCAAAGTTGTCGAATCCAAAGGGCTTCAAAGCGGGGGGGGGGCTTCGGGGGAGTAGGCCGCCGCGGTTTGTAAAACGACCGTGCGGCGACAGTGCGTCGCTCGCTCCCGTCGCGCGAGCCCCCCCCTGCCGCGTTGCAGCGCGAGTGGTCGATGCTTCCGGGCAGCCTTGTCTAGACCACCAACTCGAGAGGAGCCGTTAGGGGTGCGGTGCCGTCCCCTCCGAGAGTTGTGACGCCTTCTTTCCCGTCGCGAGCGGCAGCACCTCTGCGACTTGACCTCCCCCCCCCCCCCCCCCTCAGGTTTGACCGGCCTTCAACGCGCTTCTTGTCGTAACGGAGGGGGGTGGGGTGGGGAGTTTGTCACCGTTTGCGCGGAAAGTGCTGGAATTTTTCTGGGAATCGCTCGTTTAGCGGGTTCCGTTTCCAACGGTCAAAAAAAATCAGAATTCGACGGCCTTCGATCGCTTTCGGTCCACGGGCGTCCGTGTCGACAAGAAAGCGCGTCGGGATGGTGGCCGGAGAGGGAGGAGGAGCGCGTGCCATCAGTTTCACCAAAAAAGAATAATTATTATTATAAGAGCATTTCATCAGTATTGTTTTTTTATATATATATCACATACCTGCACTCACTCTGTAAGCCATTGTTGTTTGAAATAATATTAATTATTACCGTTATTATTGATAGGTAAACAACACCAAGAATAATAAATGATGTACATGTCTTTGTAAACTGGTGAGCACATGCAATTTTTTTGAATAAACATTAAATGATCTTTTTTTTCTTTCTCTCGAACGCTCCGCCGGTTTTTTTCTCGCACGCGGGATTCGGCGAGTTGCCTGCCTTGCTGAAGTCCGCGTCCCGCGGTTACTCAGATGTCCGCCCGTCACTCGCTGCACACCCAACACATCTCCTAAATCTTTGTCCCACCGACTCGTGCTCCGTCCCACTACTTTCCTCTCTCTCTCTCTCTCTCCATCGGCCTCCGCCTCCCTCCTCCGTTCACTTGTTTAGGCTGTTCCTATGTCTGAGCTCGGTGTGCCTGGCCCAACTCAATTTCATTTATTTTGTTTTCACTCTTATATATACACACACACGCGCACACACACGTGCGGTGGTGACTTTCTTTTGCTGCTGCTGCTGCGGTGTAAACGTGTAATAGCAGGAATAGTCAACTTGCAATCGAGAGCTCGTATGCAGCGGGGAGGTTTCTATTAAACTCTTAAGAGTATGGCAGCAATGCGTTGTTCAGGAGCTTCGATGCCAATGTCTGCTGGCCAGGACGAGAGGGCTTCAGCAGACCGAGAGAGAGAGAGAGAGTTCGTGTCGTTTTCCTATCGCTCGTCCGCTCCGTAGTTTGGGTTGCAGGTCCACAATCGCACTACTACTGTGGCTTGCCTTTCACATTCCATTTTTTGGTGGGGCTAACTCTGCGTGGATGCTCCAACCTCTCCCGCGACATCTGACCTGCGTGGAAGAGTAGGCCAAACACCCTCTCAGGGTGGCTCTCACAGGAGGAGGCCCTTTCCGCCAGCAGTGCCGTGAAGTCGCAGTGCTGCATCCGTGTTTTATTTTGCAGTCGCCGAGAGAGACTCAAGCTAACGGGAATGTAACCTTCAATTCGTCTTACCTCGACTCCGACTCCCCTCTCGTTTCAGCTGTTATAGCAAGACTCGGGGTGGGGGGTGGGAGGGGGAATGGTCTGGGGAGATGGATAAGTACGGGAGGGTGAGGAGGAAGGGCGGTCGGTCGGAGTGTGTGTAAAAAAAGAAACTTGTTAAGTCACACAAAATCAACATTCCTTGGTGGGTGGCCCGCTCGCAGTTTGCCGATGTCGACACTCCGACATGCGCCAGCCAAGCCAGCCCAGGCAGGCAGGCAGGCAAAAAAACAAATAATAAACGGGAGAGTGGTGTATTGGAAATAGTTAACCGGGAAAAACACCGCCGCCACCTCTTGATTTTGAGAAGTTGACGAGCTCCGAGCCGAAGTCCGTGGCTCGGAACGCCTTGGAGAGGGATCTCTCCACTCTTTGGTTCTTTCGGTCAAGTCACGTAGGTGAAAAAATTAAAATATAAGAATATAAAAAAATAGAAATAACTAAATTAAATCACTATTTAGTTATTTCTACTTTTTTTTTTACTCTTCATTTTTTTTCACCTACGTGACTTTACCGAAAGAACCAAAGAGTATGGATCCTTGCAGTCACGAAAACTTCAAATCTCGAAGCGATTTCTCTGTCTGGGCGGTTAGTCTCGGTCCCAGTCTCTCGTCTCGGTGTCTCTGCTCGTTCAGCCCAAGCAGCGCTCTGCTGTTGCTGCTCAACGAGACAACCAACGACAACAACAGCGGGTGAAGGTGCAGGCCTCTGCAATGCCCTGCTCACGCCACGACTACACGGCACCTGCAGGGGCTCCCCCATACTCTTCAAGTCGAAGAGAGGGCCCACCTTCACGAAGAGGGCATTTGGCCTCCTCCTCCGCAAGAGGTGGAAATACCCCACGATTAACTTTAAACTCGCACCAAACTGCCCCGATCAGACCTCGGTGAACCCATTTACAGTGCGACAGCGCGGTTGGCTACATACGGTGTGAAAGAAGTTCAGCATCCTGTGCATACGTGCACAACTTTTGCTCCGTTGTTTCAACTGCTGTGGAATGGGCAGAGGTGAAGTGCCGGTGCTCGAGATTTCCACCGTTCAGTGCTGGACATCGTCTGCGAATACTGGACATTATGTTAAAACCTAAAGAGCTTCGTGGCTCATCGGATTTCTCCATGCAATAAAAAAAAATCCGATTCATATTCTGAGATGCGGTGACCCCCAACACCACGTTTGAGTTGATGTGGGCATAGTCTTAGTCAACTTGCGGAGTTTGTATTTAGTAATTCTCTTGGTCGAGGGCCACGGGTCTGCAACCAAAGTAACAATAAGAGCCATTTCACCACCCCCCCCCCCCCCCCCCATTTCGGGAGGAAAAAAAACTCCCCCTCGATATTTCAAGAGCCGCAATGCCACGCGAATAACGCCACGAAGCAGCGGTCCTTCAAAAGGTCGCATGCACCTCCGTAGTTGGCAGGCTGCCGATCCCTGGTCCCAGGCAGAGACTTAACGCAGTCGAACGGAGCCGGGATCCGACCCTTCGTTTGTCGAGGGTCGCTGTGAGAGACGCGCAAAGACAAAGATCCCCCGTATAGCCTCGACAGACTGTCGGGGGCAAGTGCTGTTCGCGACGAGCACCTAATAAAGGCCGGAACGACACACGAAAGGGTGTGAGTGGCCAACACCACGCCCGGCCGCTTTTGTTTCCCTGCGTGGCGATGTTCGCACTCTACACTTGGTACCCATTTTTAGGCTGAGTCGACCTGGGAGGAGGCCCAGACCCGGTTCATATAATCGTCGCTCGTGTTGATGGCCGTGAGCGGGAATCGAACTCGGGTACGCCGGGTTCGTATCGCAGCGCGAAAGGCACTAACACCGCCTCTCACGGGCGAGTCGCAACAGCAGCGGCGTGGAGTCGAACCCAGGTCTGTGCCCGAACCGGGCGAGTGCCTCCTGATTCTGAGCTAATGCACACGGATGAGCGCGTTCAGAATTGCTTGGCTCGTCTGGTTGGGGTTTGGCTTCAAGAGGATCGACGATTCACATCGACGAATCGTCGTCTCGTCGTCTTCCCCGGCAGTCGAAATTAAACTAATTTTATTTGATCAGGTCAGGCGAGTTTATGGAGCTCTTTTTTTCATAAGCCATCTGGCTATCACAAATGATAGCTCAACGGAGTGGCTTTTTCATCACGTGTAAATGTATAGCAGCCAAAATAACTCTAAACGCGTGATGTCGATTCTAAATGTGGAGGGGAAATACCGGAGGACCCGGAGGAAAATCCACGTGGCCACGGGGAGAGAGAGAGAGACACACAAACTCCAAATATAGAGCAGCAGGCGTCAGGGTCCGGATGGAACCCACGACCTGCTGTGTACCAGGCGAGGTAGTTAACATCTCCTTGCCACCGTGACGATGATGATGATGAGAGACACGCAAACTCCAAATATACAGCAGCAGGCGTCAGGGTCGGGATCGAACCCACGACCTCCTGTGTACCAGGCGAGGTAGTTAACATCTCCTGGCCACCTCGAAACGATGGCGTCATCTCGCCACACGGCGCCGCGAGACAAAGGCCCTGCTGGAGGCCCCCTTCTTTGTCTTTCGTTCGCACGGTCGCTGGCGATGGCCCTGGTCCCACAATGAGATGGGGGCGTCAGAGGCCCGGGTGAGTGGAGAGGGGGCAGGGGTTGCGAAACCACTTAGCCACCATTGTCTCTTCATCCCCGGCACACAGGGTGCAGATGAAAGCCCCACCTCCTCCCCCCCCACGCTCCTCTTGGAGCAGCCAATTACTTAGGATGCATTTTATTTTTTAAACAAGAGGGCACACACGCAGCGCCGCGGCAAACAGGGGGGGGGTGTGGACCGCCGCCTCGGTTGGACCGTTCGGGTGGGTGGGAGCGATGCGGGGGGGGGGCACGGACTCCTGGCGCATGAGCCAGATGCGTCGATGGGTCGCGCGGAACCATCGATGGACTTCATCCAACCGTGGATAGATCGTGCCGAGTCATGATGATGTGAGACCAACGGCAAGAGTCTTCGGTTGGTTATACAGCGTTTTGTGTTTTGCAGAAGCATTGCCTCTTGGTAGTGTGTGGAATGTTACCAGGCTTTCTCACATTTTCTAATTATTCGTATTTATTATTATTATAATATTTAGTTTCCTACTAAATATTCCAACTAAATATTCACCGAGTCTCTTAACAATATTTTTTTTTCCAGATGGCCCTGATAAGTTTTTTTTTTTGCAATAGCGCGCAATGAGTGTGTGCTCTGTGTTTTCCCAATTGAGTAAATCTGCCGGTACACTTTTTTTCGCAGGGTCTTAAACGTCCACCGGCGGAGCATACAGCGCACAACCAAAAAATTGAGTTACGTTTCATACTCTCGCAAGTCAACGTCGCAGATGTCAGGCCCTGGACCTCTTAAGCCGGTGGTTCTTAACCTTTCCTGCAGCCTTGCACCCATTTGATTGCCAATCGTTAAAATAATTATAATGTTAATAAATGCATAGGGGTTTGATGAAACAAAGTAAGTTGTACTGACGTACCCGTGCTACATTTGTGTTTTCAATTATTCACCTTCTAAAAAAACAATCTGCCCATGTCTCACACCCCCAGGGGGAGCGTGCACCCCAGGTTAAGAACCACTATCTTAAGCAAAAAATAATTTTTTATTGGAATCTCTGCAAAGATTTGGTGCTGGCTACGAAGTCGTTCAAAAATGTTGCCTGCCAGAGCTAATTGTGTTCACGTCCCCAGCTCTGGCTGCTCCCACACTGGCTCCCACTTTGTTTTCGAAAGCAAACTCCAAAAATTCGACTTTTATCTACGTGATCATCATCAGCAGCACCACCAACAGCGGAGGCGCAGTGGTCTGTGCGCTGTGCTTTTGACCCACCGACCCCCAGCTCCATTCCCCTCCGCAGCGAACATCAGTGACGAGCGAAAGCTCAAACGGTCATTGCCACCCCAAACCGTTTTCACCAGCCCACACGGACCGGCGTGAAGATTGGTCAAACAATTATTCCTTGGTTCTTTCAGTAAAGTCACGTATAAAGATATCTTTATACGTGACTTTACCGAAAGAACCAAAGAATAATTCCTGCAGTCACGAAAGCTCCAAAATTAAGATTGGTCAAACAACCTCCATGGCCAACAGCGTGGAGAGAGGCCTTCAATCAACAGTGGATTTCACGAAACGTACACGTCTTGTGCGCGTGTGTGTGTGTTTTTTTTTACTTTCGAAGGCCGGAACGACACACGAGAGCAGGGGACGGGTGGCCAGAATCACACCCGACCGTCTTCTTGGTTCTTTCGGTAAAGTCACGTAGAAGGGAAATAATAAAATAATACAAATAAAACATAATAAAATATGCTTTATTATCATTTTTATTATTTTATTATTTCCCTTCTACGTGACTTTAACGAAAGAACCAAGAAGATTAATCCCTGCAGTCACGAAAGCTTTAAATCGAAACACACCCGACCGCTTTTGTCTCCCTAAGTGGCGATGTTTACACACCGCACCAGGTACTCATTTTAAGGCCGAGTCTACCTGGGGGAGGCCCAGAACCGGTTCACGATATCCGACGTTACATTCTCCACGTGCTGGAGAGCTTCATCGGGAACTGCACGTTCCTGAATTCAGCTCCTGGAGGAGCTCCCAGCGCAGTACGACCCAGAAACGGCATCGGAGAGCCGGTGGACAAGCAGCATCCGTGACCGCGAAGGCTTTCGCCGCGTCTCGTGGTGGTCTGGTGACGCCTTCAACGCTGCGAGCTTCTGCCGGTTGGAGAGTCCTCGAGACGCGAGTTTCGAGTCGAACCATGTAAGACGCTTGGCCAAGTTGTCTCTCGGACGCCAAGGTTACTTAATCCATTGAAAGGACCTCGCACTAAAGCTTTGAAAATTCCATACCTCTGTATTCAGGGCGCTTCAAAAATAGTTTTTAACGCTTCTGAGAATTTGCAACAAAAACCCACGAGAAATGTGCCTCGTCCGGGCTCTGGAGACCACCTGGAGAAGATTCCAGGCCACGTGTTGACAACGATGGCGAACGAGTGGGAGACTCTTTGAATGTAATGAACATTACATTTGAACCTTATGGCGGTACTCCAGGGAACCACAGTACCCTGGCTCTCGCATAATGTCCGTGATGCAATCATTTTTAGTCTGTCGATGGTCGGCGATGCGGCAATCGACTCATCTCGACGAGCTGTACACTACGATGCACCAAGTGGTGCATACCGCGAGCGTTCAAGGTTTCGGCGCAATCGTCCTCACTGCGTTTTGACATCGCGGAGTGTGGCACCGATTTCGGATTGATTGGTACCCCAGTCGCGGAGTTGAGTACACCCCTGGACAAAAAATAGTGTCCCAGAAATAAAATATTTAATTGCCTCGGCCCATTTTGTATTATTCGGTACCCCGGGGTACAACCATAAGGATGATTTGTTATCATGTTACGGTGTATTATCCGTTATTTTTCCAATAAAACTCGATAGTCCCATATACGTGTTAAAACAAATGTAAGCGCCCTGTATATTTGGTATCTTACGATGCAATAGCATTAGCTAGATACCCAGCGTGCAACCTGGGCCCAGTGAATCAGAGCAGCCCCAAGGCTCTGGGCTATGAATAAGGTGAAATTGTACCGGGGGTCACCCCCGCAACACACGAATTTCTTGCACCACCAGCGCCAATGGCAAAGCGCGCTGCAGAACACGCCACTGCCTTCACGTGTTGACGTTAGTGATTTGAGAGGCAATGAATAATGTTGAAATGATTTCGTCGGGAGGGGGGGTGGGGTTGCTAAGTGGATGACAATCAACTAACTCGGCATTGCCATAGAAAGGCCGAATGTTCCGAGCGTTGTTTTTCTAAGCGTTATAGAGCTTGGCATTAGCGTGCTTATGCAGGGAAGTTATCAAAGGATAGTGTTACCGTATTTGTGTAGCGGGCGGCTGGGTGAGATGCCTTGTTTTTGTTGTGCGATTGATTGGGGGGCGGTTTCACCGCTTTAAGGGATTATCGCTTATTACAGAACCCGGCAATTTTTTCATCATCATTGCCGGTGACGGAGCGCTCTGAGGATTGGCGTCCAGAGGGAGCTTGCCGGCTGCGGCACGAAGTCTCGGGCGGACGCGGTTTCGCGAGCGATCGAGAGCGATGGGTCCGGTGATTTTGTTTTTTCTCGCAGCCATTCCGGGGTGGACGATTGGCACTAAACGTGAAGTCGCCGACGACGAACGAAGCCGCGGATTGGGCTGCCACGAATGGTGATAGCTCAACCAAAGTGGCTTGCCATCGTCACGTGGGCAGGTATAGAAGCCAAAATACTCGAAACGCGTGATGTCGATTCTAAATGTGGAGGGGGGAAAACCCGGAGGAAAATCCACGCGACCACGCGCAGAGAGACACGCAAACTCCAAATATACAGCAGCAGGCGTCAGGGTCGGGAGCGAACCCACGACCTCCTGTATATACCAGGCGAGGTAGTTAACATCTCCTAGCCACCGTGATGATGATGATGATGAGAGACACGCAAACTCCAAATATACAGCAGCAGGCGTCAGGGTCCGGATGGAACCCACGATCTCCTGTGTACCAGGCGGTAAAGTCACGTAGAAGGGAAAATAATAATTAAAAATAATAATAAAACGTCGTGAGAAATGTATTTTATTGTGTTTTATTTTTTTTTTCTATTATTTCCCTTCTACGTGACTTTACCGAAAGAACCAAGAATATGAATCATACGATACTTTTTTTAATTCTCAGTGCTGGAATGTAGCCAAATTACGCGCGTGTTGAACCGAGACCAATATATGTTTTAACCGGTGCGTTTTATGATCGCAATTAATCACGAGCAAAGCTGTAACATTCTTTCTGCAACGTCAGTCCTTTTTTATGGATATGTACACAAGTAACACGTGGGGAGCCAGTTGCACAGAGATCCCTGGCACTATGAACTCGCAGACCTGAGATTCATCTCCAGCAGCCAGGACTAACATTAGCTGGACTGACATCTGAACCGCTGCTTAGCCCCCATTCACCCACCCGCACTGATCAGTGAGATAAAGTCTGGCCAAACAACCCACATGGCTAACATCGCGTTGGGGATGGCCTGTATCTAGCAGTGGCTAGACAAACTGTCAATGAAAATACATCGATGTGGAAGCGTAGACGTTCAATACGGCATTAGATGTTGCTGCGTTGTGCTCCGTTGTCCACGGAGCCCCACAGCCGAGAAGCCGACGAAACCACAGCGGCGAAATGTGAACTCCCTCGCCTTGAATACAGGAGGTCGCGGGTTCGATCCTCAACCATGACGCCTGTTGTATATTTGGAGTTTGCGTGTCTCGCTCTCCCTGTGGTCGCGTGGATTTTTTTTTACCCTCCACATTTAGAATGAACAGTAGGAATTTCGAGTATTTGACAGCTGCTAATGTTCCACGTGACAAGCCACTTTGTTGAGCTACATTTGTGGCCAGGTTGCTTCTCAAAAAGAGCCAAACATCTCAGTGCGCCCTTCCTGTTATTTTTTAAATCGTCCACACCTGTGATGCATATTGGTCAAAGAGCCAAGCACTATCCAGGTTCGGGACCTGCTTAGCTTCTGGGATCTAACAAGAGGTCGGGCGCGTGCGAAAATGCCTGCTCACAAATTAAGAAGGCCGGCTTCTGTGGAATAGAAAGCACGATAGAAAATGCTACACGGCTGTAGACATAACACCATCGCCACGCAACGCGTTAACGTAAGCACAAAAGAACCGGCGTGGTTCGTTCGTGTGAACTAAACGCTTAAAAGCCAGCTGAACATCTTTTTTTAACTTAACATTTTTTTTATTAGGCAACAACCACTAGATCCGGACGAGTTGACCACAATCAGGATAAAGCACGCCTACTGGTGCACTGTAAATTCCGCACAATAAATGTAAAAAGACAGACAGACAGACAAATGCATTCAACAACCAAATTGATTGACAAGGAAACGTCTCGCGAGATTGCGGAGTCAACGGTGAGACGCTCCCGATTGCCAAGGAGGTCAGGGAACGCAGGGAGATGTTAACAACCTCGCCTGGTATGCAGGAGGTCGTGAATTCGACCCCGACCCTGACGCCTGCTGCTGTATATTTGGAGTTTGCGTGTCTCTTTCTCATCATCATTACGGTGGCAGGGAGATGTTAACAACCTCGCCTGGTATGCAGGAGGTCGTGGATTCGACCCCGACCCTGACGCCTGCTGCTGTATATTTGGAGTTTGCGTGTCTCTCTCTCTCATCATTATCACGGTGGCTAGGAGATGTTAACAACCTCGCCTGGTATGCAGGAGGTCGTGGCTTAGACCTCGACCCTGACGCCTGCTGCTGTATATTTGTAGTTTGCGTGTCTCTCTCTCTCTACCCGTGGTCTTGTGGATTTTTTTTTCGGGTTCTCCGGTTTTTCCCTCCCACATTCAGAATCAACGTCACGCGTTTAGAGTATCTGGCTGCTGTGCATTTCCACGTGATAAGCCCCTTCGTTGAGGGGCCATTTGTGACAGGCAGCTCGCTTCTCAAGAAGAGCTATGGAGCTCAGTGGGTCAATACCTGGCAACATAAAACATTCATTGGAACCTCATTTGCCAAAAGGGTAAAAAAACTATTGTTTTTTTACCCTTTTATCTGGCAACAAAACTGACACCTTTTTTACGAGGAGTCATGGCGTCATCTGGTCCAACACCATGTGAGACTAGGCTCTAAAGAGAGCTGTCTCAGGTGTGGATCAATCAATTTCAAGGACAGTGCATACATTATCAGAGTTGTGTTTTTTGTTTGCATTCCGACTGCAGGTATTGTGGTCAATGCAAACATGACTCCTTGTAAAAAAAGGTGTCAGTTTTGTTGCCAGATAAAAGGGTAAAAAAAACAATTAACAACATAAAATATTCTTTGGTTTTAGTTGGTTCGGTCGGGCTGACGTGTCCAGCACGAGCGGCTCGTCCGGGGCTCGACGCAGGAATCACCTCGCCTGGCTCACAGCCTGCGTAGGAGGCAGTGCGACGCGTGGAACCCACACTTGAACGACACAGGGCAGGTGCAGCTATTTCCTTCACACGCGGTTTGAAACGATGAATTGGGGTTGGCAGCCTGGTTGTGAATTTGATGAAGTGCGAACTGAGCCTGACGCAACCGGCCACTGGCAATCACACAGCAGGCTAACAGCAGGTGACACAGCACGTGACACGGCAGGTGACACAGCAGGTGCCGCAGCAGGTGACACAGCACGTGACACGGCAGGTGACACGGCAGGTGACGCGGTAGGTGACGCGGCAAGTGACACAGCAGGTGACACAGCACGTGACACAGTAGGTGACACAGCAGGTGACACAGCAGGTGTCACGGCAGGTGACACGGCAGGTCACACAGCACGTGACACAGCAGGTGACACAGCAGGTGACACGGCAGGTCACACAGCAGGTGACACAGCAGGTCACACAGCAGGTGACACAGCAGGTCACACAGCAGGTGACACAGCAGGTGACACGGCACGTGACACAGCAGGTCACACAGCAGGTGACACGGCACGTGACGCGGCAGGTGACGCAGCAGGTGACACAGCAGGTGACGCAGCAGGTGACACAGCAATGGTTTGACCACGGCTATATGTATGTTGAACTTCTTTCGCACCGTACGTAGCCAACCGTGCTAATCAGAGGTGCGGGGAAAGGACAACATATTAAACACAAAACCAGTTGTAAAGCAATTAGTTTTCAATCTCGATGATTTAAAAGTGCACAGCTCCAGTGGATTCCTAATATGGGAAGAGCGTTCCAGACGGCCGCAGAAGGGCATCTGAAAGCACGCGACGCAGTGACCTTCTTTGTTCGATGAATAGCCAAAAGACGCTGCGAGGAAGACCGGAGTTTGCGTGATGATGGTTTTATGGTACTTGACGAGAGCAGCAAGGTACCGGTGGTTCATTTGTGGCGAGCATTTTGTGTGTAATGAGTGGCTGATGATGATGATGATGATAACAAATGCATTATTTTTCAAAGTAGCCTCCTGTTTAGAGACGTTTGTGATTAGATGGAATTCACCGTGTGTGGCTCACAGCCACTCTCTTTCATGTACGTTCTATAATATATGTGCAATGGAATATATATAAACACACAACATCCACGAATATGTTTTTGCTTGTGCAATATTTTTCTGGAAGGATGCATCATTTTTATTTCCCATGCTATTGAGTGTCCCAACTTTTAAATTGAATAAACAGAAATTAATCCAACAATATTCAGATGCAATCCATGCAAGGATTTTTTTTTTCTTCTTAATGAAAAAAAAAGTTTTTGGTGGGTTTTTCCACCAAAAACGCAGCGACAACAAAATAACACAGCTCCAGCATCTGGCCAGAAAAACCCAAAAAGGTAGCCAACATTGAAAATGTACCCCAAACAACCATTTAAAACAAACACTGCAAGCTCCAAAATTAAAGTTTGTTGCTTTTTGCATCAACACAACTCACAATTGCCAAGTCTCAAAAATCACCGAAACCATTCCAGAACCCCGGTCAACGTTATTAAATATTCCTCACCGTCCGCAGCTGGATGAAGGCCTGCCGCCAAAGCCATTCACCACCATCTCTCATGCCGTGCCATGTGGTAATCCACCGAGCATCTACCCGCAATCCAATTCCATCGCCCGATCTCGCTCCTGGGCGAACATTCGCTGGGATGCGTTCCACTCCTTGGCTGCAACTCCATCATTATTCTTGACCACGAGCCAACCACCCCCCCCCTTCCCCCTCCTTGCAACGTGCCCATTTTGCTCAGGCCAACCTTCATTCCTCGAGTCAAAATAATTTCCTTCAACCCGTGTACATTTGCAAGTCCACGTGTCATTATCTCTCAATGCAACTCCAAGCATTGCTTCTCTCCACAGCTCTTTACAAACTCTTCAGTTTGTTATTCCAAATGGTGTCCTACAGAGGACAAATTATACAGCACAGTCTGTTCTCCTATCACGCGGTAGTAGTTGCGTTCCTGAAGAACGCCGCGTTACGGGGAAAAATCGCGTTCTAATAAATGTAATATAGGCTAAAGCGGTCCGCGATAACATGAGATGCGTACGCAGGCCAAAGACTGAGGCGCGTGGGGAGCATCTCGAAGCATCCAGCAGCATCCCAATGCCTTGTGTGACGCTACACCGGAGGCAGCCGGACAACCGTTTATTCCTAATTGCGCGACGTCGTTCCGTTCACCCGATCGCGTTATACCAAATTTGCATCCGCGTTATAAAAGAAAATTTTCTCCAATACGTTCATCGTCGCGTTACATCCAATTCGCGTTGTGAAAACAGACAGCGCGATAGAACAGACTGTATTATATTCTTGGTTCTTTCGGTAAAGTCACGTAGAAGGGAAATAATAAAATAATATATATATAAAACAATAAAACAATTATCACGTTTCGACTGCAACACAAGCAATCACCATCAGGTATGAAATCCACAGCAAGAAAATTTGAACAGACTGTACATTCAAAAATCTCTGCACGGTTTGAGACACTGTGACCAGCATGCACTTACCGCCATCTTTCCCAACTGCAGCCAAACTGTGAAACTGCATAAACGCTGAACTCTTTAACATGTGCACGTACAAACGCCAAGCCTCAATGAGGCAAGAAAACATTAAGGCACTTATAAATTACCTTGAAGTTGTGCTCAATGTTTCCTCCTTCAAGCAGGGGGTCACAAGGCGAAAGCTAAAGACCACACCCATTTCCACCACAACCCCTCTGCCTGTGCAAAGCACAGAACACAAGACATTGCACCGCGGTAATTGCAAACACGTTGCCCGAAAGCGAGCGCCAGACCCGATATTGATGCACCGAAATTCGTTTCCCCGACCTGGAGGTTGTTTCCCTCTCAACCCGAGCGGCCAAGCCACTCCAAACCTTCTCACTCACCCAGCCGGGTGGGGCAGCCCAAGCAGGGGAGCCACACCAGAGCGGAACGACCAACAGCGGGAGGGTGGAGCGATGCCACAGAGATGGTGTGTGCGCCAGCGGCGAGATGGACCGTGGCGCCACGGGGACCGGCTGGGTTTGGCGGTGGCCAAGGCCTTCAATCCGGCATTCGATTTAAAACAAAAAACACGCCGAGTCACGCCGCACTTGAAGGGGACGGAAAGATTTTACGCCGTTTCAATCGCTTCAAATTTACTCGAGCCCTCACTGCCAAGGTATATACGCTGCAAGCACATGACACGCGCGCAATAATGTCCGCGTGAAACCAAGTGAAACAACCGCAAAGACACTGTACATTGGTTTTTATTACAGAATATTCACGACACAAAATGTACAAATCTCGTTGAGACGGACAGATGCTTTTGCTATTCCAATGTGTGACGTCACGCACGTTTACTTTGTAAATAATTACATTTCTGCCCAACATAGTACAAGGGAACGCTCTGTAACGTAACATGCAGAAAATAAAAAAAATAAACCCGACGGCAAAAGCACACACAGGCAGATGCACAACGGCACGTTGAAAACACACCATTGTATTACAAGAAGAAAATAAAAAATAAAACATCTCGCAGTCGTCCCGAGAATTAGGTTAAAATAAAGCCCAGATGGTTCAGATTTCACCAACCCCGTCCTGCCCCTCCTACCAACGCCGGTAGTGTTTTGACGTATGTGCAGTATGCTGGTGTCACATTTCAATACGGTACACTTGCCTACTGAACCAGCAGGGGGTAATGGGACTTGCAACAAAGCCCACCGTGTAATAAGAGTAAGACAACAAAACTCAACGCCGCACTGAGTGAGTGTTAGGAAAAATAGAACGATGTCGCGCTCATAAAAAAACCACGCCACCTTCACTTCCCCCCCACCGTTGAACCTCTGCAGTCTCCCTTCAAGCGATGTAACGATTTATATTCTTAGGTTTTTTCGGTAAAGTCACGTAGGTAAAAAATTAAAATTAATAAAAGTAAAATAAAAATCACGACGTTTTGGAGGCAACACAAGCTTCCGTCTTCAGGTGAAGCTTGTGTTGCCTCCGAAACGTCGTGATTTTATTGTTTTTATTTTTTATTAATTTTAATTTCATTTTTTACCTACGTAACTTTACCTAAAGCTTCAAATCTAGGATGAAAGCTTCAAATCTAGGATGTAACGATTCACCGCTCCCACATCGGCTCGTTGAATTTGTGTCACAAAATCACGCCCGCCTTCCAATTAAATAATGATGTTTTGTTATGTGTCCTATTTTCTTTTTTTCTCATCTCTTCACTCCTGTTCTTTGCGTTTCGGTAGCCTCGATGTAAAAAATATGTACATCATTTGAATATGGTTTGCAAAGGCAAAAGGTGTAGGTCCAGGCCCCGGCATTGGAGGGAGGGAGCTCCAGAAAAATCCCACTAACTCCCCCTCGACTCTGGACAGAACCCTTAGAAGCGTTCTGGGAATACTCACAGTTTACCCCACCACACAGAACATGACGATTGCCTTGTGGTGTATCCATTAAAATGGTGGGTGGGGGAGGGGGATTAAGAAAATAGTTCCATTGGTCCAACTTCCACTCCGGAAGAAACAACTGTTACACCACCACAGTCTTATCCGGATGGTTTATATAATATAACAGTTACAGCAAACGTAACTTCACACGCACTTATTGACATCTGTACACGATTTGTAAAAAAAAAAACAACAATAACAATACAGACAATGGTTAACCAATACTGCTAACCAACACCAAGGGCTTTCCAAAAACCCAAGTTTCGACACGCTCATTTTACACACGTACACACTATAAACATTCAACACTATCACGCCTTCCTGTGCCCAAGTCCACTTCCATTTCTCAAGCGAAACACCTCGACCACCGCGGCCGCTGTTGCAGACGCGCTACGGAGCCGGTCAGACCTGCGGCAGCGCCGGCGAGTGCTCCTTGCTCCGCAAGCGCTTGCGGCTCGCCACAAAATTCCGGAGCTGCTCCAGGGCCTGCTGCCCCATCTCAACGATGTTGGCCCTCAGCGAGGCCTGCACGGCATTCTCCAGCGACGGGTCTTTGTCCACCAGCATCCTCACCACCGTGCAGAACGTCCCGCAGTCCTCCCGGTACGCCTACGAAAAGCGGACACAGAACAAAGATGCGGACGCATGCTCGTCATCATCATTGTCATCAGCCATGACGTCATCATCATTGTCATCAGCCATGACGTCATCACCGTCATCAGCCATGACGTCATCACCGTCATCAGCCATGACGTCATCAGCCATGACGTCATCACCGTCATCAGCCATGACGTCATCAGCCATGACGTCATAATCGACGTCATAATCATCGTCATCAGCCATGACGTCATCATCGTCACCAGCCATGTCATAATCATCGTCATCAGCCATGACGTCACCATCATCGTCACCGACCAAGACGTCGTCATCGTCACCGGCCATAATGTCGTCATCATCATCGTCACCGACCATGACGTCGTCATCATCGTCACCGGCCATAATGTCGTCATCATCATCGTCACCGCCATGACGTCGTCATCATCATCGTCACCAGCCATGACGTCGTCATCGTCATCAGCCATGACGTCATCACCATCGTCATCAGCCATGACGTCGTCACCAGCGTCATCAGCCATGACGTCGTCACCATCGTCATCAGCCATGACATCGTCACCATCGTCATCAGCCATGACGTCGTCACCATCGTCATCAGCCATGACGTCGTCATCATCGTCATCAGCCATGACGTCGTCACCATCGTCATCAGCCATGACGTCGTCACCATCGTCATCAGCCATGACGTCATCACCATCGTCATCAGCCATGACGTCGTCACCATTGTCATCAGCCATGACGTCATCACCATCGTCATCAGCCATGACGTCGTCATCATCGTCATCAGCCACGACTAAACTAAACTATCCGAGAGCCAGGTGGGTACCTCCTGATCATCAGCTAATTCACACGGATTAGCGTGATCCTAATTGCTTGGCTCGCCTGGTTGGGGTTTGCGCTTCAAGAGGACCGACGATTGTCATCGATGATTCTCGTCGATGAATCGTCGCCGGTCCGGCTTCTCGGTCTCAGTCTTCCCCGGCAGTCTAAACTAAACATTTATTTTTATTTTTCCAGCTAAGGCCCACTGTAACCTGGCCACAAATGATGGCTAAACGAAGTGGCTTATCACGTGGAAATTCACAGCAGCCAAATGGAAGGGTCCCCCCCAAGCCGTCACTATCTCATGATCCTGCAATACGCCCGATTCAGATTTTTCTGACGTGACCTGCTCACCCACGTAGCACCTAAAGAAGCCTCGGCCTACTGTTGGAAAACGAGCACGCGTAAAACTTTGCCTCCTGCACGCAGAAACCTATGGGGCCAGTGATAAATCTTTTTTTTTATATGTGCCTCGATTTTATAGGTAGGACTACCTTTGTTTAATTTATATTGGAAAGTATTGCGATGCCCGCTTTAGTGGGGGCGAGTTTTTACTCAAAAAATTAATTGAATGAATTAAATGAATGACAGAAGACAAAGTGCCCCCCCCCCCATTTAACTCCCTGCACTAGGAGCCATGCCAACAACACTGACCCTCACGGCATATTTCTACTGACAGTAATAAATTCCCGTTTAACGCGTGGCGTTCACACTCGGCGTTTTCGCTTCAACGTGGGTTGTCTTTTATGGAACGTTTTCCCGCTTAACGTGCACCGCGCTCGGGATAACACGAGTGTAACGCGCGACAGACTACTCACTATAAGGCAGTCTCGCATGTGATGGACTACTCACCATAACGAGAGTCTAGCGCATGTGACCGACTACTTTCTACACGGTGTGGGCATTAGCAATGTTGTCCAGTGATGCTGGGAGCTGGTATGTATATCTGCATGTTGAACTTCTTTCGCATCATACGTGGCCAACCATACTCATCGGAGGTAATGTAGTACTGGCACTGTGTGGATGCGTGCTGTGTTACATGTCATGTCTTCCTCTTCTCCAGTCTGTGTTCCGGCACCTTTGTACGTAGCATTATCCTCACCCCCTCATCTTTTTCACTCCCCATATCTCTCTCGCTCACACTTCGTTATATTTAAATAAATGATTGTCACACATGGCATATTTATGGAAACACTACATAAACACGACACGTTTAAAAAGAAACGTGTAAAACAGTGTCCTGTCGATTAAAAACAACGATAAAATTACGGGCTGGAACGGCACCCCCACCTTCACCGTTATCCCCTATGGGGAAACTACTCCCCGCTGAACGCAAATTTACTATACGCGGACATCGTCAGGAACACAACCCCTGCGTCAAGCGATGGCTTGCCGTACACTTGTGCATCGCGGTCATCGGTAACAAATCTCCCCTGCTGTGAGACGCGGCGTACAAAACACAATCTCTCTGACGAATAAAAGCCAGGTTTTCAAGCTCCAATCGCCTACAAGCTCAACAGATCTAGAGAACAAGACGAAGGCTCGCGCGAAGTTGCCACAATAATCACATTCTTGGCTTGCCGACACCGGCGTCACACTTCTGAACAAAGTGGCCACATTTCTCTCCACGCCAACGTCTGATGACAAATGATCTGTCACGCCGCCGGCTGCTCCGATGTCAAGTCCATATCTCCAAACAGTTACACGTTTGAAGCATTACGCGCTCATGATCCGCTGCAAATGATGAACATCTCTAAGGAAGCTTTTGAGTGTAAAATAACACACCACCAGTTTCTCCCTTTGCATTCAGGGGAAAACATCTTAACTTCTTCAGACTTTGCGTTTTATCACCGTTTTTTGAGCTGCATAGAACTGCACAAGTCAGACGATCATTAATCTCACCTATGGCAGTCACCAGACATCTGACGACCTTTAGATACAGACAGCGAACACTTGCAAGGGTGTTCATGAAGCTATCATCAATCATTTATGAAATGATAATTTGAACTACGCGGTTGAAATGCTTCCAATGTATTCCTCAAATAGTTAACTTTTTTGAGTTCGGCTGAAAATCTTCATAGCGAACCCTCAAACAGCGCGCGACAAAAATGCCACGAAACGTAACCGAGACGTTGGCGACCACAAGACTCTTCAGATGTCGATGCAACATGTGTGTCGCCGATGACAAGGGTGGAATACGGAAGTTTAGAGAAATGAGATACAAATGCTCGTACCTCTAAGTGTGTATATAGTTTTGATGGCCTCTAGCTCAAACTGTTGTTTAATTTTACACAAAATACAGCAATTTGTGAATCCACTGCTGGATGATGGCATCCCAAAGCCGTGTCGGTCATGGGGTTGTTTTGTTCCTGTACTTGACCACACCAGTCGGCGTGGGTTTGAGAGGGGGGTGTGGGAGAGCCAGGACTGGTTCATATCTCACTCGCCCCTGACAATAGCCACAGTCGAGAGTCTAACTCCAGTCGCAAGATTTGCAGCGCAGTGTTGCGAACATCTGTGAGACTGCTCCCCCTGGCTGTCGAATTATAATTCTTTAATAATTGACGATGTATTTATTGACAATCTGTCGAGTTTGTTCTGGAGTCAAAGGCGTTCACACACCCCCAGGCATCAACTTCATGATATTTACAAAGCAGAGATACCTTGCTGGAGAGCAATATTTTTTTCAAATTTTTTTACCAGGTAAGGCCCACTGCGCTATATAGCTTTTTTTCAGATGCAACCTTGCCACAAATGATAGCTCAACAAAGTGGCTTTTTTATATATAGCAGCCAAATACTCAAAACGTACGTTGATTCTAAATGTGGAGGGAAAAACCGGAGGACCCAGAGAAAAATCCACGCGACCACGGGGAGAGAGACACGCACACTCCAAATACACAAGTGTCAGGGTTGGGATCGAACCCACAACCACCTGTATTAAAGGCAAGGGAGTTAACATCTCGCCACAGCGCAGCACGTGCGACTCCATATTTTCCTCTGCGTAGATGTTTAACGCTGCCTCGCCCATCTCCCATATAATTACGAGAACCAACGCATAACGCTCCCTTGCCGACGATCGCGCTGGGATGGTTTTTTTTTGTATTCAAACAGAACACAATCTCCAATCACTCCCGATACATCGGCCGCACCAGTCGGCCACAAACGAAAGGAGCCTTATTGGTCAGGAAAGAGACAAGAGTTCTCATATTTAAATGTGACCGTTCAGCATAGGCAGTTGGTGTTTTAACGACTGTGCATTCACACCTCCAATTAGCATGGTTGGCTACGTACGGTGCGAAAGGAGTTCAACAAACATAAAATTCAGCGGCAATACCTACAAAGCACATCTTTGTGAGAATATCTACTCAAAACACGCAATGAGAAAATGCACAACCAAGGATATTCACTGACACAAATAATCCACACAAATGTGTGATTAATAGCATGTATATGTGCGCACCCCCTTGTCAATTAACTGCTGGATTAGGTCCTCTCCAACACCGTGCAGCTTGCACGTTGAACTTTGCTTGGCACCGCACGTAGTGAACCGTGCTCATCAGAGGTGTGGGGGTAATTTGACCAAACGTCACCATGGTGGTCGGTGCAGGTTGATGAACGGTGGGCAGCGTAGGCGTGAGAGCAAAGGACAATACGCCAAAACAGTTTGCGGCACTGCCCTCTGCTGTCCGTAACTCAGCCCCCCGCAGCCTATAATGACTGTTATGCACACGGTGGTTGCCCATCCAAGCACTCTGCAGGCGCACGTCTGCTTACCGTCGGAGATTCAATGTGATCGGGCACATTCCAGGTGATTTGGTCACAAGCCTCAAGTGCATACCTTCGTTGAAATTCTTTTAATGAAATGGTTCATTAAAAGCGGCCCTTGTTTGCGCAAGAATGCACTTCCTTTTCAAAAAGAGCAATTATTATTCGTGCATTAAAGACTTGTGGATTTTCATTAATTCGGAAACCGCGGCGGGGCTGTTTATCTTCCCAAGAACCAACACCGTTAGCAAAACAGAACCAGACACCGCTCTCTCTCGCTCTCGCTCTCCTAATGTACCCAAAAAATATACAAACCAAGTCCGTACAAATAATCGGTACACAAAAACGACTCGTGTGCATTGTTCCCGTGACCAAAACCAACCCCCGCGCGCTACACCGTACACAGGGGGGCCTGGGATTCTGAGCAGATCGAATCGCCGCCGTGCATTCCAACCAGCGGCAGCCGCACACCCTTTCTTGAACCCTGGCGATGGGCAAGCTGTAATTAGGGTGGTTACACACACCGGCAACCATCCGCACCCACCCCCCCTCCCTCGTCCCCCCCAAAATGTCCCTTGGCCCCACTTTCTAAACGGCAGCGGTCGGTCGTGCCAAGCGGATTTAGCCTCATTAAAAAAAGCCCCGCTCTGTCATCACCCACCGGCCGTGGAAGTCCAACTAATTAGGCGACAGGGTGTTAATTTAGCGCTTAAACGGACCAGAAGAAAAAAATCTACCAACACGCACAGAACACCAGAAGGTGACCAAAGGTAAGGACACACAGACGCACGCAAACACACACACGCACGCACGGCCAGAAAGTAAAACCGCCATCATTACGATCGCCATTAGCCATGTTTAGGATTTTCCAGAGCCCTATTAAAAAAAACGGGTCTTGTCAAGATCGAGAAAACCAAAATATCTCCGTTTTTCGAGAACCTATCATTAACGGTGAATTTCCCGAGATGGCCAACAATTTTATAGCGTTTCAGGTTTTTAACATGTCCCAGCGACAATTTACTGTACCTCAACGTTGTTTTTTTTTGTACTTTTTTTCAGAGGGGGAAAAAAAATCCGGTCAAAGGCAAGTCGTAACGGAGCCGTCGTTAAGTGCCTGATGTCAAACCGCAAAAAAAAAAATTCGGGAATTTTTTTTTTTCAGTCAAAAAAGCAGAGCTCTACCAAAGATGCTTTCCCTTTCTCCTCCCCACGCTCGCCAGCAGCGTCTCGCAGGCTGAAAACGTCATTAGAAGAACGCAGCCGCAGAGGAACAGAGGTGCCGAGAGCAAGCCCTCGCGCTTCTATTCTGTTGTCGGGGTTGAAAGATGAGGCCCACAGGGCCCGAGACGGTGCAGACCTGCACATCGTCTGCACCGACGCCAAACCTGACTCTTTCACCATTATAACGACTTAAACACAACTCTGTGTGACCAAAGTGGGTACACGACCGCGGCGAGTTTCCCCCTTTTAACCGTGGCTTTTCTCTTCACACATGTGTATACACACAGCCCTTTGATCAAATTCACCCAGCGATGCGCCCAATCCTCAACCTGAATACAAACCAATGCCAACCGGAACACAAATCTATTTCGTCCAATGATCGTAAGACACGAAACACATTAAAAACAAAGAGATTACAATAACAGTTTTCCGGGCAGTAGTGTGCGACCTATTATTTCGCAAGATAAGGAGGGTTGAACTTGGATAGTGCTGATAAAGATGACTACTGAGGGGCTATACGGTCGACAGTATTGTCAATCACTGTACTATACTTCTATGCTCCCGTGTTCCTGCCTTCACCAACCCGCAATGACCCGCCTGGGTGAAGTACAGTCAAAGTAACTCGCAACGACGCACAGCGCACGGCGAAGCCGTCATCCAGCCGTGGAATTGAACAAGCTGCACATGTAGGTGTGCATGCGATGTACATGACAAGACGGATTCAAACCACACCCCTAAACAGCTGCAATCATTTTTGAAGCGGCATTCCTCCTTTAAGTGCACATTACACAACCGCGGAGGAAATAGCGTGCGTTTTTGCGTAATGCAGGTACACAAGAGGGGGCATTATTATTTCGCGGGCGGCTTCGCCGAACAGCGCGACGGTCAAACCCGTTTGCAGACCGCAGAGGCGCCCACCTGCTCGATTTCACGCCTCTTCTTGAGCACCTCTTCGTCCACCGTGTCCAGGTGCTTCTCGCCCTCCGGCTCTTTCACACCTGTAAACGCACAGGCACACGCGCACACGCACACACACAGCCCGAACAGGCTATTGGGGCTAGTCTGTTTGGTGTTTGCGTGCACCGATGAAGGCTGGGCACGGAGCATGAGGTGGCGGTGCGGGAAGCAACACGCTCGGCCGCCTTTTTCTCCAAAGTGATGACGTTTACACATGGCTCCAGGTACTCGTATAAGGCCGAGTCGACCTAGGGCAGACTCGAGACCAGTTCAAATATTCACAAATTATGTTACCAGACATCGAAACTCGCGTGGCTGAATGCGTAGCGCAGTTCGCCAAGCCACTGTGCTACCACTCTTTGTCAAGCGTGCGCGCGCACACACACACACACCCAGGCAGACTTAATGTGTTACCCAAGTGAGAGCCCCCATTGAGACAAGTATCTATTGCAATGTGTGTGAACCTTCGGGTGTGGCCATTGAATGACAAAGCAGCAACTATCGCGGTGCAGAAAAAGTAACTGCATGAAGGCAAAAAAATTATAATTAAAGGATGTGACGAAAAATGTTATCCTTTAGTGGTCACCCATCAGAGCCTTATCCAGGCTCTATCCTTGTTAGCTTCCGATATCTGACGAAATGGGGCATGTATATGTGCTAAATCTAAAAAAAATCCAATTTGTAAATATATATATATTTTTAAACGATAATAGGCATGTCATCAACATTAGCAGCCACAATGTATCGACTGCTTGAGGAGGATTTACCCAAACCACCGCTCTGCCTCAAGGTCTCGTGATGCAACAATCCATCTTGCAGCTGTACGCGGTGGGTAGATGGTAACTACCTCGCCTGGTCTACAGGAGGTCATTCCTCACCCTCCCCTCTCCACCCAGCCCCACCCCTCCCATTTTTGGATGCACGACGGACGGACACAATAATCCCCTGTGGGCTGGTGTACTACTGCTATATATTTGGAGATTGCGTGTCTCTCTCTCATCATCATCATCATCACGGTGGCTAGGAGATGTTAACTACCTCGCCTGGTGTACAGGAGGTCGGGGCTTCGATCATGACCCTGACGCCTGCTGCTGTATATTTGGAGTTTGCGTGTCTCTCTGCCCGTGGTCGTGTGGATATTTTTCTGGCTCCTCTGGTTTTTCCCCTCCACATTTAGAATCAACGTGCGCTTGCAGTATTTGGCTTCTATAAATTTCCAAGTGATAAGCTCCTTCATTGGGCTTCCAATTGTGGCGAGGTTATTTCTGAAAAAGCGCTATAAATAGCTCGGTGGGCCTTACGTGGTAGAAGAAAACAGAGTGTAGTTTAGTAATGCAGGTGAACTAATTTCATCGTGCCATCTCCACAAAGACCTCTCCGGTGTGTTCTCTCCTTTGGCTGCCACTGTCATGAGTCTTGACCACCAGGACATGATCTCTTCCCGTGACGTGTCTCCTGCCGAAACCCTCGCTCTTTCCTTGACAATGCGATGTCTCCAACGAGCTCATGTTCTCTCGTGAAAGTGTTTCTGTCTCTCAGATAATTGCAAGCATGCAACCTCTCTATGCTTCTTTGCGCGCCATTCAGCTTGTGTTCAATCTTCATTTGTCAACATCTCTATATTTCCGATCATTGTCATAGCAGGTAATAAACTATTATTCAAATGCATTGTGCCGACAGACGGAAAAAAGTTTTTTGTTTATTGTATACTGTCAGTTTTTTGTATCCATTTCATAGCAGATAATAGCCATTATTGAAAACAATTATTTTACAGGCACAGTGCATGTATCACAAGCAAAATATATCAAACTTAACCCGTGAACCAACGCATCTTCAGAGGCCACGTTGACGCCACCGGCCACCGAATCTGTACTTTTAAGGTGAAACCAAAACTGCGCCACTCACTCTTAGCTGCAGCCTCCGCGTCTCCGATGCCTACGGGCGGAGAGGCCGTGCTCGAGCCAACGGCGCCATCCGAAGGCCCCGCCACCGGTCCCACGGAGGCCTTCTCCAAACGCGCCGCTGCCGGCTCGTCAGAGGAAGTCGAAATCTCCGCCAAGCCGCCCCGACAAAGCGGCTTCCCTACGCCGCGCATAGCGGGAGAATTCGGGGAATCCTGTTGCTGCTGCTGCTGCTGCTGCTGCTCCTGGAGCGTCGATGACAGGAAGGGAATCCCTCCGCTCGCCGCCGCCGCCAAACGCTTGCCGCAGTTCCATATCACCGGCTCCGGAGGAGCACCGCCCGCAGCGTCCGTGGCCGGCCTAGCTTCGCTCGACTTTCCAGCGACGCTGCTTTCGGCAAATTTGGCTCGTCCCTTGTCTTCGTCGCCCTTGGGGCCAAACTTCTGGAGGAAGGTAGCGCCGTACGCCTCCGTCGGGTGGTCCTTGGGCACACCGTTGGTGGGAAACGACAGGCCCACGCGGGCGTCCGCGCCGACCATCATGTCGGCGAGGTTCGTCCTTTCCGTCCAATCGGACGGCTTGGGGGAAGCGTTCTTTACCGCCGCCACCGCCGCAGAGACGACCTCCTCGGCAGCCAGGCTCGAGTTGATCTGTCCGCTTTGCGTTGGTGGCTGTGCTGCATCGAGTACCTGACACACACACAGATGGCAAGGGAGGGGGGGGGGAGAATTAGCGGCCAAGAGTTTACAAAAAAAACATGAGTGGTCTTTTGCAAAGAAAACCATCCAAAAGCCATAAAAATAACGTTCCAATGGCGATGATTAATAGTCTATAAAGCATCTATATGCAAGCAGATCTCAAAATACACTTTATAAAAGTAAACAATAACAAATTGAGGTACAAGGGGGGATCGGGGGTGGAGGTAAAACTATTTTTAATATTGCCAGGTAAGGCCCACTGAGCTATATAGTTATTTTTTATAAGCGTCCTGGCCACAAATGATATCTCAACGAAGTGGCTTATCGCGTGGAAATACATAGCAGCCAAATACTCGAAACGCGTGTTTCAAAACGTGGAGGGAAAACGGGAGGACCCGGAGAAAAATCCACGCGACCACGGGGAGAACATGCAAACTCCAAATATACAAGCGTCAGGGTCGGGATCAAAACCCGCAACCTCCTGCATACCAGGCGAGGAAGTTAATATCTCGCCAATCTGGTGGGTAAAAGCAGAGAAATATGCAAGAGAGGAGAGCCAAACTGCAACGTAGACTGGCACCAACACCAAGTCTCAGGGACAGCAAAGGCAACCAGGGAAGCTCCTCATACAGGAATACAACCTTCTAATCTTTGCTAATTCGTTCAGCGGGCTAGTGTGCTGAGCACAGATCTCAACCGGATCAAGTGCTGAAGTCGCCCTGTAAAAAATGTAAAAACCAGGGCTTGCACAAAAAAATATTTTAAAATAGATACATAATGTGAATAAAAACACTCAGAGTAACAGCAAGCCTTTACTGACATAGGTGTAGAAATTATTTAAGAGTAAGTCAGCAAATATGCTTTCGAATAACTTTAGAAAACTAACTTTTCTCTCAATGCCCTGTTATTCTTAGTCATTAATCTATAAATATACCAGGCAGTGTTCTCTCTCAGTGGACGCGAGACGTATCAGACGTCAGCTCACCTTGGGGGAGGCCGACGGGCTGCGGAAACCAAGTTTAGTTTTCGGCGGTTCCGCAGATTTTCCTGAAGGAGAAAAAAAAATCCACATTAATCACTCATTTCAAATTGGGAAAATGTGTGACATTCAAAACACACGGTTAAACTGTAACTCAAGCGTAGCCGCATGACATCGTGCGCCGATCGGGTGTGCTCCACAAATTCACTGCACGTTCTGGCAGACGAGGGGGGGACGGTGGGACAAGCTGAATTACTTCCCAGATGTTTTTTTTCTCTTCCCTTCTATACATTCAAGCACATTAATAATTCTCCAAATAATTAGATATATGGTCCAGGTTTCTCTGCAGATTGCACCCTGATAGAGTTTCCAGACCTCCCTGTGCCTTTCACCTTCTATATTTCCGAGCCACGGAGTGAAACTGTCTGGAGGTAAATAAAACGAATGGCGAGGAACTCCAGCTGAGCGTCGGACCTTTCCCGAACAAAAGCTCCAAGCGACCGGCCGGGCATCCGGCTCTCACTATAAAACCAGCTGGTAACGACATTCTTCATTCCCGAGCCCGCCTCATCCCTCCCCCGCAGGTGATGGCAATAAATCAGGGACATCGGCAAATTCTGCAGAAGAAAAGGGGGAGCTTTGACGTCCTGTGTGGCTTTTGTTCCAGACATTTACTGTCAGCCGTGTTTTGTAATTGGAGAGGAGAGCCACAATAAAGTTAAGAGGATGGCAAAAAAAAAGAGGCTAAAGGAAATCAATTTTTTTTTTCTTCGAGCAAAGCAATGTTGATAAACGCCTACAAAAGTCGGGGCTAAGGTTAAACTTTAGGGTCAACGACGATGCATTCTCATTAAAGTGGTGTCACCTATCAGCCATCAGCAGCACTTTGTTCCCATCGACCTCCAGAGTCTCATGGAACTTGGCTGCCAACGGAACACGACTCCAATCTTTCACTCAAAACGTAAGTTAAATTATCTTTGCGGTTTTTAACTATTACTGATATTTTTCAATTTACATTTTCCAAAGTATGCCCACTATCACTGGGCCATAAATCTAAGTGCAAATAAAAAAAGGCCAACATGTCAGTGATACATTTTTACGTTGATTAATGCGCTCATGCATACGTTGCATGAAAAATGTGAACTCACTTCGAGCAGCAACACGGATCACAGATGTGAATTCCATCTTAACCTTCCGCCTGCCGCTTCATTATCCGTCCATCGACACACCGAAAGACGATCTCCCTTCAAACCTCGGGTTTTTTTTTTTAAGTTAGCAGCTAAGCCTAAACATTTGTCAATGATGCATGTGAAAATAAAAAAAGGACAAAAACTACTGACGAAAACCTGGAATTCGACGTACAGCACGTCGCCGTAAATCAAGAAGTGTTTTATAAATAACCCTCCGGGTTCAACACTCCGGTGAGCAGCTTCTAAGACGGGGGTCTGCTCCCGTAACCCACCGAGGGCACGTGCACCTCACCGCCAAAACTGCCACCTGGACTGTCGCTCGCCCGGTCGCGGTCGTGCCAGTCACGTGACAATCGGTCGATTCATCACTCAAAATTAAGGTTATCAATTACGATAACCGCAAAGCAAAAAATAAAACTATTAAAAACATTAAATCCGGGTTTTCCACACAGATCTAAGGATCTAAAAATGAAAAAACTCAGGCCGCGTCTTTTGTGTCTGGCCGAGCATGCCATGCAGGGACTGAATGTTGGTGCACACAACGGCTGCTGCTAACCAATCACGCTGGAACCCGCCGTGCAGTTTGAACGTGCGCACGTGCCGAGCAGACCGAAGGTTACTAACATCTTCCCGGTTTCAACTATCTATTCAGAATTGATCATCAATTTTAAAAAAAGATTACAAAAAAATCTATATTTTGTATCATTCAAAAAAATAATTAAAATACCATGTATTAATATAACATTTAATATGTTGAACAACCCTACTCAAAATCAATTCTTATGGTCACGACTTGTATCGGGCCCATGTGTCCAAATTATTTTGATTGGACATACTGCATGTAATTGGTTCAGGAAATCACCACATCCCCCAAAGGTTTTAAATTCACAATTGAAAATAATTAATTCTGAAATAAGTGCTTTCAAATTGTAACAATTAATTGAATCACTGGCAGGTTGAGTTGAAGGGGGGAGGAATTATTACTCATTATTACACGCCTACTGAAATTTATGATGCCAAATATTAACCCAGGAAAGCTTCCTTTGAGTCTCAAGATCTTTCGGGATAATCCTGCATTGGGATATTTGGTCAATGCAATTTCCGATGGGGCGACAAATGAATACATTCTCACTTTGCCTAAAAATGTAAGTAACCCTCTCATCACTGAGAAGGCAAGTACCAAATCGACACACACCACCACCACCACCACCCCACCACACCTTTGCTCTGCCTGGTGACCGTGTGCGGCTTCAATGAGACACCCACAGCATGGCCCGCGGCTGGCAACGTCGACCTGTACGCCTTGGGATGCGCCAGCAGAGGACTCCTCCTCCTCTTGGGTTCCGGCCTGGCAGCCTTCGATCTCCCGGGTGCATCGTCCCATTCCGTGAAACTCGGGCGGCCCTGGAAGTACGGCGGCGGCGAAACAGACCGCCTGTCGCCAGCGATGCTGCGGCCCCCGGGCAGCAACGGGGGCAACCGCTCCCGCTCGTAACTGCGGCCGCTCGTCCACCTCCCTGGCCCCGGCTCGTACGAGTCGTTGTTCGGCGAGTAGCTGCGGCGCAGGTCATTGCCGCGCTCGTAGGGGGAGAAGCTGCGGTCCCGCACACCAACTCCGTCGTCGCCACTGCCGCCACGAGCCGTGTTGCGCACGGTGCGAGCGTCGAAGGGCATCGCGCCGGACGGCGTGTTGTTGGCCCAGGGCCTGCCACGAGGCATTTGGTGGCGGTAGTGGTCTTGCTCACTGCGGTAAACGAGGTTACAATGGAAAGACGAGAATTGCCTGTGTTAAGTAAATCGTCGTCATCAGATACAATTAATAACACTGCCGGATGAAGGCGTTCCCAAGACGTCGCTGTATTTCATGGTCCACGCAATGTGCATGGAAGGTCGAATTCAAATGTTAATTGCATTCAAAAGTTTATGGTCGTATTCAAATTTTATTACATCGCTCAGTCTCTACGGTTGATGTCCTATCAAGGGTTTTTCCTCATTTGACTGCCGCTGTCATCTCAACCACCGGGCATCATCGTTGGCCAAGACATGTCTTTCTTCAAGGGTAGTGACTTTTCGTTGAATAGTAAATATATCTCTAACTTGCATACATTCTCGAATCCATGTGTTGCTCGTTTTGTCTCTCAGTGCAATTCACAAATAGCTACTCTATTTAATGTTGTTAATTTTCATTCAATACATCAGCTCACAAACATAAATATGTCTTGTATATGCAGTAATCAAAATAACAATGTTTACATAAAGTTTCTACGTATAACCAATTATAACTGGAAAATACCATAAATATTAACTTTAACCACATTAACACACATTTGATAAGGTTTCTGTTAGAAAATAAACATCGAACCTCAGTGAGGGTTCACCTTGCGAATGAAATATCTGTTTTAAATACCAAATATAATTACCAACTTAAGGTTGCGACAAAACCCACCAGCTTTTTGGGGCCATCAATCCCAAAACACGGCACAGTAGTTTAAAAACCATAGCCCGGCTTAGCGCTCCGAATGCAAATAACTGCATCTTGACCACAACGTACTGTAAATATTGGTACAGATTTAGCAGTGATCCCTTTAAAATGTCGCCGAACCAGCCACGGCAGGTTTCAGCTGCGAAAACCCAAGGCAAACATTGTCTTTCAGCGGAGTGCTCCAGGTCACTGCCACATCTCCCACTTCTGCAGAGCATTCCTCAAATTCTTTGGACATCTTGGAGACCCCCGCCACCGTTGACAGCAGGGCAGGAGGGTGGAAAAAAGAGAAGAAAAAAAACCGAGAGAAAAAGTGGCAGACGGGCTAAAGCTGCTGTCAGTGGTGCATAAGAAACACCGCGGAGATGTGGGTGGCAGATTTGGGGAAAGACAAAAAAAAATCTGCGTTTTAACCGCCACTGAAAAATAAATCCCTGGACGTGGTGCCTAAGCCGCTGCAGTTTGTTAAGCATGGCGAGACAGACTCTGAGCTCAAACACAAACGACAAGGGAAAGTCTTGATCAACGAAAGGACTTCATATACCAGTTGAGCGCACTGAGAAAAAAAAGGCAACTTAAGCAGTCTGTCCCTATGACCAAATCACCAGGAATGCACGTGATCTCATCAGCTCTCAAAAGCTAAGCGGGTTTGGAGCCTGGAAAGCACTTGGATACGTGACCACCGTGCGTGACGTGTTATTGTAGCCTGCGGAGCTGCAGGGTGGGCAGCAAAATCTACCGCTGTGCCGTATTTATAAAGCTACGACATCAGTGCTCTCCGCCTTCATCAACCAGCACTGACCAGCGTGACGGTCGGTCAAACAACCCCCATAACCCGCATGGCATGGGGGAGGGCCCTCATCCAGCAGTCACTTGACAACAGGGCTGTACGTGTACAGCGTGTCATTGTCAAACAAAGTTGAACAGCCGCGGCTCTTTCTGCAACATTCTTTGTTCGAGCGCGAATTCTACACCGTACCCTTGGCACAGCCGTTTGGGAACGAGGGACGCCCAGGAATAGCTGCTACACAGTACCCAGGAAATGCTTTACACCGTAATCCCATGAAAGAAACATTTCCCTGACTAACAACCAAAGGAAACTGTACAGTTTTTTTTATTCCAACAACTCACTCCACTGTCCAGCCGTGCACCCGCGACAGCGAAACGCTGACTGCAACGTGCATGTTGTATACGTCCCTGTATTACCAAAAAAAAAATCACACAAGGCCACTCTTTTACGATAAAACTATTTTAAGTAAAAACAAAAAAGGGGTTCTATACCTAGTGTAAGGTTAATCAACAACTACGCAACCCAAATTAAATTTGCAGGGCTAAGGCCAGAACGGGAGGCCAGAAAGCTAGAGCCAAGGCAATTAAGCTAATTTCAGCGTGTTTACGTCTGCTTAAATCCAACAGTCCCGGCTTGTATCGTAGGTCCAATCTTTGCGCGCCATACTACCGTAATGCCCTTCAACGGGGGGGGGGGGGGGGGGGGGTGGGGGGGCAAAAGGTCAGTTGTAATCTGCTGAACAAAGTGAGGAATTCACACAACCCCCCAAAAATCGCCTGGACGGAAAAAAAATTCTTGAAAAGGCAATAACAAAATGGGGGATAAAAAGGAGCCTATTCATACTGGGCCCCAGAAAATTTTAGGCGGTAGTGAAGGTGTGGGTAAGATGTTGGATTCACATCCCAAGCTCAGTCAATGCGGTCTGTGGTCTCTACTACCGAGCAGACAGACCTTACAGAGGTCACAAGCAGTGACATTTACGTCGAGTGTGACTAGCCCAGGACTTCACACGAAGCATTGCGCCTTGACTGACATTTTCGAATGGGGACATTTTAGTTCAAGCAAATGCAAATTAATGAATGCTGCTTTGATATTTTGACAGCGAGTAATCCTGTGAATTGTAGGACTTAAAATTGGCATCCAATGATTATATTGTTAAATCAATTTCAAAGTTTGCTCGTAAAAAAAAATGTACTTCAACAGTCCAGCATGTTCATGACCCTTAAAATTCTACTTATAGAGTTAGTACCTCGGCTAACGTTTTTAATCCGTTCCACGAAAACGAATGTTCACCGAAATAACTGTTAATCAAATATAGGAATTACTTGTTAAAAGCTTTAACCCATTCTAAAACAATCAGAAGTTGACCTTTTTGACCCTAAAAAACATAGTATATAACATTTAAACACTCAAGATTCATACACATTAAAATAACATATCGAAAAGGGTTCATATTAATTAGCAACATAGTTAAACAATGAATAGAGAGCGTAAAAAATGTCTTACCTAACCACATTTTTGATCTCAGTTTTTCTTCTTAAACTTTTCGAACCGCCCCTTGCTTGCCTTAAAGTCTTCAAACAATGAACCAGAGGATTGCGGTGCTTTGCGTTTTAAGTTTTCAAAGATCAATCTCGCCCTCAAAAATGGTTAAGCTATCTACAGACTCACCTCGCATTTCCGTATCCTGAATCCACATCATTAGCAGTCTCTCCATTTCTACAATGATTTCCCTACCTTTGAACATCCTGGTCGAGGAATCCGTCACATTGGCAGCTTTTTGCCCGTATTTTGCAAAATTGTAAAAATGGTCGATTGGGTCAAGCCTAACTCACTCATGAGTACACTGATTATGCTTATCAATAATTATAATAAATAATCATGCTTATCAATAATTTCCTGCTTTGTTTTAACGAAAATTACTTTCCTCCTCCTATTTTCCTTTCGCAAATTCACTTGAGGGGCCATTGCAAATACTATGAATTCACTTATAAGTTGAAAAATAAGTAAAAATCACTGCGTCTGCAAGAGAGCCGTTTACACTGCCCAAACAGAAAACAATGTAAATAAAGCCAGTCGAGATCTAAACGCTCATCAATGGGTGTCCCTGATTGGCTGAGGAATGCTCAGCCCACTCACGAGCGCTGGGATTGGCCGAAATTAGCGCCAGCGTGCATAACGTAAACGGAACCGTTCATAAAAATATTAACGTCAGTCGAAACCATGGGGGGGGTCCTATCGTAGGCGAAACGTTCACCGAAAAACCATTAACCGATGTCACTGTTGACCGAGGGACTACTGTACACGCAAAGATGCACTTGTACTGCTATTAAGTTTATCAGCGGCAGCCTTGATCAATCCACTGCTGGATGAAGGTCTCCCTGAGCGGCAGCAATCGCTGCAATGTAACGATCCGTCAAGCACCTGCACACAAGCTGATATAATTGCTCCACCTCCATGTATAATGCCCTCACAGGTTTCTTTCCATCACTCAGTTTCTGGGTCTCGATGTATAAAAAAATTATAGATGAAACACATTTGATAAAAACGTATATGACATTTATTGCACACCTACTCATAACATCTCGATCCAGTGTATCGGAGTACTCTACGTATCAAAACACAAAATACGAAGATACCGTTATTCGAAAATTCAGTCTCATGGTTCGGAAGATAAAATGGAATGATACACAAAGAATGTATTCAATTGTGTAAAAAAAGAAAGCACATTTGAGAAGATTAACAATAAAAGGCTCAAATGTGTATTTCAAAACGTGGCAATTAATCAAAACAGTTTGAGCGGAATGACAAAATAAATAAATCCCAGCATGCCCACCCAACGCTTGTCATCATTACTCAGGGTTTGTTGCAGAGAGGTTCCTCTAATTAACTTAAACAAATGTACCGTTAATGTTTGTTTTAAAATAATAAATACATTAAGTAAATCTATTAAACATCGGCCTTGGAATGTAAGTGGATTGAGTCAGTGTTTACAATGAAGTGTTTTAGCTCATACGCTTGTTTTTGTTACATTTTATTGGTATCATTTAGTTTCAACGACCTCAAGAGTATTTGTGCAAAAGATTATACGTCGCAAAATTACTTACAACATACTGAGGAACGTTTCGAAATTGCTATTTAATGCATGAGAATCAATGTCTGCACCATGCCCCGTGTGTTATGTGCGTCTGCCACCTAGTGGCGAATCGTGTTAGAACAAAACATTGCCAATGGGAAGCTACAAAACATTAAAGGTCATTCACAATAAAATCATCATCAAAGCATGACGATTCATATCATTTTCAACATTAACGTCTGGCCAGAACAAACCGATCAGGTGGCAAAGCGGTACGGCGAGCAGATCGCCGCCATCGAAGGGTTGTGAGTTCACACCCTGGTAGGGGGATTGACTCAGGCCATCAACCTTGAATGGGTCGATATACCGGGCACGACTTTCTGGGGACGTAAACAGTGGTTGCCCTGTAGATAAGGTGGCACCCGCCCACCCACCCACCCATGCAAAGGTGGAATTTCCACTACTGGCTCAGAGCTGTAAACAAGAGATGGGCACCACCTTATTCCGCGGTTAAATTACTTTTACTTCGTTATTTTACGAAAATAAGAGTGACAATGCAAATGCGATGATATGCATGAAACAGCACAGATAAAACAATACAGACGAGACAGTACAGAGAGAGGTAGCAGAGACAAAGACAGTGCAAGGAAGAGTTTCCCAAACTCTAGTCTCACGTGACGTGCCAAGCGGTTAACGCTGCCGCTTCAAATTAAGCTTGAGATCTGTGTGTGCACGTGTGTTCCACGAGACGCGGGTAGCGCGTCGTCGTGTTAAATAATTATCGAGCGTGTGCGCAATGGAACTTGTTCATTTCTATTTCAGTTGGAGTAAATTGGTAAATGCAGAAAGATGTAGCGTGGCAGGTTGCGAAGACTGACATTTGGGAAACTATGGTATAAAGAAAACAATCCAGATGAGGCAGTACAAACAAAATAGATTTGTTTATTAAATCCAATCATGACTCTAAATTGTGGAAATTCAGACTCCCGGTGAAGGGAAGGGTGAATTGTTACAAACCTGTCAATTTAAAGCGATACATTTTTTTGGTGGAGGCTCAACCGGGGACAGACGGTGAGCTGGCAGCACCATCCCTGAGTCAACCGTGCCCCCATTCATTTCAGGAGGAATCCGACGAGCTACACATCCATTTTCAAAGATCGTTAGAGGTCTGCCAACACAATGAGTGGCCTGCCCTACCGCTCTGGCCCCACCAACTCTTCTGCCAACCCTGCCCGCTATCCAGATAGCCCTGCCACAACCCTTTGCCCGTATTATGGATTGTTCTTGAGGAGAGCATTTTTAATTGGGTGGAAAAAAATTCATAACCCAAGATTCCCCCCCCCCCCAGCCAAGCCGGCATGTTTGGTAGCTTTATGGTAACATTTTCACTCACCTGTATTCTGGTGCGCGACTTGCTGAACGCCTGTCCCACTGTCGGTGGACGTCCCGATCTTCTTCGTACTAAAGATTAAAACAAAGCAAACGACAACTATTAATTAAAAAAAGTGTGTCGTACATAAATGTTCAAAACACGTGCAGTCGTGACTAAACAGACATGACATGCATGAGAGTAATATTTATGGAAATTTTAAAAAATATTACCCTGTAGCAGAATGAGGAACTAATGTACGTGCTTGTACGCTAACAAAGGTTACAAGAGAGTGTACCTTGCAAAGAAGATAATACATCTCAATAGGTTCACACCTTGATAAAGAGCAATGAACTAAAATTATTTACGCAAAAAATGATCACCAAAGCTGAAATGTGGTGCGAGACACTTGCTTGCTGCCTAGTAACAACATTATAAGTGGTCACTTTCCAGAACAAAGACATTAAATAACAAGGGAGGCACGCAAGACAGCTTGGGTCATTTCTCCCGCTGCTCTAAGAACCTCTGATAATTCGCTTGACATGCTCGGGTGCTGAGTCCGTGATTTTCCCAAACCTGTCACCATCAGTCTGAGCCACAGTGGCCTTGCCAGACCAGTTTCATATAAACCTTAGATTTGTAGATGTGTGAAATAAAGCAGATTGAGGTAGAGATACATATTGAAAACTCCAAACAAATATATAAGCATCTCCCTGCGAAATAAACCACTAATTATCTGCAGCCCATCCCCAAAAGATTTTCTAGGCTGTCGAACTTGGTAGGTCAACAATGCAGGTAGAGAGAGGAGTCTGCTTAGGGGGAGCGGTAGCGTAACGATTAGTGCGCTGCACTACTAACTCGACAACCCGAGTTCGATTTCCACTCACGATTATGTATGTATGTTCAACTTCTTTCGCACTGTATGTAGCCAACTGTGCTAATCGGACGTGAAAGACCAGTCCTAGACATCTCTAGGTCAACTCAGCCTTAAAATTAGAACCCAGTATGGTGTGTAAACATCACCACTAGGGAGACAAAGGCGGTCAGGTGTGGTGCTGGCCACCCACCCCCTCGCATACCGTGGCAGCCTTCATAGGTGCTAGCTAACAGCACTTGCCCCAACAGTCTGTTAAGGTTATAAGAGGGGGATCTTTGTCTTTGTTTAGAGTTAGGTATCATGGTACACACAGACACATACCCATTCTTTGGGTGACCTACGCCGCTCCATGCCTCGATAATGATAGATCGGTACGTCATCAGGGTTGTCCAGCCAACGAGGCTCCTGGTCCATCTAGAAGCGTGAAAAATATGGAACACACGCACACATTATTGAGAAAGCGCTGCTTTAAAGGCCCATATAAAACAACCAAAGCACAACAGAACATAACAGTGGTCATGTGTTTGTCTTCTTTCCTTTCAAATTCAAATTAATATTAACACAATAAAATAAATAGATCTATTTATCCCATTTTCCAATGTTTTTTTTTATAATAACTTCCAACAAATAAGATAAGCTTCATGCTGGTCTCTTGGAGCACTCAAAACATAAAACCGTGCGTAAAATCCCACCGAACCGGAACATCCATTACATTTCTATATTCTATAAAATTAACTAAAATTAAATAACGCTGACACACTATCAAAAAATGCAGAAGTGTAGAAAAAAAAACAGTTAAGTAATCCTTGACTCCGGTAACTCTTGACTATAATCTGTAGCAGCTCTTGTCAACGGCCACATCTGAATCATCTTATCGCATGCCTGTCAACCCCTTATCAGTGCCCTGTACAAGAATATGGGGTAAATCGTATGAGTTGACAGGTATCTTACCGGCATTCGAAAATATACCAATCACTTTATTGTTTGGGAGGGGGGGGGCTTATAACAAAATATCAAATGAGATCTGTAAACGCTCCAGGATTGTACTTACAAATGTTGACTTCTCTCTGTAGCCGTGGTCACCCATTGGCATCATCCTCTTGTTGCTACGTGGATGCCACGCCACTGTTGGTTACAAACACGTGCACACACAATTTATAATTGAACGTTTTACCAATGTGTTTTATAAACAGCGACGGCAGCTTGGTGCATAGCGCGCTGCGCTATGAACTCAATTCCTGAGATTAACTTCCCAGCCACGGCTAACATCAGTAGAGAACGATACCGGATCTGGTGAACAGCACCCACACCTCGTCAACCCACGCTTCCATTACAGCCACAGAGAGGCCTTCATCCAGGGCTGGATTGAAAAAGGCCTGTACATATTCTTGGTTCTTTCGGTAAAGTCACGTAGAAGGAAACAATAAAATAATAAAAAATATGAAACAATAAAATTTGAAAAAACCGCCACTTTTTTCTAATTTTCTTGATGTGGTTTTCACACCTGATGATGATTGCTTGTGTTGCAATCGAAACGTCGTGAGATTGTTATTGTTATATATGTTTTATTATTTTATTGTTCCCCTTCTACGTGACTTTACCGAAAGAACCAAGAATATGAACACCTGCATTCAAGAAAGCTTTACATCAAAAAAGGCCCGTACATTATATATTCCTTGTGTTTATGAATTTTAGGAAATGTCAAAAGGCAACAAGTTTTTGAGTGTAACATAAAATAAAAAGGCTAATCAGACCACAAGAGTGGACAATAACGTCTGTCTTAATCACAGTCGCTGAACACAAGCACAAAGCGGCCAGCAATAAACACGACTGTTTAACTGTGTAATATATGTTTCTTGAATATAGGGAGGTTGTGAGAACTCGGCAAAATGTCAGCCACCGTGTTCACTGTATCCTAAAATAAATAGAAATTAAAACAAATGACAGTCAACACAATTATCTGACGACCAATTTGTCAAAGGATACTTTACAAACACGTGTAAACCCCAGTGGGATTGCTTGCTTTTTGAGGATTGGGCAATGTCAAAACACCACAGTCAAACAATGAGGACATCTGATAATCAAAGAATAGATGTATTTCACAGACAGGTGGGCTAGATTTTTTTTCTTTCCATTATTTAGATGATGTATGAACAGTAACTCACCGCCTAATTAAACCAATTCAAGAAGGCACACAAAATATTGGCAAACATTACAAGGACTTTAGTTCAAACCGACATTTACATTGCTTTGTTGTAGAGTCAATTCAAACTACAAAGCATTTATCGAGCAAACATTTGAAAAAATCTATAGAATTGGTTGCAGCTTTGTTACAATTTGCTCGTAGTTTTATTCACTAGAAATTCTAGCTTCTCAGCACTTTGTGCCTCGCCCGTCGCCCCACTGGTGTGCCCCCCCCACCTGCACATGTGTGCAGATACTATTGACTATATTGTATGTAGGGTTTGTAGGCATATATTCCTACAAAATACATTTCTATTTTGGGGGGGGGAGGGAATATTTGGGGGGATTCAACCATTTTTGAAAAGCTGTTGGATCAACTTTTTACCCCCACATCTGAGGGGGGGGGGGGTTCACTTTCTATCACGTTTTGATTCAGGCCTTCTGGAAGGCTCTCATCATTTAGTTGACAAACGGAAAAATGGAACGCTGGGCTTTTATAATAGATTGGTGCTTTCATTTATATAAGTGACTCTAAAATGCAAAAGTTGTAGAAACGTGTATATACTGTATAATATAGTAAATACAAATCATTACACGGGCCTATCCATGTACACGAACCAACGCCAGTGTAGCTTTGTTAACAATGACTGCAAAGTCGCTCAATGTAGACTTGAAATAGTGTTTTATGTACAATAATAATGACAATGACAATTACGCAAAGCAATTTGGATTCACATGGCAAATCTGAATGCAAATTCAAGTCAAGACGCTGTACAGAAATCGTGAAATTTACACAACGAGAACAACCAAAAAAAAAAGCCGGGCAACATACATGGGAAAATTGTCGGCCAAAATACCCTCTTACAAAACAGGGCCCTCTCTCAACCCTTTTCACTCCACGGCAGCCACTTTCGAGCTTGCTCGACCTTGGAGACACGGGGCTCTCTGCAGCTCCCTCTTGCAAGAGGCATCTCTGCCAGTGCAGGGGTACACAGGTGCCGTGTCGACCGAATTTGTTTTCGTTTCGCCCTTTTTTATTCCGATTGTGCTCCCGATGTCATGCGATGAGACCAATTTTTTTTTTAAAACCCATTCAGAACTCTGCCAGAGAAGTGGTTGAGACTTCCGTGTCTGAGAATTACCCCTCCAGAGCAGATATCAGAGGTATCTCTCAGAGGCTTTTTTAAGTGATCCTGATCAACACATTATGTATGGAGGGAGGGGGAGGCAGAGCAGTGCTTCCTCACAAGAGTCGGAGAATATTGTTTGAATCATCAAGAGCTCACAGAAACGGAGCGGTGGCGTAGTGGTTAGTGAACTGTGCGCTATGAACCCGGCTACTTGAGTTTGGGCACCACGGTGGCGAGATGTTAACCAACTCGCCTGGTATACAAGAGGTCGTGGGTTCGATCTCGACCCTGACGCCTGCTGTATATTTGTAGTTTGCGTGTCTCTCTCACACACACACAAACCGCAGTCTACACTACACAGTACACTACACCAGTCTACAGTACACACACTACACCGTACACTACACACCAGTCTACACTACACACACTAAACTACACACCGCAAACTACAATAAAGTACACACTCGGCTCAAGTCTGCAATAAAGTACATACAACTCGTCTACAAATACATTACACACTACAGTCTACCTAAGTTTACAATACAGTGCACACACACACACTAAACTTTATAGTAAAACACATTGGTGGCTACAATAAAGTACACACAGACACTCCGTTCACGTCTAGGATAAAGTACATACACTCACCTACAAATACATTACACACTACACTCTCTACCTTAGTCTACAATACACTAAACTTTATAGTTGTGCCCTGTCTTTGCCAAAAAAGGGTAGAAAGCTATTCTTATTTTTGATACTTTGAAACTGGCAAAAACGGTAACACTACCGTAACCTCCAATCGTGCCAACATCAATAAAAACACAACGAATGCAACCACAAAAACTTCGACGCGACATTATTTCTTCACGATTGGATAATTTGCACTTGTTAAAAAAAATTATAATTTTTTTTAACCCCCCCTCCCCCCCCCCACTACATTGTGTATAAACACCGTAGGCCTAGGTTAGTAGGCAAGGCGCTGGCTGCTAGGCCTCACCTACCTCAGCCCAGCACCGGGAACATCGCCACGTTTTGCTTGCGACGAGTGCGCCAGTGCGAGCGTGAACCCGCGATCGCCTCCTACGAGTTGTCTATACATCCACAATGGACCACGAAAGGGATACAATTTGTCGGTGTTGTACACTCGGGGGTTGTGCACTTCGCGACGCGAGGCTTTGCACCGGCGGCGATGGGGGGGGGGTAAGAGACACAGATTCGACACTCGTGGCAATGAACACGACACGCACTTACTTGCTTGTCGTGTTAAACTCTTTCGCCTCCGTTGTTACCCCCCCACCCCCTCTCTCTCTCCTCCTCTCTCGACTTGGACAGCGAAATTCGCTCCGTTAAAGCGGCGCCCACCGCAACTCCCCTTGGCTCGGGCCGTGCGTCATGACGTCATCGGACGCTCGTCCACGTCACCACGCCCTGGCGTACGTCACCACGCCTTCATCTACGTCACCACGCGCTCGCGTACGTCACCACGCCATCGCGTACGTCACCACGCCCTCGCGCACGTCACCACGCCCTTGTACACGTAACCACGCTCTCGCGTACGTCACCACGCGTTCGCGCGCGTCATCACGCCTTCACCTACGTCACCACGCGCTCGCGTACGTCACCACGCCCTCGCGTACGTCACCACGCCCTTGTGTACGTCACCACGCCGTCGCGTACGTCACCACGCCCTCGCGTACGTAACCACGCTCTCGCACACGTCACCACGCCCTCGGTTACGTCACCACGCTCTCGCCTACGTCACCACGCCCTCGTACACGTCACCACGCCTCCGCCTACGTCACCACGCCTCCGCACGTAACCACGCCCTCGCCTACGTCACCACGCCCTCGCTTACGTCACCACGCCCTCGCCTACGTCACCACGCCCTCGCACACGTCACCACGCCCTCGCCTACGTCACCACGCCGTCGCCTACGTCACCACGCCCTCGCCTACGTCACCACGCCCTGATTAGGTCATCGCGTTTTTGACGCCCAATTTGAATGTCAATTGGCGTGTGATGGTGATGAATCATTTGATGATGGTCAGAATAATTATTTCATAACTGCAGAAGAAATCCGATGAGCCATAAAGCTCTTTTGTTTCCACAGATATCGAGTCAGGGTGGGTAAGAGCGCTACAAATAAAACTAAACCTATGCCAGGCAAAGCCCACTGCAGTATTAACCTATTTTTCAGAAGCGACCTGGCCACAAATGATCGCTCAACAAAGTGGATTTTTGTTCACGTGGACATTTATTAATAGCAGCAAAATAATCTAAACAATCTCGACGTATGTGTTTTTATGCGAAGGGAAAACCCTGAGAAAAAAATCCACGCGACCACGGGGAGAGACACGCAAACTCCAAATACACAGCAGCAGGCGTCAGGGTCGGGATCGAACCAACGACCTCCTGCATACCAGGCGAGGTAGTTAACATCTCCTAGCCACCGTGATGATGATGATGATGATGATGAGAGACACGCAAACTCCAAATATACAGCAGCAGGCGTCAGGGTCGGGATCGAACCCACGACCTCCTGTGTACCAGGCGAGGTAAAGCTACCGTACTGCCTCTACTTGATTACTGTGACATTGTGTATAAATCAGCCCCAAGTACTGTACTGAAGAAGCTTGACTCAATGTATCACTCGGCCTTAAGATTTGCATTGAACTGCCCATATAGGACTCACCACTGTGATCTCTACATTGGGTCAAACTTAACATCTCTGAATGTTCGACGGCTTGTGCACCAGATCTTATTTATTCATGATGTACTTGCAAAAAAATCTGCAGATTACCTGCTGGATCTCGTCTCTGTTTCAAAGAACAAATTTGACCTAAGGTCTACACTCATTTACCAGCTTAATATTCCCTATTGCCGTACATATACTGGAGGAAGGGCCTTTGCTATTGATGCCCCCAGGGTCTGGAATGCTGTTGCAAATAAATTGAAACTTGAGTCACTACCTATGAGATCTTCACTCAAAACTGCTTTAGAGGAGTTGTACACCCCTAGCTGCCAGTGCTATTCAGTGACCTAAAATAAAATGTTTCTCTCCGGATGATCGCTACGAAGTATGACCTGTGTTTTGATTTAGTGTGCTGATCTTAAAGGTGCATTGAAAAATTACAATACTCCGATTGATGCTCCTGCTGTTGTGGAGTGACTCATGCAGCCAGCTATGGCTGCAGGGTTTTGGTAGTACATGTTGTTTATGCCATTTATTGTGAAAATTCCGTCAGTTCCTATGATTGCTTTTTCATTGCCTTCATGGCTTTATTTTGGTGATTTCGAAAAGTGTATTGGTTTAGCCATGTTTGTGTTGTTGTAGTACAGAGTTAGACTGATGGCCTTAATCTAAGTTGTCTTGTGGTTGTTGTTGTTGTTTGACTTGCATCCCACTGGGATTTTTGCACACAGCGTTGGTGTACGGTGTTTTTTCTGCAATATTTTTGCTGTCTTTTCTTGGATTTTCTGTTTGCACTTAGTCACATATTCACTTTAAGATGTTTTTTTGTTCATGTTTTTGTTTTTTGTTTGTTGCGGTTGCACCCGATTCAAGAGCTGAATGGCTCACAGGGCTATACCTAATAAATGAACTTGAACTTGAACTAGTCAACATCTCCTAGCCACCGTGATGATGATGAGAGAGAGACACGCAAACTCCAAATCTACAGCAGCAGGCGTCAGGGTCGGGATCGAACCCACGACCTCCTGTGCACCAGGCGAGGTAGTTAACATCTGACCACGGTGGCGCGTCCCGTGACCTTCCTGCCAGCAGCGAGCCCTTCCACACTTCACGTGATAGCCTCAAAGTGCACCTGGCCTGGCACGGGCGTCGTGGTGACGTCACCGTTACCGAGTGGCTAACGGCGGGTATTGTGTGATGACATCAAAGAGCACCTAGCCTGGCACAAGTGCCGTGGTGACGTCACAAGTGCCGTGGTGACGTCACCGTTACTGAGTGACGAACAACGGGTATTGTGTGATGACATCAAAAGTGCACCTAGAATGGCACAATAGCCGTGGTGACATCACAAGTGCCGTGGTGACGTCACCGTTACTGAGTGCCTAACGGCGGGTTGTGTGTGAAGACATCAAAGTGCACCTAGCATGGCACAAGTGCCGTGGTGACGTCACAAGTGCCGTGGTGACGTCACCGTTACTGAGTGGCGAACGGCGGTTGTTCTTGTTGATGACATCACAAAACACGCACAGTCGCCGTCACCTCGCGAATGTTACGTGAGGCCAGTGTGACGTCATCACGTTGGATGTAAAAACCTTCGGTTGTTGTTTGCGCCGCGATGACGTCAACGCGCACTCACCGCCCCGCGGTTGTGGTTGGCTGACGCTCCGTCAACCGGTTACGTAAAGCGTGCGACGTCATTACGCACAGCGCGAATTCCCACAGCGTCGGACGCGATGACGTCATCACGCACTGCTTCGGCGTGGCTTGAGTTCGTAATATTTGGATCGATGCGAGACCCCAGAGATGTACACCGAGTTCCACGCGTGAGCCCCGTTGCTCTGCGTACACCCACGTGGGCATCCCTGTCTCCTCGACACACCTGTTCTCCACCTGAGGACGGCTACTTGCGTTGTGGCCGAAACGTCGTAAGAATTATTTTATTGTTTTATTTTTATTATTTTATTATTTCCATTCTACGTGACTTTACCGAAAGGACCAAGAATATGAATCCCTGCAGTCACGAAAGCTTTAAATCAAAATTTGAAGGCCGTAATGTTGTTTTGTTTAAGCCGAGCTTAAATTCAATACGATTTAGACTTTTGTCAACCCACTACCGCTGGGCGAAGCCCTCCCAAGACCAGTGGTGGTCATGGGAGTTAGGCCATACTTCACCACGCTGGTCATTGTTGGTTGGAGAAGGGATGGAGGCCCAGGGCAGGTTCAGATGTCAGTCGCCTCTGGCGTTCGTCGTGGCAACTAAGACTGTCCGTTCTAGATCCCGTGAGATCATTCGCAAGAGACTAATTCTTACTGGTAGGGAACCTCCTGGTTACACCAGCCCACAGGGGATTATTGTGTCCGTCCGTCGTGCATCCAAAAATGGGAGGGGTGAGGCTGGGTGGAGAGGGGAGGGTGGGGAGGGGCTGGGTGGGGGGTGGGAGGGATGGGGCTGGGTGGGGAGGGTTGGGTGGGGAGGGTGGGGAGGGGCAGGGTGGGGAGGGGCTGGGTGGGGAGGGTGGAGAGGGGCTGGGTGGGGAGGGTGGGGAGGGTGGGGCTGGGTGGGAGGGGAGGGTGGGGAGGGGCTGGGTGGGAAAGGTGGGGAGGGGCTGGGTGGGGAGGGGCTAGGTGGGGATAGTGGGGCTGGGTGGGGATAGTGGGGCTGGGTGGGGGGTGGGGCTGGGTGGGGAGGGGCTGGTCACCCTGTGGTGCCCTTATAAAACTCAACGTTTAACCTACTCACGCCGGCTTGTGCCCGCCCTCACAGTCGGGCATATTTGCGGAATACACCACGCCGCCGTTGACCCTGGCCATTGACCGAGCAACCCAACGTTCCTATCAGCTCCCTCCGCAAGACAATGTGTTATACAGCATGTGACAGCGTCATGGTCCCAAATTCGAAAATCTACACCGCAAATTACTCGCTTGGACTATACATAGCGATCATTACTCCCCAGTGTGGGGGAAAAAACTTTGGCAGGACCTTCCTGCAAAAAGTCACCATACAGAAGCTATATTTACAGAAGCTATTTATCGTTTAAACTTAACACATTGGTCACGAGCAGTTCGATCAAGGGTCGGAAACTTTTCAGAGCCATTATTTTTGTCGTTAACTAATATATTTCCAGAGCACACGCAGAGAGCTTACTTGTACACGTGCACAAACATAGCGTGTATACGGCAGATGACGAACACATTCTGACTTTTCCACAAAATAGGTGATGGAATAAATTGCGTCTATTTAGTTTGTTTCCATCTCACCCCCCCCCCCCCCCGAGTTATTCTAGTTTGACTGCACATCGTCACCAAGACATTGCGTCGATGGGAAAGGATTCAGTTTACGACGATCCGATTTACAACGGGGTTTTACTGGTAGGAACCTCCTGGTTACACCAACCTACAGGGGTTTATTGTGTCCGTCCGTCGTGCAGGGAGGGGCTGGGTGGGGAGGGGCTGGGTGGGAGGGGTGGGGCTGGGTGGGGAGGGGCTGGTCACCCCGTGGTGCCCTTATAAAACTCAACGTTTAACCTACTCACGGCCGGCTTGTGCCCGCCATCACAGTCAGGCATATTTGCGGAATACACCACGCCGCCATTGACCCTGGCCATTGACCGAGCAACCCAACGTTCCTACCAGCTCCCTCCGTAGGAATGTGTTCCAGGAACGCATTGTAACGTCTTAAAAGCGAGGGGGTGGAGGCGTCTCTACTAACACTCAAAAGAGTGTTAAGGACCGAACAAAAGTATATTCAATCTTGACTAAAAGCTTTCGTGATTGCAGGAATTCATATTCCTTGGGTCTTTCGGTAAAGTCACGTAAAACAAAAAATGTACAAACTACGTTTCGATCGCAACACAAGCAATCGTCATAGTTTTTTGTAAAAGAAATAACACTGGTCATCAACAACAAAAATATTTTTGCTGGCCTAGACTTTTGCAGCTATTCTAGACTAATTTCAGGGTGCTGATTCCAAATCTGATCTCAGATTTGCTCTATCACATCTCATTTTATGCTATCGGTATACCCCATTTTCATAGATTTTACCCGAAATTAACTGTCACTTATGATTGCAAGTTGTTGCGAGTCAGTGACTGCTTTAGTGTTAAAATATGGTGCTGTATTTTTAGGATAGTGTGTTTATAATATAATTTTATGTAGATATCCACATTTATTTAATATTTTTCTTCTGCAGTTTTTATTGAAAATGCAATATTTGATACCTCAAAAACCTTGTGTGATAGACAAAAACTGATGCCAGATTTGCAATCAGCACCCCAAAATTACCTTAAACCCATTGGAATACCTTATGCCAGAAAAAGTGTGTTGACCAGTGTATAATTTTACCAGGAAGACCCAAAGAAAAAGTTTTAAAAAAATTTAAAGTCTGCCCACAAGGGGGCAGTCAAAGGGCCACAAACAGCCGGGTGCGGCTATGGTGCGGCAGGTGGCCGACCTCTGGCTTCGTGGCACCGCGGTAGCGAGAAGTTATCTACCTCGCCTCGTGTGCAGGAGGTCCGTGGGTTCGATCCCAATCACCGACGTCTGTATATTTGGGGTTTGCGTGTTCTCCACGTGGTCGCGTGGATTTTTCTCCAGAGTCCTCCCAGTTTCCCCCCCCCCTCTAGGATCAACACGCGTTTAGAGTATTTGGCTCACATACATTTCCACATAAGCCACTTAGTTAAACTATCGTGTGTCCAGGTTGCTTCTGAAATAGAGCTATATAACTCAGTGGGCCATACCTGGTAAAATAAAAAGTTTAATTCTAGATTTGAAGTTTTAGTGACTGCAAGGATTCATACTCTTGGTTTTTTCGGTAAAGTCACGTAGGTAAAACAATTAATGAAAACTAAATTAAATCACGACGGAGGCTTGTGTTGCTTCCGAAACGTCGTGATTTAATTTAGTTTTCATTTATTTTTTACCTACGTGACTTTACCGAAAAAAACGAGTATAAAACGTTTAGTTGATAGTTTAATTGTACAGACCAACAATCGCCCTAGCTTTGTCGACCTGACGAGGGACGGTCTTGCCAACTCCACATTGTGCAGCTAAAACACGATTTACACTTTCACTTTGTAAATCGGGAGCCTCCCGTCTTCACCATGGCTCTAGCTCCCAGTGTCTTCTTACGGACACCACGGCTTCAGATTTAAAGTACCATGTGACAAAAACATCTCATCAGACAACTGTAGTTCTCATTTTTTTTAATCACCAACCACATGCAAACAAAAACTTAAAAAAAAACTTGAATAAAATCAACTCCAGTGCATGCTCACTTTATTTGTACGTAATACACGTAAATCGCTTTCGTGGATTTTGTAAATGCATTTACTGTGGAGACTTACGTTTAGAAATACTATTGAATTTGGCACAAATACGGCATGGTATGCATTACCATATACGTATAGGAAAAAACATTGAATAACGTGGTATCAACTTTACATTATGATGCTCTTGAAGTGTTAGAAACATGAAATGTGCGTTTTTATTCACATTGTAAAACCATCTATTTAGGAAAAGAGGCGATTAAGACTCCGCATTACATATGGGCTAAAAAGCTGCCATTTATATTACAGCCTATATGCTCATAGCTACCAAAATCCGAACACCTAAATGTTATCATTGCTCCCCCAATAACGAGTGGTCTGGATGGTGATTGGATTGGCTAAGAGCGGCGTGAGCATAACATTCCAAATTGCTTGTGAAGTCAGCACTAACACAGATACAACTCGCAACATCGCCTCCCCTAGACGGGCAATTACATCCCACTGTTGTTCTACTGTACCTGGAAACACGACGTCGCGATGAAACTGATGATCTGTCATCCAGCACGTTGCTCCTTTGTCTCCTCTTATGAATCCTGTGGATTGTCAGGTACTGTATTGTGCTTGTACCACCTTGATGGACAATTATTTGTAGCATATACCATTCAGGACAAATATGTTCATCAACACGGGCGCTTTAACAAAAAGATGCGTGCAGTACTGCAGTATAGTATATATTTTTGAAATAACCAACTTAGAAACCCGGGACAATTTAAATTATTGTGGTGTGGATAAAAACAATGTATTTACACGTGCCTTCTTAAAAGGCTGTAAACATCTCTCTGGATATGTGTTGTATCTTCTGGCAATCCTGTACTACAGTGACATGTGCATAGGCCTCGGGAAGGTAAAAGGTAAAAACAACGAGCCTACCTTTACCCTACCTTTTACCTTACCACAATACAATCACTCTACCCTTACCTTTTAGCAAGGTAAGGTAAAAAAAGGTAAAATGCCAAAAGCAACGAGCCTACCTTTACCCTACCTTCTACCCTTACCCCATACAAAGTACCCGATCACAGGGTAATTACTGGGGTACTACTACACATGAACAAGGTTTATAACAGGTAAATGCGAGGTAGAGCGCTTTATTCATATAGAATACTCTCCATGATTCCAATTCTAAATGGAGGCCACGGACTGCGCCACGGAGCTTTTAGCGAGCGGTAAACACAAGGTGTTTACCTGGTAATACTTCGCGCTACCTTTACCCTACCACCCTTACCCCTTGGCATGTCGACACCTTTACCCTTTTACCCGGTAAAAAGAGTCAATTACCTTGCCGAGGCCTGGATGTCAACTCGCACGTTTCGTCTGCGGAAAAACTTCCCGTTGCTAAAATGCATCCCATTATCCGCACCCTGCCACGTAATCGTAAAGAATGCGGTTCAACGCGGCCAATGCAACGCGTTACCTAATGCCCTCCCGAGTCAAATCGGGTTAATATTTACACTTAAAAAAATCACGGCGTTGGTTTAAAAAAAAAGAATGACAGAGAAAATATTCATCGTCTGCAACGTAACCACGGTGCAATACAGTACGTTGTTATTGCTGTACAGCGAATTACTGGCTGAGCAATGTATTGATACCCCGCTAAATAGTACATTATAGATACATAATTAAATTATAATGCCTCTAAATTTTCTGCCAACCGTGTCAATACATATTCTTGGTTCTTTCGGTAAAGTCACGTCGGTAAAAAAAAATCAGGACGCTTCGATTGCAATGGTTGTCACACCTGATGATGATTGCTTGTGTTGCAATCGAAACGCCGTGATTTAATTTTTTGTAATCTTTTATTTTCTTTACCTAGGTGCTAGACCGGGACCAATATCATCGTGAAGTCGCACACGCCGTTAGGCAGCACTAAAGAAGGTGACTTTACCGAAAGAACCAAGAGTATGGATCCTTGCAGTCACGAAAACTTCAAATCTAAAACGTGTCAATAAACTTTTTTTTTTAACAAATCAGTTTACGCTCGCCTCGAAAGCTACAGAGCTATCGAGTTTGACAACCATCCGCGCGAGGAGGGGTTTAAGAGCCGTGATAAATCAGCAGGTTCATCGATAAACAGGACAACCTTTCGAACGCCCTGCCAGTAACACTGTGCACTTGCAACGCGCGTTGTCTCAACAAAACTCGGCTTTTCAAAAGCGATCAACGGATAAGAATACGCGCAGCGTTGAAGGAGAGTGCGAAGCCCTGGGAAAGGCAGTTGGCTGCATAGCTTATCTCCGATAAGGGTAGATGAATGTCTGCCCCTTAAACTATACAACCTACTACCTCAACCCAGGAGCCCACAGGAAAACACCGCCGGTCATCATTCACACCTCGCGTTGACGCCTGCGGTTTCGTCGTTGAGTGCGCGCGTTTGTCTTGCCGTGACCCCCAAAACGTTTACAGAAGTAGCATCCTGAAAGTGTCGTGTTGATTTAACCCCCCCCCCCCAACTCACTCACTGCCGAAGCATCACTTGTTTAACCCTGCTCACGAGATCCACGTCGTAGCTGTTGGGAGAGTTTGCTCGGTCGAATAAATGTCGCTGGTCAGTGCACGAATGCTGCCCTGGAAAGCGAATGGGCCAACACATTTTATTTGTAATGTGGTGACAAGGCAGGATGGTCTGTCTGCTGATGTGTCGTTTACCCTTAAGACGGAAAACGTCGCCAAACTAACCTCAAAAAGTCACTGGATATAACCAGGGGGGGGGGGGGGTCAGCAAACCACAATAACAGGAGACAATTTTTTCGACTTTGGTAACAACAAAAACCTCAATATTTCAAGAGCCACAATGCAATGTGCATGACGTCACGAAGCAGTCATTAAAAGAGCCGCAAGTTGATGACGTCTGATAAAAAAAAAAAACCTTTTCAAGTCGTCATCGACATTGCCGCAAGAAAAGTGACCGAGTCTTACACGTGGGGTCAACCTTCTTGGTTCTTTCGGTAAAGTCACGTAGAAGAACAGACCTGTTCTCCACCTGAGGACGGCTGCTTGCGTTGTGGCCGAAACGTCGTGAGAATTATTTGATTGTTTATTTTTATTATTTTATTATTTTCCTTCTACGTGACTTTACCGAAAGAACCAAGAACGTGGGGTCAACTCAAACGACGATCCTTCTTATACCTGGAACTGTGCCACCGGACAATGTAGCAGGTCGCCTGCAGGCGAGAGATTGTGGCGATTTGTGGAGGCCCTCATCCAGCAGTGGATTGCTATCGATAATGATAAGGCGAACGAATACGTGGGCATTGTATTGTCTACGTTTTATCGGTCACGCGAAATGATCATGAAACCTGGTTTCAAATAAAAACTCTATAAACATTACGATTTGAACAATAAACAAGGCAGAATGCCTTGCATTACTTTGGTCAAGAGATGACTCCGAACTTGCAGCACAATTGAGCCGAATGGAAGCCGTCCCAAGGACCCCCACCGGGGAGACGGAGCGATAAAATCCGCTTGTGCAGGTGCGTTGTTGGATCATTAAAATCGCGGGAGGCCTCCATCCAACAGTGAATTTATCACGGCTGATGACACAGTAACACACGTGTGTATATATGTTCTGCTTCACAATACGATTTTCTGTGTGCATTCGGTGGCTTAAAGTGATCGTTTTCAATGTGATTGTGAGCACGTGATGCAGGAAATATGTACGTTAGTGTACACGTCCCGATCACACACACACACGCATACTTGCAAAACAATTGATTAATAAAACCGAGCGTATCTGAATCCAATTAGGTCGGATAACGTGAGTGCACATTTGATCAATACGGAATCTTTGTAAGAGTGAGCACGCGATCTTTAAAAAAAGCAATCCTCAATAGATTGCCTGTGGTTTTTTTTTAATGTATGCAATTCCTTTGATGCGTCATTCCCGATATATTGAGGACTGTACATTGCAGCGGCATCACCCCCACGTAGAAAAGGACTCAAATGCAATCATCATTGTACGCCAATTGTTTTTGGAGGCGCCAATTGTTTTTGGAGGCGCGTATAGACAGACTTGCATCGAGTGCGTTGGGGCGCAGTCGGTTATGGCCAAATCGCTCTCATTGCCGACGTGCGATGCCGGGTCACAGTTAACAACCAGCGGTGAGCGATATCTGAACCGTTCCTGGGTTAACGCCCCCCCCCCCCCACTTCACAAACCCACGGGCGGCGTGAAGTACGGTCAAAGAACCCCCATGACACTCACAGTAGCGGGAAGGGGCCTTCATCCACCTGTGGACCCCGACCAACAGAAGTCGAGCAAACGAATCGCTGCGAACGGTGCACCGACGAGGCTTGATCGCAGAAAGGTGGAAGTTATTACAGTCTCATAAAAATGAACCCGTAAAAACAAAGTTTTCACTATAAATCCTTTATATGCGTGGCATCGGTTTTATTTTATTATTAATTTCTGTTTTTCTTGAGTAAGATTTTCATTTTTATCACATTGGTATTTTTAATTAAATATGAAAAAAAATTCCTAAAAAGTGGAAAATTTTGGGAAAAAATTTTCACGAAAATAAATTGTCACGCACAACGAGTATGTGTGCAAAATGTCAGCTCGATTGGATCACGGGAAGTGGGTTAAAAAACGACCGAAATATTTGCACGGTCATAAGCGCGCAAGCAAGCAAGCGAACTTAATATAAAGGATTTAAAAAATGACTCTTTGACCGACGGCCGGCGTTCGATACCGAGTCGCGGCAATGCCAAGGTCCGCAACGCGTCCGGCAACAGACGCCGACGCAAGTGATCAAATCAGCCGCAGTGACCGCGTGCAAGAAGGTGGGTGATGGTAACAGACAAGCTTGTGGGGAGGCCTTCGCCCAGCAGTGGACTGAGCATGGCTGTCGAGGATTCTCCACTCGAGCAGCAGGGGTTGGAGGAGGATGAGGAGCAGTTTTGTGAAGCCGTGGGAAAGACAGTAGATTGTACAGTTACCCGTTTGGGATTGCACCCAAAAAACTATACAACCTACTACCTCATCGCACAGCCCACGCGACACCGTCCATCCGTGCCAGGGCCTTGCAGGAAGGCGGGTGGGGGGGAGCTGGTGAAAGGGCCGCTTCTGGCCTGAAAACACAAAAAAGAACAGTGCTCTCTCATTTTACCCTCCCCGCACCCCAGATTCGCACGGTTGGTTACGTAAGGTGCGAAAGAAGTCCAACACGTGGCAGCACGTACATTTGCCGTAGCAGTTGTGAAACGGTTCACACATCAAGACGAATGCCCGTGCAGCACAATTTATAGCGAGTACCGGAACAACGTGCCCAGAACCAAATCAGCCCGAACCGAGATGGGTCATGTCACACGTCACGGAAGCTAAGCAGGTTTGAGTCTGGATAGTTCGAGGATGGGTCACCGCTGTGCTGCTTGTGGAGGCTACGTTGTGAGCAAGCAGTCAGCAATGCAGTACAATACACTGTTTTAGAGAGCGGTCCAGATGTATCGTGATCCCAAATTGACACCAAACATTTTTTTGCTTTGCATATTCATTTCTGTTTTAAATAAACCTTTTAGAGAATTTAACGGGGGGGTGGTCACAAGACATCTGGACCACCCTAGTACTTGAAGTATGCTCTCACAGTCTTCACCAACCAAACAACCTTCATCCAACAGTGGATTGACAAAGGGGGCTTTACAACATGACGCACAAAAAGATTCAGGCGACCCTTTGGAAATAAAATAAAAAATGTCATCCATTGAGCCACTTCACTGCCTTTGCGTACTCGGTGAAACTGCGCCTTGGAATTCAACTGAAAGCTGTAAATTTCGATGTAAAGCTTTCGTGACTGCAGGGATTCATCTTATTGGTTCTTTCGGTAAAGTCACGTAAAAGGGAAGTAATAAAATAATAAAAATAAAACATAAAATAATTCTCACGACGTTTCGGCCACAACGCAAGCAGCCGTCCTCCCTTCTACGTGACTTTACCGAAATAACCAAGAAGATGAAAGCTGTAAAGTTGATAATTCGCCACTAGAGGGCAGCCCAGACATGAAATGGCTTTGCGAACATCCAAGAATCCATCCATTTCCACTTCGGGCGCTCAACTTAAATTTTGCCAGTCTTCTTTGCCAAACCAAGCAACGGCAAAAAAAAAAGAAACGAGAACGGAAAAGAGGCCACGTTGTTCTCTTTTTTTTGTAGCCTCAAATAAAACTGGGCACAACCAAAAACTCCGATTGCTGGCCAAGATCACCATGGCGCGATGAGATTTTTTTAAAGCACCGATGAACCGGAGAGGGGTGGCGGTGTGGTGTGGTGGGGAAAGGGGCCTTCATCCAGCAGTCGAAGCATGTAGGTGGCTGAGATACAAAGCCTGAATTCTAAGCATGATTTGGTCCTGCAAACTGCTGAGCCATGAACATCGCAGTGGACAAAAGGCCTGTCGTGTAACAATTTGTGGAGGCCTTGAATCCTGCAGTGATAAAAACAATGGCTAATGATGATGATGATGAGAAACTGATGTCAAACTTCACACTTTACTTCCATATTTAAAAAAAACGCAAAACAAAAACCACAAATGCCCTGTACAGTAAAACAATGTCGAAGGCCACAGTAGCGTTACCAACTACATAAAAGCACGAAGTTGCCAAACAAAACCCAATTCATTAGATGTCTCTAAGAAATCCCCTAAACATATCAATACACATTTGAACAAGTATCATGATTTTTTTCAACGCTCTATAATCGCTTCAAAATATGAATAATGTCCTCGTCGCAGAAAGTCGCTTTGATTACAAAAAAAGTTCACTCGAGGAACCCAAAGTCACCAAATCTAGCAAACAACAACAAGATGACAACTCTGCTCACAAAAGCCACGAATGCTGTCAAACAATCTCTACGATAGGGGGGATTGGGTTCTTCCCTGATACTCGTCGAGTCAAACGTGGCCCACCGCAATTTGGATTTTTGTCAGGCCGATGTGACCCAGCTGTAACCCCCAGCCGGCTCACATTGCTCAGGTATCCAGGGGGACCCAGCAAAGTCAGCAAGCAACTCACAACGCTTCGCACATTTTATTTGTGCGATTGACGGCGGCTGCCGCTGGAAATCCACGCGCGCGCATGTGCGGAGAGAGGAGATAGAGAGAGCATCGACGTACAGATGGAGGTGGGATCTTTATTAAAAAAAAATTTGGTGCCAATAAAAACGGGACCCCTCGCGGTCCCCCTTCAATGGGAGATGAGATTTGAGATGCTCTCCCGCCTTTCCCAAGAAATGTCTGCCAGATAAATCAGGGTCGCTCACGTTGATCAGTCGCCAGCCAAGGCAGCTCTAGCAGCCAGATTTGCTGTATCAAGTGAGGCGAATCAGCAAATCTGGCTGTGACGGTCCCACCTGATGACGGAGACTTGTGTTGCCTCCGAAACGTCGTGATTTTTATTATTTTATTTTATTAATTTTAATTTAATGTTTTACCTACGTGACTTTACCGAAAAAACTAAGAGTATGAATCATTGCAGTCACGAAAGCTTCAAATCTAGAATCAGCTCTAGCAGCTGCGAAGTTTCGTGCCACCGTCCGAAACAATGGCAGGCGAAATCTGAACTTTGGATTTTCATGGAACGTCCCCACGGGGGAGGGGGGGGGGCTGCATTGCAAAGGTGTTGTGTTCTGTGGCTCTGCTTCGAACAATAGCTTTAAACAAATAAAACCCTCACCCCGATGGGATGGGGTTGAGTTCGGAAGTGGTGTTAAGCACTTCACGAGGGCCCTTGGAAGCTGAGCTTGCGTTTTTTTTTTTCGCAAAAGGGCAACGGCAAAATGTGAAGATGCAGCTGCCTCCTCTGCAATTACTTGCACAGCGAGCAAGAGGGCAGTGCAGCAAAAGCAATCGTCCTCCTGTACGTCGTATATTGGATTTCTTTCGCACCGTACGTCGCCAAACGCGTGGCCAACCCCCGCATTCACAACCCACACACCCTGATGAAGTATGGTACAACTCCCTCCCAGCCCGGCATGTGGAGGTAAGATCCTCATTCATCAGTGGATTAACAAAAGTGCTGTACATGTTACAGGGTGGTGGTGGTCCAGATGTCACGTGACCCCCATTTCATTCTCTAAAATTAAAAAAATTGAAACGTTTATTTAGAATCAGAAATGAATATGCAAAGGGACAATTATTGGGGGGGGTCAAATCCTTGAGGGAGATCATAAGACATCTGGACCACCCTGCATGTGCAGTAATCCACAACATCTTTCTGCCAATGTCTCTCTCTCTGCTAGGAAGGGCTTTTTGTGTTTTAGTTCGTTGGCCTTTCCCCCACACCTCCCGATTAGTGCGGTTGACTACGTAGGGTGCGAAAGAAGTTCAACATACTGGAACATAGTAGCCTTATGTAATACGCACCCCCACCTCCCCCCCATTATGTTAAAGTTGTGAGGCGTGCGTCTTATAATCCGGTAGGCGTTGGTACAACTTTTTTACTCGATATCAACCGCAAGCGTTGGTGTTACACGTCTCTTACTTTCTGGAGCGTCTTATAATCCAGTGTACACAAATTGTTGTTTTGTAATCTCGTTGTTGGAGTGGCGATGATGGTGGGTTGTTTCTTGAAAAGCCACCATCAACTTATAACGGCGAGACCCAATAACTTTTTTTTAAAGTTCAAAATTTGCCGTCACTCGAAACTGATGTTTGTGCAACGTGGATTTCTTTTTTTTGTGTTACAATAAAATAAATAACAGAACACGTGCGTCCCGAGCACGTGCAGAGAGCGAGCAAACCGCACTTACATAAGCACCGCTACTGTACTCGGAATTCCTGGTTACATAATCTCATCCATGTGACCGCATGATGGCTTGCGCTGTACGGAGAGCATCGTGTGTAGTTTATACAGAGCCCACACGCCCCCTTATGATGACACATGTACTCACACAGTCGCGCGGGACATGCCATATACACGCATATGCCATGTGTGGGTGTAGATACACAAAGACAAAGATCACCCGTACAGCCTTAACACGCTGTTGGGGCAAGTGCTGTTAGCTAGCCCCCTATGAAGGTCGACACGGGCACACCACGCTCGGCCGCCTTTGTCTTCCCGATGAGTTGCAAGGTAACTCATTTGAGGCTGAGTCAACCTAGGGGAGGCACAGGACCCGCCTGCAAGTTGCGGGGGTGGGTTGTTGGCCATGAGCGGGATTAGAATTCGTGTCGCCGGGTTTGGAGCGCCACCGCTCCCCACGGCACCAGCACACACAAAGACAAAGATCCCCGTATAGCCTGAACAGACTGTTGGGGCAAGTGCTGCTAGCGAGCACCTATGAAGGCCGGCACTGTGGCACACGAGGGGGTGGGTGGCCAACACCACGCCCGACCGCCTTTGTCTCCCCAGTGGCGATGTTTACACACCGCACCAGGTACTCATTTGAGGCTGAGTCAACCTAGGGGAGGCCCAGGACCGGTTCAGATAATCGTGAGCAGGAATCGAACTGCGTGCTAACAGCTCTAGTGGATAATCACACAGCGCTGGTATACACTTCAGTCTGCACGTGAAACCACGCAGACTGTTGTACAGCATTCAATTGATTCATATGGGATGCGCATTAAATTATATTGAGTGTGTGTGGGTTCAGACACACTCACGTACATACAACACGTGTGTGCCCTGCATGGGTTTACACACAAACCCGTCCACACTCAAACGGGTTGTACGTGTCCATGTCCTGCAGGTCCTGTATGTGTACAAAGACAAAGATCCCCCGTGTAGCCTTAACAGAATGTTGGGGCAAGTGCTGCTAGCGAGTAGCAAGCACCGATACAAGCCGCCACGGCACACGAGGGGGTGGGTGGCCAGCACCACGCCCGGCCGCCTTTGTCTCCCTAGCAGCGAAGTTTACACACCGCATTTGAAGCTGAGTCGTCCTAGATGTGTATATACACACACACACCTTCATGTACAGACTGTATTCACATAGGCTATACTGTGTATACATATTCAAAACGTGTAGTGTGTGTATATGCACAGCCCATTTGACAATGCACGTATGTGTGGTTAACGTACACACAATGTGTGCACTAAACAGACACGTGCTCGTATACACACATCCATCCTACTATGGAGTGGACAGCAAGCGTCATCCAGCAGCAGGATTTACCAAGGCTGCCGTGCGAATGGATTTACACACTCACATTTCGCGGTCGTTATGTAAAACGCACGTACGCGCACACACGTACCCGTATACTCTACACACTTACAGGGGGCTGTAGCAATATGCGCATTCATGTTGTGTGTGTCATGTACGGAACCAGCGGCGTCAATACCCACGATCAGAGTTCGATTCGCGGTCGCGGCGAACCCAACACCGAACTAAAGCGGCGGCGTGGCGAGGTTTTTGGTCAACCCTCATCATCGTGGCATGGCTATGTGTGTATGTGTGTGTATTTGTGTATATGTGTATGTGTGGCTGTGTGTGTATGTGTGTGTATGTATGTGTGTATGTATGTGTGCGCGTGTGTATGCGTGTGTGTTTGTGTGTATGTGTGTGTATGTATGTGTGTATGTATGTGTTTGTGTGTGTATGTATGTGTGTGTATGTGTGTATGTGTATGTATGTGTGTGTATGTATGTATGTGCGTGTGTATGTATGTGTATGTATGTGTGTATGTGTGTGCGTGTGTGCGTGCGTGTTTTTGTGTATGTATATGTGTGTGTATGTGTGTGAATGTGTGTATGTGTGTGTGTATGTATGTGTGTGCGTGTGTATGTAGATGTGTGTGTATGTGTGTGTATGTGTGTGGAAGGTCTTCGTCCATCCAGCAGTGGATCGACATAAGGCCGAATTGTGCGCACGGCACGCGGGGGGTTGTCACGCAAGCCCTGTTTTTAATGAACGGGCACGGGGTCATTTGCCAATCCACTGCTGGATGAGATCGTCCCCGCGGCGCTTTGCGGGGGTCGTGTGGCGGCTCGGAAAGACGGCCAATATACGAGTTCGATATTCTCAGAATTGTAACTCGCGTACACCCACGGTATTGTTTGTGTAGGCGTAAAATGTGTTGGTGCATTGTGGTATATATATATGTTAAACACTCCAGTTGTACACACATCGTACGTAGTTGTCTTACAAACGTGTAGCCTTGACAACAGGCTGTTGGGAAAAGTGCTTTTGGCGAGCACACATGAAGGCCGACGACAAGGCACACGAGAGGTCGGTGTGAAACAGAACCGGGCCGCCTTTGTCTCTCCAGGGCGGATGTATATATACACTGCACCAGGTACTCGTTAACGGCTGAGTCGACCTAGGGGGGACCCAGAAAGGGTTTGGATATCACTCGCCACTCGCGATCGCTGTGGCCCCGAATTGAATTCGGATCGCGTGCTCATCACTGCAACAATTGTCCCTATATATACAGGCACACACCTACTGAACATCTGTGATTCATCCAATATAAATATTCAGATTCTATACCAGTGGTCGGCAACCTACGGCTCCGGAGCCGCATGCGGCTCTTTACGGGCTGCTTCTTGACGATGAGTACGTATGTACTCAGATGCATTGCGGCTCTTGAAATACTGACTTTTGTACCTGAATTGGAAAGAAATGGCTCTTCTTGTTATTTTGGTTGCCGACCCCTGTTCTATACAGTACACATACACAGTGCAATGTATCAATATCCAGGCTCAAGCTTGCTTAGCTTTTGATTTGGCAGATTCTGGGTCATTTTTATTTTCTGACGAAAATTAGCCAGGTCAATGTAACGTGTCGTATATATGTGTACATTGAGTGCATATAGTGGAACATATTGGGTATAACAATTAAGTGGAATGGTTTTTACCCAGCCAAAAAAACCCTTTAACAAATATTCTTTAATTGTTTTACTTGTATATTAATTACACTGAACTGGACATTTTTAAGATGCGGTCTATTGCATGGGCACACGGTGTGTGTATATTTCCTGGGAATACCTGGCATTGTAAACCTTGGAAGGTGAGGTGGCCAGGTGATGACAGTACGTCAATGGATTCTTAAATACATCTGTGTGGAGCTTTGCGTATTTCCCCGTCGCGATTTATCCGAGCAGCCCGATTCTCCCCCTTACACCGTTCATCAATGGAACTCGCGAAACAACGCAGGAGCCGCCTTAAAAAAACGAGAGTCTTCTTGAATAAAGGGTATTATTTTTCTTATTGTCGTGACCTCCTGCACGTGCGTAATACCATGGCACGATCAGCAACATCCACTCAACGGTGGGCACCACGTTTTGACCAACTCCCTGTGAACAAAAAAAATAAGAATCTAAGAGCGCAGCTGGAGGGAGTTGGAAATTCAAACCATCAGCTCAAGGCAAAAACGGGCTCAGTCAGGGGCAGAGTGGGTGCCAAACTTCAGGCCGACCCGGGGCCGTCTAAACGCGCGCACAAAAGTACGCACTGTGCCCCGCCAACACGCTCGACGCTGTTCTGCACCAACGCACGGCCAAGCTCTCCGCGCGCCCTTGGCCTCTCTTCCTGCTGCCCCACGTGCACCGGTGGAAGCCAAAGATCCCCCATGTAGCCTGGAGAGACTGTTGGGGCAAGTGCTGTTAGCGAGTAGCACCTGTGAAGGGCCGGCATGGCACGGCACACGAGGGGGTGGGTGGGCAGCCCCACGCCCGACCGCCTTTGTCTCTTCAGTGGTGATGTTTACACAGCCACACCAGGTACTAATTTGAGGCTGAGTCGACCTAGGGGAGGCCCAGGCCCAGTTCGGATAATCGCCACGTGAGTAGGAATCAAACTGCAGTTACCGGGTTCATAGCGCAGTGCAGTAACCGCTACACTACCGCGGTGTGGGCAAAAACGCCCCTCTCTCGTGCGATGTGTTTTCGGGGTCGCACTGCGCGTGTCGTTCGGCACGTCGTCCGACGTTTCATAGCCACGTGGTGGGGGAGCTTCTTCAAGTAGCCGAATTCAATATTCCCCCGTGCGTTTGTAGATACTTCGGGGAACTGAAGGCATATGGTCTCAGCGCAAGAGATGAATTCGTTCGCTCAAGAAGCTTCCGAGCACTTCTAGCGAAACACGTGGGACGTCGTGCCGAATGACACGCCGTAAAATAAAGACCCGTATTTGTAAAGAGAATTATCCAAAGAGCATTGCCTGCCATTGACCCTTTCCCTTTCCGATGACGTACTTGTATGTAAATGTACGTCATCAGTTTTTCTTCCGATTCCGTTCCAAAGACGAATACTTAAAACAAAAAATGACTTTTAGTGATACGTCTTCCGACCTGAAGACTCCCACAAGGCCATGCCGGAGAGCGTGTGGCACATTTTGGCGTCGTCGATCACAGAGTACGGTCGTGTCGCTCCAGTTCTCTGCCGTGAGTACAATGCCTTTAAAAACAACAGCGCTACGCCTCTCTACATAAAATTTACTCCAAACCACTTGCTCGCTCGAGATTCGGCGGTGAACGGGACACCCACCGTGCCACTTGCAGACGTCTTGGAGCGGGAAAGGGTTTTAAGTGGATGTTACAGACCCTGTGACGTGTTCAAACGTGTAGGATGTTACGTAAGAGTGATGCCCTGTATTTTTACCTTGTGTTGTTGTTCCGCACGATGTCCGACATTTGACCCCCAGGTGCTGCTGGAAGCCTCTCCAGGAAGTGAATTACAACTCCTCCGTGTTGAGAGGATGTACGGCTGGAGCTCCTACAGCACGTGGATCAAAACGTCGGACAATATCCCGAACGCGCGGGAAAACCAAAAAACAATCATCCTCATAACCGAGAGGGTTCAATTACGTGGAGATTAAGAAAGATTATCTATCTCTAGTGCTTAAGATTTCCGCAATTATCATTTACAGCTCTCTGTGTATTTGGATTGTAGCAAGTGATGTTCGGCACGATGTCCGACGTTTCACTCCATGTGCTGGCATCTTATTCAGGAACAGAATTCAGTTCACGTACACGTCGTTCCTAAAACAAACAAAATAATAATAATGCATCCCCGAAGAAACTCAAGAAAACCAAATTCAGCTCCTGAAGAAACTCCCAGAACGGGCAGCGGCAACGTCAAGTCACCACGCGGACGATCGATGCTCGGCTTAACCCCAAACATCGTTGCGTCGGGGAAGCTAAGAGCAGCACAGCCGTGAAAATCTACACATTCCCGTCGGCCCCCCCTCCACCCGGGGAACCCTCGCAACGCTCCCCCCCTTGGAGCAAACAAAAGTGTCGAGGGCTCTCTCTTTCTCCCTCGCACACGCACGCTCGCTCGCACACGCGCGCGGCCGCCCTCCCTTTCAAACCGGCACGCTTAAAACCCCGCCCCCCCCGCGCACGCCCGGAGAGGCAGGGGTCAGTCACGGGCGATTAACCCTGGGGGGGCGACGAGGTCAAATCCCCCCCCCACCCCTCACCGCGTTGACACCATATGGCTTTAGAGCGGCCGCCACCTTGTGAGGTCCCCTGGTCCCCACCCCCCCGGAGCAACCTTATATGTCATGTCATCGCCGGGCGCACAAACACTCCGTCAAAACACACAATTCAGAGGTCAAAAGGGCAGTTCTCCAATAGACCTTTAGCACAATAGCTGCGGGCGACGACACGGCTTCTCCACCCCCCTACCCACCCCTACGCTATTCCGACATAATTGGGAGCTTTTTAAGGCCGGCGTATAAATGTCACGCGTTTTGTCAGCATGGGCCGATGGCCAGCCCTTTTAAAAAAAAAAGAGAGAAATTGCAACTCAAAGAACGAGTAACTCCTTCCCTCCCACGTGCCAGATCCAACGTCGTCGCTACGGCAGTGACGTCTCAGAGATAGACCGCCGTTTGAAATTCGAATGCGTTTCGTTTCGCGTGCACCGCTTGCCCAGCGTCTGCTTCGGCGCGTGCGTTTGGAAATTGACGCCGAACGCACTTGTCTGCAACGGGAATTCGCTCATCTCGTTTGCGTGGTTGCCCTGTGGATTATTTACACGCTACATGCATTACAAACATTATTATTTATAAAGCCATTAAAATACCGTGTATTTACTGTTAATACTTCAGAACCAATCTTAAAAGCTGGACAGTGTGCAGAAGAATTTAAGGTTCTCATGGAACTCACAGCCACCGTTTATCGAATGCAGCCATAATTACAATCAACATTTCTGAGACTGGATATTTTCTTTGAAGGTAAAAGACGCAGCCAGACAATTGCTCGCTCAAACCATTGTTGACAAAACGACTTCCACTGGTAGGAGCACTTGAGAGCCCCTGCATATGGCATTAGGCCTCCTGTTCCACGCTGCCCATGAGTCTCAGGAAGAGTCGAGAGAACCCACACTTACCCCACCACACTCGCAGCTTGTTGATCGAATAACTGTGGTCTACTCATTTATACTGCAGGGTAAAAACAGAGGCTAAACATTTTTTTTTAAACTACTCTTCGGTGCCAGTTTTTCCCCAAGGATATCTCACCCGGGTGGGGGGGGGGGGGGCGGCGGTGAATAATGCACGGAGCACTATCCGCCGAAACGTAACTCACCCCTCGGCCAACACTCACGAAGCAGTGACAGCCGCTCAACACGTCACAGCACGCAGAGACTTGTCCCGCTCTCTCTCCCGACGGCTGCCGATAAAAACTGACTATTGGCATCGTCGGGGACCACAGTCAATCCACTGCTGGATTAAGGAGCGCCAAAACCGCAGCCACCCTCGTCGCAATCCTGCGATGTGACAATGCGTCTACGGCGCCTGCAGACGAACCGATTTCATCGCTCCGTCTCTTTTGGAGACGTCTCGCGGAATGCGATCCAATCCTCGGTTGCCACTGCCATCGTTATTCTTGCCCCATCGGCCATCCCCGCCACCAGCCCCCCCCCCACCCCCCACCCCCCCCCCTGTCCAGTGACGGCATCCTGCCCAAGCCCACTTTCTCACTCGTTGTATAAACGATATCATGAACTGCACGTGTTCTCTAATCCAAGTGCTCCTCTTTCTGTCTCTGAATGTAATGCCAAGGGGCCACCCCCGACAGCCCTCGTATTGTTTCCTACACGCTCGTTGCTTCCTCCCTTGCGCACGCTGCCTTGGCGGTTACTTTGCGAGTGAAACGGGCAGCAGCAGCAGCGGCGGCGGCGGCGGCGTCGAACTTTCGCACCCCATGCTCAGCCCCGCTTCTCTCTGTTTCATGCCGATAAACTTGCAGCGTGAACTTCACAGCTACCGCCCATTCCCCCCCCCTCCAGCACACTCAAATGTTCCTCTCACCGCGACTGCAGGCGGCTTGTGGTGATGTTGTTGAAGAGGTGGGGGGGGGTGGGTGGTTAAGGAGGGGAAGGGCGGTGTGGCAGCGGGGGTTCAGGGTTGGGTGCCAGAGTTTGGAGGGCTTGGTGTAGTTCGTTACAACACCCATCAAGGTGCGATGACAGCGTTGTGGGTTGAGTGGCGTTGAGACTGAAGCTGTGGTTGGGGGGGGGGTGATAGGGAATGGCGGTGACGGTGCTGGAGAGGAGTGACAGGCCAACTGCAGATGTCGTGAGCCGTCTGGCTTGTTTCCTTCCTCCGTCCCGTGGTGGCTGAGCCCGGAGTTATTGAAGGACCTGCAACAGAAGAAGACAAAAAAAATTAACCCGTAAAAACAAAGTTTTTCACTATAAATCCTTAATATACGTGGCGGCTAGAGTCCTCTCGTCCTCTGGCTTGAGATGGCCGCCACCTATGGGTCAGATGATTGCCTGCCACCATTAAGCAATTGGTAATTAAATATAATTTATTTTTTCCTAAAAAGTGTAAAATTTTGGCAAAATGGATCACGGGAAGTGGGTTAAAAAACGACCGAAAGATTTGCACGGTCGTAAGCGCGCAAGCAAGCAAGCAAGTGAACTTAATATAAAGGATTTAAAAATACACAGGAGCAAAGCAGAGAGATTTTTTTTTGAGTATTGACAATTTCTACATTTCTCTTGAGGGGCTGTTTAGAGCCCCCTCAAATCGAGGCAATTTCCACCAGTCGTGGCACGAGCACGCAGTGCTGCACTTCAACTATTTGACGGATTAACGGTGCGGGGCAGTGGTTAGTTCACTGCAAACGTGAACCAGGCGATTCTGAGTTTGATTCCCGGACACAGCTCATGACGAGCGACAGGTGCCAAGTGATTCTCACGACGTTTCGGCCACAACGCAAGCAGCCGTCCTCAGGTGAAGAAACAGGTCTGTCGAGAAGACAGACCTGAGGACGGCTGCTTGCGTTGTGGCCGAAACGTCGTGAGAATTATTTTATTATGTTTTATTTTTATTATTTTATTACTTTCCTTCTACGTGACTTTACCGAAAGAACCAAGAAGATTAATCCCTGCAGTCACGAAAGCTTTAAATTGAAATTTAGGTGCCAAGTGACCAGCATTGTGAAGTATGGGTCAAAGAAACCACTCCCCTGACAGACCAAACGGTGTGGAGAGGACTTTTATCCAGCAGCTGAATGACAAAACCACTTCAAATTATAACAATTACCGTATTCTCCGGATTGTACGATGCATTTATTTCCTCTGTATTGGAAGCCAAAGTTGGCATCTTATAATCCGGTAGTTGTGTGCATGCATGCAGATATGTAGAACTGGCCACAAGTTACAGGTGCGTATTACTTTCCGGAAACGTCTGCTAATCCAGATAATAAGGTATTATCATGAGCATTCTTACGTCTCTACTTGCCAAACACACTCTCTCATATCTTTTAATACCTAGAAAGTAAAAAAAAATAATAACCGGCGCCGCCTGTGCGTTGCTTATCTATCCCACTGTACAAGGCCCCGCCGGGCGGCTGGCTGGCTGTTGTCAGGGAGAGTTTTGCGTGATGTTTATTGAAACCGCGGGGCCCAGTAAATTGCGCGTAAAGTGCAATTCCCACTCGCCCGTCCGTCCGCCGCTACGGGAGAGAGGACTGGACCCGGCGATGAGGAGGAGGAGCAGCAGCGTAAACAACGTGCGATGGCAAAGTCGCCTCCCCACCCCCCTGCTCTGGCAACGTGCCGCACGAAGAGGGGCAGGAAGCACGGTGGCTCACCGTGAGAGGCTCACAGCGGGCTCTCGTGCTCCGGTTTCCCCAGTTGCGTTCAGGGCTCGGGAGGGGGAAGGCGAGGGGGATGGAACCCATCGGCCGACCGTGTTCGACGAAGAGATTGGAAATAGTTATCGACAAAATATTTTTTGTTGGACGATTACTCGGGCTCCTTGACAAGAACGGATGCCACCCCCCCACCCTGCCCACATCTTGCCTTGTGAAGGCAGGAAACCCCACCCCACCACCTCCCCCCCCTACAGACAGGCCCAGCGTGCTTACTGGGGGTTGGTTGAAGGCGGGGAGGGGATAGATAAGTCGTGCGAGCTTGCGTGGTGGTCACTCAACCGAGCAACGTCCAGGCTCACACCTGCTGCTAAGCTTCTGGAGATTTGATTGGGCGTTTTCCAGGTGATTTGGTCACAGGCATGTTAGATGAGTAATTATAACTAATTATAATATTTACAGATTATATAGCGGCTTTCATTTTTAAAAATCTCACGGCGTTTTAAGACAATGGCAATGGGATTCGGGTGGGCTTTACCTGGTGCTATGAAAAAAGTTTAGTTTTTATTTGTATATATTTTTTAAAAGATTTGTTCACCTTACTTGCAACGTTCTGAACCGCCCCTACTGGACATCTGTAAAAAAAATAACTTTATAGCTCATCGGATTCCTCCAGGATAAATACACAATCTGATTCGAGATAAAATAGAAAATGTCTTCTGAAAACTATCAACCGTAATTAATGGAATTTGCCAAACATCATAAATGCACGTATGACCCTTCCGAAAAGTATCTTGGGACTCAAATGAGACATTCCTGGGTACATCATTGGCATTAGTATGATTATTTTTAAGCATTCATGTAATTATATTAACTCCCTACCCTCACTTCCTCCTGCCAGCGATTGTACAAATTGTCACAATTTAAGGTTAACAATCAGATTGTAAGCACATATTAATTCGTACCATCAATTTTATTTTATATTTTAAAATGTCCACTGCGTTGAATGTTGCGGCGGCCACGAGTGGCTTGCAGGGCATCACGCCAACCCATCACAGCACGCTGACAATTAATCAACGAATCGTTGCACATCTAATGGCCATAGTGGCTCTTCCCCTTGATGGGCACAGAGACACACACGCGCACACAAATACGCATTACATATTCAATTCACTGGGGCCTGGCATACACCAGCTGGGTCCTACTGTATAACGTTGGCAATTGAATTTGAAAAGTAACATTCGCAGGTGTTTGCAGCCCCATGGGGAGAGGGAGGGAGAGAGGGAGGAACGGTGAGGGTTGGGGGGCTAGGAGAGTGGTGGAAATCTCCCGGGCACAGCTGAAGCGACCTGACGATGGTGAGAAGTAGCAGGGGGGGGGGGGGTAAAACCGATTCTGTGGTGGTGGCATCACATCTACTGGGGTTGGCAGCCAGTGATGGTGGTGGCAGAGCATTGTAGGGCTGAGGTTGGGGGGTCGGGGGGGGCGGTCTGGAGAGAAGAGAGTTGAACTGGGTGGGGGGGAGTGGAAGCTGCGAAGGGGGAGGTTTGGGCAGTTGAAGAGGGCGGCATTGGCTGGGGGACAGGGGTGGTGGGTGGTGGTGGGGGTGGTGGGGGGTGCGGTAGTTTGTGTGGCGATGGAGAGAGAGAGACCCGGGGTTAGCAGTGGGCGCATGCACGCACGCACGCCAGGCACGTCGCCTTGTCTGGGAATGCGGCAAAGGGGGCCCATGCCAGCCTAGCTCTCGTTGTGTGCCAGTTGCCAAGCAACCACCGTCTTTTTACATGGGGCGGCCGGGCGGGCCGGGGAGGAGGAGGGTTGTGTTGGGGGTGGGTTGCATTGGCGTGGGATCGATGTAAAAATATAGCCGTCGCCGCAGCCGCCGCCGCCACCGCCACCAACACCGCCGTAGCCGCTGCCACACCGCCCCTCTTCTCTTCTGGGCGGCAGCAGAGGTGTGAGCGAGGATGAAACCCAGTGAGCCGCAGCAAGATTTTTTTGGCAATGCCAAGCCCGGCATTTTCACCCCTGGCTCCTCCACCGCCCCCCCCCCCCCCCAAGCCACCAAACCCAACAATAACTGCCCTGTCGCTCAACTCTTTCTCTCTAAGCGGGTTTCAAATTAACTTTTGTATGTAATTGTGCCAATATTCAATCGTCTGTGAGCGAGCAGCTTTGTACTCGAATTGTAAATATTGTGGATTTGCTCTCCAACACACCGGTGTGCTGTACTAGTAACGAATTGGCACGTTCTGTTTACGTGACAAACATTACTAATTGGCTGTGTCGGGTGGTGGCGGGTTTAACGACACATATTTACGCGATCTAACCCAAAACACCTCTCTTATGTATTATATGTCGCGAAAGCCTTCGTGTTAAACTGTGCCAGCCTTGCTTAGCCCCTATAAAGAATGGCACGAAGACCAATTATAACCAAATTATTATTTTAGTCAAGTGATGATTCCTTGAATGTATGGTGCGAAAGAGGTTCAACATGCATACAATAAACGTACACGCTTTACAAAAATCAGAATGTACATACACACACACAAACACTCCGCACATTAAATTCACAACACAGGATTACATAATAGATTTAAACTATAGCCATATACTGCACACACACATGTATGTTGATCTTCTTTCACACCGTACATTCAAATAATCATCACTTACTGGACTAAAAAAATGATTTGCTTACAATTGGCATTAATGAATGAAAAAACTTGTTACAGTATTTAAAAAAACATAGGAGCCGCTCACTAACAGGATAAACATATTTATGGCCGCTATATTTTGTGGAAATTAATGGACTTGGGTCACCGCGAATACATTTTAAACAGGCTACATGTGACCAATTGCATGTAATCACAGTAATAACCAGGACGCTACTGTGAAAACAACTGAAGCAGTGGCCGTTTAAAGATACACAATTCGGTTTCGCAACACAGGGTAATCGCTACTCAACTTATACGAAGACATGAAATAAAAATGAGCCAACTTTTTCTACTCATTATTTTTTGGAGACCCAGTGTCTGTGCAAAGTCTCCCATCTCATTTCATAATAACTTCCAGGGAACAACGTTTACGAGACTACAATTCAGATTTTCAGGTGGCCATTCACGGCCATCCGGATCACGTCTGTCTTCTCGAGCAGCAAAGTTTATTGACGCACCAATTGATCGATTCCTATCGATCCTTTCAGCTTTGCACGATGCACGCCTCGAATCGTGCGACTGAGAATGATCGTCAATCGAAAGCCACCGCATTCACTACGATCCTCGAATCGCAACCAATGAATCGCGGCAATTAATTGAATCACAAGGGAGGAGAATCATGTCGCCTGTAACGCAAAACATATTTTAGACCAGTATGAGCCAAGTCAAGCCAGGCGAGGTTTCGATATACACCAAGTCCTCGCTTAACGCGTGTTCACACGAGAACGCGCGTTTGCTATAAGACGGTTCTTAAAATTCGGCAACACTTTTCGCACAATATCGGAACGCCCCCGTTATAACGCGAAAGCGCCACTGTGCTATGGAGTTAGGGCCAAGACACAAAAACGTTTACCTTTTAAGAGGCACCAGTTATTGGTGAAAGTGGTGTTTTTGTTATTTTACTTTTGCACCACCACCGTCGGACACAGCGTCACGAAAAAAATGTTTTCAACCCTTAAAAGATTGTAAAGGGTTAGTATATACTGTGGCAAATTCTCTTCCAAGGTTTTTAAAAGGCGGCGATTAATGCTCATTAGCTATGCAAGGTTGCTTAAAACTGTACCAAACGTATACGCCAGTTTAGCCACGCGAGCAATTCAGTTCCATTCACCATCTGCGTGCAGCTACGGCGGCGGAGACGGACTGCGCGTGCCTCATCAAGCCACTGCTAAATCTGCCCAGCTCGTGATTTTTTCACTTTGTGCTCGTTTTAGTTTCTTATTTTTGTCCCGTGCGCGCACTATTATATTGACATGGTTGCCCCCTTACAGCATCTCCGAGACGCCTTCACTGCATTTAGACGCCGTACAAATTTAAAATAATTATTATTCTTAAAGCATAGATGTAGGTACGGTTGAGATTCCTTACACGTCTGCTGCATGGATGTATGTTGAACTTCTTTCGCACCGTACGTGGCCAACCGTGCTAATCGTAGCATTATCAAAGTTGTATGTATGATGTAAAAAAACACCTAGACAAACAGATTAACAAAACAGCTATAGGCCAATCGACCACGGGGGCACAGAGAATTTAGGAAAGGTTTCTCTACCATCGACCACACACGCGCTCTCGGTCAGACTGGTGCCAAGCACCCTTTATGGCTCAAAACTACGCTCCCTTTGTCACGGCGTAGCTTTGGCGTTCTAGAAAGCATTCAACCCTCGAAGACCTTGCGAATTTAAAATCTGCTCTGTGACCCAACTACAGGAGGAAATAGATACCATTACAATAACCGACATCGCTTTGTCCATCCACTGGCTTGTCGGTCACGTAGGGGTCGTTTGACCATACTTTGCAAGGCTTGTTGGTGTTTGTTGAAGGCGCTGTGAGCCAAGGACCGGTTCGGATATCGCTCATCACCGATGTTAACCGTGGCCTAAAGTCAAGTTCAAATTACCTTGCGATCACCCTTGGAGAAAAGGTCAATAATGATGATGTTAACCCATCGTTCCGAATATACACACCAGTGGTTATGGAAAGTTTTTAACTCGCATTGTTCTGCCCTCTTTGGGGTCAGGGAACAACGAAATGTAATATCAACGGTTACACATTAGCTAGCGGCCGCTTAACGGCCTAACATTGTCGGCCCTCGAAAGTTTATACAGCCGTGTGTGTGAGTGGAACATTGCTAATGAGTTGTCTCTGCAATTTGCATTTAAAGTTGTCGTCATTTGTAAATCTTACGTTACGTTTATAGAATCGCACACCAGGTGTGTGAACGTTATTTATTATTTAACAGATCGTGTTACCGACAACAGCGTTGGTTTCCTTTGCCCATTGTTATAAAGCCAGATTCTTCTCTCAAAAGAAATGAAAACATAATACGTAATGTGTTAAGAAGACAATACAATAATGTATTTGCTTTGTTTGTGCAATATGGTATTTGGTTATGGGAGCCTCGACTACATAAGACAAACACACACAAGAGAAACGGGGGCTTGTGAACGTATTTGTAATGAACATATAAATACAATTAAACTGTAATTTATTATGAGCTGTATAGATGAGGCCTTCAAAATAATCCTAACAACATTCCAATTGGTGCCACAAGTTCGCTTCTTGGAAAGTCTTCTCATAATCTTGTTAGATTTTGTTTTATAGTTTTAATAATATTTTTACCTGCATAGCCACTCGAGATGAAACGTCTCGCTTGCAAGGGTGTCCCCCGGGGTGGCACTTTGGGGTGTCAAGTGACGCAAGCAAGCAAACGCATAATGACATATTTACACAAACATTGTTCAAAAGATATGACCGTTTACAAGTTAGGTACTATTAATTTGCACACATTGTACGATTTATTTTCTTGCAGTCCCGAGTAAAGCAAGGAACGTCGAGTGAAATAAAATGTGTTCAGGCCACGTGGCCTTTGTTGGATTTGAGACATCGTTCAATCGAGGGACATTGTGACGAGTCAGCACAGTCGTATGCATATTGAACTTCTTTCGGCACCGTGCGTAGATCAACCGTGCTAATCGGTTGTCGTCGACGAGGAAAACATTCCTCCTGGACGCGCCTGCCTGGGTTTGACCTTCTTCAACCGTGACAGAGCCCTGGCCCAACAGGATCTGAACCGACCACCAAGGCTTCCCCCCACCTCCCATCCCCCCCCTCCGTGTGCAGCAAAGACTGCACAGGTAGAGAGAAGGGGACTCAGGCACAGAGGTCGCAACCGGGTACCCGATACCCGTACCCTACCCGATACCCGGCTACCCGTACCCGGCCGGTTACGGGTACGGGTAGCCGTTTGCGACCCTGGTGCGGCCGGGTACGGGTAGGCCGTGAGTCACCGTTTGTCACTCATTTCCCAACGTCTTGTCTCTTCTCACGATTCAAGTTCCTAGAATCAACCCACCCGCGCCTGCAACATGGCTTCATCCCAGAGGTCGCAATCGGGTACCCGATACCCGTACCCTGCCCGTGCCCGGCCGGGTACGGGTAGCCGGGTATCGGGTAGGGTACGGGTACCCATTTGCGAACCTGGTGCGGCCGGGTACGGGTACGGGTAAGGAATCAAAACTCGTTTGCGACCTCTACTCAGGCGACAAACCAGAACTGTGGTGGTTCGAGACAAGACGACGACTGAGGGCTGCGTCCGCTAACCAAGCCCAGCGACGGTCTTGAGGACGACGTCACTTTCTGACCACGCTGGAAAGCCGTCTGGCTCGGCGCAAACCCAACAACACCTTGAAGTCGACGAGCAGCGCTCGCCACGGCTATCCAGAAATAAAAGAGTCGGCTCTTAAGAGCATTTCTCACACATCGGAGCCGTGAAAACCGACGTCGTCTGATACATTGTGTCAATTGGGTTATTAGGTCTTCTTGCGAGACCTTACGTGATGCTACATGAAGGAAAACGCACCCAGGCTGCAATGTTATATGAAGAGGCTTTGCCGTACCGTATTGCTGAATTATATCGTTGGCCATCATCAATCCACTGCTGGATGAAAGGCCTCTCCCCCCCAAGCCGTTGTTCTCTAACACAGCCTTGCGATGGAACACGTATGTGCATATAGCAATGCAATGTTACTTTGCATCAGTGTGAAAATAACGTGAAAATAAACATTTATTTTGTTGTAGTTATAATGTGTAATAGGAATTGGATGTACAAGGTGTTTCAAAAAGATGGACCTAATTTCAAAGATATAGCGATTTCAAATCGGGTCCATCTTTGTAAAACACCCTATATTACATTTACATGCACCAAAAAGGCATTAGAGTATCTTTACGTCTCAATTTTTAAAGAGAACTACATTGCCACGTATACATTGCGGATGCATCTGTGGTAAAAACACACACATATAACTCGGCATGTGTCTCATATACATCCATCACAACCAACATACACGCTTTACAAAAACAGAATGCATCCTTTCACATATCAAAGATCAAAGATCCCCCGTATAGCCTTAACAGACTATAGGGGCAAGTGCTGTTAGCGAGCACCTATGAAGGCCGGAACGGTACACGAGGGGGTGGGTGGCCAGCACCACGCCCGACCGCCTTTGTCTCCCCAGTGGCGATGTTTACACACCGCACCAGGTACTCATTTAAGGCTGAGTCGACCTAGGGGAGGCCCAGGACCGGTTCAGATAATCGTCACTGGTGTTAGCCATGAGCGGGAATAGAACCCGGGTCGCCAGGTTCATAGCGCAGCGCGCTAACCGCTACACCACCGCTCCCCACATATATATACACACACACAAACACTCTGCACATTAATTTCACAACACAGGATTACATGACAGAATTAACTACGATAGCCATGTACTGCCATACACATATGTATGTTGAACTTCTTTCGCAGCGTGCGTAGCCAACCGTGATCATCGGAGATACGGGTGGAAAGACAACAAACTAAACACAAACAGCAGTTTTAAATAAATGGGTTTACAATTTAAATTGTGGCTTCCCAATAGCTATTACTCCTAATGTACTTATCACATATATATACACCCACATACAATGTGTTGTAGTTATAATGTGTGTATAATACACATAAAGGTCCATTTATAGTTGGTAAAAGCAAATCATCTTCGCGTTGTATTACTGAAAATGAACCTTCATTATTGTTGTCAATCTGCACGCATATTTCTGTCCCACCACGAGAATTCGAATCGTTTTCCTAAAAGCGTTAGGAATCGGTCTACTCTGCATACGTGCGAATAGGAGGTGGTGACTGCACTTATGTACACGTACCGGTTTAACACGTGTGCTTTCGTAACCAATATCATCCATAATACAGGTTTTTTGGGTTAGATCGCGTAAATATGAATGTGTCATTAAACCCGCCACCACTCGACACAGCCAATTAGTAAGATTTGTCACGTTAACAAAACACGCCAATTCGTTACTAGTTCAGCACACCGGTGTGTTGGAGAGTGAATCAACAAGTACTCAGATTGTAAATGTTGTGGATTCACTCTCCAACACAGCAGTGTGCTGGACTAGTAACGAATCGGCATGTTCCTGTTTACGTGACAAACCTTTACTAATTGGCTGTGTCGGGTGGTGGCGGGTTTAACGACACATTTATATTTACGCAATCTAACCCCCAAAAAAACCTCTATTCTGGATGTACACGTACGTTGAACTTCTTTCGCACCGTGCGTAGCCAACCGTGCTCATCGGAGGTGCGCGAGAAGGACAACAAAGAAATTAGTTTTCAATCGAGATGATTTAAAAGTGCGTAGGTCCCAGTGACATCCGAACATCGGAAGGACGGACACACACAAGGCATTCCGTTGCCTCCTCCGCCCGCTCAGAAATAGGTCAACGAGAGAGACGGAGAGACCAAAAAAAAACACAACTCCACGATGCATAAACAGCAACTGGAAATTGAAAAAAACCTGGGCTCACCAAAAATAATTATATCGCAAATTGTTTACCCAAAGCGGCCGAGGGGACACGCAAGAGTTACTTCCACGGAATGGCCGCGACGACAACGACTGTTTAGATGTTTAGATACGCGGCGAGAAGCAGCGCAGAGAGCGATATGACGAGGCCAGCACGGAGCGCTCCACGAAAAGCGCAGCATCAGCAGCCTTCATGGCACATTTAAGCGATACCATCAGGTGCCAGCGCTCGCTGCTACGAAGGTCAACGTGCGCACAGACGGGCCGCCCCCCCACCCCCATAACACACACACGCACAAAGACAAAGATTCCCCTGCCGTGTAGCCTTAACGGACTGTTGGGGCAAGTGCCGTTGGCAAGTGCCGTTAGCGAGTAGCAACCTATGAAGGGCGGTAGGGCACACGAGGCGGGGTGGGGTGCCTGACACCACCCCCATGCACGTACGCACATGCACACCCTCACGCGCGCGCACGCAGGCACATGCACGCACGCACATGCACGCACGCACGCCCCGCCGTGCAGTGGCTGCTGGCTTGGCCCTCGATCGCGTGCCAAGGGATCTGCGGTGAGGGTGGCGGTGCTTAGCAATGGTGCTGGTGGTAATGGTGGTGGTGATGATGCTGGCAATCATGGTGGTGGGTGGTAATGGTGGCAGTAGCGGTGGTGGTGGTGGTAGTGATGATGGTGGCAACAGTGGTGATGATGGTGGTGGTGGTAGTGGTAATGGTGGCAACAGTGGTGGTGATAATGGTGGTGGTAGTGGTGGTGATGATGGTGGTGGTAGTGGTAATGGTGGTGGTAGTGGTAATGGTGGTGATGATGATAATGGTGGTGGTGATAATGGTGGCAACAGCAGTGGTGGTGGTGGTGATGGAGGCAGTGGTGGCTGTGCTCGTGGTGGTGGAAGCGGTGGTGATGATGGTGGTGGTTACAGTGACAGTGGTGGTAGTGGCAATGTCACCCGTGGCGGTTACTGCTACCACCTTAAGAGCTTGGCCTGGCGTGTTATGCCTGATGTGTTAAAAGTGGAGCTGGATTAAACAGTGGAGCCGTAGACAGATTATATATCAATCATCAGTGGCACCGAGGTTGTAAGGATGGCCTCAACTACATTTTGACGTGGCAATTTTCAACTGCCTTGCCCTTCATCACTAGAATTGACATCAGTCATTCAGTCCCGATGGGCAATATGTATTCGACGTACTTCTTTCCTCTCAGCAAACGTTAACGCGCTGCGCTACAAACCTACAAACACGAGTTTGATTCCCAGCCATGGCGAACATCATCAGCGAGCGATATCTGATCCGGTTCTTGGCACCCTCCAGCACTGACCAGCGTGGTGAAGTATGGTCAAACAACACTCGTGACTTACACGGTGCGGGGAAGCTCTCATCCAGCGTCGTATCGACAAAATGTTTTCAATTATTATCAGGGCAGATAATCACGAATACGACACAATATGACAGCAGTTGTATAGGGGTATATGGGTGCCCCACCCATCTAACAAGCCACGGACACAAATTTCTTGCATTGTTTCTAATTCATGTTTTAGTTCGCTCACTATCCTAAATGTGCATCACGTGCATTAAGAATCGATAACAACTGTTTCATTATGACACCCCCCACAATTCGGATTCATACTGCGTATAACATCGAGGCTTATATATACACACATACGTACATTTACTGTGTGTGTGTGTACATAATGTTGTGGGGAGCAGAAGTACAGCGGTTAGCGGGTCGCGCTACAAACCGAGCAACCCGAGTTCGATTCCTAATCACGGCCAACACCGGTGACGATTATCTTAACCAGTCCTGGACCTCCCCTAGGTCGACTCAGCCTCAAATGAGCACCTGGTGCAGTGTGTAAACATCGCCACAAGGGAGACAAAGGCGGCCGGGCGTAGTGCTGGCCACCCACCCCCCCCTCTCGTGTGCCGTGCCGGCCTTCGTGGGTGCCAATCCCCAACAGCACTGGCCCCAACAGTCTGTTAAGGTTATACGGGGAATCTTTGTCTCTATCCATAATATATATGTGTTATGGGACAGATGACTGTGGGCACTTAAACAGGGGCAGAGAATCAATAGCACAGATGGCTGGAAGTGAACTCATAAATATAATACGCGTAGGTGACGACCGAGTGACTGGTGTATGTTCTAGCAATGTCGTGGCAGGGATAGAGAGCTGAAAAGTGTGGCACAGTCTAAATTTAGAAACTCAAAAATCCGTAGAATTTTTTTTTATTGGGCATTCCCCCCCCGCCCCCGTTAGAGGTTTAATTCGGTTCAATCAAAGGGCAGGGCCCATCCCGCCTAAAGTTCGACATTGCTCTGAATCCAACAGCTACACACTTGCAACTATACACACTCCCCATTCATCATCAGTGAACCATGTAATTTGCCCCACCAAGAGTGTGACGCTAAAGCCGCTAGAAAGCGGGCTAAGCCCCCTAACCGGTTACTCGTACAATAATATGAAATCAATATACTGCATATTGTACTGCATACATATATATATGCATGGTGCTGTTTGTTTTTAGTAAGAGGACTCCAGTGAAGTCCCCTTCTCCATCTGCCCATCCCTCGTGTATTCCCATACTCGGCCACTCCACTCACTACATTTATCATCGTCATCATCATCGTCACCATCGTCGTCACATACTGCACCAAACATACGTACACATGTATGCTGCAGTATGTATGTAGAATTTCTTTCGCAGCGTACGTAGCCAACCGCGTTGCTAATCGGAGGTGCGTGATACGATGATGGTGACGGCGATGATAATGATGATGGTAATGATGACGGTGACGATGATGATGACGGTGATGATAATGATGACAGTGACGATGATGATGACGGCGAAGGCGACGATGAATCCGAGTGAGTGGAGTGAAGGGGGAACGTTGGCCGAGTATGGGATGGATGCACGAGGGATGGGCAGACGTAGCAGGGGATTGCACTGAAGGTTCAGACAAGTTCTCTTACTAAAAACAAACATTAGCATGCTTCAATTATCATCATCATAATAGCGTGTATGTGTCCAGGAAAAGCCTAAAAATTTTCAGGAAGGTCCTTTATTGGGCTGTTTGGCAAATTCATGTATTAGTGTCTGAAACATATAAAATAGAAACAATACATAAAAAAACATCAATCCCCTTTGACACCCCCATAATAGTACACTTTTCGTGGAAGTGTTGAACATGCATCTGAAATCAGACGCATTTTTTGCAAAATCGTATCAACAAAGAAATGCAAAAGGTCATCACACTCATCCTAAATGCAAAGTAGGTTTGGTGACATAATAAGAAACTGGATTGAATGGGCATGAATGGTATTGCACCTTATTAAAGAATTACATTTAAAAACTCCTATAAACTATTTTTTATTTTATAGGGTAAGGCCCGCTGATCTACTTAGCTCTTTTTCAGAAGCGACTTGGCCACAAATTATAGCTCAACGAAGTGGCTCATCACGTGGAAATTTATAGCAGCGAAATACTATAAACACACGTTTCTAAACGAGGGAAAAATCCTCGTGACCACGGGGAAAACATGCAAACTCCAAATATACAGGCGTCAGGGTCGGGATGAAACCCACGACCTCCTGTAAACCAGTTGAGGAAGTTGACACCTCGTTTAAAAACGGCAGTTCCAACTCTGACAATGTAACTCGTACTCCTCTTTCTGAGTGTTGCCTCAAACTGAAAATCTCGAGTGATCTACACCAGCCAAAGACAGCGGCGTGTGAAACACTCAAAGGCGAGATTTTGGCAAACACCTGGAGATTTCGCGAATATCCGTACCTGGGTGTCTTCGCCAACCCCACTAACGGACATGTGGAGGTGTAAAGGGCATGAGACTCTTCGGATAAAATCTGAACACTTCCAAAAATGTGTCTTTTTATCTTTTCATAGGTACTTGCTAACAGCACTTGCCCCAATAATCTGGTAAGGCAATTTGGGGGTAGCTTTGTAAAAATGTTTCTTTTATCAGACTAGCTGAAGGCAATTGTTTATAATTCTTTGATAATGAACGACACCTTGTATAATAAATAATTGTATCTTATGAAGAAGACCCAAGAATATGTATCTTATGCTTGAATATTTTTTTAATTACATTGGAGCAGCAAATTCATGGAAGCTGCGAATCCACTCCCAGAATTGAGCGTTGAATACGTTTCGGGAGCGTTCACGAAGCGATTTCACCGCGGAAATATATTTTTTCTTCAAAGGCCGATGATCGACTTCCCGCGAGTGGTGTATAAACGAGCTGTAGATGAACTACGAGCTGCCTCCGCCGCCTTTTCTATTGATGCCCCTCCGCCATTTTAAATCCCGCTTTGTGATCTTAGTAATGGCGGAATGGGCGGAAGAATCCTAAGGTAAAAAAAAGAGACGTTCTTGGAAAGGATGTAGAGAGCGCGTTATTAACCCGTAACCAGTTCAACGGTCTACGCCAACAAGCAAGCGGGCGAGGATATGTCAATTATTGAAATGCGTTTTTTTCGCGCAAAACGCGCATTCTCAAAAAAAATCCGCGAGGGGATCAACGCGGCTCGCACGCAAAAAAAAACGCCGAGTGGTGGTCGCACGTGGCCGGAGCGAGCAGAGAGAAACCCCCAGAAAACTTGTGAGAAAGAGCAGGAGAGCGGTTGCGACAGACGCCCCGGCGTTTAACGAACCGCCAGGGATGTTAGGGGCCGGTGCCTTTTGGAAAAAAATTACTGGCATAAATTACGGAACACTCTCTCTCTTCTAGGTGGGTAAAATTCCTCTCTGCATACCTTTCGGATTAAGTGCGTTATCTCATTTCTCCCGGGGTGTTTGTAAAAATATGATTGCCAGGCGTTTTGCGGCATTACCGCGGGAGCAGTTGGGAAAGCTGGCAGCGGAAACGTGAACCGATCCGAGTCTTAGTCAGTCGACCCCCGACCTGAATTAACACAACAACAATTACGACCAGGAGTTCGTAGGCGCACGTTTGTCATACGACCCTTAATCAATTCGCTGCTGGATGCAGTTCTCTCCACGCCATGTCGGTCACGAGGGTGGGGTTTGGCAATACTTCATCACGCTGGGGCGGTGCGGGTTTTTTCCGGCAACCCCGGATCGGTGAAGATAATCGCCACCGACGTTAGCAGTGGTCGGGCATCAAACTCGGGATGTGCGTTTATTATCCACATGTATTTATTAATTATTACGTGATGAGTAGATGTGATGCTACCGCTTATGATGATGAGATTAACCGACCTCTATACCCGTCCATTTTATGGAAATCTCCAAATTGGCGCTTTCTTCAATGTCACCAAACAACATAATGACGCCATTAAATCTTCGTACAAGCCTCAGCTTACGCGATCGTAGCGTGAGCACGTACACAGCCGACTAATGTACAACAATTACCGTGAATGCATTTCTTTAATTAAGGTGCCTGTGCTATTGACATTGGTGATATCAAGAAAGAGAATTGTACCGAAATCCAAAGGATTGCACGGTACAATCGATGCGGTATCATGTTTTGCGTGTGCATCTACGCATGTGACCGTCACCATGCATATTGTATCGCTCACCCACCCCCCCAGTATATTCACATACCTTTCGATTTAAAGCTTTCGTGACTGCAGGGATTCATCTTCTTGGTTCTTTCGGTAAAGTCACGAAAGAACCAAGAAGATTCACATACCTGTCAATCTCTTATCAGTGCCCTACCTTATTTACAGACCAATTCAGACCTTAGTGGTCTCTCCGTGCTCTTATAAATCTCAACGTCCATCCTGCAAAGTCCTGTCACAATTTGTTGTTAAAACAACGTGATGGATGCGGCGGCATCTAGTGGCTGCCAGGAGTCACGTGACCCTATGACATCAGAACTAGAATATTCAATAAAACTGCAGGAGGAATCCGATGAGCTATGAAGCTCTTTTTCACAGATGCCCAGTATGGGGGAAGTCAGCAAGTTGCAACGTCAAGCAATACACAAAACACCGAGTGCACAATAGGCGACTAAAGGTAAGCATTGTCACTCGATATAAATAAGTCGTACATAATTAATTTATAAAAGTCCTATTTATCAAGCTTGGGCAAGTCAGCAAAAGCAGGAACAACAACAGAGTCCCAGACCACACCAAGATGACACCACACAGCAGCAGTAACCCCTCAGTTACAAATCACATAAACAAACATTTGCTAATGTATCCAGCACTACGTACAACATATACACACAAACACATTGAAAATAAGCCACCTATAGCTCATTCATTTATGTTTGGGGTCAGGACAGCGAAGCCATCAATGATTTTTTGAGCTACACAACAATGAGTTCACTGTCAAGAGAAGTGATGAGTTAACACACACCTCCATAAGCTGCAGGATATGGGTTCGATTCCAGGCAGGTGATTTCACGAGGGTACGGGAGTCACAACTGGTGTTAAGACTGCCACGGAAGCCTCTGAAGCCAAATACACGCATAGTTCGACGATGTATGTACATATATATATATATGTGTATATATACCTACACATAATCGATAGCATGAGCAGTGGTAGTGCAATGGTTAACACACACACGGAGAGATGAATGACATCGTATACTTCTGAAGCATTTAGCACCCCCGACTTAAAAGCAATGTCGAACGCTCACCTGACCCTGCCCTGCGAGTGAATCAAATCAAACGTCTGGGCGGTGACTATCGGTTGAAATAAAAAAAGAAGACATTTAAAAGTGAGCTGCAAGCCTATACTACATATGCTCGATAGATAAACTATAACCTTTCAAATCCTTCCAGAACACCGTCATCTATTACATCGTTAGAATTGGCACGAGGCAATTCTCCGGTCACAAAATAATAGTTAATGTTAACGTAAAACTGTATCAATTAAAATTTCTACGAATTTTATTTTTTTACACACACACTACCGACAACACACAAATATCGATGTGCATTCATTAAAAATAAAAATCTCCAAGCCCAGCTGCGATCCGGCGCTTTCGCGACAAATTTTGGTGGATCGCGCAGAGGTACATGCAACACCCAAAGCGGCCGGGGGCCGCCAGGCATGTACGAAATTGCACGTTCAACTTCTCTCGCAACCGCTCGTAGCCAACCGCGCTCAATCGCAGGTGGGGCGGAAGGAAAACAGCCTGTGAGAGGTGACCATGAGATGGCAGTACAGCAGCTGAGGAGCTCACGAATCTGTGTGTGCACCGCGTACTGAGCGCGGGGGAGTTTCTCCAGGCACGCTTACTCCCATTCACTCCCAAGGACCAAACGTCACGTACGTTGAACTTCTTTCGCACGGTACGTAGCCAAGCGTGCTAATCGGAGGTCTCGAGACCCAGTGAGGATTTTTTGGCATTGCGGTGAAAAACCAAATCTATGTTACAACAGAGTCCCATGCCACCCTTGCTTTTCTCCTCGTTAGCCACACCGTTAGCCAACGCTCCATCCATGGGTCTATATGTTACACATACGCATGCAGTGCAATGCGGTATACAGAACTCCCTCGCTCCACGCTGGGTTCGGTTTGTGCGGTTTCACAATGTATATGTGGCTAACCTAATTTAACCCAAACTTCGCCACACTGTGCAGTTTCAATTCACTCAGATCCGGCTACGCAATTGGACGTGGGACGACATTGTGTGTGTACTGTGTGTGTACTGTGTGTGTGCACTGTGTGTGTGTAATGTGTGTACTGTGTGTGTGTACTGTGTGTGTACTGTGTGTACTGTGAGTACTGTGTGTGTACTGTGTGCACACTGTGTGTGTACTGTGTGTGTACTGTGTGCACTGTGTGCACTGTGTGTGTACTGCATGTGTGTACTGTGTGTACTGTGAGTACTGTGTGTGTACTGTGGGTGTGTACTGTGTGTAATATGTGTGTACGTATTGTGTGTACGGTGTGTGTACTGCGTGTGGGTGTGTACTGTGTGTACTGCGTGTGGGTGTGTACTGTGTGTGTGGGTGTGTACTGTGTGTGTACTGTGTGTGTACTGTGTGTACTGCGTGTGTGTGTACTGTGTGTGTACTGTGTGTGTAATGTGTGTGTACTGTGTGTACTGCGTGTGTGTGTGTACTGTGTGTGTACTGTGTGTGTACTGTGTGTGTACTGTGTGTGTACTGTGTGTACTGTGTGCGCTACTCGGCAGGCAGCCTTCTCATCATGCGGTTTCGCTTGTGCGCACCCATTTTTATGAAATTCATCTACTACCATGTAAAGCGAGGGAAACCTGTACATGTTACATTACAGTGCATGCACATCATGAAATTATCATATGTGCTGAATTACTATTTTATTTAGAAATTATTGCATTTTATTGTATTTATTGTTTGCAACACAGAAAATGTGCATTATTGTTCTACGCGTACCTACGATGGACATGCGGACAAAATGCCATTTCATAAGACAAATAAATCCCCGATAATTATCGTTGATGTCACATGAGACCCCTTAACTTTGCTCTGCTAACCATTTTGGGGATACTTGCGAGTACGTTTTCAATTCCTAACAACATATCACCCAACGTATTGTGATGTGGTAATATTTAAACAATACGCAGAACGGCGTTGTATTGTGTATTATTATTATGTGTATGTGTGTGTGTATATCAAGCGGTAGTGCAGCGGTTTAGCGCGCTACGGTTCGATTCCTGCTCATGGCCAACACCGGTAGCGATTGTCTGAACCGGTCCTGGGCCTCCCTTAGGTCGACTCAGCCTCAAATGAGTACCTGGTGCAGTGTGTAAACATCACCACTGGGGAGACAAAGGCGGCCAGGCGTGGTGCTCGCCACCCACTACCACGTGTGCTGTGCCGGCCTTAATAGGTGCTCGCTAACAGCACTCGCCCCAATAGTCTGTTAAGGCTATCGAGTTATTTGTCTCTAGATTTGTCTTTTATATATATATAAACACACACGACCTACGTTTCAAGACACTTTTTTTTGGATGTCTCAAGATGGATCCAACACCCAGAACGTTTTCAAAATGAAACATTTCCATCAGCTTCACAATATGTAACTGGTTGGGAGTGGTGGTGCAGTGGTTAGCACACTGGCACTGAGCAACCGAGCTCAATTTCCAGCCGTGGCCAACATTAGCGGCGAGCAATATCCAAAAGGCCCCCCCCCGCCCCCGTTGACCCTCCACCATTCACCAATCTGCACTGCCCAGCATGGTGAAGTACGGTCAACCGACACAGCACAAGTGACACGGTACGGGGGTGGCCTTCATCGACAAAATCTGTGAATTTTTTGACCGTTACGGATCGTCCCATCGCAGAATCGCGAGAGGTGCCAGCAGATATGGGGTGATGGCCTTCATCCAGCAGTGGATGGAACATGGCTGACGACGATGGGTTTCGCAATTGATTCGGCCACACGTACAAATGTTTCATTATCACGCGGAGGAATTGCTCTGACACCTATGCGCTACAACTTTGGCCACGAAAAAAGGTACGCAAGCCTGGCACCGAGGTTAATATTGTATTACTAGCAGCATTAACCTTCAAAATCTAGCGCATGTTAAACATGTGCTGGTTATTTGTACTACAGTTTGCGGTTTTTAGTTTCTGCCCCTCCAGGGATGGATGAAGAAACATGATCACGCGTGTACGTGCACGCGTCCGTGCGTGCGTGTGTGTGCGTGTGCATGTATGTATGGGTGTGTGCGTGTGCATGTATGTATGGGTGTGTGCGTGTGCATGTGTGTATGGGTGTGTGCGTGTGCATGTGTGTATGGGTGTGTGCGTGTGCGTGTGCATGTATGTATGTATGGGTGCGTGCGTGTGCATGTGTGTATGGGTGTGTGCGTGTGCATGTGTGTATGGGTGTGTGCGTGTGCATGTATGTATGGGTGTGTGCGTGTGTGTGTGTGGGTGTGTGCGTGTATGTGTGGGTGTGTGCGTGTATGTATGGGTGTGTGCGTGTGCATGTATGTATGGGTGTGTGCGTGTGCATGTATGTATGGGTGTGTGCGTGTGCATGTATGTATGGGTGTGTGCGTGTGTGTGTGTGGGTGTGTGCGTGTGCGTGTATGTATGGGTGTGTGCGTGTATGTATGGGTGTGTGCGTGTGCATGTATGTATGGGTGTGTGCGTGTGCATGTATGCATGGGTGTGTGCGTGTGCATGTATGTATGGGTGTGTGCGTGTGTGTGTATGTATGGGTGCGTGCGTGCGCATGTATGTATGTATGGGTGTGTGCGTATGCATGTATGTATGGGTGTGTGCATGTATGTATGGGTGTGTGCGTGTGTGTGTGTGTAATGGAGCGGTAGTGCAGCGGTGAGCGCGCTGCGCTACGAACTCGGCGACTCGAGTTCGATTCCCGCTCACGGCCAACACCAGTGCGATTATTCTGAACGCTTCCTGGGTCTCCTCTAGGTCGACTCGGCCTCAAATTAGTACCTGGAGCGATGCGTGAACATCGCCACCGGGGAGACAAAGGCGGCCAGGCGTGGTGCTGGCCACCCACCCCCTCCATGTGCTGTGCCGGCCTTCATAGGTTGCTACTCGCGAACAGCACTTGCCCCGACAGTCTGTTGAGGCTATAACAGGGGATCTTTGTCTTGTTGCGTGCAATCGTCGGCACTGGGGACACAAAGGCGGCCGAGCCTTTGTGCCGCTGACAACGCAACTCCATTGTGTGCCGCGCTGGCCTAAATAGACGCTCGCCGACAACCCCGAAACCCGGCCATACGGGGGCTCTCTTTGTCTTTTAATGTGCGAGGAGCGGTGGTGAAGTGGTTCTCACACGCGCGCGTGTGCGTTGGGCTATGAGCCCGGCAAGCCGCGTCCGTTTGCCGGCCACGATTAACGTCGGCGCTGGCGAGCGACATCTGAACCGAACCTGACGGTTCCCTCTTAGGTCGACTCGGCGTTCAAAGGCAGCCCCCGGTGCAGTGTACACCGGGGGCTGGGGCGATGAAGCGGTCAGAGTCGTTGCTGGCCACACCACGCCCTCGTGGGCCAGGCCTGGACCACCTTAATAGGTGCTCACTACCCCCCCCCCCCCCCGCAACAGTCTGTGAAACGCTGTGCAGAGGATCGTTGTTTTTTGTGTGTGTGTTCGCCTTCCAGCGGGGGGAGTGTGAAGCCACGGGGCCACGCACGCACACCGCGCTACGATTCTAGTGATCCAGATTCTACTCCTGTTGGCAATAGGCGTCTCAGCTTGGCATGGGCCTCTCCCCCCCCCTCCCATGTCACACCTCAGCCTAAAATGAATGCCAAGTGAGTCACGTTAACACCGGCAATGGGGGGGACAAAGGCGGGCGAGCGACCGAGCAGGCGGGCGGGCAGGCGAGCGAGCAGGCGGGCGAGCGAGCGCGCATGGCGTTGGCCAACTACGTGCTAGAGTCCTCTGCCGGCCTTAACTGGCGCTCACTAACGATGCTTGCCCCCCCCCCAGTGATACTATGAGCCTGCAAAGATCATCTTTTTTTCTGTGAAAATATGACTGCCTTATCCACAAGAGGTATTTGGCTTAGATCGCTTAAATATAAATGCGTCTTTAAACCCTCCACCACCCGACACAGCCAATTGGCAGGGTTTCTCACGTAAACAACACCGGTGTGTTGGAGAATAAACCCACAACATTTACAATTCGAGTACGACGTTTCGCCAGTAATTGCAACCAGCATCATCAGGTGACAGCCAGAGTTTTGGAGAAATCCTCCTGTTTCGGTCTCAGCATTATCCCAAACTGAACGAAACACAGTTTTCGCTGTAACTGTAGCACAGTAGAGAAGCGCAGCTCTGTCAAATTGCCATGGACTAAGCCCAGTGACAAGAGCTGGCAGTGCATACAACTATACAAAGAGAAAGATCCCCCCGATAGCCTTAACAGACTGTCGGGGCAAGTGCTTTAAGCGAACACTAACGAAGGCCAGCACGACACAGCGGGGGGTGGGTGGCCAGCACCACGCCCAACAGCCTTTGTCTCCCCAGTGGCGATGTTTACAGAATGCACCAGATACTCATTTGAGGCTGAGTCGACCTAGGGCAGGCACAGAACTGGTTTAAATAACCGTCGCTGGCGTTTGGTCGTGAGTGCGAAGCGAATTCGGGTCGCCGGGTTCGTAGCGCACCACACGTCCACCCATTCTAAAATAAAATAACAAATCATCATAATTACAGCCACTTCTGGATAACGACTTCGCCAAGGTGTGTCCGTCATGGTTGTTGTTCGACCATACTTCACCACGCCGGTCAGTACGAGTTGACGAGGGCGGAGGTGCGAGTCAAGGATCGGTTCAGATGTCACCTCGCCACTTATGTTAGTCACTTGCCAGAAATCAAACTTGTCGGGACTGGTTTAAAGAACAGTGCCCTAACCACCGTACGTAGCCAACCGTGTTAAAACTGCATATATATTTTAAATGAATGTGTGCGGGCAGGCAGGCGGGCAGGCGGGCGCTTTGGTCAACGCGAATTTGTGGCCAAGCTCCTACGAAGCGGCCATTTTGTTTGGCTTTCACGGGCTCGCAATGCAGATGTTTTACAAACGTCCGCGCAAGTTGGTTGTTTTTTCTGGGAGCGATATTGAGAAACGGCAACGGCGAAAAGATCCGGGCAGTTAAAAAACGCCGCCCCGCTGCCGCTATGTGGTGGCCCGAACGTTCACGAAAGGGGGGAGAGTTTTACTCACATGGGCTCGCGGCGTGGACAGTTTTATCGTCTTCCTACATTTCCTGGACTCTGCACAACAAAAGTAAAAAACATAATAAAAAAAACATTAGCCGGCAAGAGCAGGAAAAATGGCGACATGATAAAATCAACATCCTTTGCATTTGTATCGAGATTATAAAATGACCTGATTTAAGAACAATCCTAATCTGAGAATTATATATGACCAGTACGATAAGCGATTGGTTTCATATTCATGAAAGACCAAAACTCGAGACAAATGTCAAAATCTCATCGGTCGTCTTTGCGTGAACACCGTCAAAAGCTCTCTGTACGGGCATTTCAACGTTTTCAATACTTGCACAAAAAAAGTATTACAAAGCACAATAAAGAAAGACTTAACACTTCATAAAATCCCAAACTTTAAGACACACACCAACAAAGACGCGTACCGAACAAACACAAGCGCGCGCAATCATCGTGCGCGATTCCGGCGACAGCAGAATGCAAGCGCGCACAGTGCGAGCCCGGACTTGGATGCGAACCCGGAGGAGAGCAAGCCGCGGAGCGACGTGGCGGGCCAAAGTGGCCGCCACCGCCACTCCCCCCCCCCCACCTCCTGTGCTGTGGGCGGTGCTTTCGGCCGCTGGAACGGGGCGGCCAATTTCCGAGAGCCGCCCGCCAGCCAGGAGGGAAGCGGAGGAATTTTTGTCGGCGGTGGCCAAACGTTCGGCATTTACGCGCGCAGGCTAGAGGCAGCGGCGAGGCGAGTCCTTCCCCCCCGACCCCACCCCCGCCAAACCATCCGCGGACAAGACGGCACCGTAAAAAAAACGCGCGCACGAACGCGTTTCCTTCGGCTTCACGCATGGCGCGATGCGACGCGGCATTCGCGTGACGCGACGCACCGCGAAAGCCGTCGCGCGTCGTCTCGGGAGGAGGAGACGGACAACGGGGAGGCCGCCACTTTTCGAACGGGGGAAAAATATTCCGCCAACTAAAAAATAAAAAGAGCTCGTTGGGCGACCCGGGTCTCGAACGAGGGCCGGCGATCGTCTACGTACGCGACGACGGGGCGACGACGGGCGCTTGGCACCGCTTGCGGAAATTTTTTTAGTATAACCCGAGCGGCGACAAAAGCGCACTAAGACAACGACGACAACAACAACAACGGCGGCAGAACCGCGCGTCCCGCCTGCTGCGCCGCGTTTCTGCGTCGCCAGGCGCGGCGGCGGCGGTGGCGGCGGCGGCAGTAGCGGGCAACCTGCTCCAGCTCACGGGAGACCTCGCGCCTGCCTCGCCCCACACGGCTGGCATTGAGACAGAGCAGAGCAACGAGGAAAAAATAGAGACCAACGACCGCGTCGCAGCGGCGTGTTGCTGTTGTTGTTGTTGCCCATCCATTGTCGTGACCGTGGTGCAATGACGCCGGCGGCGTTGCTGGCAACATTGCATACGATGAGAGTGGGGGGGGGGGTCATCTTTGTTCATACGGTTAGGATACATGCCCTTTTAATAGCGCCGTTGTAATTTCTGGTCAAGATTCGCTTGCGCGCCTTGGCCGAAGCCAAGGTCGTCAGTCGGGTGTCTGGCCACAAAATCGATGAGTCCACTGTTTATTAAGACCAAGGCAGCGGGGGCTCAGGAATTATTATTATTATTAAAAATCCCAAAGCAAAATGTAACACGTGTGGTTCTATCAATTCTACATACTGCATTCGGTATGCGTTAATAAACACACAAGACAGACAGGTCAGCGTGGTTGGTAGACAGGCCAACAGGTCAACAGGCAGGTAGGTAGGTCAGTAGGTAGGTAAGATACGTTGGTCGGCAGGTAAACAGGCAGGTTGACAAGCTGGTCAGACATGGCTGATTGATAGATCGGTCGGAAATCTAAATAGACAGGTAAGGGGTAAATGTGTCAGCACTTGCCCCAACAGTCTAGCAGTCTGCTGTAACAATTATACCTAACACAGGAAAGCACATTTATCCACCACTAACGCTCAACATAAAAAAAACCCTACTGTAAAATAAACACATCTCAACATTTGTTTCATGACCATCGGTCTTGCCATCTTCATCCAGCAGCGGATAGCTCACGGCTTGAATAAGACAATGGGCCTCTCGATAATACAACAGCGCACGCGGCGCTCGCTAATGCAACCCGCAAGCACTGGGCAGTGCGACGCGCTGAGACGCTGATAAACGCTTCCGTCGACGCTCTGTCGATCGCACCGTTGGGGCGGCGATCGCACGCCGTTCGGCAACAGCCGATCGGCGCGCGTGCACGCCGCGTGGCCCCCGTCCAACCGTCGATGGTGGCGAGACATCGGTCACTCATCCTCCTCTGCTTCCACCTCCCCCGCTCCCAGCCATACGTGCTGTCGAATCCATGCCCCTATTCATTTCCAGGTTCAACACACCTTCCCCTCTGCCTACGTACGACCGAGTCTCTCTTTCTTTCGCTCTCTCCGTGAAATGTAAACACGACCGACCGCTTCTGTGCGGCGTCATGAGATGCGACCGGATTTATACGCTGTAGAATCCCACATCGTAAAGTATAAACTCATCGACTTGAATAGAGACTCGTCGACTCACAAAGACACCCATAGACTCACGTGGTAACATAGGCTCACATACACATCCACGGACTCATTGACTCAAGCACACGCATAGACCCACTGACTCACACAGTGACCCATTGACTCATGCAGAGATCAACTGACTCACACAGTGACCCACTGACTCAGTGACCCACTGACTCAGTGACCCACTGACTCACGCAGAGACCCGGTGACTCACACAGAGACCCACTGACTCACGCAAAGACCCACTGACTCACACAGAAACCCACTGACTCACGTATAGACCCACCGACTCACACAGAAACCCACCGACTCACACAGTGACCCACTGACTCACGCAGTGACCCACTGACTCACGCAGAGACCCACTGACTCACACAGTGACCCACTGATTCACACAGTGATCCACTGACTCACGCAGTGACCCACTGACTCACACAGTGACCCACTGACTCACTCAGTGACCCACTGACTCAAACAGAGACCCAGTGACTCACGCATACACCCAGTGACTCACACAGAAACCCACTGACTCACACAGTGACCCACTGACTCACGCAGAAACCCACTGACTCACGCAGAGAGCCACTGACTCACACAGTGACCCACTGACTCACACAGTGACCCACTGACTCACAGTGACCCACTGACTCAGTGACCCGCTGACTCAATAGTGACCCAGTGACTCACGCAGAGACCCAGTGACTCACGTAGAGACCCACTGACTCATGCAGAGACCCACTGACTCACGCAGAAACCCAGTGGCTCACACAGAAACCCACTAACTCACGCAGAGACCCACTGACTCACACAGAAACCCACTGACTCACGCAGAGACTGACTGACTCACGCAAAGACCCAGTGACTCACACAGTGACCCACTGACTCACGCAGACCCACTGACTCACGCAGTGACCCACTGATTCACGCAGTGATCCACTGACTCACGCAGTGACCCACTGACTCACGCAGTGACCCACTGACTCACACAGTGACCCACTGACTCACACAGTGACCCACTGACTCACAGTGACCCACTGACTCACACAGTGACCCACTGACTCACAGAGTGACCCACTGACTCACACATAAACCCACTAACTCACACGGAGACCCACCGACTCACACAGAGACCCACGAGTGACCGACTCACCGTTTCTGTACAGCGCGTCTGGAGGTGCGGCCAAATGTAGACACCGTATAAATCCACATTGTACTGCGATCTTATAGGCTCACAGAGACCCATAGATCTCTCACGTGAAGATTACATGGGACCGACATAGAAACCAAAGCGACTGGTTGACCTCACCCCGGCGCGTACACGAGAACGCAAGAAACGCAAAGCGAGTTCAAAGTCGGCGCCACGGGACCTGCATCATCACGTCGGCATCGCCACGACCCAACAACGGCGACAACAACAACATACGTTTTGTTTCGTTCGGTGCACGGCGCTTTAACGTAAAATACCGACAATCTCGACGGGAAAGTAACGTGGAATGAATACGTTAAGAGCGCCAAGATGGGGGGGGGGGGTGTTACTAATATTCTGGAAGGTCAAGGAGAGAGACGAGATTTGGACGGGTTTGAGGCTCCGCGTTGAGATGAGACAAAGGGGATGCGATCGCAGGGAGCTTGCGGGGGAGATGCCACCGGTGCGGCGCAGGAGGAGAGAGAAAGGAGACCGAGACTGAGACGGGGAGGAGGAGGAGGTGGTGGTGGTGGTGGTGGGAACGCGACGTGATAAGGATAGCGGATGTGACTAGAGAAGAGGTGCAGAATGGAATTGCGTGTAAAATAATGGGGACATTTGAGTTCGAAGAAGATGTAAGTCTATGGTTCTCTATGCGAGTCTATGGGTTTAATCTAAGGACGGTATAAGGATTCTGTGTCTGCATGCAAGTGTGTGGTTTTCAATGCGAGTCTCTGGATAATGTAATTGTATCTGAGTCTACGGTTCCCGATATACGTCTGTGGATCAAGTAAGTGTGTGCGAGTCTATGGGTCTCTATATGCGAGTCTATGGGTCTCTATGGAAGTCTATGTGTCTCTATGCGAGTCTATGGATCTCTATGCGAGTCTATGGGTCTCTATGCGGGTCTATGGGTCTCTATGCGAGTCTATAGATCACTATGCGAGTCTATGGGTCTCTATGCGAGTCTATGGGTCTCTATGCGAGTCTATGGGTCTCTATGCGAGTCTATGGGTCTCTATGGAAGTCTATAGGTCTCTATGCGAGTCTATGGGTCTCTATGCGAGTCTATGGGTCTCTATGCGAGTCTATGGGTCTCTATGCGAGTCTATGGGTCTCTATGCGAGTCTATGGGTCTCTATGCGAGTCTATGGGTCTCTATGCGAGTCTATGTGTCTCTATTCGAGTCTATGGGTCTCTATGGAAGTCTATGGGTCTCTATGGAAGTCTATGGGTCTCTATGTAAGTCTATGGGTCTCTATGCGAGTCTATGGGTCTCTATGCGAGTCTATGGGTCTCTATGCGAGTCTATGGGTCTCTATGCGAGTCTATGGGTCTCTATGTAAGTCTATGGGTCTCTATGCGAGTCTATGGGTCTCTATGCGAGTCTATGGGTCTCTATGCGAGTCTATGGGTCTCTATGCGAGTCTATGGGTCTCTATGCGAGTCTATGGGTCTCTATGCGAGTCTATGGGTCTCTATGTAAGTCTATGGGTCTCTATGCAAGTCGATGGGTCTCTATGGAAGTCGATGGGTGTCTACGTAACTCTCTCTGGTTCTCTATGCAAGGAGAGTGGATGTGCCCGGAGGAGCGAAACACAGGATGAGCACGTGGAGAGACAATCCAAGCGGCCAAACCCCACGCAACAACGGGAGTTTTGCCTGAGAAGAATGTCACGTTTGCGCTGTACCTTGTGTAGGTCACCTGCTCCGACGCACCTTCCAAGCATGCACATCCTCCAAAATACGGTAGCGTGGACGTTACCCGCAATTGCGATACCGTCCAGACGAATAAAGGTATATACGCACTGCGGCAATCGAGACTGAAAGATAATTTCTTTAGAACTGCTTTTTGTGTGTAGTTTGTTGTCCTTCCCCGCAACCTCCGATTGGCGCGGTTGGCTACGTACGGTGCGAGAGAAGTTCCACGTACGTACGGCGGGGCTACCGACGGGAATGGCAGCCAAAGGAGGGAACGCACCCCGACAGAATATCCACCCACCGCGATAATGGAGCTACCAAATCAGCTGCGGGAACTAGATGGATCGCGACTGGATGGATCGCGTGAAATGGTGACATCTTGGCGATACCTTCGTCCACCAGTGGATAGGCCATGGCTGACGATGACCACGACGACGATGATTCCGGCAAACATTCGACAAGTTATAATGATAATTACGAATATTTTAACAACGGTTGATTGTGGCAATGTAAAAGAAGGTACATGCAGAAGTAACACCGACAGAGAGGATGCGATGAACAATACCGTAGACTCGGAACCTCCGTTCAAGCGCATCCGCCCCGCTCGCCTGCTTCGCTTCTCTTCGGCTGCCTCCGCATTCCCTCTCAAAATAAAACTCACCGCAAACAGCCCACGCCACTCCCAACAATCACCTAGTTGGCGGCTTTCGCACGCACACACAAAGATAAAGATCCCCCGCATTGCCTGCACCAGACTGCCAGGGCAAGAGCTGTAAAGCGAGTCCCTACGAAGGCCGCCACGCCGCACGAGGGATGGGGGGGGGGGGGTGATGTGGCCCGTCACCTCGCTCCCTGCCGTCTTTGTCTCCCGGGTTGCGATGTTTACGCGTCGTACCGCGTGCTCTTTTGTAAAAGGCAGGCACAAAAACGCTCGTGTGCGCGCACACGCAAACGCACAGAGAGAGAGAACGACGGCGCTCGCTCGCTCGCACGCGTGCGCACACACCCACGGGCGACACCGCCCGTCGCCCCAGACACCGTGCACAACCCCGCGGGGACCAAACCACAGCATCGGTTACAGGTAATTATTTACCCAAAACCGCAACGCACGCCACTAAATGACCGAAACCGCCCCGGCGCGCGGACGAGGGCGCCCCGCTTCACTCCGAGAGCCACAGCGCACATCGCGCGTTCCAAATTAAACCCCCGATGATGAACACCTCCATAGCGCCCCCTCGGCACCCCGTCCACACCCCCCCCACCCCCACCACTCTCCGACTTTTGTTAGAAACACCGGACGGACCGCAGATCAATTCGCTTAAAACAAACGGCTGCCCGCCCCCCCCCGGGATAACAACGTGCGAAGTCCTCAAGGTCAAGTTGGGGAAACGGCGAGCTTAAACGAAATATGCGAGGGAGTTTTATTTTTTTTCAAAAGAGGAGCGCTCGTTAACGGGACGGGACAAAAACATGTCGACAACGGCGGCCGCGCGCGACCGTCACGCCCGGGGTCGACGAGCCGCCCCCCCTCACCCCCCCCCCAGACCCCGTTCAAGGCTTTTCCTCGTCGAAAAAACGCAATTGATCGGAGACATGAATGAGAATCAAGTTGAGTTTTTTCCCTTAACAGTTAAGAAGCACGTCGGTTTGAAACGTTTGGCTTACGACTGTGCCACGTTGGTGGAGCAATGGCGCCGTTGAGGTCGGGAGTGGATACGCCAACGCAAGGTCACGGGCCTACAGGAGAAGTCAACCGATCAGCCCCCTGTTGATTTATTTCACACCGATGACGACTTTTACTGCTGCCGGCTGTGTGATTTGCAATCGCGCCGAATTAAAGTCCAATTTCAGATTTAAACACCAAATCACACCTGCCTGAGGTGAGCACTTGAAAGACATCGGAGCTGATTTTGTTGTTTAACCACGTACGCATTAGCAGTTATATCGCTCCAGCAATAATGAAAATGCTAATGGGGTAACGTATTCATATTCTGCCTGTGCCATCTGCACCGAGATGCTGGCACAAGCTGCATTATTAATTAAGTCCTGATGTGCACCAGGTCAGCCCAGGAGGTGACCTGCATCGGGGCGGCTTTGTTCCAAAACTCCCCACACATCTCATGCGTCCATTTTGCATTCACAACGCAACACAAACTAGTCCCGCCGCTCTGTCGCCACGCGCGCAAAGCTAAATAACGCACGGAGGCACGAACCACGGCAGAATAAAAAAAGAAACATCCCCGCACGTCACCCATCTAGCTAGCTAAAATTCTAACTTTAAACGCGCAGAGGTATTAAACAAAAAAAAAACACCGATAAAAATTTGTGCGCGCCGGCCGGGGGGCTCTTCCAACAACCGTGGTCGGACACCGTCCAAAAAAATCCGGCTGAACAGACACAACTCTCGCGGAAGCCAAGCTTACAGTGCGACGCCGAGGGGCCGCGAGTGGCGGCAGAGGTGGGGGGAGAGAGGGAGGAGCCCCGTGGATGGAAGCCTCCGTCTGTGGTCACGTTGTGGCGCGCGTCCCGCCCGCGCCAGCAACCACACAAACGGCCGGCGTTGGCAGCCACCGCCACGGAAACAAAAGCAAAGGAGGCGACTTCGCTTGCGCCGAGCTCTCTCCCGCGAGCGCCACCGCCTACCGACCAAAGCCCGCCGTGTCTCCCCGATCCCGCCCGCCGCGAAACTGGGCGCGCGCGCGCTCGCGCTCTCACCTGCAACCAGCCGCCGTTGGCGCCGGACGGCGGTGGTGCCGACGACGACGACGACGGGAGATGAGCTCGGCCGCGAGATGAAGCCGCGCGGTCGAAACTAACGGACGGGCGAAATGAGGGCCGAAAATTAAATATATGGAGCTTCGGGCCGGGCGGTGTGCAAGTAAAAAAAAGTAATTCAAAATGGCAGCCACAAGCCAGGCCCCTCCTCCGCACGTTTTTGCAACCAAGAGCTCTCTCCACGTAATCGTGCAGACGGTTAGAAAAAATCTCCGGGGGGACAAAGACGCCGCCGCAAATGCCGTCAAACGATTGGAAACGTAAGTTTTTGCTGGCAACAGTCGCCTGCCAGTCCGTTACAGAGTGACGTGAAATCGCAGCGGACTCAAAGAGCAATGTTCAGCACTTCGGCAGATAGAGGCGAGCAGCCCTGGGGCTGACGCCACCGTCACTGCCGCCGCCGCCGCCGCTGCTGCTGCAGCAGCAGAAAATCTTGAACGCCTGCCATGGAAAAATAAAACTCGGATCCAACTTGGACTCCTTGCCCAAATGAACCCGTGGACTCGTGCGGGCCGTGTTTGCTCATGTTAACCCGTCGTTTTCAATCTCGCGCCGCATAAAACGCAGGCGCGTTTAAAAAAAAACCCGTATTAAAAGACGATCGGGTGGGCAAATAGTTATGCTTGTAAAGAATTGTTCCTTTTCTTAAACGACTCGATCTACTTTAATTGTTGAAACTTTTTTTAATTGAGTTCCAGCAAAAAGCTTGGTTACTTCTTTTTGGTAATAATAAATGGTCACATCAACTGCCATGGATGCAGCCAAACATTTGTCGATGAGTTGCGGCAGGCAAAAGTCAGAATTTTCAATCAACAAAAGATTTAAAATGTAGGTCAGCAGTGTGACTCATTCAAATTCTGCGATGCAGCCCGCCCACAAACGCAACGATCTCTTGAACCTGCACAGCGAGCCAGTTCTACCTTCGATACGACCGATGCGCCCAAAGTCTCAACAACGGTTCCCCAACCGCCGCACGCAGCACCCGTCCGAAATAAAGACGCACGATTGTTGAGCGTTTTTTGCTCGTGTACGAATCGAGCCGCTAACGAACATCACCGCCGACACAACGCAAAGCACTCCTGTTTTCCCTTGCGTAATAGCCGTGCGTGTTCATTGAAATGTTTTCAAACGATCATTAAAAAATACAGTTTCCAGCGAAACTTTTTTTTTGGGATTAAAGTGGCATTGCAGCACGATCGTCGTTTCTGTAACCTGCCCGGCTACAAGCCTAAAACAATAAAACATGGATTTTTTTTTGTCTCTGCAAGCAAAAAACCCCCAAAAGGCTCATTCAGGATTAAATCTGTGCAAAAATTCAACGCGAAAAAGAAAACACCGAAATTAAATTTCATTAAAATTGGACCACTTCTGTTCATTGCCTTCTTTATCAAGCGATGTATTTTACAACTAAATGGAACTTGTTTTTATACCGCCAACAAACTTGCAACAATAATTACCCGCACAGCCTAAATCGTCTTGAGTTATATATTACCTACATGTTTAAAAAAGATTTTGAAACAAGTTCCGCTGACAAACTGTATGTACCGATTATAATTTGACACACTTAAATACATTTCCGACGATTACTTAAGAGGTTTACCTCGATAACGCTTTGTTAAACTTATACTTTTCTCAACAATGGCAGCCATACGCAAGAATAAATACAGTAATTGTACACGAATCTACATATTAATGATCTACGCTTCTGCCACAGGACCTCATTGCGTTGGCATTACGGGTCTCCAGAACGGCCGATCGTGACAGATACTGTCATCGCACAGGGCAGCTTCCGTGATGGATGAAACTTCTTTTCATTTCATTTTTTCCCCATTTTATTTCCCGTTCGCATAAAACAACAACGGCTCATGAACACCATCGGTTACTGAAAATTTTCCGCGGCACAGTTAAGAGTGCTATCTGATCAAAAGCACTAAATTAGCGTTGTGACGTTCGGAGCCAGAAATGAAAACGTGACAAGCCAGGCTTTGCCATTTTTTTAAAAATGTTATGAAAAAGCCAGTACACATTAGATGTGTTATTGGAAAAAATAATAGCCGTTTTGTTTAAAGTATACACAACTCGGAGGCATGCAGCTCCAGCGACAGATTCGCTCCACTGGTTCCTAATTTAAACAAGCTAATTTCTCCCCCAAAATACTAACCCTATGACCCCCCCCCACCCCCCTAAGCAAAACTATGGGGTGACGATCCCAAAAAGCTCGGGCAACGAACGATGGAGTCAAACTTTGGATGCCGCCTTCCGATAGACGGACAGCGGAATCCCACCGTTATCTGCGGTCGAAACGCAAAAAAATGGCGCCAATGTTACCGTGCCCCATCTGGCAACGAAACGCGTTTTTAGTGTACAGTAAAAGCCAGAGGCAAAAAGAACGTTAAATAAATGTGACTGGCTGCGTGTAAAACTAGAATTGTTACAAATAAATAACAGAAACAATACGTAGTTCTGAAAAATATGAAGAAAAGGTGCGGAAAAGATGGTTGAAATGTATCAAGTCAAATATTATTGCAAACGTAAAAATGGTGTAAAAAAAATTGCCTCGCAAATTTGCGCAAGAGTTCATTTGAAAAAACTAAAAGCAGCTTCAAATACAAAGAGCCCCGTGAAATAGTCCAATGCAGCGTAATGTCTTAGCGTTGTTTTGTTTATATTTTAAGCCGCTTGACAGCGTAAAAAAGAATCCACTTTATCTCTAAAAACAAAACTAAAAATTATCGGAAAAAAATTACGAAAATTGGCAGAGATTCTGATGCAAGTCCTTGAATCAAAGTAACAGCCACGCACCCCTAAACAGCAGTCTGGGAAACCCCGTACACATACAGTGATGGGGCGTGACCCATATATAAATAACATATTCTCCCGCAATTTCGGTACCTAATTTCGCTCTATTTTCAAAGCCCTGGATTTTAGAATTTATTTATACTTGCTCAAACTATAGTACGCACAAACATAAACAAGTTTCTCTAAAAGAAACCAAACAAATTTGTCAAAAGCGTTGAGCGGTTCCACGTGCCATGACTCGCCAATGGCCGCCGTTTTGGCTTTCGCTTCGTCCAAAATCATCGACGACGTCGAAAAGGCGAAGTGAAATTTCGATGGAAAAACGTCCAAGCTATGGATAGCCTACGAAATAAAAAGTATCGAAAATTTGCCCGCGGTGTCAAAAGAAAATATAACAAAAACAACATGGCTTCCATCGCCGCCGTAGTTCGGTTAAAAGTACTCGAAAAGCGCGATTGTTCGGCCATTCTTCTAGCGCTAAAAAGAAGAAGCGCCACCGTGCCCGGTGCCAAACCAACAACCACACGGCGTCTGTGCCAGCGGGGTGTTTTTTTTTTCGAAAGATTTAAAGAACGATAAATACGGGACACGCGTTTCCACCCAAAAAAAAATTCTACAAAAAAACAAAATGGTAGCTTCGTAGTATATAAATGCGACAAGATGGCTGCCCCGCACTGCAGTAGGCAAAAGTCAGAGGCAGCGCACAATGAAATCGTAAATATGGATGGCATTGTCTTGTCCTGGGAGGGGAAAAAAAAAAAGCAAAAAATCGCGATGCCATCTCACCAAACGTCACCTGCAACGATCGCCATCCGAGAGCCCCACTTCCTTGGCGCGCACAACAGGAGATTCTTATTTTTTTACATCTTTTTACAAAACTATCCCAAAAATTAAGAAAGAAAAAAAAAAAGCCAGTCGGGCCCTGTCGTTCGGCCACGAAGTTGCCGCGAAAAAAATACGCGTAAACGCTTTATCGTTTTTGTTTTTTTTTGTTTTGCGATAATTCAAACGAACGGTGGCGGCGGCATTCTTTTCGCGAAGGGCGACCGCGGCGGCGCGCCTCCGCCGCAGCCCACGACGAGCCGTCTGCCTGTCTCCCACCTCGCGTGGATGTCGAGTCGAGTCTCTGCGCCAAAAAGGGGAGTTGCCCACTCGCCCAGGCTGCTGCTGCATTGCAGCCCAGGGAATAGCTGGTGCAAAAACCGGGAGTGGCACTGGATGGGAAAGGGGGTGGGGGGGGGGGGGAGATTCATGAAGAAGGGGGAGGATTTTCGAGTGCGTTGGCGGGGGTGTGTGCGTGGTTGGCGGAGGAATGGTTGTGGCGGAGAAGGGGGGGTAGGGGGGGGCGGTGGGCAGGGGTGTGCCCGGCATATATAGGCTGGAGGGCACAGCCCCTGTATGGGCGTTCACAAATTGCGAAAAACGAAGAGTGGTTTTCAGCGGGGAGAGGGCGGGGGGGGAGAGAGGGGTGGAGGGGGTGCGGGTGTGGGCATTGGTAGGGGGATGGCATTGAGAGTTGGCAAGGGAGGGGGGTGCAGCGGGCGGCGGGGAGGTGTGGTGGTGGTGGCGGCACACGTAAGTAATGTCGGGGGAAAAAAAAGAAACAGACAACGCACAGAGAAACGCGAAACAATGGTGGCTGGCATGGCATCACATCGGCGGGGTGGCACGGCGGAAAGAAAAAAAAGGCGAAAAAAAAAATCCGCTGAACTCCGTTTAACGCGCATCAACAAACAAAAACACAATTAGGGCAAAAAAACACAAAAGCTTGACGCCACCGATTTTCGCCAACGCGTTTCGCGAAAAATGTATATATTTTTTCCGGCGAAGGACCGCATTTTTGCGCCCATCGCCACTGTCGCCGCTCTATGCGGCAAATCGGGCCGTGGCGGACACAGTGCTTCCCCGCTAAGCCCCCGAGATGAAGCCTCAGTAGAGAGAGACACCACACACTCGCCAGCTTGCCCGCCCGCCCGCCCATCCTACCTTTGCACAGGAGCCGAGCATCACGCAGCGGCGGCTGATCCAGACTCCACGGTCAAGGCCCCTCGACGCCCTGCAAAGGAAAAATACGTCGCCGTTTAAACGAGCTCGACGTCAGGAGATGAGGAGGGGGGGGGGCAAGCGGGCAACGAAGGAGGGGGGGGGTGGACGATAAGAATGCACAAATTACGTTCAGGCACGGTCGTTTTTATTTTATTATTTGTTTCCATTTTGCTATAAATTTACGCGAGTATTATTTTCTTCTCGCGCAAATAAAACGTATCATTTTCCATTTGTTTATTTAGCTGTTTTTTTCTCCCCTCTCTCTTGTGCGTGCGTGTGCGCACGCGAGCACGCGGAGAAAGAGAGCACGCGAGCGTTTCGTGTTGGCAGTGGGAAGCGAGCCCAGGCGATCGGATCCTGTCGCGGCTAAACGCAGAATCCTCCCCGCTTTATTAATATTTATTTTTATTCCTCTGCTGCCCGCGCGCCATACAGTGCCGAGCCTGCTATGGCGCCAACGCATGTGCAGAGGACCGCTGCGCTAAAACGAGGAGGGGGGGGGGGGGAATTTAGAAGGAAAAAAGAATTTGCAGAGCCGGAGCGGGGCATCAATGGAAGCACTGTTCTGCACTCATCTGCTAATTAGGAAGTCGGCGCTTAAAACAAAAGACGTAAAAAAAAAAAATTCAAACTAGTCAAGAACTGCAATGTCTGATGCATTCTAATGACCCCGCGGCCAGGGAGCAAATCGCAGCGAGAGCCAGCGAGAGCCAGCGAGAGCCAGCCCAGCCAGCCAGCCAACTAACCCACTGCCAGGCCCTTTGCAAACACACACACACATGAATAATGCAGCCGAGACAAGGAGGTCGCCTTGGCTGGCCCGTGGCACCCATGCCAAGCCCCGTCGTACGGGCACGGCGCGCTTCCCAACGGCCAGACACGAGTAAAATCGCAATAATGCATTCTGAGCAAATAAACATATAAATGCCGCCTCACGAGCGTACGCAATTAAAAGTATGAACAACAAAAACCCCTCGAAATTCAGTTCGAAAAAAAATCCCGCGCAACATGCAATCGAGATGTGCCCACAATTTTAATTCTGCTTTTGTTTCGTGACTTCTGCACAAAGGCAGCGCATTCATATGCAACAAGAACGGTGAGAGGAGGAGGAGGGGGGTGGAGGGGGGGGAAATGGATGTGCAGTGCCCAAAAACACACTTGCAGACAGCAGCAGTGGTAATTTAAGAATTTTTTTCGTAAACCTATTTTAGGCTTTTGTTGGGAGCTTGGCAGCAGTCCCAGCACTCTGCTCCAGCCGACTTTCGGGGTTTTTTATATATACACACACACACGTCCACCGCCGTTTCTCCGAGTGCCTTCTAGCTCTGTAAAACTCAAGCCAAGCCCGAGCCAAAAGTTTTTTTTTACTGGCACAGATGGGAGGGCTGGGGGGAGTTAATTGGGAGTGGTGGGGGTACATCAACGAGCTCGTTGGGGAAAGAGAAGCATAGGGGATGGGTGGGGGAGGTGGGGGGGGGTTGTGTCGAGGTTGGGAAGGTTCGGGTAAAGTTGGCAGGGGGGGGGGACGTGTGGGTGGTGGCGAGCAGCGTGCGAAGCTAAAACAGCGGACAAGGAAGAGCAGTGGGGGGGGGGGGGGGGCTTTGGAAAGAGGGCAGGGACTGGGGGGGGGCGATGGGAAACATGTGCCAAAGCAGAAGGGGAGAGAGTAAGCTGGCACCAACACAACAATTCTTGAGAGAGAGCGAGGGAGAGAGCGCGCGGGAGAGCGAGTGTAAGAGAGTGGGGTGAGAACAAGTGAGAAGGGAAAAAGAGCGAGAGAAGCCGGCCGAGCCGTGAGGGCGAGAGCTCTCGCCTGGTACCGGGACCGACAATGCCGACATTGGCACCTGCTCGCAGAGCGCAGCTGCAGGAGAGGAAGAAGAACGCGAGGAACAGAAATGCCGACAGACGACGAGGAGTGGTGGTGGTGGGGTGGGGGGTGGTTGGGGGAGAAGCACGGGGAGCAGCAGAGAGCCGCCGGCCACCGGCAACGAACGAACGAGCAGGCGAGCGAGCGAGCGGGCGGGCGAGCGGGCGGGCGGGCGGGCGGGCGGGCGGGCGGACGGGCGGCCGGGCGGGAGGGCGACCGGGATGCCCCGGGAAGCGGCGGAGGCGGCAAAGGCAACGCAGCGCGGAGCTCACTCGGAAATCAGGCAGTGGCGATGGGCGCGGAAGGCATCCCTGCGGCAGGCAGAAAGGACCCACCCTCCACATCAGCCGGCGCGCCGCCCCCCCCTCACCACCCCCCGCCGCCCCCCCCCCATTCCTCCATCCCTCCCTCCATCTCTCCTCTTCATCCTACAACTCTCCCACCCCACCCCGATTCTTGCCCCCCGCCCCCACCATCCCCCACCACCAGCCCCCCCCCCCCGCCCCCCCCCCCCTTGTTTCTCCGTCGCGCAACAGCCGGCGCCCTGTGCCGGAGTGGGGAAGGTTTTAAAGCTCGCTCATTCGGCAGCCCCCGCCACCGTCACCTGACCCGGATGTAAATCGCCGGCCCGGATGACAAACAGCCGCGTCACGCCAGCAAGACGAGGTACCACCTTCGCTCGCTCGCGTGCCGTCACACCGCACCAGCGCTAGGGTTTCACCGGCACCGGCAGCGCCGGCTATCACACTGGCGATGGGATGAATACAGACGTCTGATTGTAACTGCCGCCGCAGCCCCCCCCCTCCCACCCACCCCAAGAATCTCCCGAATCCTCATTACCATCCCAACCGTATCAATACCTCATCCGCACCCTCTTCCAACTTCATCAGTCTCATCGCTCTGGCTGGCTGTTAGCGCCAATGCCATCGTCATCGTCGTCACCGCCACCCCCCCACGCCACCACCATGACCCAACCGCCCCTCCACCTCTCCCCCCGAATCTCCAAACCCATCGCACCAACCTCCAACCCCAGCAAAGATTCTCTCCACTTCTGCACTGAGATCAAAACAACACGAACAGGCTTGCGAGCATTAATTCTCCCAAAACACGTGAGGTTCACGAGGGTTCGAGCCGCTCACATTACAAGCGACAGTGACTTTTTTCATCGCAAAATAGCAAAATGCGATATATTTCCAGACTGTAGTGAGATGTAAGGTTCATTGTGTACAAAAGTGATGGTTTACAAAAAAATAAGAATCCCAAATGTACCAACGACGTAACAATTACAGCCCTGTCAATCTTACAGGATGCACTTAGAATATCCCCCCCCCGCCCCATCTGCTCTTTTTGCTATTTAAAATGTTTAATCCAAGACAATTGTCAAGCCTTTTGCAACCAGCGGCAGTCTGCGAAACCACCGCGACGGCACCAGCAGCGGCACCGATTCAGCCGGGCATCTCTAGCTCCAAAGACAAAGAACCCCCGTATAGCCTTTAAGAGACTGGTGGGGCAGGTGCTTTTAGCGAGCACCTATGAAGGCAGGAAAGGCACACGAGGGGGAGGGTTGAAAGCATCACGCCCGGCCGCCTTTGTCTCCCCAGTGGCGATGTTTATACATCGAACCAGCTACTCATTTGAGGCCGAGTCGACCGAGGAGACACCCAGGACCAGCTCAGATTTTCGTCAATGGTGTTTGGCCGTGAGCGGGAATCGAACTTGGATCGCTGGGCTCGTAGTGCAGCGCGCTAACTGCTACACTACCGCTCCCCATCTCTAGCTCCACACAAACACACACAGCCGCTTAATGTATATCATGAATGGCTTGTATACAGGCGTCTTACTGTATCTAGGACAGCAAAGAAAGGAAAAAAAACTCCAAAACCCTTTGTCGGTCGTTCAGGCGGCAAATTAATAGACAAAACAGCATGCAAATCAAGTCGGGCTAACAAACGGCGCGCTTATTCGCTGGCGGAGGTAGCGTGCGGTTTGTGAGCGCGGCGAGCGCCCGAGCGGGAGAGCGAGCGAGTGAGGGGGGGTCTCGTGAATTGATGGCATGGCTCGCTCCCGCACGCACGCACACACGGCGGGTCTCACCACGCTAGTGCGCCAATCAGGACGAGCCTGCGCGTAATTGCGCTAAGCCTCTTAACAGCTTTTTCTGATTAGGAGTCCGAAAAATGTACGCGGGCGCGCGCGCGCAAAAAAAAATGCGAGGCAACGCAACACGACAACAGTGCCAGAAAATAACCCGAAAAACTTGAAGTGCGTTTTTTTTAATCTTGAGAGCCCGGCTTTTAGAGTTGCTTGCAGGGTTGTTGTGCGTTTTTTTTATTTAGCGTTGCCTGACATTCGACGCGTTTGCTGTGCGATGCAAATTTGCAGACGGAATCATCAACATTGTTGACAAGAGGGTTAACGCGTACTATTTATACCTTCAAAATCGTGCCGTCTGTTTCTGGCCGCTTGGCATTTTGGAGGCTCTGAGGGCTGCGTGTGCTCTGCAAACCGAGAGAAAACACACACACACCATCGGACGAGTGTGTTTTTGGCAGGTGCCGTGTACAGTAATGCCTCCGTGCGCTACGTGGAGATGGGCTCGAAAACATACAAAAGCGCCATTTGAAAAAATGTTACCACGATAAAGACAATTTGTGTTACGTGAGCATACTTCAATAACCGCACGAATTAGCAATTCAAATTTAATTTTTTTGGTTAATGTGTATGGCAATTGGCACAGCACAATTGTTACGTTTTGAAAAAAATATATTAAAATAATACAATTACCCTCGACTTTCTCTTAGGATGCTTGTAGAACATGGTAATTGTATATTTTAATGAAATGAAAAGCAACGATTTAATTAAGTTCGCTGTTCAATGCAAGGACCCTTTGACGTCCGGGCTCCAATTAAACATGTGACAAGTAAGTCAAATGTTTAATTTTAACTGGGTAATATGGCTCCACCACTTTGGGCCTTTGTTCTTCAAATGTAAAGTCGATCATCACAAGGGACGTTAAGTTTTTAAAACAACAAATCCGTCTTGGCACGTCGGGAAGCAATTCCAAAGCCAGCTCATCATGCATATTAGAAGTTTATAACTGGATTTACAAGATGCAAGGGATTATCCATATATTAGTAAAATGATATGGCGAAAAGGCACATTGATATGATCAAGTAACCTTACATCGCTTTTAACTCATAGATGTACCATCAGCAAATCTCCCATCTCTAAAGCCAAGCAGTGGCACGCCATTACCGCCCCGAATTCATTACGCCTGAGAGTAGAGCACGTTTCTGTGTAATTGCACGTAACATTTTAGTTATTAATAACACTTTATAATGAAAGTACCTTTCCAATGGTCCATGTGACCTTGCAACATGATCCGAAACAAAATGTCGTTGTGTGGCTCGAAAAAATATTAATATATTTAGAGCAAGCGCATAACCTTCTGTCATATACCTAGACGAATACGATCGGTCTTTTTGCGACCACAAAAATATCCAATCCCTTGTGGGCTTTCCTGAAATAAAACAAAAAAAAGCATTTCGCTGAAATGAAGAGTTCCCTCGCGAAACAAAAAGGTGCGTCGGACAACAATTGCAGAGGAGATAATTTTAAAGGAAAAATAAATAATAATGACACGACGCAAATCATATCGACGGGTCACAAAATGACCGTGCGCGCTCACGTCAGACGAGCGCCGATAATCAAAGCCTCAGCCTCGCCCCGTTTTCGCTGCCGTTGTTATTGTCGCTGTTGCAGTCCAATCATCTCGCTCGTCATAATTTCACCGGCATTAAAATGCAAGTAAAAGCTGTGGGGGGGGGGTGATAGGTGATGGGGGTGGGGGGGACCTGGCAAGGTAGAGAGGTGGTTGGGGGGAATTTCAAGAACTCTCAGTGGAGGTGAATTATTTTGGCACTTGCCTAGCGCCTCCGGACCCCGTTCTCGGTCCACATCGCGTGTCAGCACGGCCGAGACCTGGCTCGATTATCGGCCAAGCTGGCAAGAGCCACTGGCGAGAAGTTCTGGCGTCGTGTATTCGCGGTACGGTGCGAGTGTGGTGCGTGTGCGTGCGGTGTGTGAAAAACTCGGTAGACTGACCAATTCCCTTGGCCTCCTCCTCCTCACTGTCAGGAGCCGTGTGGTCGAGCAAGGTCAACGCTCGTCACAAAGCAATGTCCCCCCCCCTCATCAATCCGCATGCCCTCCGCCACAAATAAATAATCATAAAAATATACAAAAATTCGTCGGATCATGGAATCCGTGCGAACGGCTGCTCAGGAGTCTGGGGAGGTGACCAGGTGTCATGGCGCCCGTCGGCGATTTATAATAAATAAATAAACAGGTCGCTTGCTTGCCCGAAAACGGAATTGTTGGTGCGTTCAGCGATTTCGGTGGAGCAAATAAGGGAAAAAAAGGAAAAAAACCTCTGATCGCGCATTGGGAGCGGCGCATGAGCACCAACTAACAAAAACTGAATGCATTTATTTGTCAGTAACACCGCCCCTGAAGAGGAAATCTCGGACAATAGCTTACGTTTTGGGCAATATCCCTTAGACAATTTTTTTTTTTTACCAGGTACGGCCCACTGAGCTATTTAGATCTTCTTCAGAAGCGACCTGGCCCTCACAAACGATAGCTCAACGAAGTGGCTTATCACGTGGGAATTTATAGCAGCCAAAAAGTCAAAACGCATTTTGATTCTAAATGTGGTGGGAAAAACCGAGGGACCTAGAGAAAAATCCGCATGACCACAGGGAGAACACGCAAACTCCAAATATACATGCGTCAGGGTCAGGATCGAACCCACGACCTCCTGTATACCAGGCGAGGTAGTTACATCTCACCACCATGGCGCCTTTGTCATAGTGGAGAGATGTGCTATGAATAGTGGCCACTGCCCAAAAAAATTAAGTTATTAAATGTCAGCTAAGAAGTCCACATCATCCTTTTCTGTCTCAGTCACAACAAACTGTTTCTGTTTGTTTTCCTGGATGCTTCACGGGTAATTACATTCATTCAAATGAGCGGTGCACGATTCAAATTAAACAGCCTTCACAACATGTTTTATTTAAAAATGTTAACGTGGCCCAACCCTATCCGTGTATACAGTACAGTAACCCTAATACTACAACATGAGCTTGAATCCAAATACTGGTTGCAATCTGCATTCCTTCGCTGCGCCAATTTTTTCTTCGCTTGGCAAGTCCATTGATTTTTCCATTCCAGAGCCACACACGCACGCACATCGCAAAGATCTTCACAAACAGGTCGCTGGGCTACATTTGGCTTTCCCTTCATGTGGGCTACGCTCCAAGTTCAAGGACCTTTTCGGCAGAAAAGGCAAATGCAGCAAACAGCTCACTCTTGTCACCAAGCTAAAGGGTGATCTAAACTAAGCTATAAACTAAACTATTTTTTTTAGTTTACCAGGTTAAAGCCCACTGAGCTGTGGGAGCTCTTTTTCAGAAGAGACCCTGGCCACAAATGATAGCTCAACTAAGTGGCTTATCATGTGGAAAGTTATAGCCGCCAAATACTTTCAACGCATTCTGATTATAAATGTGGAGGTATAAAAACCGGAGGACCTGTATACCGGGCGAGGAAGTTAACATCTCGCCACCGTGGCGCCCTAACCGGCACATCAGTAGAACTTCCCGTACAATAAAGCCTTCAACGATGCTGGGCCAAGCTCTATGATATCACTTCCAGGTCACCCGCAACTTGACATGCAGCTGCACTTTCAACGAGATTTCCATGAAAGCAAAATGCTCCACTCGAAGCTTCAAATGCGGTTGGGGAGCGCACGAATGTATAATTTGTGAAAAATAAACGTAATTGCGTTTTGCAAAAAGGCGCGACCCATGCTTATGAATAAATGCTGACAAACACGTATAACGCAATTAGCGGCGTTAGCGTAATTATTACATTTTTTTTTGGTTTACGTCACCTGCATCAGACTGCCACCATTGCACCGTTCCACCGCTCAAACGCGAGCCACCGACCCCCCCTACCCCTGCACATCCCAGACATTGCACATCGAGCAGAGCGCTGGCATTGCAACGTTTAATAAAAAAAAAAAATCGCCCGAGGAAGAGCCCCCGACTACGGTCGTAGTGGCGGTGGTAGCGGCGAGAAACGTGTTGTTAAAAGAAAAAAAACACGTTAAAAAACACACGCCACAACAATCGAAGGGGAAAGAGAAAAAAAATCATCCCGAGCCAATAAAAAAAAAATCATCACGCGCGCACGATTCTCACCGTCGTCTCGCCGTGTTTAAAATTCCGGTACATCCCTTCCACACCCGCCCGCCGCCGCCCGCCGCCGCCGCCGCCGCCACCGCCCTCCTCCTCCTCCCCTACTGGAGGTCTCGCCATCTTTTTTGCGTGAACGCCATTTCAATGCTTTTTGTGCTGCATCCCCCATTGTGTGGGACCCGTTGGCACGGGCCCAAAGCCACCGGTTCCTGCCGCGCACCCCGGCGGGGCTGTGGGAACCGCCGCTCGCCGCTCGCCGCCCGCTCGCCGACGAGCCACCGCCAACCGCCGACGAGATTTGGGTGCACGGAGAAGCGCCGGGGCGGGGAGGGAGACGCAGGGGATGGGCCAAGAGGGCTCGGGGATGTCGGCGCGGGTGAAAGCGAAGGGGGGGGGGGGGGGTTGGAAAGGCGGGGGTGGTTGTGGTGGTGGTTAGGGTGGTTAGAATTGGTGTAATAATTATTAAGGTTTGGGTAAGGAGGGTGGTGGTGGTGGTAAGTGTTAGGGTTGTGGTTAGTGGTTAGGATTATAATAATGGTGGTTAGGGTTATGGTGGTTTTGGTGGTAGTTTGGGTGGTGGTTGTGTTTCGGGTTATTTGTGGTTGATGGGGGTGGTGAGGGTTAGCTTTAGGGGGGTGGTGGTGGTGGTTAATGTGGTGGTGGTGGTTAGTGTGGCGGTCATGGGTGGTGGTGATGGTGGTTAGGGTTATGGTGGTGGTTAGGGTTAGGCTGATGGGTAGGGTTAGGATGGTGGTGATTAGGGTAGTGGTTAGGATTAGCGTGATGGTGGTTACAGTTGTGGTTATGGTTAGGGTCGTGATGTATAAGATGGTGGTGGTGGTGGTGGTTGTGAGGGTTAGGATGGTGGTAGTTGGGATGGTGGTGGTTCAGGTTAGAGTGGTGGCAGTTCGTGTGGTGGTTAGGGCTAGGTGAATGGTCAGAATGGTGATAGTTAGGGTGCTGTTATGGTTCGGGAGGTTAGGGAGGTGGTGGCGATGAGTAGATTTGTGGTAGTTAGGATTAAGATGGTGGTGGTTATAGAGTTAAGGCGGTGATGCTTTGGGTAGGATAAGCAGAAGGAATACGTGGGAGGGGTGGTGGAATTAAAATTGTAATATTTGGCTATGCATGCACAAACACACACGCACGCAGACACATACAAATGCGCACATAATGGCGTAGAAACTGGTACAACACGATGAGATACCGTGCTCTATGCACCACTGTCGCAGGAGCGCAGTACGAATATGCGTTTGTAAGCAAACTCCGTACGAACGTGCGTTTTGGTCAACCTCATCGGAGCCCGCTATCTAGTTATGCCAAAAAATTGTGATCCATAGCCATCCCCGTCTTCCTCAACACTGACCGATGCCCGTGACCCTGCCCATATCCATCACTTAACACAATTCCCGTAACCTCTTAGTCTACTCGTCATATTTGTAACACAACCACCTACCAATGTCTCTGACGCTACCTCTAACACCGGCACAGATGCCTCTGCCAAACCCACACTTGTCTCTTTTCACGACTCAAACCCCAAGTCTTTTTGTGACTGCAGGAATTCATATTCTTGGGTCTTTCGGTAAAGTCACCAAGATAGGTTCAAAGAAAATAACAAAAAATAACAAAAAACTACGACATTTCGATCGCAACACAAGCGGGTCGTCTTCAGGAAAGTCTTCAGTAAAGAAGACGCTCGCTTGTGTTGCGATCGAAACGTCGTAGTTTTTTGTTATTTTTGGTTATTTTCTTTGAACCTATCTACGTGACTTTACCGAAAGACCCAATAATATATAGTCTTGCCCTTATTCATAACGTGAACACTATCCCTACACCTACCATACTCCTAAATCTATTCTTAGTCCTACACCCGACCCCTGTCTCTAATCCCACTATGAATAACTCTGTCAATATTTATAACCAAAACCCTAACCCTATCCCCGACCACTCACCATACTCCTCACCATATTCCTAACTCTACACCAGGCTGGGTTGTTCCATCGCTAGAGCATGAAAGGGGGATGGGCCTTCATCCAGCAGTGGATTTACCATGGCTGATTAACATGACACTTCTCCATCCCTCTCTTGTATAACCCGACCGTTAACACTATCCCAGCATGTATCTCTAATTCTGGCACTAGTCCTTACACCTACCGCTTCACAAGAACTCCTCTCTATTCCTAACACGACACACTGCCGCTGTCACCAACCCTGCCTCTACAACACCAACCCAGACGACTGTACCAGACCCACACTTGTCGTTTATTTTTTCTAGGCACGTCGTTTTGTTCTCCCTCCACCCGGCAGGGCTCGAAGCCAAAAGCGAATATCGCACGTTCCTATTTACTAACACCAACTTTCAGACGCATTCACCAAGGTTATTCACGCCGCAACACTGCCAAGCCAGCACGGGCAGGCGTTATGAGCCAGACTGCGCGACGCACACGCACGCACGCACGCACACAAAGAAATGTTGTTGGTCGTGTCCACACATTGCCCTTCTCGGCTACGCCAAAGAGAGACGAACAACGCGTTTGCCACCTTGCACCAGACGTGACGCACTATTTAATCGCGGGTGAATAAATCATGAAAATGCTCGTCTCTCTCTCTGTGCAGCTGGCTGGCTGGCTTCTATGACACACATTTTAATAACCACAAGCCCACATCCCCACGAACCGTGCTCATCGACGTAAAATAGGACACTGTGATAGCGAGGCGGAGGCTGGCGGCGGCGAGAGTGTGCGCGCGCGTTTGGTCACTAGGTTATGATATCCAGGGCAATTTTACGTGCTCGCTGGATCAGCCTCAGCCGAGGTGGCTACGTCTACTACTCTCTCCCCGTTTCATCTCATCTCGTCTGCAACCGTGAGAGAGAGAGAGAAAATACCACGTGCCTCTCCGTACAGTGCTCTTAAGTGAGCCTTTAGCCCAAGTTTACGTAACGCGTTTTGCCCCACTTTCCAAAAAAGGGGGACGTCTTTTGGATCGTGCGGCCTGCATGTTGCAAGCCGCGATCCGGCCGCTTGGCGACCGGGGAGAAGGGGGTAAAGGTGGATCACTCTTGACGGGTGCACCAGCGGTCCACATCATTAAAAGCCAGTGTCTGTTAGCGTCGTGTTTTTCATACAATAATTTCCCCCCCCCCATCACTCTCTCGTCTACCAGTTCTCCACAACCCCCGCCCCCAATCCCCCCGCCGCCCCCTCCCACACCCTTTGGATGTATTATATAAACGCAGGTCCTGGCAAGAGTCAAAGCAGCGGAGGTTTTTTTTCTTTTTCTGGAAACATCCAGCAGAATGAAACACAATACTGTATGTCCCAACAAAAATACAATGTATATGTTTAAACCTTTTCGTTTCTCAACTTTGCGGCCGTGTAAACTTTTCTCTGGGAACGACAAAGGTCTCCAAAATTCAAAGGCTCCTATCCAGCCTTCCGTTCGGATCCACCCTTCCTGGTGATTTTTTTTCTGCCCCAATTTTATGCCAAAAAACCCCGTTGTGGCGGTGATATTTGCGCTGAGACACGAGAGCGGAGAATTTGCAGGCGTTCGGTGGTGGCGTCAGCGGGTGTACGATGTCAGTCCCACACCGGAAGCCGTGGTGGTGGTGGTGCTGTCGGCAGTGGTGGTGAAAGAGGTGGCGGTAGCGATAATGGTGGTGGAGGCAGTGTCGCGGTTAGTGCACTGCACTACGAACCCGGCATGCCGAGTTCGATTCCCGCTCATGGCCAACACCAGTGACAATTATCTGAACAGGTCCTGGGCCTGCCCTAGGTTAGCTCAGCCTCAAATGAGTAACTGGTGCGCTGTGTAAACATTGTCACGAGGGAGACAAAGGCAGCCGGACGCGGTGTTAGCCATCCACCCCCTCACTGCCATGCCGGCCTTCATAGGTGCTGTTTGCTAACAGCACTTGCCCCAACAGTCTGTTGAGACTATATGGAAGATATTTGTATTTGTCTTTGGAGGGGGCAGTGGTGTTGGTGGCTGTGGCAGTAGTTGATGGCAGAGGTGGTAGCGATTGTGGCAGTGGTGGAGGGTGAGGCCGTGGTGGTGGTGGTAGCCGTAGTCGTGGCGGTGATGTAACAGTGGTAATAGTGGCGGTGGAAGTGCTTGTTCCGATGTTAACCCACACATAAAAGGCCTTAGATGCCAAAGGTCAAAGGTGAAAAGGCCGATGTCTCGAGCCGACGAGCGGCAAGAACTGCGTGCGTCTCGCACCGGTCGTACCTTTGGGGGGGGGATTAGCCGCCTCTCACGTCGCCATATCTACGGATTTGCATCTTGATGAAATGGCGGAAGCTCAGCGCGCCGAGTCTCGGCGTGCTGGCCCTTTGCCCCGTTGTCGGCGACGGAATTATCGGCACGCTTTGCCTAAAAATCAGACAGGGGACATTCACCAAGTCATAAACAGGGTGCCAAATGTGCAAGTTGAAAATAAATACCGAGCTTGCAAGCCCTTTGTCAAACCACTGCTCGATGAAGGCCTTCCCCCTCCCACCCACCCTTGCTGTGTTGACCGTAAAGGTTGTTTGACCATATTTCACCACGCTGGTCAGTGTGGAACAGTGAAGGGTGGGGGGGGGGGCAGGTGCCAGGAACTGATTCACGTATCACTCGGCTAATAGCGCAGAGTGCTAAAAATCGTACTACAACTCCCCCGATTTATATTTACAAAACATTTTAATGCATCATCGACTGACACAGTGGCATGGTGCCATGGTAACCTTTTACAGTAAACATGCCGTGAGTGCGCGTGAATGCATCGCTGGGGCCACCCGAGTTCGGTTCCCGGCCACGGCGAGTAACATAGGAACTGGTCGTGGGCCGCCTCTACATCAACTCGGCCTCAAAAGAGTACCTGCGGCATTGTGGCAATAAAATCGGCACTGCTGACAAGACAAAGGCAGGGGGGCGGGCGAGCGAGCAGGCGCGGTGCTGGCCAAACCACCCGCTTGTGCACTGTGCCAGCGCTCATTAGGTGCTCTGTAACAGCACTTACCCCAACATTCTATGTAAGCAGGGGGTGGATGTCTTAGTCTTTGACGTCGGATGCACACGGGCTATTTGTGTGTGCAATTACGTGTGTTACGTGTGCATTTGCGTGTTGCGCATTTGTACATATGAGAATTTATACGGGGGGACCCTATGTCTTTGCTTGTGCATGTGCAATCCTATGTAACTGCTAAAGTAATCTATGGCTGGGGCAAAAAAAACCCCATCCGTTGAGTTGCTGGCTCACCGCGGGTTCTCACTGTACGCGTGGCGCCCCGAGCCAAGATGGCTCTGCCAGCACAACGACAAATATAAACTGCAACGATCGATTCCGTTCCATGTTTTACCTCTTTTTTTTCCTCTCCACTTACTGTACTTCCATTCTTCGCCCTCTCCTCAAGTCACGTCCATCGTCGTCGCATATACGTACACGAACCACACAAACTTACATTGAGACCTATAGACTTACATCGAGACCTATATACTCGCGTACAGGAACCACAGACTTACATAGAGACCTATAGACTTACGTACACGAACCACACAGACTTACATGGAGGCCTATAGACTCACATAAAGGTGCACGTACACGCACAAGACTTACATGGAGACCTAGACTCGCGTACACTTACACGAACGGACTCGCATAGCGACCAACAACATGTACACTACATTAACCCCAACTTACATTGAGAGCCACAACCTCGGATCGAAAGCCATCAGCTTACATACATCGATGTGAACCAGAGACATACGCAGGGACCAATACACATTCGTGGACTTGCAGAGACCCACAGACTTGCAGTCTCTCAGCCAAAAGTACCATTACTGCAATGGGGTCGGCTGCTCGGATGTTCTTTCTCCACGCGATTCTATCCCACACCTCTTTTCCAGTCACCGTCCACAACCACGTCTCGTTCCACCACATCTTCCCGCCTCACCCCCAGTCTCCATCTAACCCCCCCTATTCTGCACCTGATAGCATTTCCATGGCCCTTGTAAATTACATCTGCTCATGTCTCTTCTCAACGAGAGGCCAAACCCATCTCCATGACCAACTCCAGACTATAATTAACCCCCAAGGCACGAACCGATCCAATTCTCTTCCTCCTTTCCCTGAAAGAGATTTCCAACACCCATCTCAGCATTCTCATCTCTGCCGCATCAAGGGCTCGTCTGTCTTCCGTCTCGCCCCGCACAGTACAACGGCGCTGGTCGTATGCCCGTAACCCACTCTCCTGATCATCGCCCACGCTCAAATCCACTGCTAGAGGAAGGCTTCCCCCCCAAGCCTCCGCTACCTCCCCACGGCCTTGCAACGTAATGATGCACAACGCACCTACACGAGAGCTGATTTCATCGCTCCATCAATTCATGGCTCCCATCTCCTCTGTGAACGCCAACTTAGACAGGTACCATTCTTTGGCTGCCACTCCCATCATTAGTCTTGACCATCGGCCATCATCCCTCCCTTCTTTCGACGTGTCCTGCCCAAGCAGGCTTACTTTTCTAAAATAACAAACAAATCGAACAAATACATCTGTGTATTCCTCATGTAGACCATCACATTTATAAGATGATGATCTGCTTAAACATGTGACCCATGTATAACCCAATTGTTTATTCACAAAGTTCGGATTCTACTGTATCCATTACTGTGGACACTGGCATTCCACCAGCAGCAGCAACCATAATTTTTGGTTTTTTATCTCAGCTGCTGAGCACAGGGCCCAAAGTCCGGAAACACCAAGTAGCCAGCAAACGAGCATCACGACGATTGTTGTACTGCAATAGATTAGAGATGACGAGCGTTGTTTCTTGAATTGGGCAAGATTCTACAAGGGTTTGAAAATCAAGACAATGGGAGAGAATTCCCAAGGCGGGCAGTGCGAGGGAAGAAGCAGCGCTAGAGATGAAGCTGAGAAGTATTGTCACCTGCAGTGAGGTGGTGGTGGTGGTGGTGCCAGTTGAACACCGTGTGGGCGAGACAAAATATTCAATCTGGAAGACCGAGCCCTCTACATGGGTGGAGGATTCAATGAGTGATATTCACGGCATGCCAAGCTCTGCTTGACCAAAACGCTTCTGCAGTAGTAGCCATATTTACAACCGCTACGTTGCCGCACCGATTAGATGTATGTTGAACTTCTTTCGCACCGTACATAACCAACCGTGCTAATCGGGAGATTGAAATGGGCTTGGGATTTCAATCTAGAATTAAAAGTGCATAACTCCAGTGGCTTGCCAATATCGGAAGGAACAGCGTTCCAGACGGCCGTAGAAGCGCATGTGAAAGCGCGCGGTGTAAGTGACCGTCTTTGTTCAATATCTTTAGTCAATAAACGATGTCCAATGGAGAGGAGGACTGACTGTACGCACGTCAGAAGTTTTATATGCACGTCCACCATGGCCGACACGCCAACGAATCGTCGCAGTCCACCACAGACGAGATTGACGCACGCGAGGACTAAACGTAAACAGCCAAACGCATCCCAAATTGCAGGCCCCCTCCTGAGGAATAAAAATGGGTTTTGAGAAAGGCTTTTCTCAACATATGATCCACTTATATTTTTATATCTTCACTAACCACCGCACCGACCAGCGTGGTGAACTATTGATCAAGAAAACCTCACAATCCGCACGGATCGGGGAGGCCCTCATCCGACAACGCTTTAGCATCTTACATTCAAAGGTTGTAACAAGTTTATTTCTAATTGCTAATCTAAAGTCCAACTCTCTGATATGTATCGCGAGACATTACTTCCACATCAAAATCGTGTCTCTTACAGCTAAATTCGATCCCTTAACACCACAGAAGTGGCCCATGCAGCCCCATCTCGAACAATGACGATGAAGTTTCAGCATTTCAGATTAGGGCTATGACAATGGGGCTATGACAAAATCACACAATGCATTGCTATTGAGCACCCAATCATAATCTAAATGAATTGTTGTTAATGTCATCAATTTCTGTGCACAAGCCCAAACACCCAAACTACCAAGTGGCCAGAGACAAACGGCACTATGTCATTATATTAAGACAGACACAACTTCAAACGCTGCAGCTAGCAGTGTACCCCCAGTGTGTCATAGAACATCCCCAGATGATGCTGTTACAGAACCGATTGTGAAATCAATTCGATACACCTCTTTAAGCCGTACTGGTGGCAGACGCACATAGAGACTAATAATGAAACAGGTTCTTAATGACCACTTTCCAGGAGATGACCTTCTTTGGAAAAGTAATCCCTCGCTTTACGCGGTAGATGCATTCCTGAAAAGTGCCACGTTAAGCTAAAACAGCGATAAGTGAGGAACTACTTTCGACTCGCATACATGTACACACACAGATGTGCATGGAGACTTATGGACTAGCGTACACTTACATTAAGCGAAAACTGCGATAAGTGAAGAACTATTTTAGACTCGCATACATGTACACACACAGACTTACATGGAGACTTATAAACTAGCGTACACTTACGTTAAGTGAAAATTGCGATAAGTGAGGAACTACTGTACTGAATCATATTTTGCACGATAAAATCATCCGGCAGTCATCCCACGGCAGGACAAAGAACTGAGAAGAGGGTAAGCCGCCGCCGCGCACTGTATCACACCGTTCAGCCATGCAGCACAATAAAGTAGTTCGTCGTCGACAGCTCAGAAACCGCGCTATCGCGGTGCGCAATCCGTGTTGTGCGAAAAGTGTTCCCTAACAGAAGAACCGCGTTTTAGCGAAACGGCGTTATGTGAACAAGTGTTAAGTGAGGACTTAACGTAATTCGGCCAGGCCAAAATATCTAGTAGAGGCGATGATTAAAGCTCACGGCCATTATCATGGTCACATAATGCAACAATCAGTATAGCTTCGGCACACAAGCCGATTTCGATTAATTGTACACATTGCATGTAATAGACTGACCCCTTCGGCTAGTGGAGGCCGCTACATTCACCAGGCTTACAAAACGGAATCAATGCTTGAATCGAATTGAAACCCTGAATTGTGACAAATCATTGAAGGGTTAGGTGACGAATCATTACACTCTTAACCGTACACGCTAATTCTACTGGCTCCACTCCGATGTGGGCGCCACGGTGGCGAGATGTTAACTACTTCGTCTGGTATATAACAGATCGTGGGTTGGATCCTGATCCTGATGCCAATATATTTGGCGTTTCCGTGTCTCTCTCCTCGCGATCGCGTGGATTTTTCCCCGGATCCTCCGATTTCTCCCTCCACATTTAGAATGAACATGCGTTTAAGAGTAGAACTCTGTGTAGTGAGTGCAGGGCCCTTCCACCAGACGTGTCGCACGCAAGCAATTGCGGGGCTGTACCTTTACCGCGTATCTTAACCCATGGAGCGATGAGGTCAGCTCCTGTGCCGGAACAAGATGGGACTACAGCAGCAATGCAGGACTGAGGGATGGCGATAGCTTGAGGTGGCCTGCATCCAGCAATAGATAGATCATGGTTAACAATCATTATACTGGTAGGAACCACCTGGTTCTACCAGCCCACAGGGGATTATTATGTCCGTCCGTCGAGCATCCCAAAATGGGAGGGGTGGGGCTGGGTGGGGAGGGGCTGGGTGGGGAGGGTTGGGAGAGGCGAGGTGGAGAGGGTGGGGTTAGGTGGGGCTGGGTGGGGTGGGGCTGGGTGGGGAGGGGCTGGTCACCCCGTGGTGCCCTTATAAAACTCAACGTTTAACCTACCCACGCCGGCTTGTGCCGGCCCTCACAGTCGGCCATATTTTCGGAATACACCACGCCGCCGTTGACCCTGGCCATTGACCGAGCAACCCAACGTTCCTACCAGCGTCTGCTGTCAACTAATGCTTAGAAATAAATCTATAGATTAGACATAGCATAAACATTTGAAGTCCATGTCAATTTTAAGATATGCTGGTGATTTTGCATCGTCCTCATCGTGAACATTATTTCTCTTTGTATCGCATGTAATTAAAGATATCGAAAGGGCAGTTACTGAAAAGCTTTCAGTGTCACAAACCTTTGTGCCTCTTAACACACATTATTTGTCGATGCTGCGCTGCCAGTGGTACACAAGCACAAATAAAAAAACATCACATTTGTCAATGACATTAAACGGTAAAATAAATAAAAAGCAACGTTTCGGGAAATGGCCCTACTTTATTGCACAATAGCCCCTTCCGAGTTATAGTCATTGGCCAAAATGCCACCTATTATATAATTTTCCTTTATAAGGCAGTGGTACTGAATGTGTTGAGATCTTTGTAGATATCACACTGTTAACAATGTTATACAAAAGTATAGAACTAAACCTGGGTTGGATATAGTTGAAGATTAGAGGCTTGGCAGTGAGGTAGCCTCTAACAACAGAATACATTTTTGTTGATGTCCATCAGCACGAGTCATGGTCTATCCACTGCTTGATGTAGTCGCCATCGCTGACAGTTGAGGGACACCACGATCCATCTCGCTCCTGCACATGAGCCGAGCCTCATCGCTCCACGCCCGTGGTTGTGGTTTTAAAAATAATTAGTTGTGCTTATGTGCATCTTCTTCTGTGTTTGCGTGTGTGTATTCTCTAGTGACAATGCAGATGCATACGTTAAAATATTAACATTTGAGCATTCTTCTGGACTTAAGGGACCTTTTTTGTGCGTGTGTTGTCTGGCCGGATGTTTATTTATGAATTCACTTAGGCACTTATAACATTTCTGGCCCAATTTGTGGGGTTATTTTCATATAAATTCCTCTCCGGAAAAAAAAAATGTACAGTTTTTCTATCCCGGTGTCAAAGCCGGTAAAAAAAAATTTATATTGAACATAAACTTGGTAAGATATTGCACAGATTAAGGTCCACCGTTAAATACAAACTAACAAAAATTGACAAATAGCAGCAACATGCATATAATGTAGTGAATGTACTGTAAGACTTCAACATGGAGCCCTGCAATTGCTTGCTAAATCCACTGCTTTTGGGTCTCCCAAAAAAGGAGCCTTTATAGATAGGTCAACTCGAGGGTATTTTGGCCTACTCCTCCACCCTGATCAGCCAGACATCTAAAAAGAGGTGAGATTACCCACAATTTACCCCATCACACAAGAGGTGCCTTTAAACTAAACGTAGTGGACCCAGAATAGGTTTTTCCCCTTTTATCTGGCAACAAAACAGGTGTTAAGTTGTTAAAACACCAAACTGAAACCTTTTACAAGGAATCATGTCTACATTAACCACAATACTTGTGGTCAAATGCCAACAAAAAACACTCTGATAATATATACAGTCTTTGAAGCTGATTGATGCACACCAGAGACAGCTTTCTTTTGGGCCTCGTCTCAAATGGTAGAACGCCTTTTGGCGTCCTCTAGTCTAACACCATTTGAGACGAGGCTCAAAAGAAAGCTGTCTCTGGTGTGGACCAATCAGTTTCAAAGACAATGCATATATTATCAGAGTATGTTTTTTTTTGCATTCTGACCACAAGTATTGCGGTTAATGCACACATGATTCATTGTAAAAGGTTTCAGTTTGATGTTTTAACAACTTAATACCTGTTTAGTTGCCAGATAGAAGGTTAAAAACCTATTCTCATATTTTGATACTGGCAAAGGAGGTCCCATGATGTAGTGTACCCATTTATTCTACTGGGTGGATTCGAGGCAGGGAGATTGAACAAACTTGCCCTGTTGTTTCAACTGCCACGCCAGGAGATGCTGCTGCTGTGGTTGCAATGGTTAGCACACTGGATTTGCCATGCAGAGGTCACCGGTTCTTACATAACGGATTTCATCTACAATCACACTTTAAAAACATTTCCACCGACAAACATTCATACCGCGACAAATTGTCACCGGGTAAAAAAATTATTCCGGCACAAACGACCGAATTGTATGGACAAGCCTTGCATGCCAAAAATTTCGCGTACTTGCTTCCAAGTAACGATGTCAAAACACGCACATTGTGATTATTGTGCAAGCTTGAAAAGCTGGGATTTCTGTAGTGACAAAACAAGCATCACCTAAATCTTGCAATCGCCGTTTCCTCCCAACCTCCCCATTGCATGCGTGTGTGCACGCGTGTGTATATAAACATGATTGTGGGAGCGGTGGTTCAGTGGTTACCGCGCTGCGGTACGAACCCGGCGACTCGAGTTCAATTCTCGTTCACAGCCAACACCAGTGACGATTATCTGAATCTGTCCCCAGCCTCCCCTAGGTCGACTTAGCCTCAAACGAGTACCTGGTGCTATGTATAAAAACATTTCCACTTAGGGAGACAAAGGCAGCCAGGCGTGGTGCTGGCCACCCGCCCCCTCATGTGCTGTTCCGGCCTTCATAGGTATTCGCTAACAGCACGTGCCCCAACAGTCTATTAAGGCTATATGGGGCATCAGTTCTTTGTATACATGACTGCTGCTTTGGGGACTCAATCCGACCACACATGGACATTTTCTGTGGCCGTCTGGAATGCTCTTCCTTCAGATATTACGAAGCCACTGGAGTGATGCAGTTTTAAATCATCTAGACTGAATACTAATTTCTCTAAACCTGCTTTTTGGGTTTACTTTGTTGTCCTTTCCCCCGCATCTCGGATTCGCGTGGTTGGCTGCGCACGGTGCGAAAAAAGTTCAACGTACAATGTTATACATTATCGTCACACCTTAGCGCATCGTGCTAACGAACAACACGCCTTGCATAAAACGAAGCCGTAATAAATAATAAGCCCGAACACAGATGCAGCGCCAATGGCGGCCAGACTCCATTTCGCAAAAAGGCTCCAAACCACTAGAAAGACCTTCTTGGCAAATACGCTCGTAGCTTATTACAGTAAACATGCTGCTGTTGCGGCGGCGTGCGGGTGTGTGCTACCATGAATGGAGATCGAATTGACCACTGGCCCCACACTCCTCACTCACCCCCCCTACCCCATCCACCAACCTCCCCCCCCCCCTACCGACATCACCCCCCTTTGCATCGTCGTCGCGTCAAGCGGGTTGGCTGGCCAAGTCGACCACTGGTGAATGGACAGACAGTAAGGGCAGGCAGGCAGACAGACAGATGAACAGACAGAGGGGTAGACGAGAGAGTGGGCAGGCGGGCAGGCAGAAGGGCGGGAGGAGGGGAGAGAGAGAAACCGGGCTAGGGATGTGGAGCAGGAGGAGGGGGGGGGCGGCGGTGGCGGCGGCGGCGGGGAGCGAGGATGGCCAAAACGCGGCGGGGTGTGCCAAGTGCAAGGAGGCTCGAGACAATGGTGCCATTCTCCATGGTGCCGGGCACACACCCAGACAATACCAGGCTCCCGCACGGCGCTGCCGAGGTAGCCACTGCTTGCCAGCGCGTTCCCACTGTAAATAAGCAGCAGAGCCCGCTTAATCCAGCAACCCATGCGTCTTCCACATCCCCCCCACCCCAACCACCACCCCACCACCGCCACAAACGTCTGCAATTTAAAGAAACCTCTGCTGCTGGGTTTTTGTTGTTGTTGGTGGTGGGTGGGTGGGTAGTTGGTGGTCAATGGTTGCAGATGAGAGTTGGGTAGAGATGTGTGCAGAAAATGTAAGTTGCACGTGTGTTGCATGGTAAATGGTGAATGTTGATGTCTTTTTTTATATATTTTATGGAATGCATAATTAATGGCGTGATGCACCGCCTTTGGGTTATTGGTGGTGCTAATTGGCAAAGGTCGCAATATTAAAAGAAATCCTCTGCTGACGGGGCATTTGGCGTTATTGGGCAGTGGTTAGAGTACGAGATAGAGTGCTGAAATGTGTGAATGTGTCATGTGTGGAAAAGGGGGGTTTATCCTACAGTTTTGCTAAACAGACTGTCATTTTTTTTAGTAATTAATGCATATTTTTAATATTTTTTCTCTCTATTAAACACACGATTCTGTGGCTTTGGATCGGTGTGCTCCCATTCGATTTTTAGCAAAGCGCTGCATTGGCAAAGATGTACACGGTGCATTGGAATTCTGTTCCTTAAAAAGCCACCGTGTGAAATTGTTAGCTTCCACTTAGGGTGTTTTGTTTTGCAAGGCAGTGCTGTTAATCATGACAATGGTTACAATCGTTTCAGTCTCTACTCACTGTAATAGTTTTAAAATAAAATAAAAATCATTCAAGGCAAAGATCGCCAATGAGGTATTTTTTTGTAAGGTTATATTGGAAATGTTGGCTCCCAACGTTAAAAGACGAATTTGACCCTCATCATTTATCCCTGGATGAAGACGATAAAGTGTATTCGTGTCCAAAAAAATATATCACGGCCATCAGCAAATCTATATAAGTACGTCGCTGGCTATACCAATTCTGCTAAATGGATTACTTGTACTGTTATTTTTTTAAATTTGCTTCACAGCTTATTGAACATTTTTCTCTCTTCACCCCGTAGATTGTATTTTGATTTATTTTCGTAATCATCTTCTTCTCGCCACACTTTGCACGGTTGGCTATGTAGGGTGCAAAGGAAGTTCAACATGCATGCTGATTCGGCACAGATACATTATTTTAAGTAAGAGTTTCCATTTTCATAACCTGCCCAAATATGAACATTTAGCAACTGACATCCAGGGTGGTTGTGAGCAAAAAAGCACCCTCGATCCTACAGGATACAAAGAAAACTAAACATATTTCCACCCAAAATGTCATTTCATGGAACGTTTTTGCCAGTATCAGAGTATGAAAAATAATAATTGGTTTTACCCTTTCTGGCAATAAATCAGGTGGTTAAGATGTTCAAACGCCACATTAGATACCATTTGCAAGGAATCAAGTCTGCGTTAACCACACATGCTTGTGCTGAACATGCAAACATGATATAGCTGCTCACCACGAGCTATAAATGATCCGATACGTGCATTGATTGTCTTTGTGCTTGTTCGCCTGTTGATGTTCTTTGGTCGGACACTGGTGGCGGGAGACAAGGCCACGAAGAAGAAGGCTGTCTCTGTTGTAGGCCAATCTGTTTCAAAGACAACACAATTCGATCATTATCAGTGTTATTTGCATGTTTACCCTAAGTACACGTGGTTCATGCCAAAAGCGAACAGTACAAAGACAATTCCACACGTATCAGAGCATTTATAGCTCGGGGTGAGCAGCCACATTGTGTTTGCATGTTCAGCACGAGCACGTGTGGTTAATGCGGACTTGATTGCTTGCAAAAGGTTATCGAATTTGGCGTTTGAATATTTTCACGTGTTTGATTGCCAGAAAGGGGGGAGGGGGGTAAAACCCACTCTTATTTTTTCACACAACTAATTTACCGCGATTGCGTGGACCCAGCCGTGCGCCCCGTACGGCACAAAGGAGACACCTTTAGCGGGCACCACACCGACCACGATGGTTCTATGCCGAATGAGCAACAATGTTGGGGGGGGAGGTAAATAAAGGAGAACTGGGGGGTGCTGCAGATGGCTTCGTAACACCGTGGAATTAGCGACATGCCGACGCAGCAGAGATGAGTCTGAAGATATCCTTCGTTCATATCGCGTACGACGATGATGATGATGATATGATGCAATGCGGTTGTGGCGTGACCATTTAAGTCGACAGTGTTACGTTGTGAGCCACTTGCAAGTGATCCATTGTGGCAGCTGTGTGTTGCCACGGCCTGACCATAGAGAGACATTGGCTACTTACAGTTATTATATTTTCTCGCATCGATTAGTACGTTTTTTTATCATTATTACCGAGGCCAAAATTGTCCCTTTTGTTCAGCTTTGTGGACACGAGTTGTGCACGTTACAGCACATGTGTGCATGCGTATACATGCCACTAAGCGTACGCTTCTGTTACAAATAATAATGATAAATAAGAGACTTTGTGCTCAGAACTAATTGCGCTTTAGTTCTTATTTTAAAAGGTCAAGGACACTTCGTTGAGTGGACGAGTGCATGCACGTTTAACGTTATTTGGGCAATTCCTCTGCTGGTTCACTAATGAGGAAATATTTAACCATAATTAACCAGACTATACTGTGCCTTTAATTAGCATGCACTAAGCGTACAGTTAGCTGTATTGAAAATAAAGTGCAGTACTTGCTGAAGCTAATTGAGTTGTCTTTAAAAGGTGTATTTAATTTAAGTGCCTACTCATTGCACAAACTATCCCTATTGTGTTGTGCATTGTGACGGTATTTATTTCATTATAACATTGGAAGCTTTATCAGACTGTGCAGGTATTCTAGAATTCAGATTGAACTTTTTAATAATGTATTAATAATCCGCATAGAGAAATGGTTGTCGCACCAAGCGTTACGTAACAAATGTGTGTTAATGTTTAACATTAAGCGAGTAAAACGGGGTCAGACGTTTCGCAATACTCTAACATCTAACGAATGCAATTGCGTATCATATTCAGATGTCACGAACCACTGTATTTGTAAATGTTGCACATTGTTCACAGCATGAGAATGCACACATTAACACCGCAGTAATGTGATGTTAATGTTAAATATTATATAGCAATTCGTATGTCCAATGCCACGTAATTCCACCACCCTCATCAATGAAACGCTCATGATGTTATACATTATTACAAGAATAAATTATAATGGTTGTTTCAAATACACCAAGGATTTCCTGATAAAAGCTTTGTTTATATTATCAAACATTGCAAGCGTGTTAACCCTTTATCTTTTACAACTTTGTGTGCGACCACAATTGCATACTTCTGCTACATGCATATTACATTATAAAACGAGTTTCATGTACAATGCAATATTAATATTATCGCAACGTTCATTGTTATTACTTTAGCACGTTAATTATGGATTGCTTTCGTGAATTTAATAACGCAGTTAAATGTAGGTTAAGATATACGGCATTTACAAAGGCGATGTAATTGTTTTAAAAAAAGTGTTAACTGCAACGGTAATAATGGTTACAATAATTATAATACAATTTCAAATAATAAATACAATAAGTGTAATAACAATGTAATAGCACAAGTCACACGGATATTTAAATTGTACTGCGTATTACTCTACACCGTATATGTGTAGTTATATATACACAAGATGTACCCTCTTCTTGTGTATAGATTACAACACATAAGCAAACACACAGACGATAATACATGCAAATATAAATATACATGTACACACACGATAATACAATCACATACACAACACTGTATTATATACATCCGAAATAAAGTACAAATACGTTTATATACAGTACGTACAACATTGTAATTGCAAATACACTTAGAGCACCTCTACAATACAACACACACGACTTACAAATACCTTAACAAACATTACAAATACATGTACACGCGATTAGGTTACGTACACAAACCTGTACATTTGTAATTATTAATTAAACATGCGTACAAAATACCAATTACAATACAAATATATGTACACCATAGCAGCAGGTGTATGCAACATACCCTGTACACTACTAATATACAAGCACATTAAATACAAATCACGTAGATGATGAACTACACAAGGCTGCGGTGTTGTACTGGTCAGCAGTGACTTTGCCGGGTTCGATCTCCGGGCGCGGCAGCTGCCACCATCGTGCAGCTTCCTCCAAGCACATCACTCCTCGCGGAGATCTTCTAGAATCTAGATAGATATATAAAACCACAACGATGGTGGTGATGGTGGTGGTGGTAGCGATGGCGGTGGTGGTAGCGATGGTGGTAGTGGTTGCAACGATGGTGGTAGCGATCGTTGTGGTGGTAGCGATCGTTGTGGTGGTAGCGATGGTGGTGGTGATAGCGATGGTGATGGTGGTAGTGGTGATGTTAGTGGTGGTGGTGGCGATGGTGGTAGTGGTGGTGGCGGTAGCGATGGTGGTGGTGGAGATGGTGGTGGTGGTGGCAGCGATGGTTGGTGGTGGTAGCGATGGCGGTGATGGTAGCGATGGCGGTGATGGTGATAGCGATGGTGGTGGTGGCGATGGTGGTGGTGGTGGCGATGGTGGTGGTGGTGGTAGCGATGGTTGTGGTGGTAGCGATGGTGGTGGTGGTAGCGATGGTTGTGGTGGTGGTGGTAGCGATGGTTGTGGTGGTAGCGATGGTTGTGGTGGTAGCGATGGCGGTGATGGTAGCGATGGCGGTGATGGTGATAGCGATGGTGGTGGTGGCGATGGTGGTGGTAGCGATGGTTGTGGTGGTAGCGATGGTGGTGGTGGTAGCGATGGTTGTGGTGGTAGCGATGGCGGTGATGGTAGCGATGGCGGTGATGGTGATAGCGATGGTGGTGGTGGCGATGGTGGTGGTGGCGATGGTGGTGGTGGTGGTTGCGATGGTTGTGGTGGTAGCGATGGTGGTAGCGATGGTTGTGGCGGTGGTAGTGGTGATGTTAGTGGTGGTGGCGATGGTGGTGATGGTAGCGATGGTGGTGGTGGTGGTAGTGGTGATGTTAGTGGTGGTGGTGGCGATGGTGGTAGTGGTAGTGGTGATGTTAGTGGTGGTGGTGGTAGCGATGGTTGTGGTGGTGGTAGCGATGGTTGTGGTGGTGATAGCGATGGTGGTAGTGGTGGTAGCGATGGTGGTAGTGGTTGCAACGATGGTGGTGGTGGTGGTAGCGATGGTGGTGATGGTAGCGATGGGGTCAAGTGTGGGGTGTGATGGGGGGGCAGCTCCCACCTCCGCCCGTCGAGACATCCGACTCAAGTGCCCCCCTCTCCAAGCGCTGTGTGTGTGTGGAGATGATGTTTGTTGGTGTTGGGGGGGGGGGCTCACTACGGCGCCCCCTAGCGGAGTCTCCTGACAAGAAGCACAACAAGGGATTACATCTTGAATCCTTGCCTCGCTTGATGCAGCTAATCTGGCTGTGACGGTCCCACCTGATGACGGAGACTTGTGTTGCCTCCGAAACGTCGTGATCTTTATTTTATTTTATTAATTTTAATTTTTTAACTACGTGACTTTACCGAAAAAACCCTAAGAATATGAATCCTTGCAGTCACGAAAGCTTCAAATCTAGAAGCACAACAAATACAATCACCACCATCACCATCACACACACGCACCTCGTGTAGGGTGAACAGAGTGTTGGGGCAAGAGCTGTGAGCGAGAAGGCCCCCCACGGCCCCCCACGGCCCCCCACGCCAGTGAGTGAGTGTTACTGGTAGGAACCTCCTGGTTACACCAGCCCACAGGGGATTATTGTGTCCGTCGTGCAAGGAGGGGCTGGGTGGGGAGGGGGGCTGGGTGGGGAGGGTGGGGAGGGGAGAGTGGGGTGGGGCTGGCTGGGGAGGGGCTGGGTGGGGAGGGCTGGGGGGAGGGGAGAGTGGGGTGGGGCTGGCTGGGGAGGGGCTGGGTGGGGAGGGTGGGGCTGGGTGGGGAGGGCTGGGAGGGGAGAGTGGGGTGGGGCTGGGTGGGGAGGGTGGGAAGGGTGGGGCTGGGTGGGGAGGGTGGGGATGGGTGGGGAGGGCTGGGAGGGGAGAGTGGGGAGGGCTGGGTGGGGAGGGTGGGAAGGGTGGGGCTGGGTGGGGAGGGGCTGAGTGTGGAGGGTGGGGAGGGGCTGGGTGGGGAGGGTGGGGCTGTGTAGGGAGGGGAGAGTGGGGTGGGGCTGGGTGGGGAGGGGCTGGGTGGGGAGGGAGGGCTGGGTGGGGGTGGGAGGGGTGGAGCTGGGTGGGGAGAAGCTGGTCACCGCGTGGTGCCCTTATAAAACTCAACGTTTAACCTACTCACGCCGGCTTGTGCCCGCCCTCACAGTCGGGCATATTTGCGGAATACACCACGCCGCCGTTGACCCTGCAGGCCATTGACCGAGCAGCCCGACGTCCCTACCAGCTCCCTCCGCAGGACAATGTGTTACGTGATGAGCACGTGGGGAGCGGTGGCGCAGCGGTTAGCAACGAACCCGGCGACCCGAGTTCGATTCCCGCTCACGGCCAACACCGGGGACGGTTCATCTGAACCGGTCCTGGGCCTCGTCCCCTAGGTCGACTCAGCCGCAAATGAGTAGCTGGTAGTGGGTGTGCAAACGTCGTCACTGGGGGAGACAAAGGCGGCCGGGCGTGGTGCTGGTCACCCACCCCCCCTCGTGTGCCACAGTGCCGGCCTTCATAGGTGCTCGCTAACAGCACTTGCCCCTACAGTCTGTTAAGGCTACACGGGGGGGTTTTGTCTTTGTTACGTAATATACAGTACAAACACGTGCATGTGTAAGTATGCAATGCATGCATGCACGACGGTAACATTTGTGTTATGTAATATACAACATAGTTATACCGTGCTATTGTGTAAGTATGCAATAGTATGCAATACTTACACAATAGCGTACGTTATGAAATATACAAACGCGCAGTGCATGTTATGTAACGCACAAACATGCATCCACATATACTAGTGTGTATGTAATGTAAACTACAAACTTTTAGTACAATACGCAATGCATTACAGTGTATGTTATGTAATACACAAACACACTACAGCTCAAGTATGTAAAACATACTAAATAATGTAAGAGTACTGTAGTAATACTTTAGCCTGCGTTACAGGCCGCGGCCAATTACATTATTGATACAAGGCAACTTTACAATTAGTTTGTAGATCGACAATTTCCATCTGTGAATGCAATAAAATATATACACACACATAAAATAAACCGGGTTTTTACATTTAGAGATCTTGTCGATATGGATAGACCATGGCTGGTTATGACAACGATAAGAATACAATTAATAATAAATATATAAAGTAAATACGAACAATACCAACATTCAGTTGCTGACAATGCCCGCTCACATTTCCTGTGGCTGTCAACCTCAAGGAAGATTCAGGAGGGGCATTGGAACGACGTCCAACCCAAATTGTTTACAATTGGTGACTAAAATACCTCGTTATTATATAACAACCACGTGTGTTAGTCGGCAGAAACAATGTTTACCCGTCTGTATATTCTCATTTCGTACAAAAGCTATTTCATTATTCGCTATCGATGTGCAGCACCTGCATAACAATTTGCCAACAAACTCAGAAATGCAATCGACGATTCCAAAGATGCGTTCAACAAGTTAGTTGTACATTGTATTATTCACTGTTGTCGATATTATTATTACTAAGTGCGTTGTCGTGGTGCGCTGCAACACGTCTTCACCAAACCGCACCGAAGACTGGCGTGGTGAAATATGGTCAAGTTACGATCTTTAACACACACAAATCCGAAAGAATATACAATATAATTCATCTATTTCAATACAAATATACAAAGAAGACACTTTGAAAAGTAACGTAGTATTTTAAAACACACACACTTTACACCACGCTTGTCAGAGGCCCCCCCCCCCATCTCTCGCCACTGAGATGTGATTAGCCGTGGCCGGGAATCGAACTCACAGCCAAGTGCGCTAACCACTGCGCCACCGCTCCACCAACACTCCCATGAGTAGTCAATGGTTCATACTCTTGTGTTTTTTCGGTAGTCACGGAGGTAAAAATAAATAATTAATATTTATATTAATTTTATTTTTTATTATAATATTTATATTATTTTTTTCGTTTATTTTTATTATTTATTTTTCCCTACGTGACTTTTACCGAAAAAAAACCTTGCAGTCACGAAAGCTTCAAATCTAGAATAGTCAATGGTTATCCAAGCACTGCGCTGAAAGGGGGCCCCCCAAAAGTTCGATTTCTGACTACGATCACGCGGTTTTCCCACCCTTCCACCCGTCACGTGTTTTTTAAAATTCCACAACTCTCTCACCGTTGACCAGAGTGGTGAAGTATGGTCAAAACAACCCACGTGGTCTAGGGGGTGAGGTCGGGAGGCCTCTTTACATTCAGTGGGTTGATTGGGTTTCCAACAGGGCTGGGCATTTTTTTTATTTAAAAAAATAATAACCCATTGTCAAGATTATATTTTGTCGTGTCCGGTAAATGTTTAATCATCAGCCTCTCCAATCTGCCGCTATCTCGCCGTATGATTGTGAATATATTATAATTTATATACTTTGGCAGTCTCGATTACAAATGCTATACACATGGATACGAATGCGTGATGTTGCAGCAATGTTACGTAACTTTGTAACAATTTGAAACGTTATTTTTTTGACACGCGTATACTATATACAGTAAACCTTTAAGTTAATAGCTTTTACTATTTTTTGCAAATTATAAAAACTATATATCATGGAACAAAATGCACGTACATTATTGTATATCGGTATTATATTGCCACACTAGGTAAGAGACCGCCAACAATAATTTCATAATTACTGCACAAACCCATTGGTGATGGCAATGTTGGAATGCAAACGCTTGTAATTAGGTAAAGAGATTTCCACTACAATTAACACAGATATTAGCCCCCCCACCCTACCCTACATTAAGCTTATTAATTTTGTATTTAAAGACGTTTCATGATGTTACACTGACTACTACAAGATGTATGATAAAGAGTCAAAGTGTTGTTGTGTTGTGGTTAACGCACCAGGCTAACAAACCAGTGGGACCAAACTTCGATTCCAGCTCACGACCAACATCTGTGGCCATAATCTTGAACGCAGTTCTGGGCCACCCCTAGGTCGACTCCGCCTTAAATGAGTTACCTGCTGGCGGTGTGTACAACACGAGCACTGGGGAGACAAAGGTGACCGGGCGTGGTGCTGGCCACCAAACCCTCCTTTCGTGTGCCATGGCTGCTAACAACACTTGCCCAAGCAGTCTGTTATAGCCTATACGGGGGTCCTTTGTCTGTATATACACAGTATATCTACAGTATATAAATTGTGTATCATAACATACACATCTACGTACGTTATTCTTAGGTTTTTTCGGTAAAGTCACGTAGGTAAAAAAAATTAAAATTAATAAAAGTAAAATAAAAATCACGTTTCGGAGGCAACAGGTGACGGTTCCACCTGAAGACGGAAGCTTGTGTTGCCTCCGAAACGTCGTGATTTTTATTTTATTTTTATTAATTTTAACTTTTCTACCTACGTGACTTTACCGAAAAAACCTAAGAATATGAATCCTTGCAGTCACGAACGCTTCAAATCTAGAATCTACGTACGTGACTTCGTTACCCACGATCATCACCCAGAGATGTCTGTCCGTCCCGCGCGTGACGTCACTCCACATGAGGCCCACCCCCCCGTGTGACGTCACTGCACATGAGGCCCCACCCCCCCCACCGCGTGACGTCATTCATTAATATTCATGAGTGGGTGGAGTTTTATCACGAACGCAGAGGAAGGTCGAGCTAAATTAAATAATTTATTACGCAACGTCGCTTCAAATATGACGTTTCTTTGCAGAAAGTGACGGTAAAAAATAAATCTACGCAGCACAATGCTCCATCCGTGCGTGACGTCACTGCAAAAGAGCCCCGCCCCCTTCATTAATATTCATGTCCGCGTGGAAATTTACACAACGCACAAGGTCGCGCCCCTCCTCTCATTAATAATCATGAGCGGGTGACGTCACTCCACATGCCGCACCCCTCCCCAATAACCATTAGCGGGTGACGTCACTCCACATAGGACAACCCCCCCTTCATTAATAATCATGAGTGGGTGACATCACTCCACGTGCCGCACCCCTCCCCAATAACCATTAGCGAGTGACGTCACCCCTCCCCAATAACCATTAGCGGGTGACGTCACTCCACATAGGACAACCCCCCCCCCCCCATTCATTAATAATCATGAGTGGGTGACATCACTCCACGTGCCGCACCCCTCCCCAATAACCATTAGCGAGTGACGTCACCCCTCCCCAATAACCATTAGCGGGTGACGTCACTCCACATGGGGCATCCCCCCCCATTCATTAATAATCATGAGTGGGTGACATCACTCCACATGCAGCACCCCTCCCCAATAACCATTAGCGAGTGACGTCACCCCTCCCCAATAATCATTAGCGGGTGACGTCACTCCACATGGGGCACCCCTCCCCAATAACCATTAGCGAGTGACGTCACCCCTCCCCAATAACCATGAGGGGGTGACGTCACTCCACATGCCGCACCCATCCCCAATAACCATTAGCTGGTGACGTCACTCCACATAGGACAACCCCCCATTCATTAATAATCATGAGTGGGTGACATCACTCCACGTGCCGCACCCCTCCCCAATAACCATTAGCGAGTGACGTCACCCCTCCCCAATAACCATTAGCGGGTGACGTCACTCCACATGGGGCATCCCCCCCCCCCCATTCATTAATAATCATTAGCGGGTGACGTCACTCCACATGGGGCAACCCCCCTCTTTAATAATCATGAGCTGAACACTTTTTCGATTGAATATTTCAGATATACTGCAATATACATACAAAAAAAGCTCGTGATATATAAGCAATCATTGTGTGGCGTTGTATGGTGGAGACGATCATCCAATAGTGGCTGTGTAAATAGATACGCTGTTATTAATACGTAATTCAGATTTCACTACTTTGTTATGTAGGCTTCAATGCTTTAATGGTCACACGTCGTTTCCCAGGCAATTACTACGAACCGGAACATGAAGAGTAACGAACTGCATACCGGTATTGGGCGCGTTTTCGCCCAAGTTATATCCACGGCGAAAATATATTTCCGATAAATTAGATAGCAAACCCTGCTCTCTAATAGCCTTCAAAACACGACTTTTTGGGCAAGTGCCGTTATAGCGACCACCACACCTCTGGGAATGGCCCGGCAATGATCGATAATAATCGTCGCCGATTGTTGGCCGTGAGCGGGAATTTAAACTACGTACACGTAGCCCGGTGGGCTAACCACTGCGCCACCGCTCCCCCGCACACAAAGCTCCCCCGTGTAGCCTTAGCAGACTGTCGAGGCAAGTGCCGTTAAGCGAGTAGCACAGGGCTTACGAAGGCTGGCACGGAACACGTGGGTGGGTGGCCAACACCACACCCGTCCGCCTTTGTCTCCCTCGTGGCGAGTCAACCTAGGGGAGACCCAGAGAAGCCGGGTTTCCGATAATGGGTCACCCCCCGATGTTGATAATGCACGTGGTTGCCAACCCCACGTGGTTGTTTGTCGAACTCGGTGCGCTAACCACTGCGCCACCGCTCGCGTTATCAGTCGCGTGGACACGAGATTGGTGCCACATTTGATTAATTTCACGCGCCACGTCGTGATCGATATAGTGCGGCACTTTGTTCTTCGCCAAGCACGTGGAGATAAGAGACGAGACTGCTAGCAGCTTTGACGAATTGTCCCGTGAAATGTTAATGTGCACGTGCGAGTTATAATAATAATGATAAGCATCTTGTATGGTGGCATTTACACACGCGCACACGTGGTTTGTCCATGAACATGATACACGTACACTGGTTAATAGTTTGATTCTTGGTTGTTTCGGTAAAGTCACGTAGAAGGGAAACAATAAAATAATGACTTTACCGAAAGATCCAAGAATATGAATCCCTGCAGTCACGAAAGCTTTAAATCAAAATTTGGTTAATAGTTGTCGGGGTTAAATGTTTTATAAATTCATACTTACGCCTTTAATGTGTACAACAACCCACATTTTTTGGGGGGAAATATCTTCATATCAACTGAATAACTTGAGTCGAAGCGTGTTACCTTGCCCGACTACCCTTTTAATTGTGTACTATGATACTGATCACTGTTAATGCGCGGCTGTTACTTGTATAAATGGAGCTGAAATATTTACGACTTGGTATGCATTTATGTGCACTATTGTATGACGTTTTAGGTGTACAATGAATGTTGTAGTAAGCACGCGGGTTTAATGTGTAATATAACATCGCCCCTACAACGATTTAAGTTAAATAAAACACTTATTTTTTACTTTAAAATAAAGTAACGTAGTTAATTGATTGGTAATTCGACGCACGAGCGCGCACGTGCGTCGAAGAATAGCCGCATTAACATCATTCATTTGTTCCATAATATAACAGCAGTAATTTAATACCAATTGTTCACTGAACAATTCATACAAACGAGTGTAATAGCTAATTTACGAACGACGGATACAGTATACTTATAATAAATATTGTTTTGGAGAAGTCAACGTCTTATAAGCTGCTTTCTATCGGCTTCAGAGTCGCACTCCACAATCGGCGAATTACTCGGTGCACCGATGATAGGGATTTGTGATACAGCTTGAGGCCCTTACGAGTGAAGAAACCCTTAGGCAACGAGTCCGTCGTACATTTACCATTCATGATTTTTGTATTTTTTTGCTGCTTGTGCCGCAAATTTACACTCAACATCCGTCGCCAAAACGCACGTGGTCAAATTGACGTCTCTCTTGCCAACTTCCGGAACATTCGCACGTGCAAAGTCTTACAGGCAGGCCCCAACTAGCGTCTTAATAATGTGTGAAATAAATTGTTTATTTGTACCGACATTATAATATGTTCGCTAAAATGTTCTGGAATCTAACCCTTGCTAGAACACGGATGAGAATTTTACATTGGTCGCTTGGTTAGCGGTCTATTACTGCTATAAATACTGCAATTGATTTTAAAAACATTTATGCTACATTAGAAAGTTATATATGTATTGACACATTTCAGCTCAGTAGACCTGCAACATCACACAGATATACTTAACACTTTAGTACCCAGTCTGGCAAAAATGTTCGCTGTTAATATTGTCAATATGTATGTGCAAAATGTATAGATTAGAAATTCGCAGTGTTGTACATAACTATCATTAGAGTATTCTACAATTTAAATGCACGGTACTGTATAATACAATTGACATACCTGTACTCAATGTAAGTACATACAACACACAATGTATTTGTTGACAATTTAGTGGTGTACTTTAATTAACCAGGTGATAGCGAATTGACAATTCTCTTTTGTCATGGGAACTAAAGAGTTTACGAATATTGCGTGGATTTTTTAAATATAATTTAGTAGATAAATATGCAGTCCAGTATAACATAAGTGCACGCAATAACATTGCAATTGTATTTCGCTACATGCAATTATTACAACATCCCGTATTACATCGTATATATAATTCAATTATTGATGTATTTGTAATTGTCTTATAGGTACATAATATACCTACAGGACACACTTATACATCTACCTCTAGGAGAATGACACCCTCTGGCTGATGATACAAACGAACGCATTGTACGCGACGACTGTTGCCGACACCACGCCCGGCCGCCTTTGTCTCCCCAGCTCTGATAAGACGCAGCACCACATTGTCAATGTCACGGTACCGAATGTCGAACTTCTTTAGCACCGTACGTAGCCAACCGCTCTTGCGAGGACGTACAGAACTCGGACTTTGCCAGCTTCGTAGCGCAGCGGCTCTCAACAACTGCGGCACCACCACCAAAACCACCACACCACCACCCCACTACCATCACCACCACCACCAACACCACACACCACCAGACCACCACCAACACCACACCATCACCACACCACCACCAAACCACCACCAACACCACACACCACACCACCAACACCACACCACCAACACCACCACCACTCCACCACCAAAACTACCCCACCATCCCATCAACACCACCACCACTCCACAACCACCATCACCACCATCATCACGACACCACCAACACTACCCCACCACCACCAACACCACACCACCAACACACCATCACCATCATCACCACATCACCAACACCACTACACCACCACACCACACCAACACCACCACCGCCCATGCCAAGTTCGGATAATCGTCACTGGTTGTTGCAATCGAACCGCTCCCCACGCGCACAGAGACACCGCGTGATCGGGTGCCAGACAATCGATGAGCCGTGATCGATCCACTGCTGGATGAAGGGCTTCCACTAAACCACGGGCATCGCTACGTTAACAAATCTACCCAGTGGCAACTGGGCACACGATCTCATTTCACGGCTCCATCTCCACGTGTCTCGCACGGGACCTCGTTCCCAAATCGCCACACTGGGTGATCCATTTATGGACACCCCACTAAAAATTATATAGAGACGAATCGAGACGTTCACATTACACTTGCAAAGCCTCTTTCACGCGTCTCCCACCGAGCTTAATATATCTCACCAAATACTTTAAACAATCTGTAATATATTGGGTTGGGGGGGGGGGCATCGTTGCTATTAACTCACCTGTTGAAACGAGGCTTGATATAAACCATTGGGGTATCTTACATAACGCGTAACTTTTAAGCAAACTGGACCACGAGTGCGGGAGATTTCCACAACACACGAGGTCCTGTGTATGTTGGACTCGTACGTTGACCAGCGAGGTGAAGTATGCTCAGTTTACCCTGGCAAGCCCGTGAGAGGCTGGGGGGGGGGGGGGTTGGTGCCCCCCACACGGACAAGCAGTGGTTTGTTGGCCCTTAGTAAGATGCTCGATAACATTCTAGATTTGAAGCTTTCGTGACTGCAAGGATTCATACTCTTCGGTTTTATTTCGGTAAAGTCACGTAGGTGAAAAATAATAATAAATATAAATTAATTAATTAAATCACTGTGATTTAATTGATTTAAAATAAAATAATAATAAATGAAAATACATCAATTAAATCACGTTTATTTAATTGATTTAAAATAAAATAATAATAAATGAATATACATCAATGAAATCACAGTGATTTTATTGATTTAAAATAAAATAATAATAAATGAAAATAACTAAATTAAATCACTGTGATTTAATTGATTTATTTTCATTATTATTATTTTTACCTACGTAAATTTTACCGAAAAAACCTAAGAGTATGCTCGATAACATTAACTTACCTGCCCCACCCCAGCCCCACCAAAACAACCCGTGTGTGTTGTGTGTAAAATAAAGTTCAAAACGTACCTGGGGGATACGGTGTCTGCAAACATCGGCACTGACGGCGGCCCGGGCATGTTTCTATTTCGTGCTCAACACCCCCACAACCTCCACCCACGTGCAGCGTGAGAGGAGATCGACGTCGGCACTTGCCCCAGCACGCCTGCCAAGGCTACCACCACGGGGAGGGCCTTTTGTATTTGCCCGCAAGACTGTGCGTGTGTTGTGTGTGTGTAGTTGTGTAGACCTGTGTGTGTGTGTGCAGCTGTGTGAGTGTGTGCAGTTGTGTAGACGTGTGTGTGTGCAGTTGTGTGAGTGTGTGTGTAGTTGTGTGTGTGTGTAGTTGTGTGAGTGGGTGTGTGTGTAGTTGTGTGTGTGCAGTTGTGTGGATGTGTGTGTGCGGTTGTGTGGATGTGTGTGTGTAGTTGTGTAGACGTGTGTGTGCAGTTGTGTGGACGTGTGTGTGTGTAGTTGTGTGGACGTGTGTGTGTGTAGTTGTGTGGATATGTGTGTGCGGTTGTGTGGATGTGTGTGTGTGTAGTTGTGTGGATATGCCTGTGTGTGTGTAGTTGTGTGGACGTGTGTGTGTGCAGTTGTGTGAGTGTGTGTGTGCAGTTGTGTGAGTGTGTGTGTGTAGTTGTGTAGACGTGTGTGTGTGCAGTTGTGTGAGTGGGTGTGTGTGTAGTTGTGTAGACGTGTGTGTGCAGCTGTGTGGATATGTGTGTGCGGTTGTGTGGACCTGTGTGTGTGTAGTTGTGTGAGTGTGTGTGTGCGGTTGTGTGGACCTGTGTGTGTGTAGTTGTGTGGATGTGTGTGTGTGTAGTTGTGTGGACGTGTGTGTTTGTAGTTGTGTTTGTGTGTACATGTGGTGCTGGCCACCCACCCCCTCGTGTACCGTACCGGCCTTCATAGGTGCCCGCAAACAACACTTGCCCTAACAGTTCTGTTAAAGGCTATAGGGGGATCTTTGTCTTTGCTTTGTCCACGTGTGTGCCGGCGAACACTGGGTGCACCTAGCCTGGCACAAGCGCCGTGGTGACGTCAGAGATGTGCGTGATTGTGTATGCGTTGTGTCTACGAGTGTGTGTGTGTGTGGATGTTTGTGTCTTTGTGAACAGTGTGTGAATGTATTTTTTTGTATTTGCGTACGTTTGTGTATAATGTATGCGTGTATTTGTATCATGTGTGGATGTGTGTATGCCTTAGTGTATATACTATATCGGTTTGTGACTTTGTGTGTGTGCTTATGTATATGCCTGTGTACAACGCGTCTTATATTACAAGTGTTGTGTATGTTTGTATGTGTATAGACAGTATGTATACATGTTTATGTGCTGTGTATATGTGTGTATGGCTCGTGTTCACGTACGTGTATGTGTATAATAATAATAAAATTAACATTTTTTTGTTAAATACTCACATTTTACACACACGCATTCGTGCTTGTACCTGCGTTCATAATAAAATATAATCCACAAAGGTAAAACCTTTAACGTCTCTAAAACCGCGTGGTTTAAATCGACCTTGAGACAGAGGATGCTGTTGTGTAACTTCCACTGTTGTTCCTGTACGCGTGGAAATTAATTAAAATGTCTCTTCTTCTTTTTTGTATCGTTCAAATTAAAATGTTGAAACTCAGCCAGTTTGGCTTTCTTCTCAATATATATTTTTAAAAATATTTTTTGTGTGTAAAAGTCAGTTGTACCTGTTACGTTTTTTAACACTATACATTTGACGTTACACATGTGTGTGTGTGCGTGTGTGCAACTGTGTTCAAATACACAAACGTACGCACAAAGTTATGAACACACATACTTTGTGTGTAGCTGTGTTAGTACGTGCGTTCATATACACATACGCTCACTCAAACTCATACACTGTGCGTAGTTGTGTTAGTATATGTTCGTGCACACAAACATGCACACACACGCATACATTCATGCATGTGTACTTGTGTGTAGTGTATGTACGTGTGCTTGTGTGATCGTATACACACACATATAAAGACAAATATCCCCCGTATAGCCTTCAGAGACTGTTGTGGACAAGTGCTGTTAGCGAGTATGATGGTTGGCACGTGAGGTGTGGGTGGCCAGCACCACGCCCGGCCGCCTTTGTCTCTCCCAGTGTCGATGTTTACTACTCACCGCACCAGGTACTCATTTTGAGGCTGAGTCGACCTAGGAGTGGCCCAGGACCGGTTCAGATAATCGTCACCGGTGTTGGCCGTGAGCGGGAATCGAACTCGTCGTTGTGTATAACTGCGTCTTTGTATTGTGTTGTCCTATACATGTGTTTGTGTGCACGTGTGTGTGTATGTGTGTGTGCACGTGTGTGTGTGTGCACGTGTGTGCTAGTGTGTGTGTGCACGTGTGTTTGTGTGCACGTGTGTGTGTGTATTGTATACGTGTGTGTGTAAGTGTGTGTTAATGTATGTGTGTGATTGTGTATGTACGTGTGATTGTGTGCTAGTTTGTGTGTACAGTCGTTGTGTGCGTGTGTGTATGTATTGTATACGTGTGTGTAGGTATGTGTTAATGTATTATGTGATTGTGTATGTACTTGTGATTGTGTGCTAGTTTGTGTGCACAGTCGTGTGTGTATTGTGTGTGTGTAAGTGTGTGTTTATGTATGTGTGATTGTGTATGTACTTGTGATTGTGTGCTAGTTTGTGTGTGTACAGTAATTGTGTGTGTGTGTATTGTATACGTGTGTGTAAGTGTGTGTTTATGTATGTGTGTGATGTGTACATACTTGTGTGTGTGTTGTATACGTGTGTGTTTACGTACGTGTGTGATTGTGTACGTACTTGTGTGTGTGTATGTATTGTATACGTGTGTGTAAGTGTGTGTTTATGTATGTGTGTGATGTGTACATACTTGTGTGTGTGTTGTATACGTGTGTGTTTACGTACGTGTGTGATTGTGTACGTACTTGTGTGTGTGTATGTATTGTATACGTGTGTGTAAGTGTGTTTATGTATATGTCTGATTGTGTACGTACTTGTGTGTATGTATTGTATACGTGTGTGTAAGTGTGTGTTTATGTATATGTCTGATTGTGTATGTACTTGTGATTGTGTGTGTGTTGCGACAAGCGGAGTGGTTTGCACGACACTTCGAACGCGAGGTTCCATTCTCCAGCCACGGCTAACAAACATCAGCGGAGAATATCCGAAGCAGATGCAGAGAGGCTCTACTCCATGTCAGCCTTATCACTCGAGAACGCGTGTTTAGCGTGTAAACACATCGGGCACGGAGGGAGACAAAGGCGGCCGGGCGCGGCTATGAATAAGCGACACGCCGTGGGGAAGGACCTTCATCCAGAAGTGGATTTGCATGAACGATATACACAGTGTAGGTGTACGTGTGTGTGTGTACGTAGCTGGCCACCAGCCCTCTCGTGTGCCACAGTGCCGGCCTTCATAGGTTGCGTCTCGCTAACAGCACTTGCCCCAACAGACGGTTAAGGCTACACGGGGGATTTTTGTGTAGGGGGAGCGGTGGCGCAGCGGTTAGCAGCGCTGCGCTACGAACCCGGCGCCCAGAGTTCGATTCCCGCTCATGGCCAACACCGGTGACGGTTCATCTGAACCGGTCCTGGGCCACCTCCCCTAGGTCGACTCAGCCGCAAATGAGTACCTAGTAGTGGGTGTGCAAACGTCGCCACTGGGTGAGACAAAGACGGCCGGGCGTGGTGCTGGCCACCGACCCATTCCCTCGTGTGCCACAGTATCGGCCTTCATAGGTTGCTGCTCGCTAACAGCACTTGCCCCAACAGTCTGTTAAGGCTACACGGGGGATCTTTGTATATGTGTGTGGCCAAGGAGCGGTGGCGCAACGGTTGGCACACTGCGTAATGAACCCGATGATTCTCGGCCACGGATAAGCTGACACTGTCATTAACAAGTGATATCTTAACCGATATCTCCCGTGCGACACCTCTCCTGCTTCCACCAAACCGATACCGACCGGAGTGGTGAAGTATGGTCAAACAATCCCCACGTGATCGGGAGCAAAGATGGATGAATCCCGAGTGCGTACCTGTGCTGTTACAGATGCATTGAAACCAGGTGTGGACCGACTGAGATAATATAATGCTTCTCTTGCGAGGGTGAAAGCTGTCTCACGCACTTTGACACGCGCATACACAAAGGTGTTTTGTGTGTAAAATGGGTCCCGCGATTAATTGTTAGCCATGGTCAATCTGCTGCTGGATTATGAGCTTCTTTCAGCTGTATAGACTGGACTATATTTTGTGTTAAAGTTCAGCTCTTCATCATTGTTCGAATTTATATGATGGCAAATCGCCCGATGATGCTGGATGTGATTACCAGCGAAACGTCGAACTACTCAAATTGTAAATGTTGTGGATTTACTCTCCAACACGCCGGTGGGCTGAAGTAGTTGACTACACTATACACTACACTAATATACACTACGCTAATATACACTATACTACACACTACACTAATATACACTACAATACACTACGCTACTATGCACTACACTATACTACACTACTGTACTAGTAAACGAATTGGCGTTTTGTGTACGTGACAAATCCCTTACTAATTGTCGGTGTCGGGTGGTGGAGGGTTACGACACATTTATACTTACGCGATCTAACACAAAACAAACCTTTATTACGAAGAATTTATATCAGCGCTGCTGGAACATCACTAGAATTTATATCAGTCACTCGGCTCTCTTAGCCCTTCTCAGACATCACTGGACTTATTGTACATCAGTCGCTCAGTCAGGGTCATCAAGATTACGCATATTATTCACCAATCGCTACATACATTCAACAACAAGGACAAGATCGATGGGCCCACATGATGCGCATGCATGATGTACGTTGACTCGTGAGTGCAGAAGCGTGGTCACCACATCTACGCCTCTATATAAGGAACGAAACAGGTGGACTTCTCCACAAATCTGGCTGTCGCCTGATGAAGCTAGTTGTAATTACTGGCGAAACGTCGTACTCAGACTGTAAATGTTGTGGCTTGGCTCTCCAACACACCGGTTAGTGCTGTACTCGTGACGAATTGGCCACGTTCTGTATACTTTACAACCCTTACTAGTTGGCTGTGTCGGGTGGTGGTGGGTTTAACAACACATTTATATATTTACACGATCTAACCAAAAAAAACCTCTATTATGGACAACAACAATGACTTAGCCACCGTACAATTATTTAAATAATCCTAAACTAAATTGCGTGACATTCGTAATCTGATTCTACATGAGTCGCCCTTACAGAAGGCAGTACGGTGACTTAATTTGGGCTCTGTTAAATAGAAATCCCCTCTACGTGGTTGTTTGGCCTACTCTTTTACGTTGGCTGAACGTTTTGGAAGATGTGGAAAATACCCAGTGTATACTGCTAGTTGGCAAAGTAGTTGAGACCAAGGGTAAAATCGTTTGAAAAAATAAAATCTGCAGTTCCACGTTTATTTTATTTAACCAGCTGAGAACCTAAGAGACCACGAAACGTCTCATATGCAAGTCACCTGGGTGGATATCATTAACAGACGGATATAAATGTACTTTATTTTTCAAGTGAGAACTGAGACTAATTTATTTCTTGCAAGGGAGACCTGGGTTTAAATAAATACCAGTCTATTCTCAATTCACTGCTCGTTGAAGGCCTCTTTCAAGTCATATCGGCTATGGGCTGGCTTTAATTTACCATACACTGGTCAGTGAAGGTTGGAGGGGGGAGCAGGATGGTATACGATCACTCGGCAATGATGTTAGCCGTAGCCGGGAATCGAACTACCGTGGCATGTCCCGGCTACATAGCGCAGGGCGTTAACCGCTGCACCACCGCTCCACCCCGACCTTGGATTACAAAGGCTTTCCGATAATGCTGCAGGGAAGAAAAAAATCCGCACATGTACAGATCTAATTAAAGTAATTCTTAGCAAGACTCGCATGCAAATTCAACCGTTAACAAAGAAACAATGTCAATATGAGCGGGCGAGTACACAGCATTGGGAGGAGCGGTGGCGCGGTGGTTACCGCACTGCGCTACGAACCCCAGCTCCTTCTCACCCACGGCTAACATCAGTGGGGAACCGATGTCTGAACCGGTCCTGGATGTTAGTTACCATGCCCCCCCCCCGCCACCATCCAACTCCTATCACCAACCTGCACTGACCAGGGTGGTGAAGTATGGTCAGACATCCCTCCGAGGCTCGGGGAGGCCCTCATCCAGCAGTCTATTGAATTATAATTGTAATGATTAATGCATCGATGCAGTCGTTTGCCAGCACGCACTGTGAATTGTACATTAATGAACTCCCATTGCATAAGAGTGCGTCATTTCAGGATTGCTCTATTATAGAGTACATACTTTACCAATCTCGCAGTGTAAACATTAATTTACGGTGTGGCTTATTTACTATGCAGTAATAACCGCATTAACAACTCTTAGGCAGCTACTGGAGTTATGCACTTTTAAATCTCAATAACTCATTATTTCTTTAGAACTGCGTTTTGTCTTTTGTTTTCTTGGCTCTCCCACGCACCTTTCGATCATCGCGGTTCGCTACGTATCAGAGGTCGCAAACGGGGTTTGATTCCTTACCCGTACCCGTACCCGGCCGCACCAGGGTCGCAAATGGGTACCCGTACCCGGGGTACGGGGTACGGGTACCCGTTCCCTACCCGTACCCTACACGAAATGAGTGACAAACGGTTACTCACCAGTGACTCACGGCCTACCCGTACCCGGCCGGGTACGGGTAGCCGGGTATCGGGTAGGGTACGGGTATCGGGTACCCGATTGCGACCTCTGCTATCGAGTCGATGTGGGTAATACAAATCCAGTGACACACCTCGGATTATAAGACGCAACTTTTCAAACAGAGAGGGGAGAGGAAGAGGCGGAGGAAGAGGAGGAAATCGCGTCTCATATAATGCCGATCAAATACGAAGCCACGGTTTAGATGATATTCGTACATCTTCTTGGTTCTTTCGGTAAAGTCACGTAGAAGGGAAGTAATAAAATAATAAAAATAAAATAAAACATTTTTTTTACTACTTCCCTTCTACGTGACTTTACCGAAAGAACCAAGAAGATGAATCCCTGCAGTCACGAAAGCTTTAAATCGAGATATACGTACACTCACGGAGGGAGGGGTGGCGCAGTGGTTAGCGCACTGCGCTGTGAACGCTGGTGATCTCAGTTCTATCACCGGCCGCGGTTAGCATCAGTGGCGAGTTATATCCGAACCGGTCCAGCGTCCCCCCCCCCCCGACTTCTTTCAACCAGCCAACCTGCACTGACCAACGAGGGGAAGTAGGGTCAAATAACCGACGTTACGAACGCGACATGGGATGGCCTTTCATCCCGCAATGGATTGACAACTATGGTCGGTTTGCAAATATGTGCAGCATAGTCGTGTGAGAATTTGTTACGATTGGGGCAAGCGCTGTTGGCCCAGCCACCCTCTGCATTCGGGTCCCAGCCACGCCCGGCCGCCTTTGTCTCACCGAGTGCTGACGTTTCCACACCACAATCGGGCACTCGTTTAAGGCTGAGTCGACCCACCGAGCTCTGTCCAGGTTTAAATATAATTTCGTCACCAATATTGTGGCGGTGGTGGTGGTGGTGGGGGAGGGAATCGGATCTCGGGTGGACGGGGATTGTAGGTCAGTGCCCTAACCACTGCGCCACCGCTCCCCACCCAATGCGCACACGTGGTTCAGCGAAGTGGATGAGCGAGCATTGCGCCCTCTGGCGCTGGCGAATGGTAACTACTCAAAATTGCTCCTCGTGGCTTTGAAAGGGGCATCCACAACTCCCCTATTCCTTGTTACACGCTGCACGCGCCTGATGATGGTTCAACACACGCGCACGCAGCTACGCGAGCACCCTTGACCGGCACGGTGCACGATGGGGTGATGCGGCCAACACGACACCCGGATGCATTTGTCTCCCCAGTGCGCCAGGTGCAGTACTCATTTACGGCTCAGTCGACCTAGGGGATATCCACGGACGGGTTCACACATTCGTCGCCGATGTCGTCTGTGAACGGGAATGGAATTCGGGTCGCCGACTTCGTAGCGCAGGGCACTCACTGAACGCTCCACGACCGCTCCCCCATAGCCATAGATGCACAAAATACAAACACGCACATAGACAAAGCTCCAGACTGTTGGGGCACGTGCTGTTAGCGAGCACCTATGAAGGCCGGAACCGTACACGAGGGGGTGGGTGGGCCAACACCACACCCGACCGCATTTCTATCCCCAGTAGCGATGTGTTTTTTTTTTACACACCGCTCCAGGTACTAATTTGAGGCTGAGTCAACCGAGAGGAGGCCCAGGACCGGTTCAGATAATTGTCACTGGTGTTAGCCGTGAGCGGGAATCGAACTCGATTCGCCCCGTTCGCTACACTACCGCTCCCCACTGCACACACACACACACACGGCCACACAACTGCACACACACACGGCCACACAACTGCACACGCACACACAACTGCACACACAAATACAGACACGTCCACACAACAACTACACACACACACTTTACACTACCGCTTCCCACATACACGCACACACAGATGCACACGTGCAGCAAGCAGACGCACGCTCACACACACACAACCCCACGGACGCACACGCAGATGATGCACCCATACAAAGGCCACACCCCAACAACAGTCGCCACTAAGTGGCGGTGCCAGGCTAGGTGCACCTTGAGGCCACGTGAAGTATCATAAGGCTCGCTTTTGGCAGGAGATCACGGGACAGGCCCAAGTGCCATGGAGTTGACTGAGTGAGATGACTGGCAGATGCACCACCTGTGCTCCCCGCTGTGCCAACTCGCGACGATTTATCCGCCCGGCGCTCCGCTCGTTGTTGTGAGCGTCGCCCCTCCGCTATTTAAGAGTGACACGCACGTACTGTGCACACATAAACGCCCAACAGCTCTCTCTACCTTAAATGTAATCGGCGCCCCTTCACGTTTTACGGGAGGTGTTTAACAATCATCGGGTTCGTGCAGCGCGTCGTTGGATATAACGCGGGCGTGTTGTGCGACGCATGAAATTTGGAAACATTTGTGACCCTCACTGCACTCGTTAAGATATGTGAGCTTCAGTTACAGCTGCGGCAACTTGGGGAGACGTTCATTCGGGAGTGGGTTGACCACGGCTGATGATGATGATGACGATGATCAATTATTATCGTCATTCGGCACCAGGTGAGAGCGTTCGTTGGCTGTGAAACTGCACCGCGGTGATAAGCGCTGAACGAAATCCACCCGGAAATCTGAGTTCGATTCCGGCTTCGGTTAATATCAGTGGGATAATATCTGAACCGTCCCTGGGCATGTCCCTAGATCGACTCAGCCTTACACGAATTCTGTTAACAAAATTTTTTTGTTGTGTTGTGTTTTATTGCCATTCCCCCCGCATCCCGATTAGTGCGGTCGGCTACGTACGGCGCGAAATAAGTTCAGCATAATACCACGTGCATACATATGCATCAGAACTTGGTGAGACAAAGGTTGCTGGGCGCAGCTCTGGCAACGCCACATCCTCGTGCGTTCGTTCCGGTCTCAAACGGTGCTCGCTTGGAGTACGGTGTACAGAAATAGTCCACGCAGGCTACACGGGGTGTCTCTGTGTTTGTATTCTATGTGGCACGTACGTACGAGTGTGCGCTTTTAAATAGGTCGACTCAAATGCGTACCTGGTGCGGTTTGTAAAACATCGCCACTGGGGAGACAAAGGCGGTCGGGCGTGGTGCCGGCCACCACCCACCCCCTCGGTGTCGGCCTTCATAGGTGGCTGCTCGCTAACAGCACTTGCCCCAACAGTCTTCCCGAGGCTATACGGGGGATCTTTGTCTTTTGTATGTGTTTTTAAATTGCATTTCTATATGTGTACAGTACGTATGTGTATCGAACACGGGTTCGATTCCCGCCCACGACCAACACCAGTGGCGATTATCTGAACCGGTTCGTGGCCTCCTCTGGGTCGACTCAGCCTCAAATGAGTACCTGGAGCGGTGTGGAGTAAACATCGCCACTGGGGAGACAAAGGCGGTCGGCCGTAGTCCTGGCCACCCAGTGTGCCGGCCTTCATAGAGTGCTCTCGCTAAGAGCACTTGCCCCAACAGCGTGGGAATCTAATACGGGGGGGGGGGTTGTCTCCGCACTTGCTAATGAATGCCAGACTAAGTGACGCTTTCTTGTATTTAAAAAAAACCCCGACAATAATAATTGTATATCTATGTATTCGCATGTGCTCGTGTGTGCTGGATTGTGTACCGTCACGACCTTGATATGCACTCGCTGACGCATGATAATAATAATAATAATAAAATCATGAAAACTCAACAATATTGGTCAAAACACAATGTTCCAAAAAGGGAAGACACATTTATAGACGTTTCGATCAATTGCCCTCTATAGCACATCAGTTGATGGAGGCGAATCGGATGGATTCCTTCTTTTCATGTATGCATGCATATACGTATGAATGTATAGCGCATGCGTTTTGTTAATCACTGAAATATACATCTTAAGTTAATGTCAATATTTTATAATTCTCGATTTAAAGCTTTCGTGACTGCAGGGATTCATCTTCTTGGTTCTTTCGGTAAAGTCACGTAGAATGAAAATAATAAAATAATAAAAATAAAACATAATAAAATAATTCTCACGACGTTTCGGCCACAACGCAAGCAGCCGTCCTCAGGTGAAGAACAGGTCTGTCTTCTCGACAGACCTGTCCTCAGGTGTCCTCAGGTGAAGAACAGGTCTGTCTTCTCGACAGACCTGATCTTATAATTCCACACGATGTTAACAATCACCATCGTGCGTCATACGTAATTTTAAACCATCATTTACAGCAAATATGAAGATTACAAGAGACGTTCTAAATGAAGGATTTGTTAATTCTGAAACTTGTACTTCAAATAACAACGTGAAACCCGTTGTCAATCCACTGTTGGATGAACATCTTTACAAGCTGTGTGTCCTTCATAGGGCTTGTTTGACCATACTTCTCCACGCTGGTCAGTGCGGGTTGGTGCAAGGCTAGACGTTGTCTTTGAACTGTGCGCCTTTTGGCGTCATCTGGTCGAACACCATATGAGACTAGGCTCTAAAGAAAGCTGTCTCTGGTGTGGACCAATCCGTTTCAAAGGCAATGCATAAATGATCAGAGTATTGTTTTTTGTTTGCATTTGACTGCAAGTATTGTGGTTAATGTAAGCATGATTCCTTGCAAAAGGTGTCAGTTTTGTTGCCAGAAAAAAGGGGAAAACCCCTATTAGTATATTTTGGTACTGGCAAAGGAGGTCCCATGACACAGGACCGGTTCGGATAATCACTCACCAGAGGTGGGACAAAGTCATTGTTATGCAAGTCCAAGTCGAGTCTGAAGTCATCAAATTCATGACTCGAGTCTGACTCGAGTCCAAGTCACATGACTCGAGTCCACACCTCAGAGGTGGGACAAAGTCATTGTTATGCAAGTCCAAGTCGAGTCTGAAGTCATCAAATTCATGACTCGAGTCTGACTCGAGTCCAAGTCACATGACTCGAGTCCACACCTCTGTCACTCACCACCGACGTTAAACCGTTGGCAGGACTTGAACTTAAGGAACGCCGGGTTCAACAATAGCGCGGCTGTGATAACCACCACTCAACCGCTACTCTGGCGTGTAAACTACAGTCCAGTATATATTCTTGGGTGTTTTCGGTAAAGTCACGTAGGTAAAATTTTTAATTAAAATTTATAAAAGTAAAATAAAAAAGCAAACTAAAAATAAAATAAAAATCAAGTACAGCTATCGTGCTGTGACGGTTCCACCTGAAGACGGAAGCTTGTGTTGCCTCCGAAACGTCGTGATTTTAATTCAATTTTTATTTTACTTTTATTAATTTTAATTTTTCACCTACGTGACTTTACCGAAAAAACCCAAGAATATGAATCCTTGCAGTCACGAAATCTTCAAATCTAGTCCAGTATATATATACACACACACGTCTCTACAAGCACAGACATACGTATAAGAGACAGTGGGACATACCGCGTGTAGTATACACAAACACATGCGAGAGGACGTACAAACGCGGAGATGGAGCGGTATATACTGCTCGCTTGCAGGGACTAGGTGGATTGATGTACAGGGCGCTTCAAAAAATGTGAACACTTCTGAGAAATTTGCAACAAAAACCACGATAAATTTGCCTCCTCCGAGCTCTGGAGACCACCTGGAGAAGATTCCAGGTCACGCGTCGACAACGATGGCGAACGAGTGGGATACTCTTTGACTTTTTGAAGCTATTACGTTACATTTATTATCACGTTAAAGTGTATTATCCGTTTTCTTTCCAGTAAAAAAGAAAGGCCCATTTAAGTGTCAGAACTTGTCCAAACAGAACTTGTCCAAACAGTCTGTTAAATGCTATGTGGGGGGGGGGGGAGATCTTCGTCTTTGTTATATATATTATCGCAGGAACGGAAAATATTGCGACTGCTTTGGAGATGCCTTCATCCAGCAGTCGACTGACCATGGCTCGGCAGATAATGGCTAAACGGTACACAAACAAAACCAATAATGGATACTGCATTTCAAAGCCTCGATACTCCGTCCGTCGTTCGATTCACACTGCGAATGAAAGAGCAGTGCGGAAATTGATTCGGATGCGGAATGAATACATTTTTCAATCGTTCATCCGTCGAAGTGATTTTTTTTCTGCGCCAAATATCCCCGCCAGGATGTTCGCAAACACCCTTTCATTATTTACAAAACAAACTAAAAGACACAGCGACCTATTTTTCACACCAATTCACACGTTCACATCGTGTCCACGTTACGCGTTTGCATCTACGTTAAAGCAGTACGTGTGTACGTTTAAATGTTTAAATAAAGATCGCACGTGTGAGCGTATCTTTGTATCGGTGCTACAAAACCGAGGGACAACACCGGTGACGATTAACTGAACCGGTCCCGGGCCTCCCCTTAGGTCGACTCAGCCTCAAATTGAGTACAGTACCTGGCGCGGTGTGTAAACGTCGCCACTGGGTGAGACAAAGGCGGTCGGGCGTGGTGCTGGCCACCCACCCCCTCGTGTGCCGTGTCGGCCTTCATAGGTTACTGCTCGCTGACAGCACTTGCCCCAACAGTCTGTTAAGGCTACACGGGGGATCTTTGTGTAGGGGGAGCGGTGATGCAGCGGTTAGCGCGCTGCGCTACGAACCCGGTGCCCAGAGTTCGATTCCCGCTCACGGCCAACACCGTTGACGATTTATCTGAACCGGTCCTGGGCCTCATCCCCTAGGTCGACTCAGCCTCAAAATGAGTACCTGGTAGTGGGTGTGCAAACATCGCGACTGGGTGAGACGAAGGCGGTCGGGCGTGGTGGCTAACAACACTTGGCTAACAGCACTTGCCCCAACAGTCTATTAAGGCTACACGGGGGATCTTTGTCTTTGTATCAACGAGCACCGATTCACGCCGAACTGGCCGGTTCACGAGGCGGCGTGGAAGGAGTCAGTTGCCCAATCACAACGTTGTCACCAACAACCACGAGTTAGGCTGTCCGAAGCGGACCTGTGTCTCAGTGTGTCAGTTGCATGTTGCGTCCACGGTGTCGAGTAATTCCAGACGACAGCGAATTGTATCGAGACCGGTGCTGTCATTTCTCTCCCCCTTCGCCAAGTCGCACTGACCAGCGCGGTGAAGTATGGTTGGAGCAATCGACGTTGCTGACACGGCGTGGGGAGGCCCGTCATCCAGCAGTGCCTTGGCATGGGGCTGTACAATTAGTAGCGTTGTAAACATTGCTCGGGCCTGCTGATGAACTCCAGAAGTGGCGAAATTGGTCAAGCGTTGAGTTTGTGTTTTTGTAAGAACGTGAACGTGGCATGCGAGAAGGCCGATGGACTGATAATTATATAATATATGCATCCTTATGTGGAGATAACGCAACGGCAGCTGAATGATTTAATCATATCTCTCACGGCCCTTACGATGCAGCAGAAACCCATTTACCGTATCTGGTGTGAGGTTTTTTAAAAAGCTCTCCAGAAGTGGATGGATCATGGCTTAATTGCTCACACGATATATATTTCCGATCGTTGCTCGGCTGTCCGCTACAGTAATCCTATATTAGTGTACCCTATATTCAAATATTCATGTTAGTTTACCATGTATTCAACATTCTCTTAACATTTATTTTTTAAGGGTGGTTCGAAACACAGTGCGCTAACAAATGCGCCACCGCTCCCCATATGCATACACAAAAGACAAAGATCCCCCGTATAGCCTTAACAGAATTGTAGGGCAAGTGCTGTTAGCGAGTAGCACCTATGAAGGCCGACACGGCACATGAAAGGGGTTGGGTGGCCAGCACACACACAGACACAAGTATGCATGTAAAGAATGTACACACATGTACATATATTCACAACTAATTGTGAATACAAATGCATGAATCATACTTAGTATGAATAAATAAGTATATGTTTTACCCTTGCTGGCAACAAAACAAGTGTTAAGATGTTGAAACGCCAAATAGAAACCTTTCGCAAGGAATTGTTTACTTACCTATTTAATAATCACAATTTTTTTTACTGATAAATGCTTCAGACGAAGCTTGATAATTAATTGACGAATAATAAAAATGGTTTTAGCTCTCTGGCGTGTGCAAGGGTTGTACTGTAGGTAATCCTGCGCGTTGTTCGGCATGTCCGACGTTTCGTTACACGTGCCGGAGGCTTCTTCAACAATTAAATTGTAGAATCGTTACGACACACGGTATTAATGACACTGATTTCGTTCAGATGTATCGCTTTGCTTTATTTGAAACACTACCCATGAAGATAACATATATACTGTACATATATATTTCATTGTATAGTGACCGTCACTGAACTATACGATTCCAAATCCACCGATTTTAAAAATTCAAATGTGTGGGTTAAAACATAAATTATAACCTTATATATTCATATTCTTAGGGTTTTTCGGTAAAATCACGTAGGTAAAACATTAAAATTAATAAAAGTAAAACAAAATAAAAATCACGACGTTTCTGAGGCAACACAAGCTTCCAGTCTTCAGGTAGAACCGTCACAGCCACGACAGCTGTATCAAGTAAATGAGAGATTGCAAGAGCTACCACTCCGTATATATATAATGGTTGGAGAGGGGGGAAGGGCCAAGTACGGCACACTTTTTTTTATTAATATGGTAAGGTGAGGCTTCAGAGGCTGAGCCTTTGTTTATGTTTATGCGATATTGCTGGAATGTATATCGCAGGGCCGTGAGTGACAGCGTAACGGGGGGGGGGGGGGGGGGAGCTGGACTTCATCCAGCAGTAGATTGACTATGACTGCTGCTGACGACGATTATGATAGCTGGAAAGAATCCAGTGGATTGTCAGACAAATTATTTAGTAAACACTGCCGTTAGATATGTATAGGGTAGGCCAAAAATCAGGACACATATTGGGTTATATTAATTTTAGTAAATCACATTGGGTTATTTCATTTATTGTAACACATGTTTACATTCATATATGCATGAATTCTCTTTTGAAATTACGTTAGGAGTTAAACATTTTAATATAACAGTCGCTGCCTTCTTTAGCATACATAAATAACGAATTGAACTCGTTGGTCTTTAGTAAATTTTCTTTAAAAATATTAAATATATATGAAAAGGACGAAGACACATTCATATCAATAATGATAACAGATCAAATATTAACTTAATGAATAAACAATCAATGTTCTTAATGGTAGTGTTGATTACATTTTTTAGAACCCTATGTCTTGAATTTTGGGTCACCCTGTATATAATAGTCGATGTTTCTTGATAGCGCATGGGTGAAGAAGAGACATCATACACGCCGACTGATCACACAGTGAGTGTTATTGACCAATGTTCAGAGTTTCACTGCAGGGGCGTGCACAATCAAAGAAGCCGTGCACAATGGAGCGAAATCATTCATCAGAGAGCGTCGCTGACGCCGTCAAAATCTGTCCACCGGTTGATGTCCGCGTGTGTGTCTGCGCTACGAACCCGGCGACTCGAGTTCGATTCCACGACTAGACTACAATATTATTGCCTGTTATTCTTACACGAAGACAAAGCCAAGTGCCACGAGGACAAAGGAAGGCGGACTGCACTTGGCGTGCCAAAATCGTTCCATAAAACAGAGGCGTTCCGCATCCATTCTTGGCTCTGTCTGTGAAGTCACGTCGATATAAAATAAAATATAAAATAATAAAATAACATTTTACGCACTGTTCTTCTGGCTGACATTATTAAGCGTTGCACACACACGTACATGCACACACGTACACACGTACATGTACACACGTACATGGGCACACGTACACACGTACATGTACACACGCACACACGTACACACGTACATGCACACACGTACACACGTACATGTACACACGTACATGTACACAAGTACATGTACACACGTACATGTACACACGTACAGACATACATACACACGTACATGTACACATGTACACACATACATACACACGTACATGTACACATGTACACACGTACACACACAGGTACATGTACGTGTACATGTACACACGTACAACGCCACCGTGAAGCGGTGGGCGCCACGGTGGCTAGGAGATGTTCACTCCCTCGCCTGGTCTGCAATGAGGCCTTGGGCATTGATCCCAACCCTGACGATGCCTGCTGCTCTCTATTTGGAGTTTGCGTCTCTCTCGCGTTGAATTGTCTCCGGCTCCTCTGGTCCCCCCCTACCCACATTTAGAATCAACACGCATTTCTAGTATTTGGCTGCTATACATTTCCACGTGATAAGCCACTTCCTTGAGCTATCATTTTGTGGCTTAGTCGTTACTGATACAAGCTATGTAGCTCAGTGGGCCTTACCTGGTCAAATAAAAAAACACGTGTTTAGAATATGGGCAATGTGATGTCATCCGGCGTTTTGGTCAGGGTATGAACTTGGCCCTCGGCACTTCTCAGCATGTTGTCGCTGGCAAGGCAGAGTGATGAACATGAAGCTATGATGATGACGACGGCGGTGATGTTACAATATACAGAGTGGCACAAAAGTCAGGACACATTGGGTTATTTAATGTACTTGCATTGTATCGTACAATACAATACCGTATATTTATTACGTATTAATTAATCATTTAAATCCTGGAATTGACACTTGACCAGCCTCATTGTACTCTTAGGTTTTTTCGGTAAAGTCACGTAGGTAAAAAAAATAAAAAATAAAAAAATGTCATTGAAAATAACTAAATTAAATCACGACGTTTCGGAGGCAACACAATCCTCCGTCATCAGGTGTAATTTAGTTATTTTCATTTATTATTATTTTGTTATAATAATTTTTTTACCTATGTAACTTTACCGAAAAAAAGCCTAAGAGTATGAATCCTTGCAGTCACGAAAGCTTCAAATCTAGAATCAGCCTCATTGTGTCAATCCACTGCTGACTTCGATATATGTACGTACGTATTGCATGCTAAACTTCTTTCGCACCGTATGTGGCCAACGGTTATAATCGGAGGTGCGCGGGAAGGACAACAAACTGAACAGGCCTTCCCACGTGGTGTATACAGTGGGGGGTTGTTTGATCATACTTCACCACGCTGGTCTGAGTGCGGGTTGGTGACGTTAGGATCGGTTCCGCTATCACTCGCCACTGATGTTAGCCGTGGTTGGGGGTATTCATCAGTCGCGTCGCATGGTTCATAACGCAGTGCGCTAACCACTGCGCCACCGCTCCCACCCGCATGCCTTACACGTGCACTCACGTGTTGTTTATATACATACAGTACACGTACACATATCCTTGGTTCTTTTCGGTAAAGTCACGTAGAAGGGAAATAATAAAATAATCAAAATAAAATTAAATACAATTCTCACGACGTTTCGGCCACAACGCAAGCAGCCGTCCTCAGGTGAAGAACAGGGTTGTCGGAAAGACGGCTGCTTTTGCGTTGTGGCCGAAACGTCGTGATAATTTTATCTTATTATGTTTTATTTTTATTATTTCCCTTCTACGTGACTTTACCGAAAGAACCAATAATATGAATCCATGCAGTCACGAAAGCTTTAAAACGTACACATATGTATGCAATACATCACACGTATACTACACAGTACTTAAAAAAATATCTATAAGACTATGCTATAATGCAGAGACGACCAATGACGAAGCGAGTGATGTTAATTCCAATGTTGGTCCAGAAGGGTCAACAGAGGTGACAGTTTAAACACAAGTTTTATTATAATGCGAAATAAATAAATTCTGGAATGTCGCATCCCCTCGCCCCAAGTGAGGACGCGGAGGATGATTGGTTTCGCACATGATCATCATCAGTGAACCAAATACATCGCCTGCCGTGGAGTGTGACGAAAAAATACGATCAAAAGCGCGTGAATCTCGCCATGTACAACGCTTTTGAACTTATTTCGCACCGTACGTCGCCAAACCGGGCGCCAGCGGATTTCCCCTCCGCATTTAAAATCAAAGTATTTGGTTGATATAAATTTCCGCATTTATAATAATTAATAAGCCGCTTCGTCGAGCCTGAAAGAGAGCTCTGGAGCTTAGTGGGCCGCCTTAGCTGGTAAAAATAAAAAATCTACTTAAATGGTAAAGTTTTTTAAATACTGGACATATCCTACTCACGTATGTTACCTACATGGATACACATGCTACGTATTACAACATGCACACATAATACATTCCGCATACAAATATCAAAGTATATGCTTACATCACACGTGGCATGCCGCATACGCACATTCATCATCATAAATGCACGTCTAAAGCGACACGCAAACACACAAATACATAGACATACATACACATACGTACATGATACAAAGTGTACATGTAAATATAGATGCATACCGTATAAATAAAAAATGTAATACATCATACACATATTGGATTAAATACATCAATGATAAACACACGCGTATATTATTTACAAATATAAACAGTGTACGTAATACTGATTATGCTTGATACGTACACGAATACACGCGTACCGTACGTGATACTGTGTACTGAAACTCAGCAAGACCGGATCGGCTGTCACAGATATTAGCCAGGACCCTGGAATCGAACTCAGCTCACAAGTTTAACGAATTGGGCATTGTCCAAACCACCGATGCACGGCTCATCCCCACAAACACTCCTCTTATAAATATACAAAAGACGTACATACATCACACGTACATACACACACGTATGTCATACATACGTGCCACACACGATTATTATGTTCGCACGAGATTAAAATCGTATACATACTACAGTATATACATACTGTATATCATACACACACGTGGCGGCTTCATGTGATGCTGCATTTTGACTGCATATATACAACACATCTGAATGTTTTATGGCGTTGCAATTAGATTTTACAAAGAACTAACGTGGGCATCATTTAAAAACGTTCCCACTCCTTGATAGATGAGAGTAGAATAGGCACGCAGCCTCTACAATCGATTGCGAGAAGCGTCATCCGATGTGGTGTGCCGGGTACTGGAATTATTTTGTCTGGTCGCCCCGGCTTAAGCTTAGTACCGATCTTATATATATTGTGTGTATATATATACCACGTACATACATCATGTATCCAGACATCATAATGAAGACAAAGATGCCCCGTATAGCCTTGCACGGACTGTCAGGGCAAGTGCTGTTAGCGAGCACCCTACGAAGGTCAGCACGGCACACGCGAGGGTGGGTGGCCAGCACCACGCCCGGCCGCCTTTGTATTCCCCCGGTGCTGATGTTTCGTTTGAGGCTGAGTCGACCTAGGGGATAGGTCCAGGGCCGGCTGCAGATATTCGTCAACGGTGTTGGCCGTGAGCGGGAATTCGACTCGGCTCAGCCAGGTTCGCAGCGGCAATGCCCTGACCACTACACTACCGCTCCCCATTCAGACATCATTACACACATGCCAGACATCGTATGTACATATATACACTCTACAAACATAAGTGTGTGTTGCGTAAGACACTTGCAAATGTTTTTTTTTATTAACGTCCTAAATTAAGTCAATGCTAATAATTTACATCCTTTTGTCAATGTACTGCTGGACGAAGACTTCCAAATTTCGCGGGGGGAAGTAGTGGGGGTTGTTTGACCATACTTCACCACGCTGGTCAATGCGGGTTGGTGAAGGTGGTGGTGATGGTGGGGATGTTTCAGGGATACTGTATTCGCCGTGGCTGGGAATCGAACTCAGTTCATGGTCGCTGGGTCCATAGTGATAAAAATATACACGTTTAAAAAAGTATATATCTATAACAAATATATGGAAAAAAAAACTTTAACTAAACATTCAAGGGCAGTTCAGGACGCATGCAATACGAATGATAAACTAGCTAAAGGTGGGACAAAGCTGATCACAATTAATTTCTCCATCATTTTGCCGTCATCTGGTCCAACCCATGTGAGACTAGGCTCTAAGGAAAGCTGTCTCGGGTGTGGACCATAATATTCTTATAAATATATCACTGCACACCGACACGAATGGGCCTATCATCATCCAGCCATGCTCTATCCACTGCTGGAACAAGGATTACCACCACCACCACTACCACTACTACGTGTGAGCTATTCATAGGAAACGACTTCGTTTTGGAGGAGGAGGAGAAGAACCACAAAATAAATCCCGGGGGATGCTGCAGCTAAAAGCTCACGAACATTGTAGGGAAGTCAACATTACTTATTTCGCCGTGTTTCCCGAGCAGTTGCGGTTCGACACCGGCTACCGGCGCACGTGGTGAATTATCCAGTAGAGATATCGAGATGATATCGTGATGATATCGAGATATCGCGATATCGCGATGATATCGAGATATCGCGATATCATCGCTGGGGCTCGACGGGTTAAACGGCATTGGCATCGCGTGTGCGGTTGTCAATGCGCACGCGGCTTTTGCGCTTTGTACGAGGAAGACTAATCATGCGTGCGCATTGGCAGTGTTCAAAGTTGTAATCAGAATCGTAAAGTGCATTGATACTGGAGGAATCCGATGAGCTGTAAAGCTCTGTCTCACAGATGTCCAGACGGGGCGGGTAAGAGCGTTGCAACAATAAACAACAAAAACACAAAGAAGGTAAACAAATCACCCAAACAAAGACAAATACAACACTAAGCCATATACCCATCCTACCAGACAAAGCCCACTGAGGTGTTAACGCATGTTTCAAAAGCGACCTGGCCACAAATGATAGCTCAACAAAGTGGCTTATTATTTGGATAATGACAGCAGCGAATGTTTCGAAGTGTTGAAGGAAAACCCGGAGGACCCGGAGAAAAGAAAATCCACGCGACCACGGAGAGAGACACGCAAATTCCACATATACAGCAGCAGGCGTCAGGATCGGGATCGAACCCACTACTTTCTGTATACCAGGCGAGGTAGTTAACATCTCCTAGCCACCGTGATGATGATGAGAGAGAGAGACACGCAAACTCCAAATATACAACAGGCATCAGGGTTGGGATCAAACCTCCGACCTCCTGCGTACCAGGCGAGGTAGTTTACATCTCCTAGCCACCGTGATGATGATGAGAGAGAGAGACACGCAAACTCCAAATATACAGCAGGCATCAGGGTCGGGATCAAACCTCCGACCTCCTGCGTATACCAGGCGAGGTAGTTTACATCTCCTAGCCACCGTGGTACCCCTTAAATACCTAAAGTAAACGTCTTTTGTCCGTCCAAGGACGGGTGTATTGCAGTATATCTTAAACTTGCAAGCGAAAAGCAGACCGCGACGTGCAATTTGTAAGGGCACGGTGACACAGACCTATTTCATGTAAAGGTTATAATCCCTTGTTCATCATGACGTCCTTTTTACTTTGATGTCTCAACAGCGTTACGGAGTTACTCCATGCGGAGTGACGTAATGGAGGATGTGGGTGTCCATTTGGAGGACGTCACCTGTTCATGATTATTAATGAGGGGGGCTGTTCGATGTGGAGTGACGTAACATGCTCATGATTATTAATGAGGGGGGCTGTTCGATGTGGAGTGACGTAACATGCTCATTATTATTAATGAGGGGGCTGGTCGACGTGGAGTGACGTCACGCGCGTTACACACTGACATTCTTTGGTAAATATCGTAGTAAATACGTAATTTACTGTCGTGTACTATCGCTACGTTTCAAGCCGCGCAACAACGAGGGTTTGGTCGATGCCCTTGGTTCGCTGTGTGTGTTATGAAGGTCATTGCCCGAAACGTCGCCTATAATACCTTTACATATACTAGGGGTTGTTCGGGGGGCACCTGTGGCGAAAAAAATAGCACACGAACGACGCATGCACGCAAGCACCCGATGCTCCGTTTTGAAGTTTTAAAATTAAACAGCTTTGAATTGTATTATGTTTTGAATTAGATAATTGTATTTCTTCATTAAAAGTTTACATCATTTTACATCTGGAAGACTTAATTGCAAATGACATTTCGTGTGAATTTTCTCTGGTCGTTAAGAAGATGGCCTTGCTGGGGGGTTCGGTTCGATGCGGACATCCACTCGTTTGGGATTGCGGGGTCGAGATAAGGCGACACGGAGCTGCTGGCCGTGCGAGAAGACCGCCGTCTGCAGATCGATTCCCACGTAATCGAACGTCTGTCCCTGCGCCTCCGTCGTTCATGCAGGGGGTGCGTGGAGGTTTGCAGCGCCCCCTGCAGGAAAACGACGGGAAGTGCAGCGTTCATCACAGATAGATAAAGTTGTGCGCTTATATGAGAGTATATTTCCTTTTGATTTAAAGCTTTCGTGACTGCATGGATTCATATTCTTGGTTCTTTCGGTAAAGTCACGTAGAAGGGAAATAATAAAAGAATATAAATATATTGTTTTATATTGGCCCTTCTTCGTTGCTATATATTGTTTTATATTCATATTATTGTATTATTTCCCTTCTCCGTGACTTTACCGAAAGAACCAAGAATATTATATTTCCTGTTAAAGCCACGGTGTTATCAACGAATGTGGTGGGGGGTTTTCTCGATATGGTTATTCCCGAAATAGCAACGAAGAAGGGCCAGTGCACGAAACGTCGCGCATTAAATATGTATTTCCTTTCAAAGCCACGGTCTTATCGACAAACACATTGAGAAGTTCTCCAACAGGGTCATTCCCTAAGAGCAGCACGATACAGACGTTTCGTTTAACATGCGATCATCTAAATCCAGATTGAAAACTCATTACTTTAGAAACTGCTTGTTGCTTGTTGTCGTGTTGTCGTCCTTCCCTCGCACCTCCGATTAGCGCGGTTGGTGTCCACGTACAGTGCGAAAGAAGTTCAACAGATTAACCTCATGGCGGGGTCACATAAGCCCCCGGCTCCCGCATAAACTGCGTTGCGACGTCATTAAAACCTTTATATTAAGTTCGCTTGCTTGCGTGCTTGCGTGCTTGCGTGCTTGCTTGCTTGCTTACGACCGTGCAAATCTTTCGGTCGTTTTTTAACCCACTTCCCGTGATCCAATCGAGTTGACATTTTGCACACAGACTCGTTGTGCGAGACAATTAATGTTCGTGAAATTTTTTTTCCAAAATTTTACACTGTTTAGGGAAAACAAATTAAATATTTAATTACCAATTGCTTAATACTGGCAGACAATCATCTGACCCATAGGTGGCAGCCATCTCAAGCCAGAGGACGAGAGGACTCTAGCCGCCACGCATATAAAGGATTTATAGTGAAAAACTTTGTTTTTACGGGTTATACTTATTTTACGTCTGTTGAAGGCGAACGACACGGCGATCTGTTCCTCTCGACGAGCTCTACACGATGCGCTGATCAAAGTTTCAAAGTTTTGTTTATGACTACGGCAATTATGGCAACGACGGGTGCTTGGGTGAAGAACGAGAGGATTGATTTGTGGGTGGGTCGCGGCGTTCATGTGCGCGGTGGGACGGAGTCGCCAAAAATAAATTTACTAATTACGATTTTGACTTCCGTTTATTCGGGACCCCGGTGTCCCGCCATGAGGTTCACAAACATAATGTGCATCATGTTTGACGACAGTCACAGACGGACAGACAGACAGGCACACACACGCGCAGCCCACGCATTGACGCGTTCAACCTTATAGCCGCAAAGCATGTAAGAGCAAGATGAGCGAATACTCGTCACTAATTGGCTGTGTCGGGTGGAGGTGGGGTTAACGACACATGTTATATGCACGGGGAGGGTTTCATCCAGCGGTGGATTGATCACGCATTCTGCTGTTGACGATGATGATGACACTTGTGAAAAATAAGCATCGGTTTTACCCTTGCTGGTAATAAGATATTAAAACGCCAAATAGAAACATGTTGCAATGCATCAAGTCTGCATTAACCACACACAGCGCTTGTGATAGACATGCACACAAACACGGCTCTGATAATTATCGACTTGCATGGTCTTTGGAACTGATTGGCCTACACCAGACACGACAACCTTCTTCATGGCCTCGTCTCACCACCGGTGTCAGACCAGAGCACGCCAAAAGGCGAACAGGACAAAGGCAATGCCACACGTATCGAAGCATTTATAGCTCGGGGTGAGCGGCTACATTGTGTTTGCATGTTCATCACAAGCACGTGTGGTTAATGCGGACTTGATTTCCTTGCAAAATGTTTCTATCTGGTGTTTGAACATCTTAATAAAGTCAATTTTGATTTAAAGCTTTCGTGACTGCAGGGATTCATATTCTTGGTTCCTTCGGTAACGTCACGTAGAAGGGAAATAATAAAAAAGATTAAAATACATATTTTATTGTTTTATATTTTTATTTTTATTTGTTATTTAATTTTTCCCCTTCTACGTGACTTTACCGAAAGAACCAAGAATATCTTAACAAACTGTTTTAGTGCCAGAAAGGGTAAAACCTATTCTTATTCTTCATACTTTGATACTGGCAAAAAAACGGTCCCGTGAGATGGCACTTTACACCAATTTAAAGCACACTATACACAACAGAGAACACGTGTGCATTTTATAATATACGTATGAACACACGTGTGACTGTATTGTATTACAAAAAAACATATCTTGGTATTTATATTCTCCACAACGACGCTGATGATCACGTTGAGTTGCGTATTATAAATAATGTGTATGAGATATAATGTGTATGAGATATAATGTGTATGATATATGTTGTGTGAAACTAGGACCCACCACGCACAGATCCGCACAATTCAACGGCATTGAATCCAACAAAGCCTGGCTCTACTGGACGTCTATGAAAAAGAGCTTTACAGCTCATCGGATTCCTCCAGTATAAGTAAATATTCTGATTCTGAGCCACTGCGTGTCGAAACCGTGATCGAGCGTGCTTGTACTGCACCAGTGCGGCTGAAATGATGCACGTGGAGAGACAGATGCGTGATGAAAGTGTTTGATTATTGTATCGGTGCGTAATTGTTATACATTATACATTATTGTGTTTTTCAGTGTAGGCTTGTAAAGCAAATACAAAGATCCCCCTTATAGCCTTTAACAGACTGTTGGGGAAAGGGCTAAGAGCGAGCAGCACACGTGCGGGGGTGGGTGGCCAGCACCACGCCCGACCGCCTTTGTCTCCCCCAGTGCTCGATGTTTTTTGTTTAGTTTTACACCCCGCACTAGGTACTCATTTAAGGCTGAGTCTACCTAGACGTCACCGATGTTGGCCGTGAGTTGGAACCGAACTGGGGTGGGCCGGGTTCGTAGCGCGCTAACCACTGCGCCACCGCTCTCCAATAATTATATACACGTACACACATTATACATTACATATAGATATGGGTATTCTATGTACACACACAACTACACACACACACAACTTCATTATTCTATATGCATACATATATACAACTGATCTATGTATACACATATATGTACAATATTTTACATACTTACATACAAACTAATATACACAACGACAAAGATCCCCCGTATAGCCTGGCCAGACTATAGGGGCAAGTGCTGTTTGCGAGCACCTATGAAGGCCGAAACGGCACACGAGGGGGTGGGTGGCTAAAACTACGCTCGGCCGCCTTTGTCTCCCTAGTGGCGATTCTTTCCACACCAGGTATTCATTTGAGGCCGAGTCGACCTAGGGGAGGCACAGGACCGGTTCAGATAATCGTCACCGGCGTTGGTGGCCGTGAGCGGGAATCGAACTCGGGTCGCCGAGTTCGTAGCGTAGCGCGCTACCGCTCCCCACTGAGATACACAACAAAGACAAAGATCCCCCGTATAGCCTTCAGCACACTGTTGGGGCAAGTGCTGTTAGCGAGCTCCTATGTAGGCCGGACGGCACACGCACATTCACAAACAACAAATTTATAAACACAAATAAATACACACGGACATGCTGTACACGGATAACCAAATAAATGCACACACCTCTACTGTGCATACACCTCGTCTCTACCGCTATGCTGTACACAAATATACAATATATACACAAGTATTATATATACACACACACATGCACTAAATCATGAGATTGACACGTAAATTTAAATTGTGCAGATGTGTATATATACTACAGTATATTCTATATATGCACACACATCTATTCTACATAGAGTACATACACACACAACTCGTCATACATACATTCAATTCATATACACAAGGATACACGCAGCATCAGTATGTTTACAAAGACATACACACATTTTATATGCACATACATATTAAACGTGTACATGTAAAGACAACGATCTCCTGTAACAGCACTCATCCCAACAGACTTTTGGGACAAGTGCTGTTAGCGAGTACACTTAGATGTATACACACACGCCTGCGTATAAACAAAAATGTATTTTGTATACCCCCCAAATGATTAATAATAATTATTATTATATATACTGCATGTGTTTGGGTGCGTGGAGTGGTGGCGCAGTGGTTAGCGCGCTGCACTTTCAACATGGCTCACGTCAATTCGATTCCCGTTCACGGCTAACATCAGTGACGAGTGATATCTGAACCGGTCCCGGGTTCCTTCCTCGCAGCAGCGGCTTTTATTCTCCTCCCCACCCCCTTCCCCCACACCTCCGATTAAGCACGAGTGGCTACGTACGGTGCGAAAGAAGTTCAACATAAACCCATCATCACTCGAACTCCGATCGTCATCCTTGGAGCAGCAGTAGCAGTAGCGGCGGCTTTTGGCTGCTAACCATCGAACAAAGACGGCGGTTATCACCGCACCGCGGGGCGCTTCCAGATGCGCCTCTGTGGCCGTCTGGAACGCTCTTCCTGCCGATGATCGGAAGCAACTGGGAGCTGTGCGCTTTCAAATCGCCCCGATTGGGAACGAATTTCTTTAGAACTACTCTTTGTGTTTTAGTTTGCTGTCCTGCCCCCCCCCGCACCTCTGATTAAGAACGGTTGGCTGTGTACGGTGCGAAAGAAGTTCAACGTACATATATACACCCCTCCCGTTTTTCAATAGCCGGAAGTGACCAGACTGGTGAAGTATGGTTACATAACCAACATGACGGCATGGAGGCAGGGTTTACAATTGCTCGACAGCTGTAAATGATCATGTATATACAGACGGAATGAATCAGTATGTCACGTGTGTATAAAAACAACATTTATCCTTAATTCAATATTGCTCTGCGAGTGCTCATTTGACAATAGCTCCAAGGAAGCTTTCACTAATCTCTCTACACACACTGAATAAACAATTCAATTAACACTCACACAGTTGAGTTTCACTTTCGCATACTGTACACACATAAACAGTACAGTGCTGTACAAGCAAGGCTTGTGGAGCGGTGGTGCAGTGGTTGACGCACTGCACTGTGAACTCGGCTAACCCGACTTTGATTAACCGACCCCGGCTCACATCAGTGACTCGCTTGCACATCGCCTTCAACCAAACAGCACTTGCCAGCGTGGTGAAGTATATGGTCAAGCAATTCCCACCACAATCGGGAGGTCCCCAACTATTGCTGGATTGAGCAAATAAAAATGTCTATAATCAATGATATTATTTGGGTCTTTCGGTAAAGTCACGTAGATAGGTTCAAAGAAAATAACAAAAAACTACGACGTTCCGATCGCAACACAAGCGGTCGTCATCAGGAAAGTCTTCAGAAAAGAAGACGACCGTTTGTGTTGCGATCGAAACGTCGTAGTTTTTTGTTATTTTTTGTTATTTTCTTTGAACCTATCTTTGTGACTTTAGCGAAAGACCCAAAGAATATGAATTCCTGCAGTCACGAAAGCTTTAAGTCAAGATATAAATCAATAATGTTAATACGGTGACATGACGGTTGGCATTACCCAGAGGTGGCGCGTTAACCGAGTTGTATTATTATTATTGTTGTGAATGGGGTTCGAATGCGGCAGTCCGCCCTGGTAAACAACGCGGGTGAATCGACCGTATGACAACGCTTTCACGTCCGACCTTCAAGATCCCGCGAATGTATTCCGAGGAGAAGTGTAGGCCATTGTGTGTCGGCGTCGTGGTGGAAATGTTGCCAATTTTGAAGAAAACACATTCCTGCGGAGGGAGCTGGTAGGAACGTTGGGTTGCTCGGTCAATGGCCAGGGTCAACGGCGGCGTGGTGTATTCCAGCAAATATGCCCGACTGTGAGGGCGGGCACAAGCCGGCGTGAGTAGGTTAAACGTTGAGTTTTATAAGGGCACCACGGGGTGACCAGCCCCTCCCCACCCAGCCCCACCCCTCCCCACCCAGCCCCACCCAGCCCCACCCTCCCTACCCAGCCCCTCCCACCCTCCCCACCCAGCCCCTCCCCACTCAGCCCCTCCCTCCCTACCCAGCCCCTCCCCACTCAGCCCCACCCTCCCCACCCAGCCCCTCGCCACCCTCCCCACCCAGCCCCTCCCCACTCAGCCCCTCCCTCCCTACCCAGCCCCTCCCCACTCAGCCCCACCCTCCCCACCCAGCCCCTCGCCACCCTCCCCACCCAGCCCTTCCCCACCCTCCCCACCCTCCCCTCCCACCCTCCCCACCCAGCCCTCCCCACTCAGCCCCTCCCTCCCTACCCAGCCCCTCTCCACTCAGCCCCACCCAGCCCCTCGCCACCCTCCCCACCCAGCCCCTCCCCACCCTCCCCACCCTCCCCTCCCACCCTCCCCACTCAGCCCCTCCCTCCCTACCCAGCCCCTCCCCACTCAGCCCCACCCTCCCCACCCAGCCCCTCGCCACCCTCCCCACCCAGCCCCTCCCCACTCAGCCCCTCCCTCCCTACCCAGCCCCTCCCCACTCAGCCCCACCCTCCCCACCCAGCCCCTCGCCACCCTCCCCACCCAGCCCTTCCCCACCCTCCCCACCCTCCCCTCCCACCCTCCCCACCCAGCCCCTCCCCACTCAGCCCCTCCCTCCCTACCCAGCCCCTCTCCACTCAGCCCCACCCAGCCCCTCGCCACCCTCCCCACCCAGCCCCTCCCCACCCTCCCCACCCTCCCCTCCCACCCTCCCCACTCAGCCCCTCCCTCCCTACCCAGCCCCTCTCCACTCAGCCCCACCCTCCCCACCCAGCCCCTCCCCACCCTCCCCACCCAGCACCTCCCCACCCAGCCCCTCCCCGCCCAACCCCTCCCTCCCCACCCAGCCCCTCCCTAAACGACGGACGGACGAACACAATAATCCCTGTGGGTTGGTAGAACCAGTGGGTTCCTACCAGTAAAATTCATGACTTAATTAGGAAACGCATCGGCAGTCGCCACCCCTCCTGCGAGAGAACCTGGCAGGAACTCCCCTGAACATGTCTTCAGCCTCAGCGAGACTCTCTCCTGTGTGAGCAAGCGTCGTGATAAGAATTCTAATCAGGTGCACTCAAATTTCGATTTAAAGCTTTCGTGACTGCAGGGATTCATCTTCTTGGTTCTTTCTGTAAAGTCACGTAGAAGGGAAGTAATAAAATAATAAATAATAAAACATGATAAAATATTATTTTATTACTTCCCTTCTACGTGACTTTACCGAAAGAACCGAGAAGACAGGTGCACTCATTTAATTACAATTGCGCACCACGTCATTATTTCCTCCTGTTTCTGGATAGAATTGAAGGCAGCGTTGTGTTCGGCACCGCGATGTTGCAATGTAATTAATCCTACTGAAAAAAGCGCTTCATAGCTCATCGGATTCCTCCAGTCTCAATAAAGATTCTGATTCTCAATTATGGAATGGTTCTTCTCGCGACGTGACGGTGAACATACAAAGACAAAGGTCCCTCCGTATAGCCTGTACCAGACGGCTGGGGCAAGTGCTGTTTGCGAGCACCTATGAAGGCCGGCACGCGGCACACGAAGGGGGTGTGTGGCCAGCACCACGCTCGGCCGCCTTTGTCTCCCTCGGGGCGGTGTTCACACATTGCGCCAGGTATGGTACTCATTTGAGGCTGAGCCGACCTAGGGGAGGCCCAGGACCGGTTGATGACCGTGAGAGGGAATTGAACTCTGGTCGCATTTTGACCGCAAGTATTGTGGTTAATGCAGACATGAATCCTCATAAAAAGCTTTCAGTTTTGTTGCCAGAAAAAAGGGGGAAAACACAATTATTATATTTTGGTAGTGGCAAAGGTGGTCTAATGACGATCTGGTCGCCGGGTTCGTAGCGCAGCGTGCTAACCGCTACACTACCGCCCCCCAGTGAATATGTACATAGTGTAGCGCGCACACACAGCGACACACACTTCTGTGTGTGTCGAGTACAATTGTGACGAGTGTAGAGGAGTAGAAGAGAGTAGTGACGTCATGTGCGCTCTCCGGTGCGATGGCGTCACGGGACGTGGGGTCACGCGCGCTGGACAGCGCACATGACGTCACAGCTCCTCGAGTATAAAGGGGGGGACCCCGTGTCGTAGCTGGAGAGGAGGGTGGGAGTAGGGTGGAACGGGGGTGGGAGGCAGGGGCAAGAGGGTAGGAATAGAGGTTAGACAGCGTCAGGGCTGGACGTGACTGTGATCCTCGGTCGGTCGTGTTGGCTGATCCCACGGCCGGCGCAGAGGAGACGGCACAGGACCCAGTGGGACCGAGCCCCTGCCCCCCACCACCGAGCCCGGGACCCCTAACCCCTGGGAAGTGTCTTCATCTTCTTGGTTCTTTCGGTAAAGTCACGTAGAAGGGAAATAATAAAATAATAAAAATAAAACATTATACAATAATTCTCACGACGTTTCGGCCACAACGTCATTCAGACGCTGTCTTCCCGACAGACCTGTTCCTTCACCTGAGGACGGCTGCTTGCGTTGTGGCCGAAACGTCGTGAGAATTATTTTATTATGTTTTATTATTATTATTTTATTATTTCCCTTCTACGTGACTTTACCGAAAGAACCAAGAAGATGAATCCCTGCAGTCACGAAAGCTTTAAATCGAAACCCTGGGAAGTGGTTCACGCCCCCCCCCCCCCGTGTGTTGTGTAGCCCTTAATAAACTTACGGCGAAAGCCCTTGACCTTGCCTCCGTCTCTGAGTGAGTCGTCGCCAACTCTTCTACACGAACATAAACCAAACCCGTCGACTCCTCTTCAGTGCCAAGCTGATTACAGACACACTCGGATCTTCATCCTACAAAGTCCCATCACAAGGCAGAAACACAAGCAAAGAGACAAACAAAATGGTGTTGCCCGTATTGAAACGGCTGTTGGCCGTATGGACCTGAAAACTCAATTTCTTCGTACAAAAATACGTAAAATGGAAATGATAGAATAATAAAAATAAAACGTAATAAAATGATGTTTTATTTTTATTATGTTATTATTAAAAATAATTTAAAAAATAATAATAACATAATACAAAATAATAACATAATACAATTATTATGTTTATTTAAATTTATTATTTCCCGTTCTACGTGATTTTACCGAAAGAACCAAGAAGATGAATCCCTGCAGTCACGAAATCTTTAAATCGAAAAATACGGGATAAACCGTCTGGGTTGACAGGTTTGTTATATCTATGTATCTCTATGGGTCTCTCTGCATCCCTATGGGTCTCTCTGTATCTCTATGGGTCTCTCTTTCTATCGGTCTCTGTCTACATCAGCAGTTTCCCTGCTGTGATTGTCTCACCTGATGACGGACGCTTGTGTTGCGATCGAAACGTCGTGATCTACTATTTTTTCTACCTACGTGACTTTACCGAAATAACCTGTCAACCCCTTATCAATGCCGACCCTAGTACAGACCAACGCAGACCTGATCGGTCACCCCGTGTCACGCCCTTTTATAAATCTCAACGTTCATTCTACAAAGTCCCATCACAAGTAAGACACACACACAAACAGACAAATAGACACAAACAATCGTTTTTGTGGTTGTTGCCCGAATGGACCTCGAAACTCAATTTCCCTGGACAAGGATACGAGGCGCGTGGGTTGACAGCGATGGCGATGTTGTCATGTCAACATGGAACGTCGGGCCAACGTTGGGCCAACAGTTCCAACCACATTCGAACGTCGACCCAACGTTGAGACGTTTAACGGGTCCGCGTCTCTCTGTCTCTGTTTCTGCCCGCGACGCTTTTCGTGTCTCCATCTGCAAATGATTGGCGCCCCCTACAGATTTGTAACGTAAACGACCGCTGTCCTGAATGATAATCTACACCGCTTCATAAAAATAGGGTTTTTTTTGGTACCCTTTCTACCAATAAAACGCGTTGTCAAGATATTCAAACGCCAAATAGACTCGTTTCGCACGGAATCGAGTCTGCATTGACCGCACGAACTTGTGGTGGACTTGCAAACAAAACACGGCTCTGATAATTAAATAGACTGGCATTGTTTTTTTTAAACGGATTGGCCTCCACCAGAGACGGCATCATTCTTCGTGGTCTCGTCTCACCACCAGTGTCAGACCAGAGGACGCCAAAATTCGAACAGCACAAACGCAACGCTGCACGGCAGCTACAAAATGGGACATTTGTGCCCGTACCATACTGGTTTATATATATATGATGATGTATTACACTGGTCAACAACAAAAACACATTTTTTTTCTGGCCTGGACTTTTGCAGCTGTTTTAGACTAATTTCAGGGTGCTGATTCCAAATCTGATCTCAGATTTGATTGCTTTAATTAGTATCAGAGCTGTAACGTGGCCAACAGTTACGTGCGGACACCAAATTCGCCGCGATGGGTTTGCTTTGTGGCGCAGTCATTGGTGACCGGACTGAGAGCCATCAACTCTCAACTTCCCCTTGAGGACCCCACGGTTTCCTTTGTAGGAGTCTGAAACCTGGAGTGGAACTCAGGTCCTGAGCGGTGCCAAGATTATCAGTCTCATGTGGGAGTCACCCAAGCACCTCCCGCCAATTTATTTACAACAACAACAGATTCATATTCTTGGTTCTTTCGGTAAAGTCACGTAGAAGGGAAATACTAAAATAATATAAAAATAAAACAATACAAATTCTCACAACGTTTCGACTGCAACACAAGCAATCATCATCAGGTGTGAAATCCACAGCAAGAAATGTTTGCTTGTGTTGCAGTCGAAACGTCGTGAGAATTTTTATTGTTTTATTTTTATGTTATTTTATTATTTCCCTTCTACGTGACTTTACCGAAAGAACCAAGAATATGAATCCCTGCAGTCACAAAAGCTTTAAATCAAAACAACAACAGAACCCCTCCATAAGCACATTCGTCAACAACTCAAGCCTTTTAATGCATCACAGCCTGCAACGGGCTGTTGGGACAAACGGCGTGATTTGCCAGAATCATAAATGTCCGGGTGCTGAAAATAAAAAAATAAAACGCAACACGTCTGTCAAAAATACTGCGTTAAAAAAACCGTGTCGTTTTTGGGTTAGTGTGCTTTTTGCACCAATGCCAGTTGTCACCAAATAATTCCTTTACGCTAATTGCAGGTCACGAGGGCCTTCTCCGCGAGAGGGCGTACGAGGCCACGCGCGAACAAAACCTCCTCCTCCTTCGGTACGAAGAGGGGTGAGAGTCTAGAGACTCCCAGGAAGGAGAGACTTTGACTTTTCAACAACTTTTATTTCCGCCAGGAGCAGCAGCAGCACTGGAGGAGAGGATGCAAGGCGCACACGCAGACGTGAGTCATCAAAACGTCACGAGCGCACGTGGCCTTCGTCAGTAAGGGGGACAATGAAGCCACATGAGTGGGATTGTGGCCTCGCAGACCAAGCTGAGGATCATATAGTAAACCCATAGAAACCCATAGAGATACCATAGAGACCCACAGAGATACATTGAGACATATAGAGCCATAGAGACCCATAGAGATACCATAGAGACCCACAGAGATACATTGAGACATATAGACCCATAGATACCCACAGAGATACATTGAGACATAGAGACCCATAGAGACACATAGGGATACATTAAGACATAGAGACCCATAGAGACACATAGTGATACATTAAGACATTTAGACCCATAGAGACCCACAGAGATACATTGAGACATAAACCCATAGAGACACATAGAGACCCATAGAGATACATTAAATACAAGCCATAGGATTGCGGTCTTGCAACCCAAGCTAAGAATCATATGGTAAAGCCATATAGATAAAGATACCCATAGAGGTACATAGAGATACATTGAGACCTAGAGACTCATAGAGACGCATAAGGATACATTACAGACAATCCAGAGGAGTGCGATCGTGGTCTTGCAACCCAAGCTAAGGATCACAAAGTAAACCCATATAGATACGTAGAGACTAATAGAGATACGTAGAGACTAATAGAGATACATAGAGATACATAGACACCCATAGAGACACATAGAGACCCATAGCGGTTGTCTTTTGGGAGGAAAAAAAAACGACCACCAAGCACACAGGAACGTGGAATTTCCACCGCTTAGTGATTAGAATCAATAATTGATTATTTTTTATCTTATTATCTTATTCTTAGTTTTTTTAGGTAAAGTCACGTAGTATTTTTTTTTACTTTTATTAATTAATTTTTTTTTACATACGTGACTTTACCGAAACAAACCTAAGAATATGATTCCTTGCAGTCACGAAAGCTTCAAATCTAGAATAATTTTTATCTTGTTTTTTTACCGTCTCGTTTCTATTGTTTCTCCGTCTCGCCTGTACTTGTATTCACGTCTATCACGCCGAGCGTCTCGTGAGCAATGAATGTTCACATGATTCGCCAAACATCGATAATAAATACAACATGCTTATTGGCGGGATTCCACGCGTGCTTTGTGAGCCGTGACAATCGGAGCTGGTCAAGCTGCTATAGAGGTCGTGGTTGGTGGGTCACGCGGAGATGGCGACACGGTGTCCATAGAGGCAGTAGAGCAAGTAGGTGGCTACCCTTTATACTGGTAGGAACCCACTGGTTCCACCAGCCCACAGGGGGTTATTGTGTTCGTCCGTCCGTCCGTCGTGCAGGGAGGCGCTGGGTGGGGAGGGAGGGGCTGGGTGGGGAGGGGAGAATGGGGAGGGGAGGGTGGGGAGGGGCTGGGTGGGGAGGGTGGGGAGGGGCTGGTGGGGAGGGGCTGGGTGAGTAGGGTGGGGAGGGCTGGGTGGGGCTGGGTGGGGAGGGGCTGGGTGGGGAGGGGCTGGGTGGGGAGGGTGGGGAGGGCTGGGTGGGGAGGGGAGGGTGGGGAGGGGCTGGGTGGGGAGGGTGGGGCTGGGTGGGGAGGGGCTGGGTGGGGGGTGGGAGGGGTGGGGCTGGGAGGGGAGGGGCTGGTCATCCCGTGGTGCCCTTATAAAACTCAACGTTTAACCTACTCACGCCGGCTTGTGCCCGCCCTCACAGTCGGGCATATTTGCGGAATACACCACGCCGCCGTTGGCCCTGCAGGCCATTGACCGAGCAACCCAACGTTCCTACCAGCTCCCTCCGCAGGAATGTGTTTCGTGAAACTAATTATTTGGTGATGGTGCTGCATTGCCAGATGGTGCTAAATCGCACGAAAAAAATCAACACATTCGTCAATAACACTGTGGCATTAAAAGGGAAAAAAGTACTCAATAGGCGACGTTTCGGGTAATGGGCCTTCTTAACAGCACATAGATCAGAGATGTAGACACGGTGTCCGTGATACCCTTCTACCACATGTGCTATGTACGACCAAATCCCATTACTATTACGTATTGTTCATAGCAACAATACTATTAGGGGTTGCTCATAGCCCAATACTATTGGGTGCTGGCAGTGCTATTTAGTATTCGCAGTAGAGGGCGCCGTAGAGTCAAAGTACCAATATTAGCACCCCATCACATCGTGACCCAAACTCGCTCCCCCTACTGCCTCCACCGACAATACCACCACTACATAACCATCACCACCACTACAATAACCATTACCACCCACTACAATTACCACCACCACCACTACAATTACCACCACCACCACTACAGTTACCACCACCACCACTACAATTACCACCACCACTACAATTACCACCACCACCACTACAGTTAACATCACCACAGCTACAATAACCATCACTACCACCACTACAATAACCATTAGCACTACTATAAATGTAATTTTTTTTTATTTGACCGGGTAACGATCTCAACTATTTTTATTATTTTACCAGGTCAGGCTCACTGAGCTCTGTAGCTACTTATTCAGAAGCGACCTGGCCACAAATATTAGCTCAACGAAGTGGCTTATCACGTGGACGTTTATTGCAGCCAAACACTGAAAGCGCGTGTTTGTAAATGTGGAGGGAAAACCCGGAGGAGCCGGAGACAAATCCACGCCACCACGTGGAGAGAATGCGAACTCCAAATATACAGCAGGCGTCAGGGTCTGGATCAAAAACCACTATCATCACGACAATCACCATCGCCACCCCTGCAATAACCATCACCTCCACTGCTATAACCACAACCACCGCAACCACCACCTTTAATTACTGATATTTGTAAAAAAATTGTCAGTAAATTTCATATTAATTTTAAATTAAACGAGAAACGATAATCACGATCTAAATATATTTAGCAAAGTGGACGATACGATTATCGTACGACATATATCGATATATCGCGGCAAGCCTGGTTCGTGGCGCAAGGCGATAACCACTGTCCCGCCGCTCCCCCCACCACCACCACCTCCACCACCAACACCACCAATTCCTCCACCACCAACACCATCATCACCATTTCCTCCTGCACCACCACCACCTGCACAATAACCTCCACCACCACCAACACCACCATCACCACAATCAGTTCCTAAATCACCACCACCACACCATCATCAGAATAATCAAAATCACCTCCTCCACCACCATCACCTGCTCCTCCACCACCACCATCACCATCACCACAATCACCTCCTCTTCCACCATCAAAATCACTTCCTCTACCACCAGAACCAACACCACCTCCTCCATCACGAACACCATCACAGCCGCCACAATCATCATCATCGTCTTCTCCTCTACCCCTATTAGCACCTCCTCCATCACGAACACACCATCATCACCATCACCACCACCACTTCACGAACCACTACCTCGTCTCGATTTCAAGCTTTCGTGACTGCAGGAATTCATCTTCTTGGTTCTTTCGGTAAAGTCACGTAGATTGGAAATGATAAAATAATAAAAATTAAACATAATAAAATAATTCTCACGACGTTTCGGCCACAACGCAAGCATCCGTCCTCAGGTGAAGAACAGGTCTGTCAGAAAGACAGGTCTGTCAGAAAGACAGCGTCTGACAGACCTGTTCTTCACCTGAGGACGGCTGCTTGCGTTGTGGCCAAAATGTCGTGAGAATGATTTCATTTTGTTTTATTTTTATTATTTTATAATTTCCATTCTACGTGACTTTACCGAAAGAACCAAGAAGACACTACCTCGTCCTCCACCAGCACCACCACCAGCACCACCACCAACCACCACCACCAGCACCACCAGCACCATCACAACCACCACTAGCCACCACCAAGTCTCCACCTCCAAACCTTCCGTGCCCCCCCCTCGCCCCCCGCTCCCAGTCGCCGTGGGGCGTGAACCCGTCCGACCGCGAGGTTTCGCGAGTCACAGTCGTAGAGTTTTGCAGTGGGGGGTAGCAGCCACCTTCACCACAGGGCAAGTTCGTGGTGGTTGGTTTGGTGGTGGTGGTTGTGGAGAGGAAGCTGAGCAAAGCTCGATAGGTGATCTCAATCCATCAATTAACCCTCCCTCCCATATTGCTGGCGTTTGTGGAATCGATTCAAACCGCCCCCCCCCCAGTGTTTTTTTTGGTGTGTTTTAAACTGAAACAAAACAAACAGCAGTCGCGACTTGTTAGGTCGGTACGGCAGCATGCGGCACGCCGCACGTGCGTAACGCGACATGCGCACGGCTGCCGGCGATGATGTCTCCTGTCGGCTGGGCCGAGAGAAGAGCGCGGGGAGTCTTGTGGGAGATGAGGAGCGCGCGTTGAGTCGGCCGAGGAGGCGCGCGCATGGGACGAGCCGCGCGTAACGAACGGTGCCGTCAGGGTAAGGGGGCGCGGAGATTTGCGTCAGAGATAATGGGAGATGTAAACAATGCAGAGCGGGTAGGGAGATAAATAGAGGCCGAGGGAGGCAAACAGAGAGAGATATGCAGAGATAAATATATAGGGAGAGAGAGCGAGAGAGCGAGAGAGCGAGACACGCGCGCGCGCATAGGCAGACACGCGATGAGAGACACCGCGTGTCACACACGGAGAGATTTTGAGACAGTCAGAGATACGGGCACAGGGGGTGACTCTAGTGGGACGCAGTAAGACGGAGAGAGTCACAGAGAGAGAGAGAGAGACAGAGAGAGAGACAGACAGAGAGACACAGAGAGACAGAGAGAGACAGACAGAGACAGAGAGTCACAGAGAGAGAGACACAGAGATACAGACAGAGAGACACAGAGAGACACACAGAGAGACACAGAGAGACAGACAGAGAGAGAGACAGAGAGAGAGACAGACACAGAGAGAGAGACACAGAGAGACAGACAGAGAGAGAGAGACAGAGAGACACGCAAACACAGCGGCGGTCGCAGAGGCGGATTGAGACAGACGCACATCAGGGGCGAGACAGCCGCACGACGAGTAACACGACAGACGGGGACAGGCGCAGAGAGAGAGAGAGACACGCACAGAGCGAGAAGGCGGAGAGGGGCGACTGCGTGTGAGTCGCCTTCAACTCGTCACAGTTCACCTGCGAACGCGGCCACCACCAACCACCACCACCACGCGACTCTCCCTCCTTTGAGCGCACGTTCCTCGGTTGGGCATTGCCACCACCACCACAACCAACCACCAGCACCACGCGACTCTCCCTCCTTTGAGGGCACGTTCCTCGGGTGGGCATTGCCACCACCACCACCAGCACCAGCACCACAACCAACCACCAGCACCGCCTCTAACACACCATCAACAAAGGTCGAGGCGCAGAGGAGAAAGGGCTCCCTAGCCCCGAATCGAGTATCGGCCTCGCCATGAGAAGGCGTCATCGGAGACCCGGCCTCCTGCACATCTCGCTCTGCACGGGGATCATCCTCGCTCGGCTCGGGTAAGAGACGCGTCCGATGCGCGTGGGAAGACGCTCGCTCGCTCGCTCGGCTGGTTGGTCGTGAGTCGTCTTGCCTGGCTTCGCGAGTCCTGGCGATGTCGTCGTTGTTGTTTGTGTGTAGGTCGACTCAGCCTCAAGTTTAGTACCCCGGTGCGCTGTGTAAACATCGGGACTGGGGAGACAAAGGCGGTCGGGAGTGGTGCTGGCCCACCCACACCCCCCTCGGGGACCGTACCGGCCTGCATAAGTTGCTGCATGCAATCGGCACTTGCCCTTAAGGTCTGTTCGAGGCTACATGGAGGATCTTTGTCTTTGGGGGACGTCGGTGTAGTCGTGGTGCGGTGGTTGACGCCACAAACCCCAGCTACCCGAGTTCGATTCCTGCTGTCGTTTCCCAGTTCTCCTCTAGGTCGACTCAGCCTCAAACGAGAAGCAGGCGATCGAGCGTGTTGCACCACCGACCCCCATTCTATCCTTAATAGGTGCTTGCTAACAGAGCGCTCACAGATATCAACGGAACGTATTCATTTGCGAGGCGTGCGCGTTGTATATGCGTATCTTATACCGCAGTATATGGTATATGTGTGTACTCCATACATTCCATGTGAATCAAGTGAATTCCATATCGACTGTTGGGGCGGTAACGGGCACGCGCACCCGAGCGTATTTGTATCCCCGGTTATGATACTTCACACATACACACCGCATCAGACACTAGTTTTCAGGCTGAGTCGACCTAGGAGGGGCGGGGCAGACACGCGCACAAAGGCAAAGATTTGTCCCCGTGTAGCCTGCGGCACTCTTAGGGCAAGTGCTGTTCACGAGCAGCCTATGTTGGCCGGCCGCCTTTGTCTCTCCCGTAACCCTCACATACACACAACACATACACTCCAAAGCACACACATGCACACACATGCACACACATGCACACACATGCACACACATGCACACACATGCACACACATGCACACACATGCACACACATGCACACACATGCACAGATATGACATTATATATTACACCACACACCATATATACACACGTAATGTGTGTATGTTGTGTATATACGCATACATACACACACACTTATATGCACACGCATATGCACGCTCTCACATACAAATACATATACACATACATGACATTGCGTATAATGTACACATATACATATTGTATATATACACAAATAGACTGTTGGGGCAAGTGCTGTTAGCGAGCACTTACGAAGGCCGGAACGGCACACGAGGGGGTGGGTGGCCAGCACCACGCCCGGCCGCCTTTGCCTCCCTTGTGGCAATGTTTACATACCGCACCAGGTACTCATTTGAGGCTGAGTCGACCTAGGAGAGGCCTGGGACCGGTTCAGATAATCGTCACTGTGTTGGCCGTGAGCGGGAATCGAACCCGGGTCGCCGGGTTCATAGCGCAGCGCGCTAACCGCTACACTACCGCGCCCCACACACACACACATACACGCGTACACACACAGACACACACGCACACACCTACACACACACACAGACACACACGCACACACACACACGTACACACACACACGCGTACACACACACACGTACAAACACACGCGTACACACACACACACGTACACACACACGCGTACAAAACACACACGTACACACACACAAGCGTATACACACACGTACACACACACACACACGCGTACACACACACGTACACACATGCGCGCGACGTGGTATGTCACGGCGGCACGTGTGATGCTGACAGCTCGCAGTCACCACGCAGTGTTGATGTCAAACGCACAGCGTCTGCGCGCTGTGATACACCCACTTCGAGTATCGATTCACAGCGCTGCTTGGACGTTAGCAACATTATCACGGTCTTTATTTCAACGACCGAAACAACGCGACAACGCATATGCAGAACATTGCACGCGTCGGTATACGACCACACAGAACACTTGCCACGTCCATCCTGTCTGTGTGGTCGTATATGAAGTCCATCCATTCATTTCTCAATCGCTCGACTGCTTACCCACTTAAAGTCACTGCCAAAGGTGTCCGCGGCTGTGCTGACGAACGGCTTCCTCGGGATCGTATCGCGTGTTGGTTCGGCACGATGTTCGACGTTTCGCTCCACGTGCTAGGATGGGATGGGAGGTTACTTTGTTTTTTAAGGAATTGAATTTTTATTCAGCGGAGCGTAAACGTTTTTTGGCAATAAATCTGGGTTGTTTCCAACACCATCAACATTATCATCAACACTATCGACACAACCAACATTATCGTCATCATCAACATCATCAACACCATCAACACCATCACAAACACAACCATCATCAACACCACCAACAACAACGCCATCAACATCAATACAACCAACGTCATCAACATCAACACCATCAACACCACCAACACAACCAACACCATCATCAACACCACCAACACCACCATCAACACAATCAACATCATCATCATCAACACCACCACCAACACAACCAACACCACCAAAACTACCAACACAGACCCCCGTGTAGCCCTAACAGACTGCTGGGGCAAGTGCTGTTAGCGAGCACCTATTCCTAAGGCCGGCACGGCACACGAGGGGGTGGGTGGCCAGCACCACGCCCGGCCAATACGCAATTGCAGTGCTGTTCCAACACCACCAAGACCACCAACAACCATCAACACCAGCTCAAGGCTCCGTGATGACATGCACACGCGAATCTATCCCTGAAATTGTTTCCAATATATTTGATTACCTTTACTCAAATGTCAAGGGTTGTCGAATCAGCCCTCTGAATTCAAGAGCGCATTGCGTCATATTGACGACTTTTAATTGTTGTTAGATTCCATTACTAACCGTTACTATTTTTCGATTTAAAGCTTTCATGACTGCAGGGATTCATCTTCTTGGTTCTTTCGGTGAAGTCACGTAGAATGGAAATGATAAAATAATAAAAATAAATCATTATAAAATAATTCTCACGACGTTTCGGCCACAACGCAAGCAGCCGTCCTCAGGTGAAGAACAGGTCTGTCGGGAAGACAGCGTCTGAACGCTGTCTTCACCTGAGGACGGCTGCTTGCGTTGCGGCTGAAACGTCGTGAGAATTATTTTATTATGTTTTATTTTTATTATTTTATTATTTCCATTCTACGTGACTTTACCGAAAGAACCAAGATAAGCGTTACTAATTATAGCGCTCGATTAATCATTTACACCGCCTTGGTCAATCCACTGCTGGATGAAGGCCAACCCTCCCTACGTCTCCGACGCCACCAGCATCTCTCCCCGATCGCGAAGAATAACAATCCACCGCTTGCGCTCTCAACACCAAACTCTGTCATCACTCCGTCTCTGCCCTACACTTCGGACGCGTTCCGTATTCAGGATATTAACACGGATTTATTTTTAAAATTATCCTTATGGCGGTACCCCCGGGGTACCGAATAATACAAAATGGGCCTAGGCAATTCAATATGTTATTTCTGGGACACTGTTTTTGTCCAGGGGTGTACTCAACTCCGCGACTGGGGTACCAATCAATCCGAAATCGGTGCCACACTCCGCGATGTCGAAACACTGCGAGGACTATTGCATATCGTTACTTTCGTCATCATTCCATTCATTTTGATTCTACGTTCGTTCAATATGCCCAATGTGCATTCGTTTCGAACATACGTGTTTGTAAAGACGCTATATTTTTCGATTTAAAGCTTTCGTGACTGCAGGGATTCATCTTCTTGGTTCTTTCGGTAAAGTTACGTAGAAGGCAAATAATAAAATAATAGAAAGAAAAAATTATATAATGTTATTTTATAATATTTAATAATGGCATATTATTTTATTATTTATTTTTACTATTTTATTATTTCCATTCTACGTGACTTTACCGAAAGAACCAAGAAGACGCTATATTTGTACACGCAAACAACAATAAGACGAACTAACAGCCCGTCGTCAATTCGCTCCTCCTCCTCCTCGTGGCGTGCCACGCGCGTGCAAGTTGCCTTCGCCATACTTCACCACGCTGGGCAGTGCACGCGGTCGAGGAAGGGTGACCGGAGGAGCGGTGGGTCAGGACAGGGTTCGGACATCGTTCGCCACTGACGGTAGCCGTGGCCGGGAACCGAACTCAGGATGTCCGCCTCTTCCACCCTCTGTGTACTTTCTGTGCTGCATTCGGCCAAGACAGGTGCATATACTACAGTATACAAATACTGTAGTGTATGGGTGCATATACTGGAATGCGAACAGTAACGTACGGGCCGTGGTGACCGATGTGGAATCTATTGTGGGGGTCTAGAAGCCCAGATAAGAGAGATCGGATTTGGTACAAGTTATTTGGGTACGTGTGCTCTGTACGGATGTTGAACTTCTTTTGCGCCGTACGTAGCCAACCGTGCCAATCGGAGATGCGGGATGATGCTGCTGCTGCTGCTGCGTTGGCTGTGGTGCAACAAGGACAATTAACAAACGAGCGAAGATTCAATTCAACTCGCATTGATCAATACATAACAGGAAGACAAAAAAACCACACACCGTCGGCGACGTTTCGGGCAATGACCCCTTCTTCGTAGCACACACACATGGATTTGGTACAATTTTCACTCGAATCTACACTTGTGACTAGAACCACCCACAGACATAAAGAAACACAGAGTGCATGTTTAATTGCTGTGCAACGTCTCACACACACACGTCTCTCACTCACACTCTCTCACACACACACACGTCACACACACACGCCACACACACACACACGTCACACACACACCACACACACACACGCCATAGACGAGCCCACACCATTAGTGGACCGAGTAATTTGCCTCCGGTGTAGCGTGACACCAAACGCAGAAAACGACACGCCACGGTGTTTACTTTGACGCAGCACTGTTTAGAGAACAGTCTATCGGCAGCGTGTAGAGCCACATCATATGAACTATTACACTACAAACTAGTTTGTGTTTTACCAGGCAAGGCCCACTGAGCTATACAGCTTATTTTCAGAAGCGAACTGGCCACAGACGATAGCTCAACAAAGCGGCTCGTCACGTGGAAATGTATAGGAGCCAAATACTCGAAGCGCGTGATGTCGATTTTAAATGTGGAGTGAAAAACCGGAGGACCCGGAGAAAAATCCACGCCACCACGGGGAGAAAGAGAAACACGCAAACTCCAAATATACAGCAGCAGGCGTCAGGGTCGGGATCGAACCCACGACCTCCTGTATACCAGGCGAGGTAGTTAACATCTCCTAGCCACCGTGATCATGATGAGAGAGAGACACGCAACTCCAAATATACAGCAGCAGGCGTCAGGGTCAGGATCGAACCCACAACCTCCTGTATACCAGGCGAGGTAGTTAACATCTCCGAGCCACCGTGATCATGATGAGAAAGAGACACGCAAACTCTAAATATACAGCAGCAGGCGTCAGGGTCGGGATCGAACCCACGACCTCCTGTATACCAGGCGAGGTGGTTAACATCTCCTAGCCACCGTTGCGTTCCATATGTTGAGTGCAGCGGTAGTGTGTTGAGTGGTGACCGCACTGCGTTGCAGAGCCAGGGCACGGCTAACATCAGTGGCGAGTGGTTCCTGCTCCCATCCCTTCACCAACCCCGCACTGGCCAGCCTGGTGAAGTATGGTCAAAACAACCCCCCCCCCCCCCCCCACCACGCCATACTCCAAGACTCACACGACATCGGGAGGACTTCATACAGCAGTGCATTGACAAAACACCGTATATCAAGTCCCCTTTAGCTAAGAAGGCATTAAGGAGGGTGTCTGCTGCATTGCGGATGCTTTGGTCAATGAAAGTTTGGTTCTTGACCCGGCTTAAGCCCATGGCGCACGCGCGCGCGTGTCACGTGGACGCAACTCTCAAAGCTCCGCACGGATAGATCCACGGATCCGTTGCTGCGCCGCCATCTCCTGGCTAATCGTTGTAGGAATGTGAGAGGCGAGGTTGAGGAGGAGGTGGTGGTGTGTGTCTGTGTGTCTGTGTGTGTACGGGGATCTGTAGTGTAGCGGCTAGGAACGCTGCGCTATGCTACGAACCCCGCGACCCGAGTTTGATTCCCTCTCACGGCCACCACCGGTGACGATTATCTGAACCGGTCCTGGGCTTCCTTTAGGTCGACTCAGCCTCGAATGAGTACCCGGTGCGGAAAGAATCGCGACTAGGGAGACAAAGGCGGCCGGGCGTGGTGTTGGCCACCCACCCCCTTGTGTGACGTGCCGGCCTTCATATGTGCTCGCTAGCAGCACTTGCCCCAACAGTCTGTTACTCCACACACTCACTCCACTCACTCCACACACTCACACACTCACGCCACCCACCACCCACTTTTGTCTTTGTGAGCGTGGCGTGTTGGATGGTTTTAGTGGGGTAGAAACGGGGTCACAGCGACACTTTGTACAAGTGTAACTCACATTTCCGACTCGAACTCTTAATATATCACACTTTGTCTTGAGAGCCCTATTGGGCCAATGTGATCGTCACTGTTAAGATGTATTTCGCTTAAAAACACAACAATATTGGAACAGTTCAACCAAGTGGTTAATGGTCAAGGTGACGGTATCGTTGTCCTCGATATGTTAACTCCTTCGCCTGGTATGCAGGAGGTTCGATCTCGACTCTGACGCCTGCTGCTGTATATGTGGAGTTTGCATGTGTCTCTCTCTCTCTCTCCCCCGTGATCGCGTGGATTTTTCTCCGGGTCCTCCGGTTTTCCCCCTCCACATTTAGGAAGCACGCGTTGACAGTATTTGGTTGCTATACATTTCCACACGATAAGCCACTTCGTTGAGCTATCATTTGTGGCCAGGTCGCTTGTTAAAAATAGCTACATAACTCAGTGGGCCTTGTCTGGTAAAGTTAACCATTGTGATAAACATTTTTTTAAGTAAAAAAATAGTATTTTTATTTTATTTTTTATTTCTTACCTACGTGACTTTACCGAAAAAACCAAAGAGTATGGACCCTTGCAGTCACGAAAACTTCAAATCTAGAATTGTGATATAGTTAGTTCGGCTTTTGGGCAAGTGCTTTGAACGAGCACCTCTGAAGGTCGGCTCGGCACACGAGGGGGTGGGTGGCCAACACCACGCCCGGCCGTCTTTGTCTCCCCCCAAGCTGATGTTCTTACACAATGAACCAGGTGCTCAGTTGAGGCTGAGTCGACCTCGGGGAGGCTCACGACCGGTCCAGCTACATATCACTCGCCACCGATGTTAGCCGTTAAACATGTTGGCCAATACCCTAAGAGTAACAACGTTGGCGACACGCTGTACGCAATATCACTTGTCAATGTTAGTGTCAGCTATCCGTGGCCGAGAATCATCGGGTTCATTACGCAGTGTGCCAACCGTTGCGCCACCGCTCCTTCGCCACACACAAACAAAGACCCCCTCCCCCCCCCCCCCCCCCCGTGTAGCCTTAGCAGATTGTTGAGGGCAAGTGCTGTTAGCGAGTAGCAACACCCATGAATTATAACTGAACATCACACACATGATAATTGTTTTTTTTTACCCTTTAATCTGGCAACAAAACTGACACCTTTTTTTACAAGGAGTCATGTTTGCATAGACCACAATACCTGCAGTCATAATGCAAACAGAAAACATAACTCTGATCATGTATGCACTGTCCTTGAAGTTGATTGGTCCACACCCGAGACAGCTTTCCTTAGAGCCTAGTCTCACATGGTGTTGGACCAGATGACGCCAAAAGGCGCACAACTCAAAGACAATGCACCATCAGAGTATGAGAGCTCGGGGTGAAGCATTTACACCATTGGTACCTCACACACACGCACGGCGGGACATGCCTGACCTCGACGCAGCCAAGGTGATTGCGGCACAACCCAAGCACACAGTAAATGCACGATGCGAAAATTCCAACGAGGATACATTTTCGTTAATCCACTGCTGGATGATGAACTCGCCACACCGTGTCCGTCACGGGGGGTTCTCATCTGCCCACACGTGGCCACGCTGGTCAGCGCGGGTTTGGGTTCGAACGGTGGTGCTGGATTGCAAAGTCGGATGGCGCGATTGTCGCCGTGGTCAGCCGTGGCAGGGAATTGGATTCAGGTAAAGGTGTTCAGGTCAAGGTGTTCAGGTCAAGGTGTTCAGGTCACGGTGTTCTGGTCAAGGTGTTCAGGTCAAGATGTTCAGGTCAAGGTGTTCAGGTCAAGGTGTTCAGGTCAAGGTGTTCAGGTCAAGGTGTTCAGGTCAAGGTGTTCAGGTCAAGGTGTTCAGGTCAAGGTGTTCAGGTCAAGGTGTTCAGGTCACGGTGTTCTGGTCAAGGTGTCCATAACGCAGTCCGCTAATTATAACGCAACTTTCTTTGTTACGATTTTCAGCAGAGGTCGAAAACGCTAATGACCCACCCCCCGCCCACACTCCCCCCCCCCCGTCCGTTTAGCCCCCTCGATGCGGCCACACCACCACCACAACCACCACCACAACCACCAACACAACCACCACCACAACCACCACCACAACCACCACCACAACCACCACCACAACCACCACAACCACCACAACCACCACAACCACCACCACAACCACCACCACAACCACCACAACCACCACACCACAACCACCACCACAACCACCACCACAACCACCACAACCACCACAACCACCACAACCACCACCACAACCACCACCACAACCACCACAACCACCACAACCACCACCACAACCACCACCACAACCACCACAACCACCACCACAACCACCACAAACCACCACAACCACCACCACAACCACCACCACAACCACCACAACCACCACAACCACCACCACAACCACCACCACAAACCACCACAACCACCACCACAACCACCACAACCACCACCACAACCACCACAACCACCACCACAACCACCACACCACCACAACCACCACCACAACCACCACCACAACCACCACAACCACCACAACACCACACAACCACCACCACAACCACCACAACCACCACCACAACCACCACAACCACCACCACAACCACCACCACAACCACCACAACCACCACAACCACCACAACGACCATCACACCACCACAACCACTACACCACAACCACCACACCACCACCCACCACCACAACCACCACCACAACCACCACAACCACCACCACAACCACCACAACCAGCACCACAACCACCACCACAACCAGCACTACCATCACAACCAAAACAACCACCACCACCACCATCACCACAACCACCACAAACCACCACAACCACCACCACAACCACCACCACAACCACCACAACCACCACCACCACCACCACAACCACCACCACAACCACCACCACAACCACCACCACAACCACCACCACAACCACCACCACAACCACCACCACAACCACCACCACAACCACCACCACAACCACCACCACAACCACCACCACAACCACCACCACAACCACCACCACAACCACCACCACAACCACCAACCACCACCACAACCACAACCACCACCACAACCACCACCACAACCACCACAACCACCCACAACCACCACAACCACCACCACAACCACCACCAACAACCACAACCACCACAACCACCACCACAACCACCACAACCACCACCACAACCACCACCACAACCACCACCACAACCACCACAACCACCACCAACCAACCACCACAACCACCACCACAACCACCACAACCACCACCACAACCACCACCAACCACCAACCACCACACACAACCACCACCACAACCACCACAACCACCACCACAACCACCACCACAACCACCACAACCACCACCACAACCACCACCACAAACCACCCACAAACCACCACCACAACCACCACAACCACCACCACAACCACCACAACCACCACCACAACCACCACCACAACCACCACAACCACCACCACAACCACCACACCACCACAACCACCACAACCACCACCACAACCACCACCAACCACCACAACCACCACCACCACCACAACCACCACCACAACCACCACCACAACCACCACAACCACCACCACAACCACCACAACCACCACAACCACCACAACCACCACCACAACCACCACAACCACCACAACCCACCACAACCACCACCACAACCACCACCACAACCACCACCAACCACCACCACAACAACCACCACAACCACCACAACCACCACCACAACCACCACAACCACCACCACAACCACCACAACCACCACCACAACCACCACCACAACCACCACAACCACCACCACAACCACCACAACCACCACCACAACCACCACCACAACCACCACAACCACCACCACAACCACCACCACAACCACCACCACAACCACCACAACCACCACCACAACCACCACCACAACCACCACCAACCACCACCACAACCACCACAACCACCACCACAACCCCACAACCACCACCACAACCACCACCACAACCACCACCACAACCACCACCACAACCACCACCACAACCACCACAACCACCACCACAACCACCACCACAACCACCACCACAACCACCACAACCACCACAACCACCAACCACCACAACCACCACCACAACCACCACAACCACCACAACCACCACCCACAACCACCACCACAACCACCACAACCACCACACCACCACCACCACACCACCACCACAACCACCACCACAACCACCACCACAACCACCACAACCACCACAACCACCACCACAACCACCACAACCACCACCAACCACAACCACACACCCCCACCCACCACCACAACCACCACCACAACCACCACAACCACCAACAACCACCACCACAACCACCACCACAACCACCACACCACCACAACCACCACCCACAACCACCACCACAACCACCCAACCACACCACAACCACCACAACCACCACAACCACCACCACAACCACCACAACCACCACCACAACCACCACCACACCACCACAAACCACCACCACAACCCCCACCACAACCACCACCACAACCACCACCACAACCACCACCACACCACCACCACCACCACCACAACCACCACCACACCACCACACAACCACCACCACAACCACCACAACCACCACCACAACCACCACCACAACCACCACCACACCACCACCACAACCACCCACCACAACCACCACAACCACCACCACAACCACCACAACCACCACCACAACCACCACAACCACCAACCACCACCACAACCACCACCACAACCACCACAACCACCACAACCACCACCACAACCACCACCACAAACCACTACAACCACCACCACAACCACCACCACAACCACTACCACAACCACCACCACAACCACCACAACCACCACCACAACCACCACAACCACCACAACCACCACAACCACCACAACCACCACAACCACTACCACCACAACCACCACCACAACCACCACAACCACCAACAACAACACCACCACAACCACCACCACAACCACCACCACAACCACCACCACAACCACCACCACAACCACCACCACAACCACCACCACAACCACCACACCACCACCACAACCACTACAACCACCACCACAACCACCACAACCACCACCACAACCACCACAACCACCACCACAACCACCACAACCACCACCACTGACCACCACAACCACCACCACAACCACCACCACAACCACCACCACAACACCACCACAACCACCACCACAACCACCACAACCACCACAACCACCACCACAACCAACACACCCACCACACCAACCACCACAACCACCACCCACAACCACCACAACCACCCAACCCCCAAACAACCACACAACCACCACCACACCCACCACCACAACCACCACCACAACCACCACCACAACCACCACCACAAACCACCACAACACCACCACAACCACCACCACAACCACCACCACAACCACCACCACAACCACCACACCCCCACAACCCACAACCACCACAACCACCACAACAAAACCACCACAACCACCACCAACACCACCACAACCACCACCACAACCACCACCCCAACCACAACCACCACAACCACCCCAACCACCACCACAACCACCACAACTCACCACCACAACCACCACCACAACCACCACAACCACCACCACAACCACCACCACAACACCACCACAACCACCAACACAACCCACCACAACCACCACCACACCACCACAACCACCACCACAACCACCACAACCACCACCACAACCACCACAACCACCCACCACAACCACCACAACACCACCACAACCACCACCACAACCACCACCACCACCACCACAACCACCACCACCACCACACCCACCACACCACCCCACCACCACACCACCACAACCACCACCACAACCACCACCACAACCACCACCACAACCACCACAACCACCACCACAACCACCACAACCACCACCACAACCACCACCACAACCACCACCACAACCACCACAACCACCACCACAACCACCACCACAACCACCACAACCACCACAACCACCACAACCACCACCACAACCACCACAACCACCACCACAACCACCACAACCACCACCACACAAAGAGCGCTGTCGTCCGTGGTGGGAACCGACATCATCTGCAACACAAGATGAGATTAATAATTATTTTACTGGTAGGAACCTCCTGGTTACACCAGCCCACAGGGGATTATTGTGTCCGTCCGTCCGTCGTTCATCCAAAAATGAGAGGGGTGGGGCTGGGTGGAGAGGGGAGGGTGGGGAGGGGCTGGGTGGGGAGGGTGGGGAGGGGCTGGGTGGGGCTGAGTGGGGGCTGGGTGGGGAGGGTGGGGCTGGGTGGGGCTGGGTGGGGAGGGGCTGGTTACCCCGTGGTGCCCTTATAAAACTCAACGTTTAACCTACTCACGCCGGCTTGTGCCCGCCCTCACAGTCGGGCATATTTGCGTAATACACCACGCCGCCGTTGACCCTGGCCACATTGACCGAGCAACCCAACGTTCCTACCAGCTCCTTCCGCAGGACAATGTGTTTTATATTCTCCAAACACTAACTCCTCAATCCTTCCTCTCTCCAATCCACCACCACCACGACACGCAGAGCGCTCTCGTCCGTGGTGGCGCTGGGAGCCAACACGATCTGCAACAAGATACCGGGCCTCGTGCCGCGGCAGCGAGCGGTCTGCAGGAGTCGCCCAGACGCGATCATCGCGCTGGGCGAGGGGGCGCAGCGCGCACTCGACGAGTGCCGATACCAGTTCCGCCAGGGCCGCTGGAACTGCTCGGGGCTGGGCGAGCACACCGTGTTCGGCCAGGACATACGCGTAGGTACGATTCATTATTGATCGATAATTATTGATTAGTGATCGATTGGATGATGGTATGGTCGTGATGGTGGTGCTATAGGGGTGTGGCGTGTACAGAGCGTTCGGCCAGGACATACGCGTGGGTACGATTCATTATTGATCGATAATTATTGATTGGTGATCGATTAGATGATGGTACGGTCGTGATGGTGGTGCTATAGGGGTGTGGCGTGTACACCGTGTTCGGCCAGGACATACGCGTAGGTACGATTCATTATTGATCGATAATTATTGATTGGTGGTCGATTAGATGATGGTACGGTCGTGATGGTGGTGCTATAGGGGTGTGGCGAGTACAGAGCGTTCGGCCAGGACATACGCGTGGGTACGATTCATTATTGATCGATAATTATTGATTGGTGATCGATTAGATGATGGTACGGTCGTGATGGTGGTGCTATAGGGGTGTGGCGAGCACGCCGTGTTCGGCCAGGACATACGTGTAGGTACGATTCATTATTGATCGATAATTGTTGATTGGTGATCGATTAGATGATGGTACGGTCGTGATGGTGGTGCTATAGGGGTGTGGCGAGTACAGAGCGTTCGGCTAGGACATACGCGTAGGTACGATTCATTATTGATCGATAATTGTTGATTGGTGATCGATTAGATGGTGAATGATGAATGGTACTGAGGAATGCTCAGACAGAACGCCGTGTTCAGACAGGCATATGCATCGGCGTGACTGATATAATGTGTTAACGATTATTGATTGGATAATTAATGATTGGTGGTTGATAGATTTATGATTCGTGATTGATGCTGATTGGTCGGTGATTATACGACTGTCCATGTATTATTGGATGTTTTATCACGTAATTAGAGAATGTAAATTGATATTGGACAGTGAGTTATCGGATGATGACACTGATGATTGATAGTGATGATGAATATCGGTGAATAATTGAGTGAGTTATGATTATGATCGATTGGAAAATCGACGATTTGATGATTGGTTGGATGTTTGACGGCCATGATGATGAGTGATCGTTATGATGATTATTTATTACACGATTGGTGATTCGTGACTATGATGATGATCATCACAACGAATTGATCACCACACCAAAGCAATACATTCCTTAAAACCTGAGATCCATAAAAAGCTCCCTCCCTCCATACCTCCCCCATCCCACCCAACATTTGCCAAACTGCAGCAAGTCAACAGCTGCCATTGAGGATAACTAATATATCTTCTCAACGAATCGCCGTATGAATGGACAAATTCATGCGATGGAGTTTTCATCTCACTCCAGGAATGAGATCACTTCCCTGAGCTCAACATCAGCAGCAGCGGCAGCAGTGGCGGCTACACGAGGATTAGCTCCTGCGTGCGAGATTTCACACCCCACTGATCTCCCCGAGTCTCACATCCCCTTGACACTCTCAGCCTTAAATCCCCCCCCCCCCCCCACTGCCATTCCCTAACATCCCAACTCTCGTCAGACGCCAAAGATATCTAAAAAAAGAACTTTTTATTTATTTTAACAGGTAAGGCCCACTGAGCTATGTAGCTATTTTTCAGAAGCAACCTGGCGATCACAAATGACAGCCCAACGAAGTGGCTTATCATCACGCGGAAATTAATATCAGCCGAATACTCTTAACGCGCGTTCACTCTAAATGTAAAGCGAAAAACCGGAGGACCCGGAGAAAAATCCACGCGACCACGGGAAGGGGGGGGGGGAGAGACAGCAACCTACAAATATACAGAACAGGCGTCAGGGTCGGTATAGAACTCACAATCCTCCTGCTTACATAGACGAGGTAGTTAACATCTCCTAGCCACCGTGATGATGATGAGCGAGAGAGAGACATTCAAACTCCAAATATACAGCAGCAGGCATCAGGGTCGGTATCGAACTCACAATCCTCCTGCTTACATAGACGAGGGAGTTAACATCTCCTAGCCACCGTGATGATGATGAGAGAGGGAGACACACAAACTCCAAATATACAGCAGCAGGCGTCAGGGTCGGGATCGAACCCACGGACCCTCCAGCATACCAGGCGAGGTAGTTAACATCTCCTAGCCACCGTGATGATGATGAGCGAGATAGAGAGAGAGACACGCAAACTCCAAATACACAGCAGCAGGCATCGTCAGGGTCGGGATCGAACTCAAGGTATCCTGTACACCAGGCGAGGGAGTTTACATCTCCTAGGCACCATGATGATGATGAGCGAGAGAGACGCGCAAACTCCAAATATACAGCAGGCATCATGGTCGGGATCGAACCCACGGACCCTCCTGCATACCAGGCGAGGCAGTAAACATCTCATAGCCACCGTGATGATGATGAGCGAGATAGACAGAGAGACACGCAAACTCCAAATATACAGCAGCAGGGCATCGTCATGGTCGGGATCGAACCCACGGACCCTCCAGCATACCAGGCGAGGTAGTTAACATCTCCTAGCCACCGTGATGATGATGAGAGAGAGAGAGACGAAAATTCAAAATATACAGCAGGCGTCAGGGTCGGAATCGAACCCAATACCTCCTGTATACCAGGCGAGGTAGTTAACATCTCCTAGCCACCTTAGCGGCGTGCTGCGTTTGAACCTCCGCATATCGCTACCCCCCCCACCCCCTTCACGACGTGCCCGCAGGCAGCAGGGAGGCTGCGTTCACCCACGCCATCCTGGCGGCCGGAGTGGCGCACGCGCTCACGGCGTCGTGCAGCCGCGGCAACCTGAGCGACTGCGGCTGCGACCGCGCCAAGCAGGGCGCGTACAGCGCGCGCGAGGGCTGGCGCTGGGGCGGATGCTCGGCAGACCTCCAGTACGGCCTCCACTTCTCGCGCCTATTCGTGGACGCGCGCGAAGTGCGCCAGAGCGCGCGCACGCTCATGAACCTGCACAACAACGAGGTGGGGCGCAAGGTGAGCGAGGTGGGCGAAGTGGTGAGCGAGGTGGGGCGCGAGGTGAGGAGGTGAGGTGAGCGAGGTGAGCGAGGTTGGCGAGGTGGGGAGCGAGGTGGGGAGCGAGGTGGGGTGCGAGGTGGGGAGCGAGGTGAGCGAGGTGAGCGAGGTTGGCGAGGTGGGGAGCGAGGTGGGGAGCGAGGTGGGGTGCGAGGTGGGGGGCGAGGTGGGCGAGGTGGGGAGCGAGGTGAGCGGGGTGAGCGAGGTTGGCGAGGTGGGGAGCGAGGTGAGCAGGGTGAGCGAGGTGGGGAACGAGGTGAGGAGGTGAGGTGAGCGAGGTGGGGAGCGAGGTGAGGAGGTGAGCGAGGTTGGCGAGGTGGGGAGCGAGGTGAGCGGGGTGAGCGAGGTGAGCGAGGTGAGCGAGGTGAGGAGGTGAGGTGAGCGAGGTGGGCGAGGTGGGGAGCGAGGTGGGGGGCGAGGGGAGCGAGGTGGGCGAGGTGTCAGATGCAATACTTGCGGTGTAGTTCTAAGGCGCGTGCCGAGTACGCGGACTCGGCACTAGCGAGGGATGGAAGCAGCAGCAGGAGGAGGAAGAGGAAGAGAGTGGAGCTTGACAACGAATAGAAGAAGAGAGATGACGATGAGCAGAGGGGGAGGAAGGTGTGAGCGAGTGAGCAGAGAGAGTTGACGCGTGTGAGCGAGCACACGAGGGGATGACTCGGCACACACGTGACAGAGAGGAGCACACACGTCACAGAGAGGAGCGCACACGTCACAGAGAGGAGCGCACACGTCACAGAGAGGAGCGCACACGTCACAGAGAGGAGCGCACACGTCACAGAGAGGAGCGCACACGTCACAGAGAGGAGCACACGTGGAACATACGCGCAGGGTCGTGCTACCCGCGTAAGGCGTCGCAGAGCCAGAGACTCCAACAGGGACTCTGCGTGTGCGGGTACACGAGAGCGAGTTGGGGGGGGGGGAGTTGAGATGCGTGAGAGGGAGGGCAGCAGAGATCCGACAACGATAATGAATCTGGGGAGGGGAGTCCGCGAGATTGTGGACTTGACGCGTGCCACGCAGCGGAGTTTGGGGGGGGGGGGGCTCCACGCGTTGTGGGGGGCCCACACGGTGGGGTGTTCTCCGGGCCCCGCACCCCTCACGACGGCTCTGCTGACCCCCCCCCCCATCCGAGAGGAGCTGGAGCTAGACCTAGTACAGTAGTTTTGTTTTTAAGCGAGTTCCATCGGAGTCAAAGTCAATGTATGTTTAGTCGGTAATTGCCTGAATGTCTGAAAGCCATTTGGGGATAATTACCATTGTCATGATCAACGCCGATTACTCATCATCATCGCTGCTCTGCCCTCCATCCTTTCCATCCTTTCCACCCTCTCCATCATCCCCATCATCACCATCATTCCCATTCTCTCCATCATCTCCATCATCACCATCATCCCCATCATCACCATCATCACCATCATCCCCATCATCACCATCATCACCATCATCACCATCATTCCCATTATCTCTATAATCTCCATCATCACCATCATGCCCATCCTCACCATCATCCCCATTCTCTCCATCATCTCCATCATCACCATCATCCCCATCTTCTCCATCATCACCATCATGCCCATCATCACCATCATCCCCATCATCCCCATTCTCCATCATCACCACCATTACGATCATCATCATTACCATCATCCCCATCATCTCCATCATCACCATCATCCCCATCATCACCATCATCCCCATCACCATCATCATCACCATCATCCCCATCATGCCCATCATCACCATCCTCTCCATCATCACCATCATCCCCATCATCCCCATTCTCCATCATCACCACCATTACGATCATCATCATCCCCATCATCACCATCATCTCCACCATCACCATCATCTCCATCATTACCATCATCACCACCATCATCTCCATCATCACCATCATCATCATCCCCATCATCACCACCATCTCCATCATTACCATCATCACCACCATCACCACCATCATCTCCATAATCACCATCATCCCCATCACCACCATCATCTCCATCATCATCATCATCTCCACCATCACCATCATCACCATCCCCTCCATCCCCATTCCATCCCCGCCCTCCGCACGCCGCCGCGCAGGTGCTGCACGAGCGCATGAAGCTGGAGTGCAAGTGCCACGGCGTGTCGGGCTCGTGCACGACGCGCACCTGTTGGACCACGCTGCCCAGCTACCGCGAGATGGGCCACGCGCTGCGCGAGCGCTACCACGCGGCGGCGCACGTGGAGGCGGTCGTGGCCGGCCGCTACCACCGCCCGGCCTTCCTCAAGCTCAAGAAGACGCGGGGCAGCGGCAGCGGCAGCAGCAGCTTCCGCAAGCCAGCCGATGGAGACCTCGTCTATCTCGAGCGCTCGCCCAACTACTGCGAGGAGGACGCGGCCGCCGGCTCGCCGGGCACCCGAGGCCGCCTCTGTGACCGCGCCTCGCCGCTCACCGACGGCTGCGAGCTGCTTTGCTGCGGCCGCGGCTACAACACGCACCAGCACACGCGCTCGTGGCAGTGCAACTGCAAGTTCCACTGGTGCTGCTTCGTCAAGTGCAACACGTGCAGCGAGAGGGCCGAGGTGTACACGTGCAAGTGACGCGAGCGGTCGCACCGAGGGGGGTGGGGGGGGGGTAGGGGTGGAGTGTGGGGGGAGGGGGGCACGCAAGGAGGGAGGGAAGCAGCAGGAGGAGGAGTGTAGGTTGACAGCGGGCAGGAGAAGAGAGATGAGGAGGAGGGTGTGAGTGAGTGAGCACGGGGGGAGGAGGGGGAACTCAACACGCGCGTCACAGGGAGGAGCGCACGCGTCACAGAGAGTAGCACGTGGACTCGGCACGTGCGAGGACGAGGTGTGGGTTTGTGGTGGTGGCGAGCGTGAGAGGGAGAGCAGAAATCCGACAAGGTGATGAATCTGTGAATCTCTGGGGAGGGGATGTCCGCCAGGGTGTGGACTCGAAGCGCACCACTCGGCGGAGCTTGGGGAGGACTCAAACAAGTGAGAACGGGAGGAGCCCAGGAGATTTCAGAGCCCAGGAGATTCCAGAGCCCAGGAGATTTCAGATCGCGCTCGCGACAGAGCGATGCTCACGCCACGCTGGGACTTACTTGCTGGGCATCACTAAAACTGAACTTTGTATTTTATTTTACCAGGCTTTATGACGTGCAAATGTATGACTGCCAAATACTCTGAACGCGTGATGTTGATTCTAAATGTGGAAAGGGAAAAAAACCCGAAGAACCCGGAGAAAAATGTCGCGCTAACATGTGGAGAGAGAGACATTCAAACTCTAAATATACAGCAGCAGCAGGCGTCGGGATTACACCCACGACCTCCTGTGTATCAGGCGAGGCAGTTAACATCTCCTAGCCACCGTGGTGATGATGAGAGAGAGAGAGACATTCAAACTCCTAATATACAGCAGCAGGCGTCAGGGACGGAATCGCACCCACGACCTCCTGTGTACCAGGCGAGGCAGTTAACATCTCCTAGCCACAGGTGATGATGAGAGAGAGAGAGAGACATTCAAACTCCAAAAATACAGCAGCAGCAGGCGTCAGGGTCGAGATCGCACCCACGACCTCCTGTGTACCAGGCGAGGCAGTTAACATATCCTAGCCACAGTGGACGGCTACTCTCACGTACGCATGGGGAGAAGATGTAGATGATGTTGATAATAAGGAGGAGGCAGCGAGGAGAGAGGGTCGCGTGGAGGAGGAGGAGGAGGGTGATGATGACGAGGTTTTAATGATGCGGTTTTTATTCGATGCCTGCGATCGCCAGGCAATTTATGAAATCGTCTTGAACAATCCAAAGTGCCCGACTGCTTTTTAAATACCTCTTATACTAAACGCTTAAAATATTGAATCAGAATAAAAAAAACAATCGAAAAGCTTGAATTTCAAGTGAATCATGGGTCTGCAACAAAGTCGATGCATTCTAGATTTGAAGTTTTCGTTACTGCAAGGATTCATACTCTTTGTTTTTTTCGGTAAAGTCACGCAGGTAAACAATAAAATTAAAACAATGAAAAACAACTAAATTAAATCACGACGTTTCGAAGGCAACTCCAGCAAAATCACTGTAGCTACAGTAGCTACAGTAATCTTGCTGGAGCATACTCTTAGTTCTTTCGGTAAAGTCACGTAGATAAAAAATGAAATTAAAATTAATAAAAAATAAAATAATAAAAAATCACGTCGTGATTTTTTATTACTTTATTTTTTATTAACAACAACTGGAACATTACAAGTTGTTTTTGTTTCGATTTAAAGCTTTCGTGACTGCAGGGATTCATCTTCTTGGTTCTTTTGGTAAAGTCACGTAGAAGGGAAATAATAAAATAATAATAAACAAGTGGTACTAATCACATACCTGCATTTCCCATAAATATGCTAAATTCCTCTTTATATGCAAATTATTTTGTCAAGGTGCCCTTCCCCCCTTCCAACCCAGCTTAAATAGACGCTCCAAGCGTAGTGGTGTTTCATTCAGACGCTGTCTCCCCGACAGACCTGTTCTTCACCTGAGGACGGCTGCTTGCGTTGTGGCCGAAACGTCGTGAGAATTATTTAATAATGTTTTATTTTTATTATTTTATTATTTCCCTTTCTAGGTGACTTTACCAAAAGAACCAAGAAGAGTGTTGTTGTTGTTGTTGTTCGGGATAAATGAAAGTCACCGGAGCGAGAGAACGGTTTGACGAGGTCGTAAGAGATTCGTGTCAGAGAGACACGTGGCACACTGCTTGTTCGTATTGGCACAAGGCAGAGAGGAAAAGTGGAAAACAAGTGACAAAATGTGCAGTGGACACCTATGGATCGTGATGATGATGATGAAATGAAGCCCTCATTATCCTCACCCTGTTATCCGTATCTCTCCAGGGACTGCATTTCTCACCCGATAATTTCTGGAACGCCGCTGAGGCTGGCTTAGAGTAGAGATGACACTGTGGAACAAAAAAATGTTCCTGGGCAGTAAGTGAAATTTCCTAATTGCTTATGCCTCAAAAGTACAGAAAATGACGATTATTCCCCACAAACTTTGCTTTTGTGACCAGAACAGTGATATTAAAACAAGTACCTATTTTCAATGAGAAAACGTGGTGTGCATTTGTGTCTTTCGTTCACATAAAGTCCTGGTCACAAAAGCAAAGTTTGTGGGGAATAATAGCAATTTTTATACCTTTTTAGACATAAGCAATAAAAAAACATAACACTTAGTACCCAGGAACAAAAATGGTGTTGCATAGTGTTCTCAGCGTCAGGCACCTGTCCCATGATGAGAATCATCTCATTGTTGTAGGCGAGAGGGGATTGTGGCGGGCCAGAATACGATTCATTGACGAGGGTTCTGGAACGTTCCGGCTGAAGGTGAACGCACCGGTCCGATGCTCGAGATCAGGGAAATTCCGCCGCCACAAAAAATAAAACCTTGAATTTCGATTTGAAGCTTCTTTCGTGACTGCAGGGATTCATCTTCTTGGTTCTTTCGGTAAAGTCACGTAGAATGGAAATAATAAAATAATAAAAATAAAACATTATTAAATAATTCTCACGACGTTTCGGCCACAACGCATTCAGACGCTGTCTCCCCGACAGACCTGTTCTTCGCCTGAGGACGGCTGCTTGCGTTGTGGCCGAAACGTCGTGAGAAGTATTTTATAATGTTTTATTTTTTATTATTTTATTATTTCCATTCTACGTGACTTTACCGAAAGAACCAAGAAGATGAAAACCTTGAATGTTGCTACTTCGTCGGAGCGGACACGAACTACGTAGACCCCCCCCCCACCGCCCCGCCCTCCCCAACACCTAAACAAGTGCTCACTTTGGCTGCCTCTCTAGGGAATTGTGAAACCCGAGACGGCCTTTATTTAATTGGCTCTCAATCATCATGCTTCACCTCGCACGCAAAGATCCCCCGTGTAGCTCTAAGCGGAGTGTTGGGGCAAGTACTGTTAGCGAGCACCTATGAAGGCCGGCACGGCACACCGGGGGGGTTGGGTGGCCAGCACCGTGCCCGACCGCCTTTGTCTCCCCAGTGGCGATGCTTACACACCGCACCAGGTGCTCATTTGAGGCCGAGCCGACCTAGGGGAGCCCCAGGACCGGTTGAGATAATCGTCACTGGCCGTGAGCGGGAATCGAATTCGCGTCACCGGGTTCGTAGCGCAGTGCGTTAACCACCACACCACCGCTCCCCACAGACACTCGACTCTACGTACACACACACACACAACACACTTGTAGAAACTGGAGAAACTAAACTGTGCTTGGGACTGTTCTATTTTGGGGGGGGGGCAGCATCACGCCCGGCCGCCTTTGTCTTCCAAGTTTGAGGCTACTCAGGCGAGGCCCAGGACCGGTTCAGATAATCGCCACTTTCCCCAACATCCTATTGAGGCTATACGGGTGATCTTTGCATTTGTCTTTGCCCTCACAAAGGTGCCTTGAAAGTTGTATTCGTCCTTCAGCGAGGGAGAGCCCCCCCCCCCGCCCCTCCTCTCTGCGTCCTGTGGCGCACAGCGCGAGTAGCCAACCACAACCACCACCACCCAGCCCGCCAGCCACGCGCCTCGGTGTTCCCAGGGTTGGTCAGAGGCCGTCCCTAGGGGGTACACGGCGGATCGGGGCGATCGGCCCGGGCCCCGCGCTTTGGCCGTGTGGGGGGGGGGGGGGGGGCGCGCGCGCGCTTCGAAGCCGCGGTGTGAGATGTAATAATAATTGGGGTTTAGTTTGACGGCATCTGTTGTGTCGGGCTCCCCCGCACCCCCCCCCCCTCGGCACGGCCCTGCCCCACGGTTTGAGTCGATCCTCCTATTATTTGAGGAAGGAGGCTACGGCTGTACTCTAAACATCGACAAGTCATCATTAAAACAAAAGTCCCAATCCTGTTGTTGTCGTAATACGCGTCATATTTTTTTTACCGCTCAGGACAAGACTGCATTTCGCATTGTGGCTTTCCGCCCGTGCGATATATTTGCTGCGAGATCGTCTTTTTCCCCGCAATGTCCCGGATGGTTTTAATAAAAACGAAGGTCACGTGCGTGCCTCGGAGGTGACGGCCCCAGGGAGAGCGCCCGCACGGCAAACTCTTCGTGTGTCGCACTGCTGCACACGTGTTTATTCTTCTTAATCCTCTTCCTCCTCGTCTCCATCTTCTTCCTATTCTTCTGCATCTCCATCTTCTTCATAATCATCATCATCATCTTCCGCTTCTTTTTGACTTAAACCTTCCGTGACTGCAGGAATGCATATCCTTGGTTCTTTCGGTAAAGTCACGTAGATAAAAGATAAGAAACATAAAAGTAATAAAATACATTGAAAATTATAAAAGCAAAAAACCTACAAAAAGAATAGTAAAACTAAAAAAATGTAAAATAATAAAAGCAAAGAACCCACGACATTTCGATTGCAACACAAGCGGTCTTTCATTTAATTTTATTATTTTTGTTTGTTTTCTATCTACGTGACTTTACCGAAAGAACCAAGAATATGACTTCCTCCTCTTCTTCTTCCAAAAGCACAATAAGCACTCCACCCCCCCTTCCCGTCTCACCCCCCCCCCCACCCCGAACCTCTTGAGCAGGACAGAGTCTCCTTAGCCCAGCGTCCTTCATTGCCAAAGCCCGCGGGCCACTGGATCTAGGACCGGTTCAGGGATCACCCGCCACTCACGTTAGCCGTGGGCCGGGTAATTGAACTCAGGTGGCCGTGTTCGTAGCGCAGTGCGCTAACCACTATGCACCCCCCCCCTCACCCACAGCAGTCTGTTCCCCCTTTAAATCGTGGCATTCACTCACGAGCGCTAAACGCAGTCGAGCCCTCTCCCTCTCTCTCTTCAAACGTGCGACAAAGACGCACACGGTGGAAAGTCGGGGCCAACAACGACGTTGCCTCCTCCCCCCCGCAACCGCCACCCCCACAACGTTGCGCGTTTACTGAGAGCTTTGGGGGGCCCCCCACCGATCCCATCTCGCGTTTCTGCCCCCCCCCACCCACCCCCGATTTGCATTGTCGCAAACGGGTCGAGGGGCGGCCGTGGGATGAAAGTCGGGCGGGTCACGGATTGCGGGAGCCGAGCCCTGCGGAGTCGCCGCCAAAGTGGGTTTGGTGCTTGAGCATCTTGACGCCTCGTGCTGTATTGCCAGAAAAGGGTCAACAAAATAAAAACCATATTCTTATTGTTGTTCATACTTTGAACAATTAGAATAGGCAACAGCAACAACAACAACAAAAAGGTTGCGTGAAACGTGGTGGTGTTGTTGATTCGTAGAGCGGGTGCGTGCACGCGTGATTTGTTTTTAGTTCAGTTTTTTGTCCTTCCACCCGCACCGATTGGCACCATGTGTGGAAAAAACCCGATTTTTCCAGCAGCAGGCATCGGGTTTTTTTTCTTTAATACAATTAAACCCGATTTCGAGGAATTAAAACCTGGTTTAATGAATACGAAACTCTGATCCAAGGCTTAGGCTGCTTCCTCGTCGGTGCTGCTATCGTACTCGGGGCCATCGGGCACGGAGTAGTCGTAGAATGCGGCGGGCAGGTTGGTCTTGATGAACACGAACTTCTCCACAATCGTGGGCGCCAGTGAGTTCCTTAGCTTGGAATGGATGAAGCCCATCGTTGAGAAGTGCGGTTCTGCAATTAGAACCAATGAAACCGGATTTCTCCCAATCTCAGATGATCGGGTTTCATATAAAAAGACAATTAAACCCGATTGTAAAAAACCCGACTGTGCCACCCTTGACTGGCACGGTTGGCTACGTACGGTGTGAAGAAAGTTCAACGCGTATACATGACGATGGTTTGGTGGAATATTTTGATTTCATGATGGGCGATCGAGAAAGAAAAAACAACAATTCTATTTCCTGTCATGCAAATAACTTAGAGGCCAAATGTATTCACTGTACCTGGATTGGGTGTCCCCTCGGTCGACACAGCCTTAAAACCTGTACTGTACCTGGAACGATGTGTAAAGATCAGGTCAAGAGACGTGAAGATGGTGGTGGCGACGCACTTGCCCCAACAGCTTGTGAAAGGCTACACGGGAATCTTTGTCTTTGTTTATCAGTGTGTGCGCGTCTCAATATGTGTGTGTCTCGTGCCAGCTCGCTAACATAACTTGCCCCAACAGTCTTTGTCTTTGCCAACACCAGTGACGATTATCTCAACCGATCCTGGGCCTCCCCTAGGTCGACTCAGCCTGCGGTGTGTAAACATCGCCACTAGGGAGACAAAGGCGGCCGAGCGTGGTGTTGGCCACCCACTCCCTTGATAGGTGCTCGCTAACAGCACTTGTTAAGAGCATGCGGGGATTTTGTCTTTGTGTCTGTGTGTTTTGTCAGTGTGTATGTGCGACTTGTCTGTGTGTGTGTTTCTCAACGTTTGTGTGCTGTGTGTGTGTTACTCAGTGTCTTTGTGGCTGAGCTTATTTGTGTGTCCAAGAGAAAGTGTACACATTCTAAGCGCGCGCGCACACACACACACAGACAACGAAGACAAAGATCCCCCGTATAGTCTCAAAAGACTTTTGGGGCAAGTGCTGTGTTAGCGAGAATCTATGAAGGCCGACACGGAGGGGGTGGGTGGCCAGCACCACGCATGACCGCCTTTGTCTCCCTAGCGGTGATATTTGCACACCACACCAGGTAATCATTTAAGGCCGAGTCGACCTAGGTGAGGCCCAGCACCGGATCAGATATTCGCCACGTATTGGTCGTGAGCGGGAATCGAACTCGGGTCGCCGGGTTCGTAGCGCAGCGCGCTAACCGCTACACCACCGCTCCCGACACACACACACGCACACATAAGCACACGCACGCACACACACACACAAGCACACACACACACGCACACACACGTACACACAAGTACACACACACACACGTACACAGAAGCACATACAAGTACACACACACACACGTACACACAAGTACACACACACACACGTACACACACGTACACACAAACGTACACACAGGCACACACAAGCACACACACAAGCACATACATACGCGCACACACACACGTACACACAAGCACACGTACACGCGACATGGTATGTCAGCGCGGTATGTGTGCTCCTGACAGCTCGTAACGACGCGGTGTTGATGTCAAACAAACGGCGTCCGTGCTGTGATACACCCAGTTAAACTATCAATGAACACCGGCTTCTTGAACTGTTAAAGAGGCACCCACAGAGGCCGGTGTCCACGAGCGACCCCCACAACCCCCTTGGCTCGTCAGCCTTCGCTTCCTTCCCACACCACGCGCCTAATCCCATCCCAGCCAATCTCCCTCCCTCCCTCCCAGCCCGCCCGCTCGCTCCTCTGCCTCGCCGCCTCGCGCGCAACCTCCTGGCCACCTCGCCCGCCCTCGTGTTCATCTTTCTCACCGCCCCTGCCTCTCTCCCCCTCTCTCCCCTTCTCTCTCTATCTCTCTCTCTCTTTTTATTTACGATCAGAGGAATCAAGAAGATGCTCGGTGTAGTCGGCACTTTGCTTCGTTCATCATTTCGTTAATTTTTTTGTTTTTTATTTTTTTTTGCTTTATGTGCTCCCCCCCCCCCCCCGTTTTTCAAATGAAATATTTCACGAAAGATTTCACGCTCTGCTCTCCTTACCCCTTTCCCTCTCTCTCTACACCCCCCCCCCTCTCTCTCTACCCCCTCTCTCCCTACTCCATGTCGATATTCCCCCTATGTTTTCTATGTCGCTCTCTCTCTCTCTCGTCTCGCTCTCCAGGCTCACATCCTCGGCGGAACGAACCTAGGAAGAGGCGCCGTTCACAGTCTGCGCCACTCGGCTCCATCTCCACGGTTCACGCCTCCCTGCTGCTGAATGATGCCCGGATGACGACACTTTTGCCGGCGGTTAAGGCCACTCAACAACAACAACAAAGACAAATATCCCCCGTATAGCCTGAACAAACTGTTGGGGCAAGTGCTGTTAGCGAGCACCTATTCCTAAGGCCGGTACGGTACACGAGGGGGTGGGTGGCCAGTGCCACGCACGAACGCCTTTGTCTTCCGAGTGGCGATGTTTACACACCCCCACCAGGTACTCATTTGGGGCTGAGTCAACCTAGGGGAGGCCCAGGATCGGTTCAAATATTCTTCACTGGTGTTGGCTGTGAGCGGGAATCGAACTCGGTTCGTAGCGCAGCGTGCTAACCACCACACTACGGCTCCCCACACGACAACAACAACCGACATTCGCCACTAAGTGGCGGTGACGTCACCACGGCACTTGTGCCAGGCTAAGTGCACTTTCAAGGCTACGCGAAGTGTCGAACGCCCGCTGGCAGGAGGTCACGGGACGGACCCAGCAGGTACTACGGGTCGACTGACTGAGATGAGTGGCCAATGCACCATCTGTGCCCCCTACTGTGCCAACTCGCTGTGTTTTAATCGCCCGGCGCTCCGCTCGTTGTTGTGAGCGTCGCTCCTCTGCCCTCCGTTGTTGCTGGAGGCCGCACATACACACTCACAAAGACAGCACGGATCCGCCAATTGTGGAATTTAAAAAAATCGGCTGATGATGCTGGTTGTTAATTACCGTCGAAACGTCACTCAACTCGAGTTGTAAATGTAGCGGGTTAACTCTCCAGCACACAAGCGGTGTGATGAAGTCGTAAAGTAATTGGCACGTTTTGTTTACGTGACAAACCTTACTAATTGGCTGCGTCTGTGTACTGGTGGGGTAACGACACATTTCTATTTACGCGATCTAACCCCCCCAAAAAAGCCTTTATTATGAATAATATTTGTCGCGAAAGTCTACTACGTCCATAAGAGTTTTTTTTTGGGTTAGATCGTGTAAATATATAAATGTGTCGTTAAACCCACCACCACCCGACACAGCCAACTAGTAAGGGTTGTCACGTAAACAGAACGTGCCAATTCGTCACTAGCACAGCACACCGGTGTGTTGGAGAGCCAAGCCACAACATTTACAATCTGAGTACGACGTTTCGCCAGTAATTACAACTAGCTTCATCAAGCCTTACTAGTTGGCTGTGTCGGATGGTGGCGGGTTTTAACGACACATTTACATATTTACGCGATCTAACCCAAAAAAAAACTCTTATGGATGATATTGGTCGCGAAAGCCTACGTGTCAAACAGTCTACTACGTGTTGAATGTATTTGTGTTGTTCTCGTTGCGATGATTATCGTCGGCCGGATGTCACCATCGAATCATTTGGGTGGCTGGACACAAACTTTCTGAGTGCCACATTTCACGGGTGGCCGTGATAAAACGGGGAGCGTACGGATGGGCACGCGCCTGCGGGCAGCCACGGCGATAGCCACAGGTAGCATACTGGATGTGGAGTGCCGGGCGCAGAAATACTTTGAGGTCCGTTGGTAAACTCGAGTAGATGGCACCTGCCGATTGGCAGCGGTGAGAGCGAGAAGTATACTGGATGTGGTTGTGCCGAGCGCGAGCATTTTCTTTTGTTATACGGGTAGCAGGTCGAATGGAGTAGATGTCAAGTGACGAATAGCGACAGGCGTAGCGAGAAGAAGTATCGTGAATGTGGTGGGTGCCGGGCACGGTCGAATGAGACACAGACACGAATTCATGCGCTGGTCACGGAAAGTGCTGCAACGTTTTACGCGTGAAAATGACGGAGCGATCGCACAGAAAGTCCGATTGCCTCCGAACGCGAGACTGGATTGCAAGCTGACGATTCAAATCGCCGACAAGAGGCCACGTGGCCATCTCCCCGAAGTTGTGTGCCAAGTGGAGCAAGCGCATTCGTTCATTCAAAACACGCACATTTTAGTTTTCTTCTGAGAATGTTATATTCAACGGCAAAGGCGGCAACAACGTCACTCTGCAACGGCAACTGGCCGTACGAAGTTGCCATCGTTGCCTGGAATGAATGCGTCGTTGTTGCCGGCAACAATGTCGAGGGTAACGATTTGCCCTGTGAGTGTTGGTAGTTTACTCGTTTTTTGTATCGTTTAAACAAAAATTGTCTAATTTCTAACGGGTAAAATATGTATAATCGTTTGTACTGTGTTGCGCCGTAGTTTTGACAGAAATGTATCTCAATAAACTTCAATCGACACACGCGTGCTCCTGACGATGCATTCGCATCACTTTCTCATCAAGACATTGGCGGTTCCAATCGAAAACAATTCCCAAAGTTGTTTTAGTCATTACGAATGACACGCCCGACTCTCAAGGATGACCGGGCGCTGTGCGTACTACGTCTCACCTGGCATCGTCACAAGAAAGAAAACGACACAAACAAAATCACCCGCCAATCGAAAATCTCACTCGCCCCAGAAACGTCGCCTCCGATTAGTCAAAGTGTGGCTTGGATTTCACTCCAGGCCACCTTTCCATTTCAACCTCTCTTCACTTCTTTCCTCCTAACACGCAACGTGCAAGCTTACAAATATGCGACACTGAACTAAACGTGCAGAAGAAAGGGCACTAGAGAGGGCGAGAAAGAGAGAGATGGGGAGAGAGAGAGGGAGGGAGCGACGGAGCGAAAGAAAGAAGTCGGCTTTTGAATTTGCGAGTCCTTTCTTGAGCCGGAGAAAGTTGCTGGAGGCAGGCGATCTTAATCCGCACTCCTGTGGCCAGCAAATCTTTTCTGGGACGGCATTCGGTTTCCGAATCTGGTGAACACGAGCGCGATGAATTAGAAAAGACACCACTCCCCCCCCCACCTCCCTCCCTCCCCCCGCCTCCCTCCCCACTTCCCTCCCCACCTCTCTCCCCACCTCCCTCCCCACCTCCCTCCCCACCTCCCTCCCTCCCCACCTCCCTCCCCACCTCCCTCCCTCCCTCCCCACCTCCCTCCCCACCTTTCTCCCTCCCTCACCACCTCCCTCCCCACCTCCCTCCCCACCTCCCTCCCTCCCCATCTCTCTCCCCACCTCCCTCCCCACCTCCCTCCCCACCTCCCTCCCTGCCTCCCCACCTCCCTCCCCACCTCCCTCCCCACCTCCCCACCTCCCTCCCCACCTCCCTCCCTCCCCACCTCCCTCCCCACCTTTCTTCCTCCCTCACCACCTCCCTCCCCACCTCCCTCCCCACCTCCCTCCCTCCCTCCCCACCTCCCTCCCCACCTTTCTCCCTCCCTCACCACCTCCATCCCCCCAACTCCCTCCTCTCAGCCACCGATCGCTCGCAGAGTGGCCAAGCGTAGGAGTAAGTCAAAGGCCGCGCTTAGAAGAAGACGGCCGGGTGATGCGGACAGTGCTGAGAAGGAAACTGGCACTATTTGGTCACGTGTGTAGGATGGACAACAACAACAACAGGTAAATTAACAAGCGTGCGGGGGGTGGGACAGCAAACTAGATACAAAACGTAGCAGAAGTGAGTTTTCAATCTGGGTGATTTGAAAGTGCACAGCTCCCAACGGCTTCCTAGCATCGGAATGAGAAAGAGCGTTCCAGACGGCTGCAGAAGCGCATCTGATAGCGCCGCGCGGTGCGGTGACGACCGCTGTCTTTGTTCGACGGCGAGCAGCCAAAAGCCGCCGCCGCCGCTGCTTCTGGCGAGGACGACGCGTGATGATGGGTTTATGCTCCCTGGCGAGATGAGCGAGGTGAAACAGGGTGCTTCAAAAAATGTTAACACTCACATGGCGCTATCATTTTTAATGAAAAGAGAACGGATAATGCACTGTGACAAGAGCCTCCCACTTCTTCTTGGTTCTTTCGGTAAAGTCACGTAGAATTGAAGTAAGAATAATAAAATAATAAAAATAAAACATTAAATAATTCTCACGACGTTTCGGCCACAACGCAAGCAGCCGTCCTCAGGTGAAGAACGCTCTTCTCCTGTTCTTCACCTGTTCTTTACCTGTTCTTCACCTGAGGACGGCTGCTTGCGTTGTGGCCGAAACGTCGTGAGAATTATTTAATGTTTTATTTTTATTATTTTATTATTTCCATTCTACGTGACTTTACCGAAAGAACCAAGAAGATGAATCCCTGCAGTCACGAAAGCTTTAAATCGAAGCCTCCCACTTGCTCGCCATCGTTGTCAACGCGTGCCTGGAATCTTCCCAGGTGCGCCTCCACGCCCACGTGGTCACCACGTCCACGAGATAACTCTCGTGTCGTGTCGCGTCGCGGGGGAAACCGCGAGACAGCAAGTCACGGGGTGTGGGAAGAAGAGGACACCCCCCGCGTGATTATTGATGGGATTTGGGAGAATTGCACAACTTTCTCCGCCCTTCCACCCACATCCTAATCATCCACTCTCCCCCCTCCCACCTTTTCCTCTGATTGCGACGTTTAAATAATTACCGTATTCCCCAGATAGTAAGACGCATTTATCCTCACCCGCGGTGTTTTAAATCAAACGTTGCGGGGAGGCTTCATATAATCCGGTAGGTGGGTGTGTGTGGATGTGTAGGTGTGTGTGTGTGGGGGTGTAGGTGTGTGTGTGGGTGTGGGTGGGTGTGTGTATGTGTGTGGGTGTGTGGGTGTGTGTGTGGGTGTGTGTGTGGGGGTGTGTGTGTGGGTGTGGGGGTGTGTGTGTGGGTGTGTAGGTGTGTGTGGGTGTGTGTGTGTGTGTGGTTGTGTGTGTGGGTGTGTGTGTGTGGGTGTGTGGGTGTGTGTGTGGGTGTGTGTGTGGGTGTGTGGGTGTGTGGGTGTGTGTGTGAGCGTGTGTGTGTAGGGGTGTGCGGATGTGTGTGGCGGTTAGCGCACTGTGTTACGAACCTGGCGACCCGGTTTCGATTCCCGCTCATGGCCAACACTGATGACGATTATCTGAACCGGTCCTGGTCGACTCAGCCTCAAATGAGTACCTGGTGCGGTGTGTAAACATCGCCACTGGGGAGACAAAGGCGGTCGGGCGTGGCGCTGGCCACCCACCCCCTCGTGTGCCGTGCCGGCCTTCGTAGGTGTTCGCTAGCAGCACTTGCCCCAACAGTCTGTTCAGGCTATACGGGGGGAATCTTTGTTTTTGTCTTTTTTGTTGTTTGTGCGTGTGGCGCCACTTCTCGATTTGTGCAGCTCGTGTTTTTGGTAGCTGCAAATAAAACTCACTTTGTTCGTGTGTGGACTGTTCATTTTAAGACGTAGGCTTTTTATATGCATTCATTAACCCTACCTCACGCCACACAACAGGAGGATTTCTCCACAAAATCGGGCTGTCGCCTGATGATGCCGGTTGTTATTACTGGTGAAACGTCGTTCTCAGATTGTTAATGTCGTGGCTTTGCTCTCCAACACACCGGCGTGCTGTACTAGTGACGAATTGGCACGTTATGTTCACGTGACAACCCTTACTAGTTGGCTGTGTTGGGTGGTGGCGGGTTTAACGACACATTTATATTGATGCGATCTAACCCAAAAAAACAAACCTGTATTATGGATGGACTGTTCATGTTTATTTAGTCGTAGCACCCCGAAAGATGTTAATGTTTGTGACATTTGGCCGGTAAGATGTCGAAGGCTTGTGTTTTCATCCGCTGTACCTGTACTCTATAGACGCGGATTGACGGCGTGGGTTGTGTTGCTTAACGTTACTCGGTTTATTGCCAAACACGCCGTTTAAGTTTCTATGGTTTTCTCTCTTTGACGGTGAGATTCACTTTCGTCTAGGAGGCAGTCGATACCACATTGGGAAGTGGGTTAAAATTGAGTTACAAGATTTGAGGATACGACAACAACAACAGACAGAGTGAGTTAATAAAAACGTGTAATAATCACGAGCTACCAAAGAGGCCCCGTTAAAATAAAGGAAAAAAACTTTAGCAGGTAAGGCCCACTGAGCTATGTGGTTCTTTTTAAGAGGCCATCTAGCCACAAATGATAGCTCAACGAAGTGGCTTTAATCACGTAGAAATGTATATCAGCCAAATGTTCTAAACGCCTGTTTCTAAAAGGTGGGAGGGAAAACCCAGGGGAGCCGGGAGAAAAATCCACGCGATCACGGGAGAGAGAGAGACACGCAAACTCCAAATATAAAACGGGTGTCAGTGGTCAGGATCGAACCCACGACCTCCTGTATACCAGGCGAGGTAGTTAACATCTCATAGCCACCGTGATGATTATGTGAGAGAGAGACACGCAAACTCCAAATATACAGCAGCAGGCGTCAGGGTCGGGATCGAACCCACGACCTCCTGTATACCAGACGAGTAGTTAACATCTCATAGCCATCGTGATGATTATGATGAGATACACGCAAACTCCAAATATACAGCAGCAGGCGTCAGGGTCGGGATCGAACCCACGACCTCCTGTGTACCAGGCGAGGTAGTTAACATCTCATAGCCACCGTGGCGCCATGAACCCATGAGGTCTCCACCAGCCCATCGGAGAGGGCCCTTCCACACCTCTCGCCGTTCCCATGAAGCCACGCGGTCGAGCAGCTGCTGTCACCGCTGCCCCCGGGAGGTTGTGTGGGGGGGGGGGGGGGGCACCCACTCTTGTGCCCCCGCCCCCCCCCCTAAACCCCCCCCCCATTCCCGCACTATTGTCGGCAAACTTATGGGCGGACAAGTTGTAGAGATGTTAATCCCCCAGTAATCTCGAAGCGGCGCAACCCTTCCATTAATCTGAATAACACTGCGAGCCAACCCTCCCAGCGACAGAATGAGCCCCCCCCCCCGCTTAGGAATACACGCCCCAAACTCGGGAACCAGTTCATCGCCACCGCCCCCCCACCTCTCCAACAACCACCACCATCTCAGCGCCCGCCGCCACTACCCCCACGAAGAGCGAACAGCACCCACGCCTCCATCCGACACCCTCTGCATCACAAACCGGGCTGCCCCTCTCCCCCATCCTCATCATCATCTTTCACGCTCACGAGCCAGCTACAAACTACCACTACCCACCACCAGCCAAGACAAAGATCCCCCGTATAGCCTTCACAGACTTATGGGGCAAGTGCTGTTGGCGAGCTCCTATTCAAGGCTGGCACGGCACACGAGGGGGTGGGTGGCCAATACCACTCCCGGCCGCATGTGCCTCTCCAGTGGCGATGTTTACGCAGCACACAAGGTACTCATTTGAGGCCGAGTCGACCTAGGGGAGGCCCATGGCTGGTTCAGATAATCGTTACTGGTGTTGGCTGTGAGCGAGAATAGAACTCGCTCTCCCATACCACCAGCCATTGCCACTACCAGCACCACCAACAACAGTACAAGGGCCACTACCACTTCCAAGCACTACCACCACCACACCTCCACCATAACCATCAGCGGGATGTCAATTGCCAGTCTCGTGGGCTCACCATTCCACCACCACGGACAGCCGCGTCCTTAGAGAGACAGACAGAGACAGAGAGAGAGAGAGACAGAGAGAGAGAGACCCACGGAGCAATGAGATGGAAACCGCGAGAGACTGATCTGCGAGCGCACGTTCTATCTCAGAAACTGTACCAAATAAAAGTTTTTTTTTCTTACAAATCTTGGCCACGTGCCTCTGCATGCCACAGTCAATGGCTTTTTTGTTCTTTTCATCTGCTTTTGTTATTTATCAACAATACAACAACGTACAAACCACGTGGGGGTGGAAAGTGCAGCTTCCAACTGACAAAAAACGATTAGAACAAAAAACAAAAGCATCGCAGCAGTTTTAGAAAACATAAAAAATAAAAAGGTTGGAGGCGTCGCGCTCTGAATCACGCGACATCCTCGCGTTGTAAACTAAATAAAATCCCCGTTTTTTGGCGGCGGTCGAAGGTGCCGAGAGGTCACGGCGCTGAACCGCTACCGTCCAGGAGCTGGGTTCGAATCCAGGCTGCAATTGTGGTGAGTTCATGGTTTCAACCCAGTGGCCCAATGACTGCACAAACCACCCCAGCCCCCATGATTACATTCGTTGATGTACTGATGATTATTTAATCGCTTTGACTGTCATGAGACTGTCATGTAATGGACACTATTCTCATATATAGAGCGGGGGGGAACACGCTTATTCGTTCGAGTGTGACTAACCATGCAGAGTCATCGTGCAAGGATCTCAGGGGTAGTTCTGTGATATCCGCTTCTCTAAACACGTACAGCATGCTGAACTTCTATCGCACCGCACGTAGCCAACCGTGCCAATCGGAAGTGCGTGGGGCGAGGACAACAAACTAAACACACACAACCAAACAACACACGCACTCAAAAAAATACACACACACAACACACACACAAACAAACAAAGACAAACTCACAAACACACACACAACCAAAAAACACACGCACTCAAATAAATACACACACACAAACACACACAAAGACAAACTCACAAACACACACACACGCAAACACACACACTCGCAAACACATACACACACACTCACGCAAACACACACACTACCACACAAACACACAAACACAAAAGCAGTTCTAAAAGAAACGAGGGTTTATCTATGATCGCCGCTTCACGTGTCCGACTCAGCTGCTTGATACGGCGACTCGCGTTGTCGGCACGCTAGTAACAATAGCTGTTCGCGTGCGGATACAAATCCACGCGTCCGTCGATAGGAACCCATCAAACACCCTCCACTCGAGTAGTTGATCGAGCGAACCTACTGGCTGTACTGCCTCTTGCAAGACACCTCGCTGTCCGCGTAGGCAGAGGCGTCTTTGCAGCGATCCCCCCACCCACAACCCAACCCCGCTCTCCCCATCCCGGTGTGTCCCACCAACCCCAATCCGCTAAAGCCGGTGGATTACAGGTAACACAGCGGGCACCACACCTGGCCAGCAAAGAACAATGCGACTAAGGGCTTCCTCCAAACACACAAACAGGCCCGCTGCGTGTAAACAAGCATCGTACGGATTCAAGGAGCCGAGGTGTGTGTTTATATAGGGGGCAGAGGCGCAGCCCTGCAAGTGACTTTCTCACGCCCATGCTGCCAACTAGGGTCTCCGCGAGAAAATCCTTTTAGAGGGCTTCTTCTACCGGTGTCTTTGGTTGACTCTTCCACTCCGAGTAGGGGCGCCACGGTGGCTAGGAGATGTTAACTACCTCGCCTGGTATGCAGGAGGTCGTGGGTTCGATCTCGACCCTGACGCCTGCTGCTCTATATTTGGAGTTTGAATGTCTCTCTCTCTCGCATCATCATCACGGTGGCTAGGAGATGTTAACTCCCTCGCCTGGTATGCAGGAGGTCGTGGGTTCGATCTCGACCCTGACGCCTGCTGCTGTACATTTGGAGTTTGAATGTCTCTCTCTCTCGCATCATCATCACGGTGGCTAGGAGATGTTAATTACCTCGCCTGGTATGCAGGAGGTCGTGCGTTCGATCTCGACCCTGACGCCTGCTGCTCTATATTTGGAGTTTGAATGTCTCTCTCTCTCGCATCATCATCACGGTGGCTAGGAGATGTTAACTCCCTCGCCTGGTATGCAGGAGGTCGTGGGTTCGATCTCGACCCTGACGCCTGCTGCTGTACATTTGGAGTTTGAATGTCTCTCTCTCTCGCATCATCATCACGGTGGCTAGGAGATGTTAATTACCTCGCCTGGTATGCAGGAGGTCGTGCGTTCGATCTCGACCCTGACGCCTGCTGCTGTACATTTGGAGTTTGAATGTCTCTCTCTCTCTCTCATTATCATCACGGTGGCTAGGAGATGTTAATTACCTCGCCTGATATGCAGGAGGTCGTGGGTTCGATCTCGACCCTGACGCCTGCTGCTGTATATTTGGAATTTGAATGTCTCTCTCTCTCGCATCATCATCACGGTGGCTAGGAGATGTTAATTACCTCGCCTGGTATGCAAGAGGTCGTGGGTCCGATCCCAATCCTGACGCCTGCTGCTCTATATTTGGAGTTTGCGGTGTCTCCCTCTCCCCCGTGGTCGTGTGGATTTTTCTCCGGGTCCTCCGGTTTTTACCTCCACATTTAGAATCAACGTCACGCGTTTCGAGAATTTGGATGCTATAAATTTCCACACAATGATAAGCCACTTGTTTGAACTATCATTTGTGGCCAGGCCGCTTCTGAAAAAGAGCTAAAATAAGAAAAAGAGATACATAAAAAAAATTAAAAACACTCCGGCTGACATGAAGTGTATCTCTCGACGCCAGGACCAACGTTGACCCAACGTTGGATCAACGTTGACCAAAAATTGGACCAATGTTGGCATTTAGATGGAACCGTCGGGTCAATATTGGCACCAACTTTCCACGTTTACCGGGGGTGTGCAGAAGGCGGTGGGGGGCAGGGGGGCAGGGGAGGAGGGGGGGTTGTGTGGGAGAGGAGGGGGGGGGGGGCAGTTCCGTGGCCGTGCGGACGCGACGCCGACGCCGCCGTTCTCACGGATGATCGCCCCTCGTGCTCTTCCATCAAAATCTCGGCCCGCCGGTGGTCGACGGGCCGAGAAAAGTGGGTGGGAGAAGAGAAGAAGAAAAGACGCGGGGGGGGGGGGTGGTGGTGGGGGGTGGTGGTGGAGGGGTGTGGATGCGACAGGAAGCGAGCGAGTAACAACAATATCGTGGTGGCGGCCGAGCTGGGAAGGAAACCCAAGCAAGACGGATGCTGCTGCTGCTGCTGATGCTCGCGAGTGAACGCGGCATTCCAGGCCGCCGCTTAAAGCCGTGTCGCGACCAAGTGGGCGCGTCGATTTATTTATTTATTTATATGCCCCACCCACCCCACACCCCCCACCTGACTCGCCATCAACGCCTCTCGTCCTCGCCTGCATGCCTGCCTCGTCTTCTGTGAAATATAAATATACACAGTCTTTCATATACGCAACTCCCCCCCTCCCCCCCGTCGATCGGTAATTTTTTTACGAAATCTGGTCACAGACGATCACCCCTTTCCCCGCCGTGGCCTTTTCATTAAAACCGCAATAGTCCGAAGAATATGGTATCAAAGACAAAGGTCGCCCGTATAGCCTTCACAGATTTGTTGTTGGTGGCAAGTGCCCCAACAATTCTGGCCTTCGTTAGCACCGAATGAAGGCCGGAATGGCACACGGGGTGGCCAGCACCACGGCCGGCCGCCTTTGTCTCCCCGGTGGCGATGTTTACACACCGCACGAGGTTATTTTATTTGAGGCCGAGTTGACTTAGGGGAGGCTCAGAGCCGGTTTAGATAATCGTTCACTGGTGTTGGCCGTGAGCGGAAATCGAACTCGGCTCGCCAACATCACTACCGCTCCCCACGCTTTGGTTAGGACACTGAACACAACATCCAGAGGTCACCTGTTCGATTCGATCTCCTGGCGCGGCAGTTAAAACATTTCTACACGTTCCTTGAAATGCCCTCCGCTCTGGGTGCAGCACAGTGAGTTGATGATCGGCAGGTCTGCTAAAGGCTGGGTATCCCCTTCTCCCCATCTCTTCCATTTTAATAATTGTTGAATAAAATATTAAACATTTAAAAAAAATTACCAGCTAGGGCCCACTGATCTACATAGCATTTTTTTTCAGATGTGACCTGGCCGCAAATAACAGCTCAACGAAGTGGCTTATCACGTGGAAATGTATCGCGGCCAAATCATCTAAACGCGTGTTGTCGATTCTAAACGCGGAGTGAAAACCCCGAAGAGCCGGAGAAAAATGCACGCGACCACAGACAGAGAGAAAACGCGCTACGCTCCAAATATACAGCAGCAGGCGTTAGAGGGGCCGGGTTCGAGCCCACGATCTCCTTGCACAGCGGGCGAGGGAGCTAACATCTCGCAGCCGCGGGACCCTGCACCAACGTTGGGGCGCGCGTTGTACGGGTGATCGCCCTTCGAGCTCGTTCATCATCATCATCTCGCCCGCCGGCGTTTGACGGCCCGAGAAGGTCGGACACTGAAGGAGGGGTGGGGGGGGGGAAGCGGAGATTGAGTCCCCGGACTCAAACCCAGACTTTCTCAGCGTCCCTGAACCTTCGAGCCCCACTTACTACCCCCTCTCCCATCTTCTCAGCCCACAGTTCTCACCGCCGCTGCCATCGATGGTGTTGCTACGAGGGGGGGGGGGGGAGAGGGGGGGAAGAGCAGGCTGGGAGGGGGGGGAGAGAGAACGCAAAAGCCTCCTCCGTGTCAGCGATCCATTTGTGTTTGAGGGTAAACAGTCAGGAGGGACATACAACCCCTGGGATCAAGTGTAGGGGAGCGCGCGCGGGTGTCTTGTGGCGACGCGAGTTCCATCGCTCCGGGCGAGTCGTGCCGTGTCCCGGTGCTCGCGTGTCGCCGCTGTCATTCTTAGAAGTTGTTGTAAATAAACACCGGGAGCCCCACGCGGGGACCCCGGCTATAGGGGAGGCGGTGAGGGTGGGGTGTGGGGTGTGGTGAGGGTCCCTGTCGCTCTCGCCGCGTGTCTGGCTCATACAGGGAAACAATCGCAGCGCCAACGCTCGATCGATGCCACGAAGAGGAGAAGTTATTGCAAGGAATGAGACGCGGAGATTTGGCCGCGCCGTTCGCGGCAGATAAACATCGTCGATTATTACACAATTACGGGGGGGGGATCATCTTCGTCATGAAGATTTCTGCGTAGGGCCCAGTTCATAATCAGGCTCCCTTCCTAGCACGTGGAGCAACACGGCACGGTAAGATCAGAGGCAATCATCGCAGAACAATCACTATGACCGTTCACATTCACACAGCATCTGAATACGCACTGCAACTCAGGTTGGTGCACGATGCGACCGTGTCGAATGACACGTCCTGTGTTTATTCAAAGGCAGACACGCCTTGCGACGTGACGGAGAGATTTCGTGCTGAGAATGATCACACCGAGAGAGAGAGAGAAGTGGATCGTGAAATCGTCCTCGAGTTAGAGGCCAACACGAGTTCGCGTGCTTGGAGTGCGCTACGATCCCGGCGACCTGAATATGATTCCGAGCCACGGCTCAAAATCAATTCCTGCACCCCGCCCAGCACTCGTCATAAGAAAGCACACAGGGCTTTCTCGTTTATAGACCCACACTTCTAGAAGCAGTCCAAATACTCGCCTCCATCACCACCACCACCACATCCAATGGTGGAGCCAGGATTTTCAGATAGGGGGGTGGGGGGCAACCCCTCCAGCAATGAAAAATGATAGAGGAGTTGTTAGTAAGTAAGAAGTTGTTAGTAAGTAAGGAGTTGTTAGTAATGAGTTGTTAGTGAGTAAGGAGTTGTTAGTAAGTAAGGAGTTGTTAGTAAGTAAGGACTTGTCCCTTGCTCTCTATTCGACGCGTGTGCGGCGATGACGCAGCCATCGATCGAGGGTCGAATTCGAACCGCGTTGTGTGATCGGCATCGCGCTCGCTGAAGGTGAATGCCGTCAGAGAAGTCGTGTGCTGTATACGCAACTGCGCACAATTCTGTGAGTCACTTATAACTGCTTTGCCGTTACTTATTGCCAATTACGGACTCAGACTATTGTCCTATCATCTCATAGAGTCCCTGGCCACGTAATAATATACTACACAGTGGCGGTGGGGTCGCACAAAATGCCGATTTATTACTAATAAACCCAATGATCCGATCGAAATTAGGGATTTCGATCGGATCATTGGGGGGGCACGTGCCACCCCCCCCCCCCTCACTGTTCAGCCAGTGACCACAACTCTTCCTCCCGACATTAGGAAGCCAGTGGAGCCGTGCACCTTTTTTTCTTGCAAATCTAGATTTAAATCTCATTTTTTTAGAACTGCTCTCTCTGTGTGTGTGTTTCTCGGTTCTCCGTTGTCCTCCTCCCCTCCCCTCCCGCCCCGCCCGCACCTCCCACAAGCACGTCTGGTGGCTCGGCACGGCCGGTGGCTCGGCACGTCTGGTGGCTCGGCACGGCCGGTGGCTCGGCACGGCCGGTGGCTCGGCACGTCTGGTGGCTCGGCACGGCTGGTGGCTCGGCACGGCCGGTGGCTCGGCACGTCTGGTGGCTCGGCACGTCTGGTGGCTCGGCACGGCTGGTGGCTCGGCACGGCCGGTGGCTCGGCACGTCCGGTGGCTCGGCACGTCTGGTGGCTCGGCACGTCTGGTGGCTCGGCACGTCTGGTGGCTCGGCACGGCCGGTGGCTCGGCACGTCTGGTGGCTCGGCACGTCTGGTGGCTCGGCACGGCTGGTGGCTCGGCACGGCTGGTGGCTCGGCACGGCTGGTGGCTCGGCACGGCCGGTGGCTCGGCACGGCCGGTGGCTCGGCACGGCCGGTGGCTCGGCACGTCCGGTGGCTCGGCACGGCTGGTGGCTCGGCACGGCTGGTGGCTCGGCACGGCTGGTGGCTCGGCACGTCTGCTGGCTCGGCACGGCTGGTGGCTCGGCACGGTTGGTGGCTCGGCACGGCTGGTGGCTCGGCACGTCTGCTGGCTCGGCACGGCTGGTGGCTCGAAGGGAGTTCAGCGTGCGCACCGCTCACACGCAGCAGCAGCAGCGCGAGATGAGAACAGCGCCGCCTCCTCCGTGTGGCCACCAAATCGTCTCCGCCGGGTCGGGGAGTTACGAGGTGGGGGGGGGGGCTCACCTCCCTCCGGTTTGTCTCAACCGCCGCGAAAGCCTCGGGGCTCAAGCCCCCCCCCCCCCCCCCCGTTGGCCCGGACTCTCCGCCGCTCGCCTCGCCTGCCTCGGTGTGTCGCCCCAGGCGAGTGGCTTCAGCCGCTCCACTCCGCACGTGCCCCCACCCACCCATCCACCCACCCGCCCCCCCACCCATCCGCCTCCCGTCGCTACTCCTCTCGGTCAGTGGTGTTCTCAACCTGGGGTGTTACGCGGAATCCCTGGGGGTGGGGGGGGGGGTAACGTGGCAATGTTTTTTTTTGGGGGGGGGGGATAATGTGGCAATGACCTGGGGGGGGGGGGGTACGTGGAGGTGATTTAGAAATGTGTGAAATTATATCATACACGAGACGTCATTTGGTGAATAATGTGATCAGGTATTGAATCTGGCAACGTAAAATAACTACGACACTATTAAATTTCCATTGAAAGCTTTCGTGACTGCAGGGATTCATCTTTTTGTGTCTTTCGGTAAAGTCACGTAGAAGGGAAATAATAAAATTATACAAATAAAACATAATAAAATACAATTCTCACGACAATATTGTAATCCATGTGGTGACATAGAACGATAAAAAATACCTTTATAAACTCGATGATCGTAATCAATGCGGGTTGTCAAGAGTAACCAGCGAGCGTGAACAAATGACGTCACGCGTGCAGAGCGTGACGTCGTCAAATTTGTTTTTCAATTCGCTCGCAGGTACAAGAGAGTTTGGATAAGGGGCCGTCCATAAATGACGTCACGCGATTTTGGACGATTTTGACCCCCCCCCCCCTCGTCACACGGCGTCGCTTAAAGTCAGACCCCCCCTCATATATGACGTCACAAAGCTCTGCCCCCTCCCCCCCAAAAAATAAAACATGCTTCAAATCGCTTTAAACTATTGTCATTGTAGTGCGTATTTAACGTGGCGCTGCACTCTGATGTTGTAGAAGAAAACATGTATTAAAAAGTAAATTTAATTAAGTAGAACGTGTTGTCCATATTTATTTAAAGTTGCGCATTTTGACATGACGTCACATTTCTCACCCCCCCTCCCGCCTCATCAATCATCGTCACAAATGTCTGACCACCCCCCACCCTAGTTGCGTGACGTCATTTATGGAGGCCCTTAACCTTACAAAGTGGACAATTTTGGTTAAAATATCGACGTTCATTATTCATACATTTTTTTCTCAGAGCCGTGTTGGGTCACGCAAGGGGTGGGTGGGGAGGAGGCGGGGGGGGGTTAACTTGGTTACAACGAAACTCAATAAGTGGGGGTAGGGGGGGGGGTACAGCAGTAGCCAACACCAGGTTGAGATATTCTTTGGGTCTTTCGGTAACGTCACGTAGATAGGTTCAAAGAAAATAACAAAAAATAACTAAAAACTACGACGGTTTGATCGCAACACAAGCGGTCGATTTCTTTCCTGAAGAATTTCCTGAAGACGCCCGCTTGTGTTGTGATCGAAACGTCGTATTTTTTTGTTATTTTCTTTGAACCTATCTACGTCACTTTACCGAAAGACCCAAAGAATATGAATTCCCACAGTCACGAAAGCTTCAAGTCAACATTTACCAGGCTGAGAGCCACCGGTTCAGGATTGCAAACGTGGGGCGCGTGGAGTCGGAGTCAAATCTGCAGCGTGGCTGTGCCACTGGGCAGATGGAGGCAATTGCCCTCCAGCAACAACGGAGGGCAGAGGAGCGACCGCTCACAACAACGAGCGGAGCGCCGGGCGGATAAAACGCAGCAAAATTTGCCACAGTAGGGGGGTACAGCTGGTGGTGCATCTACCGGTCATTTCAGTCAGCCGACCCACGGCACCTGCTGGGTCTGTCCAGAGACCTCCCGTCAGCAGCGAGCCTTCGACACTTCACGTGGTGGCCTCAAAGTGCACCTGGCCTGGCACAAGCGCCGTTGCGACATCGCCGTCACTCGGTGGCGAAGGGCGGCTGTTGTTGTTGTTGTGTTATGGACTGTGTTGTGGGGAGCGGTGGCGCAACGGTTAGCGCGCTGCGCTACGAACCCGGCGACCCGAGTTCGATTCCCGCTCACGGCCAACACCCAGTGACGATTATCTGAACCGGTCCTGGGCCTCCCCTAGGTCGACTCAGCCTCATGCTATGTGTAAACATCGACACAAGGGAGACAAAGGCGGCCGGGCGTGGTTATTGGCCACCCACACGCTCGTGTACCGTTCCGGCCTTCATAGATGCGCGCGCTCACCCGTAACCCCCCCTCACCCTTACTCGAGTGAATTCCCTCTCCCCCCTCTCCATCCCACACCCCACACACCCATTACCAGCTCGCTATAATTAAAGGATTACAAGGTCCTGATTATTGGATTATGGGATTCGCCTGGTCTCGGGCTTCAGTGACGACAAGGCACGCACACACACGGGTATGTGTGTACGTGACATGGTAGTTAGTGCCAAGCTAGGTGCACTGAGGCCACGTGAAGTGCCGGTGGTTCACCGGAAATACGGCCGACTGTGAGGGCGGGCACAAGCCGGCGTGAGTAGGTTAAACGTTGAGTTTTATAAGGGCACCACGGGGTGACCAGCCCCTCCCCACCCAGCCCCACCCTCCCCACCCAGCCCCACCCCTCCCACCCCCCACCAAGCCCCACCCTCCCCACCCAGCCTAGCGGCACGCACCAGGATCGGCGCAGCGGGGCCTACGAGAGGCCGAGTTGACGCAAACGGCGCGCCCGGTAGCGCGGAGTTCAGCCCCTTCCCACCCAGCCCCACCCTTCCCCACCCAACCCCACCCTCCCCTTCCCACCCAGCCCCTCCCTCCCACCCAGCCCCTCCCTGCACGACGGACGGACGGACACAATAATCCCCTGTGGGCTGGTGTGACCAGGAGGTTCCTACCAGTATTATCCATTCATCTTGAGAGCTTGCTGTACGTGCTCCAATTCACTGGATATTTTTATTGTTTTGTTTGTTTGTGCGGTGCCATTGGTGACCAATCCGAGAACAATAACAACTCGAGAACACCTCGAGGAACGCAGTTCGATCTCCGATAACCGTGTTCTACGAAGCACTACGGAGTGGACGAAGAGATGGCCCAGGGCAGGAGTGAGTGCAGGAACAAGACACAGAAATGCAGACACACACCCCCCACCCCCCACCCCTCCACCGCCGCCTCCATCCCCACACTAATGGGAAACAACGCCGAGAAGACGACGATGGAGTGGGGGGGGGGGGCAGCGTCTGTGCTGAAAGAGCACGGAGGGAAGTGCACACTGCACCCCCATCTGTTGTTGGCCCCCTTTACTGCTTATTGACCTTGTAAAGTAAAAAAACTAAAAACCCAACCCTCTGCACACCACATCGCAGACCCACCCTTAAGGTCGGCGCATCCCAGAGGTTAATGAGGTCCCTAACAGCGGCCACAGTAACGGCCCCGGCGGACGATGATCCAAACGACAAATCGTTAAGAACGGCTCTCTGGCGAGTGGGAAATAAACACCTCGGATAAAAACCTCGCGCAAAGAAAAAAAAAATAAACTGTAATGTTTAATCTTCTTGGTTCTTTCGGTAAAGTCACGTAGAATGGAAATAATAAAATAATAAAAATAAAACATAATAAAATATTATTTATTATTATTCTACGTGACTTTACCGAAAGAACCAAGAAGATGAATCCCTGCAGTCACGAAAGCTTCAAATCGAAAAGAGAATAAGAGATCGGTGCCAGAAAGATGTTGAGCAACGACTTGAGCATCTTGGCACAATATAAGAGGAAAGTGGAAATTACGAAGAAATGTGTAGTGGACACCTACGGGCAATCTGCCCATGGACCGCGATGATGTTGGTGATGATGTTGGTGATGATGTTGGTGATGATGTTGGTGATGATGTTGGTGATGATGTTGGTGATGATGTTGGTGATGATGTTGGTGATGATGTTGGTGATGATGTTGGTGATGATGTTGGTGATGATGTTGGTGATGATGTTGGTGATGATGTTGGTGATGATGTTGGTGATGATGACTGGTTTGCCGAAGGACTAACGACAAGTACGTTAGTAGCGAGTTCGAAGAGATGGTTTCAGGAATGAAGAAATAACGGGGAGGGTGGTCGTTTAAAGAATTCAAGGATAAGTGGGGGGGGGGGGGGGGCAGATCGCATCGTAAGGACGACCCGCCGAGAGACGGAATGTAACTCGGGAGGGAAGAAGGCAGAAGGAGAGAGCGGTGGGAGAGAATCGGGCAGCCTCGGGAAGATGGCTTCCCAGAGTTCGGAGGTCACCGCTGGACGGGAGCAGCTGGGAGGAGGGAAGGAATTGGTGGCAGACATCGCGGGAGGCCGTTTTTGCCAAGCGGTGGATGGTGAGTGGGTGGGTGGGTTAACAGGCGCAGGGCAACTGGGTTTTTACCACCACCACTCGTGGCCTGATTGCCACATACCTGATGGTTATTTACCCTCGGTTATTCCACTTGTCCTCGATTTTCAAAATGTGACAAACGCGAGTTGTTTCTCGAGAAAGGCAAAAGCAATGATGAGACGAACGGCAATTCGTCAAGTCGGCACTAAAAACGGGTTAACCGGGCCACGGGAGCGAATCCTGGTCGGCGGTCCACTCAGCCCACGTTCCCTCCGGGGTCGATAAAATCAGTACTAACTTAGCGGGGAAGTAACCTGTGGTTATGTCCTATGGATAAACCCATCCCTGGTATAACAACGTGGACTTTCCGACAATTGACTGCGGGGCTGTAAACAGAGATGAGTGCGGGGTCCTTGTTTGAGCGTGACCTTTTGACCTAACCGGTAGTGATACGCGCAGCGTTTACGCGGCTTGAATCACCCACTTAGCTGTAGAGCAGTGGTGGTTCTTAACCTGGGGTGCACGCTGCACCCCCTGGGGGTGGCGAGATGCTCCTTCTGGGGGTGGCGAGACGTGGTCAGATTTTCTTTGAAGGTAAATAATCGAAGCACATTAAGCACGGGTAGGTAAGCACAACTAATTCGTTTCATCAATCCCTGCGTATTTATTAACATTGCACATTTTTGACGATTGGGGTGCAAGGCTGCAGTTAAGGTTGAGAACCGATGCGTGTTAATTTGTTGACCTTCCACCCCCCCGCACCTCCAATTAGCGCGGTTGCCTACGTACGGTGCGAAAGAAGTCAAACGCACGCGTACATACATGCAGCGCTGCATTACAACCATCGTCGTGCAGACACTCTCCATTTTATTATTTGGAAGTCTTCCAAAATCCACGAGGCCTTGGGCTACAGTAACAGCAGCAGTAGCAGCAGCAGCAGCAGCCACCGACGCGCTTTGAATCCGGCTCGAGGCGGTCGCGAGCGTCGTTAACGATCGAGCGAGGGCGACTCACAGCAAGCGAATCTCCCAGGCGCAAGGTCGACGTCTGGGACCTCCGTGGGAGACGGAGCAGACAAAACAACGGCATCGGGGAGACCACAGCCGCCACACCCCCCCCCACACCCACCCCCGGGTTAATATTCCACGAGAGTCAACACCTGCCGGCGTTGTTGTGGAGGCGGCCCGCGCGGTATTGCACTTGGCTCATGAATGTGGTGAATGGGGTTGGCACAGCGGGGTCCAAGGTAGGAAGGGTGATTCTGGGGCGGGAAGGTGGAGTGGGTGGGTGGCTTCTTCTTAATGGCTGTGTTTGTTGTGACCCAAAGGCAGTTGCCAGAGGATCATCATTCTCTTTGTCACCGTCATCGTCATTTATTACGTAGCGCCACGGTGGCTTGGAGATGTTAACTACCTCGCCTCGTATACCGGAGGTCGTGGGTTCGATCCCGACCCAGACGCCTGCTGCTGTATATTTGGTATTTGCGTGTCTCTCTTTCTCATCATCATCACGGTGGCTAGGAGATGTTAACTACCTCGTCTCGTATAGCCGGAGGTCGTGGGTTCGATCCCGACACAGACGCCTGCTGCTGTGTATTTGGTGTTTGCGTGTCTCTCTCGCTGTGGTCGCGTGCATTTTTCTCCGGGTCTTCCGCTTTTCCCCACAATATTTACAATCAACATCGCGCATTGATTGCATTTGGCTGATATGAAGCCACTTCGTTGAGCTATTATCTGTGGCCAGGTCGCTTCTGAAAAAAGAGCTGTATAGTTTGGTGGGCCCTTACCTGCTGAAATAAAATGAAATATCGAAAACAGTACTTCGACTGCCACGAAGTGCATCTTGCAACGCCTGAACAAAGAGGCATTTCCGACAATTCCTCGTCATGGAAGAGATCGCAGAACAAATACAATGTAAAAAAAAACAATGCGGTACAGACACTATAAAAGACAAAGATCCCCCGTATAGCCTTAACAGATTGTTGGGGCAAGTGCTGTTAGTGACCACCCATGAAGGCCGGAAGGGCACACGAGGGGGGTGGGTGACCAGCACCCACGCCCGGTAGCCTTTGTCTCACCGGTGGCGATGTTTACACTTTCTAATACAATTTATTTCATGGACACATTGTCCGAACCATATTATTCATCTTTCCTGGCTAGCAAGTAAGTAAACCCTTAATGCTAAAATGTGCACCTGGTGGGAACACAGATTCATTTCACTTCACCGTACAGATCCTCCAAATATTTTTCATCACAATCAATCAATATTTTCATCGGCACCACTGTCATGTTGAAGTGGAATATGGGTTTTCAGATTCCGCGAGTGGACCGGGTCCTCAAGTGCAACCAGGTAATGGTCTCAGCCCGGTCACCAATTGCTGCACACAAAAACTTGGGTTTAAACAAATACAAATGTAGCTACACTTGGAGAAATTTCAGCCCTGGAGAATTTGATCAGTGTCGCTGCTACGCGCTGAAAGTTTTTCTCCGTGGTCAAGTGAGTGTGGGGGGGGGGGGCAGTGCCCCCTAATGCACGGTGAAAGGAGGTCACTTGAAGGGAGCTCAGAAGAAGCCCTTTGAAATGAAATCGTCCGCTAATGTTGCTGGCAATGAACGAACTAATTCATCAAGAGACAAAGGGACAAAAAGGCCACAACAACAATTTGTAGTGCGGGCTGCACTTGATTGAGATTATCATTGTTCTTACTCTTAGGTTTTTTTCTCGGTAAAGTCACGTAGGTAAAAATAATAAAATAAAATAATAATAAAATCACGACGTTTCGGAGGCAACACAAGTCTCCGTCTTCAGGTGGGACCGTCACAGCCAAATTTACGGTATCAAGTGATACAGTAACCCACCTGACGACGGAGACTTGTGTTGCCTCCGAAACGTCGTGATTTATTATTTTTTTATGTTATTATTTTTTACCTACGTGACTTTACCGAAAAAAACCTAAGAGTATGAATCCCTGCAGTCACGAAAGCTTCAAATCTAGTATCATTATTCTTGCTCAAAAGGCTTCAGCTCATGCTTTGTCACCCAGGAATCGCCATACATTTACAACTTCACGCAATCCGGGTTTTTGATGTTCACAGCGCGTGACCTCCATCGCGTTCCGCTAGAATTGACCGATAATACATTTTTAGTGACTTTAAAAAAACGCAGTTTAGCAACGCAAACTTTACGCATCAACACCAGTGCTGGAACTGTCCCCGGCTCACCCCGAGATTTCCGAAGGGATTCTTCGTTGCGATCAGCGCGGTTGGCTACGTACGGTGCGAAAGAAGTGAAACATACGTGCATGCAACGGCTGTGCCGATGGCTCCGGTTGATGCCAAAAAAAATCGCGGTTTTGCAAAATAAAATAACAAAAAATAAAACGAAACAATTTCAACATTGAGATATAAAATAAATAACGATTAGGTTTTTCGTGCCGAGCGAGCGAGCAATTAGCATCACACAGGGGCCACCTGCGGCAAACAGCTTCGGCTGAATCCCAGACGACATGAGCCCCCAGCATTGTGCTGGTCCCGGGGCCGTAATCTCGTTACGCTGATGATCCCCCCCCCGCCCCCCCTGCCCCCCACCTTCCCCATCTCCTCCACGGGGGCGAGGGGGGGCATCGCCGTTTAAGCGATCGGCAAACACGGGGGGGGGGGGGGCAAGCGACAAATAACAATAAGTCTCCACCCCTCCTCCCGTTAAATTAAATCGGCGCGTTTACAAGACTCCGGCCCGTTTCCACAGCGTTACCGTGCCGGGATGACGCGAACCCCCCCCCCCGGCTCGTTGGGTGGGACAGCGAGACGGGGGGTGGAGAAGAGAGAGAGTGAGAGGAAGAGAGGAAGAGAGTGAGAATCACGGAGCGGCCGCTTTGTGTTCTATTCCTGCTGCTCGTCGTCTTCACTGTTGGCCAGTCGGCGTCACGAGCACTGGGGGGAGGGCAGGGGGTGCCTCCCCCCCTCCCCCTCCTCCCCCTCCTACTCCTCCTCCCCCCACTCCCCCCCTCCTCCTCCTCCTCCCACCCCCTCTCCTCCTCCCACTCCCCCCCTCCTCCTCCTCCCCCCACTCCCCCCCCTCCTCCCCCCACATGTAGCGAATTTTGGGGGAGAAATATGTTAGCGTGATATACAGCGCGAAATCGCACAAAGCGAACCCGCACGAAGCGAGGGAAACCAGTATCACCGTCGTCGTTGCTTGCGAGGCGCAGTGGCTTGGTGGTTAACTTGGCCGGTACCCTCCTGAAACAAGAGAGTTGAGGACTCGGTGAGAGGACTTTTCTGAGTAAACCAATTAACACAATACAACAACAGGAGTATTTATTTCGATTTAAAGCTTTCGTGACTGCAGGGATTCATCTTCCTGGCTCTTTCGGTAAAGTCACGTAGAAGGGAAATAATAAAATAATAAAAATAAAACATAATAAAATAATTCTCACGACGTTTCGGCCACACCGCAAGCAGCCGTCCTCAGGTGAAGAACAGGTCTGTCGGAAAGACAGCGTCTGAGGACGGCTGCTTGCGTCGTGGCTGAAACGTCGTGAGAATTATTGTATTATGTTTTATTATTATAATTTTATTATTTCCCTTCTACGTGACTTTACCAAAAGAACCAAGAAGAACAGGAGTATTATTTCTCATTGTTTCACGCAACGCCTCTTGTGCCGTGGCCACTTCTCCAGCCACCTTCCCTCCCTGTCCCTGCATATGTATTGGCCCCTACCTTGCGAAACGGGCTCTCTGTGCGTTCACCGCAGGTATCAAAATGTTTCTCGCCGTCAAAAGGGGGCGATTACGAATCCGATTGCGCTTGAACGCAGGTGTGATAACAACGGCGGTCATTGTTCAATTGATTGTTTAACTGATTGTTCAATCGATTTGGTCGATCGCTCAATGGATTGGTGGCTCACGCCTGGGATGCAAGTGCTCTGGAAGGGAAAGTTCGCTTGGACGATGCCGGGATTTTTTTTTTAAGTGCCAAACAGGTTGCGCTGTGGCGATGGCGTTGTACATCGGCAAGTGCCGCAAGTTGGTTCAGGAACCTGTCTAGTGTGCTCCCTTTTGTCAAGGCGCTCTTCCCCCTCCAATCCAGCTTAAATATACGCTCCAAGCCTGGGGTGTTTCATTCAGACGCTGTCTTTCCCGACAGACCTGTTCTTCATCTGAGGACGGCTGCTTGCGTTGTGGCCGAAACGTCGTGAGAATTATTTTATTATGTTTTTTAAATTTCATTATTTCCCTTCTACGTGACTTTACCGAAAGAACCAAGAAGATGTGTTCTCCCCTGATTAGTGTAATCCCCGATGTCGTGAATGGCAGCGTATTTCTGTGCGTACTCTACTCCGATGTTCCCTCCCGCATGCTAAACACATCTCAACGCAGGACTTCTCCTGGAGAAAATCCCCAAAACCCCCCAACACGTCTTGAGACTCCACGGGGCTTTCCTCGGACAATTTAAAAGGCATCGCTATTTTTTCTGCTCTTGAAAGCTATTCAGATGCGACACCGGGCACATTTTTTCACACTCAACCACCACCATCACCGCAACCACCTCCAAAAGACATCAGAACAAAGAGGCATTTCCGACAATTCCTCGTCATGGAAGAGATCGCAGAACAAATACAATGTTAAAAAAAACAATGCGGTACAGACACTATAAAAGACAAAGACCCCCCGTATAGCCTCTAACAGACTGTTGGGGCAAGTGCTGTAAGCGAGCACCTATGAAGGCCGGCACGGCACACGAGGGGGTGGGTGGGCAACACCGCGCCCGGCCGCCTTCGTCTCCCCTAGTGGCGATGTTTACACACCGCACCAGTGATTCATTTGAGGCTGAGCCGACCCAGTGGAGTCCCAGGACTGGTTCAGATAACCGCACTCGGGTCGCCTGGCTCGTAGCGCGGTGCACTAACTGCTCCGCTACGTATGCTCGTTGAACTCATTTAGCCGACCGCGCTAATCGGAGGTGCGGGGGAAGAACGACAAACTGGACACAAAAAACAGCTCGAAAATGAATGAGTTTTCAATATAGATTTGAAAACGTGCGCAACTCCAGTGGCTTCCTACCTGTACCACACACAAAATACAAATATCCCCCGTATAGCCTGCCCAGACTGTGGGGGCAAGTGCTGTTAGCGAGCACCTATAAAGGCCGGCACGGCACACGAGGGGGTGGGTGACCAACACCACGCCCGGCCGCCGTTGTCTTCCCAGTGGTGATGTTTACACACAACACCGGGTACTCATTTACGGCTGAGTCGACCTAGGGGAGGCCCATGACCGGTTCAGATAATCGTCACCGGTGTTGGCCGTGAGCAGGACTCGAACTCGGGTCGCCGGGTTTGTAGCGTAGCGCACTAACCACTACACCACCGTCACCCACACACACCACCACCACCGTCACCCACACACACCACCACCGTCACCCACATACACCACCACCACCGTCACCCACACACCCCGCGACACACTCCCCCCCCACACACACCACCACCATCACCCACACCCCCACCACCACCCCCCCCCCCCCCCACATACGCCCCCCCCCACACACACACCACCACCCCCCCCCCCCACATACGCCCCCCCCCCCACACACACCACCACCATCACCCACACACATACCCCCACCACCACACCCCCCCCCACACCCCCACCACCACCCCCCCACACACACCACCACCATCACCCACACCCCCACACACATCACCACCACCCCACACCCCCCCACACCCCCCCCCCCCCACACACACCACCTCCCCTCCCAGTGTGTCCGCCCCGTGCAGGATTACGGTTTTAGCGATCGTCTCATTATCTGCCCGCGGCCCGGGCGGTTCTTTAAAAACTCCGCCGCCTCTCCCTCTCTCTCTCTTTCTCTCTCTCGCTCCCCCGTTGAGATTGCGTCCGTGGGACTTAAGAGTCTTCCCTCTGGGACATGCGATCTGGGGAGAACTCCCTTTCTCTTCCCACCAACCCCGCCCCTCCTCCTCCCCCCCCCCAAATGCTCCCCCCACCCCCCCAACATGCTCCCCCCCCAACATCCCCTCCCATCTACCCCGACTCGATCCTTATCACTCCCGGCAGTGGCTGCAAAGTTTGGTCGTACATGTTATATATAATTCGTTTATTGTTACATTTAAATCACATTTCCTATGATTACTGTTGTCACATTGTTTTTATAGCGTTATTTTGGTGATTTCGAAAATCATATGGGTAGTCTAAATTGTGATTTAAAGCTTTTCGTGACTGCAGGGATTCATATTCTTGGTTCTTTCGGCAAAGTCACGTAGAAGGGATATAATAAAATAATATAAATATAAAACAATACAAATTCTCACGACGTTTCGACTGCAACACAAGCAATCATCATCACCGACTCAAATGAGTACTTGGTGCGGTGTGTAAACATCGCCATTGGGGAGACAAAGGCGGTCGGGCGTGGTGCTGGCCACCCACCTCCTCGTGCTACCGTTTCGGACTTCATAGGTGCTCGTTAACAGCACTTGCCCCAACAGTCTGTTAAGGTTATACGGGAGATCTTTGTCTTTGCCTTTGTGTGAAAAAAAGAGCTTTATTACTCATCGGATTCCTTACGAAATAAATATTCCGATTGCAATTCTGAAGGCTGGCCGGCGTGGATCCCCCCCCCCTGGTTTATTAAAAACCCCGTAGCATTGGCCGGCCACGTGACTCAGCAGGCAAAAGCGAGCCGCTCACAATCGGGGGGTGGGTCGATAAAACGAGTACTTTCTTGGAGAAGTCAACAGTTGGTTTGGTCTATTGTCACGATCTCCTCGACCGCTCGTCCGAGCAGAAAATCACGTTGACATTTTCTTGACTATTAACCAGGGCGGGCCGCTGCACTCGCACTGCAAACCTCTGCAACGAGGGGTTAACGCTCGGCCCTGTCACCGTGTAAAGGTGGGGGGGGCGGTGGGGGGGGGGCGGTGGGGGGGGGGCGGTGGTGGGGGGGACAGAGTGCACCGGGGTTCAAGCGGCGCTCGGTATCGGCATGAGAGCCCTCGCACCCGCCCAGGTTAATTGAGGCGGAGGCCGCCTCGCCCTTCCCGGGGTGGGGGAGCACTCGTCTTCTTTATCGCACAAAACGGCCCCCCCCCCCACCGCCCTCCCTCACTCTGTCGGTCCGTGCGTCCGCGGCGAGCATCCTTCCCGTCACCGCGCAGACACTCGCCACTCCATCTTCTCGGCGGGCTCGCGAGTGACTCTCTCCCCTGCCTCTCTCTCTCTCTCTGGGTGGTGGTGGTGATGGTGACGGGTGGCCTCCTTCCCACAGGAACAGCACAATAGCTGTTCCTCCGTCTTATCACGCGCCGTGCGACAGACACGAAGACAAGACAAATTTCCACCCCCGGCCCTCCCGTATCGCATGAACATACATGATGGGGCAAGTACTGTTGAGCGAGTAATGCCTATGAATGCCGGCGCGGCACGCCAGAGGGCGGGTGGCCAGCACCCCATGCCCAGCCGCCTTTGTCTCCCCCAGTGTCGATGTTCACGAACCCGCACCGGCTACTCATTTGAGGCCGAGTAGACCTAGTGGAGGCCCACGACCGGGTCAGATAATCGTCACACTGGTGTTGGTGGTCGTGAGCGGCAATCGGACCCCTGGTCGCCACGACACTACCACTCCCCATATTTGCACATCCACACACATTACACGCACAAAGCTCCCCCGTATAGCCCAAACACACACACACACGCTATGGTTACTGTCGGCTATTCTACGCAAGGTCGTGGATTTACTTTCACTTATCTCAAGCAAAGGCTCGACCATTTCCCCTGTCTCCAGCCAAATCTAAACACACTTCCTGCAATTTGTTCACACGCACGGACGCGCAAACAAGCCCAAAGACAAAGGTCCCCCGTATAGCCTTCGCGTACTTTTGAGGCAAGTGCTGTTAAGCATACATACACATTAACTAATTCTAAACTATTTTTTTTATTTCATCGGTTGAGGCTCACCGAGCTACGTAGCCCTTTTTCAAAAGCGACCTGGCCACAAATTACGACTCAACAAAGTGGATTATCACGTGGAAATGTATTGCAGCGAAATACTCTGAACGCGTGACGTTGTTTCTACATGTGAAGGGAAAACCCGGAGGACCCTGAGAAAAATTACCGCGCCACGGGGAGAGAGAGAGAGAGAGACACGCGAACTCCAAATATACAGCAGCAGCAGGCGTCAGGGTCGGGATCGAACCCACGACCTCCTTCATACCAGGCGAGGTAGCTAACATCTCTTAGCCGCCGTGATGATGATGAGAGATACATTCAAACTCCAAATATACAGCAGCAGGCGTCAAGGGTCGGGATCGAACCCACGACCTCCTGCATACCAGGCGAGGTAGTTAACATTTCCAAGCCACCGTGATGATGATGATGAGAGGGAGGGACACGCAAACTCCAAATATACAGCAGCAGGCGTCAGGGTCGGGATCTAACCCACGACCTCCTGCATACCAGGCGAGGGAGTTAACATCTCCTAGCCGCCGTGATGATGATGAGAGAGAGAGAGAGACATTCAAACTCCAAATATACAGCAGCAGGCGTCAGGGTCGGGATCGAACCCACGACCTCCTTCATACCAGGCGAAGTAGCTAACATCTCTTATCCGCCGTGATGATGATGAGAGAGACATTCAAACTCCAAATATACAGCAGCAGGCGTCAGGGTTGGGATCGAACCCACGACCTCCTGCACACCAGGCGAGGTAGCTAACATCTCATTGGCCGCCGTGATGATGATGAGAGAGACATTCAAACTCCAAATATACAGCAGCAGGCGTCAGGGTCGGGATCGAACCCACGACCTCCTGCATACCAGGCGAGGGAGTTAACATCTGCTAGCCACCGCGGCGCCCCCACGCACAACGAGCGCATGAAGGCTCACCACGCACAAGGCCATGTCCCAACAGGGCTACCTCGGGGAGGGTGGGGGGGGGAGTCATACATAACGGCGCTGTCAGATACACTGAGCTGGCGATGCTGAGAGTTCGAGTTCGAATCCGAGGTCTCAACCGCCTGTGCCTCGACTGGGTGTTGCCAGTGTCGAGTTCAAGGTCAACAGTGATGGCACACAGACACACACACACAAATGTAATAAATTACAACTGATTTTTTTTAACCAAAATATATGAAACGTCAGTGTGGCACAGAACACAACACTCTCTGAAGAGCCAATCAAAAGGCAGCCCTCGAATAGATCGACAAGTGAAGTGACTTCAAAGACTCGTTCTGTGAAATCAACTTTCAGGGCCAATCGATAACACAGGGGTGGTTTCACTACTTACCACTCAAATATTTCCGAAATAGAAACTTACTCGTCTCACGATATTACATTTCAAAAAAAGAAAAGATTAAAATGAAACGGCATTAAATAATAAAATTATATTAATAATCATCACTGTTAACTTGTAACACGCAACAGTTTCCACTCGGAGGTAGAATGAACCTCGAGCCATCGGGCCCACAGGCTCATGAAGTGCCTTCCTACTTATTGAGCTTTTGGATGCGAGAGGAAACTGTAGCACCCGAAAAAAAACCCGCCACGCGTGCGAAGGAGCAGCACTCGATCCCCAGATGGAACAGGTGGTGGGGAGTGGCAGGGAGGGCGGGGGGGTCCACATTTGCTGTACAGCCTTCTCCTGGTGAGTCAGGGTATGGCACAACCTCGACAATTCACGGGTAAGGAAGTTGCACAACATTTGTGCGGTGATCCACCCAACCATAGTGTAGTGACATAGAATTGGTCACGTGGCAGCATAGCGCTGGTTGCTGGCAGGGAAGGGGATCTGCAGCTACAGCAGCCCTGACAGCAGCAGGCCACGTGATAGACCAGAGACGGATCTCGGGGAAGGGTCACGGAAGGGACACGTCGAGAACCCGCTAGTAGGTTCCAGAAGGGGGGCGTGGCCGGGAGCGTGGCCAGGCCACGCTGACAGTATAAGAGGGGGACCCGGGAGGGGAGCTCGGGGCTGTCGTGTGGAGTGGGGCCCCCCTCGTGGTGCTGCTGGAGTCTTCGTCACCGTCTCCGTCTTCACCATCTGGGCGTCGTCAGTCGGGCAGTCTGCCAGCTGCCCTTACTGGGAACCGTAGTTGCTAAAGTGTGAACTGTTAAGGCCGTTAATAAACAGAGTGCCTCCAACTCTTAGCGTCTCTGAGTCAGTCACTGCAGGAGTACAGCAGCCGGCAAGTATTCGTCACACACTCACGGGGCGACTCTGCGCGTTGAGTCTGCCGCTGGCTCTGCTGCCGCTGGCTCTGCCGCTGGCTCTGAGGCCGCTGCTGCTCGCGTTCGGCCACAGCGGGGCGCGGCTCTGTGGGCCCACGGCCTCGGCTCCACTGCTCCACGGCTCCACCCTGCCGCGTATCACGCTCCCTCACCCGACAGTCGCCGGCTCTAAGTTTGTTCCTCTCTCTCCGGCTCGAGATTTCGCGGCAAATCGCGAGCAGGTCCTTCAAGTGTGCTGGCATCACTTTAAACGCTTCTTGACTCGCTACAAAATAAATAATTAAACGCGTATGACAGGCCACACATCAATTTCAAAATATATTTTTTAAACTTAACTGTTTTGTTTTAAGAAATTGGATCTGTAATAAAAAACATTTTTTATTCAGGTTTGGCTCGCCGATGTGTTTTTTTATTGGGTTGTCACCCGCGCCGTTGTACCGGCACGATTTCTCTGACGGTTTGCGCCACGTGCTGGTCGAGCGTCTTCCACGAGAGGCTGCCGGCACGTGGAGCGAAACGTCGGACAACACACACCGAACAAACAAACGTGCGGTAACAATCCAACAACAACAAAAACAGCCACGACGCGCAACCGCAAAAAAAAAAAACCCAACTCAGAATTACTCATTGGGGGCTTTATTTTTTTTGTAACCTCTAAGGTTTGGGGCGGCGGTGGTGGTGGTGCAAAAACAAATACACGCGCGCTTGGGCGTTATGGAGCGTTATCAGCGCGAGTTTGTTTGGGAGATAAAAAACAAGAATTTGGTTTTAAACGTTCGGTCGGGGAAGGGTTTGGCGAAGGGGGGGGGGGTACAGCAGCAGCGACAAGAAACGCCACTATCTCGCTCGCCCATTTGATGGCGGGCACTTGAATAGCGGGCGGGCAACAGAAATTGTTAGGCGACTTGTTGAGAAATATCTCGCGCTCACTCAAAGCCTCGCTGGGCACACACGGTCCAGAGCCCCCCCCCCTGACCCTCTCCCTGACCCCTCCCTCCCTTACCCCCCCTCGCCCCCACCACCCTGTCCCACACCCACCATTGCAGGCCCTTATCTGCACCTGGTTGCTGAAATCTCTTTGAATTCTTTAAAGCAGCCACGGTCCTTTTATAAATACAGCCGAGATCCATGTATGTACTGCATGTTGAACTTCTTTCGCACCGTACGTAGCCACCAACCATCTTAAATCAGAGGTGCGGGAGCAGGAAAACACATTTAACACAGACATGCGTTCTAATTAAATGCGTTTTCAATCCAGATGATTTAAAAGCGCCATAGCGCCCAGTGGCTTCCTAATATCGGAAGGAAGAGCGTTCCAGACGGCCGCAGAAGCGCATCCAAAAGCGCCGCGCGATGCAGTGACCGCCGTTTTTGTTCGATGGCTCAGCCAAAAACGCCGCTGCGACACACGGGTTCATGTGTGTGGCTTAACACCAACGGAGCGCTCAAGTGTGCCACGTTATACGATGAAATCGCAGGATACTGAGAGAGGTGGCCGGTGACTTTGGGGCGACCTTCATCCAGCAGTGGATCGCAACTGGCTGACCTGCCCCCACCCCCCTCCTGAACAACTGTGAAAATAAGCTCTTTCTTCCCCACGGATGTCCAGTGGAGGGCTTTATAGCTCATGGGATTCCTCCAGTCGAAATAAACAATCCGATTCTGGATTGGCACGTGGGGCTGATGGTGTTGAGTGTCCCACGTCACTCCAGTGACGTGTTGGAGCCATCGGGAGCTACGCCGCACCTTTACATCCAGATCGAAAACACATTGATTTAGAGCCTGCTTCTTGTGTTTAGTTTGTTATCCTGCCCCCTGCACCTCAGATTAGCATGGTTGGCTACGTACGGTACTAAAGAAGTTCGTCATACACACGTAATAATATACAAACGTTATAAAAATGCCATTTCTGCGTGAAGGCATCCCACATCTGTGCGGGTTGGTGCGGGGCAGGAGGCCCAGGGCACGACCGCTTCAGACGTCACTCGCCACGGATGTTCGACGTTGCAGGACTCGAACCCGAGTCGCCGGGTTCATAGTGCAGTGCGCTAACCGCCGAGCCACCATCACCACCATTGCGTGGAGACGCCTTCATCCAGCAGCGGACGTCACCAAACACTGCACATTCTGCTTCTAAATATTATAAGCACGAGTGCATTTGAATACACGACGACTCAATTAATCATAACATATTCTTGGTTCTTTCGGTAAAGTCACGTAGAAGGGAAGTAATAAAATAATAAAAATAAAACATAATAAAATTATTCTCACGACGTTTCGGTTTTCACCTGAGGACGGCTGCTTGCGTTGTGGCCGAAACGTCGTGAGAATAATTTTATTATGATTATTATGTTTTATTTTTATTATTTTATTACTTCCCTTCTACGTGACTTTACCGAAAGAACCAAAAATATGAATCCCTGCAGTCACGAAAGCTTTAAATCAAAATTTTATCATAACATGCCTCGTGTATCGTGCCATGATGCCTAGTGAATCATGCCACGCGTGGTGAGTGGTGCCACGCGTGGTGTGTGGTGTCACGCGTGGTTTGTGGTGCCACTCCTGGTGTGTGGTGCCACGCGTGGTGTGTGGTGCCACGCGTGGTGTGTTGGAGTGAATCGTGCCATTAGTTTGTCGCGGCAAGGCCCCGTGTTGTGCATTCCTCGCGTGCCTGCGTCTCGGTGGAAGTGCCCCAGGGAAACTACAAACCACACCGCGAGATCGCTTGACAACACCCCGCATTTGTCTGATATTATTTCATTGATTATTAGTGTCTGTAATGTTTTCTATGTATATTTTTCATTCATGTATTTTCTCGACCACATCTCCCCCCCGCTACCCTCGATTAAAGAACATTCGCTGGCTAACAACGACGTCATTCACAGCGTTAACCTCATATTCTTGGTTCTTTCGGTAAAGTCACGTAGAAGGGAAACAATAAAATAATAAAAAATATTAAACAATCAAATTATCACGACGTTTCGATTGCAACACAAGCAATCATCATCAGGTGTGAAAAGCACAGCAAATGTTTTTGCTGTGCGTTAAACCCGCCACCACCCGACACAGCCAGCGAAACGCCACGGGTACTCGAATTGTAACGAGTGTGGGGGGTTCACTCTGCAACACAACCGGTGTGCTGAACTAGTAACGAATTGGCCCGTCTTGTTTACGCGACAAACCTTTACTAATTGGCCGTGTCGGGTGGTGGTAGCGGCGGGTTTAACGACACACATTTATATTTACGCGATCTAACCCAACAAGAACAAAACCTTTGTTCATAATACAGTTTTTTTTGGGTTAGATCGCGTAAATATGTGTGTCGTTAAACCCACCACCACCCGACACGGCCAACTAGTAAGGGTTGTCACGTAAACAGAACGTGGCCAGCACACCGGCGCGTTGTAGAGCCAAGCCACAACATTTACAATCCGAGTACTGTACGGCGTTTCGCCAGCAATTACAGCCGGGCCAGATTTGTGGAGAAGTCCACCTTTTTTCTTCTTGGTTCTTTCGGTAAAGTCACGTAGAAGGGAAGTAATAAAATAATACAAATAAAACATAATAAAATAATTCTCACCTGAAGACGGCTGCTTGCGTTGTAGCCGAAACGTCGTGAGAATTATTTTATTATGTTTTATTTTTATTATTTCATTACTTCCCTTCTACGTGACTTTACCGAAAGAACCAATAAGATGAATCCCTGCAGTCACGAAAGCTTTAAATCGGAAGTCCACCTTTGTCATGGACACATTTTCGCGAATCGCCGTCTCGCGCCGTGTTGGCTGGGGGGCCCTCTCGTTCCAACATCTCCCGGTGCCGTTGCCTGTGCTACCGACGAGCAGAGGCGTCACGGAGCGCAGCAGCAGCCGCAACGGCCGCACAACTTAGCCCCAAAGCCTCGCAAAGCTGATAAACGCCGACCGCCCTTCTTTTAATGAATCGGCGCAAGCTCCCGAAAGGTCCTTTCATCGCTAATCTCTCTCGCGCCCTTCCACCACCCTCCCCCCCCCTTCAGCCATGCAAACACACGCACGTACACAAAACACGTACACACTTACACACGCATGCACGCACACACGCAAAGTAATCTCGCGCACACAAACTTTGCACAGTTACACACGCGCGCGGATGCACGCACGTGGATACCAGCACTTACACACACACACACAAGACAAAGCTCTCCCATATAGCCTTCAACGGACTATTGGGGGGGCGGGGGGCAAGTCCCGTTCGCGAGCACCTTCGATGGTCCAAACCGCTGCGCATTAGGGGGGGGGGGTGTGGGGTTGTTTGGCGGGATACACGGCCGCCTTTGTCTCCCCGGTGTTAATGTTCACATTGCACACGCGGCGCCGGGTGCAGTCCTCACTCGAGGAGGCGAGAGAGGAACGTGGCCAGGCATCGGCAGGGTGGCCAACCTGACGAAACTAAACCGACTACGAACTAAATCTTCTTGGTTCTTTCGGTAAAGTCACGTAGAAGGGAAATAATAAAATAATAACAAAAAAACTTAATATATTAAAATATGAATATAATATTTTATACGATATTATTTTATTATTTAACTATATTATATTATGATGTTTTATTGTTATTATTTTATTATTTCCCTTCTACGTGACTTTACCGAAAGAACCAAGAAGATGAATACCTGCAGTCACGAAAGCTTTAAATCGATAATAACGAAATTTTTATTTAAAGTTTTCGTGACTGCAGGGATTCATAATCTTGGTTCTTTCGGTAAAGTCACGTAGAAGGGAAATAATAAAAATACAATAATAAATTAATTTTATTTTTTATACTTTTTAATTTTATTATTTCCCTTCTACGTGACTTTACCGAAAGAACCAAAACTATAACTACTAACTAGTTTGTGTTGTGCCAGGAAAGGCCCACGCACCGAACTCGGTAGAGCTCTTTCTCAGAAGCGAGCTGGCCACAAGAGAGAGCTCACACGAAGCGGCTTCATCGCGTCGATTTCTAAAATGTGGAGGCAAACATCGGAGGATCCAGAGAAAAAAAATCCACGCGACCACGGGAGGAGAGAGACACCGCAAACTCCAAATATACAGCAGGTGTCAGGGTCTGTATCGAACCCACGACCTCCTGCATAACAGGCGAGGTAGTTAACATATCCTAGCCACCGTGATCATGATGAGAGAGAGACACGCAAACTCGAATTATACTGCAGGCGTCAGGGTCTGTATCGAACCCACGACCTCCTCCATACCAGGCGAGGTAGTTAACATCTCCTAGCCACCGTGATGATGATGATGAGCGAGAGAGAGACACGCAAACTTCAAATATACAGCAGCAGGCGTCAAGGTCTGTATCGAACCCACGACCTCCTGCATACCAGGCGAGGTAGTTAACACCTCCTAGCCACCGTGATGATGATGGTGAGCGAGAGAGAGACACGCAAACTCCAAATATACAGCAGCAGGCGTCAGGGTCTGTATCGAACCCACGACCTCCTGTTGGTATATATATCGATTGACCTTACAGCGTTATTGAATCTCTTTATATTACAAACACACACGTACAACAAGGCTCTTAATGCCGAGCGAGCTAGCGAGGGAGGCCGGGCACCACGACTCGGAGCTCGCAACCGGCACCGCCTTCTCCCTCCCTGCCTGCCTTGGCCTTTGTTGAGTTTCGTTTCAACCGGAGGGCAAAGACCTGTGGACACCCACCCCTGTGCAGGGCCTGTGTATTTGTTTGTTATTGTGATGCTTGTTTATTTTTGGTTGCCAAGCTTAAGTATTTGAATATTGCGTTTTTTTGGGCTTTCGCGGAAACTTTCCAAGAAACGTAACCGCCCCCCCCCGCCCCGTAATGAAAGCAGCGATATATAATGACAGTGATTCTCACCCTTTCGCTGGCTACCTTGCCCCCTTGTTGAATTGTTTCAATCGAGCACCCCCCCCCATCTCCCTTCAGCCTGACCCGCTCTGCACGCGTGACGTCGTTTGTTCGCGCTCGTTGGGGGCCGTCCATAAATGACGTCACGCACCTAGGGGGGGGGGGTCAGACATTTGTGATGTGTGACGAGGGGGGGGGGGTGAGAAATCACATCAAAATGCGCAACTTTAAATAAATATAGAATTGTTATAACAACACTAATTGTTATAACAACACTCCTACAACATCAGAGTGCAGCGCCACATTAAATATGCACTACAATGATAATAGTTTAAAGCGATTTGAAGCATGTTTTATTTTCAAAATGGAAATATGGGGGGGGGGGCAGAGCTTTGTGACGTCATATTTGAGGGGGGGAATCTGACTTTTTGTGACGCCGTGTGACGAGGGGGGGGGGGGGTAAAAAATTGTCCAAAATCGCGTGACGTCATTTATGGACGGCCCTTTGGTTACTCTTGGCAACCAACATTGTTAACGATCAGCGAGTTTATAAAAAGGTATTTTATATCGGTCCAATGTACCATGTGGATTACAATGTTATCGTCGTTATTTTATATTGGCAGATTCAGTCGTGATTATTCACTGAATGATTCTCGTGTATGATATCATTTCACATACACACATTCATACATCAACTCACGTACCCACAGGGGGTCCGAGTAACCGCCCCCCCCCCCCGATTGAGAACCACGAAAGCTTAAAACGGCTCGCGTCGGAATGTTCCCTTGGAGGCTTTGATCGTCAGCCGTGTCTCTCTCGATGGCGAGATGTTAACTACCTTGCCTGGTGTACAGGAGGTCGTGGGTTCGATCCCGACGCTTGCTGTTGTATATTTGGAGTTTGCGTGTCTCTTTCTCTCATCATCATCACGGTGGCTAGGAGATGTTAACTCCCTCGCCTGGTGTATACAGGAGGTCGTGGGTTCAATCCCGACCCTGACGCCTGCTGCTGTGTATTTTGAGTTTGCGTGTCTCTCTCATCATCATCATCATCACGGTGGCTAGGAGATGTTAACTCCCTCGCCTGGTGTACAGGAGGTCGTGGGTTCAATCCCGACCCTGACGCCTGCTGCTGTATATTTGGAGTTTGCGTGTCTCTCTCTCATCATCATCACGGTGGCTAGGAGATGTTAACTCCCTCGCCTGGTGTGCAGGAGGTCGTGGGCTCGATCACGACCCTGACGCCTGCTGCTGTAGATTTGGAGTTTGCGTGTCTCTCTCTCCCCGTTGGTCGCGTGGATGTTTCTCCAAGTCCTCCTCGTTTGATCCCTCCACATTTAGAAACGCGCGCGAGACATTTCCAACACAACGATGAGCCCACTTCGTTGAGCCATCACGCGTGGTCTGGTCGCTTCTGTGGGCCTTACCTGGTTCAATAAGAACAAGTTTAAGTTTCGTTTCACGTGACCTGTCGGGGCTTTTGTTTCCTTTTCGTCTTTGCCGCCGGGAGCCTCTCTCTGTGATGCCTCCCCAGTCGAGCTGCCAGCACCCAGCCGAGGTGGAGAGAACACGGGGGGTACCTCGTGGGAAGAATACGAATAACCCCCCCCCCTCGCTTTATACGGGTTCGGTTCGTGCGATTTCGCGCTGTATATGCGGCTAACGTTATTCGCTTTATGCGGTTTGAATTCACTCGGCTATGCGGTTGAACGTGGAGCAACATTGTGTGTACTGTGTGTGTACTGTGTGCTCTGCCATTTCTCCTACAGATCTCACCATCCCCTACAGATATCACCATCCCCCTACAGATCTCGCCATCACCTACAGACCTCACCATCCCCTACAGATCTCACCATTCCCCTACAGATATCGCCATCCCCCTACAGATCTCAACATTCACCCCGCTCCGCTTTGCCACCAGGCGCTTACCTCGGGTTGGCATCGTCACCACATTCCCAAGGGGAAAAGCTGTCCCACGGTGAGACCCCGAGCGGATATCGAGGGATCCCCATTACCCACGTGCACGCGCGCGTACACACAGGCGCGCAGATGCACTCACGTGTACGTGCACACACGTGTGAACGCGTGAACACGCGTACACTCACTCCTCCGTCCGAAAAAAAAGGTCCCCTCTCCAAAAATAGCCTCGAGCACACGGTTGGGGCAAGTGCTGTTAGCGAGCATCTCATAATCAAAATTACGTATTTATATTGGAAGAATCCGATGAGCTATGAAGATATTTTTTCACAGATGTCTATTAAGTCCGACACGGCACATGAGGGGGTAAGGGTGGACAGCGCCACGCCCGGTCGCCTTTGTCTCCCCAATGCTGGACCGAGTTAGATATTCGTGATTGGGTGCGGTAATCAAAACTCGGGTCACGGGGTCCGTTGCGCTGTGCGCTAACCACTGCGCCACCGCTCGCCTCGTGTTAGCGATACGCACACAGGCACGCGCGTGCACGCACGCTGGCACGCGCAGCTATGCAGCCCTTGTGGCCTCCCTGAGATTTATGTGCCGCGACTGTCAGACGGCGCGCAGACTGCCCCCGGGGCTAGGGGACAGGGCGAGAGGGTGGGTGGTGAGTGGGTGAATTGGTGAGCGAGTGGGTACGTGAGCGAGTGAATTGGTTAGCGAGTGGGTATGTGAGTAAGTGGGTTGGTGAGCGAGTGGGTTGGTGAGCGAGAGGGTATTTGAGTAAGTGGGTATGTGAGTAAGTGGGTTGGTGAGCGAGTGGGTTGGTGAGCGAGAGGGTATTTGAGTAAGTGGGTATGTGAGTAAGTGGGTTGGTGAGCGAGTGGGTTGGTGAGCGAGTGAATTGGGTAGCGAGTGGGTATTTGAGCGAGTTGGTTGGTGAGCGAGTGGGTTGGTGAGTGAATTGGTTAGCGAGTGGGTATGCGAGCAAGTGAATTGGTGAGCGAGAGAATTGGTGAGCGAGTGAATTGGCGAGCGAGTGGGTACGGGAGCGAGTGGGCAAGCGACCGAGCGGGCGACTAAATTCGTGAACGAGTGGGTGAGTGTGAGGGCGGGTGCGTGAGCGAATGAGTGGGTAAGTGGGTGAGCGATTGAGCGGGTGCGAGTGAACGAGTGGGTAAGTGGGTGAGTGAATGAGTGGGTAAGTGGGCGAGTAAGCGAGGGAGTGGTTAAGTGACCGAGCGAGTGGGTGACTGAATTAGAGAACGCGTGGGTGAGTGCGAGGGTTGAGTGAGCGAGTGGGTAAGTGGGTGAGTGAATGAGTGTGTGCATGAATGAGTGGGTGAGTAAACGAAACGTCCTCTCGGCAGTGGCGTTGGTCGTAAGGGTGGCACGATACAGGAAGATAAACACGGACAAAGATTCTCCCTTGTAGCCCCTTAACAGATTTTTTTTTTGGTGCAAGTGCCGTGTGTGTGTGTACATGCACACAGTTTCAAATTGTGTTTTAAACCAGGCGAGAGCTCAAGAGATCAGGATGGGAGTTGTCTCGCCGACACTTATATATACACAGTGCATTGAAGGCTGAGACGACCTGGGGAGGAGGGAGGGGAGAGGGGGGAAGCCCAAGAACGGTTCACGCATTCAACGCGCACGCGGACTTCCCAAGCCAAACCAGCACGTGTGAAGCAGGAACCCCTCCCGGACAAAGAAGGAGGTCTTCTGCGTTTGTTTTTTGGTCCTTCCTTAAGTCAACGGACGACACGACACGACTGTAGCGGGTAAGACATTATTGTTATTATTACTCCGCTGTCAAAAGATCCCCCCACACCGGAGGAGAGGGCCAAGTTGGATGAGAGCGAAGGTCCCACCTGGGACACCTCTGGCAAGCCGAGGGGGGGGGGGGGGAGTGGTTGGGGGCTTGATGGGCCTCGACTGGCGGAGTGAGTTTTACTTCGACATCCCCACCACGCACCCCCACCACCTCCTCCAACTCGCCCGAAGCGGTGAGGCGGGTGTAGGGTTTTTTTTGTTGTTTGTAGAAAAAGCCACGTGGAGTTATGAGATTTTTTTTTTTGGAAAGTCAAAAAATTGCCCGCAGCTTTTACCGCAACGAACATATCGGTCATCGCGAAAGAATTGTCACAAAAGTGGCGCTATATATATTTTTTTATACACAACAATCAGACGTGGAACTTCTGACCGTGTCACCCTGTAGCTCCATCTCTTCCCTTCGGTTCCGTGTGTTTCACGCGTGTTCAGCCGAACCGGGAACTGGCATTGAATTTAAGCGAAAGCTTTGGCGGTGCAGTTTGTTGCTGGCCGCATGGCGAGGTGGCTTTTTGCCAGTGGGCTCAGCAAACTGTAGGCATCTACTGTACAGGGTGGCCCCAAAAGTCAGAAGGCATCGAGTTATTTTATTATTTTAACATATCACATTAGGGTCGTTTAATTGAATTGCTAATGTTTCAAACCGACTCCCATTATAACATTCATGCACGAATTCTCTTTTGAAATGAATTTCCGACAATTAGTTAAGCTTGCAGGTGTAATCTTTGAAAATCGTCAATTACGTTTTTGTCTCCATTCATTCTATTTAATTTGTAATTTGAAAAAAAAAATCAACATAATATATAATATTAAAGCTTTAAATCAAAATAGTATATGATAATACAAATGGTAAGAGGTGAAATATTAACTTTAAAATAAAAAAAATAACTTTTTTAAAAATGTTTAAATTCCAGCGTTAAAATATTTCCCGTGTTGATGAAGGTCTTTGGGGGACTCGCTTGAGGATGCCCTGGGGGACATTGGAGCGGCCTGGACAGCCCCAGCAGTGCCCCCGGGGCTCGCGTGCTGATGCTGCTGCCGTGGTATTGCTCTCTCCTCCGCTACCTTTCGCTGGCTGTGTGTACTGCGTGTATGTTGAACCTCTTTCGCACCGCACGTAGCAAACAGTGCCGTGCTCTGCTGCCCTAATATAGCGGGCGCCGCGGTGGCGAGATGTTAACTACCTCGCCTGGTATGCAGGAGGTTAGTGGGTTCGATCCTGATCCTGATGCCTGCTGTATATTTGGAGTTTGCGTGTCTCTCTCGCTCCCCGTGGTGAGATGTTAACAACCTCGCCTGGTATACAGGAGGTCAATGGGTTCGATCCTGATCCTGATGCCTGCTGTACATTTGGAGTTTGCGTGTCTCTCTCGCTCCCCGTGGTGAGATGTTAACAACCTCGCCTGGTATACAGGAGGTCAATGGGTTCGATCCTGATCCTGATGCCTGCTCTACATTTGGAGTTTGCGTGTCTCTCTCTTTCTCTCTCATCATCATCATCACGGTGGCAAGGAGATGTTAACTATCTCGCCTGGTATGCAGGTGTCTCTCCCCGTGGTCGCGTGGATTTTTCTCCGGGTCCTCCGGTTTTTCCCTACACATTTAGAATCAACAACAATCACGCGTTTAGAGTATTTGGCCGATACACATTTCCACTTCGTTAAGCCACTTCGTACGAACCATCTTTTGTGGCCAGGTCGCTTCTGAAAAAGGAGCTTTATTACTCAGTAGGCCTTAACTGGTAGAATATAAAAATAGTTTATAGCGTATAGACTAGCCGGGCGGCGGCAGGTTGTGCATGCTACGCACGCCTGCAATCCTGCAGAGGGTTTGCGGATCGCGCAAATGTTGCGAGGTGTGCGCGCGTGTGGGGTGCGCGCGCCGGCGTGCTCCGAGCGCGTCACTTTAACCTGGAAGTGGGGAACGCAAATGAGGTCACGGGAGGTCAACGGAAGATCACCGTTGTCACTCTACGAGTGCCAAGACGTGGAAGGTGAAATCAGCCCAAAAAGGTTGTTTAATTATAATAATGTGGTCCCCTCCCCCACGCCTCCCATCGCGATGAAAATTAGTATCGGCAGATTTGCCGATACAACAAAACAAATAACACATTTCCGTAACTCTTGTTCCCACATCTCTGATGGCAAACAACGGGAAAGTGTTCACCAAAAGAAAATCATAAACGACAGACTTAGCCAAGGGTGAATATTCAGGCCCACAACGCTTGGCCGTTCGATTCGACCGATTTGTCTCTACGCCCCCCCCCCCCCAATGTTATCCCGAATGTGCCATCGGTGTCACTTCGCGAGCCGCAAAGTCCATTCGGATCCACCGCAGAGCGGAACGCCCCACAGGAAGTGGATGTCACGGACCTACTTCTGGGAGATGTGCTCAAGTTACCACAGTGCTGTACCACCCGCAACTCCCACGGTTGGCTACGTATGGTGCGAAAGAAGTTCAACATGCCTAGACCCGCTGTGCCACCGAAAGTAATGTCCATCGTACGACGCTTAAACGGATTTTATTTTTAAATCCTTTATATTAAGTTCGCTTGCTTGCTTAGGACCGTGCAAATCTTTCGGTCGTTTTTTAACCCACTTCCCGTGATCCAATCGAGCTGACATTTTGCACACAGACTCGTTGTGCATGACAATTAATGTTCGTGAAAAAAATTTTCCCAAAATTTTACCCTTTTTAGGACAAAAATATTATATTTAATTACCAATTGCTTAATGGTGCAATGCAATCATCTGACCCATAGGTGGCAGCCATCTCAAGCCAGAGGACGAGAGGACTCTAGCCGCCACGCATATAAAGGATTTATAGTGAAAAACTTTGTTTTTACGGGTTATACTTGTTACTCTCAAAGCTGTGATTCAGCCAAGTAGAACGCGTTGATTGGTAACTGGGATAAGACCATCAACTTAATTCTCTCGAGGGCCCGGTTTAAAATTACGGGTGGATATCGAGATTCAGAATCGTATCGATGTAGGGTTAGCGTTGTGACCTATTGATCCACGTGGGGTTCACGTTGACCACCGTGATGAACATTTATAGGATGCGTTCACTCCATCTACCAGGTCAACGAGCGGAGCCACACGTTTTACGCAGTCCGTGGGCGTGTGTGAGACTGTCTCTGTGTGTCTGTGTGTGTGCGTGACTGTGTCTGTGTGTCTGTGTGTGTGCGTGACTGTGTCTGTGTGTGTGCGTGACTGTGTCTGTGTGTGTCTGTGTGTGTGCGTGACTGTCTGTGTGTGTGCGTGACTGTGTATGTGTGTGTGTCTGTGTGTGTGACTGTGTCTGTGTGTCTGTGTGTGTGCGTGACTGTGTCTGTGTGTGCGTGACTGTGTCTGTGTGTGTGTGTCTGTCTGTGTGTGTCTGTGTGTGTGCGTGACTGTGTCTGTGTGTCTGTGTGTGTGTGTGCGTGTAAGGAGCGGCAGTGGAGCGGTTAGCGCGCTGCGCTACGAACTCGGCGACCCGAGTTCGATGCTCGCTCACTGCCAACACTGGTGACGATTATTTGAACCGGTCCTGGGCCTCCCCGAGGTCGACTCAACCTCAAATGAGTACCTGGTGCGCTGTGTAAACATCGCCACTGGGAAGACAAAGGCGGCCGGGCGTGGTGCTGGCCACCCACCCCCTCGTGTGCCGTGCCGGCCTTTATTAGGTGCTCGCTAAGAGCACTTGCCCCTACAGTCTGTTAAGGCTACACGGGGGATCTTTGTGGGTGTGTGTCTGTGTGCGAACGCGTGATTCATTCGTCTGCGATGAATGCCATCGCCCACCCACCTCTCTAAATGTTTTTTACAAAATCCGTGGGCAAGCGATCCCTTTCGTTCACCACCAACTCCCCCCCCCCCTCCCCCGAGCAGGAGCTTTAGAGGCAGTTTCCTTTGCTCAATCCCACTTTTCGGACGCGTCAACAGTCCACTCTTGTCTCTACCCTCCCCGTTCGGTCTGCGCTCGGAGGGAGCGGGCCTGAGTGGGTGTCGTGGGTGTCGTGGGTGGGAGGGTGGGAGGGCGGCGGGGCGGGGGGGGCGTGGGATGGGGGGCGAAAGAGGTAGTAAAAAAAACCCATTTGCGTGCATCAGGAATACCGGCGGGATTACCAATGAAAATAAATACGGCAGGAATGCGCACCGCTCCGTGAGAGTCCACAAAACACACTCACGGATAACCACGTGGTGATCACATATGCGAGCACGTGTCAACGCGGTAGGGGCCTTGGTAGATCCACTGCTGGATGAAGGTGGTGGCTGGTTATTTGAACATACTTCACCGAACAGGCTGGTGAGGGTGCGGGAAGGGAGAGGGGTGGGGGTGGGGGCCGAGGACTCGCAGCGAAATGTTGGCCGTGGCTGGGAATCAAACCCTGGTGGGTGGTGGGTGAGTGGGAGGGGGGGGGAGCTCTGGGTTCAACGTGCGGTGCGCAAACCACTCGGCCCACCGCTCCATCTGGGTTCAATGTAGAGACGGGAACGCCCGAGCGAGTCCCGAGATCGCTTCTCAGGAGGGTGCTGCATGGAGGAGGCGTTGCGTCGACAAAGCGAATCGCTCAGTGGGCTTTACCTGGTTAAAGTAAACATTGTTGTTGTTGTTGTTGTGTGATTTCCTTACCTTTCCTATGACTACTTTTCACGCCGATCGTGTTGTGTTTGTTGTTGTAACTTTCTGACCCGCCCCTACTGGACATCTGTAAAACAACAAGAGCGTTATAGCTCTTCGGATTCCTCCAATCCAACAATGAAGATTCCGAGGATTCAGATTAGTTTGAGCAAAGCTCTCTCAAGGTCGGTAGTGACGAGATGTTAACTACCTCGCCAGGTATACACGAAGTCGGAGGGGGGTCGATCCCAGACCCTGACACCTGTTGTATAGTTTGAGTTTGCATGTTCTCTCTTTCCCCGTCGTCGCGTGGATGTTTCTCAGGGTCCATCGGTTCCCCCCCCCCCCCCTCCACAATTAGAATCAACATCACGCGTTCAGAGCATTGGCTACTATAAATGTCCACGTGATGATGAAAAGCCACTTCGTTGGGATATTATTTGTGATGGCGAGGTCGCTTCTGAAAAATAGCTCCATAGCTCAGTGGGCCGTACTTGGTAAAACAAAAAGCAATAGTTTTGTTTTAGTTTAACAGGTAGGGAGGTCCTGTCCTGACTCACTAACTACTGCCAGAGGCTGATCTCAACACACAATCGTTCCGCACAACTAAAACAAAAAACATGAAATAGGATTTACCCTCTCTTGCAATAAAACAGACGGTCCTAAGGTGTTCAAAGGAATCAATCCGTTTCAAAGACAATGCATATATTATATTATCAGAGCGTGCTTGTGTCCATGGTTTTGCCACAAAGTAAGTGTCGGTGATCCCTTGCAAAAAAGGTTTCTATTTGGTGTTCGAACATCTTCACACCTGCGGTTTTATTGCCAGAAAGGGTAGAAAAAATAAAGCCATTCTTACTGTTTGCAATGCTTAGACGCTCGCTAAAAAATGTCCCATTAGATACCCAAAAAAAAAACTCCCCACAAATCATGCGGAGCACCTTTGGACATACCCCCCCCGCCCCCCCCCCACACACACCCCCCCCCCACACACACCCCCCCACACACACCCCCCCCCCCCACACACACCCCCCCACACACACCCCCCACACACCCCCCACACACACCCCCCCACACACCCCCCCACACACACCCCCCCACACACCCCCCCACACACCCCCACGCACACACCCCCACGCACACACCCCCACGCACACACCCCCCCACCCCCCCACCCCCACAAACCCCCCCACACACCCCACCCCCACACACACCCCACCCCCCCCAACCCCCCCACCCCCACCCCCCCACACACCACCCCCCCCCCACACACCCCCCACCCCTTCCCCGCGCGGCCACGGTCGATAAGGCGCTGCAGGTAGATATCGCACTGCGCGCCTTTGTGCCGCTGCTGCCGCTGCAGAGGCGATCAAACGGGAGAAGGGGGGAGCCGTGGAACGCGCGGGGGGGGGGTGACAAAGGGCACGGTCCGCGCGCACCTGGGGACACAAACCCCCCCCCCACTCTCCCCCCCCCCTTCACCCCCCCCGCCCCCCCCCCCCCCGTGAGGTCATTCTGTAAAAAGAAAAAGTTGCCCAAATTTCGTGGCGTGCACTTTTATTTTAATCGATTCGAACGGACCGATTTTAATCCCCTACCAACCCACCCACCCACCGATGTTTTATCGTTAAGGAATCGTGGGGGGCTCTGTGGGGTTTGCGGAGGCGCCGTTTTCAAAAGAAGCGACTGGGAATGCGTCGACTGCTCTTTGTTCTGTCTCTGTGTGGCGCTGCGCTACAAACCTGGCCGCCCCCCGAGTTCGATTCCCGCTCACGGCCAACACCGGTGACGATTATTCTGAACGGGTACTGGACCTCCCCTAGGAAGACTCAGTCTCAAGCGAGTACCCAGTGAGTGTGTGTAGTAAACATCGCCGTGCCGGCTTTCATGAAGGTGCTTGCTAACAGCACTTGACCCAATCAGCCTGTTAAAGGCTATACGGGGGATCTTTGTATTTGCGTGCAATTCACCCGTTACTTAATGTAGTGTTAAACAAATTGGTTTGGTGATGCTGTTGCGATGAAATTGGTGCACAAGGACAACAACAACAACAAAAAACATTCGTCAACAGCACTGTAGCCCCTAAAAAATGGGGAAAAATGCGTAACAGCCGACGTTTTGGGCAATGACCCTTGGCTCATGACACAGCTACACATTACACCCGTAACGATAACTTCTTATATTTGCCTAGATTGATCTAATATTATGATAATGCATGCGCAGAGACTGTTATTATCCAAGAGGGTAATTAGCAATGAGCGGGGTATATCTAGACATCGATCACCCTCCGATTAGCACGGTTGGCTACGTACGGTGCAAAAGAAGTTCAACATACATTCTACAAAAACGCATAAGACCGCGAGGTCATTCCTCTCCGAATTCCTGTTAAGCTGATCACTTAGTCACCGGTCATTTTCAAACATTTGTAACGAGCTTGAGGTGCTGTCTGTTGACATTATCGTCGCACTCATGTGGCAGGCAAATGAGCAGAATCGCCAAAGTCAAATGTTTGTGAAGAGAGGTCACCACGAGAGTGGACGCAATGTGTGTGCGCGTTTCGGCACAATCGTGCCCAATCAGGATACGCAGCTCTGCCTCCAAGCGCAAAATATTTGGCACACAGCACAGCAAGATTAGAAAAAATTAATGTTTTTAATCGTCCCAAAGTAGAGGAATGTTCCCGATTCCATCTGCACGTTGAACTTCTTTCGCACCGTACGTAGCCAATCGCGCTAATCGGGAGGTGCGAGGGATGGACACACTAAACACACAAGGCAGTTTTAACCAAATGAGTTTTCAATTTAGGTTTTAAAAGTGCGTAGCTCCAGTGGCTTCCTAATATCGAAAGGAAGAACGTTCCAGACGGCCGTCTTTGTTCGATGGCCAGCAGCCAAAAGCTGCTGCTGCTGCTACGAGGATGACCGGAGCTAACGTGATGGTTTATGTTCTTAGATTCTAGATTTAAAGCTTTCGTGACTGCAAGGATTCATACTCTTAAGTTTTTTTTTTTCGGTAAAGTCACGTAGGTAAAAAAAAAACATTAAAAGTTAATAAAAGTAATAATGGAAATAAAATAAAATAATAAATCACGACGTTTCGGAGGCAACACAAGTCTCCGTCATCAGGTGGGATCGTCACAGCTAAAATTACTGCAGTAATTTTATTAACTTAAATTTTTTTTTTACCTACGTGACTTTACCGAAAACAACCTAAGAGTATGTTCTTAGACTCCATCCGTTCCAAATATCCAGGTCTCCGACCCTTCTAGAACACCATTAGTCTCATGGACACGAGTTACTCACACCGGCGCTATCATTTATGTGGCTTAGATAAGCCACCGTCAATGACCTAGACCTGGAGGGTGTGAGAGCGTGTTTACCTTTTATATCTCTCTCTTCTAGACTTCCCAGTCTGAGTCACAACATTGCAAAATGTGTCTCCCGCACACAGGTCGCACCACTCGTAACTTCCTCTCCCTCCCCTCTCTTCTTGTGCAGGGTCATTGATTTAAAAATAACACACGTTACCTCATTCTATATTGTACACTATAATTGTGAATTACGTAGAGTGTTTGTTAAATAAATGTTGATTTGGAATGAGTTTCGCACCGAACATTTTTTTTGCGGGTCGCTTCTAGGCACGAAATACGCCACGGTGGCTAGGAGATGTTAACTACCTCGCCTGGTATGCAGGAGGTCGTGGGTTCAACCCCGACCCTGACGCCTGCTGCTGTATATTTGAAGTTTCCATGTCTCTCTCCCCATGTTGGTGTCGATTTTTCTCCGGGTCCTCCGGTTTTTCCCTCCATATTTAGAATCAACATCACGCGTTTATAGAATTTGGCTGCTATACATTTCTACATGATAAGCCACTTCGTTGAGCTATCATTTTTGATAGCCAGGTGGCTTCTGAAAAATAGCTACATAGCTCAATGGGCCTTACCTGGTAAATAACAAAGTTTAGTTTAAGTAGGTGGCACCTGACTAGTACTAGCCACAGACATCGCCAGATGTGTACAGGACATGGGGTGCCGGGTACGTTAACATATTATCGGGTGGATGGGAAAGCTGCCTGGGATTTCCAAGTATTGTAGGCTTAGCCTGCGAGACGAATGGCAAGACAGCCAATGGATTCTTGAATCCATGCGTGTGAAGCTTTAAGTATTGTCTCCTCCCTCCCCCTTCTGCTGAAGCTTGCTTTTAGTTACTGAATAAAGTCTGAAGCACGTGGAAGGAACCGTCGGACTTGATGCCCAACAACGAGCACAAAAAAAAAAACCCCACATCGGACGACCACGTGAGGTTTAACAAAGAACAAAACAATTCCCACAAGCCAATGAATCCACTATCTCAGAGTCAATTCTCCCAAATCCTTGTATAAACGGAAGAGCTTGCTCCCACCCATACCCACACCCATACTCGCTCTCTCTCTCACACACACACACAGAGCTCTCACACCCAGCGAGTCACGGTCAGGCGGGACTGGCGACAAGGGCGGGTTGCTTGGGGTGTGTGTCGTGGCGGGGGGGGGGGGGCAGCTTGAGATGATGGGGAGGGGGGGTAAAATCCCACCTCCCTCCATAACCCCCCCAACCACGGCCTAATTGCCAGGGTCAGGATTACAGCACAAAAGCTCATAAGCCGCGGTTATACAACGCGGAGCCCCCAGCACTAAGCCTGCTCCTCCTAAAGGCGCGGTGGGGGGGGGGGGGAGCCGGGACAATGAGACGCAGTTTGCACGCACAGCTCGCTTTGCTGCCCTGCTACAGGTGCCGTAGCAGGAGCCATCCCCGTGGCTTGCTGCTGTTGCTGCTGTTGCTGCTGTTGCTGCTGTTGCTGCTGTTGCTGCTGTTGCTGCTGCTACTGTTGTTGCTGTTGCTGCTGCTACTGTTGCTGCTGCTGTTGCTGTTGCTGCTGTTGTTGCTGCTGCTGTTGCTGCTGTTGCTGCTGTTGTTGCTGCTGTTGCTGCTGTTGTTGCTGCTGTTGCTGCTGCTGCTGTTGCTGCTATTGCTGCTGCTGTTGCTGCTGCTGCTGTTGCTGCTGCTGTTGCTGCTGTTGCCCCCCCCCCCCGTGCTCAGCCTGTCCGTCCGTCCACCCGCACGCACGCGCGCGCGCGTTCTCACGCGCCACGTTTGTTATTCGAAACGGTTCTAAATCAACTTTTTTTCTCTCTCCATCTCGCCCCGCTCTCCTAATCGTTTATGTGAGCGAGTGTGTGTGTGTGTGCGAGTGTGTGTGTGTGCGAGAGTGTGTGTGTGTGTGCGAGTTTGTGTGTGCGAGTATGTGTGTGCGCGAGTGTGTGTGTGTACAAGTGCGTGTGCGTGCGAGTGTGAGCGCGTGTGGGTAGCAGTAGTGTAGCGGTTAGCGCGCTGCGCTATGAACCCGGTGACCCGGGTTCGATTCCCGCTCACGGCCAACACCAGTGACGATTATCTAAACCGGTCCTGGGCCTCCCCTAGGTCGACTCAGCCTCAAATGAGTACCTGGTGCCGTGTGTAAACATCGCCACTGGGGAGACAAAGGCAGTCGGGCGTGGTGCTGGCTACCCATCCCCTTGTGTACCGTTCTGGCCTTCATAGGTGCTACTCGCTAACAGAACTTGCCCCAACAGTCTGTTAAGGCTACACGGGGGATCTTTGTCTTTGAGGTGTAGGTATGCAACGGATTGCTATGCGTGTGGATGGATTTGGGCTGTCCATGTATACTGGCAGTACGAGTAATTACGTAAATGGAGTAATTCAGGTAGCTCACGCGTGTATCAGGTGTATCAGGTGTGTTCAGTGTGTGTGTGTATGAAATACATTGGAGTGTGTGTGTGCATGAAGTACATTGGAGTGTGTGTGTGTATGAAGTACATTGCGATTGGTGTGTGTGTATTCCGTGTGTGAAGTACATTGCGATTTGAGTGTGTGTATTCCGTGTGTGTGTGTGAAGTGCATTGGGTGTGTGTGCGTATCGTGTGTGTGTTTGTGTGATGGCCAGTACAGAGGAGGAGGGAGGAAGGAGGAGCGGGAGATGGATGCTGGTATTTTGACAACTCACAGCGCAGAGACGCATGTTAACCCTGGCTGCTGTTTCCGCACACACACACAGAGACTCTCAGTGAAACACAGACTCTCAGTGACACGTTACCTCCCCACAACAATCCACCCCCCCCCCAACCGCCACAACCAACCACTGCCACCGCAACCACGCAACTCAACGAAAGGGGGTTTCGCTCAAGAGTTTGTGGTCAATCGGGAGAATTGAGAGGGGTGGTTTATTTTGTCAATCCCACTGCTGGATGAAGGCCGGTCGTGGTTGGTTGTATGACCATACTTCACCACGCTGGTCGATGCGGGTCTGTGAAAGGGCAGCGACTCGTTCAGATCTCATTGCCTACTGATGTTAGCCGTCACCGGATATCGAACTCGGGTTTGGCAAAACGTGTTGCAATGCACGCTTTAAGACTGTTGTCAGCAAAGACAAAGGGCCTTAACAGACTGTTGGGGCAAGTGTTGATGGCGAGTACCTGTTAAAGCCGGTACGGCGCCAGAAGGGGTGGGAGGAGTGCTCATACCTGTCAACACCTTGACACTGCCCTACCTGATTACAGACCAATTCAGACCTTATTGGTCACTCCGAGCCTCTTATAAATCTCAACAAAGTCCCATCACAAGGCAGAAACACAAACAAACATACAAACAAAATGTTGCTGCCCGTATTAAAACGGCTGTTGGCAGTATGGACCTGAAAACTCAATCCCCCAGTGCAAGAATACGGGGTGAGCCGTATGGGGGCTGACAGCTGTGATGAGTGTGCGCACAGTGAGAACACGCGCGAACGCTTTCTCAGCACGTGTCCAACAACGTTGGCTGAACGTGAGCACATTTAGCGGGTGGTCAGTATCACAGCCGGCGACACCGCCGACGACTGCACTCGTATACGGCTTTGTAGACGTAGCAGACGCCCCGGGGACGGGACCTGGTTCAGACACCACTCGCCACCGATGTTAGCCGCCGTTGGCCGGGACGTCGAACTCAGAAGAGGGGGGGGGGGGGGTAGCCGAGATGGTAACGAAGTGGGGAAACCCCTGCGCCACCGCCACATTCATTGACAGCGGTCACACGCACATTGCCTTATGATACAAAGACAACGATACCACCCCCCTTCCCCACCCCTTGCAATAGCTTTGAACAAACGGTTTAGGTCAAGTGTTGTTAGCGAGCGCCTATTACGGCGCACGGAGGAAGGGGGGTGGGTTTGGCCAGGAAAACGCCTGGCCACCTTTGTATCTCTCTATGCCTATGTGTACACGCCGCACCAGGTACACTACTCACTTGGGGCGTTGGCTACATCGCAGATGCTCCCAGGACCCTGTTCAGATACAACTCGCCACTGACGTTAGCCGTCGTTGGCCCGGGACATCGAACTCAGGCGCGTAGCTCATGGGAACGCGGCGCGCTAACCACTGCGCCACCGCTCCACTCATAAACAGTGGCACACGCACATTCCCATACGCGCACGCGCGCGGGCACCACGGCGTGATCTCCTCCAGGGAGCACAGCACACCGAGATCTCAATCTTCACTTGAATCGGTTATACTGGTAGGAACGAAGTGAACCAGCCTACAATAGATTATATCGTCCGTCCGTCCGTCCGATGTCCGATTAGGTGTAGCAACATCGCCCCCTACTGCAAACACTTGGCAGGACCCTACAAAAACCTTTAGACTCAGTGAGGCTTTCCTGGCTAAACAAGTGTAATAAGGCAGGGTTAATTGCTTAGCCCATCACGTGAGGGCGTGTTTAGCAATAATCGGGCGCGTGCAGCGTGGAACGAGTTAATTTGTATTCGAATGGAGAGTCAATTGGTCAACGCGGAAAGACGCAGCGTGGAGTTTGGGAAAGCCTGCGTCAATGGCTTTGGCCATAACCACATGTGTATCTTGATGAGTATGTATGGACGCACACACGTAGCCAACCGTGCTAATCGGAGGTGCAGGGTAAGGACATCAAACTAAAGACAAAAATAAGTTCTAAAGAAATTAGTTTTCAATCCAGCTTTAGTTTTCAATCTAGATACCGCAATAACGCGAATTACGTCTCTCCATTTTACGTCGTTTTGCAAACCCCGGTTGACATCCGGGATGCAGTGTCTCATCAGCGGCGAGGCTTTGCTTGAATCAATGCTAGTGGACTGCCCGATTCTTAAGGCTAGTATTTTACCAGGTAAGGCCCACTTTGCTGAAAAGATATCTTACAGAAGCGACCTAGCCACATGTGATAGCTCAACGAAATGGCTTATCATGTGGAAATGTATATGCAATATATGTTGATTATAAATGTGGAGGGAAAAACCAGACGGAGAAAAATCCACGCAACCACGGAGAGAGAGCGAGACACGCAAACTTCAAATATACAGCAGCAGGCGTCAGGGTCGGGATTGAGAACACGACCTCCTGCATCCCAGGCGAGGTAGTTAACATCGCACCACTGTGGCGCCCTGATCATTATTTTGAGTTGTGTATTATTATACAGGAAATGACTCTCTATTTACTTTATGGGACCCAGTTCGATGCTAAATTATTCATAATAGACAACTCAAAATAACCATCAACGTCAAGACAATATTCTCCACAATGACGCGAACGACTTTACTGTCGTCCCGAGGCAATCTCTAATCCATATACTTACCAGGCTCTAGCCTGCTTAGCCACATTCCCGATAAGTGGCTTGCCGTATAAAACATCTAAAGTGTATATTTGTCGCAAGTTAAGGCCACGTTATGTTCCCCGAGTATCTTTTGCAAGAAAGACCACCGTCTCAATGCCTGGCTATATTTATACGGCCGCTGGCTGCCCTCTACTGGATTAAAAGGCAAGCAGCATTCTTAATAATACTAACCAGTTTATATAAAAATATATAGCGGCATTCATGTAAACTACACCTCAGAACGTTACGTAATCAGCAACAGTATATATAATATTCTTGGGTTTTTTTCGGTAAAGTCACGTAGGTAAAAAATTAAAATTAATAAAAGTAAAATAAAAATTGAATCAAAATCACGACGTTTCGGAGGCAACACAAGCTTCCGTCTTCAGGTGGAACCGTCACAGCACGATAGCTGTATCAAGTGGTATCAAGTAAGATACAGATATCGTGCTATGACGGTTCCACCTGAAGACGGAAGCTTCTGTTGCCTCCGAAACGTCGTGATTTTTATTAATTTTTTTATTTTACTTTTATTAATTAAAATTTAAAATTTTTACCTACGTGACTTTACCGAAAAAAACCTAAGAATATGAATCCTTGCAGTCACGAACGCTTCAAATCTAGAAGTATATATAACGTTCAGATGTTTTCAGTCAATTAATGTGCCTTGTGTTTTTTTACGTGCGGTAGGAAAACCGCAGCACCTGCCAAAAAAAACCCACGCGCGTGAGGGAGCAACGCTCTATCCCAGTGGTTCTCAACCTTCATTGGGCTACTGTTGACCCGCTCGTTGAATTTTATTTCAACCGAGCACCCTCCCCCTCCTTGCCTGACACAACCACGGTTCTGCGAAATAAATGTACGAATAATTATCGTCATTTCGTGAGGTACATCCCAACTTAGCCGGTAACCGCAAGCACATTTAAAACAAATTCTACGCCACGCTCTGCACGCGTGGCGTCGTCTGTTCGCGCTCGTTGGTTTCTCTTGGCAACCAACATTGTGAGTTTATAAAGGTATTTTATATCGTTCTAATGTACCACGTGGATTACAATGTTATCGTAGTTATTTTATATTAGCAGATTCGTACGTGATGATTCACCAATCACTCTCGTGTATGACATCATTTCACACACACACACATTTATAAATCACCTCACGTACCCCCAGGGGGTCCGAGTAACCCCCCCATTGAGAACCATTGCCCTGTCCCATACAGATGTTGGAACAGATGAAGTCCACACTTGCTGTACCGAATTCTCCTGGCACGTCAGGGTGTGATGTTACCTCTTCGACGCCGACTTCGGGGAGTGTCACATTTGTCTAATCCACCAACTCTCGCTGCGTTCACAGTGCTGAATTGCAGGCGACGTGACGACGCGGTGGCGAGATGTTAACTACCTCGCCTGGTATACAGGAGGTTGTGGGTTCGATGCCGACCCTGACGCCTGCTGCTGTATATTTGGAGTTTACGTGTCTCTCTCTCTCATCATCATCACGGTGGCTAGGAGATGTTAACTACCTCGCCTGGTGTACAGGAGGTCGTAGGTTCGATCCCGACCCTGACGCCTGCTGTATATAAGGAGTTTGCGTCTCTCATCATCATCACGGTGGCTATGAGATGTTAACTACCTCGCCTGGTACACAGGAGGTCGTAGGTTCGATCCCGACCCTGACGTCTGCTGTATATAAGGAGTTTTCGTGTCTCTCTCATCGTGATCACGGTGGCGAGGAGATGTTAACTACCTCGCTTGGTACACAGGAGGTCGTAGGTTCGATGCCGACCCTGACGCCTGCTGTATATTTGGAGTTTGCGTGCCTCGCTCTCATGGTCACGGTGGTTAGGAGATGTTAACTACCTCGCCTGGTATACAGGAGGTCGTGGGTTCGATGCTGACCCTGATACCCGCTGTATATTTGGAGTTTGCGTGTCTCTCTCCCTGTGGTCGCGATGATTTTTCTCCGTGTTTGCCTTTTCCTTCCACGTCTAGATTCGTCGTGCATTCAGAGGTTCTGGCTGCTATACATTTCCAAACGACAAGCCGGTTCACTGGATTATCATTTGTGGCCAGGTCACTTCTGAAACACAGCTATATATAGCCCAGTGGGCCTTATAAAATGTTAGTTATTGGCAAACATGTTGAGGTTTTGGTTATTTGTCTAACGCAAGAAGTGTCCAAAGTCTCACCGAGTTGTAAGAATCTTATTTGAGGAGAGTCCTGCAACGTCTTCGCTGTTGAAAGAGGTGGGGGATGTGATGATTCTGAATGCGTATTTTGCCCACCGAGAGAAGTTTGCCAAAGCAAAACATTTTCAAGCGTCAACATTTTTGAACCACGATGGGCGGCCACACAACGGCCTTCCGACTCCTTCGAACGAAATCCACATAGAAGCAAAACTCACTGTGGATATATAATACAGGGCAAAGGACATCTGCGACAACTAATCTGTTGCTCCATCAAGACTCAGATCGATTGATTCACTTCGTGTAAGTGTCGGAAAAGAACCGGGGATTGAGAGATTGTGTGTGTTTGGAGCGAATTTTTTGACCAAAAATATAAAAGTAAAAATCATCAACGAATGCGTGCAGAGTTATGTTATAATGAACGAACTCCCACAGTATTGAACCTTTAAACCACGTCACATATTTCTCCGGATAATAAACAAACGTTTAGCGGGTGGCGTATTATGCTGTACACCGGTTACTCTGCCGCACTCGGAAACAAAGACGTTACCCATATAAATATCCTTTAACGGGCTGTTAGGGACATTGCTGTATGTATGGTGTGTGTGTGTGCCCCTGTCAAAACCCTTTAGTCATCCTCGCAGCAGCTTTTGGCTAACCCATCGAACAAAGGCAGTCACCGCATCGCGCACTTTCAGATGCGCTTCTGCGGCCGTCTGGAACGCTCTTCCTTCCGATATTAGGAAGCCACTGGAGCTGTCATCGAGATTGAAAACGAATTTCTTCATAACTGCTTTTTGTTTAGTTTGTTGTCATTCTGCCGCACCTCCGATTAACACGGTTGGCTACGTACGGTGTGAAAGAAATTCAACAAATATACATAGCTAAATGCTTGGTTATGACTGTTCTTTGCTCCCCGCCTGGACCAATCCGCACTGACAAGCGTGGTGAAGTATGGTCAGAGTCAGAACTAAATATTCAGTTAAGCAGGCTTACATTTATTTATACCACAGGACATACATACACACACGCGCGCGCAACGAAAAATAATATATAACTTTGGCATAAAATAATAAGTTGTAATTAAAGTACCGTAGTGGTGACGCACTCCTAATAATAGGCACGATACGAGTTTCTTCTATTGTAAGATATAAACAGAGTGTTGAGACTAAAACAGTATTTCCTGCAGTTATACATCCTCTAAAGTCATAATGGAAAGTCCTGTCGTAATGCTAATTATTGCATTCGTATACTCTTGTTGTAAATAGATAATTTTAACTCAAGACTACTGTACTACTATAAAATAACTATACTTGCCATTTTTCTTATCCTCAATGTTCCACCCAGTTTGTAGTTTGTGCTGTCTGTGCGGTGCCATTTAACGCGGCGAACCGCCCATGCGGAGTTCCCACAGAGCAGTGGATCTCCCCCCTCCCCGCCCTGCCCCGTGAAGGAGACATCACAGAACTGCTTCTGAATTGCCTTCATCCGCACTTTGTTCAAAACATGCCAGTCAAAGCAATACACACATATATTTTAATCTCAGAGCTGCAACATTTCGGTAATTGAAGTGGGGGGGGGGGGGAAACCCAATTAATTTGGTGTTTTTTTGTTGTATGCAGTCATTCGGGGTGTCACGAGGGCCAGATGTTAACTACCTCGCCTGGTATCCAGGAGGTCGTGGGTTTAATTAGCCAATGAGCCAAGCCCATCACCTCGCTTACACTTAGGAACCCAGTTTAAGAAAGTGGCCGACACCTGCATTTCAAACCGGGTTCTCAGGAGTACCGGGCTCAACGCTGTGCCCTATTGGGCCATCTCCAACTCAAAAAGGGGCCATCCATTGAGTAGGTACGCAAACATCTGTCGAAACTTGACCCCCTCACCCCCTCCCTGTACGCAAGCGGACTTTTTACCCCCCCCCCCCACCTGCGTACGTTCGCTTGACGGACCCCCCCCCCCCCCGAATCCTATAGAACGGCCGATATTTAATCCACGCAGAAACGATCAAGGATTAATCATATCAACGTGTTTAAGCAAACAGATAGTCCACTACTGGCTGCATTAAATAAAGTTGCGTACCTTGGCCACTTATTTTGCCTAGCTGCGTAATAGCTGCAGTCAGGGTACGGTGGCATCCAAGTGATGCCTCTCCCAGTCCCACTTCTCCCGGTAGTATTTGTCTGCCATCTCAAGTAACTCAACTGTAGCTCATTTGAAGGTCAATGTCCACAAATTTTTTATCGAGGCTTAACCCCCCCCCCCCCCCGTTTCCTATGCGTACGTACATTGTCAGTAGACGCATTTTGGTTAACCCCCCTCCATGCGTACGTACTAAATGGATGGCCCCAAATGCCAAGTCATAGGCCACATAACATTTTTAATTTTGTGTAGGATGGAATAAAAAAAATCCCCCGAAACATCAAATGTTTATCAAGCCCCTTATGGAAAAAGAGTTAACAGAAATTCGGTTGTTTAAATACAACTTGTACCACCGCAGACATGGACATTACTCGATATTTTTGTTGCCAAAGAGTTAAAAGTTTTCCGCTGCTCCCCGATCTGCCAGTCTCGTCTACTCGGGACTCGGAACAGAAGCCCCTTTTTTTGACGGCGTGGAAATAAAAAATCCCGCGCGACGCCGCCGGTGGCCAAAGCCAAAATAAATTCTCACCCTTGGGCTTGATGCTCATTTTCAATCTCACGCCCCAGGCTGGCATTTCAATGTGGTCATCGCGCAATTTCCGAAGGGCGTTGCATGAACCCTTACATGCCAGCCCTTGGCTAAAAGCAGGAACATCGCGGAGATAAAATAAGCAGTGGAGGGGGGTGGTACCTAATTAACAGCTTTTAAACTAAAAGTCTCATTCAAAATGTGCTATTGGCATTATAATGTATATGTACAGCCACACTCTCAGTGACGTTACCCCCCCCCCCCCTCCATAGCAAACCACCCCATCCTAACCACCACAACCACCACCACAACCAACCACACCCCACAACTCAATGTAGGGGTCTCGCTCACCTGTTCGTGGTCAACTGGCAGAGGGAGGGAGGATTTGTATATCCACTGCTGGATGAGGGCCTCCCCACAACAAGCAGGTAGTGTGAGTTATCTGACCATAATGCATCACGCTGGTCAGTTAGGGTTAGTGAAGCTGGGGACGAGATGTGGGAGCAGAGAAGTACAATACAGCAATTGGATTTTGCATCGTCCTGCATCGTGTCACACGACAAATCCATTTTCAGTTTGGAATTTTCCCATATAGTAGTGGTCTACCCTGTGTCAGAGAGTGGCCTCTGGAAAATGGCATCAGAGAACTACATCTGAGGTCCCTTCAATTGCCTCTTTTTCCACAATCGGTGGGCCTTCCCACAATGCCTTGCACAGCGATCGTCGCATGGCAGACAAGAGAGCGCCAATGTGGATCTCGTCAACTGTGGAACCCACTGTAGGTTTCGCTGACTTGGAGAGACCATGAAAACAGACGTGTTATATTATCACAATCAAGGCGCATAATTATCAATCACGTGAACTCTGGTCAACCTCGCAGTGGCTTTTTGCGGAACATCGAACAAAGATGATCACTGCATCGCGTGCTTTCAGATGCACTTCTGCGGCCACCTGGAACGCTCTTCCTTCCGATATTAGGAAGCCACTGGAGCTATGCACATTTAAATAATCTAGACTGAAAATTAATTTCTTTAAAACTGCTTCATGCGTTTAGTTTGTTGTACTTCCCCCGCACGTCCGATTAGCACGCTTGGCTACGGTACGGTGCGAAAGTTCAACATACAATCAGCCATGATCTATCCACTCGTTGATCTCGACCTCCGGCCACCAACCGTTCCCCTTCCGAACGACGGCGTCTTGCCCAGGATCCACTCCAATCTCCTAAACGGCCAAAAGGAGATTTGGCCCCTTGCGAGCTCGCTCCCCAAACGCGCGTTGTCCTCTTCCCGTGGCTCAGCAGAACTCGATCCATGCACCACTGCACGCTTCGTTGCGCACTTTTCAGCCTTTGTTTCAGCTTCTACGAGAAAAAACTTTTTTCGTGCTTTTTTATTTTTGGTGCCATTTCTTAATTTGTAAAAAAAAAAGCTTGGTAGGATGGGTTTTATTTGCGTGGTATGTATGTGTGTTGGGCTTCTTTCACGCTGTACTTAGGCAACCACTTACATGGGATTTGGTCCTTATATATAATTAACATACAGCGTTGTGGGCTGCTGTAAGCATGAATGCCGCTATATAAAATGAATGTATTATTAATGTCTGTTTGTCTGATCCACGTTCTCGCAGATGATGTATTCTGATTAAATACATTTTTCTTGAGGACCCCAAACTCAAACCACCTGTTATGATATACAAATATAAAATATATACGATACCTTAATACACACACACACAATGTATGATATGCCGCAGTGGTGTTTAAAAAAGTTCAGCGATCGTGCTACTATTTGCTAAATGTTTACCATTTCACAGAATTATTCCTTATCACGTTTGTTCTGAAACGCATCACCCCCACAAACTATTCAGCACTTATTTGTTGGAAGTTTGAAAAGCTTCGAAATCAGGGATTAATTTTAGCCGGGTCTGTCTGACGCAGAATATATTCTCCCGCGATTGGCACCACCACATCCACTACACCTCTCGCTTTGGCTGTGGCCATTCGCCACGTACCACAAACTCCAGTTCTACGGGCGACCCTAAAAATAAGTGATAAATTATTCCTTATTTCGAACTGACATGGAAACTATATACTGTGTATATATGTAAAAAAAAAATTCCGCGCATTACGCAGCGAGTGGCAACCGGGGGTGATTTGTGACTCCTGTTGGAGACAGCGGTGAACGTTTCCTAGCTGCCTCGAAAATACAAACCGCGATTCCAGCTGCAAAATTATTAATTGACCTTGCAAGGCCACACGCGGCGCAGACATGAAGCGTGACCTTTGGAATCTCGCCATCACTCGCAGGACTTGACACCTGGTGTAGGGCAGTGGGGTAACGAATGAAGGAGACTTCGATTCCTCAGCGCTCGCGTGTTTTTACCCTCTTAGTAACCACGGACAAACGAGCGGCACGGTAACACAGAAACAAACTTAAGTGTGCGCGCTGCCTGCTGCTGCGTGCATCTCCGCCAACGGCACTAGTCCGCTTGGTGACGAGATGTTAACTCCCCGGCCTGGTATGCAGGAGGTCGCGGGTTCAATCCCGACCTTGACGCCTGTTGTATATATTTAGAGTTTGCATGTTCTATCTCCCAGCAGTCGCGTGATTTTTTTCTCCGGGTCTTCCGGTTTTTCCCTCCACATTTAGAAACATGCATTTAGAGTATTTGACTGCAATAAATTTACACGTGATAAGCCACTTCGTTGAGCTATCATTTGTGGCCAGATCGCTTCTGAAAAATAGCTACATAGCTCAGTGGGCCTTACCTGGTAAATTACAAAATAGGTTGTAGAGTGCCAGAGATAATTTGATGTCGTAGGCCTATGCTTGCAATGACGTAGCTTAGGAGCTGCTCATCATTATCATCAGCCAGGATCTATCCACTGCTGAATGAAGGCTTCCACGAGCCATCACAATCTCTCCCCGGGCTTGAGATGCAACAACTCATTCAGCTGCTAGCACACGAGTCCATCTACAGGCGGTCCAAAACAATTGCAATGGTTATGCATTCTTACTTGAGGGGACCTGTTTCCTTTCAGACATCGTCACCGGGTATCGAATCAAAAGTTTCCAAACAACAAAGACGTCTATGATGTACTTTGAGATTCCCACAATAGCAAAAAGTTGGTGAACAGCGGTCATTCCCATCGCACTCGTCACAATTTTAGTCCCGTTTATCCGGCCAAACATATCGGATGAAGGCTCGGTAATGGGAAAAAGAAAAAAAAATGCGGCCTTAGATAATTCCTCCACGGTTTGCCGGGCAACAGACCAGACAAGCTAAAAGCAAAACAGCACAATCTGAAACGCTTGCCGTGGTACCAACCATCCCTTCCTCCCCAACCACCATCACCGCCACCCGCCCACACAAGTCCCACACGCACGCACATGTGCCGCCCCCGCCCCACCCCCGCTCTCTCAGAAGTCCTCGGAAGTGATGAAGGCGTAGATCTTAGCGAGGAACGTCGTGAACGTGCCCTGGCGGAAGAGCCGCATCTCCACGTTGAGCAGCAGGTCCCGGGGGCTGTCGGGCGCGCGTTGCATGTACACGACGCCCGTGTACGCGTTCATCTTGCGCGTGGCGAACAGCCCCTCGTGGTTGCCCGCCGTGAGGCCTAGCGTGATGGTGTCGCCCGCGTATGCGGGCGACGGGCCGATGCGGAAGATGTTGGCGGGCAGCGGCACGGTGCGCGGGAAGCTCAGCTGGTAGTAGGTGATGCGAACGGGCGAGCTGGTGCAGTCCTGCGGGTCGGCGCACGAAATTCGTTCACAGCGACTGGCAGAGGGACACGGGAGAGACAGACAGACAGTCATGGACGGGGGCGAGGGAGTGATATCACCGAGAGCAGTGGATGGTGAAGTACGGCTGAATAACCCCTCCCCCCTCCCTCCACTCATGACCAACGTAATGTCCAACAGTGGATTGACTCGGAGGAGAATTATATCGGAGACAGCAGTGTTGGTGGCAGGAGGAGAGTGAAGTATGGTCTTTCAACCAACATGAGGCCTTCATGCAACAGTGGATTTACAAACAGCTGTAAATTATTACTTGTTCCATCATCATTCTTATGATTATGAACAATTAAGCCTATGACTAAATAAACCCGGAATGTACCCCATTCTCTTTAAAATCTCGGACACTAAGGAGGGATGAACCTGGATAATGCTTGCATTGGGCAACCGCCATACATAACAGGTGCTATAGACTTTGGGGCTACAGTGGGCAGCAGAGAGCAGGGCAACAAAATCCATTATTATCCTGTGTTTCCATGCCCCCACATCTTTGCTATCACAACTTCACCAACCCCGCGCTGACCGGCGTGGTGAAATGTGGTTCAAATAACTCTCACTGCCTGCACGGCACAGGGGAGGAAGTCCTCATCCGCCAATGGATTGACAAGATCCCGTATGAATGCGCACGCAGGTGCAAGCGAAAGGTCAACAAACAAACAAAAAATTACTCCGTACACCCGCCTTAAATGGACACAAGCGGAATACGAGGTCTGTGCCGACGGGCGGTGGCAAATGTCACGCCGGTAATGTCGGGCGGACGTCGGATCGCCTACTTCTCTGCCGAGCGACGGTAGTTGGACGGACACTGGTAGGAGAGGCAGCGGAAGCCGCCCTGCATGTTGAAGCAGTTCTCAGACGACGAGCAGTTGTGAGTGCCGGTGCCGCACTCGTCCAGGTCTGCACGCGCACAAAGAAAAGAGTGGCGGTGCAGCGGTTAGCGCGTTGTGCTATGAACCCGGCGACCCGAGTTCGATTCCCGCTTATGGCGGTCAACACCAGTGACGATTATCTGAGCCGGTCCTGGGCCTCCTCTCGGTCGATTCAGCCTCAAATGAGTACCTGCTGCGGTGTGCAAACATCGCCACTGGTGAGACAAAGACGGCTGGGCGCGGTGCTGGCCACCCACTCCCCCTCGTGTGCCACAGTTCATAGGTGCTACTCGCAAAAAGTGTTTGTCCCAAAAGTCTGTTAAAGGCTATACGAGGGATATTTGTCTTGCGTGCCTGTGTGTGCGTGCGTGTGCGTGCGTGTGCGTGTGTGTGTGCGTGTGTGTGTGCGTGTGTGCGTGTGTGCGCGTGTGCGCGTGTGTGTGCGTGTGTGCACGTGTGTGTGCGTGTGTGCACGTGTGTGTGCGTGTGTGTGCGTGCGTGCGTGTGCGTGCTCACCCAGGCAGGAGCGCCCGTTGGGCGACATGGTGTAGCCGTACGCGGGGCAGTAGCACTCGAAGCTGCCCGGCACATTGGCACAGCGGTACGCGCAGAGCCCGCCATTACTCCCGGGCAGCGAGCACTCGTCAACGTCTGCGGGACACAGGCACGTGCACGCACGCATAGGACGGTACACGCACGCGCAACGATTGCGTGAGTAATGACAGCGGGTACATACACGGTGCATGTTTGTGAGAGAGCATTCACATGCCCGCAAGTGCTACTGCTACTCCCTGCTCCCGCCCCCCAGCTATGAACAGACTGACGCCAAACCACTATAACTACCCCTATCACTACCCATAACCCTACCCCAAACCCCTATCACTACCCTTACCGCAACCCCTCTTAAACTACACCCACCCGTCCTCCTAACCATCGCCATAACTACACACAAACACTTTTAATAACCCTCCTCTTGATTGCAACCGCTGTCATCTTACATACAATTTTGTCGTAAAGCGCGTTGGATTATGGCGCTATATAAACTAAACTAAACTATTTTCAGAAGCGACCTGGCCACAAATGATAGCCCAATGAAGTGGGTTGTCATGTGGAAATGTATGGCAGCCAGATACTCTAAACACGTGTTCATTCTAAACGTGGAGGGAAAAACTGGAGGGCCCGGAGAAAAATCTACGCGACCACGGAGAGAACATGCAAAAATACAGGCGTCGAAGTCAGGGTCAAACCCAGGACCTGGTACATACCAGGCGAGGTAGTTAACATCTCCTCGCCACCGTGGCACCACAACTTTACCAAAATGTTGCGTAACTGCCACCTAACAAGAAAAATCCATGTGACCATGGGAATAGAGACACGCAAACTCGAAACATAAAGCAGACGTCAGGGTCTGGGTCGAACCCACACCCCCCTGAATACCAGGCGAGGTAGTTAACATCTCTCCATCCTGGCATCAATCAGGGCAGGCAGCAGCGCCGCGATTTTCCGTGACGAGCAGCTCATGCACGTCGTCGCACCGTACACGACGGGACCGCGCCATCGCCTTCCCATGGGGGGGTCAGGGGGCCAGCGGGCCGGGTGGGCCAGCGCTGACCTTCGCAGGTGACCCCATCGACCTCGCTGGGCTGGAAGCCGCGGCGGCAGTAGCACTGGTAGGAGCCGATGACGTTGGCGCACTCCTGGCTGCAGGGGCTCGACTCGCACTCGTTTGTGTCTGCGAGCGAGAGCGGCAGAATCGCGACGACGGCAGCGACATCGAGAACAGAGTTGAAGTTTCAAGGTTTTTTCTGTTCGTGGCCAAGTGAGAGAGGTCGAGAGGAACGGGGTGAAAGTCTCATTCACAAGAGTGACCCCCCCCCCCCCCGGGGATGGTCGCAACGTTGACGAAAGGAAAACAAGGAAAGAGATATGAGGACGTAAAACACAAACTGCATCACACGAGGAATAGAAGGGCCAGTGATGCCCCAATTTATGTCTCCCCCTTTAAGGTCGTTCTGCGAATACGCGGTCACTTTATAATTAGCCGTGACCGAGAATCGAACATGGCTAGCTGGTTTCGCAGCAAATTGCGCTTACCTCAATACCATCGCTCCCCAAAATGAACACACACACAAATCCCTCATATAGACTTAACAGACTGTTTGGGTAAGTGCTGTTAGCGAGCACCTATGAAGGCCGGCATGGCACACGAGAGGGTGGTTGGCTAGCAACACGCCCAGCCGTAATTGTCTCCCTAGTGGCGATGTTTACACACCGCACCGGGTGGTCATTTGAGGCTGAATCGACCTAGGGGAGGGAGGCCCAGGACCGGTTCATATGATCGTTATCGGTGTTAGCCGTGAGCGGGAATCTAACTCAGGCCGCCAGGTTCGTAACGCAGTGCACTAACCGCTACGCTACTGCTCCCCTCACACACAAACGCGCACATACACACACAGACCCACACACACACGCACGCACACACACGTGTACGTGTATAGAGGCGTGTCACAGTATCATCTCCGCGTGTGGCCGTGCCTCCCGGCAGTGGGAATCTCTCTCTCTCTCACCTTCGCAGGTCTTGCCGTCGGTGCCCAGCTGGAATCCTCTGCTGCAGCTGCAGTGGTAGGAGCCCGGCACATTCTCGCACGTGTGGCTGCATAGCCGCCCTGGGTACTGCCTGCACTCGTTGATGTCTGCGCAGAGACAACAGGGAGAAGAGGAGGAGGAGAGGCAGAGGAGAGACCTCGTCGATCACCACGACTCTACGGATGGACTGACCCTCACGTGCGAGAATAATCGTTGTCTCCCAGGAAAGGTCAAATTAATAAGCTATTAAACGAATTTCTATTTTATCAGGTAAGGCCCACTGAGCCATGTCGCTATTTTTGAGAAACGACCTGGCCACAAATGATAGCTCAACGAAGTAGCTTATCATGTGGAAATGTATAGCAGCCAAATACTTCAAACGCACGTTTCTAAATGTGGAGGGAAGAGAGACATGCAAACTCCAAATATACAGCAGCAGACGTCAAGGTTGAGATCGAACCCACGACCTCCTGCACACCATGCGAGGTAGTTAACATCTCGCCAAAGCGATATGTTAATAATGGGGAGTGCGGGGGAGGGGGGAAGATAGGGGAGGGTGGAGGGGGGACCTACCCCCCATATTAATAAGGGGGGCCCACCACATGGGCGGCTGCTGCTACTGCGTGGACACGGGCGGCGCGATGTAAATAACCTGCCCCGTCGTCTCGACCTGCCCCGCGCCGGGTAAAGGTGCCCCACCCGATGTGGAATATCACAGCGAGAAGCGCAACACGTACCCACGCAGGTGCGTCCCAGAGTGTCGTAGTAGTAGCCGCTGGCGCAGTTGCAGCGGTAGCTGCCTGGAGTGTTTTGGCACTGCTGGCCATCGCCACACTGGTGCGCACCCGTTTGGCACTCATCCACGTCTGTTACGCACACGCACACAACGACAAACATCCCCCGTGACAAAGATCCCCCGTATAGTCTTAACAGACTGTTAGGGGCAAGTGCCGTTAGCAAGCAGCAATCTATAAAGGCCGCCACAGCACACGGTGGAGGGGGGGGGGGGCAGCACCAAACTCGGCCGCCTTTGTCTCCCAAATGGCAATGTTTTTACACACCGCACCAGGTTCTTATTTGAGGCTAAGTCGACCGAGGGGAGCTCGAGTTTCAAATGTATTTTTTTTAACCAGGTGAGAACTCAGAGACCAGGAGAGAGTCTCATTTGCAAGAGTGAGTGCCCCGGGTCACCACAAATCTACAAAAGCAAGACAAACAATTAACGTCCACAGCACTGAAAGCAAATTGAAATCAGCGCAAAAGCAAATAGAAATCAGCGCAAAAACAACTGCGCCATAGGAGAAATCGGAAATATTGCATGTAAAAACATGAAGCAATGTTGAATTATTAGTTCCGTGTAGCCATCATGAGTCAACTCGGGCCAGATTACCACTCCACACAATGCGCGTTCAATCCCGATGAAGCTTGCAGAGCTGAATGGAGTTCAAAAGAACTCGCAAACAAACACTTTGTCAAAGACTCTACACAGAAGACCCCTGGGTTTGATCGTAAACGAAGCACATGGTCCACGCTAAACCGCATCCGCACAAACCATGGCAGATACTGATACCCAATGCACAAATGGCAACATAAAACTCTCCAGTGTGCGACTGGTCAACCAGAACAGACCGTGCAACGTATAACGACACAAAGCCCGACCCACAAATACGAAGGAGACATCGCGGCCGATGCACTCCGCTGCTCCTGACGCAGTTATTCTGGCTTGACCACCTGAATGTGAAATTCTAGTCGTACATCAGCAGCCGAACAAAAGAAGATCTTTCCGCACCGGATCATGCCGACCGGTGTACTCACCGACACAGCGGCCTCCGTCAGGGCTGGCGTGGTACCCTCGCCCGCAGTTGATGATGTGCCTCTGGCAGGTGAAGGACCCCACGGTGTTGATGCAATTATAGCCCAGCTGGCAGATGTCCAACTGCGTCGTGCACTCGTTGATGTCTGCCGGGAGTGAAAGGTCGTTAAAAAAATTTTTAGCTAAAAAAAAGTTTTTACCTAACAAAAAATTTAAGACAAAGATCCCCCGTATAGCCTTTACTGGACTATTGAGCCAAGTGCTGTTAGCAACACGGTCTGGGATTGCTCTAATGGTCGTGGAAATGCAGAGCTTTCACTTTTTCTAGATGGCCGAGTTGCGCAGAGATCACCGCTGAAATCCTGGGTTTGAATCCAGGCAGCTGTCTACGATTGAATCGGGTTCACAGGTGCAGTGAGTTGATGGTGTCAGCTCAGTCGCCAAGTGAGTGTATAAAAAAAAGCCCTCGCGTGAAATTTGGTTCCGCACATAAATTGCATCCATTCCAACTTTGAAGAATTAAACATCGGTTTGACTGTCAAACAAAAAACACATTACTCTCAGTGACACAGTGGGTGGGAAAGTTGTTCCCTCGACTTTGTCGACTAGAGGTCACTTAAATGGATCTCAGAGGTAGCTCTGCAGTATCCACGTCCGTGGGCCGTTCCTCCAACACACGAGACCTGCGCTGCTTTGCGCGCGATCCGAAACGGATCCTTCGTCGCGAGGAGCTTATACCGTAATCGGAGATAAATTGTGGAACATAATTTTTGCAATTGACTTTATATGTATGCTGAACTTCTTTTGCACCGTACGTAGCCAACCGTGCTGATCAGAGGTGCAGCGAGTGGGGCAGGGGGCGAGGGGGGCTAGCGGGGTGTGGGAAGGGGGGCGCCGCGTCTCACCGATGCAGCTGCCCAGCGCATCCTGCAGGAAGCCGGCGCCGCACTGCTCGCGCGGGCGGCAGCGGAACGAGCCCAGCGTGTTCTGGCACTTCAGCTCCTCGCCGCAGTTGTGCGTGCCCGTCTCGCACTCATCAATGTCTGCAGGCGCCCGCACGTAACGACAACGACGGCTAATGACGACGATCGTGACGACCGTAGTGACGACGGTCGCGACGACGGTCGCGACGACGGTCGCGACGACGGTCGCGACGACGATCGCGACGACGATCGCGACGACGATCGTGACGACGGTCGCGACGACGATCGTGACGACGATCGTGGCGACGATCGCGACGACGGTTGCGACGACGATCGTGACGACGATCGTGACGACGGTCGCGACGACGATCGCGACGACGGTCGCGACGACGATCGCGACGACGATCGCGGCGACGATCGCGACGACGGTCGCGACGACGGTCGTGACGACGCGCGGCAATAACACAGCCCTGCAATTGCTTTGCTCGTGCCACTGCTAGCGGAAGGGGCCTCCACCAGAGGAGGCTGTAGTGAGCCCCTCCAGAGGGTAATTGGCTTGGAAGATCAGAATCAGAGTCTTTGTTTACACTGGAGGAATCCGATGAGCTTTGAAGCTCTTTTCACAGATGTCCACTAGGGGCGAGTTATATGTATGTATGTATATTGAACTTTTGTAGCGCCATACGTAGCCAACCGTGTTAATCAGAGGTGCGATTAGCACGGTTGGCTACATGTCAGCAAGATATGGGGGTGCCCACACTTGACCCCACTGCAGGCGACCTGACGATCGACTAACTGTGGTGTATCCGTTTAAAATGCTGGGTGGGGAGAGACGGAGCTGGGATTTAAGAATCATGCACCATCGTTTCAACTGCCATGCCAGGAGAGGAAACGAACCGGCGACCTCTGGATTGCAAGTTCAGTTGCGCTGCTGCTCACCGTTACACCACGAGGGCATCTGAAACTAATAATAATCATAATAACGATTTATAATTATAATCTACCAGAATTGCGTAAAAAAAATATTAAAAAATATTTTTTTTTTATCTATGACATACGGATCAGAAACATGGACACTGACAAATAAAACAAAATTTAAAGCAGATAGGTGTACAAAAAAGCACGGAGGGATGCACACGTTTGGAACTGCACCGAGGCCGGAAGAGGAACACATGGATTTGAGAACATAAACAAGTCGGAGACATCACGATGACATGACGTGTCGCTGGAAGGGTGGTCGAGACTAACGACAGGAGTGGGAATACGGTTCGAGAAGACGTCCCCCGCGGAGATGGAGCGAAGCTCGTGCTTGAGCTGCCCCACTGTCATTCGAAGGCCGTTCACACCAATCTCCAGGTAGACCGATGTGCAATCTGACAGTTGCGTCGAACCAAAGACAATGGTGACAACAACGACGACGACAATGACGACAACGATGCCTGGAGAACACCCCCACACGCACATCAGCGGACGTCGTCGGTGGCGGCTGCCTGTGTGGAGGGTGGAGGATGGGGGGGGTAGGGGAGGTAACTTGCCCTGGCAGTGGTTGAGCTCAGTGAGCTCGTAGCCCGTGCCACAGCTGATCTCGCGCTGGCAGCGGAAAGAGCCGACCGTGTTGATGCAGCGCTGTCCCTCCTGGCAGTGGTGCTCGTCCGTCAGGCACTCGTTCACGTCTGGGCTCGGAGCGGGGGGGGGGGATGGAACGGAAATTATTTCAACCTCGCAGCAAAAATCCACTTGCATTCTGCGCCTCTGATTATAATCTATGAAGCTCTTTTTCACATCAGTCAAGGGTCAAACCCGTAGGAGGTGGCAAACCTTACAGGCGCCCATCCACCAATAGACTGGCCATGGTGTTATACGTTTAATATTTATATGTTTGTATTACATTCCCTGATAAACCTGGCGAGTGCTTGCATGGGTGACCACCAGCAAAAACAGCATGTGGGGCTATCTATGGTGCAGACAGCACAGGGCAGTGCGAAACAAAACCCTGTGCTGTACGGGGTCTGTGCGAGTTGTACGTATGTTGAACTTGCTTTGCACCGTACGTAGCCGACCGTGCTAATCGGAGGTGCAGGGAATCGGAGGTGCACCCAGCAACAGAGCCACACATCTGCCATATCTGCATTTCCCATAAATATGCTAAATTCCTCTTGATATGCAAATTATTTTGTCAAGGCGCTTTTCCCCCTCAACCCAGCTTAAATATACGCTGCTAAGCCTGGTGGTGTTCATTCAGACGCTGTCTTTCCGACAGACCTGTTCTTCACCTGAGGACGGCTGCTTGTGTTGTAGCCGAAACGTCGTGAGAATTATTTTATTATGTTTTATTTTTATTATTTTATTATTTCCCTTCTACGTGACTTTAGCGAAAGAACCAAGAAGATCTGCCAAACGATTAAATGGGATAAATCTTGATTGCCATGAGTGCTGTATCGCTGTGATGATGCCTCCCTTATTATATATATCTCAGTGAGAAGTTGCTGAAGGCGGGAAGCGTAGATGCGGGGGGCGCAAAAGTACTGCAACGCTGTGGTGCGCGCAAGCCGCCCACCTTCACAGGTCACTGCGTCACTCCGGAGCCGGTAGCCGATGTGACACGCGCACTGCACCCCCGTGCCGGCTTCAATGCACTTGTGGGCACACGTTTTTCCCAACGCTGAAAGAAAGAGAGAGAGACATTCACCAGCATCATTGTCAGTAACGGTCTATGCACTGCTGGATGAAGGATGAAGGTCTCCCTGATCCGTCTTTATCTCTTACGACAAGGGTTTCCCCAAATGACAATCTTCGCGACGGATTCAATCCTGATATTAAAACACAAGTTAACTCGTTTCATGCTGCATGCGCCCAATGATTGTTGAAGACGTCCCAACGTCACGCACTGAGCAATTAGCGCCGTCTGCGTTAATAGAGCTGATTCATGTGAAGATCTCAATGTGCGTGTGTGCGAGTGTGTGCAGGGGTTAGCGCGCTGCGCTATCAACCCGGCGACACGAGTTCGATTCCCGCTCATGGCCACCAACACCAGTGATGATTATCTGAACAGGTTCCTGGGTCTACCCTAGGTCGACTCGGCCTCAAATTAGTACCTAGTGTTGTGTGTAAACATCGCCACTAGGGAGACAAAGGCGGGCAGGCATGGTGCTGGCCACCCACCCACTAGTGTGCCATGCCGGGCTTCATAGGTGTTCACTAACAGCACTTGCCCCAACAGTCTGTTAAGGCTATACAGAGGATCGTTGATCTTTGTCCTCGTATGTGCACGTTCCATGTGATGCAGACAGCGTTAGCCGTTGTATTTTTGTGTCAACGCCTAAGTTTCAGATCCATATATCATCGCAGGGAATGTGCACTCATTAAACCCTTTCACCGTCGAGGCACGCCAGTATACGTTGCTTTTTCACTTGAGCGATTGTTTTAAAAGTCCGTTTTACTCACAATATTGACAATTCAATCTCACGTTGGACAGCCCCGAGGACACACAGCAGCCTGGGTACGCGGCGACGAGATTCGTGGTTTTAACTTTCGTGTTGTGGCTTCGAGTAATGACGATGGGAAAACATCTATGAAAGTCTGGGGTGGGGGGGGTGGGGGTGCTCGCACGCACCGCGACACTTGTCCACTTGCTGTTGGCTGGCCGGCACGTCGGGGTCATCCCTCCATTCGTTCTGCTTCTGGAACTGATCTCCTCCTTAACAAAAAAACGTACGGTGCGAAATAAGTTCAACATACGGACGTAAAAAGACACCAGGACAGGGTGACACCACAGCAGACAACAAAGGCAAAGATAACCCCCCCCACCCCCCCCCCCCCCCCGTATAGCCATCGCAGGCTGTTGGGGAAGGTGGTGTTAGTGAGCACCTATGGAGGCCGAAACAGCACACGAGGGAGTGAGTAGCCAGCACCATGCCTGGCCGCCTTTGTCTCCCCAGTGGCGATGTCTTACACACCCGCAACAGGTACTCATTTTGAGGCTGAGTCGACCTAAGGGAGGCCCAGGACCGGTTCAAATAACCGTCACTGGCATTGACCGTGAGCAGGAATCGAACTCGTGTCGCCGGGTTAATAATGCAGCGCGCTAACCACTACACGACTGCTCCCTTAGCAGACAACAGGACCACACCAGACAACTCCAACTTCACAATCAAAATAATAATAATTGCAAATTCTCATCTGTGATTGTTGCGAGTCGGAGTTGATTATGGTGTCGATTGGGAGGTGCGATTCCTGTGCGTTAGAATAGACGCCAAGTGCGACTGAGGATTTGTAAACCCATCATGAGTACAGATTTGCGTGCGGTCGTCAATTTCCTGACAGGGTCTTGCGAGACATGGACCTCAGCTCACAGCAATCACGAGACTTTATAAATAAGATAAATCAAGAAATGTTGAACTTCTTTCGCGCTGGACGTAGTCACCCACGCTAATCGGAGGTTCGGGGAAAGAACAACAAGCTAAACACATAAAGCAGTTCTAAAGAAATGAGTTTTCAATCTAGAATGCGTTTTCAATCTATACACACACACATGCGACGCAAACTTTAACAATGGTTGCACAATCCGGCAAGTCGCCACCAAATCGTGGAAAACAATCACACAACGGTCGGCAACTGACACTCAGATCTCTGAAGTTAACCGTTTCCCGTTCTGAGATTCGATTTGATTCAGTTCGGAATCGGAATAACTGATGACGTACAATGTATGCCATCGGAACGGGTTCAGCAAGTTTGAGGCAATGGTCCTGTTTCATATAGCACATTGTGAATGAATCGGAATCAGAATATTTATCAATACTGGAGGAATCCGATGAGCTATGAAGCTCTTTTTCACAGATGTTCAGTAGGCGCGGCTAAGAACGCTACAAATAACCAAAACACATTAAAAGAAAACTAAACTATTCCCATCCTACCAGGATGAAGCAGCGCGCCATTGCCCAAAACGTTGCCTATTATATATTTTTTTTTATTTAAAGCTACAGTGTTCATATTCTTGGTTCTTTCGGTAAAGTCACGTAGAAGGGAAATAATAAAATAATAAAAATAAAACATAATAAAATAAAATTCTCACGACGAAAGAACCAAGCATATGAATCCCTGCAGTCACGAAAGCTTTAAATGGAAAAAGCCACAGTGTTATTGCCGAATGTGTTGAGTTTATTTTCGTTGCAAGTGTAAATTGCGAGATTGCAATCGTGGAGCTGTTGGTCACGCACGTTCCGCCGTGCTGTTTTGTCCGCTGGCGCAGCAGGTGCGGTACACGAGGCTGCACAGCTGCCCCAGGCCCTGCAGATCTGTGCAGGCGAGGCCCTGGCTCTGGGTCTTCAAGCCCAGCAGGCAGCAGTCGCAGCACGGCTGTTTGTGTACAAAGAGGTGAGCACAAAGACAACGATTCCCCCCGTATAGCCTTAACAAGCTGTTGAGGCTAGTGCTGTTATAGCGAGAAACTATGAAGGCCGGCCACGGCACATGAGGGGGTGGGTGGCCAGCACCACGTCTGGCCGCCTTTGTCTCCCCAGTGGCTATGTTTTTACACACCGCACCAGCTACTCATTTGAGGCTGAGTCGACCCCAAGGAAGGCTCAGGACCGGTTCAGATAATCGTCACCGGTGTTGGCCGTGAGCGGGAATCGAGCCTGGGTCGCCAGGTCTGTAGTGCAGCGCGCTAACCGCTACACTACTGCTCCCCACACAGAGTTGCACACACACACACGCACCAAACAAACCCAACCGCAAATCAAGTTGTCAACTGCACAATCGTTATCGCCACTGTGCCAAAGAAATTGTCACGGCGGACTCAAGTAAAGGCTTTCATAGATACTGTCTGAGCAACAAAGCGTCGTTCAGTTTAACACGGAGTAGGCTTTCGCGACCAATATTATCCATGACAGAGGTTTTTTTTGGGTTAGATCGCGTAAATATAAATGTGTCGTTAAACCCACCACCACCCGACACAACCAATTAGTAAGGTTTGTCACAAACAAAACGTGCCAATTAGTTACCAGTTCAGCACACCGATTGTGTGTTGGAGAGTAAACCCACAAGATTTACAATTCTATTACCGCGACGTTTCCCCGGCAATTACAAAGCGTGCAGTTGGGTAAAGTGTCCGTTACTCCAACCTCTTCCACGACGTCTGGCCAGCGTGGAAAAAGCAGGCCAGGTAATCCCTTCTCGACAAGATGGGGGCTCTCTACAGCTCCCTCGAGTGGAGGCCCCTTCAGCCAGCAGTGGCACGAGCGAAGACATTGCAGCGCTGCACCTTTACCTCGTTTTTTACGCGGGTGCCTAGTATATAATGTAACACAAACACTTTGTGGAACTGCCCTTTGACAGTCCAAATGAGTCACCAAAGTACACGCAAATTTTGACCTATAATCGGACTCGCAAGAAAAATTTTAAAAAGATAGATTTAAAAAAAAATACATAAAACCTGTCCGCCAACATTTTGGCTGACTTTTTGGAATCGGCGCAGTTTATCTTGATTCCATCAGTTGGCACAACAACAAAAAAAACTAAATAAAAGTCCATCGGCCAGAAACGAACAAAGCCCACACATAGATTTGGTCTGGTACACGTCCAGTCCAACTCGCACGCAGCGAACCCCCCCACCACTCAAGTGGCCGATAAGGGACAACTCCAGTTGTAGCTGCAGAACAAAGTCACAATCTTCGTGGAGCCATCTCCGCCCTCTCTGCGCTTTCCTCAAGTCTGGCGCGTCACCTCATTCAATCCTCACTCTTTATTTCTGACACCACCACCACCACCACACGCTAGGTCATGGAGGGTTTAGAAGTAATTTCCTTAGTGTGTGTGTACCTGGTACATGGGGTGCGTATGAGTGTGTGTACCTCGTACATGGAATGTATATGATTCATAATTAACGTTTTTGGGGTTAGATCGTGTAAGTATAAATGTGTGTGAGTGTATACCTGGTATATGGAGGGTGTGTACCTGGTATATGGGGTGTATGTGTACCTGGTACGTGGGTTGTGTGTGTACCTTGTACATGGGGTGTGTGTGTGTACTTGGTATATGTTCGGCCGGATAGAGGGGGCTAAACGGGCGCTGCACGGGTTAGAGAAGAGATGGAGTGATGTGGTACAAGAGGATGTGGAGCTAAGTGGACTTGCCGATGACCGGTACCAGCGGTGTCAAGATCGGCCTCAGTGGAGGAGGCTCGTGAAGGATGCTACTGGGCAGTTGGAGGCAGTCACTCTCCAACAACAACAGAGGACGGAGGAGCGACGCTCACAACAACGAGCGGAGCGCCGGGTGGCTAAAGCACAGCAAGTTGGCACAGTAGGGGGCACAGGTGGTGCATCAGCCAGTCATTTCGGTCATCTCAGTCAGTCAACCTGTGGCACCTGGGTCTGCCTCGTGACCTCTTGCCAGCGGGCGTTCGACACTTCACGTGGCCTCAAGGTGCACATGGCCTGGCACAAGCGTCGTGGTGACGTCACCGCCACTTAGTGGCGAATGGCGGTTGTTGTTGTTGGTATATGGGGTGCGAGTGTGTGTACCTGGTACATGCTTCCGGAGCAGCTGTCGATGTGAGATCCGCACCCCAACACCTGCCGTGCGGTCGTCATGCCGGCCTGGCACGAGGCATCCTCCAGCGAGGCCAGGCAGCATCGCTTCTGTGCCATCCTGAGCACACCAACCCCAGTGACAAAGATCCCACATAGAGCCTTGACAAGTAGAAAAAAATGGCTCTTCTTGTTAATTTGGTTGTCCAGTTCACCATTGAAGTCCAGTTTACCATGAAAGTCCAGTTTACCATGGGAGTCCAGTTTACCGTGGGAGTCCAGTTTACCGTGGGAGTCCAGTTTACCATTGGAGTCCAGTTTACCATGGCCCATGGGAATCCAGTTCACCATGAGCAGGATTTGGCAACCTGCGGCTCTTTAAGGGACCACCATCTCGTAATCACCACAGTGCCTTGCGGTTCGTAAAATAAAACATTTTTAACAGAATTCGTAATTTTTTTAATCTCCTTGTTATTTTGCTTGACGACCCCTGGCCCTGGACGAATAATTTGCATTATTAAAACTCGACACATGAGGATTCTACGCACGACAAAACCCCAGGGCTCAATTTCAGCCAGGTGTGTCTGGCTCAGCGACCCGAGACAATGTCTCCACACCTGGCACACACCACATTCACCTCCCCCCGCGAGGACAGCGCCTAACCCCGGGTTTGCCAAGCGCGCCCGGAAAAACATTCAGAGACAAACGAAGCGCTCGGTAAAACCTACGAAGAGAAAATTCGCACGGTAGTAACACATTCCTGCGGAGGGAGCTGGTAGGAACGTTGGGTTGCTCGGTCAATGGCCAGGGTCAACGGCGGCGTGGTGTATTCTGCAAATATGGCCGACTGTGAGGGCGGGCACAAGCCGGCATGAGTAGGTTAAACCTTGAGTTTTATAAGGGCACCACGGGGTGACCAGCCCCTCCCCACCCAGCCCCACCCCCCACCCAGCCCCACCCTCCCCACCCAGCCCCTCCCCACCCCACCCAGCCCCTCCCCACCCCACCCAGCCCCTCCCTCCCCACCCTCCCCTCCCCACCCAGCCCCACCCAGCCCCTCCCCACCCCACCCAGCCCCTCCCTCCCCACCCAGCCCCTCCCTGCACGACGGACACAATAATCCCCTGTGGGCTGGTGTAACCAGGAGGTTCCTAACAGTATTAATGAAGAGGGGTGGGGGGGGACCGGCCTCGATAGAACTCGCGGCCGTGATGGAGCAAAGGGCCGGTACCTGCACGCCTCCAAGTCGTTGGCGGGTCGCGGTAGGTCGGAGCACTGCTGGCGCTTGGCGGCCCAGCGCTGGCCGCTCGTGCAGCATTCCTGCAGCGGGTCCGCCCTCGGCAGCGCTGGGGACACCCGCCAACCGATATGCGCAGTGAGACACACAGACAGGACAGAGACCCGGGGGGCGCGCGCTGCGATTTTAGATTCGTAAATTGCGATTGTGTGTGCGTGTGTGTGTATGTTTGGCTTCTTTTGTGCCGTACGTAGCCTATCTAGCGAACCAGAGGTGGGGGGGAAGGACAAGAAACGAAACACAAAAAGCAGTTCTCATGAAATTAGATTTCAATCGAGATGATTTAAAAGAGCATTGATCCAGTGGCTTCCGAATATCGGAAGGAAGAGCGCTCCAGACAGCCACAAAAGCACATCTGAAACCGAGCGACGCGGCATAAACCGCGTGATAGTGAAAAGGTGTGCGCACTCGCGCTCAGCGAACATTCCCGTTCAGGTGTGCGCCGGCTCAACTCCGGCATCGCGCTGCAGAAATATAAAAGCCGGGGTTATTGTTGAACTCGAGCTCTCGTTTGCCTCCCCACATCTACTGGAAATGTGTGAAAGAGAGCTTCATACCTCATCGGATTTCTCCAGGATAAAAAAAGATTCTGATTCTTTCAGCTCCCATCTCCAGCTGCTTGACGTTTCTCACATCCACTGTTTTCTCACCCCAGCTGCCGCTAAGACCCTACGCTCCCCCCACCAACACATCCCTCACCATTAAAGCTCCAAATAACCCAGAACGCCACTATCATACGTCCATAAATGAGATCACATCAGCCCAGTACTCCGATCTCTCCACTGGCTCCCAATGTGCGGATTGCACTCACAGTCTGCAAGCTCCTCCGTGGAGTTGCCCTTTGCCTACCTCTCCCCTGCCATCTCTCTCCACTCCTCGCCACGTAACGCTCTGCTCAGTCTCTCTTCATTTGATGGGAGGTGACTCCTTCTCTGCCGCTGTTACCACTGATGATGTTTCTTGTAGTGATGATGTTGTTGATGGTGATGATGATGGTTGTAGTGGTACTGTAGCTGTTGTTGATAATGGTTACGATGGTGGTGATGTCGTTGAGCGGTGGTGCAGTGGTGAGCGAGCTGCGCTACAAACCCGGAGACTCGAGTACGATTTCCGCTCTCGGCCAACACCAGGGACAATTATCTGAACAGGTCCTGGACCTCCCCTAGGTTGACTCAGCCTCAAATGAGTGCCTAGTGCAGTGTGTAAACATCGCCACTGGGGAGACAAAGGCGGCCGGGCGTGGGGTTGACCACCCACCCCCTCGTGCGCTCTGCCAGGTTTCATAGGTGTTCGCTAACAGCAATTGCCCCAACAGTGTTTTAAGGCTATAGGGGGATCTTTGTCTTTGATTATGTTGTTGATGATGACAATGATGGCCAGCCTTTCTACAAGCATCACGAGGGAAGATTTTAAACAAAACTAAAAGTAACTTTAACATCTCGTTTGCTTGCTTTGTTCAGCTGTCAGTTTTGTTTTTTTAGAGAAATGCAGAAATGGTTCCACGAATGTCTGTGGGGAGCCAGGTATGTGCTCGTGGGCGAGTGTGTCTGTGATTTTAATTTGCAGTAATTGCGGTGCGTGCAGTTGCAACAATCCACCCATCGCTCCATTTCATTAAATTCACTGCTCGGGAGAGAAGCACGATTCAATCTTGAATCTCATTAGACTGCAGTGGGCCAAACATGTTTCAAGCACATTCTAAATTACAATAAATCCACAGCTTTAGATACAGGGTGGCCCAAATGTCAGGACATATTTGGTTATTATGTTTATTTTAACAAATCACATAGGTTAATTTAATTTATTTTTACAAATGTGCAAACCGACTTGCATTAATGCATGCACGAATTATCTTCAGAAATTAATTTAGAACTTTTAAACATTACAGCTGACTTATTTACCATACAATAAAAACGAATTTAACTTGTTTGTCTTTCTTCAATCTTCTTTCCATTTTTAAACGTCATCTGCATGCATGTATATTGTGGTGAACTGCTTTCGCACCGTACGTAGCCAACCGTACTAATCGGAGGTGTGGGGGAAGGACAAGAAACTAAACAGAAAGTAGAAAAATCTCTATCAATAATGCTAACAGATAAAATATTAACTTAAAGAATAAGCAATTTTTTTAAATGGAATTCAGCAAAGCAACCCCGATGACCTTAACGCCGTGGGGCTCCCCCCACGCCCTTTCATCCAAGCAGAGGATTTGACAAAGTGGCTTCGAATCGGCATTGAGTAACGTATTGAACAACGCCAGCTTGGGCTTTGACATCGCTGCAGTTGTTTTGCTTCCGTCTCGTCCGTTTGGATTTACGCACAAAGTGTAGATATCTATCGTTCTTCCCAAGCATGACCACGGAACCCCCCCCCCCTCCTCCCCGCCACGTCCCCCAGAATTCCCCAAGAGAAGCTGGCTTAACGTCCCTCTTACGGGGTGGCACGGGGCGGCGCTGTGATGTGTCCGATAAGCCGAGGCACGGACGGGGGTGACTTGCTCCTGACAAGTGCCTACGTTGTTCCGCCGGAGGCTTACAGGCCCACCTACTGCGCGTGCATCAACAATCATATTATGACGGCTCACTGTGAAGAACAACATGACAAAGATCCCCCCGCGTAGCGAAATGTACACTGTTATAGGGAGAGAACTGTGAGCGAGCACCTATTAAGGTGGGCACAGTGCGAGGCGGGTGTGGTATGGTCAGCACCACGCACCGCCACCTTTGTCTTTCCAGTGTCGAGGTTCACACACCGAATCAGAATCACAATATTTATTTGTATTGGAGGAATCCGATGAGCTATGAAGCTCTTTTTCACAGATGTCCAGTAGGGGCGGCTAAGAACGATACAAGAACAAACAATGCAAAAACACGAAAGGAGTGCAAAGTATAGGAAAGGTAAACATATCACTGTAAAAAAGTATACAGATAAAGCTTAACTATTTTATCTTACCAGGAAAAGCCCACTGAGCTATTAGCTTATTTTTAGAAGCGACCTGGCCACACACAATAGCAAAAAAACATTGGTCATTACGTGGAAATTGATAGCAAAATCATCTAAATGCAAGGCACAACTGAGTGGCATTTCTCATTGGAAGATGAGTCAACCTCTGAGCGGTGACCCAGGACCGGGTCCGGATGTCACTCGCCACTGACGTTAGCCATGGCTGGGCATCGAATTCAGGTGGCAAGGGTTGCAGAGCAGTGCACTAACCGTTACCAAGTATTCAGACACAATCTAGTATTCAAGCCATTTTAAAATGGGGACCTTTAAGAAGCACAGATTATAAAACTTTGGCAAGCAAGCCATCAAGTAAATGTAAGTGTAGAATTTGAGTTTACGTGGAAGATGATCCCATGTAGCCAATTGCCCGGCTATTTTACACGGGAGACACGTGGTGCTGCGTGAGCACAGCAGCAAGAACAACAATGTCAACATTGCAGAGAATGAGTACAAGATCCTTGAGGGATATTGCTCAACAAACAAAGTATTTCATGGTCGTAAACTAAACAACACGCGAGTTGAACACAGTGCACGCATAATGAGACCCGTTATAGCAGCTGGGCGAGCTTAAGAAAATAAGACGAGAAATCTTTTGCCAAAAACTCCGGCAACCATTTACCTGTTAGTGGAGAGATCAGAAGAGAAGTGCACACGATCAGCCAGGCGTTAACGAGACTCCACATTGTCGCCCACGCGAGCCCCCGACGCTGGCTTCGATTGCCCGGCGGAAGGAAATGAAGAGCCACAAAAAAGGGCCAGTACACACCAAAGCCAAGCCCGGTGTCACCCCGAGGCGCTGCGAGGTGCGGTCGGTACCGGTGGGGGTGTCACCCTCCTTATGTAGGGGGCGAGCGGCGACGGCCAATAACGAGCTGGCGATCGTAATTGCACAAGGCCACCCCCCCCCTCTCCGCCGCCAAGGAGCTTTCCAATCACACGCCAGAGTCGCACTGCGGCTTCTAAATCAAATACACACGGCGGCGTTCCTCCCCCACACGAAGCAAAACAAACAAAAATAAGACAAAATACAACGGGAAAAAATAAATCTCAACCCCCCCAAGTGATATTTTCTGAAAAACAAAAAATTATCTATTCCGGTCACAATAGATTGGAGAGATTGGATCGGGAGGGGGGAGGTGGGAGGACTTGTAATTATTCTCGGCTGGATAATTTCTGGTTGGGTCGCGGTTTGTTTAGTTTGTCTTGTTTTTGTTGACCTGTTCTTTTTTGAGTGCGGTTAACACGGGAGGGGGCCCTCCGCCCCAATTTCGCTGCCGGATTGGAAACGCGTCGTCGCCGTCACCCGCGACTGTGCCGAGCCAGCGCAAGCGCCACAAGAAACGCTGCTCTTGGGTTTCTGTTTATTGGCCGGAGGGGATTTTCTTTCCGAGCAGAGAACGAATTTGGGAGGGGAGGAGAAGGGAGCAGGGGGGAGGAGGAGGCGGCAAGAAAAATGTTCTCGAAGCATCATCGTGCTTCGGCTCTCACAGAGCCACTTTGTTGACGCGACGGTAAACACGCCGGTCATGTCTCGGGCCAAGTCAGGCTAAATGTTATATAGATTTGTTTGTGAATTTATTTGAACGTATTGGCGGTACACTGGTGTGCAGTATAAAAAAAAAATCTAATTTTTCGGAATAATTATATTTTTTCCACAATTCGCAACCACGGTCAGAAAATCTTGTGGGGTTCGTCAAAATCAGTTCTCGTGATGTCGAAGCGGTCGAAAACGAGTGCCAGTTAACCGCCAATACGTCCATTTGTCTTTTTTCACAATGTTATCCCGATTTTACTATCAGCGTTGCGTCATGAGAAAAGGAATACATTTGGAATCTCCAGGTGTAGCAGATATCCTTCGTGTTAAGAGAACGGCGCACGGTAGCTGATGAAGAGCTACCTCTGAGACCTCTTCAAGTGACCTCTGATCGACAGAGCCAGGGACAGCATTTTTGACCTGCCCTACTACAGAGTAATGTTTGTCTCATGGAAATCACTTAATTGCAGAGCCGACTTTAATGTTTTTTTGTGTGTGCTGTCATGGGTTACTGGGCGAGACCATCAACTCACGACCACTTGACAATTGGGTTTCATCACAGGCAGCTGCCTAGATTCGAACCCAGGGTCTACGCCAGAGGTTGACAACCAAAATAACAAGAGCTATCTTTTTCGAATTCGGTAAAAAAACTCAATATTTTAAGAGCCGCACAAGACGCGGGCCTTAATAAATAACGTCACGAAGCAGTCCTGAAAGAGCCGCGTGCTGTTCCTGAGCTGCAGGTTGGTGCCTCCTGCCCATGGTAAACTGAACTCCCATGGTAAACTGGACTTCCATGGTAAACTGGACTTCCATGGTAAACTTGACTCCAATGGTAAACTGGACTTCTATGGTAAACTGGACTCCCACGGTAAGCTGGACTCCCACGGTAAACTGGACTCCCATGGTAAACTGGACTCCAATGGTGAACTGGACAACCAAATTAACAAAAAATTAACCCGTAAAAACAAAGTTTTTCACTATAAATCCTTTATATGCGTGGCAGCTAGAGTCCTCTCGTCCTCTGGCTTGAGATGGCTGCCACCTATGGGTCAGATGATTGTCTGGCAGCATTAAGCAATTGGTAATTAAATATTTTAAAAAATTTCCCTAAACAGTGTAAAATTTTGGAAAAAAAATTTTCACGAAAATTAATTGTCACGCACAACGAGTCTGTGTGCAAAATGTCAGCTCGATTGGATCACGGGAAATGGGTTAAAAAACGACCGAAAGATTTGCACAGTCGTAAGAAAGCAAGCACGCAAGCAAGCAAGCAAGCGATCTTAATACTGTATAAATGATTTAAAAAGAGCCCTTTTTTGCTAATTCGGTAAAAACAAAAACGTAAGAGCCGCACTGCAGTCCTTAAAGAGTCACGTGTGGCTCCGCAGCTGCAGGTTGCCGGCCCCCTGATGTACGCGATGCCAGCTGAGCCAACTGGGGTACCACCACCTCGTGTGTTACTTTCTTTCAAGGAGTGTTCTTTGAGTAAGGCAGGATTGTGGTCTCAGTGGGAGGGGCAAAGACACACGGGTTCATTATACGAGAGTCTGTAGCGTACGTCTTACACCGACTGTGACAGGGACGCGCTGACCAACCACACGGACGGCTCGAATGCCACACGAAAAAACTGCCATGGTTAATCCTCGTCTCTTTCGTTCCCTTCGTTAAGCCGACAAATTATAAACGTGCAACTTTTGTCGGGAGGAGACAAAAAATTTAGGAGGAAAAGGCGCTTCACCTGAAAATCAATCTTGAGAAACAGTTTGGAGGCCATGCCAATGTGAATCTGTGGGACTACAACTCCTGTCTCCCTGCACTACAGCTCCTTTCACCCTTCACTACAACTGCTGTCGCCCTGCTCTACAACTCACGGTGGAACTCTCGGCAGCAGCGCAACTCACAACTTCCTCCTCCTCCTCTCTACACCGACGAGCAGGACCATGGCCACCACTGGTCGTCGTTTCTCTGTGGCAGCCTCTGCCGTCTGGAACGTGACCATCATCGTCATCACGGTGTACTTATGCAATTTGAACTTATAAAACTTGATCTATTTTACGGATTTATTTTTAGTGATTTGCTTCCATTTCATATTTATATACTTTGCAATGCTGTCGTTTTTTTATTGTTTGTTGTTGTAACTTTCTGACCCAACCCTACTGGAAATGTGTGAAAAAAGAGCTTCATAGCTTATCGGATTTCTCCAGGATAAATAAAGATTCTGATAATCCCTCTGCACATTCGCAGCATCAATATCGTTCAATCTACACCGGCAATTAAAGGCCCCAACTCTTTTTCCCTGGCTTTCAAGCAACACTGAGCTCCACGCCTTATTAATGCCTGCGAACTATCACGCGCGTTATACATTGCATTACTGCAATCATTATAATGTGGAGAGTAGTGGAAGAGCGGTTCGCGCATTAAGCTACGAACCCAGCCAGAAAAGTTGAGTTACCTGCCACGTCGTACATCAGTGGGGAGCGGTTCTTGGTTCCCCTCTTCCCCAACCCCTCTGCACCTCCAATTAGTACATGCATACTTTCCAGCGTAGGGCGCGAGGTATGATCAAACAACTTCGCGCTCAAGTCCTATTTACAGCCCTGAGCCAGTGATGGACATTCCACATTTCTATGGCAGGTGTGAGTCTGTTCAGAGGACAACCACTGTAGGGTGACGTGGTGGCGAAATGTTATCTACCTCCTCTGGTATGCTGGAGGCCGTGGGTTCGATCCCAACTCTAACGATGCCTATATATAGAGTTTGCATATCTCTCTCCTGGTGGTCGCGTGGATTTTCATCCGGGTCCTTTGTTTTATTCCTCCACATTTCGAATCAACATGCGATTATGATAATTTGGCTGCTATCAATTTCCACATGATGATAAGCCACTTCGTTGTGCTATCATTTGTGATGGCTATGTCGCTTCTGAAAAAGAGTTACATAGCGGGCCTTACCTGGTAAAATAAAAATAGTTTATTATAGTTTATACAATGCCCCAACAGTGGTATTTATTTTATTGACCCTGGGGGTAATGAAGGGCTGAGTCAAGCCGTGACCGGGATTTGAACTCACGACCTATCACTGCGTCACCCCGGTCGGCCTGCAGAGCCAAGACATTTAATCAGGGCTCTCATCCAAACGCAAATATCCTTAAACAGGCAAGATAAATTTAAGTAAACAATGAAAGAAAAAAGAATTAATTATTTCCTCGTCGGTCACGAGATTACGTTCTTTTGCATAATCCAGAATTAAGTGGAAATCCTGGCAAAATAAAGAAAAGGCACATATATCAACTGCGTTTACATTGCGATTAACACGGTCGGCTACGTACGGTGTGAAAGAAGTTCAACATATATACCTACCTAAAGATCTGCTACCCACCTGCCAATCTAAAATCAGCGATGTCATCAGTTCGACAAAAACAATTCCTTGGCCTCACTTTATAAATAATTATAACGATGATAATTATTGAAGCATATGTCTGCATACATTAGCTTTAATTGCGATTACTGGCCTGTACTGTTACAGGAAAGCCTCACTGTGTATCAAGACACTCTTTCAAGAGGGTCCTGCACTGGGATGTTTGACCAATTCCTTTTGGAAGAGTATTTTTCACGTGGGAGGAGACCAGAACACCCAGGAGAAAATCCACGCGATCACGGGGAGAACATGCAAACTCAAAATATACAGGTGTCAGGGTCAGGAATGAACCCAAGACTTCCTATATACAAGGAGAGGTCGTAAACATCTTGCCACGGCGGCGCTGTTTGCTGTACTGCCTTTTTCCAGTCAGCCATGGTATGGTACCACCTCGATGCCCATAGGAAGGAAATTTCAACAGGTTTGTGTGCGATTCACCTTCTCTCACCTCCACAGTGCTGCTGTATAGGTCACTTGCATAGCCGCCACCGGCGGCCCCAAGTTCAAGTCCTTCTTTAATCCTTTACCCCCCTAGAATAAATTAACTATTGCCCACTGTTTCTGTGCAGCATCTGGAGACGCGGGTTGGCTTTCCACGAAATATAAATCCAAGTTGAATGTGGTCTCTATGCCTGGGTATGGGTTTGTCTACGCGAGTCTTGAGTCACCATCTAAAGCCTGCACATGCCAAGAAGGCTCAAGGGCTCTTCCCTTTTCCCCTCCGGATACGACTGATCGCCTTCATTATTTCTCAATCGTATATATAACGAGACGTGCCCGCTGTTTTCCCGTGCAGTCGCGTTCCCCAGAAGCGGCACGAAATCCGCGCATATTGTACTGCTTTCACAGCGACACATTTATACTGTGCTCGCTGCGAGATCGCAATCTGCAGGCTGCCCACGAACGCAAAGCCGTAAACAAAACGCCTTTGTGTCGATTCGCTGCTTTCCGGCCGGGATATTTCACTGGAAGGGGTCTTGATCGCTGCAGATTAAACTAATTTCCAAATGAGCCCAACCCACGCGTTTTAATTTCCATGCGATCTCCTCTAAGTGCACGTATAAACAAGTTCGAGTTTGTTTATTAAGTCCATGAGTGTTTTTGTTGTAATAGCTCTACCACAAGACATGCATCGGGCAATTGTGCCATGGCAAAAATAAAAAAATTATTTTTGTGCTACGAAGGGCCATTGCCCAAAACGTCGCCTATTACATACTTGTTTCTTTTATGGCCACGTGTTATTGACAAATGTGTCGCGTTTTGTGTTTGTTTGTTAATTGTACTTAACTGCCAACGCAGCAGCAGCATCAGCAGCAGCAAACAATTCATGTAAAACCATTCCATCTGTTATTCCGTGAAGGCAATCTGTGGTAAAGGAGCAGCCCCGCAATTGCTCTTTCACGCCACTGCTGATGGGGGGGGGGGGCCCTCTACTAAAATGAGCCGCTCAAGACGGTATTTTTGTTGCCATGCTGGTCACACATCTTAGAAGAGAGGTGGGAGAAGCCACACTTAATCCCACCAAACTCGATCGACCATGGTGTAACAATTTATACTGCTGTGTGGACAGAGATGGGGGGGATTTTAAGAAAATTGCACCGTTGTTTGAACTGCTGCGTCGGGAGAATGAGCCGGTGACCTCTGGATTGAACGTCCAGTGTGTTAACGACTTCACCACAGCCACATGCCTGTTATTCAGTACTATAACAATGGTTTACAGCCCTTTGTCACTCCACTGCTGGATGAGGGCCTTCCTATGCCGTGTCGGTCACGGGATAGTTGTTTGACCATGCTAAAACCAGTGGATTGGTAAAAGGGTCCAGTGCTTGACCGGATCAGACATCATTAGGCGCTGATATTAGCCGTCGCCAGGAATCAAACTAAGGCCACCAACTGTGACTCGCAGCCCATCATCCCTAATGAGCGCCACTCTGTAGGGGGGGGAGTCAACAGTGGTTGTCATGTGAAGAGAATCGTCCCCCGTCACAGGAATGTGGAATTTTCACCACTGATTCGTGGCTGTATACGGGAAATGAGCGCCAAGGCCTCACCGCTCATTTGGTGCCACCGCAGTGGCGAGATGTTAACTACCTCGCCTGGTATACAGGAGGTCGTGGGTTCCATCTCGACCATGACTCCTGCTGTATATTTGGAGTTTGCGCGTCTCTCTCCCCCGTGGTTGCGTGGATTGTTCTCCAGGTCCTCCGGTTTTCCCCTCCACGTTTAGAAACATGCGTTTAAGAGTATTTGGCTGATAAACATTTCCACGTGATGACAAGCCACTTCATTTGGCTATCACTTGTGATAGCCAGGTCGCGTCTGAAAAAGAGCTCGAGAGAGCTCAGTGGGCCTTCCGTGGCTAAATAAAAATAGTTGAGTTTCAGTTTATAGAACAGAAAATCACTTGTTTTCGTTACTTTGAAACATACAATGGGGGTAAATGCAGACCACTGGCTAACAACAAACGCCTCATCGGTTTACGCGTATTGATACATGACGAGTCCTCACCACTCCGTCTCCTTTGAGCTCGGGCAACGGGCATGGAAACCCGACGGGCAAACAAACGCGTTCGCCACTTAAAACACATCACAGCAACATCTGCTCGCAAGGTGATATTGTGGGGCGATAGCCACCGGCATTTCAAAGGCACTCTTAAAACCGAAGCAACGCAACACCTGTCCGAGTGCTCTTTAGTTTATTTTATTTTTACCACCGCCCGTGGAACCCGGCGAACACTCCCCCCCCCCCGTTTTTAATCCACAAAGCGCTCGTTCATGAAATCCCCCCGAAGGCAATCGCAGGGGCTTTTGAAGGAAGACACCGGCAAGACGGTCAGATCTCGCTGGTGCGCGTTGCGCAACAAAATAACCTCAAGGAAAAAGCGTTCTCACGACCGTCGTTATTGAATAAGCGATCGGCGTCAATTCACGAGACCAAGAATCTATTCGCAACCCTCGGTATGTATGTACGTTGAGCTTCGTTCGCACCGTACGTAGCCAACAGCGCTAATCGTAGGTGCGGGGAGAAGGTATAGCATTGTAACCCTTCGCGCTAGAGAATGACCCACAGAAGCGGATGCTAATGAGCTACCTCTGAAGTGACCTCTGGTCCGCAGAGTTGGTGGCAGCACTCTACCACTGAGAGTAGCGTTTATTGCATGACAGCCAATCTCATATTCTTGGTTCTTTCGGTAAAGTCACGTGGAAGGGAAATAATAAAAATGTAACACACTAAGATAAAATTCTCACGACTTTTCGGCCTCAACGCAAGCAGCCGTCCTCAGGTGAAGAAGAGGGCTGTCCCTTCTACGTGACTTTACCGAAAGAACCAAGAATATAAATCCATGCAGTCACGAAAGCTTTAAATCGAAAGCCAATCTGACATTAACATTTTTTTAGAGCTGGAAAATTATCCAAATTGAGAGCAGAAGCAGATCTGATCTCGAGGGTTTATAGTGCAGTGTGCTTGTACAGAACTATGAATGTAGCCAAAGTAAATGCAGAACCAAATTTAAGATACGAGGGGGGTTTGTTGTACAACCAATTAATGGCCAGGCCGAGAGCATCAACTCCCTACACTTGAGATCCCAATTTAATTACAGGCGGCTGCCTGGATTTGAACCCAACGTTTTAGTGTTGTCAGCTCAGCACTCTGACCCACCTAGTAAAATGTTAGGGGTGGGAGACTATGTGGGTGGCAATATTATTTTATGTTCTCAGGATAGAATCGACGTTTTATTTATTTCAAACGTGTGCACATAATAAACAAGACTGAAACCATATGCCTTCATAAGTTGCCTCCGTTATTTTCCCAAGTCACAAATCTGTTACGATTGGCAGGTCATGCTGCTCGTCAATTGATAATGGTTTGAATCAAGCAGATTTCGCTCGAGAAAGGAAACCAGAATGCCCAAGAGAAACCCTACGCCAATGAGCGAGCACTCACACTTAACAAAGATAGTTCGTAAAAATGTACCACCGCGGCAGAGAGTGGTACAGCCATGAAGTGTGCAGGCGGTGCAACCGCACATGGGCCGCAGGCGAACAAGTTTTGGGCTACAAAGAGGTGATGTGGAAAATGAACAGGGCCTCCACCCCAGTTTCATTGCTTGAACCAGGACCCCATGCAAACCGAGATACACCACCCAGCAGACAAAAATCAACAAAGTGGCCTTTACCTGCGTCGGTCTGGCTGGTGAGAGGAACCGGTTCAGAGCCATTTCGTCCAACGCCACCGGCCTCTCCTCCTGCACCAGCCAGTGGCGGCTCCACGCGCCCCACCGCCTCCTCACCCGCCTGCTGCAGCCTGTCTCTCTCGACGGCCTTTCCCATGGCCGCCCCTGCCGGCCGCCCCTCTCCGTGCATCGCCGTCACCGCCGCAGTCTCATTTTCGTTAGCCTCCACCACCTCGTCGGACTCGCCGGTTCTCTCCGCTGGTCCCGGCACCACCTCCGGCGCACCGTTCCACTGCGACGGTCGCACCTCGTACTGCAGCTGCCTGACGTCACCGCGCTTGCCGGCGTCATCGCCCCCATCCCCGTCTTCTTCTCCATTCCCGGTTGCTCTCCGCTGCTGCTGCTCTGACAAGCTGGCACCGGTGGCGCCGGCGGTGTCCCACAGCGCCGGCTCGCAGTCGGGCAGTGGGTAGCACAGCAGCTCCCCGCCCGACGCGGGACAATGGCATAGGCGGCACCCGGGCGCTTGCACCGTGTGTCCGGCGGCGTAGGCGCGCCCGTCACCCAGGCAGCCCAGGTGCAGGCACTGCGGGCAGCCGTCAGCGCCCTGCACCGTCTCCACGCAGTGGGGCGGCAGCTCGGGGCAGGGCGCCGACAGCGCCACGCAGCCCAGCGCGCCGCCGCCAAGCGGGCACAGGCACTCCTCGCCCGCCGGCGCGATGACGTCGGCGCCGCCGCCCGCGCCGCCCGGGACGCCGCCGATGAAGACCGAGACGCCCTCGGGGACGGAGCCGGCGCTGTAGCCGGCGTCGATGCACCGCCGGAGCCGGTGGCCCTCGCAGGGGCAGCCGCGGAGGAGGCACGTGGGGCAGCACTGGCCGTGCTCTAGCACGTCCTTCAGGCAGTTGGCGAGCTCGGGGCAGGCGACCCCCGAGCAGTCGGAGGTTGGCTGAGCCAGGGAAGGGAGCGAGGGCAGCGACAGGCACAGCAGCAGCGGCAGCAGCAGCAGCGCCAGCGCCGTTCTGCGCGCGAGGAGGTGGGACGAGCTTGCGCTGGAATTGGCAGCGGTCATGGTGTCGAGAGAAGTTGTGGAGTTGTTGTTTGTGAAGTGTGGATCAGGCACCTGCTGGAAAACAGTGGGCGAGTCACAATGAAACGGTTACATTTGGTTAAAGTGCATATATGTTGAACTTCTTTTGCACCGTACGTAGTCCAACGTACTAATTGGAGATGCTGATGATACACGAGTTGAGATGCGGGTGTGAGAATCGAATGCTTACAATTCATGTAAATTATAAACAAATATCGCAACTTATTTGGCGGGGAGCTGACACATTTTTTGGCAAATGAGGTTAAAGAAATAAACAATTCTATTTGAACAAGACAGTCGGTGATCTCATGCTCGAAATGTTTCACAGCCCTGAGCCAGTGGTGGAAACTCCATATTCCTATTGCGGGGGGGTTAGTCTAATATTGGGACAACCACTGTAGACTTTCCTAAACAAATCAGTGCTCGTTTTTTTATACCCCAGATGCAAGACAGGCCGGTCGACCCACAACCAGGATTTCAATTCGCAAACCTTTCCGCTCACTCCTAGCGCTGAGCCATCTGGCCGGAAACAAGACAAAAAAATCTTCTTGGTTCTTTCGGTAAAGTCACGTAGAAGGGAAATAATAAAATTATAAAAATAAAACATAATACAATAATTCTCACGACGTTTTGGCCACAACGCGCCTGACGCAGTCTTTCCGACAGACCTGTTCTTCACCTGAGGACGGCTGCTTGCGTTGTGGCCGAAATGTCGTGAGAATTATTTTATTATGTTTTTATTTTTATTATATTATTATTTCCCTTCTACGTGACTTTACCGAAAGAACCAAGAAGATGAATCCCTGCAGTCACGAAAGCTTTAAATCGAAAGACAAAAAAACTAATGTAAAAAAAAAATACGAACGAGTCAATAAATTGAGGGGTAATTTTTCTATTTATTAGACTCGGTCAGGTCGGCCAAACCTCTTCCCGTAGAGTTCGTCGTTTTTTCTTTTAAACCACCCCCTCACACGGTAATATCATACACACACACGTGCATCGATGTAAACGTTTGAAGCTCTTCGCAGTTTATATATCTATAAAAAAAAGAACTGTGTCATCCGGGAGAGCAGTAAAACTACAAAGACCCCATGGCCGTGCTATTAATTATACAGACGGATGTGAATCGACGCTAAGTGAAAACAGCCGTCACATGTGGGACAGCGTTCCTTGATCCTATCGGAAGTTTTGCAGCTTATAGCAGTGGCATATATACATATACCGTACGTGTGTATAATTTAGGGGAGTGGTAGTGCAGCGGTTAGCGTGCGGTGCTTAGAACCTGGCGACCAGAATTCCATTCCCACTCATGGCCAACACCAGTGACGATTATCTGAACCGGTCTTGGGCCACCCCTAGGTCGGCTCGGCCTCAAATGAGTACCTGGTGCGGTGCGTAGACATCGCCACTGGGAAGACAAAGGTGGTCGGGCGTGGTTGTTGGCCACCCACCCCCTCGTGTGCCGTGCCGGCCTTCATAGGTGCTACTCGCTAACAGCACTTGCCCCAACAGTCTGTTAAAGGCTATACGGGGGATCTTTGACATTCGTCTTTGTACAATCGAGTGTGGTTTGTTCCATTGGGCAGTAGGACCGCAGGAAAAAAACGTATCGATGCTCAAGAAAACGTGTTCAATAAGTGCCATTCAGCAGCCATGGATTGAATGAATTCTTAAGAAAAGGCATTCGATTTATTTAGCGCATGCGCGCAAAGCACCGGTCCAGTGCGTGACCCAGCGCCAAAGGCATTTGTCCGAGGGTCTTCAGGCCGTTAGGCAACGTAGTCTGCCCTATTTACAAGTTCATACAGAATTGTGGCTACGCTGCAGTAATAAAGAAAAAGTCAACAGTACTCCATACTGCACAGATATCGATCGATATTCACGTCCACGACTTGGACACTGGGGTCACACGGCTGTCAGTGTGTCCTGCATCCACATCCAATGCCATCTTTGCAAGTGCAACACACACAAGACACGCAGGGGGCCCAAGAGCCGGGCAACGATGAGCAGGGGATATTGAAAGGAGAGGCCCACCAAAAGGTGTATCTGTGTCTCTTGACATGGTCATCTCTCAGTATCTCCGTCTTTTTTTTGTCTCCCTCCATGATTCTTTTTCCATGCCCGTGTCCATCTCTGTGGTGTCCCTATCTCTATTCGCCGATCGTCACATCTGTAGCTATCTCTGTGTCCCTATGTCCCTTAGTGTGACTCTCCAAGACTCCGTGTAGTTTTTTCTCCACGCCCGTGTCTGTCTCTCATGCCCCTTTCTGCCCGTTGCTCTCGGCATCAACGTCTCCGTGTCCCGCCGTCTCTCCCCATTCTCTCTGTCCGTCTTTAGGATCGTTCTTCCCCCAGTTTGCACGGGGCCCCCATTTAGTGTAGAGGGCTCTCCCCACACCAACCAAGATTCACACACAGTCACCCATCTAAATCCTTAAGAGACTCTCTTGCAAATATACCTCGTGTCCTTGGGCAGACAACTCAAGTCGGCTAGTGCAATCGAGTTGTCCTGAGCTTCAGATATCATTTTTGGTAAACGACGATAACCAGTGGACATAATGTAAAGTTATGTCTCGGCATAGTCCTGCAACACCATGTTAACTGCCATTAACCCTCTGCAGAAACATCGTGGCATAGGGATAGAAACCGTTGTGAATAGTGCCGACACAAACACTTGGTGTTCTGACAAGTGCCGGTAAGACGTACCGTCGTATACCAGCACTTATGTACCACCGATTGCTACTATGAAACGTTTTAGATTTGGCTTTTTCAAAGAAGCATTTGTAAATGCCAAACAAAAACATCCGAAAAACGTGCTCACGTGGGTTGCGGTTGACAAATTGCTGAGACCAAATAGTCACTGTAATGTATGTTGAACTTCTTTCGCACCGTAAGTAGCCAACCATGCAAATCGGAGGTGCGGGGAAACGATAAACACAAAAAGCAGTTTTAAATGAGTTTTCAATCTAACTCTAGATTTGAAGTTTTCGTGACTGCAAAGATCCATACTCTTTGGTTTTTTCGGTAAAGTCACGTAGGTAAAAAAGAATACAAATGAAAACTAAATTAAATCACAAATTAAATAAGTAAAATAAAAAATTAAAACAACTAAATTAAATAACGACGTTTCGGTAGCAACACAGCTGCTGTTAACAGCTCTCTTTATTCACTACAGTAATTTTGCTGTGGCGGTTCCACCTGAAGACGGAGGCTTGTGTTGCTTCCGAAACGTCGTGATTTAATTTAGTTGTTTTCAATTTTTATTTATTTAATTTGTGATTTAATTTAGTTGTTTTCATTTTTAGTATTTTTTACCTACGTGACTTTACCGAAAAAAACTAACAGTATAGTTTTTAAGAGTAAAAAAAATATATAGAAATGTGTTGACTGAACATGCGTGGCCTCAACTTGGGATTGAGGACAGATCGGGATGGTAAACACAAAGTGGCGTTTCCATGATGTGTCAAGTCGAGCCATCACAACAGGCTTGGGTTGGTCTTTCCCAGAAACACTTCCGAGAAAAGCTTTCCCCGAAAAGCTTGCGAGTAAAAGGTCAAGGCTGCAATTGCTGACAAAATTATGCATTTAATGTCCAATGGCAAGTTCAATAATTCCCACCACCAACAGCAGCTTCGATCGTAACATGTTTGGTGACGTATTTATACTCGGCTCCAATTTGGACATTGGGAATTCAGGATAAACACGCGTTAAGCAAAATTGGCCCAGAGAATTGAGGTTTCTGCCCAAATTGTCAACCAATTAGAGTTGGAAAAATCGAGAGACTCCAGTAAGTTCCCAAGCCGTGTAGCCGTGGCTCACAGGAACGCGGCAATAGACCGTCATTAAATAGTGCCCCACGCGTGCCACCTTTAGGTCAGCACAGCTAGAAGTGAATGCCCAGTGTTGCAGATGATCCCAAGCCAGTGTTGTCAGAATGTTTAGAATTTGGCACAGTCTTAAATTGTTCAATGACAATCTGTGGAATGTTAAAGTCTGTGTGTGGATTTAATTGTCATTCTCTTAGTCAAGTCAACCAAAGAAGTCAAAATGTTGTCCATGCTTAGTTGTTAAATGTATGAGGGATATATTTCAGTTCCCCTATACTATCAGGTCAGCCAATCAGTGAACTCATAAAATCTTTGTATTTATATGAATAGGCCAATTCAATTTTTTGGTATTTTTTAAATCCTTTATATTAAGTTCGCTCGCTTGCTTGCTTGCGTGCTTGCTTGCGACCGTGCAAATCTTTCGGTCGTTTTTTAACCCACTTCACGTGATCCAATCGAGCTGACATTTTGCACACAGACTCGTTGTGCGAGACAATTAATGTTCGTGAAAATTTGTTTTCCTAAAAAAATTTACACTGTTTAGGGAATTTTTTTAAAATATTTAATTACCAATTGCTTAATACTGGCAGACAATCATCTGACCCATAGGTGGCAGCCATCTCAAACCAGAGGACGAGAGGACTCTAGCCGCCACGCATATAAAGGATTTATAGTGAAAAACTTTGTTTTTACGGGTTATACTTATTTATGTGTTGCTGCCGCTAATACCGTAACTAAACCTTGGTCTGCGTCTTCATTCACATGTTCATTTTCATCTCGTCAGTTATGGTTTGGCCTTTGGCAGGTAGCCAGTCACCATCACGCTGGATGGCTTTCGTCCAGTCATATGAATGGTTGACTTAAAAAAAATGCTTTGTTGATAATATATTTTGTTAACTCATTTCACGAGCAAAATTAACAGTGCTGTCCAAAGGGTGGAAAGCAGCGATGACCAGGAGACCAGTGGCCACTCACCCCTTTCCTCCAGATGAGCGAGAAGCCTGCTCACCCACTAAGACAGCTCGCTTCTCTAGGACCTGCAAGGAAATTAAGATATTTATACAGATTTGTTGTACAGCAACACTCTAATTTACATCTCATTTTACAGCGTATCGCAAATACGTCGTCGCTTTATTAATAGCACTACCTGATTTGCATCGCCTCAACCCACCCACACGTCGCCGACAGAATCGTCTGTCCTTTGTCGTATCCGTCGCCTCTCAGCATTCGCCTCCAGCTACCCAGTAAATCGCTCCGATTTACGTCATCTCGATATTTGTCGTCGCACCTTTCAGGAACACATCCCCGACGCAAACTGTGATATTACTGTACCGTATTTCTAAACTCCCATGTCAACGCTCCGCGCCTTCACCAAACGGCACGACCAGCCTGAAGTATGGTCAAATAACCCTCACGACTCACACAGCCTGGGGGAAGCTCCCATCCAGCAATGGATTGACAAGAAGGGGCTGTGCATGTCAATGCGGTTCTATTACAGTCTTTGGGCCCATCACGTTGTCAGCCGAAACCCACGTCAGTTGTTTGGATGTTTACATATCTTAGGCAATTAAAAATGCTGCTTCGTCAAAGTCTGCCAGACTTTAGTTAGCACCGCTTAAGAAGATGGTCAATGCGATTATGACTTAAACATGGTTGCGCTTAACATTTACATGGCCTGCAGATTTATATTGTACAAGATGGCTTTTTAAAATTGCAATATAAATCCGGTCCGGCCAGGTAGCTCATTGGGCAGGCGAGAGGCTTGCAAGCTAAAGGTTGCGAGTTCAAATCCAGGTTTGGGGTTGGACTCAGCCCATCATCACTCCGGATCGATAAAGTAACACTTTGTGGGGAAGTCAACAGCAGGTGGTCTAAAATAGACTTGCTCCTCCTGCCATAGGAATGCGGAATTTCCACCACCAGTTCAGGGCTGTATCAAATCACTGTAATATATATTTTCACAGTCTTGTAATTTGCTTGAAATGTGGGTCACCTTGCCAAAGTACAATTTCCTGGGTAATCATTATCACATGAAAGTAACTTTGACATGTGCCATTCAGCACTCTTCTATTTAGCTAATCTCATCGTGGGGGGCAGAGGTGGGGGCAATTTGAACGTTCGGTCGTTTGAAGCCAAACCACATGAACCAAGCAAATCCCTTTTGGCCGCTCGGCCAAAAGGTTAACTGCGTCAGATAAGTAGATAACACATGGGCCGCAAAGAAAATTACAGCGTTCAACATTCCATGCAGTACAGCTTGCAGCGGTGCAAATAGTCGCAACCCTGCATTGCATTTAAATAAATAAAAACACACAATGTAAAAAAAAATACTAAAAAAGCCCAAAGTATAAGATTCCAAACTATATTTACGGTACTTATTCAATAAAAAAGCACGTTACCGTTTCGTTAAAAATTAATGCGAAAAGTTGGGGCAACGAGACATTTTGATTAAAAGTAGATTACAGTGCATAAATTCAGTAGTGTGATCAAGTAGTTCTTACTTTTTCTTTTACTATATCTCTCCTCTTAAGGCCACAGTGTGCACCATTGCCAATGCATCACCAATTTGTCAACTTGCTCTTAGGTGAAACAGTTAATGTTAAATAGAAAGGCTGGTTTTGCCCAAACTTGTTCGCATGGAGTTCAGATTACCATCCACCTTATGCGCATTAATTCACACAAATTTACAGCACCAACATATTCCGTCCTGTTTCCGTACGCGCTCTTACCTGTGGAATCCCGACGGCAAAAACAACTCACGGCTTCCCTGATTTAAATAAAAAAAATCATAAACAAGAAATGCTTGTGAAAAATATTAATCGCTTACAAATCCAGATGAGCAGCGTGCATGGCACACTACACGCAGTGCTTAACGGCAATGCTGCCAAGGCAAGCAGACAGGCGGTCCCAGTCCAAACCGAGCAGAGGTTGCCTCCCTTTGTTTGCTCTGCCCGTGGCCACATGTGTGTGTGAATTGGGAGGGTCGTGGGCGGAAAACCGATTGGGAGAAAGTTGGGAAGAGGGGCGGGAAGGGGAGGAGAGAAGGGAGGAGGGGGGACCCCGTTTCCCCATTGCTCCAGGATCCGCATACAGTAACGTCTTTGTGCCAATGTGCAGCAGTCACACTTCCTACAGCTAAAGAAAAAAAATGTCTCTGTGGATCACACTGCCAACTTTGCGGTTGGATTGCCAAAAGTGATGAAAGCTCTATGCGCGTTTTAGCATGAACGTAAAAATGTATTCCAGCTCGGTATGACATTTTAACAATGGTGCTTTGCAATACATGAGTGGTGAATTGACATCTCTTGACCAGAATATACGTAACATGATGTTTAGATGGGCTTCAGGGGATAGTTATGAAAAATATTTTTCAGTGATTAGCATACAATGTGAACACATCATTACTGCAAGTTAAATCGCTGCGTATAATACATGAACAAAGTCGTGGAAATTTTTCGAAATGAGCAGCTAATGCAATGCACTCGTGGTTATTTTAGTTGCCAGCGATTGGCAGTGACACCAATGCTATCAACATAACTCCATTCACGAGCCCTCTCCAAACGTGGTTACATCACACGCGATGCAAGCGTGCATTCAGTGCACATTAACTAGATTATTTACTTGATGTGGTCAGGTGGCTCAGAAGACACAGTGCCAAGCTGGTACACCAGTGAGATTCTGGTTTTAAAATCCCGGCAGCCGCCTGTAATTAAGCTGGGTTCTCAAGTGGCGAGTTGATAATCTTAGCCTGGTCACTAATGACCGTGTAAACCCACCTCCCCTTAGCTTAAATTTGGTTCTGCACTTACTGCGGCTATACTGCAGCTCTGTAATAGTTAGCACATTTCACGATAAACACAGCGGCTCGGGTTCGATTTCCAGTCATGGTTAATATCAGCGGTGAATGATAACGGCCTTGAGTCCCCCCCCCCCGCCACTTCGCCAACCACCACTGAACGTGGTGACATTTGGCAAAACAAACCCCATGACTGACACGGCAGTGGATTGACAAAGGGCCAAGTTTGTAAATAGGACATATATTCCTGAAAAGCATTACAGTATAAGCCCATAAAAAACACACAGGGACCCACACAATTACAAATAAAAGCCAATTCTCCTGTCATTTCCTCAATGCTGCATTGGTACAATGTACAATGCGCCCCTTTTCATCCCAAACTCCTCTGTGGGCCCCATTAACAACGCCCTGCAGGGGTGAGCCATACGCAGCCAAGCCTAATTACAAGGTGGAGACGGAGGTAGGAATGTTAAGTTAGAACAGTCTAACAGCTATACCACTGTTGGCAAAAAAATTATCCAAATTACACCTCTGTTAGTCCATCCAGAGCAGTGGGCATAACCATGGAAGTGTGTATGTAGGCGGTGCAACTACACCAAGGCCAGTGAGCCGAAAGGGTCCAGGTGCCGAGGAGAGGGAAATCTGACAGGGCCCACCCTCCCACATTTAATTCCGTGCACCAGGGCCCGTGTCAACCACACGATGTCACCAGAGGATGGAAAAGCTGAAGTGAAGATTGTTTTATCTGATTCAGGTTTTGTAATAGCAAATAGAATTCACAAAGTTACCAATCTACAAAGGTATATTCATAGTGTGCTTTGGAGATGTAACCAGGGCTGAATTTAAGCAACCCAGAATTCCCACACCCGGCATACCAAATCAAGTATACATCTCACTAAGGACGTGGCTACGAGTCACCTGCCACCTATTTCAGTTTACCAGCGACCACATTTTTTTTTGTAATAAATTAAACCATGAGCGTGTCAATCCAAACGCCTCTCACAATGCCACAAGGGCTAATTATTACAATTCAGGATCACGATTTGAGTCAATAACCTATTATTTTTAAATGTGGTGAATGCAGCATCGGGCAGTGGCTGTATGAGTCATGTAAACCATTATATACACATGCAAAAAAGAGATTAAATGTTTAAAAAAGCACAATTCAACTATTTTAAGATTACAAACCGACATTAATCAATGCATTGATAGACTCATAGGGTAAACACATGCACATGTATAAAGCTCAATCTTTACATTTAGCAAACATTGATGGAAACAATTGCCAGTGCTCTCAAAACTTTTGGTGGCACCTCACAAATGTAAACCATAAATTTTTAACTGTTGGTGTTCACTGGCATACAGCTGTGCACGTCATCTTGTGCTGCAGCATTTACTGCATAGAAAAGTTATAAGTGACAAGTTAATTTCCTTGTAAAATCAATGTAAGGAAACAGTAGATTGAAATCGCACAGCCATAGGCACAGTCAATTAAGCCATATAATTTAGCTGCAAACCCCTTCAATTATAAACTCGAATTAACAAAACTCACCCGAGGCTCAACATTTTCAACTGTCCACAGTTCATATATCGTGCAACAACGGTTCTCTTAATGACGGTACCAATAATATCAAATTGGAAATGTAAAACAAATGTGATTTAGGAAGAGGTAAATATGCTTAAATTATACCATAAAAAGTTCTGTTGCCATCTCCCAGTGTTAGCTACGTGTACCTTACTCGGGCAAGTCGTACACACCGGTTAATGATGTAAGATTCTGAAAGTTTTCACCGTCGCTTGTAATCCAAGCTAGGGATGAGCGTCGGGCATTTATTCTCATAACGTTTTTTCCACGTCCTGCTGCGGGCATCCAACGGTCCTGAAGATGCTCACAGCAGCGCATGACGCAAAGCTTGAGGGGGAATGCTCAACACGTAGCCTGACCGGGAAAAAAAACACTTGCAGAGTAGGGGATGTAAAATACCATTTCACATCCACTTTAAACAGAAGAGCGGTGGTGCATGAAGTGCAACGCGCTATGAACGCCACGACAAGTTGAATTCATGGCTATGGTTAACATCAGCAGCGAGTGAACTGATCGTGGTGGTTCACCAACCCCTTCACCAGTCTGCACTGATCAGCATGGTGAAATATCCCCTTGACTGAAAGGCATGGGAAGGACTTCACCAAGCATTGGATTGATAAAGGGATGCACATTTTGTATCAATATTATAATTGTTAAACAAAGCATTTGTCAGTCCACAAATACAATACATGAGCTTCAAAACGTTTATTCTGCTTTATAAAACAATTAGCAGTAAACACTTTTAAACATTAAATCTGTAACAATAATTAGCAGTTAGTACAACAGCTAACATTAAGAGTTTTCATTTAGTAAACTTTCCCACCCCCCCATTTAACAAACATTTTTGTTTTCAAATAACATTCTCAACCACATGTTGGGTTGGTATTAACTGCAAATGGCAGAAGTTTCATCAAACAGCCCACTGATGGTAACACCAACAAGTTAAAAGTCTAAAGTGCAACATGAATGGAATATTTTTCTTTGGTTCTTTCGGTTTAGTCATGTATAAAGATAAAATAATAAATTAAATAATAGCATACTACGACGTTTCGATTGCAACACAAGCAATCATCATTAGGTATAAAATAGCAACAAAAATCTAGCCAGAAAACTATAGCCACACATATAAGCAGACAGACATCATAAAGATACACAGAGAGAGAACACGTATCGGCACAAAGAGAGAGGTCGTCTCTGTGACGGGGCTTTAAATATGATGTCTGTCTGCTTATATGTCTGTCTATAGTTTTCTGGTTAGATTTTTGTTGCTATTTCTTTTATACCTGATGATGATTGCTCGTGTTGCAATCGAAACGTCGCAGTATGTTATTATTTAATTTATTATTTTTTCTTTATACGTGACTTTACCGAAAGAACCAAAGAATAATTCCTGCAGTCACGAAAGCTCCAAAATTAAGAATGAATGGAATATGCAATTAAATGTAAAGCCCTGTGGCGGCCTAAATGCTCTTCTCAGGCTCCGCAACACGTCCTGCAGATGTAGCTTCGAGACGAGGCTAAGATTTAAAGAAAGGTCAAACAGATCATTTCTAGGTTTCTCATTGTGGAAATAATCAACGACAGAACCAATGCATTTGGAGCTGACTATTGGAACAAAAACTAAACGGAGTTTTCCCCCCTAAAAACTATGTTTAGTTGCAATTAGTATGATCTCAATGTCCTACCGAATTAACGAGTCAACTCTCGATTATTTGGGGTAATGGATGAACGGGTGGCCTGGATAAATTAAAATATGCCAAACGTATGTTAATTAGGATTTAAATGCAATAATTATCGCTTATTTACATGGTGAGAGGATGAAGAAATAGAATATCTTATGTTATTAACAACCCAGAGGCGAATACACATGAAATACGTATGAACATAAAATGCGTTGATTTGCTGCAAATCTGGCTGTGACGGTCCCACCTGATGACGGAGACTTGTGTTGCCTCCGAAACGTCGTGATTTAATTCTTTTGTTTTTATAAATTTTTATTTCATTTTTTTACCTACGTGACTTTACCAAAAGAACTAAGAGTATGAATCCTTGCAGTCACGAAAGCTTCAAATCTAGAAATAATATAATTTAGTTACGAGGAATATTGCATTCATGTTACACTCTGCAAAAAGTATCATGTGACTGTACATTTCTAATTACTGTAGTTATGTAAATACTAGAAATTGGCTTGTGGAGGCCCTCATGCAGCAGTGCATTGAGGGCTGTCCATGTACACATTCACCGACGATCACTGTTCTGTGTACCTTGTTCAGTGTTTAATTCAAATCGTTTCAATATATCAGTGCCTCGACATCACCAGAGCACATTGACAAAACCTTTTTTTTTACTTTAACAAAGCTTCAAATTCACGAAGGACAGCCCAGGACGCACTGCCTTGGTGTATATTTACAAGGGCTGTCTGGTTACTGGTTACAGACGCCTTAATTTAAGGCAGCGGTGAGGAATCTTTTTCTCGAGCGGCGAGTAAGACTTTCAAATATCTTTGGCGGGTAATGACACAACAATACACACCTCAATCACTTCTGTCACTGAAAGAGACCTTTGCACTGATACAATACTGAATATGCTAGCATCACAAACAGTGTTGCTGCCTGGTGGGAAAAAATCCCCTCTAGTATCTGACTACTACGGCAAAGATGCTTGCAGTAATGCATAATTATCATTTGCAGGCAGTTTCAAAGCTATGGGATGCATAAAATTAAGGGGCTAGTGGCAAGATGTTAACTACCTCATCCTGGTATACAGGTCGTGGTTTCGATCCCGACCCTGACGCCTTTATAATATTTGGAGTTTCTATTTTCTCCCTGTGATCAAGTGGATTTTTATCCAGGCTCCCAAGTTTAATTTACTCCACTTTTAGAAATGTGCATTTCGAGTATTTGGCTGCTATAAATGTCCACGTGATAAGCCACATCATTAGGCTATCACATGTGTCCAGGTTGTTTCTGAAAAAGGGTTACATAGCTCAGTGGGCCTTACCTGTAAAATAAAGTTAGTTAGTTAGTTAATAGGTTCCCCACCTCTATACTCTTTGGTTTTTTCGGTAAAGCCACGTAGGTACAAAATCAAATCAAATAAATGAAAGCAAATAAATTAAATCACACACGTAAGCGGTTGTGCTTTCGCTACGTTGTCCTCACCTGACGGACGCTTGTGTTGCGCCCGAAACGTCGTGATTTAATTTATTTGTTTTCATTTATTTGATTTGATTTTGTACCTACGTGACTTTACCGAAAAAAACAAGGAGTACGAATCCTTACAGTCACGAAAGCTTCAAATCCCCACCTCTACTTTAAGGGCTGCACAGACGTGGCCATAGGCAGCGAGGAGTAGTGGAGGAACACTACGCTAGAGAGGAATTCGGAGTGAACGTATTATCCGATAAAGCGGAGTGCACAGAGGCGCTGTCGTGTTCGCGGCGCTGATGGGACCTGTCGGCCGACAGCTCGTCGGGGAAGCGCGACAGATCCATCGTCACCACATGACTGATCAAGCAGTCCCCTTGCTGCAAATGCACACACACACACACAAAGAATGGGCAAACATTTGTTGACAACAATACAATGCAAAATGGATTAGTATAGCATCTAAATCTGACTTCACCTCAAGATTATGCACAGAAACTTTGGGAAGTTATTTTGTAGAGAGAGGCAGTTATAGGCAGAGGATACAGGCTGCTGCAGGACTATGTGGTGAGCAGCAGAGAGCAGTGCAGTAAAATCCACAGGCAAAGGAAAAAGTTAACTTTTTAAGCTTGGAATTGAAGAGGGGCGGGAAGTCGACATGATGGAAGGCATGGGGAAGGGAGTTGGATTTTCTAAGGGCAGCAAAAATCCTATTTTTTTTGTAATGTGTTAAAAAAGCAATTGTTACTCCACACACATTTGTATTAATTGCTGGAAGTAGGACTTCAATGGTTAGTACACCGCTTTACAATCCTGGCAACCTGGGTTCTATTCCCAGAGTGATAACTGTGTAAATTAAAATTATTATGAGCGGTAAGTGGCATCTAAATGTTTCCTAGACCTTCTCAGGTCGTCTCACCTATAATTTAGTGGGGTATTGAAACATTAGCATGAGCAAAAATGATCAGTCATGGTACTGGCATTAATATGTTCTCGCAAACAGCACTTGCCCCTACACTCTTCCATTCTAAATCAGGAAACAGTCCATGTTTAGTAATAATGCTGATGCAGCATGGAAATGTAATATAAGAGATGTGTAGATGAATTGAATGATTTGAATTGATTTGTAATGATATACTGTTACAGGAAAAGTATAAAGTAACCTTTTAACAGCAGATTGCACATCAGACAATAACTTTTGCCAATAGGAAAATACACCTGGATCTATATACACACACAATCTGCTCAAATCTAGTGATACATACTAATAATAAAATCATGACGTTTCGATTGCAACACAAGGAGAAATAATTCACATATATATTTATCCTGCCTCAGCAGTTCTCCTGCTGTATTTTTTCACCTGAAGACGATTGCTTGTGTTGCGATGAAAACGTCGTGATTTATTATTTATTATTTTTCTATCTACGTGACTTTACCGAAAGACCCAAAGAGGATGAATTCCTGCAGTCACGAAAGCTTTAAGTCAAGATTCTAGTGATACAATTTTTATTTAAATATATCCTGTTTTAATCTAATGCTTCTGCCTATGCAGGAACTTACACAATAAAAAACATTTTTTATTAATACTCTGCAATAATTAAATAGAGCAGTTAGGGATGTAACATTCTAACAGTCACAAAGGCATCTGGTGAATCTAAAAAGTGACATTTTGCATTGTCCTTACAAGCAAATTGCACGAACAGTACGTTTTTAATTTTAGAATTTCTCTGGTTTTATCCACAATTTTAATAAAATGTATTTATTGGCATCAAGTCTTGAGGCGAAAAATATATATATATTTTGAATAATAGCAGAGCAGCAAATAACCGCTTGCTAGAACACACGGCCTGTAGAAAAGCTTCTTCTAAGCATCATTCAAGTGTCTATTCTCTAGCCTTCACACCCTGCTAGAAATGTTCATCCGGTTGCAGTCAAACCAATGTTTTTTTTAATATTCAGAGCTGGATTTTATCCAAATTAAATCCATTAAATGCTATGCAATATTTTGTTTGCAGTCTCTGATGACCATGACCTCACTGCAATTGAGAACCTGGCTTAACCATGGGCGACAGAAAACTAGATTTGAACTGTTGACTTCAGGGGAGCCCTGATCATTCAGCCACCCGGACCACATCTCATGATTGATATGTTTAAGATTGAAACAACTATATTTCAGTTGCCCTCTCTACCTATTGCTATCCACTGCTTGCTTCATACTACAACGGTAATTTACGTAATTTCTTTGGCCCGGGAAATTGGAATGTTTCCAAAAAAAATCTAAGAAGCGAGAAACAAAATACCTCGGGGTATACACCAATGAGTGCGTCAGCACGTGCAAACAATTCTTCTTTGAGGGAGATGACTATAACCTGGAAGTTCTCCACAGACTGCTCTTTGATGTAGTTTGCCACCTTAGGAAAGAGAGAAATTGTTTCAAAGAAATTAGTAGCCAAAACGTAGTCATATTGGCCCTTTTAACGGTTCACAGTTGAGGGGTAAAACTAATTAAATGGGGAATGTTGAAAATCATAAATCTGCTCGTTACAGTTGAAGCTGGACATGAGCACACCCCACAAGAACAATGCCAGGTATACTTACATCAGAAGTTGCATGCTTTTATCAGAAATTGCATTGTGCCTCCGCCCATCAGTGTAATGCAAGGATGTGTTGCTTACATCAAAACTGTGCTTATATAAGGTGTGCTTATACCCATCTTCATCTGTGTTTGTTTTACTTACAGCACTTCACAACACTGCTTAAAGTTGAAATGAAAAATAAAGGAACTGCACGAAAATGTTTTTATGTAAATGCCAACTGCTGAAAAATATGAAAAAAACTGTATATACAATGGGTACTAAAACCTCATCATGTGAGCTCGGGGCTGATACGTTTGCAAGCCAGCGCAGTGGCACGAGATTCAAAGCCAGCGCCAGTACAGCTCAATACACAGTCCAAGCTGACGTCACTGGAAATGATTAAACGCAGTGACTTGCCAATTTCACTCCAGTCTCTCCTCGAGCGCCAGCGTGCATTGGAAAGTGAACCAGTTGCAGACGTCACACACAATCAACGCATAATTGAATTCGCATGTGTTCGACAGTGAAGGTAAACTCTGGTGGCCTGGGACGACCACTTACGCATAAAACGGAGGCTTCTGATACAAAAGGGGGGCTCCATATACATACATGTTTGTGTCCCCGTCTTTCAGGAGATCAGACAAGTCAGCAACAATGCTTTGTAAGGCTCTTGCACACGACACAAACCCTTTGTTTGGTAAACTGGGAGGAACATGGTCTCCCCACGTTCTCCCGTGGGGTTAATGCAGCTTGATTGCAAGACTAAACGTTGACCCCACTTGTGTAAGTGTTGCCCCGCCGGGCAGTACACAGGAGACTTGGGTCACGCTAAAAGTTTGGCGATAATCGGCCTGTCAACTGCACAAGGTGGATGGGCATCAAGGCCCCATGTCCTGTGATCAAGAAAAAAAAAAACTCAAGAGCCCTCTGTTGAGCAAATGCCAGATGAAGGCCTTGACATGCCGACCGTGGAGATTATTTGACGATAATTCACCATGCTGGTCAGTGCGGGGTTGGTGAAGTGGGAGGAAGAGCCCAGGTCCTGTTCAGATATCACTCGGCACCGATGTCAGCTGTGGCTGGTACTTAAACTCGGGTTGTCAAATTCATAGCTCAATACTGTGTTGAAGGTTTGTCAAGTTCAGAAACATAATCTTGTAAATCAATCACAAGGAGTTGTATTACATTTTTATAATCAGCATAATCAGCTGGAAATGCAAAGACTGGACCTTGGTGTAAAACTGACTGAATATTTCTGCTGGAAAAAAAGAAGCTGGTTCAAGAGTTCAGAAGGTTTAAAAAAAACATGCATTGTCTTTCAATTATTGCTTTATTTTTTACGAAATAGCGTAAAGTCATCTAACACTTACCTTTCCAATGTTTGTGTTATCCAGGGCTGCGTCAATTTCATCCAGGACAAAAAAAGGTGAAGGTCTGTAGCTGAAATTAAAACATATTGTGGGAGGACACGAATTAATGAGTAGACCGACATGCATACAACATGGCTCTATACAACATCCCTCCAAACACTGTAAACGGTTTGCAATGCAGAGCTCTTTTGTCAATCCACTAATGGATGAGGGCCGCCCCATGCCTGACTGTGGACACATTCAATTAAAGCTTAGCGAGGACACAATCAATTCCTCGTGACAAACCTGTGAATGGCGAAGAGCAGAGCGAGAGCAGCCACGGTTTTCTCCCCACCGGACAGGTTGTCCATGGGTTGGTAGCGCTTTCCAGGTGCCACGCAGTTATAATTGATGCCGTCCAAGTACGGCTCCTCCGCATTCTCCGGTCCCAGAAATGCCTACAATAAAACGTTAGCAAGGGTTATTATTATAGATGCCTATGCTGTGCTGTCTACACTGCAGGCAGCAGATGGCAGTGCAGCAAAATCCACTGTTGAACTATCTCATGCTCCTGTGTCAACAGTGCCAGACTTCACCAACACACCTCGATCAGGCATGATAAAACTTATGGTCGAATAACCCCCATGTACCCGCACGGCATGGGGAGGCCCTCGTTCAGCACGGGATTGACCATTAGGGCTGTACATGTACAAACTGTATGCAAAGGGATGATGGGCATGAATATAAATCTATACTTTTTGAAAGAGGAGTAAGAGACTTAATGCCTATATTGTATATGCTTTTGAAAACAGTCATTTTGAATGATATCTTACCAGATGGTTTATGCTTACGGGATTAATGTCAATGCTAAGATGTATATGTACAGCCCTTTTGTCAATACACCGCTTATTTGACCATGTTATCGTGCTGGCAGTGCGGGTTCGTGAAGGCAGGGGAGCATATAACTGACTGCCTCTATAAAATAAGCATGCCAATTATTTACGTACAGAATATTGACATGCATTTACATGCAATATATTTCAAAAGTGTGTCGTCTTGAACTCTTTACTACAGAGATGTACACTAATGTATACTGCATTTACTAGGCATGCAATTATTTAATCCCCCATACCTTTGCAATTGTATGTGATAGAATGTATATAAATCTGAAAGGTTCCTACCTGTGCACTATTGTTCTGCGCCAGCTTCTTATAGATGTCATCGATTGCGATGGACAGGTGCTCCAGGCACCCATTAAAACGGTCGAATCTCAGCCGTTGCACCTTGTTGAATGCCATTTGTGCTTGCTTTGATCTTTTCCTGCTCTCTTCAAGCGCTGTACACAATATGATCGATTTTTAAATCATTGCCTGATTTCAATCTTCATTTACTCCTTTTGCATGCATGTCCAACAAGTTAAATTTAATCCTGAAGAAGCTCCCAAGCATGCAGAGCGAAACATTGGGGCGTGACGCTGAACAAAGGGTAATACACAAGAACTCAGCGGAGAGTTCAATAAACAAATGGAGATGCAGCAATACTTCGGTTTACGTCGGGGATGTGTTCCTGAAAGTTGTGAACAATATCGAAACGATGTAAATCAAAGCAAATTACAGCGACGGTAGAGGCGAAGGCAACGGATTTAAAAAGGACGAATGATGCTATAAGCGACATGTGGGTTGAGGCGACGCAAATCAGGTAGTTGTATTAATAAACGTTTCTGCGAAACGAGGTAAAAGGGGGAGACGTAAATCAGGGTATTACTGGATCTATTGAAGGAACACAGCAAAGTACATATACCTGGGACAGTCATTGAAGATAAACCAATATCACATTGATTCAATAAAAGGCATAGAGAAGCATATTGAAAGCATTTTCTACAACTGAAGTTAATCATCATAAAAAGCAAAATACTAATGTGCCTGCCTAAAAAAAGCTTTTAATCATTGTATAATACCTGCTATGAAATATGGATCAGGAATGGACGCTAACAAATAAAAAACGGAAAAGTGTGCAAAGAAGCAGGAAGTGATTTGTGCTTGGAATTATAATAAGATATGGAAAGAAGAACACATTGATCATAGTATATACCAAAGTTATTGACTTCATATTAAGAAATACAAGTGGTATCATGTGGGACATGTCACAATAATAGCTGGTGGTCAAGGCTCATGACGGAATGGGAAGCAAAGGTGAGAACACAGCCTACGGGATATCCAGAGTTATGAAATCAGCTTGTGTGCAGGTACGAGTTGTATTGTGAAAACCCAGGACTGTGAGAGATAGAAACTGCTTGGGCAGGCCTTCATCCATATATGTTTAAGATGACAATTTTTACAGCATAACTTAAAGCATAGCAACATTTTCAACTGTTGTAGTCGATTGGGGAGCTAGATCTCAAGAGATCATGTGACACAACACGATAGTACAGCAAAGCAAAGCCACAGACCAAATCATTACAATACCTTCGGCAGTCTCCAGGAACTTGCCACGCACATTTTCAAACTTCTCTGTAGCTTTCATGTTGGGAGCAACGATGCGCTGCATACCAGTTTGCAGGTTTGTCACCTGCTTATTCAGCTCATCTGTGGCATGATTGATATCATCCTCCCTGTTAATGTCCTACACAAGGAGACGTACACCTGAGTTTAAGCGAAAGCAAGGATTAAGAGGTCTTAAATATTCCTATAATTTTATTGTCCCCCCCCCCCAACTTCATTCAAATTGTGCCATCACATGAGATCAACGAGCAGGGCAATGCAACCCTTCAGGCTAGTAAACGGCTAATGGAATCGGCTATCACGGATATTTGCCTCAACCAGAAGGCTCGACTGGGTATACGCCAGAACTATGAGAGAACACAACCACAGTTCCTCTAATTAGATGTACGTAGCTCAAATCAAATCCTGAACATTTTGTATGGCGTATTTCTGATTTAGCTCTATTTTTCAAGGATTAATTGTAAGTATGGAAATAGCACTGGGGAAAAAACAAAGCAGACGATGGTTGGTGCAGCCAACGGCAATTTTTCCAGCACAGGGCACATACCTTATACTGGCGGCTGAGCTTGCGGTAGTCCACCTCAATGGCGGCTTCACGCGCGTAAACGGAGTTGGTGTGCTCCGAGCTCGTCCCGGTCTCTGTTGTACTTTCTGGCTGTGTAGCCCCCAGCTGCCAGGACACAGAGCCACATGCACAACATCCTATTCATTCACCTACAGCAGTGGTCAGGCAACTTTCCTGAGGGTGGAATAGGAATTATCAAATATTTTTGGTGGAGTGCCACACACCTTAATACACACTGCTAGAGGCCCTTGCAAAGACCGTAGTGATTGAATATGCTAAACGTGTTGCCATATCATATATACATATCACTGCAAAAGACCCCTCGTGACAGATATTACTGTGAATGATAAAATTAGAAAGTGTTGCCAGATCTAAATATCATGTAGGCCATTTTGTAGTGTAGGCATCATGTGGCTAGGGGCTGCATGAAATAAAGGGTCGTATGTTCTTGAGGTTTAAGGAAAAGCAACCCAAGACAAGACCACGTATTTTATAGGTATGTGCCTAGGATGTGTGGCTGACTGACATGAGATTGAAGACTTTATGGTTAAAAAAATTATACAAAATTTATATTTAAAGCTTTCGTGACTGCAGGGATTCATCTTCTTGGTTCTTTCGGTAAAGTCACGTAGAAGGGAAATAATAAAATAATAAAAATAAAACATAATAAAATAATTCTCAGGTCTGTCGGGGAGACAGCGTCTTCACTTGCGTTGTGGCCGAAACGTGGTGAGAATTATTTTATTGTGGTTTATTTTTATTATTTTATTATTTCCCTTCTACGTGACTTTACCGAAAGAACCAAGAAGAAAAAAGAATACAAAGTCAAGGTAACTTTTGGGAGAGGCGCAATAGCATGCCCTAGTATTGTCACGGCAGAATGACTGCTTCATTTTTTATTTATTTAACTTTGTCACGACATGCAACGCATGGTGGGAACTGGCTATATTAAGCCAACGAATGCGGGTTGTGCACTAGGAAAATGTCATATCTGTGATAGCAACGCTCAATGCAAGTGCCAAGAGGACACGATTTCACGAGCATTTTTTATTTTAAATATCACTGATTTATACTGCAATGTTGATGTGGGGGCATGTACTATGGATGAATGATTTGGCACAGCTACACCTGGTCCTTTGGTTTACTATTCAAATGTACCAAGGAATGAGGCCAAACAAACCACAAACAAGAAGCCCCATGGTTGTCCGAGGTACCACTTGGCTGTGACATTCAGGATCGACTCGGTCGCATAGGGTGCTGCGCTTGCTAGGCTGTTTTAGAGGTCGCTATGACCCACCAAAGGTCAAACGTATTAGTATTGTTATTGCCAATTATGTTTTTATAGTAATATAAACATACAACCTAATCTCTCTTTGGGTGTCATCTTCCTTTAACCAAGATAACACGAGTTCCAATTTTTCATGAATGTCATCTGCAGCCATATGGTGTGTGTGTACGGGCCTCCTGGCTGATGGAGTCCATGTTGCCGTTGCGCAGAGGCAGCTTGATATCCTGCAACTTGCACGTCAGCAGCAGGTTGTGCCGTGTGCTGCGCTGCTGCTCCAGCTTTGTCTCCAGCGCTGTCACTTCGTTCTGCAGCTGCACTGCTTGTCTGGGGTGGACAGGGCACAGGTGAAAAAGAAAGATGACCAGGATAATGTGAAGGCAGTGCTGAGTCATTGATTTAAAAAGATTGTTTCAAGTGATTCTTAGGCTCATGGAAAGTATATATTCAGATCTCTCCCAGGGCAGTGCATTCTACATGTTATTGAATTGTTCTGGCAGCAGCTATCCAAGAACTTCTCAGATCCTTTCAAAGTGACCTCTGTTCCACACAGTAGAGGGTCGCACTTCCCCACCCACTACCACTGAGGAATGTCTATACATGGAAATCACAAAGATATTACATTCTAAGAGGTGGAATTTATCCATATTAAGCACAAAATCCAATTTATTGTGATAGTTTTTTTGTGTGCTGTCATTTGTAACCGGCCTGAGATCACCAACTCGCTACACTTGAGAACACAGTTCAACAAAGGCAGCCAGTTGGGTTCCGAGTCTCAGTGGTCTCAGTGGTGCCAGCTCAGCACTGGCCTCTAAGCTGCCTCCATGGAAAAAAGGTGAACAAAGACGGAACAAACTGGTTTGGAGCCCCCTGCCGACAAGACACCGACCTGTTGAAGGCTAACAGCTTCCTCCGAACCTCCTCGGCCGCTTGTGCTTTATTGGTGACCTCGCCTTGTTTGGCCAAAAGTTGATTCTTCAAGGTGTGCATCTCGGACACAAGATGCTCGACCCCATCCCGACTCCTCTGCTCATCCTGTAAAAAATGCCACGGTGTGAGCAGACGGTACAAATTTATGTTTTGACCCACGGAATCATAGCGACTGATAATACAGAGAGAGATATTTGGAAAAAAATTCTGAAATAAATCTCCCCTGTGTAGGTGTATGAGATATTGTTCCACAATTTACAGGTAAAAAGGGTTGTTTTAATAGAAAAGAACAACTACTAATAAGTTCAATACCGAATATAATAAACATACAAGGGTTTGTTTTACCACGTAAAAGTTTAATTCAGTAAGAAAACCAAATTAATGCACCTTACACAAATGCTGCTAAACATTAATTTCAAAGGCCCATAGGTTGATAGACCAAAGTTTATTTTAATCTAAGTTGGTCGAAACGGGCCAATGCGCTTCTTTAATATTTAACCCATAATCCACCATGGCAGCATGTAAGACTTCGCACATTAACTGTTTGGATGATTGTACAAGTGTTGAAATTGAACAAACCAAAAATTACCAACATATTCCAAGACATGCAAATGACGCAACATCTGACCCACAGGCCACTTGAGACTGAAGCAGTGAGCGCAGCGTTACCTTTTTCACGCAATCTATCTCGGCCTCGTCCTTGGCAATTGCCGCGTCCCACATCTTCACTTTGCTCTGCTCCTGCTTCAGCTGCATTCTCTCGTAATCCAGCTGTATGCCCAGTCGCGTCTTCTGGTTGTCAAACTCCGAACTGAGATGGGTATCCAGAAAAATATATATATATCTCAGTTATAGCGGCTTTTGGTTAGCCATCGCGCTTTCAGAGGTGCATGTGCGGCCGTCTGGAACGCTCTACATTCTGATATTAGGAAGCCACTGGAGCTATGGACTTTTAAATCAAGATTCAAAACTAATTTCTTTAAAATTGATTTTGAGCTTAGTTTGTTGTGCTACCCCCACACCTCCGATGAGCACGGTAGGCTACATACAGCACGAATAAAGTTTAAGTTCAACATACGTACGTACATTCATAAGCTTGGGTAGAATGGTGAAAACAGTAACTAGGACAATGTGCTATGAATCCGGCAACCTGAGCGATTCCTGGCCACGGCTATCGTAAAGCCAGTGCCTGTGTTTTAAATATAGAACTGAAGCAGTGGATGCATCTGTAACGGGACAGCTAATAAGGAAAACATGAGATGGTGTCAACAAGTGCCAACATAATTTTTCGCAGTGGATTGAATAGGTCCGAAGACTGTTGTGATGGACAGGTTGTCGGAACTCACCCCTTCTTTGTGACTTCCTCACGCCACTTGAGCTTTACCTCTTCAAACTCTCTGATGTTGGCGACTCCAGCTTCAACGCAGAAATCCTTAAACACCTCATCCTCCAACTAAACGTCAGGAAGCAAGTCCATGGCATTAAACTTACACTGAGAAATGTAACATAAACAAAAGAACACCATTTCCAGTACTAAAATCAGCCTGTCCTGCTAACAGCCTTCTAATATCTCTGCTTTATAAATAAACATTGCAAATTCCGAGGTTCCTCATGGTTGACCTCCAAGGTATGTTCTTAAAATATCCAACCATCTACCTTCGAAATATTTGTCTTGGTTTTCGACCTCTGAATGCCACCGAAATGCTTGTCTTGGTAACCTTCCCTCCTCCCATCTTGCATATTGTCTCCACCTATTGTAACGTGTTTCTGTACAGGTAGTCCCCGAGTTACGATGGTCCGACTTACGATATTTCGATCTTACGATGGCGATACGACAAAATGCATGTTAAAAGTTTTTATAGCAGATAGGATTGTTTCCTGAAAAAAACTTTCTATTAAATTGCAGTTCATATAGGTAGGCTAAGAATTTACCTTGTTTTTTTACTTTACATTTTACTGCACAATACAGTATTGTAATTAATAAATACATACAGTATATAGTTTATACAATACGCTACTGTAAATTGCTCTGTATTGCTAAATTATCACCATTCTTTAAGACTCATGGGTAGGCGAGGCCATCTTCGACTTACGATTTTTTTGACATATTTAGGTTTTTTCGGTAAAGTCACGTAGGTAAAAAATTTTAATTAATAAAAGTAAAATTAAAATAAAATAAAAATCACGACGAGATATTTTTGACTAACGATGGGGTCGTTGTAACGCATCTCCATCGTAAGTAGAGGACTACCTGTATACATATAAATTCATTTCTACATTCTCTAATAAACTGTCAAGTTTCTTAGCCTATTCCTTTCATTAAATCCCTATCATCCTTCTAATGCATTGCTTCTCCAAACCAAGATACTTTTCTATTTACTTTGTTAAAATTCACCAATCTGACCTGTGTTACAGTAACAGACATTACTCTTGGCTCAATCACCTGTCTTAACTATAAATGTGAACAACAGCTACAGCCATAACAATACCTTATTCATCTTTTCGGTGACTTCCTCAGCTTCATTGTCTCGTGCGGCCATGCCCTCTCGCACCTCGTCCATATGCGGCTCCAAGTTTGCGAGGTGAGACTCCAGTTTTGACTTTTCCTGGATGGAGTAACGCGCAAAATCCAAGTCAAGATACATCTCTAAGGACTCATCACCGTCTACATATCCCCTCTCATTCTACTCCCCTAAATGCATTTTACTCTCATCTCCTCTAGAAACCCCATAAGTCTCCACTATATAGCAACCAAGTCATTATACAAGCCCCAGTGGACCATCCCTTAGTGGGAAGTCACTCATTCTCCTCTGATACTCCTCTAGTTTGGAACTAATTTCCCTCGGCCATCCATGCTATCAGCTCCATGCCCCTGTTCAAGTCCAGGCGCAAAGGCTCAAAAGACCCACATTTTATCCTATTTCCATCTGCTTGTAACTTAAGATGCAGTGACATAAATATGATATATAATCCTTTCATTTAAATAAAATTATAAAATGTGCTAGGTACAAAGGTTTCTAATTTGGAGCTCTTGCAACTGTCAGAGAAGAACCTTAACAGACTATGTCAGAGAGCAATAGCGTCATTGTCACACTTGGGGCAAATGTTTACATATTCTGCAAAGAATGTTTATCACATGCCAAAACATATTTTTAATTATCAGAGCTAGATTAAGTTGAATTAAGATGAAAAAAACATTTAACATTCATTCAAATTGCATTGTATTAGGCGTTTGAGCCACCCGGCCACCTCCAGGAACATCTTTTTTGCCTGGCTGCTGCTCTTTGTCATTTAACCTCTCACCCTCGCTTTACCAAGCACAGGACAACTGCGCACCTGCAGACTGGCTTGCAGCTTGACGCGTGTTTGCTCCATGTCGCTCTGAGAGTACTTGAGCCTGGTCTGCATGCCGTGTAGCTGCGACTGTATCTGCCGCAGATCGGCTTCCTTGCGTCTTATGCTTAAATTTACCTGCACATGTTGGTGGGGAGACAGGAAAATACCCTTCATAATTAAATGCGAACAGTTTTTACAACCTTCCTGTTAAAACATAACTAAAAAAAAAATGTTTGATGAGTTATAATTTACAAAAACATTCATTGTTTTTTCTAACAAAACAATAAGGAAAAACTGAGGGTTGAACTAATTCTTGAAACAACTTAACGGTTCGTGTGCTGTTGAGTTTTATTCGGCCACAAGAAGAAATGTCAAGACAGTATAATATGAGTGTTTTTCACAAATTTTAAAACGAGGCCAGCTCTCCAGTGTCACATTCTGCCCGTATAAAACATCGCCAAGTAAAACGCACGCGAAGCTCCTCCAAAAGCTGCTCCTTCTTCTCCCTGAGCTTGTCCACCAGCTTGTCATCCCAGCGCCGAGCCTTGGCTTTCAGGTCGCTAGAGCCACCTGACACCACACCAGACTTGGAGAAGAGGGTGCCGTCCAGCGACACGCACTGCCGGGGACACACCCAAGATGGGATTGCGACAACAGAAGCCGTTATTTACAACCAGGCGGAAGACTAGCAAAAGGTAAAGGTGCATCCCTGCACTTACTTTCTCATGCTGCTGCTTGGGGAAAAGCTTCCAATAGAAGCAGCTCTATAAAGTCCTTGTAGAGGATATTGGCCTATTGCCAATACGCCTTGAACGACGTGGGAGCGGCTATTCTTTATTCCAACATACCAAAATCCCGATTGATTAACCGTGGCATACATATTCATACTGTGGCATAATTTTAAAAACATGCTCTCGTTTCAAATACTACATCGGGAGATCGAACTGGCGAACTCTTGACTACAATCAAGTGTTCTAACTATTACACCATGGCAAATCACCCAGAATGCACATCATATCATCGAATCTTGCAAGCTAAACAGAGTTGATAATACATAATGCTTTTATGGGTGACCACCATTAACAAACCAGTTGTCAGAAGGGTGCAGGGTTATATTGTGAGCAGCAGAGGGCATTGCAGAATAATCCATTGTTCTAACCAGACTTCTATGCTTCCAGATTTAAGCTCTTCACCAATCCACACTGGCCATTGGCGACATCGTCAAGTAAGCTTCACGACCCTCATAGCATGGTGAGGCCCCCATCCAGCAGTGGATTAACAAAAGGGCTGTACATGTACACATTTGGGACATGATTTATCGTCACGAATATGGTCACAGGCTAACTTAGTCCATGGAACACTAAATGCTGTTGGTTGCAGATTACATTTATTCAGTACCTATGCACAATGCTTAAGTAGGTTAAGACAAAACGCCCATTCATGTTTCATTCATGGGCCCTAGGGGATGGTTAAAGCAGCATTTAAGAAGACAACACTGGTAATAACGAGTCAATCAATGAACAGAAAAGTACGAAAATAGAGAAAATACTCGTGTGGTGTATTGAGATATGCAAGTGAAACATGGTCAATGGGCAAGGATGAGATGAAAAGACTGAATGCATTTAGGATGTGGTGTTACAGAAGAATGGAAACAAAAAGACAGATGTATTAATAGAAAATAATAAACAACTGAGGAATCTCATGAGAACAGAGGCATAATATGCGGACACATAATTATCGTTTCAAAAGGAGGTGATCCTACAAGAAAAACTGAAGGGAAAACAGGAAGAAAATGTATCAGTAGATTGGATAATGCTGAGCAATTGGACTGGACTATGCCTGAAATACTATAAAGATGGTCAATGGTGGTCAGCATCTGTCATGCACATCAACCCGCAGTTATGAGGATGGCACTTGATGATGATTTGGCTGCACCGTAATCACAAACAATTAAATAATAGAATACGACGTTTCCATTGCAACACAAGCAATCGTCATCAGGTAGAAAACAAACCTAGTAAACTTAGAAATACAATGCAATACAACACAGAGTCGGCTAACACAACAGTCAACACCCTACCTGGTTGATTACATTCTTCCAAAGATTGTTAAATTTGAGAGAGACAAAACACAGACACGGAGACACACAGACAGACACACAAGCAGAGAGAGACAACACAGAGACACTGTCTACACGACTTTACCGAAAGAACCAAAGAGTAATTCCTGCAGTCACGATAGCCTCGAATCAAGTTTAATCACAAACAAGTTAACAAAAAGCACACCATTTGCCAATAAGCTTGGTCTCTCGAAGCAGGTTGGGTGCTACGGATCGCACCTTCTGGCGGACGTGGCCACCGAAGGCGATGTGGCGTGCAGTCCTCCAGCGTCTCGCACACGAGAGCGTTGCTGCAGGCAAACTGCAGCGCGCGCGACACCTGCGGCGGGTCGAACTTGATGACGTCCATCAGGAGCTTGGCGCCCCTCAGCTCCCGCAGGCGCTCGTTGATCGGCCTCACCTGCAGAGGACCAAAAATGGTGGATGAATTGAGTCAGGATCGTGTAATGGCTAGCACACTAGACTTCCAGCGGTCGCCAGTTTGATATTATTTCCTGGCACAGCAGTTGAAACAATGGGCAGGATTTCTTCAATTCACCCGCCTGTCCATCCAGCAGTATTAACAGGTACACCAGTCAGGTCCACGTGTGGGTGGGGTAATATTCTTAAGAGGGCCTCTCTAGAGCTCCCTACTGTGAAGGCATTTCTGCCAGTAGTGGTGTGAACAAGCAATTGAAGAGCTGTAATTAAAATTCCTCAGCAACTCAAAAGTGCCTCATCACATCTCATCTCAGTCATTCCAGTGCCCTGCTGCAGCCTAGCAAAGTGGACCACTAGTGGCACTAGGTATACACAGCACCGACCTGCAAATAGGCATGAACCTGGCAGTTAAGAATGAGAAGAGGAATGGCTGAAGGGAATTGGCCTGCACGTACAAGAGTGTAGTGACATAGAATTGGTCACGTAGCAGCATAGCGCTGGCTGCTGGCAGGGAAGGGGGTCTGCAGCTACAGCAGCCCTGACTGACAGCAGGGCACGTGATAGACCAGAGAGGGATGTAGGGTAAAGGTTACGGAAGGGACACGTCGAGAACCCGCTAGTAGGTTCCAGAAGGGGGGTGTGGCCAGGACGGAGCCAGGCCATGCTGACAGTATAAGAGGGGCCTCGGGAGGGGACGTCGGGGCTATCGTTTGGAGTGGGATCCCCGTAGTTGCAGTTGAAGATCGTCACCATCGTCGCGGTTGTCTCGTCGCCTTCGTCTTTACCTGATATTGTGCTGCTGCCGTCTCGGTTCAGCGCCGTCAGTGTCAGACGCCTAGTGTTGTGAATAGGCTCGCAACTTACGTAGAGTTGTGTATAAACGAGCGGGAGAAGAGTGTGTACCAGCGTAGGGTGTGTATTGTGCAAAGGGTGCTCGATTTAATTAAAGAACTGCCCTCACAGAACTTGCGTCTCCCAGTCAGTCACTACACAACTACATCGCAACTATGGATTATTGTTATACTGCCCTTTGTTACACACAATGTGGCCACACATCAGCCAAATAACACCTGTTTAATGCATGGTGGTTGCCCAACCAAGCACTAAAATGGATTTCTTTTTATTATCCGACAGGATCGGGCACTGCAATTTTTAGAGTATACTTTTGTAAAATAACTGCAGTATTAAAGCCATTCACCGACAATTCCATGGGCGATTTGGTTACAGGGTCTGAATCGGCTAGTGGTTCTGCATTGCGACAATGAAGTTAATCACGGAGAGAATTGTTACATCCTCAAGTGTGCAGGCACACAATCTATTGTATGCTCAAAAAAATAACAAAAGCGGGTCAAGGGTCACCTGCAGGTAGTCGAGAGGGAGGAACATCTCGGCCTCACAGCGCTGCTCCTTGAGGTAGCGGATGCAGTCTCGCGCCGTGCTGTCCGTGTCCACAATGATGGCCTCCATGTTGCGGCCTAGCACCTTGGTGACGGCCAGCTGGTACTTCCTGTGCGTGGGTTGGCACAGGTTCACCAGTCGCCCAAACTGCACGTGACGACAGGAGCACAAATGGGGAGAGAGAGCAACCCCGTCGTCAGTTGCGCACGTTTTGTGGGCCAGGTTGCAGTGTCCTGTAAAAAACGTGATAAGCCATGAAATGTCAATGCACAGAAAGCAGGATTATGTTGAGAGTTGGAAGCAGGCTTTTGTTTTGAGGTGGATCAAGTGGATGAAATAGTGATTAAGTTCACGTGCCAACATACAACGAAATTATACTCCGAAGTGTCAAATTTTCAAATGAATGGAGCATAGGTTAGCTTAAAAAAGTGGATATATCTGGGTTACTAGGTTTTTCCAGGATATCCCTCAATTCCAAACGGATGCTGCTGACAAGTTACTTCAATGTCATTTGCACTGTTTAATTTGTAGGCTCCTTTGTTACGTCTCATTTTTAAATCCTTTATATTAAGTTCACTTGCTTGCGCGCTTACGACCGTGCAAATCTTTCGGTCGTTTTTTAACCCACTTCCCGTGATCCAATCGAGCTGACATTTTGCACACAGACTCGTTGTGCGTGACAATTTATTTACGTGAAAAAACATTTCCATAACTTTACACTTTTTATGAAAAAATACATTATATTTAATTACCAATTGCTTAATGGTGGCAGGCAATCATCTGACCCATAGGTGGCAGCCATCTCAAGCCAGAGGACGAGAGGACTCTAGCCGCCACGCATATAAAAGATTTATAGTGAAAAACTTTGTTTTTACGGGTTAATTTTTTCCTCCATCAGCTGCTCTCTTCAGCACCGCCTCAGTTGTCCTGTCTTGTTCATTTTAACGACTGGTGGTAAAAAAAACGTTCGAATGGATTACGTGGGATTGTATGCATGTATTGTGACGTCAGGAAATGCTGAGCCGGCACCACTAATAACCTGTGCTTGAATCCAAGGAGCCACCTACATTAAAACTGGGGTGTCAAGCGTAGCAAGTTAATAGTTTCAGCCCACAGCCCAGTCACCAATGACTGAACAAAACATCATCACATTGAATTTGGTTCTGTAGTTAAAGCGGCTAAATTCAAGCTCTGAGGTAGGTGGGAAAGTACAATCTCCAACTATGTGAACCAGAGTAAACTTTAAGAGATGGGATCTCCCATTTTGTTGTGATGTTAGCTTCTGTGGGCCGTTCTCTAACACTGTTGGGTTGCATTGGTCTGTGAGAGATGTGAATGCATACTTCGTCTAATGGCATGACGCTGACAGCACAATCTTGGTAAATTATGGGGGAAAAATATTGATTTGAAGCTTTCGTGACTGCAGGAATCCATACTCTTTGGTTCTTCTACCTATGTGACTTTACCGAAAGAACCAAAGAGTATGGGAAAAAACCAAACTTTCCTTAAATTCTAATCAATCAATTAGTTACATGCCTCATAACACAATTGACTCGAGTATAAACCCATAATACAAACAGTATAAAGCAGCGGTCGGGAACCTATGGCTCGCGAGCCATATATGGCTCTTCCAGTGACGGCATATGACTTCCAGACAATTCTGAGTTGAAAAAAAATCGGTTTGGAACTGATTTTAAAATACTTGTGATATTGCTTAATAATACTGTGTCATTTTGAAGTAAACAGAAATTCGTTTTGAAGATAAATTTCACGGGTCATGCCTGCACGAAGCTCAACCTCACCACGTATGAACCTGACTACAAGGCCATCAGCAAAACCATGCAGCACCAGAAGTCGCATTAAAAGTAAGACATATTTAATTTATTATACGTTAAAAATACTATATGGCTCTCAATGAAATATATTTAGAAATATTTGGCTTTTATGGCTCTCCCAGTCAAAAAGGTTCCCGACCCCTGGTATAAAGGCTCGTTTCAGCACCGTTACATCGCATCATGGAGCACTCACGATGGCGCCGGGGAAAAGCCTCAAGAGGCTGTCGAGGGCCTCAGCGCGGCGCTTGAAGCGTTTGTCCTCGTGTTGCTCGGTGCGTGCGTCGCCCAGCTGGGCCGTGAGCGACACCACCTCGTCGTTAATCTCCAGGGCACGACGCCGCGCGCCCTCCACCTGCTCCGTCAGACTCACCTGCTCGACGTCCAACTCCTCTATCGCCGATCTACATACACGTGGCAGGCACGTCAACGACATCTTCCCTCGGGTGATTCAATGGACATTTCACAATTCGGGGGTCGCGATTCGATAACTTAAATGTACGTCGCGTCTAAATGCAAGCGCGTCTTAATAAGTTTTACAAAACGACAAAAAAACAACACACTACATAAGGTTAGAGAGTGGGTCAAGGGCAGTAAAACATGGCAGAGAAGAGAAAGAGGAACACGACAAAACAGCTCGGTATAAAGCAATTGGAGTCAAACACTAACAAGCCTCACATATAGTCAGGCAAACCAGGGCAGCACCAATAATTTTGCGGGCATCATCAGTTTCATTCATACCATTAGCCTAAATGTAATATTAGCTTATAGCTTGCATGTGATGTAGGAATGCATATATTATTGAGATACCATGTATATTTCAGCCATTTGGCTTTAGCGCGAGATACACACACCTGGTTTTTTCAATATATTGTTTAATTTTTTCAATTCTGTTCTGTTGGTCTTCAAACTCTTGCTGTTTTTGCTTCACTTTGCTCTAAAAATAACACAAGCACACACAACACTGGCATGCACATTCCCACAGTCTAATTAAAATGTATAGTCCCATATTTATTCAAATGTATACCCAAAGTATGTGTTCAAGATATGATCAGCCCTGTAACTTAATCAGATATGCAAGTTAAGTTAGAGCCATAATTTCATGTATGGCTCAGCAGACAAGGAAAAAGTTTCACGTCTGTATGACGCTAACAAGAATCCAAATCAACAAGGTAGTACCGTTGCTTGCGAAGGAATCGGCAATACGTGCAACTAATAGCTCAGATGAATAAAATTAGTCCATTTCATATTCATCTCTTTCAGTTGTTTATGTTGTGCATAGGTAATGAGTGAATTAAATCTGCAGCCAACAGCAATTAAGTGTTCTATAGAGTAGACCAGGTGTGAGGAACCTACAGCCCATGACTTCATTTCATACGGCTCTTGGCCACGTTAGGCCCTACCGTATAACACGAATCTTAGCCAGAGCACTCTGGAACTAGAGGGGAATATTTTCCACCTGGCAACACCGTTGATAATTTTAGTGCGCCCGGTCACTTTTTGTCAATGCAAAGGCCTATTGAAAAAACAGGTGTGTTAATGTGTGGTTCCTCCTAAGCTCCTTGGAAATCCTGTTCTGCTCTAAGAAGGCAATACTGTACATTTTCCATCACTGTACAGTACCTCTTGCGCCCTGAGAACAACTGTTTAAGAGCACTTCATGAATTTAAATTATGATATCATGCCTCACAAAGTCGTGCCCTCACTGACCTGTGTTTCCTTCATCTTACGAGTTTCAAGCTCCAGATGTTCTTGGTCGGCCTTCTGTGCCCTCTTGAAAGTCTCCAGCTCTTGTGTCATTCCCCCCGCTCTCCTGCCAGCCTCCTCCTTCAGACAGTAGTACTCCTGCACCTGTCGTGACGTTAACACGAGGGAGCGTTCAGGAATTAGTTTGTCAACTACCCAAACTTTGGTCTCGTGGCAGTCTGGCCAAGCAGGAACCTTTCAAAGAAAGACAGCGATGTATGACTGGAAAGTGAATATTGAAAATATTGTTCCTGTCAACAGTTTGTGTGAGTTTCAAAATCCGTGCTATGACATCAATAGGCAATAACCAACTCCAGCAGACATTGTCACATACTCTTCAATCACAATTTAACGAATAATTAACTTGCCTCTATAATCCAATAAAATTGTCACCACCCAGACCAAAAAAGACTGCCTTGGAACATGTTGACAAGTTCCCCTGGTCCCCCAAAAGATGCCTTGAGACTCATTGGTGCTCTCCCTGGCTACCCTGTCTCAATGAGTGGCTCATTGTTGTTGGCGCTGGGCCACGGCACCTACCTGGCTCTCGTCTATTTCGAAGTCCTCGCTCTGGCTCTGAGTGCCCACGAGCTGCTCAAAGTCCTGCCGAGCTCTCTCCACGGCCACCAGCTCCCGCTCCAGCTCATCGATGTCCTTTTTGCGTCGTACCCACTCAGTGCGCGCATTCTGCAGCGACTGACGGGCCGACTCCATCCTGCGCAACCGGTGACTGATGTTCTCCTTCACCTTGATGTACTGTGGCCTCGACTGCCCGAGAACCATCTCTTTTGCTCTGTGAAATAAACGCGTAGCGTGCAAACACAGGGACAAGCTGCCATTGTGGGGTCCCCCCTCGGCTTAACAGCTGCGCTATGAATTGTTTTGTTAAGTTACAGGTGCACTAAAAATGCAAGTATATATTTTTTTACTTTTGTTCTTTATGTCAATCTGAATAAAGGCTTCTCCACCTTTTTTAGTTTTGGGGGTGAACCCAATTACGTCTCAAAAGGTAATGGTTGACTAAGAGCTGATATCGCACTTGCCACAGTTGTTAGGCATGGCCAAGAAATTAAGTAGGTGATTAGAAACTTAGAAGTGTGTGTCGATAGGAAATTTCTTCAGTTTACATGCAGTCGACGTCTTCAATGCTTCTGTATAATTTTCTGAGTTCACAGTGATTCGCTATGTTGTTGGTGTGGTCGGTAATTCCGCCATTGCACGCTGGGCTGTCTTTGAATTTGCACTTATATAGCAAGTTGTCTGATCTGCCATGGGATGTGGAAATTCGTTGTGATGTGAACCGTTTGGTATCAGATAGTGATGTTTAACTACGTGTTAACTTTGACACATGCAGTCAACTATTTTTTTTTCTACTTGACAGCCACTGGAGGATTAAAACCTCAAAGTGGTTCCCAAACTGTGAAAAGTATTACAGGTGGGCAAGATCAGTTTGCCAATAATACACCAAATAAGTCAATTCACATGTAAGTTCTGTATTAGCTCATGCACTCATATAGGCCTGTGAACATTACCACAGCGATGACTGTGCGTCAGCAAATATATCTTTTCAACCACCGGAGGGAAAAACTGTAAAACAACACAAAACCAACGACGTCAAAGGGCAAGGAAAGTCAGTGTGCGTCATTGGTGACGGCCACCCACTTGATAGCCTTCTCCACTTGCTGTAGCTCACGACCCAGGCGGCCTATCTCCTGCTTGCGCACGCGCAGCTCATCATCCGTGGTGGATATGAGCGCACGCTGCTGGTTAAGCTGGTCACCGACACCGGCGAGTTCGTTTTCCAGAAGATTCATTTGCTGCTCGTTTTGGTAGAGGAGGAAGAGGTTCAGTTGCGTGTGGGCCGAGGCCAGCTCATCGCGCAGATGACGGTAATTCTCTGCCTGCGCGGAACACAAAGGGGTGCTGAACATTAGGTAAAATTAATATTATAGTTGCATATACACGCTTTTACCATAACCATCACCAGCCATGGCCTATCCACTGCCAGATGAAGTAAGAAACTTTGATATTGCACACTTATAAGTCCAGTCCATCACGAATGCACATTGATCACACGTTGAAGTAGGCTCACTGGAACACTGTTTTGAGTCTGTTGCGGAACTGGCTCAGACTCAGGGATGGATCCCGAACATGAGCCGGTACCATGTTCTAGGACTTTGGGCCAGAGACCCCGAAACTGCGCTGGCCGTATCGCACAAGGTTTACATGTGGGTACAGCAGGTCGCTGCGAGCCGCGGATCATAGTCGGAGTCGATTTGGGTCTGTTGAAGCTGGTACATACTGATCGGCAAGATAGGATGGAGCAGATTGATGGATATACGTGATCCTGTATTTAATAGGTAGCCAGTGCAGGACATCACGAAGGGCTCCCAAACGTGCCGACTTCCTTTATTTTTCCTCCGATCAAACAATTCCATCTAGCACCTGCATACGAGTTGGTGTCATCGCTCCACCTCTGCGGGTGAGTTCCTGACTGGGGCTGCCACTGTCTTAGGCTCGACCAGCAGCCATCATCCCTTGTATCTATGTATGTTGAACTGCTTTCACGCCGTACGTAGACAACCGTGCTAATCGGAGGTGCAGGGAAGGACAACAAACGAAAAAAAAAAGCAGTTATAAAGAAATTAGTTTTCAAGGTGTCCTGCGAAAGGTCACTTTCTCTCTGATCCATACTTTAATTCCTCTTTCTGTCTCCTAAGCACATGTATATCCACGCTCTTTTGTCAACTTTTCAGTGTCTGTTCTATTTTCTCTGCGAATGGCCATGTATCTGATTCATGGCACAGCAAGCACTAAAAAGATTTACTTTCAAATACTTTCTGAATCCAAATTGTATGTTACCTCCTCTTTTTCTAGCCGTGCCTCCTTGCGCTCGGCCGTGATGTTGCGCTTGCAGTGGTAGTTGAACTGCGTGTCCTCGTTGGCCTTGAGCATAGCGGTCTTGCACTGCTCATACTCCTTAGCCAACTCCCCCGACTGGCTGATCTGCTCAAATAGCCAGGTGCGCTCCTTCGGGGTCTTCATCGCGATAGACTCCACCGCGCCCTAGGACGCGCGGTCAGCAACACCTCCACGTTAATTTTCACACAATGTCCAACGTACAGAGTGCAAACTTACCAGTAGAGTTGTACAATTATTCAACAAAAAATTGTAATCGACTAATTTTTGGGGGGCCGAAAATTCCCCACAAGCAACACCCCACGCAATGGAACCTTATGATCGCGATGAAGTCATCCAAACCCTGCATATGGCCTCCAATCCAGTGGCATATTTGAAAACACGTGACTTTTCCCCCCTGAACAATTTTCATGTTATATGATTACTTACACATTGGAACTGATAAATGGGCGAGTAATCGATCATTGAATGAAATGGATAGCCCATATCTACAAGTATATGTGGCTGTAATGGCCGGCGATCAAGAGGAGATGCGCAGATAAAATAGGTGCCGTGCTCTCACCTGGAACACTAAGAAGTTTCTCGCTTTCGTTAGGATTCCACGTTTGGCAAGCTGTGCACTATATTCATTGAAATTCAAGACCCGTTTGTCAACACGATATTCCGATGTAGAACCTGCGTAATAAAATATATATAAAGTCACCTGTCATGTACAATGTCATACAATTGTAATGTATCGTTTCTAAATGAAATGTATCATGCGTCAGAACAGGAATAAGGGACACGCTGTGTAATAAGTATTAAATTGGAATATCAGCTTTACACAATGTACTTGGTTTGCAATTTTGGACAATAAAAAGTAAAAAGCTCTCAATCTGGTGTTGTACCCATAATCCCATGTTTTTTTTATTTAAGCCAATTTCAGTAAACATATAAATAATGAACAATTAATTGCTCGGATACAGGAAATAATACGTTTCCCCATTTGGCATTGGGATTAATGAATCTCATTGTATTTTTGCTATCATGATATTTGTATCAAATTGTTATAACCGATGTTCCATGCAGCGTTTTTTGTGACTGAAATACTATAAATATTCACTACAACGGCAAAATATTGATTCTCGAATGTAATTGCGAGTCATGACAATTAATCAAATAAGGAGTGGGTGCAACAATCAAATGCCTACTTTACAAAAGAACATACCACTTTAAATTATATATTGTTTAAAACCCCACCAAGCTACAGAGATGAAAACTGCTATAGAATCTGAGCTCAAAACAATACAATGACAAAATAAGAGCGAGAACTATAAAAACAAAAACTGTCCAAAATGACCCAACAATACTTCAACCAATCGCACACAAACGCAAAGGTATCAAAGTCCGAAGCAAAAAAAAGCTAGCGCTAAATTTCCGTCACACACTGGTGCCCTCCCCGAGACTGAAAACCACCACACACAACTTCCAGACGAAGGAGGTTAGACGATGAAGAGACATTCCAGACGGACCGATGATGGTGCGAGTGAAGACGGTGTGGGAGCCACCCTCCTCGGCGTATATCATGCTGACATGTGCACGGTTCGCCACGGGTCGCCCGACGGGCGCGCCGTAGACCAGGTCGCGAAGAGATCGAACGCGCAGGTTCCTTTTCTGCTCGCCAAGCACGAAACTGATGGCGTCCATCAGGTTGGACTTTCCTTCACGAGAAAAAAATTAACCCGTAAAAACAAAGTTTTTCACTATAAATTCTTTATATGCGTGGCGGCTAGAGTCCTCTCGTCCTCTGGCTTGAGATGGCTGCCACCTATGGGTCAGATGATTGTCTGCCACCATTAAGCAATTGGTAATTAAAAAAAAAATTTTTCCCTAAACAGCGTAAAATTTAGGAATTTTTTTTCACGAAAATTAATTGTCACGCACAACGAGTCTGTGTGCAAAATGTCAGCTCGATTGGATCACGGGAAGTGGGTTAAAAAACGACCGAAAGATTTGTACGGTCGTAAGCAAGCAAGCAAGCACGCAAGCAAGCGAACTTAATATAAAGGATTTAAAAAGACGAACGGACATGTTACGATTTGTACAATTAAAAGCAATTGGTGAAGCGGCAATACGATAATGGCCTCGGTATTACCGACGGTTTCGTTCTTGAACATCTGCGCGAATGTAGAACTTGCGAATTTTGACACTTTATGTGCTCATAATCGAGGTTTTTGGGTTAGATCGCGTAAAATCTGTCGTTAAAACCCGCCACCATCCGACACAGCCAACTAGTAAGGGTTGTCACGTAAACAGAACATGCCAATTCGTCACTAGTACAGCACTAGTGTATAGTAGTGTAGTGTATAGTAGTGTAGTGTATAGTAGTGTAGTGTATAGTGTAGTGTATAGTAGTGTATAGTGTAGTGTATAGTGCAGTGTATAGTGTATAGTGTAGTGTATAGTGTAGTGTATAGTGTAGTGTATAGTACACAGCACTAGTGTGTAGTGTATAGTGTAGTGTATAGTAGTGTAGTGTATAGTGTCGTGTATAGTGTAGTGTATAGTGTAATGTATAGTAGTGTATAGTGTAGTGTATAATGTAGTGTATAGTGTAGTGTATAGTGTAGTGTATAGTACAGCACTAACCGGTGCGTTGGAGAGCCAAGCCACAACATTTACAAACCGAGTACGACATTTCGTCAGTAATTACAACTAGCTTCATCAGGCGACAGACAGATTTGTGGAGAAGTCTTACTGTTTCGTTCCTGAATGCAGAGGTTTTAACGACACATTTATATATTTACGCGATATAAATTAAAAACCTCTATTATGGATATTGGTCGCGATTAGCCTACGTGTTAAACTGACTATGTGGTGAAAATAGGAGTGAGGAAATGTAAAACATTAATCCTGCACTATTTCCAGTATATATCATTATTTATTATTTATTTTATTTGAATTTTTTATTATTTGTTTTTACCTACGTGACTTTACCGAAATAACCCTAAGAGTATGAATACGAGGTAAACCGCATGGTCGATGTTAAGTTTGGTTTGGTAACCACCCGCCACGAAACGTAAAGATATGAGGAGGAACCTCATCCAGCAGTGGATTGACAAGAGCTGTACAAGTATAAAGTAATAACGATTGTTTCACATCGCTTAACACTTTGCATACATTTCGATTTAAAGCTTTCGCGACTGTAGGGATTCATCTTCTTGGTTTTTTTTCGGTAAAGTCACGTAGAAGGGAAGTAATAAAATAATAAAAATAAAACATAATAAAATTATTCTCACGAAGTTTCGGCTACAACGCAAGCAGCCGTCTACAATTAACATATATGATCGATAATGAACGTAACACATCTCGATAAATAATGCAATAAAGGTTTCTCTGACTGAATGCTCATCTATTTACCACCCCCCGCAGCCAGTGGTAACTCCACATTAACGTGGCCGAGGCCAGTCCATTCAAAACTCAAAACCTTTATTATAAAAATACACAATTACACCGATGGGCTGTTCGAGCTATCGTACCAAAATAGAACTACAATTTACATAACAAACGAATTTAGTGCGTTTAAAAATATATATAAAACTTTAATCCGTTTATAAGAATTATTACCTGAGCCATTTGGGCCGATGACTGCGCTGAACCGCGTGAAGGGGCCGATTATCTGCTTCCCTTGGTAAGATTTGAAGTTTTCCACCTCTATAAGTTGAAGGTAGCCCATTTTCACGCCGATTAAACGTTTTTTAATCGATTCGTGAGGTAAATTTACCTCAAGTGAGTTAGGAACGTGGCCTGACTTTGGCGCCAAAACTGAGGGAGTGAGGGCGGGGCGGGGCGCTAAAGACCACGTGACCCGCGCGTGACGTACCCACTATAGAGTTACGGTAACTCCTCGCTTAACGCACGTCCATGCAAGGCCGTTTCGCTATAACGCGGTTCTGCCACGGGGGGGCACTTTTGACACAACGCGGAACGCGTCCGTTATAACGCGGTGCGATACAGTAACGCTGAATTATACAGCAACGCGGCGGAGTACCCTCATTTCAGTTCTTTGTACCGCCATGGCATAACTGCAAAGGTTGATTTTATTGCAAATGACGTCACGCGATTTTGGACGATTTTTGCCCCCCCCCCCCGCGTCACACGGCGTAACAAAAAGTCAGACCCCCCCCCTCAAATATGACGTCACAAAGGTCTGCTCCCCCCCCCCCCCAAATAAAACATGCTTCAAATCGCTTTAAACTATTGTCATTGTAGTGCGTATTTAATGTGGCGCTGCACTCTGATGTTGTAGGAAGGAGAAAACATTAAAAAGTCTCGATTTAAAGCTTTCGTGACTGCAGGGATTCATCTTCTTGGTTCTTTCGGTAAAGTCACGTAGAAGGGAAGTAATAAAATAATAAAAATAAAACATAATAAAACAATTCTCACAACGTTTCGGCCACAACGCAAGCAGCCGTCCTCAGGTGAAGAACATGTCTGTCGATAATCGCGCCGGCCGGTGCCTGCGCAAAGCCATGGCGGTACGGGTGGTGCTGGTTGTGTTTTCCATTGCAAAACACAGAGCCGCCCCAAGGGTACGGCGAATGGGGGCGACCGCCCTAGGCCCCACGCTTTAACGTCCCGGTGTCAGATGTACACAGGGTGCTTAAACAAATATTCACACTTATATGGGACTATCGTTTTGAATGGAAAAAGAACTATTAATACACTGTGACATGATAACAAATATATGTATACAACAACCACCGTTCACTAAATGATGTGGATGTCACCACGGCGTTTATGCCATGCTAGCTGCACTTTAAGGCCAGGTGAAGTGTTGAGGGCTTGCTGATTGGTGGTCACGGGACAGAACCAGGTGCCATGGGTTGACCGATTACTGGCAAATGCACCAACTGTGCTCCCCACTGTGCCAACGTTCTGTATTTCAGCCTCCCGGCGCTCTGCTCGTTAGTGAACGTCGCTCTACTGCCCTCCGTTGTTGCTAGAGGGCGACTGCCTCCAATTCCCCAGTAGCGTTCTTAACGAGTCTCCTTCACAGAGTCAGATCTTGACTGCTGGTACCAGTCATGGGCAAGTCCACTCAGCTCCACATCCTTCTGTACCACATCTCTAGCCCGTGCCACACCTTTTAGCACCATTTGTCCGGCCAAAGATAATTTGCTTGGGAATGCAGTGGCGAGGCATGCGGGCGACATGACCCAGCCAACACTGATGGCACAGCGTCAAGAGCTTTCAAGGATTTTGGAGCTCACACAATCCAGTGGTTAATCTCACGATAGATCATCGTAGGCTGGTTATGCTGAATGTTTCAAACGGCGCAGATTTTCCTTTAAAGGGCTCGACGTTTCGCAAGCATACATAAGCGAGTGGTTAACAACTGTGGCCAAAAAGACCTGAGACAGGCCAGGTAGCTTCCACAAAGCGTTACGCAGCTGATGAAAACATACCACTAGACTGATTCAAGTGAGGCCTCGGTTGCCAAACTGGAGCTGGTCATAACAACCGGCATTCACCTAAAAGTGGCGGTGATCGTCACCACAGCGCTTGTGCCAGGCTATGTGCACGTTCAGGCCACGTGAAGTGTCGAACGCATGCAGGCAGGGAGGTCACAGGGCAGACCCAGGTGCCATGGGTCGACTGAGATGACTGGCCAATGCACCACCTGTGCCAACTTGCTGTGTTTTAGCTGCCCGGCGCTCCTCCGCCCTCCGTTGTTGTTGGAAGGCAACTGCCTACAACTGCCCAGTAGCAGCGTCTTTAACAAGCCTCCTCCACAGAGGCCAATTTTGACATCGCTGGTACCAGTCATCGGCAAGTCCACCCAGCTCCACATAATCTTGTACCACATTACTCAATCTCCTCTCTAGCCACTTTAGCTAGCACCTGTGACAGGTCATAGAAGGCATCGGACTCATTGGTCTTGCCTGCGTCCCTCCACTGATGTTAATCTTCAGTAGGGGCATAAGTAACCACGATCACCACTCCTCGCCTCTGGTTGATGGGAAGGCGAGCACAAAGTAACCTGGGGCTTACAGCTACCCACACCTCACCACCAGGCTCCCTTCTTCATTTTGTTCAGAAGAGCCCACTGCCTGTTGTTTGGCAGTCCCCTGTCCCGAGTAGAGGACTGTCCACCCCTCATTGTGGCAGGAGCCAGAGCCGGTCCACTGGACCTCCTGAATACCAGAGATCCAGGCGGTACCGGTCCAGCTCCCAACAGAGTAGCAGCCTCTCCTCCGCAGTGAGCGTTCCACGTGGCCACCCGCAGTGGCTTTTTTGCTGTTTTTGGAGGAATCCCGAGGATAAGGATTCAATCTCCTGGCTCCACTAAATCGGGTTTGGCCAGGAGACGTCATCGATGCCTATACCGCCCCCCCATGGTCTCCGGTACAAGCTTAGATTGATATTTTTTGTTCGTGGTATAGTGGTAATTAATTGAAGATAGAGGGGTTACCAGCCCATCACACCCATCCAGAGCCCCTTTTGCACGCTGTTGGCCACAAATGCCATGAGGGGAATGGCCAATAAAAATTGGCCCTCCCCCCATGGCACTGCTCACCACAGCGTCACCGTCCGGCACCAACGAAGAGGTAGGGGGGTTGTTTTGCTGGTCATCAGCACACTGACAAACGGACATCGTGCAATGAACAAGTGTTCAGACCCGTTCTTGGTCTGCCTTGGTTTCATGGCTTTATTTTGGTGATTTCGAAAAGTGTATTGGTTTATCCATGTTTGTTTGTTGTAGTACAGAGTTAGACTGATGGCCTTAATCTAAGTTGTCTAGTGGTTGTTGTTGTTGCTGTTGTTTGACTTGCATCCCACTGGGATTTTTGCACACAGCGTTGGTGTACGGTGTTTTTTTCTGCAATATTTTGCTGCCTTTTCTTGGATTTTCTGTTTGCACATATTCACTTTAAGATGTTTTTTGTTCATGTTTTGTTTTTTGTTTGTTGCGGTTGCACCCGATTCAAGAGCCGAATGGCTCACAGGGCTATACCTAATACATGAACTTGAACTTGGTCCCTTGCCAGATGCTTGAGGCCCAGCAACCCCCTGTCAGACGCCACTGCATGTTGTACTTCGCAATCACAAAACAAATTTCCACGACAGTGACAAACCACACAGGGACGAGCAGTAGAAGATAGATTTGTATTTATTTCAGCTTGCAAGTTTCTTCCCCAGCAAAGGAACACGTAAAACGATGATGAGATTGAAGACACAAGCAGTATTATGTAATTAAAAAATAAAAGACGAAAACACCTAACACCCATCCATTACTCCTTAGTGCAAACACAGGCTTTTTATTTTCTCTTAATGCAGTGGATGTTTAGCCTCATGTCGTGACTTCCCCATCCAACATGAATAAATAGAGCAATAGTTTACATCTAAACCACTGTTTCTACAAATCTTGACACTGCACGCACTGCTGTTGAGAACAGTGAATTACTACACACTACGAGACGACCAATCCCAGCCTACCCAGTGGTAAGTGATGGTGAAACTATATACGTAGTCTGCAATACAGTGAACACACACCAGCAATGATTCAATGCCACCAAAATAGTCCGACAGAATTGCATCGATTCGCCCTCACCCCGCAGGGACGAAAGTTGGCGCATTGAGAAATTCCACGTCGGTCGGTCTTTGACAGCTGTGCGGGCGAACCCGATCACCGTGTGGTGGAATAATCTAGATTTTATCATCAACACCGACTGCAATCAGTTGGACAATTTTGGCGTCACATGACGAATCGCTAATGGACATGAAAATACATTTTTTTTCTCATCGATATAATATTTTTTTTTTGCTTTCGAAGCAAACACAAGCTTGCTGGGAAAGCAAATGCACCCGCGACCCTCGCCCCCAAACATTTACACATGTGTGACATGTAATATATTCAGCTCTGCCATTCTGAACGTCCACAGGGTTTGCTATTAAGACTACATGGCGATGTGTAGCCTTGCACACGCTGCTGCACGGCAATGAACGGTTGAACGGTGGCATATTTCGCTGACAAGCTCCGTCACGTGATGGGAAAGCGCCGAAATTCCTCGCTCACGCTGCTGCTGGCAGAAGGGTCCCAAGAGAGGCGTTTGCCTACTCTTCCCCACTGACCAGGCGTCCTTGTAAGGGGTGGGAGTTATCCACGCTTTCGCCCATCGCACACACGACCTGCTGCTGCTGCTCATCGAATGTGGTACAGAGAGATGGGGGGAATAAAAAAAAAACTCGCCGATCGTTTCAACTGCTCGACCGAGAGATCGAATTGAACTGATGACCTCTGGATTGCGAGTCCAGTCGAGTGCTGCTAATCACTACACCGTGGCAGCATTAATTAAGGGGACTCTCATTCCTTTACAATAAAAAAATAGCAAAAAAATCGGGCAATTGCTTATTTGCCAAGGAGGCAGCGAATCAATGTAGCCACGAGTTGCAAGCCCTCTCCGCTCATCAACGATGTGCGGCCAACAGTTATACATAGGAAGGTTACATTAAGCGTGCTTCACTGCCACCAAAAAGGCGGTTTTCCAGCTGATGCATCATCACAGATTTTGACAACAGCTCCGAACTGACAGGGAAGCCGCCGTTTATTTATACACTCGAGCACAAGCGCAGTCGAGTTTAGTGGACAATGAATGAAAGAACGCCAGCCGATGCGGTAGCATACGTACTTCTCCCAAGTTCTCCACGATTAAAGCTCCCGCGCCAATATGCCACGTTACCCAGCTCCTCTGCACGCGACCAACAGCTGTGCCACAAACATTAACCACTTTTACAACCACTTATAGCGAACGGACAGATTCATTATAAGGAAATAAAATAAAACGATAGTGAACAACAAAAAAAACAGGGATAATGAATGCAGATATACCGTTTCAGAATTGTGACCATTTTGTGCACGGACAGGTTCCCCCCCCCCGCATCTTAATACATACATGCAGAGTAAGAAAACTAATTAATTGTTTTGTACCGTTGTGTGTACGCGGATGCCACGGTTGCTTTACATTGCAAAGTTGAATGCATTTCAATACCATACCTTTATAGAGTAAACAAAAACATCGGAACGAAAACATTAACCAGCATGCAAAAAAAAATGGCACAAAGGTATACGTTGTACATTACTCCTCATGAGCCGTGCAGAGCATGGGTGTGGGAATGGGAGGTCAGGCAGGGTTCAACCAAACCAAGTTAGACTTCTGTATCCATTCCTAGAGCTCTGTCCCTGTGTCTTTTTCTCCAGCTGCAGAGGGCATTAGTTGTCAGACATGCGAGTGGGGAGGAGTTGAGGCATGTTCGTAGGTGGCTTCGACTGAACTTGATTAATACACCCACTTTTATAGCTGTAAAATCGATGACAAATTCTCTTTGCAGCTGGAAACGGACAACTTTGCACACACAAGTAACCTCACGGTACCCGTTCTTACGTGAATCCGTCATCTTGACCCACTGCGAGTAGCCACCACCTTGCAATACGTGGCGAGTAACAACTCACCCTGCCCACAGCAAACCTATGATTGTAAAGATTCAGGATGGCGCTATTAAAAATTAGATGTTTTTTGTTCTATCATAAAACCCTTCTTTTGTATTGTTAATTATGATTTCTTTGCCAGGTTTATAAGCAATTTTCGCACTTATCGTAAACATAACAATAGCATGCATTCGTACAAATCGAAAAATAATCAATTCATAGGCTCACAATTCGACACGCGTCAACGCGAGTTCCGGTATCTACGCGCAATCCGCAAAATTAACTGCGATCCTCGCATGCCTAACACCTACCACCCACAACCGCCTCTGCTCACCTTACCTCCATCTCTTAACCTTTAATATCAGACGAAACGCAGGGTTCACAGAGCTGGATTGACACCCGGCCTAAGCCAACCCCACCAACCACTGCCTGACAGCCCTCGAGCAAAGTCTGCATGGGTACTGATCCAAACCCAAACAGAAAAAAATGATAATACAGGTCTTAATACAGAACGTACATACATAAGGATAATACAGTTGCGATAAATCAATGCGGCAATCAGTAAAGTACACTTTTCACAGCTTGAAGCGTTAGTGATATAATAATACTGATATAATTTGCTATACAAAATGCGGGGACGGACAAAGCATTGTTTTTATTCATCAGTGGCACTATATGCAGGCGAAAATCTGCACAACCAAAGTCTGCGTCGGCTCAACTGCATTCACTCTCTCGGATCGTTTAAAGTTGTCCCAGATGGCAATCGATTGCATTTTTATTTTCTGTAATAATAACACGACGGGTCCACGATTCACGTGTGGGTGAATGTTACTTCCTTGTCCGGGTGTTGGCAAAACCGGAGGAAAAAAAATCTCCACTGTCAATAACAGGGGGCGGGGGTTTGCCAACGTAATTCAGGCAAGATGTGAATATCGCCGCAACCCTAAATCGATGTTAAGTTTAGAGTCAAGGTTTTAGTGTTATTGCAGTAAAAAAAAGCAACAGATGCCAATAGAGGTCGCTCGAAACAAACCTCGAAAAACGTGAATGCTGGGGCCACTTTAAAAGAACTTTACTAACGCGAACTTCCATCGGTCAAAGAGGACGGTTTTTGAAAGATTTCCCCTCGTCACAGCGCAGACAACTGTAAAAACCTACGCACGGGAAGGGAGGGTGGGAGATCGGGGTCACGATGCCAAAAGAGGATAGCAGGTGCACGGTCGTCCGTGTTTGGGTGTCCCGCGGTAGCCGCCAAGGCCAACAGGGCTTGCAGAATATGAACGCAAGCCAAGCGGCAGTAACACACACGCACACGCACGCGCGCACCTCGTACGCGCCCAGTGACGTACCCCCCCCCCCACCAATCACAGGTGGCGGCACACCAACACACAAACCACAAGGCAGTCTTGTGCGCTTCGTTCAATGACAGCGGTTTGTGACAATTCATTTTATCCAGGTGCCCCATCATTGCCACAAATGAGCAGAACCTCTCACTTGTGACGGGGGAGGTGGCGTGCGTCGAGAGAGCGAGCATCACCGGGTGGTTTGGTTTGGGTGAAACGGCGGTATTTGAGAGTTACCATCGCCACGACCACGTTTGCCCGAGTTAGGCAATGTTGTCGAGTCGCACGTTCCCCCTTCGTGCAAAATCTACCAAATATAAAAAGATTACGATGGAATATAAGAACCAGGGTGGTTATCCATGGTGTAACGCAACCTGCGAGAAGCTTTGTGCGGAGCGTTGATTTCAATGTAACTGTGGCCTATTGGCGATGAATGCTTGAAGCAAGCCTATGCAAGCAGCCGTTTCACCCAACCCGTCTGCCTTAGCCACCGCACAAGTTTGGCTGGACCTCGGTGCGAAGCGGAAATGACAGGGACGGATGAACCAATCGCCGTCTTGCGAGTAGCTTGGATTTCGGCGAGCGGGGGGGTGAGAGGGGGGATATTCTGCCGCACGCGAGACACGCATGCCTTTCTTAGACATACCAACGTTGAGCATTTCTTCCAGGGTGTTCAACTGCCGTCTGTATTTTGATACAAATCTGTAAACTTGACCGCCCCTCCCCCCTTCTCCTCTATAGTCGTAATTTTATTTTGGGTTGGTGTTTTTTACAACCAATTGCTCGTTCGTGAAATGCCGACTCGCGCCCATTTTGTTAATCGTCCCAGTGGCTTACAACGCTGCCGATATCCATCAGGCCAATCCCATAATGCCCACGTGTTGTTCAGGACTTCCTCTTATGCTCGAAGATCTGCTTGTTTCGGACCCACGATCTAAACTGTGGCGCCACTACTGGACTCTCAAGAGGGGGGCATTTTGACTCGACACCCGGACCCCGCAGCCGTTCACACGCGACCCAAGCCAGCAAGGAGTTGGACGCCAATACCCAGCCTTTCGCGGAGCATGCATACCCTGCAGTCCAGCGGATTGCCTTGCATCATCTCTACGCGGATTCACCGATGATGCACGGCATCCGTCGCCGACACCTGTTCCTATTTGTCGGTATTAACCCTGCACCGTCACGCGGCGTCACTGAAAGTTAAAAGCAGAAAATCTGTACAATGTAAGCTCGGAGCCACGGCTTGCTATTTTTTGTTGTTTTTGTTTAACTTAGAATGTAACAAATGGCTTAAACTTGCTGGTCTACAGCACAGAGACGTTGCACGCTTGGCTGTTGAAGAGGAGCTTCTTTTATCACCTACTGTACGCCGTCGCGCCTTGCTGCGCGAGAGCTGTCAGTTTTTGAGCACAACTAACCCGAGCAAGAAAGCTATTTTTTTTTAACGTGGTTTTCTCTCCGTTTTTTACAAGGCACTCTTTCTATGCAAGCTTTTCTCGTATCATAAAAAAACCCAACACATTTCAAGTAACCTTAAGGACCAGTATTAATATTCACATTTACAAATAAACCCAAAGCTCAATAAACACAGACAAGCACATCAAATTCTTTAAAGTGACAAGTTACAAAGCCAAAGACTTTTTACATAGCAGCTGTTTTTCACTGATCTATACCCAAAATTGGCTATAAATTGTTTTAAAGTTTGCATTTTTCAATGTGTCTAGTTGCTTATGCAAGCAGGTGTTGCCATTTCTTTCACCCCACACACGCCATTTTGTATTCGTCTGTGCGATCTCAATTAACGCTCTCCATCCGTTAGATATTTTTGTTTTGTAGGTTTCATCGCGTGGCCCTCGATAACCAACAGACATTTACAGCAACAAAAAAAAAAGGCTACGCGCGCAAACTCGGCCGATCGCTTGTGACGAAGTCCGTGATTATTTTACATTGTGCTCACAAATGCTGTCTCGAATTAACCCTTACACCCCCCCCCCCCCACATGCATTGTCAACTCTACTCCCCCCCCCCCAAATCCACGCCCCTAGTGTTATACCAAACCAGCACCCACAAAACAAAAACGAAGACCATCTCTAACATCCCGCAGACGTTCGACTTTAGCAGAAGAAAAAAGAAAAACAATCGCGATGCTAAGAAGTGCCTTCGGTGCAAGGACATTAACTTTTCAAATCCACACCTCTCTGTTCGACCCAACCAACTACATTCAACAATTTGCCAACACAAACTGACCCTTTTCTGTTATTTCATTCCCCCTTCTTTTCTTTCCATCGCATTTCACTTTCCCCCACGGAGTGGTTGCCAAATTCTCAAAAAATAGAATTTTTGGACACTTGGTAAGGTAGTCACGTTTTTTTTCATTTCGAGGCCTTGCGTAATCTAATTTTTTTGTTAAACTAAACGGAACAGTGAGCCAGGTTACGCTTTCTGCAGCCCCAGCAACTCGCTTCCAAAGCAGGCCACCCACGTTTTATACATTTCACCTTATTTCCTTCCGCGAACGACCTTCCCCGACGACCCCCACAACTCCCAACACAAAATCAACGGCACGCTTTCCCACCCGCGGAGTCAACCGTGCAGTCAACAGCAGCGGTAAACGCGCGGCGGCCTCTGCCTCTCCCTCTTAGGTGGTTCTGAGGTTCGGCCCGGGCGGTTGACCCGTGCCAACTCCACCACCGTTGCCGCCACCACCACCGCCGGTGCCGACGCCACCGCCGACACCGCCAATACCGCTGACTATGCCGCACCCGGGCTTGGCCACCAAACCCGTTACGGGAAAGGCAACGATGCCTGGGTACGGAGTGGTCAGAGCCGTGGGAGGGAGGCTCGCGGAGGCGACGGCGGCGGCCACTACCGGGGTGGTGGCGGAGGAGGGCAGCGGTGGCCCCGGCGGGCTGGGGTTGACGGGCACGCGGGGCGGGCACTGGAAGCCCGGCGGGACGGCTACGCCGCAGGGGAACTGGCCCGCACACATCGCCCCCGGCAGGATGTATGGCGGCACCACAGCGGCGGTCGGCACGGCGTTGGCGATGGAGGCGCCGCCGCCGGCGCAGCTGCCCAAGCACGCGGTGGCCGGGGGTGGCGGCTGAGCTGGCGCGTACATCCTGAGCCCGGGCTGCACCCCGGGGAGACACGCGAGATCAGACGGTTCCGACGTTAACCCACAAAAGCCAATCTGATGCGAACGTGATGAAAGATTTGACCATTAATAGGCGACCACCCCGTGTTCACGCTTGGATACGCAGCGAGAGCATTACGGCGTGCGATGCATTGTGGTGGTGGTGGTGGTTGTGGTGGAGGCGTCCACTCACGTCGCACGGCCTCTGCCCCTCCAGGTCCTGCCGCTGCATGAACTGCCGGATCTGATTGAGACTCGGCTTCTGCGGCAGCAGGCAGGTGGCATCGCGCGCCCAGTTGTCCACGAGCTTGTGCAGGTCGTCGGTGAAGGTGCCCTTCTTGGTGCTGCCGCCCTGGGATGCCGCAGGCCCCCCGGTGCCTATCGTTACCGCGCCGGAGCACGGCGTCTCTCCGCCGCCTCCGCCAACTCTGCCATCATTGCCAATGAAGGCGCCCATGCCGCCGGTCGTTGGGACTGTTTGTGCGATGGAGAGGGAGGCGAGAAAAGAAGAAAGAAAAGAAGAAGAAAAAAAATTGGCGTCTTTTGACTGCGTCGGAACCGTGATGAGTGCTGGATGCAGAGTTCGGCAAGGTACAAAAAACATGTTTGGCAAGTTGTTGAACAAATGCCACTCGAGTAAGCAAAAATTATTTAAACAAATTACGACGACAATAATGATCGCATTTATCCATGATGGCCATTGATCAATACCATCCAATTTGTGTTTATGTAGCGTCTAAATGTGCTGGTATCTTTAAGACACTTTTAAGAGACTCTGCATCATGATGTTCAATTTGCTTGTAGGTATATTTGCATGTGGGTCGGAGATCGGAGTATTTGGCTGCCTCAAATTAAGAAGAAAATAACTGTAAACAGAGGCCCGATTGTATCATTCGGGTGATTTACTTTTAAAAGTACGATAGATGCTCACCGTTTTAATTATAGACATCGTATTTCATAGGCACGTAAAAAAAGGCAGTAACAAGTAAATAATTTTAGGGCAGAACATTGAGAATAACTAATTATAAACAGTTATGTAACAACAACAAAAAAGACAAATTAAAGAGTACCTGTATAAATACTAAAGAGGCAAAAACAAATTTCGCTATTTGCTCAGTAGCCAGCTGCAGTGCAGATTAAGTGCGCGATTCAGCTTTGCGTAAGCGCGTAATGTTAGCAGACGCTCACCCGGGGAACATGTTATTTCGCAGAAGAGAAAAAAGCAAGAGTAAAACATATCACATCCGTGCTTGGGAATGTTTTTTTTCCCATTCAATAAAACAAAAAATGATAATCGCGATTCCAGCAGTTGTGCGTTTTTCCTCGGCGCTGGCCAGCAAGCAAATCACAAGGATACACGCGCTCTTCTCCCCCCCCCACCTCCCACCGAGCGCGCGCCCGGACATTTGACAGGCCACATTCAAAATCCGATTGTCTAAAATCCATACGGTCAATTCCACGGCAAGGGAATTATAGACACACACCCACTCTCATCTACTGCAATTTCATTAGCGATGTCTGTTGTTGGATGATTGGCAGTTAGGGCCTCAGGGCCTTTGCTCAGCAACCATGATTAAAAACACAGTGTGTATATATATTTAAAATGTTATTCTTGTACATGCAATTTGATGCATGTGTTGGTGGCTTAAGAATGAATGCGAAATACGAGACTTTTATCGCAGTCATACGCGTCATACGCCGCATTTAGCGGCATTGCAAGCCCGTCACTGGTCTTGTGATTCCATTACCGTAGAACCGTCCATTATTGTATTTGCCGATGAAATATTACTTGAGGCAGATGTCCAACTAAAACAAATCAATCGAAATCCCCTTGAGCACGTCACCCGGGAGCAAACGGTAACGTCAGTGGGTGACGTCAGTCAGGATCCGTCAATATGGAGTGCTCACAAATAACGTAAAAAAATATTTAAAAGGGGAGAGAGAAAAAACGCAGCTTGCCAAACATTGCCAGAGCCGAGCTGTTGCGCAGAGGGGAACTCGGGAGAGTTCAAAGTGCAAAAAACAAACAAAAATACAAAATAAAATAAAAAGCCAGTGCTCAGCATCCCACCGACTGCAAACCAAAAAAAAAGCAAAATTCCAGCTGCAAACGGGAAAAAAAAAAATCCGATCGGGCAGGTGGCATGGAGCAAACGATTTGTTATTTTGTTATTTACCGCTGCTCTTTCGTCTCATCGCACCACCTGCTGGGGAAAACAGAAATGGAAACAAAACAAAGAACAACGACAAAGTTACTGCACGGCTCGGAGGAAGTGGATGTGAACGGGAAGGAAGAGCGGCATTCTTTTACTTCTCTGTCTCAACGACGGGTGACGCGCACGGCGGGGGTGGGGGCTCAATGCAGTCTCCCAGTGCTGCAAACCGTCTTGAGAAATTCATCGCGGTGGATGACTCTCCTCGAACACACGCAACTTAAATGTGTGTTCATTCGCCGAAGGGCTGGAACGATTCACCTCCGCAACCATTTGATGAATTGTCACAACTCAGGGGTAAGCAAGTTAACTTAAGGATCGACTATTCTTACAGCAAAGCGCTGGATTAGCAGTACCTGAACCAATTACGTACGGTCTGGACGAATCAACAAGTAATATTGTTTCTGATGCTCGCGATTCGATCGCACGCGTCAAGAAGCGGAGCTTGAAAATCGATATTAAATTGTGTCGTTCCAACCCTACTTTGGCGGGTATGCAGCGAAACGCTAAAAAATCATGCAGGATGTGCATCTGAATCGAGCACAACGGAAGTGAAGAAGACGACTAAGGGTTGAAAATAAATATAAAGACAAAATAAAGGTCACAAAGCAGTGCAGGTATTGGGGCTAGTGTCACGCCCCAACACAGACAAGCCAAGGCACCTCGTGAGCGTGAGACTGAGGAGGAGGGAGAAATAAACATGAGACTAGCACCCGGAAACAAGAGGCATGCGACTGAAGTGTTCCATGGATGGCGGCACACAATTGCTTGCAGGAAGGATTAAAGACCCGGCTGCAAAGACTGTTCGTGGCCAAGACGTCTGGATTCCAGCCGCGAGGCTTTAACAGCACGTGCAGCGGAAAAAGCCACGCGCGCACGTTTTATGTGACACGCGAGACTTGCGTACGAATTGTATTTTATTTTAAAAGGAAAGCCGTGTTGCAATATCCGTTGGCTCCCCGGAGCGGTCGTTTCTCCCTGGCTGAAAACGTTTTTAAATCCTTTATATTAAGTTCACTTGCTTGCTTGCTTGCACGCTTACGACCATGCAAATCTTTCGGTCGTTTTTTAACCCACTCCCCGTGATCCAATCGAGCTGACATTTTGCACAGACTCGTTGTGTGTGACAATTTATTTTCGTGAAAAATCTTTTCCAAAATTTTCCACTTTTTAGTAAAAAAAAATTTTCATATTTAATTTAAAATACCAATGTGATAAAAATGAAACTCTTACTCAAGAAAAACAGAAATGAATAATAAAATAAAAACCGATGCCACACATATAAAGGATTTATAGTGAAAAACTTTGTTTTTACGGGTTAATTTTTTTCCCTTTCCTCCTCCCTAAGGCCAGGGGCAACGCCATACAGGGATGCCTTGTGGAGTACAAAAAATGACAAACTGGGTACGAACAGACAGACAAAGCGGCTGGCCCACTGAGGAATCGGGAGCGCGGTTTGCTGTTAGTTTTGTACGTCACTCGGTCGGCAGTTTGGTGAAAAACCGTCCAGCCTAGAGGAGAGAGTCACAGAAAAGGAAACCGGAAAGACAAATATGAAACAAAGTGGTGAGAGAGTCAGAGGCGGCAGGAAGTGCTTACTGGACCATCCGTGAAAAAGAGCATTATAGCTCATCGGATTCCTCCAGTATAAATAAATGTTCCGATTCGGAAGCGTTCGTGTCCTTTGTGTGTGTGTACATGTGCGCGAAAGTGGTTAGTATTCAAAATGCACAGGCACACTTTTGTTACATGACTGCGCGTTAAAAAGTAACAGAAACAAAGTGACCGCATAACAAGTGAAAGAGACCACACGGTCAAATCTTTGCAGCGTTTCAGAAGCCAAAAAGGTACATAAATACTTATGTATACACGCACAACCTCGGTTATCACGAATTACATGTTGGCGATGCAATCAAATCCCGTCTGTAAATATTATCCACGCCGACGTCGTGTTGCTTAGACTAGGGCTTCCATGGGCATAACGAGGGATGCGGGCTGCACTTTGGGGATTAATTGCCACTACAACAGGCACATGTGTGGGTCGTTCAAAGGGCCACGAATGGTGGACATTGACAACACACTGCGAGAGTTCCCTTGGACCGTACGTGTCGTGCCTTTGGCAACACGACCGCTGGTCAGGCCCCGGCAATCACACTGCACTTAAAAGCGGCACAGAATTGCAGTGAGGAGGTATTGGGGGACCGCTGACCAAACAACGTCAACTATATATTTATATTTTCATATAAAAGCTCGTTGATAAAATTTCACGGGGCATAAACCCATGACTCCGAGCTTTATAGAGTCCAGTGATTTTGACGAGTGCTTTGCTGTACATTGAGCATTTGTATTTATGAAGATTTTACAGGCAAATTACTTGGGTATGAACGTGTTTTGGATTATTTCTGCAAGCCGTAAAAATTATTTATTCACAGGTCTTCTAAATTTCTATTTAAAGCTTTCGTGACTGCAGGGATTCATCTTCTTGGTTCTTTCGGTAAAGTCACGTAGAATGAAAATAATAAAATAATAAAAATAAAACATAATAAAATAATTCTCACGATGTTTCGGCCACAACGCAAGCAGCCGTCCCTCAGGTGGAGAACAGGTCTGTCGAGGAGACTTCTAAATGTTAATTTATTTATGAAATATTTTGACCGTGAAATATTATTCAAATTCAATGCAATTTCACATGAATATATATATATATTTTTTTCATATTGAAAACATGTTCTATGGGGACCTCATTTGCCAGTAAAAATATGATAATTGGTTCTTTACCCTTCTATCTGGCAACAAAACTGACACCTTTTGCAAGGAGTCATGTTTGCATAGACCGCAATACCTGCAGTCATAATACAAACAAAAGAACATAACTCTGATAATGTGCACTGTCCTTGAAGTTGATTGGTCCACACCCGAGACAGCTTTCCTTCGAGCCTAGTCTCATATGGGTTGGACCAGATGACGCCAAAAGGCGCACAACTCAAGGACAATGCACCATCAGAGTATGAGAGCTCGGGGCAAGCATCTACACTATGGGGACCTCATTTGCCAGTAAAAATATGATAATTGGTTCTTTACCCTTCTATCTGGCAACAAAACTGACACCTTTTTGCAAGGAGTCATGTTTGCATAGACCGGTCTATGCAAACATGACTGACACCTTTTTTGCAAGGAGTCATGTTTGCATAGACCGGTCTATGCAAACATGACTCCTTGCAAAAAGGTGTCAGTTTTGTTGCCAGATAGAAGGGTAAAGAACCAATTATGAAAACATGTTGTTACCGACTCCTGACATGCCTGCGAGCGTGTTTATGGAGCTTGCATTGTTCAGACTGGTGTTGTGACATTATCATTCATCACCAGAGCTATGGTCTACCCACTGCTGGATGAAGGTTTGCCAGTGTCTTCACCGTCTCGTGCAGGTTTAGATGAAGGGGTCCGAATGGTGAAATTAGAGATGTAATTTACTTGATTCTAACAGACAAATCCCAGATTATCTCTGACCTCAACAAATTCAACACAGGATGCGATCACAGACTGATGCAATTCAAGTTGCACCTCATTATAAACGCGAAGCGAAATCGGATTACAAATGAGAACAAAATAGATGACATCAAAAGAGATGGGCCAGGAAGTTGTTGGTTTGTCCATTAACTCTATACAAGAGGTTCAATCACTTAGAGAAGCAAAATAATGAAATAGACGTTACCACATAAGAGTGTTGCGAGTTGCGCATTATAATTAATGACAATGCCTATGATGATAAGAGAACAATGACAATGATGGAGATGATCGTGATAATGAAGACAATGAAGACAATGTTGACGGTAATTATTTAGAATTTGACACATCCACGATGTCGTCCCCGTTGATCTTTGCCAAGCTTCCAAAAAAGCCTGCGGCGATCTGGATGGAACTAAACAAATAAAACAATTTCGATGTAAAGCTTTCGTGACTGCAGGGATTCATCTTCTTGGTTCTTTCGGTAAAGTCACGTAGAAGGGAAATAATAAAATAATAAAAATATTACATAATAAAATTATTCAGCATTCAGACGCTGTCTTTCCGACAGACCTGTTCTTCACCTGAGGACGGCTGCTTGCGTTGTGGCCGAAATATCGTGAAAATTTATTATTTTTATTATTTTATTATTTCCCTTATACGTGACTTTACCGAAAGAACCAAGAAGAAAAGTAAAACAATTTCAAAATCTCCTTCGGTCAATCTGCTCGCTTGGAGGTAACAAACCGTCCACGGACAAAACACAAGAAATTAGCGAGCGAGCGAGCGACCTCGGCTGCGGCCACTCACCGTTGCCAAACTGGTTAATGGCTCCGTCGCTGATGAAGCCCGAGTAGAAGCTCTCTGTGGAGAAGGAGGGTTTGAGCATGTGGGACTTGGGGATGGGCGCCGGCTGAGGGAATCTGGGTTGCGGTGCAGTGGCGAGTTGTGGCGGCGGCGGTGGCGGCGCTGGCTGCTGCTGCTGCTGTTGTTGTTGTTGTTCCGTTGGGGCCGGATCGCTGGCGGCCCGCGCCACCGGTGCTTGCTGTGAGGCTGTGGCGACAGTTCCGTTCCAAGTCAACTCGAGCCGTTTCGGTTGGTTTCTCAAGCTGATTTGGTTCACTTTTTTTTTTTACTCACACCGGCCAAATGCGCCCCAAGATCTCTCCTTGGATTTTGGGAGACAAATCAGTTTCATTCAATCAATTTACTCAAGAACCAGAGTATCGAGGGCCTAATTCACGCATCGGTAAAAACGCAGACCCTCTGCGGCACATTCTCACCAAAAACTCCACGGGAAGCTGTTTCCGCAAAACTATTCTTTTTACTATTTACACAAATTTTCTTAAATAAAATCAGCTGAGGCCCACAGGGCTATATAGCGCTTTTACAAAAGCGACCTGCCCATAAATGATAGCTCGACAACAAAGTGGCTTATCACGTGGAAATTTATAGCAGCCAAATAATACTCTAAAACGCGTGTTCTTTCTAAATGTGGAGGGACAAACCGGAGGACCCAGATAAAAATCCACGCCACCACGGGGAGAGAGAACACACAAACTGCAAATGTACAGACGTTGGGTTTTGCTCTTTGTATTGAGTTTGTTTGTCCTTCCTCCCCACCTCCGATGATTAGCACAGTTGGCTACGTATGGTTTAAAAGAAGTTCAACAGACTTACACAGCTGGGATCAAAAACCACGACCTCCAGCACACCAGGCGAGGTAGCTAACATCTCGCCACTGTGGCGTTCAACACCTGAACTGTGCTCCCGTCGCACGCTTGGTTTATGGGCGGGGGGGGGGGGGGGAACGCTCTCACACCGTCGCCTCCCCCCCCCCTCCACCGTCCCCCCCGGACACTCACAGGGGAGGAAGAGCGCCGTGGGTTTCAGCGGCTGCATGCTGCTGGGCTTGCCGCCGGTGCTCGTCTTGCGGCTCTTGCTGATGCGTCGTCGGCGTATCGAGGGGGGCGCCGACTGCTGCAGGCAGGCGGGTGGCTCCTTGCCCATGCGGCGGTACAGCTCCTCCATCTCCTTCCGCTGGCGTACCTGCAGGTTGGTGAGCTCCTCCATGTGCCTGGGAGACGCGAGCGAAGAACGCGGCCACGGGAGGTTACGCGCGAGTGTGCGAGCGAGTTGGCCCCCAGCGCTGCAAAGCGTTGGCAAGAAAGCCAGTCACGTACGGATATCTTCACAACAGGTTTCGAACAAGTCAGGAACAAAAGTCACCATTTCAACCAAAGCACGAATTGGGCACTCATTGGCGCCGCTCGTGTTGCCTCTGCGCAGCGAGCGGCAGCGCGGTGCCACGCGACAGACTAAAACCCTTAAATCATTTTTATTTTACCAGGGAAGGCCCACTGAGCGATACAACTCTTTTTCAGAAGCCAGCCGGCCAAAAATGTGGAGGGAAAAACCGGAGGGCCGGAGGAGAAAAATCCACATGACCACGGCGAGAACATGCAAACCCTAAATGTACAGGCGTCAGGGGTCGGGATCGAACCCAGGCCCTCTTGTATGCCAGGCGAGGTAGATAACATCTCGCCACCATGACACCCCAGACGAAGCGAGCAACGGTGGCACTCACTTCTCCCGCAGCTTGTGCAGCTGCTTCTTCAGGTCGTCCTCCTCCACGTCCTCCGAGTCGTTGTCGCTGCTCACAAACGACGACGCCGAGCGCACGTTGGGCACGAGGCCGTCCTTCAGCTCGAAGCGCCCCACCGACTCCGTCCTCTCCAAGGTGCCCATCCGCTCCCGCGCCGCCAGGCTGCCGAACGCGGACAGCTCGCTGTCCGTGCTTGGCTGCTTGCGCATGACGCTGCCGCCGCCGGCGTAGCTGCCACCGCCGCCGCCGCGAGCGGAAAAGGGCCCCGCGAAATCGTCCGACGTGATGTCGCGCCCGTTCTCCGTCGCGCTGTAGTACTGCTCCGTCGCCTCGCTGCCGTCGGGGAAGACGTCGGCCGTTCTCGCGCCGGGCGTCTGCGCGTAGCCCTCACTGAAGGGCACCTCCCAGTCTGCCCGCAGCTCGCCCTCGCGCCCTGCCGTCCCCGTTGCCGGTAGCGGCTGCGCTTGCAGAATCTCTGCAGCCGGACCGGTGCTTCCAGTGGGAATGCCCGGCAACGGCATAGTTGAGCCGCGCATTTTCTCGCCGGTGTCCGAACAGCTCTTGTCTGTGCCGTTCAACGTGTCGGACCGGAAGCATTTCCCATCGTCACGGCCCCCCGGGTGAGCCGCGGCAGCGTTCGTAGCTTCTGCGACGACGGCCGGGCCCTGCGTTCTTTGCTCAGCGGAAGCAAAAGCAGCCGCGGTGGTGGTGGTGGTGGTGACGGTATCCGCGTGGCGATCGGATGACGATGAGGACAGCGAGGAGGGAGAGGAGGTGGTTGTGGCCGGGTCGGTGCTGACTACGTCGCGCGTCGTGGTGACCTGGAACCGGCCCCGCACGGTAGTCGCCGCTGGGACGGGGGCAGGGGTAGGCAGCTGTGGTGGCGCCAGCGAGGGCTGGGTCGCAGTGGTCGCTCCGGCGTTGGTGCCCGCGGCCGGGGGTCTGGGCGACTCCGAGGCGGACGGGACTGGAGGACCAGGGAGCGGAGAGCCCATCTGCAGAAGACACGTTTTGACAAAACATTGGCCGCGGTTAAAAGTAAAACGGGCTGCGGTGTTACTGTCAGCAAGAGAGATCTGCTGAACGAGAAAATAGTAGGGAGGAAGGAAGAGAGTTAAGTACATAGGTGGGTGGGTTGGCAAGTAGATAGCCAAGTAGGTAGGCAGGTAGGTGGGTAAGTAGGTGGGGGTAGATAGGTAGGTGGGTAGTTAGGTGGGTAGATAGGTAGGTGGGTCGATCGGTAGGTGGGTCGATAGGTAGGTGGGTAGTTAGGTGGGTAGATAGGTAGGTGGGTAGATAGGTAGGTGGGTCGATCAGTAGGTGGGTCGATAGGTAGGTGGGTAGTTAGGTGGGTAGATAGGTAGGTGGGTAGTTAGGTGGGTAGATAGGTAGGTGGGTCGATCGGTAGGTGGGTCGATAGGTAGGTGGGTAGTTAGGTGGGTAGATAGGTAGGTGGGTAGATAGGTAGGTGGGTCGATAGGTAGGTGGGTCGATAGGTAGGTGGGTAGTTAGGTGGGTAGATAGGTAGGTGGGTAGTTAGGTGGGTAGATAGGTAGGTGGGTCGATCGGTAGGTGGGTCGATAGGTAGGTGGGTAGTTAGGTGGGTAGATAAGTAGGTGGGTCGTTAGGTGGGTAGATAGGTAGGTGGGTCGATCGGTAGGTGGGTCGATAGGTAGGTGGGTAGTTAGGTGGGTAGATAGGTAGGTGGGTCGATCGGTAGGTGGGTAGGCAGGCCAGCAACCATTTATGAGAGCCCACTGATATTTCACATCTCCTGTGCAAGAGAGACAACATTAAGTGGCCAACTCTACCAGCTGGACGGGAAGTCCCTATACCCCCCCTCCTCTCCAACTCCACGCGTCAATGACCGCTCTATAAGACACGGGGTATCGGGGACACTTCCCGCCCACCCCGCCATTGATGGCGGCACTCACCTGGGTGTCGAACTCGGCTCGCTGTTGGACGCCGGCGGCTGCGGTGGCGCATGGGCCGGCCCCCTGACCCGGCTCGGCGGGCAGAACGCCTGCGGCAACACGAGACCGATTAGCGCAGTTGGCTACGTACGGTGCGAAAGAAGTTCAGCATACGTACAACGCAAGACAACGTCGTCGTCACGAGCGGCGGCGGGGGGCGGGGACACACTGGAGGAGGGCGGTAAGGTGGCATTGTGGAGTGTGAAGATTGATCGATGTGGGTTCACGCACCAATGTCCAATTCCGCACAGATCTGCGCTCTTACAAAGCGTAAGAAAATCGTACGGTTGTCACATTTTGATTGCTTTTTTCAACGGGCCGGCCTGCTGACATCCATATTATTCGACTTTCATTTATTTGGCCGTGTCTGGTGGTGGACATGTGTGAAAAATAAATATTCCGATTGTGATTTTGGATGGAACATGGCTTTAATTTTACATTCTCCCTAAGAAAAAAAATCATGAATTATCTTTCAAAGGTCACATAAAAGCCACCTTTGGAAGTATATTGGATCTTTTTTTCCCTTAACTGCGAATTGAAAAGCGATGTTCGTACTGCACAGCGATAACTGCTGCATCACGCTCTCCCAAAATATATATTTTTTTAATGTGCGACGAGGTTTCAATAAAAAACAACCCTGTAAAATATCGTTAAGCATAAAATTGGCCTGACATAGGTGGTGGCTAAAGTGATGGTGGCATTTTAGTGTTAATTACGTCCTAAAGAAAGACATGAAAATGGGTGGCTTGACCCGCCCTTCCACTTAATGTTCCCAAAAAGCTTCCATTTGGATTCTAAAAATAGCCGTCGCGGATCAAATGCATTCACAGGAAACCGACCTTCAGCCGGGTGCATGGGGGTGGTGAGCGTCTCCCACGAGGTGGCACCACCCTCCTGGGTTGCCAGGGGAAACGGCTCGGCGCCGCCAGGCTGTGGAGACACGACGGGTACCTTGGTTACGCGCGCGCGGGCAAACAACCAACCCCACCCATCAACAAAGCAGCCCTCAAAGAGACTCGATCCACGAGGACATTCGAAGCGGAACAAACCGTGCCGCACATTTCAATGGGCTCACGTCAAATTCACGCTCTCGTCTCGTTAACCGTAGGGGACAGACACCAGGGTAAGTCATAGGAAGAACCGGTTTTTATTTTTGTTTTAAGTCGGTTGCGAGAAATTGTTTCGGTGAACGTGTTGGGGGCATTACGCCTCCAGTGTCTGCGGTCAGGGCTTTCCGCCGGCTCCTCACCTGGGTGACGGCCGTCAGGGGCGACCCGTGTTGCACCGTTTCCGGACTCAGTGTCCGCTTCAGGCTCGCCTCGAGGCTCTCCAACGGGGCCTGCGCAGCAGCAGCAGCGGCAACAGCAGCAGCAGCAGCAGCGGCAGCGGCAACAGCAGCAGCGGCAACAGCAGCAGCAGCAGCAGCGGCAGCGGCAGGGGAGGCAACGGTTAAAAGCGGAAGCAGGAGCGTCGACGTTGCTGGACAGTTCCACAAATTTGGCGAGGTCACGGTCAACGTTTTAATGTCACCCTAATAACCAGGATCAGGATTTTTTTAAATTTACGAGGCACTTATATGGCCCAGCATCTCAAAGTGCCCGGCACCACGTCTCATATCGATCGTTCCAGTCTAGATGTGAATCAGTACAAGGCCAAATAGTATATATACAGCTGAAATCGTCGAAGCCTCGCTTGCAACCTTCACTAATTTGAAGGTGGTCGCCCTATCTCCTCTTCTGCCGCCAGGATTACAGACTCCGTTCTCCTTATTCCGGCCATCTGTGCTGTCGGCTGGTCCGGTTCAAGGCCAGGCTCAAGAAATTCCTCTTCTCCTATTCCTATTACCGTCTCTTTGTCTTGAGGAGGCGACTGGAGTTACGCACTTTTAAATAAAGTTCGAAAACTAATTTCTTAAAAAAGCATTTTGTGTTTAGTTTGTTGTCCTTCCCCCGCACCTCCGATTAGCACGGTTAGCTACGTAAGGTGTGAAAGAAGATCAACATACATGCATGGGTAGGCACAGGATGCCCATGTCTCATTGCTCAGTGTCTTGGGAAGTGGTTGCATTCGGATGCAATATAGATCCACATTGCATTGAATTCACTGTACGTCAGGAAATGACAGCAAAAAAACGCCACGGCTAGGGATGTAACCTTACCAATTAAAAGAGCAATAATTTCACGAATCTCCCATTGTCGATTTAATGAACCGTCAATAATATGCTTTTTTAACATTGCGGTCAATTTAGCGTCTCTAGTGGCAGTAGGAACCAATCACATTCCAACATTTCTGATTATCAATGATTTTCACAACCGTGATTCGATGCACGCATCCTGCGGTGTACGAGCATTTTAATCGATAAATCGGTGCACCCTACCATGCCAAAAACATAGACCTAATGACCTATAATACTCCGAGCAAGATTGCCAGTGAGGACAAGCATGACCGCCGAGCTCAGTCGTTCAACGAGCACAAACGCCGTCTAAACATCCTTAGGAATCCTAACGGGTGAGGGGGGGGGGTGCTGAACGTCTCGTCAGCGGAAAGGAAAAGCACGTGTGGGCCCAAGTGTGACAACACAGACAGAAGTGGAAGAGAGGCAAGGTGGAGGGGGTGGATGGTGGATCGCAACAGCTCGCTGCGTCTCCACCTCTGAAACCTCGATGCAAACGAAGCTCAGAAGCGGGGCAAAACAACAACACGGCAACAGGAGGGGAGCGCGAGAGAGACAGCGCCGGTGGATCGACGCATTCCACGTAAGCACCTGGTTCTGGGGCGGGCCTGGGAACGGTGGAACATGCTCGCCAGTGGGAGTGACAGTCTTAATTAACCGCTGCTGAAGTGGATCAGTAGCATGCGTCTGTACCTACAAGCGGGGGGAGGGGGGGAGGGGGGGGGGAAAGCCAGCAGCCATGAACGCGCGCACACACAGCGGCGGTTTCGTTTTAGCGGCGCCACCCATGACGGCAGGCCCCGCAACGGCGCAAGTGACGGTGCAGGGGACGCACGCCGCCCGTGCTGCCGGCTGGCTTCGGGCGAGCCCCATGCAGTCGGTGAGACCGAGCTCCACGGGGTTCTGTGCGGTGAAAATCCCCTGGCGCGGTGCGACGTGAGCTCCTCGGCGAGTTCAACCAATTACACGCACGCCGAGAAAGCCGCGGCGTTTACGGTCGCCCCGGCCGCAACTCGGCGGGCGAGCCGCGAACTGCCGCGACACCCCAACACGAGCGTGCTGTGGACGAGAGCGGGCTGCGCGAACGTGCAAAGCGAGCGAAGAATGAAACGCTAAGCAGACCGATCACGGGATGAACAAACGGGCTTTTGTTATTTGCCCGCAAATGTCACAACGGCGTGCAGGTTTCGAAGCGCAACCGTAAACGTAATTAGCCCGCGCCGAATCGTTAAACTACGAACGCACACGTAGCCTCAGCGAAGGGGTGCGGCGCGCACTTACGGGCAGCCAGGTTGGAGGCAAGGGTTTCGGCGGGGTGGTGCCGCTGCTGCTGCTGCTGCTGGTGCTGGTGGCGGTGCCGCCACCGCCCACGAACGCGCTGGCCATCTGCGCTGGCGCCGCCCCCCCCGCCGCCACGCCCTGCGAGGGCAGAGCCGGCACCACCGCCCCGGGTGTGGTCGTGGGCAGCGCGACGCTCTGGCTCGCCACTCCTGCCGCCGCCGCAGCCGGGTACAGCGCCAGGCTCGTCGGGTGGGAGACAGCGGGACCGGCTTGCGTGGGCGCGTAGCCCTGCACCGACTTGCTCGGGGACAGCACGTGCGCTGGGTCCGCGGCCGCGCCGACGCCCGTCACACCCGCCGCTGGCGCCTGCTCTTTCAACAGCGTCCCCGCCTGCGCCGCCGCCGGCGCCGCGGTGGCGTCTCCTGCCGCCGGCGAAGTGGAGCTGGCGTCGTGGAAAAGGCTGCGCAGCTTCTCCGACAGCGCCTTGAGGTCCTCGGCGCCGGTTAGCCGGTGCGTCACCTCCGTGTCGGACTCGTGCGAGTGAGGGAGCGTGCCCTGCGGAGTTGGCAGCCCGACCGTGGAGCCGGCCGTGGGCGGCGCTGGCTGCGTTGGCGCCACGGCCGTTGGAGTCGGGACGGCGGCGCCTGTGGGGGCGACCTGGGGAGATTGTCCCGCTGGCATGGGGACGGGCGCTTGGGCCTGTGTGCCGACCGGGGCAACCGTCTGCTGCTGCTGCTGTGGCAGCTGCTGCTGCTGTGGTAGCTGTTGTTGCTGCTGCTGAGGCAACTGTTGCTGCTGCTGCTGTGGTAGCTGTTGCTGCTGCTGCTGCTGTGGTAGCTGTTGCTGCTGCTGAGGCAGCTGTTGCTGCTGCTGTGGTAGCTGTTGCTGCTGCTGCTGTGGTAGCTGTTGCTGTTGTTGCTGCTGCTGTGGTAGCTGTTGCTGCTGCTGTGGTAGCTGTTGCTGCTGCTGCTGAGGCAGCTGTTGTTGCTGCTGCTGCTGAGGCAGCTGCTGCTGCTGTGGTAGCTGTTGCTGCTGCTGCTGTGGTAGCTGTTGCTGCTGCTGCTGTGGTAGCTGTTGCTGCTGCTGCTGTGGTAGCTGTTGCTGCTGCTGCTGTGGTAGCTGTTGCTGCTGCTGCTGTGGTAGCTGTTGTTGCTGCTGCTGCTGTGGTAACTGTTGTTGCTGCTGCTGCTGTGGCAGCTGTTGTTGCTGCTGCTGCTGACCGAGCGACACCTGTACATTAGCGGCGATGGAAGTTGGCGGTAAGGGCTGCTGTTGCTGCTGCTGTTGCGGTTGAAAGGGCTGCATGGAAGGAAGGCCCGCCGTTGGTTGCGTGCTGGCGGGCTGCTGCAGAGACACGGCTGGGGCGGTGGGCATCGGCAGGGTGGGCTGCACTGCGGGAAGAGGCTGCTGTTGCTGCACCACCTCTGGCTGGGCACCGGCATAAGCCTGGGGCAACTGCTCGTATGGGATGGCCGTGCCGGTTACGGGTGCTTGTGCGGGCACGGGCGCGGGAGCGGAAACTGTTACGGGTGCGGCCTGCGCCTGAAGGGCTTCGTTGTTGACCGTCGGTTCAGGGTGCGGCATCACTGTAGGAGGCGTGGTGGTGCCGAAGTTGCCCAGCTGCGCGTCCGGAATGACCGCCGGCTGCGAAACAACGACCTGGGCGACGGCAGCCGCCGCAGCCGCCGCCGACGGGTCGAGCGGCGCGACCGGAAAATCTGGCACGAGCGGAGGCGGCGTCGCCTCGGCAAGAACGGCGACCGGGTCAGGGAGGTAAGCGGCTTCCGCGGGCGGCACCGTGATCGGCGGGGCAGCGACGGTCGTCGGTGCGGGCAGAGGGACCGGGAGAGCCGTGGATTCCGTGGACGCGGGGACGACGACGACAGCAGCGGGGGGAGCGATCGCAGCTGCGGCCGGCGGGAAGGAAACGCCCGGAACGGTCAACGGGGCGACCGTAATGGGGCCGGCGATAGCGTGGAACATCACGGTGGACGTCGGCAGCGGGGCCGTGGACAACGGCGTCGGAACGTCGAGGACACCCGGCGGCGCAAGGGCGGCCGTGAGCGCAGCCGTCGGCAGAGGCACGCCAGGAGCCGGGGCGAGAATCGGCACAAGCGGCACCGGCGGAACGACCGACGGCTCCGACGACGAGACGACAATCGGCGAACGCGACAGATCCGGCCAAGGTTCCGGGGCAGCGGGAACGGGGGTAGTGACGGGCATGGTCTCCGGCACGCCCAAGCCGCCGCCGGCGGTGGCGGCGGCACTGCCCGGCACGTCCGGTGGCGCGGAGGGGAGGGGCGGCCCGGGCTGCACGTAGGAGGGCGGCGCCGTGCTGATGCCGTCGCGGATCTCGGACAGGCTCTGCGACATCTGGCGCATGTTGTCGAACGCCAGCTTGAGGTCGATGGCCGAGGTGGAGTAGGAGAGGCCGCTGCACTGCTCCGAGTCCACGTCTGTCGCGGCGCGGTCAAACGCACGCCAAAAGAAGGTCGTCAACATCAGGGAGACTCTCTCGAAAGCCGTTGCCATCTCTCATCTCAAATGGAGACGCAAGTGGCAACTTTCTTCTACAGCAGTGGTTCTCAACCTTTTTAGGCTACGACTGTACCTCAGAGGTCGCAAACGGGTTTTGATTCCTTTTCCCGTACCCGTACCCGGCCGCACCAGGGTCGCAAACGGGTACCCGTACCCGTACCCGGCTACCCGTACCCGGCCGGGTAGCGGGTAGGGTAAGGGTACCCGATTACGACCTCTGGGATGAAGCCATGTTGCAGGCACGGGTGGGTTGATTCTAGGAACTTGAATTGTGAGAAGAGACAAGACGTTGGGAAATGAGTGACAAACAGTGACTCACCAGTGACTCACGGCCTACCCGTACCCGGCCGCACCAGGGTCGCAAACGGGTACCCGTACCCGTACCCGGCTGGGTACGGGTAGCCGGGTATCGGGTAGGGTACGGGTATCGGGTACCCGATTGCGACCTCTGCTGTACCTCCCCCCTTGTTAAATTTTGACCCAAAATGGTTCTGAGAAATAAACGTATGAATAATGAACATCAATATTTTAACCAATTGTTAATTTTGTAAGGTGTCCTTACTAGAGAGTAACTGCACGCTCTGTACGCGTGACGTAATGTGTTCGGGCTCGCTGGTTACTCTTGGAAACCGCGTTGTTTACAATCAATGAGTTTAGAAAGTAATTCTATATCGTTCTAGGTTACCAGGTGGATTCTAATTTATCGTAGTTATTTTATATTGGCAGATTCATACATGATTATTCACCAATGACTCTCATATGATATAATTTAACATATTTACAAATCACCTACACATACCCCCTGGGACCATTGCCACGTACCTCCCAGGGGTCCACGCACCCCCGGTTCAGAACCACAACTCCAGTGAGTAGCCAAAAGATCGCGAGCGGATAAAACGTGTGTCCTGCATTTAACGGGGTGAATCGTGTAATCTTTATTCAGACTGCAGGAATACCATGAGTTATGGAGCTCTTTTATGTCCAGTAGGACATGCTGGCAGTGACATTACCAGAACTCGCAAGAATGTCAATTTCAAGTCCTTCTGCAGCGTAATTTAGAAACCTTCAAACTTTTAAATCTATAAATTGAGAAAACTATTTCGTGGCTAACCATCGAACAAAGACGGTGGTCACTGCACCGCGCCTGTTTAGATGCGCTTCTGTGGCCGTCTGGAACGCTCTTCCTTTCGATATTAGGAAGCCACTGGGAGCTATGATGCACTTTTAAATGATCACGATTGAACACTCCTTTAGAACTGCTTTTTGTGTTTGTAGTTTGCTGCCCTTACCCCGCACCTCCGATTAACACGCTTGGCTACGTACGGTGCGCAAGTTCCACAGACGTACAAACATGCCGGACAGCCCCTGGGCATTCACCCTCGGCGCACGTCCACAAGAAAGGAGCGAACACATTTTTCTCTTTGGGTTGTGACGATTTATGGCGTCAATTTATGGCGAGGGGGCAGCTCGGCCTCCTCTCTACCTTGCGATGGCGGTGACGCCCCCTTGTCCAGGGGCTCCGTGTCCACCACGGGGCTCACGAAGAAGCGCATCCGGCCGGACTGCACCATCGTGACGGCCGGTGGAGCACCGTCCGACTCCGGACCTGGGACGGAGAGACAGAGAGAGAGAGAGAAAAAAAAATCATTGTTGTGTACGTTAGTAGCCTGGAGCTCTCTGTGTTCGGATAAATGCTGGAACTATTGATGGCGAGTGCTAACTCTGGAGTGCGAACTCCGGAACTGTGATGAGCGCCAACACGCGGCCGTGTCCAAGCGGCACTCACTGCTCGTCGGGGTGGCAGAGGAGTTCGTATCCTGCTGCTCGTTAGACTGCACCGTCGGACCCTGCGGGACACAAAGCAACGGCACGCGTTAATCCACCCACTCATTCACGTATTCGCTCTTTTCTTCACCAAATTCATTCTTTAATTTTCACGTCACAAGGGGTGTGACAAATTACCCTCCTCCGCCCCATGTTCCCACTGGCGATTCCATGAGATATGCTTAAAAATAAAAAAAACTTATTTTGTTCTTATGATTTTACCATCTAATTTGTACCATTGGAACCTCCTTTGCCAGGAGAAAAATATGATAATAGTTTTTTTACCCTTTTATCTGGCAACAAAACTGACACCTTTTTTTTTACAAGGAGTCATGTTTGCATTGACCACAATACCTGCGGTCGGAATGCAAACAAAAAACACAACTCTGATAATGTACGCACTGTCCTTGAAATTGATTGGTCCATACCCGAGACAGCTTTTCTAAGAGCCTAGTCTCACATGGTGTTGGACCAGATGACGCCAATGATCTAATTTGTACTGTTGCTTTTTTCCCCCTCTACCAGCTGCACGTTTGTTCGCTCCATTATATCTCGAATGTACGAGCGTAGCGTTTTTCACAGCTTCTTCTTTGTGGCACAGTTCCCCACTCGTGTGGGGGGCGAGGGGTGGTGCCGCCTTGCCGGTCCCCCCCCCTTTCTCCACCACATCCCTGTCCTGTGTCACCTCCACATCCACTCCGTAGTCCTTCACACCCAAGTTGACACCCTTTGAACCACACCTCTGTCTAGGCCTGCCCATGACTACCTCGCCTGGTGCCTTCCATCGTCCTCCTTCCGATGTGGAGTGTCTCTCTTTTCACGACACATCCTAGCCATGCGAGTTTACTTTTCTTTCATATTCTTGGTTCTTTCGGTAAAGTCACGTAGAAGGGAAATAATACAATAATAAAAATATAAAACAATACAAATTCTCACGACGTTTCGACTGCAACACAAGCAATCATCATCAGGTGTGTGATTGCTTGTGTTGCAGTCGAAGCAATCATCATCAGGTGTGTGATTGCTTGTGTTGCAGTCGAAACGTCGTGAGAATTTTTATTGTTTTATATTTTATCATTTCCCTTCTACGTGACTTTACCGAAAGAACAAAGAATATGAATCCCTGCAGTCATGAAAGCTTTAAATCAAAATGTAACTTTTCTTTCATTTTGTCTGAAACGAGCACCCCAACCACTCCTGCCTTCTTGCCCATCTCTTCATTTCTGACACAGTCCAGCTTTGCAATTCACCTCCGATTATCACGGTGGGCTACGTACGGTGCAAAAGAAGTTCAACATACGTAACATACGTACGACCTTCTTTCAGCTCATCATTTACTTGCAAATTTGCATCGGTCTACAATCGTCGTGCCCCCCTACAAAACGCACGCACAAATCGATTCGAAATCGATTCATTTGCGCACCATTCAATGCCCGTCTGCAGCCATCCAACGATCTTAGGGCACGCTGCTCGCGGCAGGAGAAGGGGGGTCGCGCGCGGGGCTCAGGGCGGCGGAGTGGGGGGAGCGAGTGAGAAAGGCGTTGCGACACCTGCACGGAGCCAGCGGCGCCATCAGAAGCGGCGGCGATGGCGCCAGCGGCTCGCAATGCGTCGTCTCGGGCCGTTACCCCGGCGTCTTCGGGGCCCATTTCCTCTCCCTCCTCGCTCAGCAGCTCCTCCGCCTTGTCGCACACGTCGCGCATCTGCTCCACGAACGTGCGCTGCTCCGACACCAGGATGAAGTCGTTCTCCACCTGATGACAGAGGACATTGAATTTAAATGCGTTCACGATTCGTCACCCACGTTTTTGCCCGCCGCTTTGGTTTCCCTTTTTTTCGTCTTTTGTCTTTCATTCAGCGGCCGCTTGTAATGTTTGCTCACAGCTCCCCGAAGAAGTTGCCCGCTGTAGCGGCTGGCGAAAGCCTGAAAGGAGAAACGCTCTGCACGCGGCGCAACACGGAAGAGAGCCGCGGTGGCGAGATGTTAACTACCTCGCATGGTATACAGGAGGTCGTAGGCTCGATCCCGACCCTGACGCCTGTATAGTTGGCGTTTGCATGTTCTCTTTCCGCGTGGTCACGTGGATTTTTCTCCGGGTCCTCCTGTTCTTTCCCTCCACATTTAGAATCAACATCACGCATTTTGATTTAATTGGCTGCTGTAAATTTCCACACGATCGTGAAGCTATCATTGGTGATAGCTCAGGTCAAATTAATTACTCAGCTGCTGCTCCTCACTCGTCGAGGGCTCAGCGCGACTCCGTTCCCACGTGATCGCCAACGGCGGAAATTTTTTCCCCAACGTTCCACTCCCGCCGCTTGCCACGCACGCACGCATCCGCGCGCGCACACATGCACGAGACTCACCATGTACTTGGCGATGTCCTCGGGGTTGTCTGCGTCCAGGCAGAACTTGAAGGTGACCTTCTTCTTGTTGTGCGTCTCCAGCTGACACTCCACCTCCTTGTCGCCTCGCCTGGACACCTGCCAGTCACACACGGCGCCCACCAAAAAAAACAGCAACAAACAACCACCACACTGTGAAGTGTAATTCGTCGTCACGCACCGCGACCTTATACCAATGTCCAAACCAATTTCGATTCACGTTGCAATCACACATTTGTCTAAGACGTAATACGTCTTCAGACATGGGGGGCAGATTCATACATTCATCGCGCGTAGTCAGCGAAAGAACGTTGCGCCAAACATGTGACCTCTTGCAACAGCATTCGCACAAACTGCTCTTGGCTGCCATACACCGGTGTATCGAGTCATTTGTTCGTTGCGATGATTATTACGGGGGGGGGGGGGGGGGGGGGCAACCAGCGCCATTCCTTTGAGGGTTGCAGCCCACTTCGAACGTCGGCCGCGAACCGAAGTGCGCAATTCGCTGGAGTTTGCGCATCAAGACGGGCGATGTCTCCCTCAATCGCTAGCTTATATCAAATAGACTTCATTTCATTTGACTTTTTTACGTGCAGAGACAGACATATGAAGGAGATGCAAGGTCTTCTCGTCTGCTTTGTTACATTCTTCAACAACGGCGGTAACGATCAATTTGTGCCATAGATGTTACTCAGACTTGCTTTGCGAGGGACTCCATTGCACGAGAGGCATGTTATATTTTTTTGCCAGAAGGTGGCAGACATTACTACGGAAAGAAATTCCAACAGTCTAAGAGCGAGCCAAGGAAAAAGCACCAGCACCACCTTAACACGCAATAACAAGAATCCTACAAATGGATTCCGCTCTACCAATGGCCACCACGGCTATATCTCTCTCTCTCTCTTACATTTTGCCCCGAGGAAGCTGCGAAAAAACAAGATAAAAATCTTAAATTCAACACTGTAATTTTCCTGCACCAAAGTCGCTGATACGCAGGACAGAGACACTGTTTTAATGAAAGGGGGCTTGGCCGATGTATTATCGTTGATAGGTACAGTTTGTTCCATAACGCGGCAGTTGCGTTCCTGAAGAGCACCATGTTATGAATATATCGCGTTATCATAAATAATACACAATGGAGGGTAAAGCACAATCTGTGATAACACGTGAGGTGCGTACGCAGACTGAACAAAGACTGAGGCGCGTGGGTAGCATCTAGACGCATCCAGCAGCATCCCAGTGCCTTGTGTGATGCTACGCCGACGCAGCCGTACAACCGCTTATTGCTACTCGCGCGACGTTGTTCCGTTCACTCGATCGCGTTATATCCAATTTGCGTGATGAAAACAAGACGCGTTATAGGAGAACAGATGGTAAATCTGACTCTTCTGAAAAGACAATGTATGTCGAAACCGGACCAGGGCCAGGGTTTGCGTGTACTGAAGGCCTTGGGGCACTTCCCAGCAGTCCGTGGGGACAATGGGTTGTGTAAAAACCTTTACTTTGATTTATGATGTGGAGAGGGCGGGCTATCGGATAGAGGAGGAGAGTTGGATGATGATGTCGAACAACACGCGGTGGTGACGTACCTATGGGACCCCTTTTTGCCGGTATCAAAATTGTGAAAAAATGTATAGGCTTTACCCTTTCCGGCAAAAATTCAGGAGGTGTTGAGATGCATCCTGTAGATAAAACTGCTTGACACGAGCTATTAATACCTTGCCTTTGTGTCGTTCGCCATTTGGCGTTGTCCTCCGGTCTAACACCGGTGGCAGAGATAAGGCCATCAAAGGAGGCCCCGTCTGGTGTAGGCCAATCAGTTTCAAAGACGATGCGAAAATTGCGACCAAAGCATGGTCGCGTTTGTACGTTGAACCACAAGCATGATGTGCGCGATTCACGCAGACTTGCGCCCTTGCAACAACAGGCGTTGGAACACACCTTAAAAATTAACCCGTAAAAACAAAGTTTTTCACTATAAATCCATTATATGCGTGGCGGCTAGAGTCCTCTCGTCCTCTGGCTTGAGATGGCTGTCACCTATGGGTCAGATGATTGCCTGCCACTATTAAGCAATTGGTAATTAAATATAATTTATTTTTTCCTAAAAAGTGTAACATTTTGGAAAAAAAATTTCACGAAAATAAATTGTCACGCACAACGAGTCTGTGCGCAAAATGTCAGCTCGATTGGATCACGGGAAGAGGGTTAAAAAACGACCGAAAGATTTGCACGGTCGTAAGCGCGCAAGCAAGCAAGCAAGCGAACTTAATATAAAGGATTTAAAAACCACCTCCCGTTACTATTGCCCGGGGAGAGGCCAATAGAGTCGCAATTCCTATCTTGTCGTCGCACTCATCGACGCGTGTCGTACGTACGTTGAGGATCTGCAGCTTGGGCCTGCCCTTCTCGTGGCGCGAGTTGCTGCGCACGTTCTTGCGCGACTGCCGCTGCGTGGGCCGCCCCTTGTGGCCCCGCGCCGTCGCCGTCGTGGTGGCCGGGCCCTCGTTGCCGTCGCTCATCTCCTTGCCCGACTGCGGGTCCGACAGAGTGCTGCCGATGTCACCGGCGCAGCGTCGGAGGAATGGGGAGGGATTGAAAGGGATGGGGAGAGATTGAGAGGGATGGAGAGGGAAGGAACGCAAGGCAGGAGGGCGTGCGTTCACGTGAATTTAAGCAAATCGTTTCTGGCATTAGAAAGAAAACTTTTTTTATTTTACCCAGGCAAGGCCCACTGAGCTATACAGCTCTTTTTCAGAAGCGACCTGGCCACAAATGATAGCTCAACGAAGTCGGCTTGTCGTGTACAAATATATAGCAGCCAAACACTCTAAACGCGTGATGTTGATTCTAAATGTGGAGGGAAAAAAGCGGAGGACCCGAAGAAATTACACAGTTAACCACGGGGACAGAAACACGCAAACTCCAAATATACAGCAGGCGTCAGGGTCGGGATAGAACCCACGCCCTCCTGCGTACCAAGTGAGGTAGTTAACATCTCACCACCATGGCGCCCTAACTAATGCAAATTTAGTTGCCCCCTATCTGGAAAAATCTGACCGGTGCACACTTTTAATATGCAACTTGGATGTCAACTTCCAATCAGATCACCCAGAGAGAGAGAGATCACATGACCAAGTTGTGTGTTCTGTTGACCAGTGTTTCTCAATTTCTAGTCCTCGGGGCTCCACACGGCACAGCTTTATGGGGGGATTACCAACCATCGCATGCATGCGGTGTGCTGTGGCTTAATTTGCTTACGCATACAAAAAATGACAGGAATAAACTGATGGTCACAAAGACGTGGTGAGCGGGGAGGTTACGAGGAATGGAGTTGAGACACGTCCGAGACAAATTATGTCTTCATCGGCCAGACAGAACTGCCAAAATGCCATTGCCAAACAAAGCCGTCATAGTTTCACAAAGTAAATGCATTGCTGGTGACAAGCGCACAAGCAATGATGAATACGGTAAAACTGCCCTTACTTTCATCAATGCCTTGAGGAGAAGGCAACCCACATTGCCAGAATGCCCAACACCAAATAGTTAATGTCATCAAACTGACCTCGAACGTAATATTTTTGGACAAATTAATTTGCTAATTGGCCGAGTCGACCCATTGAAGCGGGGGATGGAGAGGGGCAGGATGGGATCAGATGTCACTCACAGTCGCACGGATCGAAAGCGAAGCTCGGGTTGCCAAATTCACGGCTAGGGCGCTTGAGCCACCGTGCTGCCGCTCCCCATCCCCCCCCCACGTGCACACAAAGACAAAGATCTCCCGTATAGCCTTAACATAATCTTGGGGCAAGTGCTGTTAGCGAGCACCTTATGAAAGGCCGGTACGGCACACGAGGAGGTGGGTGGCCAGCACCACGCCCGGCCGTCTTTGTCTCCCCAGTACTCATGTTTTACACACCGGTAAACATGTGAGGCTGAGTCGACCTAGGGGAGGCCCAGGACCGGTTCAGATAATCGTCACTGGTGTTAGCCTTGAGCGAGAATTTTACTTGGGTCACCAGGTTCGTAGCTAACCGCTACACTACCACTCTTCACACACACGCACACGCGCAAACACACACGCACAGGCTTAATTTTCATTCGAAGATCAAATGTTCCCGCTGTGTCTGAAAACGACACCGCATGGCAGCGGCATGTGGCAGCAGTCCTGAAATGACCCACGTGCTCCCACATCCAGGGATAAAAATCTTGCCAGGATTACGAGCGATGCGGGCAATTGGCACCCCCCCCCCCCCCCAATGTCACCAGTCAAGTCACTCGCTCACTTAAGGTCAGTCAGTCGCCTCCTCCTCCTCCTCATCACTCTCCTATTGTTACTGCCATGGTGACTGTTCCTATGAAGCTCACTCACCGATTCATCCACCCATGATGACTTGGTCTACCAGGCTTACCGCTTTTGTCTCATCCACGCTGTGTTCAACCACCACCGCAATTGCACGTCGCAACTACACACACACTCACCCACTCGTTCACCTCCGCACTTGCACATCGCAACTACACATTCACTCACCCACTTGTTCACCTCCACACTTGCACATCGCAACTACACATTCACTCACCCACTCGTTCACCTCCGCACTTGCACATCGCAACTACACATTCACTCACCCACTTGTTCACCTCCACACTTGCACATCGCAACTACACATTCACTCACCCACTCGTTCACCTCCACACTTGCACATCGCAACTACACATTCACTCACCCACTCGTTGACCAGCGCACTTGCACGTCGCAACCACACAAACACTCACCCACTCGTTCACAACACCTCTCTCTCTCTCTCTCTCTCCGCTTCTTCCCACAAACTGCTCGCCTTTGTAACTCCTTTCCAATCGTCCATTTTTCCTCCAAGTTCTTATAACCTTCTCAGATACATTACAACTTTAACAGCGCTCTTGTTTGTCGGTGGCCAACTGGGACCATGGGCCTACGCTTGGCAACCGTGATGCAAAGTAAAACGAGCGCAGCCTTTCGAGCGGTTCGCACTGCTGGCAACATCTCTGCGGGTTGCTCAATTACCCGAAACCACTTTCGCTAATGGGCGGCAGTAACACCGCTTTAATATTATTTTTCGCGACAAATTAACCGAGCTTGGCAAGGCCGCCGGTGTCGGCGAGAGCGCAACAAAGCACGCGGTGGACGGGCGGCACCATGCGCACGCACGTGCGTACCGCCGAATGCCTGCAGCCCCCCCCCCCCTTCCCCCATGCCATCCTCCTTTTCGCACAGCAGCCTGGCAGCGGTCGCGCTGCAAAAGGGGAGCCAAACTCGAATTCTTTTTCAAAAAGGAATTTCAAGGCTGTCTGGCAGACAGGGGACAGTGCAGGGAGAGGGCAGCAATGCATTCCTGGGTTCTGAGCGGTGGCCGCTGTGTGACACCCTGAAAATAAGGGCTTGCTTTCATTTCATTCCGCTCGGGTAAAAAAATAAGAAAAAACCCGTCACTTTTCACGAAGGCGTCTTACCCCTCCACCGACGAGAACATGTACGGAGTCTGATGGGCGACGTAGTCGGCGTGTGTGCTCGCGCCAACGTACTGCGAAGAAAGCGTCCATTCAAGCGTTAAACACATCGGGGCGAGCTGCGCCGACTAGGCGCGCATGTAGCAGACGTAAACGCACGCACGGTTCAAACCACCGCGTGACATCAAAGGCGCCCCCATCCGATGGACGTTGTTTTTGACGGGAAAACGCGATCGGCAGAAACTCCCCTTATGTGGAGGGTGGGGGTTAAGCCTCCCAATGTTGTTATCGAAGCATGGACCACGATTGGGTTTCATTGCTCTGCAATGTGCAATAGGAAGGGGGGAGTGGTGGCACAGTGATTAGGCCATTGTGCGATGAAACCAACGAGCCGAGTTTAGTTTCTGGCCACGATTTATATCAGTGGCGATTGATATCCAAACTCTTCCCGTTCCCTCCGTTCACCGACACGGTGAAAGTGTAAGGCCAATCTACCCCCCACGACCATCACGGCCTCAAGAGTAGATTGAGCTGTGCATTATCGATCATTCACGGAGAACTCCCGTTGTCGCCCAACGCAAGCAACAAATCCGAGGCGTTTAACACGGCCATCCGCGCGCCATTTGAAAAGTACAGATAAAAAAACGTCAGCTTTACAATCGAGTCATCATCATCAGCACCACAAGAATGACGACGACCACAGAGACAAACCCAGCTTCCACGTACCTCCAGCGACCCCTGATTGACCAACTGCGATTGAGCCTGGGCCATCACCGTCGTGGTGAACGAGGCCTGCGGCTGAGCCGGCACCGCCATCCGCTCGGTGCCGGGAGGCGGCACGGTGGAGGTGGCGACGACGGCGGCCGTGTTGGTGGCGGCGGCGTTGGCCGCGTGAACGGCGCCGTTCGCTTGCGCCGGCTGCTGCTGAGCCGGCTGCTGAGCCACCGGTTGCTGCGGTGTTGACGCCGGTGGCGGCGGCTGCGGCTGCTGCTGCGAGAAGGGCGCTTGTGTGCCGAAGTTCTGCAGCAGCTCCTGCCGCGGCAGGGGCACGGCCTCCGGGATGTGGCCGATGCCATTCTGCGTTGCGTGCAGTTGCTGCTGCTGTGGATGCTGCTGCTGTGGTTGCTGCTGCTGTGGATGCTGTTGCTGCTGCTGTGGCTGCTGCGGCTGCAGTTGCTGCTGCAGTTGCTGTTGCTGTGGCTGCTGCGGCTGCTGCGGCTGCTGCGGTTGCTGCTGCAGTTGCTGTTGCTGCAGCTGCTGTGGCTGCAGTTGCTGCTGCAGCTGCTGCTGCTGCGGCTGGAGTTGCTGCTGCTGCTGCTGCTGCGGCTGCTGCTGCGGCTGGAGTTGCTGCTGCTGCTGCTGCTGCGGCTGCAGTTGCTGCTGCACATACACACCTGGCTGCGTTAGTGGTTGCTGCTGCTGCTGCTGCTGCGTCATCGCCTGCTGGACGGCGGTCGAGGGTGGCTGAGGCTGCTGTGATTGCGCCGACATGGGGGACATCGCGTTAAACCCAGACGGGATCTGCGGCACAGGCATCTGCATCTGCACGGCGGGTCCTAGCGGCTGCTGCTGCTGTTGTTGCGACGAATATTGCGCTGGTGCTTGCTGCACTGTGGTGGTATACGACAGCTGGCCCGGCGCGACGGAATACAGCTGTCCTCCTGGCGGTGCTGCCGGTGCTGTGTGCTGCTGCTGCGGCTGCTGCGGCTGCTGCTGCGGCTGCGGCTGCTGTTGCTGCACACCAGCCTGGTAAAACGTGGCGCCGGGCAAGGTCATCGTGTTTGGCTGCAGCGGAGCTTGCGTCGCTGCTGCGTATTCCGCCTGCAAGGCAAGCGGTGGCACAGAGGTGTTTAGGCCGGGTTCTGCAACCAGGCGCGGGAAGGTCTGCATCGGCGGACAGGGCAGCGAAGGCAAAGCGGCGGCGACGGCAGCGGCGGCGTAGGGCTGGCCGACGGCTCCTGCTGGCGGCACGGCACCCTGAGCCATCGGCACGCCGACAAGAAGGTACGGCACGCCGAGCGCATCGACGGCGCCTTGCAAGACGCCGGCGGTTGCGGGCGTCGCGGGCAGAGCATCGCCAGCGCAGGGGGCAATCGGCGCGGGGAGCTGGGGGTTGGGGGGAGCCACAAAGGGAAGATTCGGTAGCGGAAGAGAGTGGGCGGGGGGCGCAGAGAATGGAGCTCAAGTGAGCAAGTGGAGAGCGAACGGCAAATTCGTGCGAAGAAAAGCAATGCATTATTTATTTGAGTTAAATTTGTTAGTAAGTTGTTCAAGCATGAAGGTGTAAAGGAGTTATAATCAAGACCGCTGGTTCCACCCACCGCTGCCTTTGCCTGCCCCCCAAAATCACGAGAAAGGTTACCGAGGCCACAAAACAGGGAGAACGCATGTCCACGAGCGTACGTCAATGCAGTGTCTGTAAGCCAATCGTTTCCTGCTGGAAATTTGCGTGAAATTTGCGTGTTTTGTCATCGGTAACGTGGTAACAACGTCCCCTACGCAGGCATTAAAAACAATTCTCCCGCACGGAATCCATGCGGAAGGGGACGCGTCCTGTGGGTGTAAAATAAATCGAGGGAGCTTTTTTTACTCCACTGCATCATCAGAAACGGCTGCATCATCAGAAACGGCTGACGCTCTGGGCTTAAGACGCACAACGCCGCGAGCGAGAACCACCCATTCGCCCGCAGACGCTGGGGATGCAGTAGCCGCCGTCCACTGCAAGCGTGCACACGTACGGCCCTTTTTGTTCACCCACTGCTGGAAGAGGGCCCTTCCTTACGCCACGCGGGAGTCGCGGGCGTTACCCTGACGATACGTCGATGCCACGCTGGTCGACGCGCGTTGGTAAGGACGTGGTGGGGGGGGGGGGGAGGAGGAGGGGGGGGGCATAGATTTGCGGCACAGCAGCAGTAGATTTTGCTGCACCGCCCATTTTGCCGGCGACAGCCTGCCACAAGCCCGCTGGCGCCTAGGACATCCTGCTTGTGCACGGTCACAGGGGTCGGGCAACCTGCGTCTGCCGGAGCCGCATGCGGCTCTTTCAGGACCGTCTTCTTGGTTCTTTCGGTAAAGTCACGTAGAAGGAAAATAATGAAATAATAAAAATAAAACATAATAAAATAATTCTCACGACGTTTCGGCCAGAACGCAGGCAGCTGTCTGCAGGTGGAGAACAGGTCTGTCAAGTAGACCGCTTCGTGACGTTATGTATGAAGGACGGCCGTCTCGTATTCACGTGCATTGGCGGCTCTTGAAAGAATTTTTTTTTGTTATCGCGTTCAAGAAAAATGGCACTTCTTGTTATTTTGGTTGCCGATCATCCTGTGCGTGGCAGTCGCACACCCAAGCGACATCAAGGCTCAACTCTGCTTAGCTTCCGAGAACTGACGAGACCATTCACATTCTAGGCCATTTGGTCGTAGGCTCATTAAGAAGACTTAACGTAAGCAATGATTCTCCGCCACCAGTGAGTCTATAAATTATACCGATCTTGTGGTCGTGATAAAATTACAGAATACGTATTTTTTTTTGCCGTGCTTGTTACCGTCTCATGTGTATTGGTTCGCTCACCGGGGCGTGCATCGTTTATCACCATCATCATTATTTATATATGATAGAGCGCCCTTCACGGCAAGGCACCCTCGGAACTCTCTCTTCGGCAATCATTGCGAGCCGTGATCAATCCACCGATGGGTAAAGGCCTCCCCCCCCCCAAGCTGTCACAACCTCTCAGAGTTCTGTGTTGGAGCAATAAACATCGAGCTGATTTCACCTCTACATCTCCACGGAGGACATCCTCTTGGGTGCATTTTAGCCGGCCATCATCCCTTCTCTAGACATGCCGTAACACCCCCCCGCCCCCCAAAGACCACTAACTTTTCCCAAGGGTCAAAACGGTATCTCTAACTTTCTTTGCATGCGCAGGCATTGCACGCGTCATACGTACCTTTGAATGCTCGCCAACTAAGTACGTAACTGGCTGGCAAGCGGGAAATACAGTGCTTAAAACAAACACATGGCGTGTGTCGATGGGCTCGGTAAACTGCCTTGATGCGTTTAGCAAAGCAACGGCAACATTTAGAAACCAGGATAACTCATTCACGGCGGAACCAACAACCGATGGAAGCAAGGCACCCGCCCAAATTGTCCACCCAGTCGTCCACAAACGCACAGGTTTGTGGACGATTCCGCAAGCCGTGACGGCAAGTGGGCAAGTTATATTTTTTTTTACATTTTAAAGAGCATTCATTACGGGGGGGGGGGGGGGGGGGGGCAGCGGCTTTGCTGAAACGCTTCCGATTCCATTACTCGCGCGAGTTGACGCGAGAGCTAAATAAAGCGTGACAGCGAGCAAACACCGGGGGGGCGGGCGGTAGGGACGGCGACGGCTTTCCTCGCCGGAGAGACGGCTGTGATTGCCGGGTAGCTTCATCGCAGCCGAGAAACCTGGGCACAAGCGGCCAGTGTCGCGGAACTCACAAGCCGCACACTCCCACCCTCCCACCCCCTCAAGGCGTTTTAGAAAACGATCACAATTTTTGAGTGTCAAGGGTGGTTTTTTTAATGTTTAGGAGGAGCCAATGTTTGAATACTGCCCCTCTCCTAAGCCGAGACAGAAAAACTGGTTTAGCCGGTGTGCAGAAAAAGGTTCCTGCACTTACTCATGGTCCAGTTACCTCTTTTAAAGCCATCAGATGGGTCATACATGTTTGGGTTTTTTTCCAGGATGCCCCGATAAATTTCCGCGATTTGGGGGTGGGGGTCAGGTTGCACAATTTTCTCCCCATCGCGTCAAATGTAGCGGCCGCGAGCGCGAGCAAGGGGTCACGCGAAACCCGTCGCATGCAACGGGCAAACATCGCAATAAGAATCAATTTCTCACGCGCACAACTCATCGCGCATACGGACAGAGTAACAATTGATTGAATTTGATCAATCGATGCACCGTTACAAGTTCAGCATCTTCAAGGTAAGAGCTTTTCGTTTTTGGTGTTGTGTTCGCCCTGAGCAGGATATTGAACGTGATGATAACTGTTCCGCAAACATTTGTACTCAACAATTAGCGATTTCATATTTTGCGATTCAATTTGTGGAGCATTGCGACGCTCTTGCCGGTAGTTACCATACATCACTTTCACCATCAACCATTCTCTATCCACTGCTGGCTAAAGGCTTCTCTCAAAGCCTTCGACATCTCTCGGGGGGCCATAGTATGGCAACAAATCGATCCGGCTTCTGCGCACGAGCCGATTTCATCACTCCATCTTCGTGGTGCACGTCACTTGTTTGTGGAACGTATTTTATTTGTTTTCTTTCCTCCTACAACCGATAGCCCTTGCCAAACAGATTCAACAAATACTTCAACGCGGGGCTCTTATTTGCACACGCGCTGTAAGATGCGATGTATAAAAGCTCCTGCGAAAACGACGATGAGTGAAGGATTACGATTGTTGGGTCCGATCGCCGTACGAGTAAAATTTCATCGTCGTGTCGTACACCCTCCTCCACCCGACCGACCGGCAGCCAAATAAATGAAGTTGTCACGGAATTAACAAACGCGCCAAGTTACTATAGTTTCGGCACACTGGTGTTAGAGTACTCCACGCAGATTTAAACGACTGGGTGCGGACGTTTAACCGCTGATTACAGCCGGATTCATCAGGCGGTTGCCAGTATTGTGAATATGTCCTCTGGTGATGTCATCAACAGTCCCAATAATGCGGGCCCCACACATCGGCATGTTACCGATGCGACGATTTCACCCAAAAATCGAATAATTTGCGATTCATAATGCCGGTTGCGAAAGTAATAGAGCTTAATTCTAGATTTGAAGCTTTCGTGACTGCAAGGATTCATATTCTTAGGTTTTTTCGGTAAAGTCACGTAGGTAAAAATTTTAAATTAATAAAAGTAAAATAAAAATAAAATAAGAATCACAACATTTCGGAAGCTTGTGTTGCCTCCGAAACGTCGTGACTTTTATTTTATTTTTAGTTAACTTTTATTAATTTTAATTTTTTACCTACGTGACTTTACCGAAAAAACCTAAGAATATAGCAATAGAGCTGTTACAATTAAGGTTTCTTTGAGGGCCGTTTCAAGTTCCATGTAGACACAGTGCCCTCGCCCCATGACGCTGTCATTCGGGACACAATTCAATTCCGTGGTCTGTCCAAGACACATCTCTACAGACTCGCCTTTCCGTAAAATATAAAAAAATTAAGGGGGAAATTTTAGTTTTTTTCTTTGCTCGTTATATATTATTAACGTTATTTAATACTCACATTTCTTATGACATTCGTTGCGCCCGGTGGCGGCACTTCATTTCGCGCGCGGTTTGCAATCTACTCTGCTTAGGTCAGTGCAAGCCACTGGAGTCGTGACGGGTTCCTTTTTGTTCCTTTTGCTCAATGTCCCCCGGTACCGTTCCGCTGTAAATGTGCACCGATGCACTACTTTATTGAGGGCGACATTGGCCAGTAAAATGAAGATCGATCGATCGGTCGATCGACAACGCTAACTGTTCCTGGAATTAAAACAAAAAGGTAACTGGGCCACGAATGAGGGGTCATTTTCCTGTGCGCTGGATAGACCAGTTTTTTCTGTCTGGGCCGAGAGGATTCACACTCTGGGGAGTCTGCAAACATGACCCCCCCTCCCTCCCTCCCTCCTTTCCTAAACAACATGAAACCCTCTACACTTGAGAACTGTGATCGGGTTCGACAAATGCATTGTGGGGGGAAGGGCTTTATGTTCTGAGCAGGAGACCAAGATGGACTCGAGGTTGCTCCGATGAAAATATATGAAGAGGAAAGTCAGCAAAAGGTAGGAGAAACACACTGCACAGTATCAGCAGCTGACGGCCCATGTGTTTATATTTTATCTCATTATTCTTCTCAAGTTAAAATAATTATGAGATAAAATGTTCAACCGTGTGCGCATTTATTGCAAAGGACATTCTTGCTAGGCACGGAGCACTGAACGACTCCTCTATTAAACTGTATTCTGACAACATCTTAGGTTTTTTCGGTAAAGTCACGTAGGTAAAAAAAGTTATAAAATAATAGAAATAATAATAGAAATAAAATAATAAATCACGACGTTTCGGAGGCAACACAAGTCTCCGTCATCAGGTGGGAGCGTCATAGCTAAATTTACTGTATCAAGTGTATTCTGACACACTCATGGAACAAGCGAAACAGAACTAATATGACGTAAGGTAACGCACAACAAATAACTAATCAATTGTCGAATTAAGTCCCGACCGAGATCGATGACAATTCACGTTGAACGTGAACCTTGCTAGTAATAATTTTCAGTGCAATAACTGTAGTCGAGTATCATTCGAAGGAGGACAAAGGCTCTTGCACTGAATCTGCACGTGTCCTTTTGCTCCAGGTCTCTCTCACAAAAAAATCCTCGCCATCTCAAGTCCAATTTCATATATTTAAAAGGGGATTGATTGGGGGCCATGCCCGTCGTTCGAAGGGATGATGACCGCTGGTCGAGACGAACGATGGAGTGGCTGCCCAAAGGATGAAACATGCCCCATGGTGAGGCTTCTACCGGCAGAGATGGAGCGACAACAGATTGACCGCTTGCTACAGCACAGGAACACGAGCAGTGGGAAGCATTCATCCAGCGGTGGCGGAACCGACCGCGGCTGTTGATGATGACGACATCTCAATGAGCACTTGGGCCCAGTCATCATTAACAGGCGACTACTCCGGCTACCGCTCATCGTTTCAACTGCCGCTCCTGGAAGGTGAAATCCAACCGGCGCGGTGATCGTTACAACACCCGGCAGTATAGATGGGCACACCGGGCGTACGCCCGCCTCTTCCCACACACAATCCCATGAACAGTGGAAGGGAAGACCGAACAACTTCCAACAGTTCGCTCCAGTGGAGGGCTCCCCCTCCTGCCAGCAGCGGCGTGAGCAAGAGATTGCACGGCTGCATCGTCGCCTCTTTATGTTACGACTGCTACCGCTGCGTCTGTGCCGACACGGTAAAGCATCGCAGTGGTGTCCGCGCGCACGAGATTGGTTGCGGCCCTTTCTGCAGTCGGCGCTGGCATGCGGTGTCACACACCCCGTCGCGGCGGCAGCTGTCGCGTGAGCGTGTTGGCACAGGCCAAGCGGGTTCGCCGCGGCTAAGCTGACAACGGTGAAATTCAAGTCGCCGGGCATTCTCGGTAAATCTCGCAAAAAAAAAATGTCTTCGGGAGGGGGAGGGGGGCCTAAACGCGTCTTCCCACCGTCCCACCGACAATCGCTCGCGTTGATCCGCGATGCTTACACAGCGGCAGGGCAGGCGGTCACGGAAACAACAGGCTTTTGTAAGACACTATTTTAACGATCATCACCCCCGGCGGTATATATTTCAAAAATGCGTCAATACAATGAAGTGAGTATTGCTTTAATAGCAGCGGGAGCGATTGGGAGATGTGACGGGGCAGTAAACGGGCGACATCCAACAATTTCGTGGCTACATCTCTGACAGTTTCCCTACATAAGCCATGAGAGAGAAGAAGAAGTAAAAGGCAGCGACATCCGGTGCCGTCATGCAGGCGTGGCGGCGCTCATAAATAAAAAATGCCGGTGACAATCGGCGGTTAACGCAACTCGACAGGCAAGTGCTCGTCGGCCGTTTAGAGGGGGCATTGAAGCAAGGAGGCTGTGGAGGGACGGGGGGGGGGGGGGGGGGGGGGGCGGACGTGCAGACACGGCACCAGAGATGGAGATTCAGATGTGGGGGAGAGATGGAGAGTCAGACATACGGTGGGAGGAATGGGGGAGTTACAAATGAGGATTGAGGGATGGATTTTCAGCTGATGAGGGATGGATGTCTCTGATGAGGGATGGATGTCTCTGATGATGAGGGATGGATGTCTCTGATGAGGGATGGATGTCTCTGATGAGGGATGGATGTTCAGCTGATGAGGGATGGATGTTCAGCTGATGAGGGATGGATGTTTCTGATGATGAGGGATGGATGTTTCTGATGATGAGGGATGGATGTTTCTGATGAGGGATGGATGTTCAGCTGATGAGGGATGGATGTTCTGATGATGAGGGATGGATGTTTCTGATGAGGGATGGATGTTCAGCTGATGAGGGATGGATGTTTCTGATGGTGAGGGATGGATGTTCAGCTGATGAGGGATGGATGTTTCTGATGAGGGATGGATGTTCAGCTGATGAGGGATAGATGTCTCTGATGAGGGATGGATGTCTCTGATGAGGGATGGCCGTTTCTGATGAGGGATGGATGTCTCTGATGAGGGATGGATGTTTAGCTGAGGGTGGATGTTCAGAAGACAGTCACGCTGAAGGTGCAGACGTGGCAAGCGACACAGACAAGCAGACAGAGCAGGTGCCGAATGCGCGAACCTCCGCTCGCAGCAGGGCCAGCACGCACAGGCGCGCGAGTTACAAAGACACACACAGACACACAGACACGGGCCTGCACCTGCTGGGACGGAGCCGGCTGTGCGGGGGCCTGGCTGGACGATGGCGGCGGCAGCGGCGCTTGCGCGGACGTGGGAGCGGTGGGCGCGTGGCTGCTCGTGCCGGGGACAGCGGCCTGCGGGAGAGCACCGGCGCGGCGCAGTCAGAGACCGAGACTCGCGGTGGGCAAGCCCAACGCGCGCGGACGCTTCTCAGCGAGCCCGCTCCTTCGTCTTAGTTTGCTACTCGCGTAAAATAAACGAGCGTTTCAAGGAACGGAGTGCTGCACCCGTAACGAATTGGCATGTTCTGTTTAGCTGACAAACCTTACTAAAATTGGCTGCGTCGGGTGATGGCGGGTTTAACGACACATTTATATTTGCGCGATCTAACCCAAAAAAATATATATTATGAATGGTTGTGGTTGTAAAATGTATTCACCTAACACCACCGTGCTTTCGAATGATGCCAAGGGATACGTGTGTGTGTGTAGCTAATAGGTACGTGTGTGTGTGTGAGGGCGATTCTTTCAAATCTCTCAGCTGCGTTAAGGGAACATAACGACATTGTGCATTGTTGTTGCGTATGTTTTATCTTATCATGATTATTCACAAACAGGCACTTACCCGCATCCTTGATTTTTTTGCATTTCCTATTTTTAACCCTAATCGTAAAACACAACACGAGACGGGTCTGAATGCCAAACGAATTCAGAAACCAATTACGAGTGCGCAAATATGCACGCGCGACTTGGGTAATCTAGAATGCGAGGTTTTCACGATGATAAATTATTAACAATACGTGTTAAGATTAAAAACGAAAAAATCCAGGGTGGTCACGGATATTTGTAATTACAGTGCATCTCAATTCAAATATTTACCGATGCTTACAAAAATTAAGTGGAAGCTAATCGATTCCAGAATAGAAAGCGATAAAACTGTGGCTTCTTTCGTAAACGTTTTTGTGGCGTGGTACGTGCCGCAGGAGAACTGAAGAATAAACAAAACCGGGCGAAGCCAATTATTATTTTGTTGTTCAAGTCAACGCTATCGAAAAGCAAAAAGCAATTCCGCGATTATAACAAATAAAGAAAAGCAACGCAAACCAAACCGAAAAAGGCAAACTCAAATCGCGAGCGTAAGGAAACAAAAAATGCGAAGAGGAATAAAAATGGTGTACCTGCACAGGGTACGGAGGAGTGTAGTAATAACCGCCAAACTACGAGGAACAAACGAGAATCAAACCAACCCATCAGACGAGACAGCCGGCGCCGGCAAATTAACAGGAGAACCAGCGGCCAAAGCCAGCGGCCAGAAAATCAGCAGCCAAAACCAGCAGCAGCCCATGGACAGAAGACAGAAACAATAGAAACCTCTCTCTCTCTCTCTCTCGTCACCGCTAATAGCTCGACACACCAATCTCAGGCCGACAATATGCCGTGAATAATAAAAAAAAAAACGTCGCTCAATTCGAGCCAACGGGATTGGATGAGAGGGTAGCTCTATTTATTTGTTATCTGTGCCGGTTGGGTAGGGCACGGACAAAATGTGTACCGTTCTGCAGAGCGGTGGGCAATTTGTAATTTGCACGTGTGGATTAATTGGAGACTCGACACAGACTTGGGCACTTCTGGGAGGCGGGTGCCGCGGTGGTACAGCGGTTTGCGCACCGTGCCGTGAACCCCGTGACCCAAGCTCAATTCCCTGGCCACAACTGGAGATCAGTGGTAGGGTGGTGGCTCCGTTCACCAATGTGCATCGACCAGCGTGGTACCAAGCACGGTCAACCAACCCCGATGACCGCCACAGTGTATGTGGGAGGTGGGGGGGGGAGGTCTTCATTTGGCAGTAGATTGACAAAAGACTGTAGGTTATGATTATTCCTCCGGGATACACGGTTAGGGTGATGGGCAGAATTCCTTGAGCCAATGCGATTGCGCCCGTCAACCGAGGCTTTTCCTTTCGACTCGTGGACACGTTTTATTTTACAGCCCGAGTCGACCCCCGTTCAAGTGTCGAGCCAAGCGGTGGCACACCACACACAACGTACCCGGAAGGCGTTTTCACAATATAACCGCGCGTGCACGCATTGTTTTACAAGCCACGGCAATGCACAAAAAACGTTGCGTTTGGTTCGAATGCCAACCGCTCACCTGTTGGGATGAGCCAGGGGGTAGCTGGCTTGACTGAGCCGTCGGGCCAGCAGGCGGCATTTGATAATGCTGCGGTTGTTGCTGCAAAGGCTGCTGGGAAGTGGAGGTGGGTGGCAGCACTCCAGCAATCTGATAGATTAAAACAAAACATGACACATCTTAATAATAACAACAGCAATGGCTAAAATAGGTTTGCCTACACGTTTACATGCGCTGTACAATCTCCGTGGAGGGGGAAGGGGGGGATTATTTCTTCATAAAAATAAAACACGCATGATGCAATAAAATATTGGCATGATGATACTTTGTACAGGCTTGAGAGGCGCCAGTGTAGAATTTCAGTATACACCGTCGCAACATGTCAAGATAACACAAGGCGTGCTGCCAAGAAAACCGGTGTCAAGCAGCTATAAAAGAAAGTAAATAAATATCTAATAGCCGTATTTATTTTTAAATGTGCTACAGTCACCTCCACGAGCAACTGGTTATTAATGCCGTTCAGATGTCCTCACCCTCTGCCGATTCCCAGTGCCCACATGTCAAATGGAGAGAGAGCGTTTGCTTGCAATTGTTTCAACTTTAATCTCAACAGCGGCTTCCTGCGACAGGTACTCTAATCGCTCCTGCACAACAAGAGGGACCTTGTATTTCCACGGCACGCCTCGGCTTAACAAAACAAGCACTGTCTGTTCTCCTATAACGCGATGGCAGTTGCGTTCCTGAACACCGCGTTATGATAAATAATATATAATGTAGGGTAAAGCACAGGTCGCGATAACAGGCGAGATGCGTACACAGGCCGAACAAAGACTGAGGTAGCATCTAGAAGCATCCAGCAGCATCCCGCCTTGTGTGATACTATACCGAGGCAGCCGTAGACTGCTGATTCCTACCTCGCGCGACGGAGCTCCGTTCACTCAATCGCGTCATATCCCAATTGCATCCAGCGTTTAAAAACAAAATTGTTTTCCCTAATGCATTCATAACCTCGTATCCAAATCGCGTTATGAAAACACGCGTTGTAGGAGACTGTTCTGTTTTCGCGATAACTAGACAGCCAGACACTACGATATATTTATTTGTACTTAAACAAACAGATGCGCTCCCCCCGCTCCCCCCCCAAATTGTTATGCCGATCTCGCCGTCACCGTCACATCGCGTGATCGAGCGTCCGTCCATTCAGACGTCTCACAAGAAGAGCAAGCACACCTCCAATGAGCACGTTCGGCTACGCACGGTGCGAAAGAAGTTGAACGTACATACACAACAATAGAGTGTGGCCAATGGAAGAGGATATATTCGAGACGCTTTCAAGTGACCTCCGTTCTGCACAGTAGGGGGCGGGGGGGGGGTCGGGGCAGCGCCTCCACAAAGTGACGCTCGCCGATTTCATGACAGTCCGACCGGTGTTTTTAATTCCCAGAGCTGGAATTTAGCCAAAAAAAGTGCAGAATCCCCCCCCCCCCCCCCCCCCGTAATGCGATTGGTGCAAGCAGTCATCGGTAAACGGACCGAGACCATCTTTTCACCACACCTGAGAATTTGGTTTTAAATCACGGGTGGCCGAAATCTGGATTCGTGTGCCAGCTGTGCGCTCCGAACTCTGAGAGGCACCTCGTGGAAAAGGTCATCAATACTCGGACGGGTTAGAATTCCCCTGCCAGACCCGACATTCATAGGTCCCCCTCTCCACGTCATTCCATTATTTCAGGCCTCTTACATTTTAAAGCGAAATGTTTCAAACGTTCGGTCGGATGTTTCAGAGAGAGTTGGCGAACCGTGAAGAAGCGAGACCCCCGTTTCGAGTGTGCGGGTAAAGACACCCAAAATTGGCACCGCCCACGGAATGTAATTACCGCACTTATCAAAAACCTCATCTGCTCGAGCAGTGGGAAGGGGCGTTCGGAGACTCGGACATCTGTCAAGAAAGCTTTATCGTTTTAAACCCCACGCAGCCACCCCGACCACCTTAACTAACCATCCGTCCATTACTATTTTCCACTAAATTAAACTTGAACGGCTTTTCTGCTGTTTGCACCACGCAAACATTTCCATTAACGCTGCCGCGTTTGACCCCCCCCCCCACCCCGTGCCGCCAGGTCGAGCGTCAAGGTCTGACGCACGGGCGTGCGGAGGCGTATAAACGCACACAAAGACGAACATCCTCATTTCGCTCCATCAGCTGTGAGCTTCCCAAGTAAACTAAATTGAGTTCGGAAAAAATATATACGGTGGTGTGGTGGTGTGTCTATAAAAATACTTAATAGAGAAAGACACACACACACTCAGATGCAGAAGAGCCTTAAGCAACGTGGATTACCGGAAGCAGGAATTCCGTGGGACCAGCGACAGAGAGAGGGTGACCCTTCCATTAAAATTAACTGAGAATTCTTACACAATACCTTGGTTGCTGGAGTGGAGAGCAGTGGGGAGTAGAGGGAGACGAGGGGGGAAAGGCAGCAGGGCTGCATGATGGGCAGCAGAGCGAGATGGGTTGGGAAGGAGGTGGCGAGTGTACGGAGAAAGCAGAGTGAGATGAGAAGGAAAGTAGGCAAGGCTGAATCCATGGCAGATCTTTAAGAGGCAGATGTTACGGTCGATGTGATCCATTTCACACGTAGGCTTTCACGACCAATATTATATCCATAAGGTGTTTTTTTGGGGTTACAGTGACGACATCACATTTATCCCCCGTCTATTTACGACCGAAACAGGAGGAGGTCTCCACAATTCTGGCTGTCTCCTGATGAGGCAGGCTGTAATTACTGGCGAAATGTCACAGCACTCGATTTATAAATGCTGTGGGTTTATTCCCCAACGCACCGGTGTGCCGAACTAGTAACTCATTTCGCACATTTTTGCCTACGTGACAAACATACGAATTGGCTGCGTCGGGTGGTGGCGGGTTTAACGGCAGATTGATATTTACGCGATCTAACCCAAAAGAAACCCCCCCCCTCCCCCATCTATTTTGGAGTCCATGTGGTATTGTACTGAGAGCCAGTGGACTGGCAGTGCTGGTGTGATGATGGTTTTTTTGTTGGGCTTTGACAGTTCACCGTGTGCCGTGACATAGGGGGCAAGCTGACGGGACGTGTCGAACCAAATTCTTGAATGAATATTCTTGGCACCACTCGCACTTCTAGCACCACGCGATTTGAGCCCGCTGTAACAGCTTTTTCAACACGTGCGTTATACAAGCAGCTTATCTGCACGTATGTATGTTTTGTCCAGGGAAGTCCAAACAGCTCCAAATAGTTTCGATGAATGAATGGAGCTTTTGCGGGCAAGGTCGATGTTTAAAAAAGAAATTGCCACCCGACCAATAAAACAGCTGAGCAGTTCCCATGCTCATCTGCTATACTATTTACAAAAGAATGGGGCAATGCTAAATCTATTTTAAAAATATACAATTAATAAGCGTAATACCAACATCTATATTTTTTTACCGTTATCGTCGTCGCATGAAACTAGAGAGCATTACTGAGCTGGACATTGTGCAACAGTGTTGTTATTATGTACGTTGAACTTATTTCGCACCATACGGAGCGAACGCGATTGCCCAACAAACGGCGGTCCTCAAATCTCTTTCCAGAAAAAGGGCCGGTGGCGGTGGCCAGACGCCGGGGCTATAATGTAATCCAGAGACTTCGAAACGATGAAACTAAAACGCAGCCTTGCTTTCTCATACTGCGGCAGCAACAACAACAACAAAAAGCACAATGGGAGCGCTGCTGGGATGGATCGGCGGTGGCCAGACGCCGGGGCTATAATGTAATCCAGAGACTTCGAAACGATGAAACTAAAACGCAGCCTTGCTTTCTCATACTGCGGCAGCAACAACAACAACAAAAAGCACAATGGGAGCGCTGCTGGGATGGATCGAACGCGCCAGCTTTTCACGGCCGAGTGCGGTTTTCCGGGTTTGCGCCAAAGCGTTTCTCCTTCTCTCGACTTCTCTCTCTCGCTCTCCGCACGCGCCGCTGCGGGAGGTCTTCAACTCGCCGAACCCTCGCAGCACTCATCCGCCTGCCTGCCTGCCTGCCTGCCTGCCTGCCTGCCTGCCTGCCTGCCTGCCTGCCTGCCTGCCTGCCTGCCTGCCTGCCTGCCTGCCTGCCTGCCTGCCTGCCTGCCTGCCTGCCTGCCTGCCTGCCTGCCTTGCAGCAAAACTGCTGACTCGGCTGAACAAAATTCCGATTGATCAGCGCCCATGGCATGCGGGCGGCGGCCTCCTCCAAACACACATTGTTCTATGCCCGTTTCATCCCGGGGGAAGGGGGGGGGGTGCAGCTGATTCATTTACGTACGCCCGTCCGAATTAAGTGTTTTGTACAAATCCCCATTCTATTTTTATTTACGTGATAAAAAAAAACCTCAATAATTAAATCGCGTTGTTGTGGAGAATTTAAGTAACAAAGCAGATGAGTAGCCAATGTACTTTTTCATCCATGTATCTTTCCAAGTGAAAATGTCATGATTTTTTTTTCTACTACACAATCCATCGAACCCTCCACAGCCTTCTGGGAGCGAATCATTTCAGCAGTGCAAGCAAACTCTGGACCGGTTTTCGACATGACAGCGTCTCATCGGCAGTGTCGGACCCTGTTCTCGTATGAAGTGGCTAAACGCTTCCAAAGGCTGCCCTTGGCTATGCTCTCCCTCGCATTTCAGCAAGGAACTTGTTAGGAACGTGGCGCGCAGTTGGTCGTTATCCATGGCATTGCCCACGGTACAGCCGGGGGCGTTGCTAGAGCGATTGGAACAACAGTGTCCAAAACACCGTACTCAATTCCCACGCAGGCATTCCGCAGGACACGGATATCATAATTCTGACATTAACGTCGCGTATCATTGTATTATTATTTTTTATTATCATTTTTACAACTACTACTACTCTGCGTGTGTAATGCGTTGCATATGTGAAACATTCCAACCGTCTAAAACTTTTTCAAATGGTCAAACTTGTAGGTTGATTTTGTGGAAATTTGTAATTAAATAAAGCTCACGCTTTAAAAATATATACAACGATGCTTGTGTCTGGTATAAAGAATGTTTCGCGTGTGTAACGGAGATAACTTGAGATAAAATTTCAGATGTTGCACTGACAGCAGTGTTGAAACCTCTTCACCGATGTCCCTACTCCGAAGAGAGAGCCAATTTCGGTGCTCTAAAACGTTACGTGATTGCAGATTTTTCAATTTTACAAAACAGCAGTCGTGTTTGTTGATGATGATAATGATGGCGGCAGGAGTAAAGTATTTTCCAGCCAGGCTGCTTTAGACGGCTGCTTTAGACGTTATGTAAAATGTTTACCAGACACCACCATGACATTCTGCGGAATGGTGGGTGGTGGGGAGGGTTGGTGTGGAGAGAGGGGTGGAAATCCAAACACAAAAAGAACAGGCCAGTGTTGCCTCTAGATTTTGAAGAGTGATTTAGAGAGAGTGGGGAAACATTAAGAAATATATGTAAACTGTGTGAGTGTTAAAAGGAAGCAGATGACAGAGGCACACACAGCCAGACAATAGGACGAGATGGGACGATAATCTTATCACGTTTCCGTTCATATTCTTTGGGTCTTTCGGTAGATCGGTTCAAATAACAAAAAACTACGACATTTCGATCGCAAAACAAGCGGTCGTCTTCTTTCCCCCCCCCTTTTCCTGAAGACGACCGCTTGTGTTGCGATCGAAACGTCGTAGTTTTTTGTTAATTGCTTTGAACCTATCTACGTGATTTTAGCGTAAGACCCAAAGAATATGAATTCCTGCAGTCACGAAAGCTTTAGGTCAACATTTCCGTTCATTCTGTTCAATTGATTGTCTTTTAGTGCGTAGATATTTATACGTTTCAACGCGATGCAAATTCACTTTAGCTGTAGGCATAGCGGTAAGAAGGGGGGAGCTGTCTGTACCTCTGCTGGATGCCCCTGCTGCTGCTGCTGCGTTTGTGCATTTGTCGTGGGCAAGGGAACACCTCCGCTCACCACCTCTGCGTATGTCGGAATGGGCATCGTCGCCAACGCCGCTCCTGCCGCAGCTGCCGCCGCCGCAGCCGCCGCCGCCGCCACCCCCTCCGCATCTGCTAATAAACGCACACAAACACACGGTCAGTCCCGACGATCACAAATTAAACTAGAAACCTTTTATTTTATTTTACCAGCTCTTTTTCAGAAGCGCCCTGGCTATCACAAATGACAATTCAACCATCAGGCTTATCACATGGAAATGTACAGCAGCCAAATACTCCAAACGCGTGATGTCGATTCTAAATGTGGAGAGAAAAACCGGAGGGACCCGGAGAAAAATCCCTGCGACCACAGGGAGAGAGACACCACAAACTTCAAATACACAGCAGGCGTCAGGGTCGGGACAGGCACGGGCAAGCGCGTAGCGACGACGGCGAGCTCGCAGTGTCGCGCACCGCCTGCCGGCGCAAACGTCCGACGGATTGCCAAGCTGCGTGCGCTTTCGCCGCATGTCCCGTTTCTTTAGCCGCTCGATGCGCTCTATGCCTTTGCTCGTTTCCGGCAAACGCCACTCACGAGCGCTCCGACCGGGCGAGCGACGTTTTATACTGCCCAGCAACGCGAGCAATTATCGCGATTTTGGGCGGGGGGGGGGGCGGGGTCGGTCACTATGGGAATCAAGAATGTTATCTTTTCGTCTCATTTGACCCCTCTCGTTTGTATTGTTTCTCGCCGTTTCGTCGGCGCCGTTTGCCTAGAAAGCACATTCGCTTGGCGCGTGCACACAATTCGATGTGTGCATCGTGAATGCAAAACAATCGATTTCAATCGACAGATCGGTGACACGCCTAACCAACGGGCCATTACACCTGCACCGCTAACGAGCGACAAAACTCGCAAAACCTTACCGGCTGCCATCGTGCCTGCCTCCTTCTGCTGCTGCTCCCCCTCCAGCTGCTGCTGCTGCTGAGCCATCATCATCGCGGAGGCAACCTGCGACCCGGGAGGCTGCGCCTGTGCGTGCGCGCCCAACTCGCCCTGCATCGTGCCGGCCGGCGCCTGGGACGCCGTCACGCCGGCCGGCAGAGCCTGCGCGTGGCTCTGCGCCGCCTGACCTTGGTTCTGCGCTTGCTGGAGGTGGGGTTGAAGCTGCGGCTGCGGCTGCTGCATCTGAGAGCTCGGCTGGATCTGCATTTGAGGTTGGCCCGCCGACTGCATCTGCGGCTGGGCCGCGGAGCTGGGCTGGCCGAACGACTGCGTTGGCTGCTGCTGTTGCTGCTGCTGCTGTTGCTGCTGCTGTTGTTGCTGCTGCTGGGAGGTGGACTGCACTTGCTGTCCGGTGGCGAAGGATGCAGCGGCGGCCGCCATCGCTGCCAAGCGCTGGGCGTCCTCGGACGTTTGCGGGATCGTCTCGTCGGCACGGCCGCCCAGCTGCTCGCGCCGGCGAGTGATGAGCACGACGCGATCGCGGATCGACTTGGCGACGATCTTCACGTCACTCTCGTGGACGAAGCTCAGGTTTACCTGCGTGTGTGTGAGCGAGAGACAAAGGAGAGAGGCTGATGTATGCATGTGTGTTGAACTTCTTTCACACCGTACGTAGACCGAGCGTACGAATCGGAGGTGCGGGGGAAGGACAAGTACAGTAGAACCCCTCTTGACGACCACCCCTGTTCACGACTAATCGCTTAACGACGGGCCTCCATAGAGCCCAATGTGCTCACATAGCGACCATTCCCCTGGCAATGGACAGTAAATATGAATCAATGCATTGATTAACCATGTTTCCTTTAACATGTGTTTATAATATTGGTAGTATATGTATGTATTTATATCCATTGTTTAAATATGATAAAGTACGTTTTGTGGGTGAAAAAAAGTAACTTCCGATGGTATCGGAAAACATTAATCCTTTAACATGTATTGCCTATATTCGCTTAAAGACCAAATCAATTAATGACCGGATTCGTGTAAACCAATTACTGTCGTCAAGAGGAGGGCTTCGACTGTAAACACAAAAAGCAGTTGTCAATGAAGAAAACGGGAAGGAAAAGTGCATGACGGGTGCACAAGGAAGAGTTGGAAAGGTGCACGCGAGGAATTCACATCGAGAGACAGAGAGAGGAGGGGGGAGGGGCGGGGGCGGAGTGTTTGAGTGGGTTGGAGACGTCGCTTCACTTTGACCGCGGAGCACAGTGACGTGGGGCCAGAGGTCGCAACCGGGTACCCGATACCCGTACCCTACCCGATACCCGGCTACCCGTACCTGGCCGGGTACGGGTACCCGTTTGCGACCCTGGTGCGGCCGGGTACGGGTACGGGTATGGAATCAAAACCCGTTTGCGACCTCTGCGTGGGGCCCTGCCCACCCCCGTTCAGGACGCTGTCGCCAGGAGAGACGACGGGGCCGGTGGTTGAGAGCAACGACGGAGCACTAGCCAAAGGAGGGAATCGAGCTCTAGAACACCGTCCACCCCGGAGCGTTGGAGCGGACGATGAAATCAGCTCACGCACACGAGTTGGATGTATTGTTGGTACGTGACAGGTATGACGACCACTTGCCTTCATCCAGCAGTCGATGGGCCATGGCTGATTATGATGAATGCATGCACAGTCGTCTGTAAGTTTTTTTTTAAGCCACATGTATGTTCATAAATCAATAAATTAATGGTTAAGTAACTTATTGATTTGCATTGAACTCAAATGACCAAACAAGCTGTCTCACGACCGAGTTGATAGTTGTAGTTTTGCTCATAAATAACTAAATATAATTTATTTGTTACTTAACATCATTATTCTATGCAAACAAAGTATGAGCGATTGCTGGATGACACGGACACACGAGGAAACGTCAGTGCGGCCAAATCCTTCATCTGCCTTCCCCCAGGGCGCTGGTAAATCTGGTGGGAAATTAAAGCGAGAACCTGGGGGGCACGAGGGAGCGACTGGGTGGCTTGTGTGTCAGAGGACAGAGCCAGCAACACCGCTCAGACCCTGGGTACGAATCCAGGTCTGAGCCACCTTGTGATTAAAAGCCGGGCTTCAAGCTTGGCGAGTTGATGGGTCCCGAGCACACACCAACACGTGCAGCGGAAGAAATATTGCCACTTTAAAATGTACGCATTCTCTTCAATTTAGCGAAATCCGACTGCGAGAGAATGAAAATAATGATTAAGTTTGAATTTCATGTTAGGCAGGGTGAGTGGAAAAAGTGTCGACTCTGCCGACCCCCCCTCCCCCGCTCCCCCACCGCTAAGGTGGATAAAAGAGGTCACGTGACATGGTCTCAGAACAAACTCTTTGAAAGCCACTTCTGCGGGCCGTTCTCCAACACGATGTTGCACGTCTCTGCCAGAGCTCCAAACTGACACTGCAGTGTAATGACCAACGGTGTCACAACAGCAGCACGACTGCAATAAAGTTTGGGGGGGGGGAGGGGGGGTAAAAAAGCCAAAAAGGACAATGCCAGTTGACAACGCCAAGAGCAGATTTGGAATAACATAAAAAAAAATTGAGTTTGACTTTTGTATTTATTAAATTATTATTCGTGACAACCTTGCTCTGGTGATGGAATGCCGCGATCCATTTCGGAATCCCTCTGGGATGGCGATGCGATGTGAAGGAAGTTCAACATATGTACGTGCATATTGTGCGCTTTGTTATTTTTGGCGCTCGAGTTCAAATAGCACGCTTCATACACTGTACTGCTAAACCTCTGCTTTCAAACCTAATTACAACTTCAATTTCCTGATATCTAATATCTACAACAGCCTGCCTCTCAGATGTTGTTGGTGGTGGTAATTAATTTTGTTTTATGTCAGTAAACCTTTTTATCGTAAATTTACTAATAATGTAACTGATACGGGGAAAAACCGGCGGTTAAACGGCACAGCGGTGGAATGACCGGTTGGCAGGCTACACCATGAACATGAACGACCTGTGTTCAACTCCCGACCGTGGCGAGTGATACTTGAACCAATTCCGGACAAACCGGCACTGCCGCCGGAGTACGGTCCAACGACCCCCACGAGTGACGTGACATTGGGGAGGCCTTCATGCAGCAGTGGCTTTGACAAAGGGCTGCAAAATATTGTTCGCTATTCATCAAATCGACTATAATTTGCATTGGGTCAAATGGCCTTGTTATTTCTTGCTCATATTCCAGAGAAAAGAAATGTTACTCGTCGCTACAACAACAAGAAAGAAAACCAGCACCGACTGCTAAAAAAAGGAACTCAGCAAGGGCTAAAACACCCACAAAATATCTTCTTGCAAATTTGTGCCAAATTATAGCCCGAGAGAGACAAAAAATAAATGACGGGAATTATTTTTCATTATTTTTTCCCTCCTGTATGATTGAGCTGTAAAGTCAATCGCTCATGGCATCCAATACAGTGGGACAGACCTCCCGCTGTCTTCATAACCACTTTACTATGTCCCGTCCCCCCCCACGGTACATAGGCAATGTGCCGCGATGCAGTGAGCGACCGGCCAGGTGTTGAACAAAGGGCCTCTTCCCCCCCCCACCGCTCTCTCTCTCTCTCTCCCGCACACTCTCTCCCGTACTCTCGCTCTCTCTATCTCTCTCGCCCTCTCTCTCTCCCGCTCTCTCTCTCGCTCTCTCTCGCCCTCTCTCTCTCTCCTGTACTCTCTCTCTCCCGCACACTCTCTCCCATACTCTCGCGCACTCTCTCTATCTCTCTCGCCCGCTCTCTCTATCTCTCCCGCCCGCTCTCTCTATTTCTCTCCCCCGCTCTCTCTCTCTCTCTCGCCCTCTCTCTCTCTCCTGTAGTCTCTCTCTCTCTGTCCCCCACTCTCTCGCTCTCCCCCACTCTCTCGCTCTCCCCCCCCCCCTCTCTCTCTCTACCCCGCTCTCTCTCTCCCGACCGCTCTCCGCCCTCACCATCTCCTGCGCCACTTGCTCCGGGAGGTCCGTCTCCAGGTTGAAGCTGAACTCGATGGCTTCGTTCACCATGTGCTTCCCCTTCAGCTTCTTGGGGTCCTCCACTCGCAGCCACAGATTCATCACCTGCTCACGATCGGGAAGAATCATTCCCAATTGTCATTCGGGTCAAGCGGTGTTAATAAATTGTCACTCGCACATTGGGAGCGATCATTATTATTATTATTAGGCGACACCCGACTTACGACGGCTCGACTTATGACCCCCCCCCACCCCCGCTTTGACCACCTTCATTATCATCAGTATGCGAAGAGGAAATGTGATGCACATGCAGAAAAGTACTTAAGTATTTTCAAATGTCAAAAGTTATATTTAGTTACAATACATGTTTGTTAGGGTTATTTTCATTTATTTTCGTGGTCAATTTTTGGTACTTTTATGGTACGTAACGGCTTTCCAGGAACGGAACCCCTATGTATAACATTGTGCCCTATGGGAGACAAGGATTTGATTTACAACGGCTCCACTCGCTGACCGTCATCCAGGAACCAATTCGGTCGTAGGTGCGAGGTGGTGGGGGGGTGGGGGGGTGGGTCGCCCCTACAACCAACACCCGGGGGTGCGTTCCTGAAAGAGGTGCGACGCCGGATGTCGAAGCGACGTCAATCGAAGCGATTTGCGGGGTTAGGTGGCAAAGGCTGAGAAGCGGTGGATACGAGAAAGATGGACGATGCGGTCAGCGATGTGGCGGACATGGAGGTTGATGCGACGCAAAATCAGGAAGTGCTATTTATAATAAAGTGACGACGTATTTTGTGGTACATGTATTCTTACACGTGCGTTCAGATTCATGCATTATTACCTTAAGAATCGATATTAATCCACGATTCAAAGCATTGTTATGCCGCTATAAAGAACAGTTTGTAAATTGAAAATTATTAATTGCCATCTCTAAAATGTGGAGGGTGCGCCGCCCAGAGTCAATTGCTCGACACGCGGGTCTTCCGACAGAACTGAAAACACTTACATTCATACAAAGAACACGTTATTAATTCAAATTACTATTACCAATCAAGTTTTATATCAGGCATTCATTGGCGGCAGTGGCGGTGAAAGTAGCCTAGCCTTGTCCCTTGGATGTCGCTTGCATGTATGTTGAACTTCTTTCGCACCATACGATGCCAACTGTGCTCAGCGGCGGAGGTGTATGGGGAAAGGACAAACGGAACACGAAAAGCAGTTCTAAAGAAATGAGTTTTCAATCTAGATTTAAAAGCGCACACATCTCGAGTGGCTCCAGAATAATATCGGAAAGGCAGAACGTTCCGGACGGCCACAACGCCAAACAAGACGGGGAAGCTACGGGAGCAAATGACCCGAGTGGCGATTTCCGAACAGCGTTTTCCGTTGAAGCGCAGCCCGTTACCGTCTTGATGCCGTCGTCTTCCTCTGCCAGCTCCACCCGCACGCCGGGGTCTTCGGCGAAGAATGCGTGGCTGAGGAGGTCCTTGATGGAATACCTGCGGGGCAGACGGGGGCCAGAGGGGAACACGCAGCGTGGACAAGTGTCATCGATAGGATTTTACGTGGCAACTCGTGTTCATGCAAAAAATATCCAACGGATCCCGTCGATCGTCAAGAAGGAGTTTCTTACGCGCACGCGACGAATTACGCGTGCAGAAATCGCTTACCGATTAATTCACTTTTTTATTTTACGAGGCAAGCCCCACGGAGCTACAGAGATCTTTTTCAGAAGCGACCTGGCCACAAATGATAGTGCAAATTATACATGCATGCCTGACCCCTGTACGTATACAAATACAAAGAGTCCCCATAGACCCTTCAACAACTGTTCGGGCAAGTGATGTGAACGAGCACCTATGAAGGCTGGTACAGGAGGACACAAGGGAGTATGTGGCGAGCACCACACTTGGCCGCCTTTGTCTTCCCAGTGGTGATGTTTACACATTGCACCAGATACTCATTTGAGGCTGAGTCGACCTCGGGGAGGCCCAGGACCAGTTCAGATAATTGTCACTGATTTTGGCCCTTGAGTAGAAATCAAACTCGGGTTGCCGGGTTCATAGCGCAGCACGCCAACCACAACACTACCTCTCCCCATTATATTGTATTGTGTCCGCACCTCTGATGAGCATGGTTGGCTACGTATGGTACAAAAGAAGTTTAACATGCATATACGCACACATGCACGTGTGTAAACACATACAGTTTAATGTTTTATTGTACAAAAATTACATTTAGGGTATGCGAGAGATGACGGGGGCTTGGCGAAGCCTTCATCCAGCAGTGGATTCATCATGCCAATTGTTTTATTAAAACAATTAAAAACCCGATGGAAAAAACCCCGATGCTGCCAGCCTTGATAGATGCTACTTACTCTGTTGCATGTAGGGTGTGTAGGTATATATACCTACGCGGGGGTAAAAATATTTTGAGAGGGGGGGGGGTCGACAATTTTTGGAAACCTTTTATGTCAACCATTTACCCTCCACTTTCTATAACTTTTTGGACTTCTGCAAGCCTCTTAGAATTTTGTTGGTGGAGAAATGGACAAACAGCCCACCGGCCTTTCACAATAGCTTAGTATCTGTGATTGTATATGTAAGGTTTTTAAGAAAGGTTTTGAAATATATTTTTTGCCCGGGCAATGCCGGTTACTTCGCGCTAGTTGCATATATATCTCTTGCCACAAATAAATATTGTTTGAATTCGTAAAATGCCCACGAGGCAGATGTATCGGACCGCTGGTTTCATTATCTCGATTGTGATCAGTGACTAATATCGTTACACGATGGCTGTGTAATTTTTTATTAATTTTTTTTATTACAGGAACTCGATAACAATCCGAAGAGCACAAGCGGGCACAATGGTCTAAGTGTTTTGCAACAACCGTAGTCATTGGGGGGGGTGGGGGTGGGGGGTGGTGACCGACTTGATGCTCCGTTGCAGCTTCCAACACAGGAAGGAGATGGACCCATACACGGTTCGCCGCCTCCTTCTTGACCCAATTTTCCGCATCTGCTCTGCTTGACGCTATTTCTGAGCCCCCCCTCTCTCTCCCCCCCTCGGGGGGGGGGAGAGAGAGGGGGGGGGGAATCCATAAATGTCTCCTTTGCGCCAATGTGACCTCGCTCCCGGTTCGGCCCGGGAACCTCTTTCCGTAAACACCAGTTGCTTTGGTTGCTCGCCGACCGGCCGTACGTTTGCGTTCGATCGTACCCCACTCTTAAATCTGCACGAGAAATAGAGCTTGATAGCCCGTCGCATTCCTCCAATGTAAGGGGGCGCGCGCCACAGTGTTAACTACCTTGCCTGGTATACGGGAGGTCGTAGGTTCCCCGACGCCTGTTGTATAATTGGAGTTTGCGTGTCTCTCTCCACCTGGGTCATGTGGATTTTTCTCCGGGTCCTCTGGTTTCTCTCTCCACGTTTAGAATCAACATGCATTTGGAGTATTTGGCTGCGATAAATTTCCACCTGATAAGCCACTTCGTTGAGCTATCATTTGCGGGAGTCAGGTCGCTTCTGAAAAATATACAGCTCAGTGGACCTTACCTGGTAATAAAAAAATAATTGGTTTGATAGCTTTAGCTTAAACAAAGTTGACGATTCTGAATATCGCCCGATCCCGTCGTTAGACCTCGGAAGCCAAGCAGTTGCTTTCGATCGAACAATCGGCCACGTACTCATAGCAGGTGCTATACGGTTTACGGGGCCAGGTTGTGCAAGGATCAGCGGGGGCAGTGCGAGTTGCGGAATGCGGCGAGCAGAAATGTTGGAGCAACTTACAAGCGCAAGGATGGATTTCACTGCACTGCTCTCCGCTGACCAACGTAATGCCGCAAGCAGCCTATAACATTTTTTATTTCATTGGTGTTCGCCCATCCAAGTACTGCCCCTGCCAGTGGGTATAAATATAGCAGCTCTAATAAAAAAAGGACTGCATTAAAGGCTTAAAACGCAAGTTATATTTTAAAAAATGGCCCTCAAGCCATAGTAGACATACAGTGGGGCAAGCATCTGCAATATTCGCGATCTCATTTTAATAAATGTTCAAAAACAAAGACGCATTCCCCTCGCAACAGGGTACAGCATACACACCCAGCTCCTGCGATGCTTGAGGAAAGAAATCAATTCGCAGCAAGCTATTGCAGCCAGATAGGCACAACATGAATTCTCATTGCGTTCCAATTAAGCAATTAGAGAATATGCACACGCACACGCAAAAAAAACCCATTACTCAAGCGGCACGAAATCCCATTAGGGATACAGTGCGAATAAATATGCGCCGTATCGCTCAACTTTTGCCTTCGAGTGCACGAACGCGCTCACACACACACGCGAGCAACGCTTTTCCAGACCGCAAATACACGACGCTGGGTCTTGATCGTGGAAAACTTGGAATTCAATGAGGGCTCGGCTGCCAAATAAAGCATGGCCATTGTTATGGATAACAGCTGAGAATGTTGGTTTCAGAGCTGTACGCATTTGGCGACAAATGGAAGCGGGCAAGCGCTTGTGCACGCTGCAGCAAACGAAACCAAATTTAGTTTGCGCTATTTGTGAGCATCCGTTAAGGTCCCGATGTCGACTCCGCCGCAGTCCCGAATGTCGTGGACCTTCTTGGAAGCCCTGCTCATCATTTCCAAGCTCAAGTGCCTCCTCTTCCCATTTGCCTGCGACCAACGGGACCGACCTCTTTCGTTCAACAAAACAAATAAATGTTCGCCGTGTCCGCGAAGCGTCTTGAGATGCGAGCTCACACTTAGCTTGCTTACACAAATGTGTTTACATAATAGAGGTTTTGGGTCACATCGCGTTATTTATAAATGTGTCGTAACCCTCCACCACCCGACACGGCCAAACAGTAGAAAATGTGTCACGTTTTTCAAAGGACAAAATAATTCACTTCTTTAGCCCACCGGTGTGCTGAAGAGAAAAATCAATAGCATTTTTTAAATTTCAGTAGTACGACGTTTCGCTGATAATTACAATCAGCTTCATCGGGCATTATCAGCGAAACATCGTACTCAAATTTAAAAATGCTGTTGATTCTCTCTTCAACACACCGGTGGGCTAAAGAAGTGAATTATTTTGTCCTTTGAAAAACGTGACACATATTTTACTGTTTGGCCGTGTCGGGTGGTGGAGGGTTACGACACATTTATAGATAACGCGATCCGACCCAAAAACCTATATTATGAATATTGGTCGCGAAAGCCTACGTGTTAAATTGACAAATGTGTTTAGTCTGCTGTCCTTCCGCTGCACCACCGATTGGCATGGTCGGCTACATACGTGGGAAAGAAGTTCACCATGCATCCACGTACATGAACACGACTCGCCGAGACACACCGCAGCGATCCAGACTCGCACCGATTGCAGACTCGGAGAACACCGGTCTCGTACAAATATCTGTAGGCTCGCATATAGACCTTGGACAGCCTCTCTATCTTGAGATGCGGTCGCATAGGAACACTATATAAATGCTAATTTTATTGTCCTGGGCCAGCAACACTCGCCACCGGGCGCCACGGTGGCGGGATGTTAATTACCTCGCCTGGTATACAGGAGGTCGTGGTTTCTATCCCGATCCTGACGCCTGCATATTTGGAGTTTGCATGTTCTCTCTCACCCGAGTAGATTTTTATCTTTTACCTCCACGTTTAGAATCAACATCACACGTCTAGAGTATTTGGCTGCCATACATTTCCACGTGATAAGCTACCTCGTTGAGCTATCATTTGCGCAAGCAACGTCACGTCTGAAAAAGAGCTAAACAGCTCGGTTGGCCTTCTAACCTGGCCAATAAAAAAATAAATTTGTGTTCAAATGCTCATCCCCCAGCTCGACGGGACATTGACAATGCCGCGCCAGGCACGAACTGCCGTATTGGTCGAGTCGACCCGGGGACGCGCTGGATTTTTTTTTATGGTCCAGCAGCCCTCATGACCTGCACAGTATCGGGACAGTGTTTAATCCAGCAGTGGATAAAAAAGGGACTGTGACTTGAAAATCATTGACTATGTAATTTGAAATGAGCTTGCATTTCAGAAAAAACGGCGAATAAAAAAAGTGAGAAAATAAAACTTGACACTCTGTGGGATTTAATCTGGCCTGACAGTGGGATAAAACTCCATTTGCAAAAAACCAACATACTTAATAAATAACATGGATATACCCTCTTTTGTATCCCACCAAGTCAGCAAGTACAAATGCTGTTAAAGATGTTTCATGTTACATTGTATCCCTCTGTTAATAGAATCCCAGTAAAATCTAAGATGCTTTTTTTTCACTGCCTGTTTTGCAGACCCCAGGAGCTGAGCTTTATTGTTTAATGGAACTGCGTGTGGTCCTTCAAGCACAGAGGTCACCGCCGGTTCAATTTGATCTGTATGCGAGTTTGTGTGGAACTTCTTTCGCACCGTGCGTAGTCAACCTGCGCTAATCTGGTGGTGCGGATCTATCTCCCAAGCACGGCAGCCGAAACATTGGACCACATTTATCACATTCCCCTGTTCACCCGGTGGTGCAAATTGAATTCGTCTCACCGGGATCATGACAGGTAACTGACTGCAACAGTGGAAGCAGCAAGACAAGCGTATGAACAATTCATACGACCCAGAGTTAGTTCCTGGAAAAAAACACGCCGATGCAAGCGCTCCATCTCTCACGACAGACTTTCTCTCGAGCAGGTTTCCCTCCGTAGGCTGTCACTACCGTAATTGTAAACTACCAGCGAGCATCCGTTCCAGTGGAAATGCCCTGCAAAAACCCATTTTACTCTTTGTCGAGGTCAATGCAATGCCTCTAACTTGCCCGTGTTCTCTCATCCATGCGTTCCCTCTTCCAGTCTCGGTGCAATTCGGCAGGAAATGATTGCCCTCCGCAAAAATTGATGTGCAATTCGTACTTCTATACTTTAGATTCATGCGAATTGCTTACCTTTTCTCAATCTGGTCTCACATCGTTTGTTTGTATTATTCAGTGACGTAACTCGCCGACCCCTGCCCCTAAGTGGACTTCTGTGAAAAAAACAGCTTCATAGCTCCTCAGATTTCCTCCTCCAGTCTACATAAAGATTCCAATTCTGAATTCCCCCAGCATGCACCTCTCCACGGTAATTATCACCACTTTCCGGCTGTCACTGCCGCACATCGCCAAGCGGGCAAATCCCACATACGTTCACGTTTCTTCGCCAATCCGGTTGTGACGAAACACCCCCCCCCTCGCCACCTGCCCCCCAGGGCTCCGCTATCAACTGTTTCAGGGTTCTGGTCCCACTCCTTCCTGCCACCACCTCTCCCCTAACCTTACAGCCAATCACAGCTCTCCGAGTCTCTCCTGTACGGAGGTGGGGGGGGGGGTGCCGGTGGCCCAACGCCGTGACTCATGTTTCCCACCAAGCGTCACCTTCCTCACCCCCCCCACCACCACTACCACCGCTCCCTCAACCGTGTATGAACAAAAGAGCAATATCTTGAGATGACAGCCGGTAGCGGGAGGAAGAAGAGGTAGTGGGGGCGGGCGTTCGGAGGAAGCCTGCGAACGGAGGAGGAAGAATAGGAGTTAGATGGGGGACGAGGATGAAGGAGGAGGAATGATGCGATGATATCAGTGCCTCGGGGACTGACTTCTCAGAACTTCCATCAGGGCTTACGTAACCCACGCAACACGAGACATACGCGAGGATGCCGGTCGCGTTTGGGGCGATACGCAAATGCGCGTTGCGCTGCATCCATTGCGCCGTGTTATTGTTCCGCGGAGCAAATGGCGACGTTACGTTCGGTACAGCATTGTGTGTTTTGTCGCCGTCGTTTAATCCGCAATAAAATAAGAGGAAGGTCGCGCGCTACTCGGGCGTTAACCGAAACGCCAAACAAAACTCGGTGATTTTCAGCGTAAAACTTGCCACGGACTGCTGTCCCCCAGCAGCGGTGTGGCAGGCGGGCACGCGGGCACGCGGGCGCGCGCGAGCGACCGTTTATTTATATATTCCATTACACGACACGTCAATGAGATAATTAGGCCGAGACCAAAATACACGACCCCCATTAGCGTGTTATTTTTGCTAAATCAATCCAAACACCGCTCCAATGCCGAAGGCAGCGGTGGTTACCAATGGCTTTTACACAAACAAGGGCAGGCGTGCGCGCGGCCCCCTCTTCGATCCGATTACTTTAAAAACGGCCAATAACTAAAGCCAGCCGTTGCCGCAATGACAACAACAATAAAGCGCTGGACTTCGCCGCGCAAACTGCGCGTAAAAAAAAAAATAGATTTTCCCCCAAAGCGGCGCGGGAACTCGAGCCCTTGCGCGCCACTGACCTCGGCTGCTCGCGCCGGTCACATGGCCTGTTATCGGTGACACCTACAGGACAGTGTACCCTTGCGAACGCATGCACACACACTCACGTACGCACACACGCACAAACGCGCGCGTTCCCAGTTTGCGCGACTAACTGGGGCCACGTGCTCAGCTGCATCGCTATAAAAGGCTTCTGTTCCGCACCGTGTTTCCAAACAAACACTCGAGTCTTGAGACGCAGGCGGTTTGGGGTGGCTCAGTCGGGGCTCGTAATGGCCTGGGTCAGGGACACTGCGCTGCGGCTGCAACAGTGAGCGGAGAAGCCCGAGAGGACGTAGACCGCGGAGACAGAGCGATAATATCACATTCCTGTGCAGGAACCGCGCAGATTGTTACAGCGCGAGACTGCGACAGATGGCGCAGTCTTGGCTGATGATGACTAAAACCACATTGATCAAGGTTGCCACTTGGAAATCACAATATAGCAGTGCAATCTCCGTGTTAGAGGATATCCCGCAGAAGTGGACATCACAGAAGTACTTCTGAGAATCCTTTCTCACACAGAAGGGGGTTGGGGGGGGGCAGCACTTCCCTGCCCATCCTGCTAAGAGCAAGTCAGATATCAGTATTGGTCATCGAGGTGCCAAACCTTGGCTCTCCAGAAGGAGGCAGTACACCAAGTGGAATAATTACCAACTGTTTCAATCTGTACGGGGGACAGAGCGTTGCCCCCTCGCGAGTATGGAGGGTTGTCTCCAGGAGTGGCCATTTCCTCCCGCTTGCGCAAACAAACATAAACTGGCTGAAAACATCTAAAATAAAAATGACTTTGGGTGGCTTTCCTGGATGAATAAGAATATAAATAAGTAATTATCCCGGCCCAATGGCTACTGCACAGGACACGACCAAAGCCACATCCGGTTTAGAAAATCCACATCACCCGAGTGAATTTGCTAAAATCGTCCGATGGCTGCACACACGTGCGTCGCATCGCCAGCCGGGGTCGACAACGCACCACGCGACCATATCTCCGGCAATCAAGTGGGAGGTGCAGAAGAAGCCTCCTGCCACCACCGCTGCCGCTGCTGGCACCAACTGCCACCGTGGCAACAGGAAGGTCACGGTGACCGTGCGAGCCATGGCCAGCTGGCCCACCACTCTTTCGTCCGCGTTTAGTAGGGGGTGGAAAGTGGGGGGGGGGGGGGGGGGGCGGTGGCTTTTTCGGGGGGCACTTTCGAAAAGAAAAAGCTAACGAGGGCAGGTCGTGGGCGGCGGGCGTCCTTTTATGCAAAGCTAGCTGAGCGTGGGCACTTCTCCCCACTGCCACTATGGTGATTCTACGGGGCGGCGGGGGGGGTGTAAAGGAAAAACGTGCTTATCTCGCCATGCAGGGGCACGGCTTTACAAAGCTGATTAAGATCACGGGGAAGGTTCGCGGTCCGGATGGAAATCACGTTTCCACCGATTTACACTTTTCTCACACTTTTCCCTATAAGCGGCAGCCTGAACCTGTCTCAAAACACAGGCCGCGTTGGACACTCAGAGTACAACACCCCGCCCCGCCTTATAAATCTCACCGAGATCAGATGTAACTTTTGTTTACTGTGATACATAGACAAGTGTTGCACAACAGCAGGACATTTTAAAGGTTAATATGGCACTGGACGCATTACAGCCCTGTACGTAGCAGGCGAAGGAATGACACCGAGAGAGACGTAGACGGGACGACACACATCGGAGGGATGAACCAATGGCCGTTAACAAAAGCGAGAAGTCGGCTTGAGCAGGACGAGTCGCTGCAACGGACGGTGGTTTGTAATGGAGACGAGCAACGTTGGCAGATGAAGGACGGGCCAATCCCCCCCCCCCGCCCAGGGCAGTCCCCACCGTGGAGATGGGGCGATCGACTGCACGAGCTACGTTGAAAAACCACAGACTATGGTGGTGGTGGCGGCGGCTTGGGGAGAGGCCTTCATCCAGCAGTGGAGAGACCATTCCTGCTGCTGCTGATACAATACAGTAGATTTCGATTTAAAGCTTTCGTGACTGCAGGGATTCATCTTCTTGGTTCATTCGGTAAAGTCACGTAGAAAGAATTTAATAAAAGAATAAAAATAAAACATCATAAAAAAATTCTCACGACGTTTCGGCCACAACGCAAGTAGCCGTCTTCAGGTGAAGAATAGGTCTGTCAAGGAGACAGAATTATTTTATTATGTTTTATTTGTATTATTTTATTAAATTCTTTCTACGTGACTTTACCGAAAGAACCAAGAAGATGAATACAGTAGATAACAACACAAGTGGGGAGCCCCTTATCCCTAAGTGGGGTGACAAAAGACCTGCGCATATATATAGGTAGACTCAGCCTCAAATGAGTACCGGGGAGACAAAGGTGGTTAGGCGTGGTACTGGCCACACCAGGTATTAGCTAACACCGCTTGCCTCAACAGCCTGTCCAAGCTATGGAGGGGGTGGGCGGGGTGGGAGCTTTGTCTTTGCATATGTACACGTCCGTAGTACAGGTCATCGCTTCCTTCCTTCTGCTTGTCACCCACAGCTATTGCAGTCACCACACGACCACCGCCTGCCAAGACAGTAACCCGACGTGCGTCAGGCTCGCAGGCGCTCTTCACTTTGATCCAGACGTCAGTGCAGGAGTCTCGGCTTGCAATGATGGACTTACTCACCTCCCACAACCATCCTCGCACCCCCCACACCATAAATCGCGATCCATTGCAAGAATCAATTATTTATTTTTTTAATAAACACCTGCGGTGACTGGAGTTGCCGCACGAACCGATGACACACGGCGCGCGTACGAAAACGTCAATTCTTACGCGAGCCGCAATTCGATGCGCGTTCTGCGGGTCTTCGAGAATCGGCATTGATCATTGCATCGATGCAACGTTACACCCCTGTTGCAACACCACGTGCGTACGTATTTACACGTTTGTATGTATCATACGCAATAGCTTGGCCATGTACAACGACAGTGCATTTAAAACAACATGCTAGCATTGTGCGTAACTGACCTAATGTGTGTGTATAATACACGTGCCCTGTCGAGTCACCTTCGGTAAAGAACTCCGCCAACAACAACAACCACCACCACCGCCACCACTAAGTGGTGGTGCCGTCACCACGGAGCTGTTGCCATGCTAGGTGCATCACCTGTACGGTCCAACGGATCGTTACGATTCACGGTCGCGATTCAAAATCGGGTTTTTTTTTTCCCCACATCTCGTTTTTGTCATCCCGTTTGCGTCGGTTCTGGTTTGTTCCGTCTCCCGTGTGCGTACGGCCTCGCTCGCTCCAACGTTACCCACCCCTGCCGGACATCTGTGAACAAGAGCTTCACATAGCTCATGGGAATCCTCCAGGATTTCACGCATCGGGACGAATCCACGGCGGCGGCGGTAACCGCGAGTGAAAGAATTGAGGCCGGCATCGACAACTGGACGGATCGTCCGTCACGTGGAACGAGTTTGGCGGCGACCCCCTGCCTTGCGAGCGAAGGGGTGGGGATAAAAACCCTTCGACCAACACGCCTGCCCAACCCACCAACATACCTATCTCTTGCTGACACCCACAACCCCGTGCACAGTGCATGCATGCACGGCGTGTGTGTGTGTGTGTATGTCTGTGCGCTGTGACCAGTATTACTGGTTCTTTTCTTAAGGTTCACACAGCTATCCTGAGAAATATTTGTTTAAGTTTGGTCTTTGCTTTTCAACTTCGTTTCTGCAATTTCAACAATCAAAGCTGTCAACCCATACGGTTTACCCAGTATTCTTGTACAGGGAAATTTAGTTGTCAGGTCCATGCGGCGTACAGCCGTTTCAATACGGGCAAAATAAAAAAATAAACGTGTCTATTTGTTTGTGTTTCTCCCTTGTGATGTAATAAGGTAGGGCACTGATAAGGGGTTGACAGGTATGCAATTTCTTCTTTAAAAAAAAAAGACACATCGTACAGTCCGTCCATTCAACGATATTTACATCGCCGATTGTGCCCCCGACTCACGGGGCCGATTCATGGCGTACACAACGATGGTAACGAAGCGAATGCACCGTCCTTCGTAAATCAGAAAAAACTCGCCGCTTTAAACCAATGAGCAATTGCACGCGTTCTACATACAAATATTCCTGTGTAGCCTCCTAGACTACTGGGGGGGAAAGTGCTGATGATGATGAGCACCATTCGAGGGTGGGACAGACAGCGCACGAGGGCGGCTGTGCGGTTTAAGCACCACAGCCTCGATTTGCCGATGTGTGCTGCACCAAGTGTACTCTCATCCGAGGCTTGAGTCAATCCCACTTAAGGCCGAGTCAACAGAGGCACTCGGAGGCGACCACTCTCAGCCAGCGATATGTTTCGCTACGGCTGTGAATCAATCCTCAGGTCGTCGGGGTTCATTGCGCACCGCACTCCCCCCCGCAGTTTCATACACTGCCATACGTATGTGCAGCACCCAGGCACTTTTAAACGATCCTACAAATTACACTTATGAACATTTTCCATTTTAACGCAATAGAGTTGCCTAATTTCGTTGCTTTATTTAATGTTAAATGTAGAGTTTGTTGTCCTTCGCTCGCAACTCCGATTTCGCACGGTTGGTTACGTACGGTGCGAAAGAAGTTGACATTAGTCATTGCCAATGATTTTCCTACTAAGGCACAAGTGGACAATGAAGATGAATGAGATGGAACAGAATGGTATTCGTAAGCGTGTTGAAGCGTGGTCAGTCTCCGCAACCCGACACGGCTTTGGGGAGGCCTTCAATCCAGTGACTAATGGCTGCAATTTATTCACAATATGCATTATGATTTTTTAAATAAATGAACATAATGCGATTGTGGTTTCTCTCAAGAAAGTTTAGTTGCAGCAAAGGACAACTGACTCACTCAAGCGCATGTGCTGCCAATGGGCGCATTAGTCACCGCCCGCGTGACTGTACACGGCACGTGAGAAATCAATTTACGACAACGAAGGGGCATAACGACGCGTCGACTCGTATCGACTGCTGAGCTCGCGAGAACGTGCCTGCAATCGCGAGGGTGAGAACCGTCATTCTCATATCCGTGCAAACACGTTGGACGCGATAAGTTCACATCACTCCCGGTGCCGCTTTAGAAGTGCTATCCAATCTATCGAAAATGGTTCTTGGATTGAATCGCGACAATTCACCGACTCGCTCGGGGAGGCGAATCGTTACATGCCTACAAGTACTTCTGAATAATGATAATAATTTCCCATACTACTGTAAATCCTCCCATTAGCAGGGTCGCACCTCCGATTAGCACAATTGGCTACGCCCGGTGCGGAAGAAGTTCAACATACGTACAACAATCCATCTGTGAATGACTGTCTCACCACACTGTGCTGGCCCGTGGGGGTTGTGTGGCTATACTTCTCCATGCTGGTCAGTGTGGATTGGGTGAACTGGCAGGGAGGGGTGGGGGGGGGCTCAGGGACCGGTTCAGACATCACTCTTAAACGACGTGAGCCCGTGGCTGGGAATCCAACTCAGGTGGCCGGCTGGGTTCAACGCTCGGTGCACCAACTGCTGTGCCACCGCCACTCCACACCCCAAATATCGAGTAACAAAACAGAAAATATATTCAAGCAAGAATTACGCAATCGTGTCATTCTGAGATCACAAGGCTGACTAAAACCACAAGGGCTAGAGAACAACCGGAACACATCTCTGTGGCAATTTACACGAAAGACTAAACTATTTTTCTTATTTAACCAGGTAAGGCCCACTTGTGAGCTATTTAGCTATTTTCAGAAGCGACCTGGCCACAAATGATACCTTAACAAAGTGGCTTATCACGTGGAAATTTATCGCAGCCAAATACAATAAACGCACGTTGATTGATACCATCAATGTGTAGGGAAAAACCGAAGGACCCGGAGCAAAATCCACGTGACCACGGGAAGAGAGAGACACGCCAACTCCAAATATACAGCAGGTGTCATGGTCAGGATTAAACCCACGACCTCCCGCATACCAGGCGAGGTAGTAAACATCTCGTCACCGTGGCGAGAGAGTTGTTCCACTGTGCAGGCATCGCCAAATGTTTGAACCAAAATGACATTCGCCAAAACGTGAATACGGAGGCCCGAACTTTTAATTTGCCCCTTTTTACCCACAATGCCAGATGGTAAAATGCAACCACCATGAGACCGACAGCAATTATGACCGCATCTTGGATGGCAAGGCGACTCGCTCGCATATTGTTCGTCGGTGACAATCGCCTCCTGAGTCACCAACGCTGGCAGCCGCTTATGAAACGACGCTTGTGAAACACGAGCTGCTCACTTTGAGAGAACTACTTGCCGCCGGATCACGTACAAATGTGTCGCGTCAGGCCACGTCCCTCGTGTCAGCGCCTCAACTCCGTCTCGCTTCCCACCCATCCCGCATGAGTTGTCTTTTGTCCGCATGAGTTGGTTAATCGGCACGTAAGCGACATGCGAGGTTCATATCGAATGGGAGCTCTTTACCTCTCTCTCGCGGTGGCATATGCGTACATTCTAATAGCCTGGCACACGCAGTTTGCTTACCCAGTATAGCCTCACCGAGTCTCAAACGATTTCAGGAGGGTCCTGCCAAGTTTTAGCAGTAGAGGGCTATATTGCTGCTGTGTGTAATCCCAATTGAGAAATTTGCAGAATAGTTACATTACAGAGATTTTTTTTTAAAGGTTTATTTAGCTTAACTAATAATAGTTAGTTTAATACACATTTTGTTTAATAACACAAAGAAAATCAATGCTTGCAGAAGTAGCACATTTAAGAAATGTGGGTCACTGGAAAAAGCCCATGTCCCACTTTGACCACGTTGTAGAACTCTGAAGATTCGCTGTAAATGCCAAACGCGCTTCAACGGCAGCCAAAGCACAGCAACTCATGGATGATCCTGAGAGTAGTTGGGAAAAATGTCACTAGCCACCCTACACGGCGGCTGCCTTGGTTTTCATCCCAAAGTTAAGAGAACGACAACAAACCAGCCATTGCCCATCCCCTTCAAACCAGACCCGGCGACACACGCCGTTCAACGTGGGCATGCCTTGTGCCATCACATGGAATTGTCCTCGCCAAACATACAAAGTGTGGTTCGGATGACGAGTGGGTGACGTGGATGATGCGTGCGGGACGTGCACGATACTCTGTTAATCCTCCCGTAGGTTGTTTACTCATATCAAACCATTAATGAATTCACAGATATTTCCCAATCCACTGTCTGGATGAATGAGAAGGCTTTGTCATGCCAGGTTGGCCATGGGGTTGCAATGAAGTCATCTGTCAAAGCAGCAAGTGTTCATATTTACAATGACGTTGGTTAAATTACCGGGCCCACCGTCTAATCAGTGCATTCACTTCGTTATCATCATCATCATCATCGTCTACGCCACAATTCGTCATCGTTCGGAGACCAAATCGGGTGGTTGTTAAATATCGTTGAATTTATGGCTGTACGATATTCCTTTTAAAGAGGACAAAGGTGGAAATTGTAAAAAGGAAGTTTAAAAGGGAAGACACGAAGGTTAGCATCTTCATCTGCAACAAAGTGACCTCGGAAAACCAAATTGACAAAGAGCAAAAAAACAGGTAAACAAAGTTCCGATTTAAAGCTTTCGTGACTGCAGGGATTCATCTTCTTGGTTCTTTCCGTAAAGTCACGTAGAAGGAAGATAATAATAAAATAATAGACGGCTGCTTGCGTTGTGGCCGAAACGTCGTGAGAATTATTTTATCATGTTTATTTTTATTATTTTATTATTTTCCTTCTACGTGACTTACCGAAAGAACCAAGAAGAAGAAAAAACAAAGTTCCGTTTGAGTTGCGCTCTGTACAACAATTGAAGCAATGTTTGATCGCGCGTCGCCACACTGGTCAATGTGTGGAGTTGGTGAATGGTAAAGAAGGGGGGGGGAGGGGGGGCGGGGTCGAGGAGAGGGTTATCTCACGACCCGGTTCTGATGAAGAGGTCACTCACCATGGATGATTTATGTGGCTGAAAATCGACCTCAGAAATCGAACTCGGGCGTGCCAACCACTGCGACGTTGCTGCACCCCATACTAATTTTACCCAAAGTCATTGCGCACTGCCCCGTCACGACTCTACGAGGCCGCTGGGCCACCCTCGCGTGCGAGGATTTCCTGACCGCGAGCTGCTCATTGTTATGATGTATGTAGCTCGTGTACGTAACAACAATATCAGAAGATTTGTTTATACTGGAGGGATCCGATTAACTATTTATCACAGATGTCCATTAGGTTGCTGCTGTGGACGGCGGCAGTGACGTGCGCTGGTCGCTTGAGTTCTTATCCGGTTTACACAAATAAACTTGACTTGACCTTTGACACACCAATGTCGTACAAATTGAAGATGCCCACTGTTCCCCCTGCAGCAGAGTCTTGAGATGCGGTTGCATTTAGGGCCTCCGCTGCAAGGGATCCCCCCCCCCCCCCACGGCGACGTTTCCGCATCGGTAGCGCAAGCGTGGCGCAAGGGCCTGGGCCCGTGCCCCCCGCGACAAGCCACCCGTGCCGAACCACTCACCGGTCGTGTTTGCTCTGCCGGATGCAGCCCTCAATGATCTCCTTCACTTCAGGGAAAGCGACCTTGTTGAAGCTCGCCGGCTTCACACCCTGCACGCGGCATGCGGGGGGGGGGGGGCGGGGGACAAACAAGATCATTTAACTGCACGCGTGTTTGTGCGTGCGACCCAAGTTCGATTCGCGCTCGCGGCCAATGCCGGTGACGATTACATGAACCGGTCCGGGCCTCCCCTAGGTTGACTCGACCTTAAATGAGATCCTGGTACGTGCTGCGTGAAAACTAGCCCTGGCGTGGTGTTGCATAATCCACGCCCTCGTGTGCCGTGCCGACCTTCATAGGTGCTTGCTAATAGCACTTGCCCCAACAGTCTGCTAAGGCTATACGGGAGATATTTGTGGGCGTGTATCTGTGTATTAATGTGCATGCAGGTATGCATCTGCGTTTGTACGTCTTTGCGTGTGTGTCTGTTTACTTGCGTATGTGTGCGTCTGTGTGTGCATGTGCATGGAAATGGATTTGGGCGTTTGTGTGTCTCTTTAAACGTATCTGCACGTGCGTGCGTGTCTGTGTGCGCGTCTGTCTGTGTCCGTGCCTGTCACTTTGGTCACCCCTATCATTCCCTCCACTTCCCGACGCTTTCATCGAAGCTCCGGCCTCATTGTGGGTGAAGTCACGTAATTACCCGCCGCTCGTGTATTATTAACGTGACCTTTGAAGTTATATACAGGCAATTCGGTCTTTCAATCAGGAAACAACCAATAGAATCGTCCTGCATTTCAAATGTGTAAATACATAAATTTATTTTTTTAAGCGGCACGTGTTTAGACACATACAATCCGTCGGGCCGTTTGGCAGTTTTGGCCCAAGAATGAACCCCGAGTTCGGAGCTAGCGATGATTTCCGCGCTGGCGAGCGCAACAAAGGAGGCAGGGCGTCTAGCATTACGGGGGTTTTCACAATTTATTGTTTTTGGGCAATGGAGAAAATTCACCAAAATTGGGCCTCGACACAGCCACTCAAAGCCTTGGCAAACGCACAGAGAAGAGTGAGCGAGCACATTCGGGGGGTCTTTAAACAACCGATAATGACGGTCGGCCACCTTTTGATGGTCACCCCATTTTCCAGAGAGAGGCACAGTTTTTTTTTACTCATCTACGGCTCGATTGATCGGAAGAGGATAAATGCTGGAATTCCTTTTTTTGCGCGGGCAGGAAGCTTGCAGCGTTTCTTATTTTTTTTCCCCCCGAGCACATTTTTAGTACCGTTAATAATTCGAGAAAAAGCAACCCCCCCCTCGCCCCAACAAGAAAAAGTCAAGTCGGCCTATCTGACATCACCCATACACGGCTAATTAGAGACCACGGCAAGTCGGCAATTTCCCCCGGACAGGCCCGGCAGAAACACCACACTCGTGCTGGCATGAACAAAAATTACACTTAGTTATTTTTGGATAAATTCTTGGAACCCAAGTAAGAAATGTCAGCACGATACGTTTAATGAATTAAACAAATTAAATTGCGCGCAAGGCGATTTTATACTTACCCCCCCCCAACCCAAAAAAAATATATTTTCTGCTGAAGGTGAAGTAAGCGTTTATGGATTCCTATTGGGACAGTCTGTAAACCGAGACAGAATGGCCCCCACCTGTCTGTCTGCATGCCCTGCTGGGCAGTAAGTGGGGGCGGGGGGAGGGCCATGGGGGGGGAGGCGGGGCAGAAACCAAGGTGACACCACAGATGTTAAGTGGCAAAGTAACAACCGGTATCTACTACACAAAGCAGCTGTAGGAGAGGGGATTAAACACGAAGCAGCTTATTTTTAAAACGCGTGACGGATGTGGGTTCGAATCGCACCTCAGATGACAATGCAATTATTTTTCACCCCCCCGCCCGCCTCTCGACCCCCATCGCTGTGCTGCGATCTCCTATCTCCCTCGCAGGCCACGCCAACACCACCCTGGCTTTCCCGGGCAGTCTCCAGTCCAAGCACCGACCAGGTTCAAAGCTGCTTGGGTTAAGCAACCTGGTGCGTTCGGTGCATGATGGGGTTAGTTGGTGAAGAGACTTGCTTGTGGGTGAGGCAGAGGTTAGAAGAAGGAAGTAATATCTGAGATGAATATGAAGAAAACTAAAAGTTATAACCAACGGTTTAGCAAAGGACTAAGCTTGAATGTTAACGTATTGAAATGTGTGCAAATATAATAATTTATGGAATTCGGGCAAATCATTTAATCCTGCGATAGGCAGGACAAAGAGACGCAAGAGAGAATCACTCGTGCTGGGAGAAAATGTATTGGTCAATGAGAATCTTCTTCTTGGTTCTTTCGGTAAAGTCACGTAGAAGGGAAATAATAAAATAATAAAAATAAATATAATGAGAAATTTCACGAAGGGACGATTACCGACGCGTTTCAATTGGAAACGGGATTCTTGGACTTTAGCCGGAACGAACTAAGGGGCACAAATGTCCCCTCCACCAACTAAAGAACAAGTGAGAACGTGACAAGTCAACCAAAGGGCAATGAAAAGGAGGATTTTATCTTCTTGGTTTTTTCCGTGACTTCCACGTGACTTTACCGAAAAAAACCAAGAAGATGAATCCCTGCAGTCACGAAAGCTTTAAATCGAAATTTAAGGAGGATTTTAAATGTAACATGGAGGTACAAAATGAAAAGAAACATTCAAGATTTGAGAATTAAACCAAGACAATAACAGACATCATGAACAATGTGAAAACAAAAATTGAACGCAGTTGGGGGGGGGGGGGCATAACATTTCGCTGAGAATTACAGAAGCGAGAGATAGGCCCAATCATTAGCAATGGAATGGAGACGATGGAAGGGAGGGGAAGAGAGGGAGACAGAATAATGAGATGCGTGGGATGAGAAGAGAAGATTTTGGAGGAGCAACTTGGATGGAAGTGGCAAGAGATTGTGAATAGTGGGAGACAATAGGGAAGGCTTTTGTCCAGCAGTGGGATGTTGATGGATAAGAAAGGAGAAGGAAAAAGACTTGCATAGACTTATCTCCAGACCCACAGGCCCACACAAAGACCTATATACTTACAAATATCTTCTATACGCCAACACATCCGAGCCGCATGGCATGGCGATATTTCCACTGGATATATACCCGTGTCAAACCGGAACCAAACTGCCCCTGCACCAACATCACAAGACGTTGAATCTGGCTCGGGGGCCAAGCAGGGCCAAGGGGGCAGGACGGGTTGGCTGCCCGTGATGTCGGTCGGTACACAGGGCGCTGCGGTGGCGATATGTTAACTACCTCGCCTGGTATGCAGGAGGTCGTGGGTTCAATCCTGACTCCGACGCCTGCTATATATTTGGAGTTTGCAGGTCTCTCTCTCCCCGTGGTCACATAGATTTTTCTCTGGGCCCTCCAGTTTTTTCCTCCACATGTGTTTAGAGTATTTGGCTGCTATCCATTTCCACGTGATAAGCCGCTTGGTTGAACTATCATTTGTGATGGCAAAGTCGCTTTTAGAAAAGAGCTATATAGCTCAGTGGGCCTTACCTGGTAACATTTAAATAGTTTATAGTCAAAATAGAGAGGGGCGCCGGCATCAGTGGGTGGGTGGGGTGGGTGGGGTGGGTGAGGTGGGTGGGGTGGGTGTAGTGAGTGACTGAGTGGTTTGAGTGGGTGGGTGACTGGGTGGCTGGCTGGGTGGGTGGCTGGCGCGCTGTGCACTCACGCTGGTGACGCGGCGGTAGATCTGGGCGGCGTTCTGGCACTCGGAGTAGGGGTACTCGGACGTGGCCATCTCCAGCATGCACATGCCGAACGCGTACACGTCCACCGACTCGTCATAGTGCTCCTCGTACATCTCCGGGGCCATGAACTCGGGTGTCCCTGCCACGCAAACGTCGCACACAAGTCAATGTCTCCTCTTGTTCGTTGTCGTCGTCGTCATCATCATTATCCAATCAAAGGAGAGGAATTCGCCGTCGAGGACAGCTATCGTGGGGACAGAACGATGACATTGGCTCAAGTGCAAGAGCCACATGGGACGTTACATTGCAAAACTGAGATGGTGATGGCTTGGAGACAATAATTTATTAATAAATAGATCATGACTGATGAGGATTCCCTGTGGCACTGTCTGTGAAGAGTAAGATTTCGTCAAGAATAGGCAGCCTAATCACGTGGCTATCCCGAATGCTCACTCACCGCTTCTGCACTGGTGGCATTAAACGCGTCTATGGAAAATGTAAGCCACATTATTATTATTATTATATTTCTTTTCAATTTCACACCAACAGTGTTATTGACAAACATGTTGGGTTTGTCTGTGCACTACTGCCAATGCAGTATCACCTAATCGTTCATTTTAATTCACATGTCACCGGGCTGGGGAAAATTGCTCAAGCTGCCCACATTTATTGAGCCACAAAATCCTGAAAAAGATATGTATTAAAATAAATAAATGTTTCCTGTGTGCCATTCCCCCCCCCCCCCCCCACCTCTACGCACGTCTCATTAGATAGCGATGTGTGTTATTTAGCACCAGTCAAGCTCGGCAGCCAGTTATCCCATTCCCGCAATTATCCAGCACGGAGAGCGTAAGGTATGATTTCCCCAACCTTACAATTACGTATGCTAGCAATGAGACGGAAAAAAAAAAGATTATTTTTTTAAAGTTAACTACAGGCAATCTGCAGCAAAACAATTTCTCTCATTGCGATACCCACAGGTGATAAGCCCCCGCTGTTGCGCTCCTTGCATTTAAAGCATCATCTTACGTTGCAACCACGACAAAGATGAGCACACAGCAGCTGCCAAACCTCTCACCCTAGAGAGTAGACAAACGCCAAACCACTGCTGGTTCTACGGACCAGTGACTAAAATCACCCGGAATGTCTCCGATCTCACCAGATCTCCCGTAACGAAGCAGAAGTGAGTCGGGACATTGCTTGGATGGGCAACCGCCACGCATAATAATAGGTTTCTTAGAGACTGCTACAGGGCTACACTGTCATCGGAGGTCAGCGTGGAAATAATGCACGGTTGTACTGCAACACGCTGCAAATTCAACACAAAGATCTCCCGCCGCATAGCCTGAACAGACTATTGGGGCACCACCGCCTTCACCAACATGCACCGATCAGCGGGAAGGAGGTCAAATAACTTCCGTAATCCACGTGGCGTGGGGAGGCCCTCGTCCACCAATGTGTTGACAAAAAGGCTGCACGTGAACTCGAGTAGCAAAGGTCGCAACCGGGTACCGGATACCTGTACCCTACCCGATACCCAGCTACCCGTACCCGGCCGGGTACGGGTACCGGTTTGCGACCCTGGTGTGGCCGGGTACGGGTACGGAATCAAAACCCGTTTGCGACCTCTGTCGAGCAGGGGGTCGGCAAACCTGTGGCTCCGGAGCCGCACGTGGCTCTTTAAGGACCGCTGCTTTGTGACGTTGCTCATTAAGGACCCACCGTCTGGTATTCAGCACGTGCAGCATTGCAGGCTCTTAAAATACTGAGTTTTTTTGTTGTTACCGATTTCGAAAAAAATGGCTCTTCTTGTAATTTTGGTTGCTGACGCGTGTATTCGAAATACCGCTAAGTGGGATATAACATTGGCAACTTTGCATGACCCATACCAAGGACAAATCGGTTTAATAATTTTTATCAAGTGATAGTGCGGTGATTATGTAAGTTGCGTTTGCAAAATTATCTTTCAACTCGTTCAGCAAAGCTTACATGGTCGTATCTCTTGGTCTTACAAGAAAATACAGAGCAAAGAAACAGCCAAACTTCCTGATGTGGGTCAACGGTGGCTTTTTTTGGCCCCAAATTATTTTCCAATTGTGCCATGGGTGTCACTTGATGAGATGAAGAAATTCCCAGGAGGAACTGTCACAGTCGGGGAGCAGCACCGGAAGACGAAATCGCGGAACCCCTTTGGAGGATACTTCAATAAACATCCTCACCCACATTTTGTGTAACGCCTTTCACATTCCCTGCCAAAGTTTGTTTGTCACATGCCCATGCCAATCAAAGCGAGAGAGCAACATTCGTCACATAATCATTGAAATTGAACGAATTCCTAGAGCTGGAACAGAGTCAAATTACACAATACATTTTTAAAAATAATATTTTGCGTGTAGTCATTGGTGACAAGGGCTGAGATCAGAATCTCACTACAGCTGAGAACGTGGTTTAATCACGGGCGGCTAAATCATGGATTCGAAAAACCATCTCCCTTAAAAGGATTCCATCCTAGGAGGCCGGGTGGCTCAGAGGTCAATTCTGGGCTGGCACGGCCAAGACGATGAGTTTGAATGCAGGCAGGTGTATGCGATTAAAACCGCGTCAATTGCAGTGTGTGGCTGATTTCACAATTGAACCTTATGGAGGGAACCCCGGGGTTCCATAAGCCCCCGGCTCTCGCACAAAACATTATATTATAATGTAAACAAAAGCTTTGCTCTTTTTCACCAATGGGTTTAAAGGATGGTGGCAAGTGTTGTCTTGTTAAACTATGCCTTTAAAACTGAAAACTACTTACCTGCAGTAGCTCTATTTAAATACACTATCGAAAAAAATATTTACACCCCCTCTGTCTTTCATCGTGTTTCTCAGTGTGGATTTGTGAACACACTTTGTAAACAGTACATAAAATAGTACGTGTTTTCAATGCGCTGTTCATATTGTAACAAGCGCTTATACCAATGTTACTCTACAGAGTAGTGGGTCGCCACTCCTCTTATCCGCATTCATACGAGCGGTATGTGGGGACTATGGCTTAACCGCAAAAACACCGATCTGCACAGATGCATACGGACAAGAGAAGTATGATCAAACAGGAGGAATTTACGGTGCAACGCATCTCATCTGTTAAATATCTGCAGGTAATAGGATTGTTATCGATTGATCCTGGCTGCAGACATTGGTAGGTCACAAATAATAATGAAGATAAGAGATCAGTTTCACTGTATTATGCAAACCGTGATGACAAAGAGGACTTATGTCACATATGCAGTTTGAGCAGCTTTGGATAAGACTTATGATCCCGCCCATACACGAGCATGGAGAGCATTCGCTTGTTCAGCTCTTCTGCACATTCGTCCTCGCTGCGCTTGGATGACAAGACAACAGAATGATCCGCGCCATGTAGGTTACGGCGTTCATGTGCGCGGTGGGACGGAGTCGCCAAAAATAAATTAATTAATTGCGATTTTTACTTCCGTTCATTCGGGACCCCGGGGTTCCGCCATAAGGTTCAATTAAACAATCACATTAAATTGGCGCTGCACTTAATATGGCTAAATTCCCACTCACATGATTAAATATCTGTTCAAATGCCTTGTGACAAACATCACTCTCACACTACTGTGTGGACCCCAGACCGCTTGAATGGATCTCAGAAGTAGCTCTGTAATGTCTGCTTCTGTATGTATGTACCAATGACTTCTTTCGCACCGTACGTAGCCAACCATGCTAATCAGAGGTTCTCTAGCACCAAGGCGTTGCAATGTCATTAGCACAGCTGAGATGAAACTGGGGAAAATAAATTCACAAAAAACATTAGCCGCCCGCACTCACCGATGACACTCTTGGCGAAGGAGGCCCTCTTGAGCGTGGCCAGCCCCAGGTCCCCGACCTTGACGGAGCCCGTGGGCCCCGTGATGAAGATGTTGTCGCACTTGAGGTCGCGGTGGATGATGGGCGGGTCGCGCGTGTGCAGGAAGTGCAGCCCCTTGAGGATCTGTCGGCACCAGCTGCGCATCACCTTGATCTTCATCTGCTTGAAGCGCTTCAGGTAGCTGTGTGGTGTGGGTATGGGGGGGGAGGGTGTGATAACAGTGGAGTCAAATTAAGTTAATTTTGTTCGACCAGGTGAGAACTCAGTTGACCAGGGGATAGGTCTCAATTGTAAGAGTAATCAGCGACACAAACAATAAAGTACACAGAAATCAGAGGAAAAGCAAACCGTATCACAAGAGGAATCGAAACATTCGCAGAGGGAGGCGAGGATAAGTGTCGCAAAACAATCCCCGAGACCCGCAACGCCGGCGCTTAACTCCGATAAATGGAGCGTTTCTGTATAAAACACAAACAGAACCGCATTCCGTCTCTCCATATACGCATACAAAATGTGGTTTAGTCCATCGGCACCAAGGATTGAACAAAAGTGTACAGGTACAGCCGTCTGTCAATCCACTGCTGGATGACGGCCTCCCAACGTCGTGTGGATCGTGGGGATGATTACTTGACTGAAAGATGCTTCTCCAATGAATTTCGACACCCAGTGGAATTTACCCGGTGAAATTAATGGCATCGGCACTGTCGTTGCTAAAATTTCTACGACGCTTTCAATGGGAACAATATGGCATGTTGGCTGGTTGGATAATGATTAGAAAAACTCGAGTGTCATAGATATCACTGCACTTGAGCACGTGTGCAGCAATCGATAACAACTGGACGAGGGACCTCCCCCTACGCCATTTTAAGTCAGTTCAAACAACCCCGACGACCCTCCCTGGGGGTTCTTTGACCATACTTCACCACTTGTCAGTTCGGTTGGGTGAAGGTGGGGGAGCATAGAAGTACAGCACAACAACAGTTTTTGCCACATTTCACACCACTTAGCCCTGCAGCGAGCCCGCTCACACGCTGGGCGCTAGAGGTTCACTACCTCGCCTTGTATACAGGAGGTCGTGGGTTCGATCTAAACTCTGACGCCTGTATATTTGAAGTTTGCATGTTCTCCCCGCGGTCGCATGGGTTTATCTCTGGCTCCTCCAGATTTTCCCTCCACATTGAGAATTACACGTTTAAGAGTATTTGGCTGCTATAAATTTCCACGTGATGAGCCACTTCATTTGAGCTATCATTTGTGGCCCGGTCGCTTCTGAAAAAGAGCTACATAGCTTAGAGGGCCTTACCTGGTAATTTTTAAAATTGTTTTTTCGGGAAAACTGCTAACATCTGTTGATTGCAAAGATTATTTAAACCTGGCTTTGAAATCTTAAACTAATGAGTTAATAATGTGATGCGCTGCTGGTCAATATGGCAAGCAGAGCAATGAAAGTAATAACTTTCGTATGAGCGCACTGTAAAAACAGTTTGCTATTCACGATGGTTACCCAAGAAAGCGCTGTCCAGGCTCAAACCTGCTTAGCTTCCGAGATCTTACCAGATGGTGGGCATTGTGGGCGATTTGGTCATAAGCCGGTAATTTATGTTGATTATGCCTTCTTTTTAGATGTTTGCCGACCCGATAAACGATGACTGAATTTTGATAAGTTTGGCCGCGCGTTGGGATCTTTGGGCGACTTCATGTTGCGGGTGTCACCGTTTTTCACGTGTAATATTTATAATGATCATCTATTAAACCTTCAACAATCGTGCTGTTTTGTTCTAACTACCTGGCATTTTCGACGTTTGTGCTTTGCAAACCACTAAAAAAATAAACACTGCTGTTGGATGCCAGAAGTGAAAAACACTTCCAAATTAGATCAAACAAAACATTCTACAAAATGCAATCTCTGCACTTTGGCGACTGTCGCACAAACAAAGACAAAGATCCCCCGTGTAGTCTTAACAGACTGTTGTGGCAAGTACTGTTAGCGAGTAGCACCTATGAAAACCGAGGGGGTGGGTGGCCAGTACCACGCCCAGCCGCTTTTGTCTCCCCAGTGGCGATGTTTACACACCGCACCAGGTCCTCATTTGAAGCTGAATCGACCTAGGGGAGGCCCAGGACCGGTTCAGACAATCATCACCAGTCTTGGCCGTGAGCGGGAATCAAACTCGGGTGGGTTGGTCCGTAGTACAGTGCGCCAACTGCTACACTACCTCTCTCCACAACACATGCAACAAGCACACACATCTGCGGTAAACATCAATGCATGAAAATTAGCACATTCCCGCTCCACGTCCGCACATCAAACTCTGAACTGCGAGTAAAGCCCCCCCCACACACACGCCCGTGTACAAACACCGATGGCAGGTCTCTGGCGATATTTTCTCCGTGAAGCTGTTACCAAGTCAAGCCGCTGCCAAGATCCCAGAGGGGTGCAACCACACGCGACTTGGCAACAACCCGGCAATTAAGACGTAGCTCGCATTCTACCATCGAGTAATTTTCCACCCAAAGCTTTATATACAGGCGATGGCGCGATTCTGGTTCGTGCAGGGTACAGTTCTTTTACTTTAAATGTTTTTTTATTATAAAATGACGATGCAAAAGCGACATGAATAAAATACCATTGTAACCTCATTTGCCAGTAAAATATATGATAATTGTTTTTTTTACCCTTCTATCTGGCAACAAAACTGACACCCATGTGAGACTAGGCTCTAAGGAAAGCTGTCTCGGGTGTGGATCAATCAACTTCAAGGACAGTGCATACATTATCAGAGTTATGTTTTTTGTTTGCATTATGACTGCAGGTATTGTGGTCTATGCAAACATGACTCCTTATAAAGAAAAGGTGTCAGTTTTGTTGCCAGATAGAAGGGTAAAAAACCAATTATCATGAATAAAATAGTTTAAGAGGTTACTGCTTCGTAAGCAAGTACAACGAGAGCGTTCTGACCTCTTCACCTCGCTCTTCTACCGGTCATCTTGCCAAGTTTATTTACAAGCCAGTCGAGAAGACCATTGTGACTTAAAATTTTACTTTTCAAGGGAGACCTGGCTTTCAAAGCAAATGTAATATTCATGTAAAAAAAACACACACCACAAAGGAATTCCAGGCACGTGTCTACTTTTAGGCCTTTTGTTACATTGTCTTGGTTTCTCTGACCAAGCTAAACGAAATAATAACCCCAATTGGTGTTCGGCCAAACATCTAGACGTTAAAAAATTCAACTGAAAATTACTCGCAGCGAGACTAAGCGTCGCCACCGCCTCATCCAAACCCCCAGCACAGGCAGAACCTGGCAGGACCCTCCTGAAAAAAAGTGTCTTGGGGATTCTGGGAGGCTTTCCTAGGTAAACAGAATAAAAATATGTATTTATACTGTAGGAATCCGATGAGCTCTAGAACTCTTTTTCACAGATGTCCAGTAGTTTTTCACAAGCATCGTAATCATAATAAAATTGATAAAGTGGTAGTGTGCACCAATTCAAAACTCTTTTACAGGCAAATCAGCACACTGCTTTTAAATTCATAGATCACAAGAGGGTTTTTTTGGGTTAGATCACATAAATACGTGTCGTTAAACACGCCACCACTCGACACAGCCAATTAGTAAGGTTTGTCACGTAAACAGAACATGCCAATTCGTTACTAGTACAGCACACCGGTGTGTTGGAGAGTAAATCCACAAGATGTACGATTCGAGTACGGCATTTCGCCAGTAATTACAACCGGCATCATCAGGCACCAGCCAGTTTTGTGGAAAAACCCTCCTGTTTAGTTCTTACATAGAGGGACTAGATGTGATGTCGTCACTTGTAAGGCAATCAGGTGCGAAGGACAGAGGGTGGGTTAATGTGTGCATATGAATTACAATGGATATCCATTACCGGTTGGGTTATTCATGGGGCAATTAAGAATATGCACGCACATTGTGCTTGTACATCCTGCCGTTGTTTGTGCACGAAAACCTCACTACCTGTTGTTTTCTGCTCACTAAGTTATGGGGACCTGTATTAGGCATGCAGTTAAACAGTGCATGACTTGACGATTCGCTTCTAAGCAGAACTAAGGCCTTGTAGCTAGCTATCCAAATGGTTAAACTTATTTTTTAAATCCTTTATATTAAGTTCACTTGCTTGCTTACGACCGTGCAAACCTTTCGGTCGTTTTTTAACCCACTTCCCGTGATCCAATCGAGCTGACATTTTGCACACAGACTCGTTGTGCGAGACAATTAATGTTCGTGAAAAATTTTTCCCAAAATTTTACACTGTTTAGGGAAAACAAATTAAATATTTAATTACCAATTGCTTAATACTGGCACACAATCATCTGACCCATAGGTGGCAGCCATCTCAAGCCAGAGGACGAGAGGACTCTAGCCGCCACGCATATAAAGGATTTATAGTGAAAAACTTTGTTTTTACTGGTTATACTTTTATTTCTCTCAATTTCATAGATCGACAAAATTCAGATCACCAAGGCCAGATGCCCTCGTTCGTTCCACCAATTATAAGGTCGGCCTGGTACACGAAGTTTCGCTCTCCTTTATGTATGTATGTTCGTGCGTTAAATTTGGTTCTCACCGCATGTCGCGACCCAGGCTAATCGGAGGGTCTCCCACTGTATTCTGGGTTCTTGAAAAATTTCGATTTAAAGCTTTCGTGACTGCAGGGATTCATCTTCGTGACTTTCTTGAAAAATTCTTACAAAAATAGTTCCAAGTAAAACTGCACACAGGTGTTTGGGCAAGCGCTTTGCTACTTAAAGACGACGGATTAAGACATCTTGAATGGAATCGATGAAAGGAGAAGAATTATACCCGGAATCATCAGAAGAAGACCCGGATTGGGGAAGATGGTTTGAAGGACGTCAAAGAAGGAACAATGGAAGGGGAAAATAAAGGAAGGAAGGGAAGGCTGAGGATTGGGATGTTGGAGGAGCTAAAGGACGGGGGGCGTTTATGAAAATGTCGAGGGCAGAGAACTGAGAAGGATGGAGGAGATGGCAGCCATTAAGGTAGAGCACCAGCAGGAGAAGAAGTTTGGTTTTGTTGCTAGGGGTCAACAAGAGGAGGCGGACTAACGAACGCTGCGACTCATCGCCCTTGGACGTGACGATCACCGGCGCGTGCTCGCGTTCATTCGTCCGTGCAGCCACCCCCCACACCTCACCCCGCCCCCCCAAACAACAAACGGCGCAATCTCTGAGCTCACGACCGCAACCGAATTATTTCTGCGCGTATGCACAACATGAAAATGGCAGGCCGAGACAACCCAGGAATGCCGCAACCTGCAAACCGTTCGCGGTGATCTCAGCCCCCGCTCGTTCGCCAAAAAACCCGCAAAAGTACGACGAATGCAACTCCCTCCGCCTTCGAGCCACGGCGACCGGCCGAGGGCGGGCTCGCACAACTAAATGTGGCCACTCGCCAATTTGACCGCGGGATGCTGCGCTGCAGCAGCGCCCCTTTTGTTGTGCGTCGTCGGAGGCTTTTAGGAGACGATCGTTGAGTCATTGTCGGCGGCGACAAAAGGGGTGGGGGGAAGAGGGGGGGGGGACCCATTGCATTCCGCCAACAGTCCGTCAAATAGAAGGTCAACACTGCTACTTCTTCTTGGTTCTTTCGGTAAAGTCACGTAGAATTTAAATAATAAAATAATAAAAATAAAACATAATAAAATAATTCTCACGACGTTTCGGCCACTACGCAAGTATCCGTCCTCAGGTGAAGAACAGGTCTCATTCAGACTCTGTCTCCTCGACAGACCTGTTCTCCACCTGAGGACGGCTACTTGCGTTGTGGCCGAAACGTCGTGATAATTATTTTATTGTTTTATTTGTATTATTTTATTATTTCAATTCTACGTGACTTTACCGAAAGAACCAAGAACATGAATCCCTGCAGTCACGAAAGCTTTAAATCGAAACACTGCTACTGTTTTGCTGTTTGCTGTTGCTGCTGCTGCTTCTGTGCAATGCAGCCCCACTGAGGTTCATGCACTTCGAGCAGCAGCGCGCTCAGCTGACTTTTACGGATTTGTGAGCATGCTCCGTTTTCCTGCGTTGTTGACTTTCGTCGCGTTTGTAATTTACTTCAAGATGATTTGTCACCAAATCTTATGCCAATTATACTATCAGCATGATAGGAGCACGTCAGGAGAAGAATCCGTTCAAATGCTTCGCAGGGCAGTGCAAGCGTTCGTGTGGGACAATGGGCCAGCGGAAGCACATATCGGGAAGCTATCTCCGAGATCCTATCAGGCGACCTCTGCTACACACAATAGGAGGCATCACTTTCCACGCACACGAACACTGGCTGTTCACGTTTGTCAAAGAACTGTAACTTATCAAAATTGATCTTCTTGGTTCTTTTGGTAAAGTCACGTAGAATGGAAATAATAAAATAATAAAAGTTAAACATTATAAAATAACATAATATTTTTTATTATTTCCGTTCTACGTGACTTTACCGAAAGAACCAAGAAGATGAATCCGTGCAGTCACGAAAGCTTTAAATCGAAATTTATCAAAATTGAGTTCAACGCGGTGGTTATTTTGCGTGATCGTCGGTGACCAGGCTGAGACCATCAACTCCCTCCACTCGAGATCCTCGGTTTAATTGATGGGCGGCTGCCTCGGATCAAACTCAGGATCTAGGTAGGTGGGTGCCAGCTCAGCACTCATCGTTTGCCTAAAGCAAGGGTGGGGAACGTCCTGGCCCGCGGGCCGTTTAAGGCCTGCAAAATCCATTGGTCTGGCCCAGCCAAGGCAACCGCAGGCGGGACTCGAAATTCAATACATCTAGGAGTAAACCTGGAAAAGCAGCTGCGAGTAGCAACATCATCAATACCAGCCAACATCACACGCCTCGCCAAAGAGAAGCAGTTCCAGGCATGAATGATGTTATAAATATCCAAATGGCCGTTGGCAGAAAAAGGTTCCCCACCCCTGGCCTAAAGATTAGCATCGAGCGATGGGATTGGAAAGGGGCATAGAAAACGCCGAAAGGTAAATTGTGACATCCACGCACGAGGAAATACACAGGCTCTTCCCATCGCCTGCGTATTGTACCTCAATACCGGTGTGCCCACACAAGGGAGACTTTTCCCCAAATCATCTCACGTGCCGGTGCTCATCGGAATGTCGCATCGCTGGAACAAAAAGAGATGGTGGCAGGAACGGAGAGGTCTGCGTCCGACGGCCAATTGACCACGGCTTGATGAGGCTGATGATGATGATGATGACTTCCCCAAATATATTTGCGAGTCAAAACATCAAGACCTTGTTGCTGTCAAAATAAAAATGTAACGATTAAAATGTTCAAGCGGCCTGCAACCTACAACGTCTTTTTTTGATCGACACAGGTTTACGTGACGCATTTTCCACTCGGGTGGAAATGCGTGACACTGGGGAATTCGATCCTGGTAAAATAAAAAGTAGCACGTTTTAACTCGAGTCGACAAAAGACATGGAAAAGTGGTGCCGCCAGGTGAGGGGGGGGGGGTAGAGGTGGCAGGGGCTGGGCAGGTAACCATAGTTGATACGAACGGCCGTGTGAGTAACCAAACCAACTCCCGTGCCTCGTGCCTCAACCAACTCTGGACTCTTACAACAACCTAAGGTTGCCGTGCAAACCTAAGAATCATGCTCCCCCCCCAATTTGAGTCAATCAACGGTAACTGCCTAAGCTCACTCACCGTACCGCTCGGTATGTCACGTCAGCCCATTGCCCTGCCGATTTGATGGTCCCGAGAAGCATTTATATGTCTCAGTGGTATTGTCTGTCTCATACGCTTAAGTCTTGCTTGGTCAGTCTCGCTTCAAAGGTACACAATCATGTAATTTGTATTCATCATTACCATCACGTCATGATCTATCGACTGCTGGATGAAGGCCTTCCCACAAGCCGTCGCAATCTCTCGTAATCTTTGCGACGCACAATTCCACCTCTGGTTCCTCCACACGAGCCGATTTCATCGCACCATCTCCGTGATAGACGCCCTTATCGAGCGTGTTATTTTCCTTGCAGGCCAACGCGAAGTTCACAACCTGCGCAGGTTGTTCCGTAGTCCGTGTGTTCTGTTTCTCTTCCCGTAAAATGTATTTGAATATAATTTGCCGAGACAATAAATAATACATTCTTAGATGGTTATCAGAGCTGGGCAAGTGCAGCGATAGGGTTCAGTGTGCAATGGGAAAAGCTGCGAGTCTCAATTCAGGTTGGCGGTTGACTCAGCCCACCGTCCCTCCAGGGAAGATAAAAGTAAATACTGCTTTGTGGGGAAGTTAGCAGTGGTTGTCCTACGGATATGCCTGCCCCTGCCATAGCAATGTGAAATATTCAACGAAGCAAAGAGCTACTCCAAAACCATTTTTCATATGCGAGATGCAGGATTTCATGCATTCATTTTAAGAATAAGAATCCATTTCATATTACTGGAATACTTTTGGTCTCTTTCCAAATGTTAACAAAGAACCCATTCATAAACATCACAGGGCAAGAGAATTTAACCCTTTAAGAAGCCTTTTTATGTTTACACAATGAGCACGTGCACACAATGCTGTGCGACTAGTGTTGCCACGTGACAGTCAAACCAGTATTTACAGTCGCAGAGGTTGAATTTAGCTACATTTGTATTTAGCTACAGAACTCGCTTCAAAGCGAGTTGTCAGAGGCCAACAACTCCTTCAACTTAAACATCTATTTATCAATTTAAAGCTTTCGTGACTGCAGGTATTCATCTTCTTGGTTCTTTCGGTAAAGTCACGTTGAATGGAAATAATAAAATAATAAAAATAAAAAATAAAACATAATAAAATAATTCTCACGACGTTTCGGCCACAACGCCAGCAGCCGTCCTCAGGTGAAGAACAGGTCTGTCAGAAAGACAGCGTCTGAATGAACACCACCAGGCTTGGCTTAAATATACGCTGCCAAGCCGGTGGTGTTCATTCAGACGCTGTCTTTCCGACAGACCTGTTCTTCACCTGAGGACGGCTGCTTGCGTTGTGGCCGAAACGTCGTGAGAATTATTTTATTATGTTTTATTTGTATTTTGTTTATTTTATTATTTCCATTCTACATGACTTTACCGAAAGAACCAAGAAGATCTATTTATCACGTAGGCTTTCACGACCAATATTATTCATAATAAAGGCTTTTGGGTTTGATCGCGAAGTATAAATGCGCCGTAATGTTCCACCACCCGACACAGCCAGCAAGATTTGTCACGTAAACAACGCGCCAATTAGTTACTACTTCAACCCACCACCGGTGTGTTGGAGAAGTAAAGCCACAACATTTATTTACAAAAAGTCTAGTTTGGATCATGTGCGGCCAAAACCTGGGTTCAAACACAGCAGCTCAGCGCTGCACCGTCTCAGTCAGCTTGACCTGAAGCCAACCAGCTACCTCTTCAAAATAAATAACGAATCAAACGAAAAGTGAGTTATAGTTCCACGTGCAGGGAAAGTTGGTTAACGTACGTGCGAGGTCACAACAACTCTGGTGGCAGTTGTTAGCTTAGTACCAGACACAAATATTATCCTGCCCAAAGGAGGTGTTATTTCAAATAAATGTCCCTTTTGTCTCGTTAAAAGCATTACCGACGTGCGTTTAAAACATCAGCTGCTGCTGCTGTATAAGCCGAGCAGAAACTACAGCTCTGGTTACGTTTTTTCTTTACACGGAACTCTCAAAAATAGCAAATCTCCCGAACATCTCAAAAATGCACGACCGCACCGGCAAAAAACGCTGACATTAAATCGAATGTATGCATTTAAATACTTCTCCGCATTGCGCAGACGACACGTGCTTTTGCGTTTTATTTTTGTTTCCTCAGAAATAGCCAAGCCGTCACGTGACCAATTGAGCCTGGCATGAGGCAGATGAATATCTGCAACGGAGAGATCTCCAAATTTCGGAGACCTCTTGGAATCCAGGCAATGGAAGTTACTCCATCTTCCCCTGACAAGCCAGAGATTGTGTCGCTCACGATAAGCAATGAGGGGCCTTCTGGTGAACTTGGGTGCCTGTGGTTGAGTCGGGGAGGGGCGAATAGCAGCGCCCCAAGCGAAACTTGAGAAAAGAGACCACATTGGGCGGGTGGAGACAGGCGACGAGGAGTGAACGGAGCGATGGTGGCAGGGGGTGGGATAGACAGATGGAGGGCACTTTTCGGTCGTTCTTTTTTACTTTTAAATTTCCAGGCAGTGACAGCGATCTGGCTGGGGCTCGCGTTTCATGGGCGGGCGTGCGAGGACGTGTCCGTTCGCGCCGGGCTAGCGGCCCACGTGTGCCCACCGCCCACCGCAGGCATCATTCCTTCCCCGCCCCTCCTCCGCCCCCAGCGCTCTCTCTCTTTCGTCTCCATCCAGATGGGTCGGTCTCATGAGATAACGCTCCGGCTGCTTGATCCGTATAGCCGAGGCCACGGTTCGACCGACCCTGCAATCATTTCAGGATTTTCTTAAGTTTTTCTTGGTCTTGGAACCAATGTGTTTCTTGGAGGGAGGTTTTTTTTTTTTCTGGGGTTGAGGGTAATGGGTTTGGAGAGTAATGGGGGGAAGTCTATGACATAATCTGGTTGAGGTTGGGGATTAGAGTTAGGGATGATAAGAAGGCCCAGTGGGAAGCCTATGTACTGACAGAACAAAGATGATAGGAGAGTTAATTTTTAACCCTCCGTGTTAAGAGAATGGCAAGATGAAGAGGCTATCACGATGATATCTTGAGTGGGTATCTGGCGCATACAATAAGTGGAGCCGCTTCCACACCCACCGTGCCGCCAAGGACAATATTTGTGGTTGGACAACCAAACAGAAAAGTCTTATTGTCAGGGTGCAGAATATGTCCCAACAACATACAGAACCAAATCTAAATGTGACGAGGTATTTTTATTATTATTCATTACTAAGTCGTTGGTTATAGAGTTGAAACTATCACCCCGCTTTGGCCCGAAACCCCAGTTCAACCGCTGGTGGCTTTAACCCTCGATTTGAACGCCGGTTTTAAGTAAAGCCGGATCTGCGTCCGGATCACCTCTAAAAGGTGTTTTTCTTTACCGCCACCAGGCGCAGCGGTGGCGAGCTGTTAACGACCTCGCCTGGTATACAGGAGGTCATAGGTTCAATCCTGACCATGATGAATATAATAATAATAGTTCAATTTGTAACGCGCGCAAATTTGCAGACGTAGTGGCAAGTTCTCTCTCTCCCCGTGGCCGTCTGGATTTCTCTCCAGGTCCTCTGGTTTTTCCCTCCACATTTAAAATAAAAATGCGTTCCCGAGTATTTGGCTGCTGCTTAAAATTTCCACGCGATAGTCCACTTTGTTGAGCTATAATCTGTGTTGGCCGGGTCACTTGTGAATGAGAGCTACACAGCTCAGTGGGCCTTAGCTGGTAAAAAATAAATAAATAAAGTTTCTCACAAGCTCGGCTTTTCGACTTTGGCAGAGCCGAGCAACATCAAAGGGTCACACATTTGCAACAGCAACCACAAAAAAGTTTGGAAACCAACAATGATTATTGGAATGAGTCCGAATATTTTGGAGGAAAGCAAGCAAAGCGGGAATTCCAGCACCACAAACAAATAAATCCTGCTGCTGGTGGTGGTGGTGGTTCGCTGGCCGTTGTGCATTGTATTGGGCTAGCAGCCGGAGGAGGTATTAAGCACGAGAGGAAGGTATGGAAATGTTGTTAATATTTTGTTGTTACACGCCCGATCCGGGCTCACAGCCACACACTTGGAGGAGATCAAGCCTCTGTTTTTTTTATTCACTCTGGATATAAATATTCCTGTTACATACCGCAGTGCCCATACACTCGGGGAGTATAAATATTCACTCCACCCCGCCCCTTCACCACCTCCCAGCAATTCAATCGTCATCAGGAACTCGACGGCAATGTAAGTGTGCTCCAGCCATGCCGACCAGTGTCCAAGTGCCACCGCGTTCCAGAAGGAGGCCTTCTCTTGGCAAGGCTAGGCCAGCGTCGCGCAAGATCTGACGAACCCACGGGTCCTTCGGACGGCCGACCGGACGGTGCAGCGATGATGGTCACGATCCACTAATTGTATGCACGTGTGTATGTTGAACTTCTTTCACGCCGTACGTAACCAACCCCACGAATCGGAGGTGCGGGGGAAGGACAACAAACTAAGCACAAAAAGCAGTTCTCAAAAAAAAAGAGTTTACAATCTATATTTAAAAGTGCATCGCTCCAGTGGCTTCCTCATATCGGAAGGAAGAGCGTTCCAGATGGCCGCAGAAGCGTATCTGAAAGCGCGTGATGCGGTGATGGCTAGCCAAAAGCCGCTGCAGCGAGGAAGACTGGAGTTCGCGTGATGGTTTATGCTCATTGACGATATATCAGCGAAGTATTGTGGTTCATTTGTGGCAAGCACTTTGTGTGTATGTCGAATTTCTTTCGCACCGTACGTAGACAACCGTGCTAAATCATAGCAGCAGGGTACGGCGGGCAGTAACGCCGTTCGGGCAAGTCGTCTTCCATTCCTGCAACATGGCAACGAACAGACCGAGACGTCTGGAGAGCGGATGAAGTCATCGACGGGAAGGCAGGACCAGTCCTCGATGAATCTCTCCTCGTTGCGAACAAGGGCCAATCGCTCTCGCGGCAAGTCGGCCATCACCGACGCACCGCAGACAGAAGGGGCCTTATGGCCCCTGTTTGAGTCCGACCGCGGGAGATTTCACCTCTTGTTCGGTGCCGGTTGAGCAGAACTGGCACCATCACGCAATTCTCGTGTATGCGGATCTTGGCGAGATGTGCCGAGATGACGTATAGGCCAGATGTTGTGTAAACACCAGATAATCGATGCAGCCAGGCCGATGCTCCAGAGTGTGTCGGGCTTGCCGCGGACGTCCAATGAGCGGGGCATATGGAGTCCTTGACAACCCCGACAGTGTTGGCAAATCAATCCTTCTTTCTTTCGTACGGCTGGTATAGATAGTGAGCAACAACTACAATTTCATAATCAGGTGGTCAAGCCAAAAAACTGGAGTAGCGGTGGTGAGATGTTAACTCCCTTTGCCTGGCATGCAGAAGGTCGTGGGTTAGACCCCGAACCTGATGCCTGTATATTTGGAGTTTGCATGTCTCTCTCACCATGGTCACATGGCTCTTTCTCTGGGCCCTCCACTAGGCAGACAAAGGCGGCCGGGCGTGGTGCTGGCGACCCACCCCCTCGCGTGCCGTGCCGGCCTTCATAGGTGCTGCTACTCACTAACAGCACTTGACCCAACAGTTTGTTAAGGCTATACCGGGGGATCTTTGTCTTCATATTTACGGCGACCCGAGTTCAATTCCCACTCGCGACCCATAGCAGTGGCGAATATTTCAAGCAGTCCTGGGCCTCCCCTAGATTGACTTGGCCTCAAATGACTACCTAGTGTGGTGTGTAAACATCGTCACTAGGGAGACAAATGTGGCCGGGGCTTGGTGCTGGCCACCCACCCCCCCCCTTCGTCTACCGTGTCGGCCTTCATCGGTGCTGCGGCACTTGCTCACAACAGTCTGTTGAAGTCTTCTTCTCGGTTCTTTCGGTAAAGTCACGTAGAAGGGAAATAATAAAGTAATAAAAATAAAACACAATAAAATAAAGTCTGTTAAAGGTTACGTATGTAGAGGGGTTCTTTATCATCGTCTTGGTACACCTGCTGCCATCCACCCAAGTTGCCCGCTGGTGCCCGCTTGGCAGCGCGCGCCTCCTTCTCACCCTCCCGCACGCCCGGCGGCGCCAGGCAGCCCGGGCGCGTCATGACCTTTGATCCCCGAGAGCCGCTTTGGGGGCGGTGGTGTGGGGCGGTATGGGGGGGGGGGTGGAGAGGGATGAGACCGGGCCGGGGGTTGGTTGGTGGGGGTGCTGGACCCTTCTTGTCCGAGAGCTCATTATTTTTAATGCCGCCGCATAAGCCGCGCAAGATGAGCTACGGCGAGGAACGCGGTATTTAATTCTCCGGGGTGTGAACGCGGAATTGGGTTTGGACGTATGTCTTTGTTTAGTTTGGAGGTGGCGACGGGGGGGGGGGGGGGGGAATTATGGGTGGGATTTTTTTGGTTTTCTTGTTTGGCCACATGTTGAAATTTCACGCAAAGTTTGAGACATCGTGCCCGTTAGCACATCACCCGGAATGAGTCTGATCTTGTCACATCTTGGGATGACAAGCGGTCAAAATCAATCGCCGTGCAGCAGCTTAAAAAGCGCCCGTTGTCTACATTTCCCACCTTCACCAACTCGCACTGCCCAGCGTGGTGAAGTATGGTCGAATCGCCCTCGCGACGCGCACAGCATAGCAAGGCCCTCATTCAGCAGTGGAGAGCACAATGTACACCTTGGTGCATTGTAGCACGCGTCACAAATCCGTTGAATGACGGGAAAAGCCTATCGCGTCAGTCAAATAGCGCAGGCCGGAGAGTCGTGAATTTTGAACACACAGACACGTGCAAAGAGCTCTCGATGATTGTGCACCACGGATCACGAAGCGCAACCACAATGCACTGCTTCAACAACTGCTGCTCGTGATTGTTGAATAATGCACAAAAGGTCGAGTGCTGGTTACGCATTTGTACTTGTACAGTCTGTTCTCCTATGACGCCGCGTGTTGTTTTCATAACGTGAATTGGATATAACGCGACGAATGTATCAGGGGACACTTTTTTACAATGCGGATGCGACTTGCGCAATTATGTAGGAATAAGCGGGCGTACGGCCGACTCGGTGGAGCATCGAACATCGCAGGATACTGTTGGATGCGTCTCGATGCTACCCAAGCGCCTCGGTCTTTGTTCAGCCCTCGTACGCACCTCACGTGTCCCATAACGCGGTGCTCTTCAGGAACACAACTACCACAGAGCGATATTTGCAAATTGTACACGCGGCACTCCGTTGTATCGTACACCAGTACCCCCAATGTACACATACAGCATTAATATGACGACGGCAATGAGGGGCGGGGGGGGGCAGAACAATGCATCGGCTCAACAAAGCCATCGGCACGCGACACACACGCATCGAATCGCGCGCGTGCAAGGACTGACGTTGACATCTGCGTACGTTTTTTGTGATGGGCCCGACCTCGTTCCTGCAGCCACTAGAGGCGCTGCCAATCACGAGCCTACGCGAGCCGCTAACGCTGCCCGACGAAGGAGGCGCGTGGTCAAACAAACAAACTTCAGCAGCGCGATGGATTCTTCAATCCATACGTGCGGAGCTCGCCAACGTTATCCTCGCACGCATATAGGTATTCCACAGGGTACTCTGAGTTTTGCCAAAACACTCGTAAATGGAAGTGGCCAAACTCTGAAATTAAGGGCTGCACTGTGGGTAGCAAAAGGCAGTGCAGAAAAATACTTTGTTGTACCGTGCCTCTACGCTCCCCAACTTCAACCGACCCACACGAACCAGCGTTGTAAAGCACGGTCAAATAACGCGGAAGACGGAGGATTTGCATCCATATGTATGTATGTAGAACTTTTTTTCACACCGGACGTAGCCAATTGTCCTAAATAGGACGTGTGAGATGATGTGACGCGATACGTGTCAAGGAGGGAACACGCCTGCGAGGACTCGCAACCGCGGAGACGGACCCCTGCGTATGCGGGCACAGCGGTTCACACGCACGCTATCGCTATGGTCCCGGCCACCTGGGTTCCGATTCCCAGCCGTCGAGGACATCGTTAGCGAGTGGAGCTGGCACGGATCCTCCCCCCTAGGTTAACCAACCCAGTATCAGCGCGCTCCGTAAACATCGCCAACAGGGGAGACAAAGGTGGCCGGGGTGGTACTGGCCACAACACCCTTCCTCGTGCTCCCTGCTGGCCGTAAATAGGTGCTCGCTGATAGCTCTTGGCCCAACAGTCATTAGGCGAAATGGGATAGCTTTGTAATGTATATCTGTATGTACGAGGCTTTTCTTGCCGCGTACATCTCGTGCGCATTCTCTTACGTGTCGTTGTATCTTTTTTGGCCACCCCGCAGCCAACCTATGGCACATTTATCTCACGATGCCACATTTATCTCGGGTTTGTTTTTTGTTTTGGAAGACAACTGCCGATTTGGTGCCGCCGATTAATTTGTAGGCGGCTCCGGCATGCGATGTCCCTTTGCCGCGGCTCCGACGAGTGTCATGGGATGTCACGGATGTCACCGGCGGCAATTATCGTCACCAAGCGATAGTGTCACAATAACAACAACGCCGACGACGTTTAAAAATACACTAACGTGATGAAGTCTTCTTGCATAAGAATAAAGAAACGTAACCGACGACACGGCAAGCAACGGTGGTGAACGAACCCAGAGTTTGCGTGTTTAGAAGAGCGTTTACGGGGAAATGTTGTTGTCATCATCAGCATCATCATAATCAGGCATGTTCACTCATGCGGGATGAAGGCCTTCCCCCACCAAACCATCATCCACCGCCTATGCTTCTGCATAGGCGGTGGATGGCTCCCTCTTCGCGGGAGTAAGACGTCCTCGCCCAAAGCGTTCCACCATTCTTCGGCCGCAGTCATTCCCTTATTATTCTTGACCATCGGCAATCATCCCGGGGACAATTAAGATTTGTATTTTTTTCTCTCTTCTACGTGGTCTTTTCCCCAAATGTTAATCTGGGGTGAGCTATCATGTAGAATAAATAATCCCTATGATAAACCATTCAAGGGGGCTTCTATATTTACGCAACAGGAGGGGGTGGGGGGGTGGGCACACTTTGCACACACACACCGAGATTGACGTTCGTTTCCGTGGCATTCACGGCAATAATGCCACCAAACCCAGAGTTTTACGCAAACGCAGCGCGAAAGCAAAACTCAATGTGTGTGTGTACCCACACAGTCATGGCAACCACACTCGAGAAAGCAGTGATTCTTTAATCATGAGCGCCCGAAATCTGGATTCACACCAAGGATGTAAGTGGCGCCGGCTCGATGTCTCTGACCTCTGAGCCACCCGGCCCCCACACCTCGACATTTATAACTCGGGAGCGTAAAATCGGCCGTAAATTAATCCACTGAACAAAACGTAACGGGGGCTCGGGATACACAAAACCGCTCGGTTCCAGTTCCCTCCGATGCCTCTTCAGTTCCAGAAACAAAGCCCCCAGCGGTTGGGGTGCGGCGTTGGGACGACGTGCCCAACAGTACGCACGCACGTACGTACGTGTGTATATATTGCCAAAAAGGGATTAAAGCCTATCCTTATTTTTGATCATTTTTGATACTGGCAATAAGTTCCCGTGGGTACGTATGTATGTTCAACATACATACGTTCCCGTGGGTACGTATGTATGTTCAACATACATACGTTCCCGTGGGTACGTATGTATGTTCAACATACATATGCCGTTCACCCCCCCCCTCACCACCCTGTCAACCCCCCCTCCCACCCCTCTTCGTTAATTACCAGCCGCCCCGGCACCTTTAACAATTTCGACAATCGGAAAAGTTGCTCGCTCGGCCAGGACGCTCATTTCTGCGAAGGGGGAGGGGGGTGGTCAGGGGTCATTGCAAAGTGCAGAGTATTCCCCAAGTCCCAAAGCACACACAAGACGTATGCGGTGACCAGAAATTATGCCCAGAACGCCAGGCAGAACATATTTGGGATTTGTAGTCTCTGGAAACTACAGCCACGGTGGCGGTGGCGTTCACCCGCTCGCGTGTAAAGCGCCACGTCGCAGGCAGGGGTTGGTGGATCAGAAGCAGATTCGTGATACGCCCAAGACCCCCCCGCCTCCCCCACCCCACTTTAAAATGTTGCCAATCCTCTGCGACATCATCGCACGCAAGACGATGTTAGCATGTGGGTTTTCCATGCGAGTCCGAGGTTCTCCCTGCGTATGTCTGCATCTCTGAAATTAACTTCGCATCTTCCGTAAGTTCTTGACTCAACATCAAAAAACTTAAAGTCGTGCTTAAAACTGTTGCTATTGCTGCATCATCATCATTTAGGAATCTATGGGTCTCCACGTGAGTCCATTACTTTCCATTGCAAGTCTGTACCTCTGAATTTCACACCCCCCCCACCGCGTATCCTCCGTAGCTCTTTTCATCCCGTAAAATCTTGCCATTCGTCGTCATCGTCGTCATTGTCGTCGTTGTCCACGCGCAGAAAAACACCGACAATGATTTGGCACCAAACGTCTTTAACGTAGCCACTCATACTATGTGGAGGGGGGGGGGGGTAGGGGGGAAACGAACCCCCAGGCGGTGCCATCGATGCCCCACAATAACCTTGGGAGTGGGATTTGCACCGGCGGCGTGCGGAGCTGCACTCACGTAATCCCCCCCCCCCCCCATCACAGCGCCAGAGATGACAGCGGCTTGAAGTTGCGCGAAGAGGAATGATGAATCGCAGCGGCAGAATAACATCTGACTTCAGGCCGTAACAATCCAGGGCTTGCACCACACACACACACACATGACTCGTCACATGCCGGGGTCATGAGTGCGCCGCTAGAGTCAATTAATCACTGGGGCCGTGGGACGGGTTCCAGAATCAACTTAATGCACATCAGCTGCTCCCTCGCAGAGTAAGCCCCCAGCGCTCTCTCCCCAACGTGTTTATCATTGGTGAATAGAAGTTCAAAGTAGCGTGAGAGGCGGTACTGCGATGGAAGGCCTTTATCCAACAGTGGACTGATCATAGCCAAGGATGATGATGATGATGACGATCTCTGCCCCGTGATATCACTATGGAAAGAATCTGATCTCGTTCGAAGACGAAAGCCAAGCAGGTTTGAGAACGCGCGAGTGCTTGGATGGGAGACTGCCAAGCAAGTTGCCATTGGCCTGCAGGGCTAGGTGGTTTGGCAGCAGAGAGAGAGAAGGCAGTGAAGCAATATTATTCTATGCTGTACTTTACTTCTATGCAACCACGTATTTGTTCGCAAACGTCAACCCGTGTGGTTAAAGGGAGTGGAATAAGCCCCATGATCTCCGTGGCATGGGAAGGCCATCATCAAACACAGTGGCGAGATGTTAACTCCCTCACCTGGTATGCAGGAGGTCATGGGTTCGATCCCGACCCCAACTCCTGTATATTTCTCCGGGTCCTCCGGTTTTTCCCTCAAAATCTGCCAACGTGCGATCAGATTATTTGGCTGCTTTCATTGAACACTCATTTGTGACGATAGCCAAGGTCGCTTCTGAAAAAGAGCTACATTAGGTCAGTGGGCCTTACCAGGGAAAAATAAAAAATACTTTATGGCTTAGTCTAAGCAGTCGACTGACAAAGATGCTGCACGTGTACACTTGTGCGCTGCCAGCGATCTCGCGCCACAGGATGGCCTCTGGGTCATTGTGGGGCGATTTTCGCACCGCGCAAGCTCTAAGCAACGCGGCGCATGGCGGCGGAGACGTTTTGACGAATTGTTTCCGAGAGTCGTCTCTTTGTTGTGCGAACGCACAGATCGCAACGCCGATGGAAGAGGCGGTGACGGACGCGGATTTGGAGCTAAACCGGTACGGTGCCAAGAGAAGCCAGCACCGCAACATTTTTAAAAAAGTTATTCCCCCTCTTTACCGCCGCCACCGCCACCGCCTTCATTCTTCTTCTCCAACCGCAAACGTGACTCACGTAATCTTTGCGGGGACGTTTGGGCCTCAACGAATGCCGAACGCCTGCGGAGTCACAAACCATTACGGGCACTTTACATATCCTCGGGCAACGATGAAAAGCATGTCAATAGACGAAGAAGTTGCGCCAAGCGAGCCAAACTTCGGTTGCGAGAGAGACAGCGAAGATGTCGAGGGGGCGAGGTCTTCACGAAGCCATGGCTGTGCACGCCGGGACGGGGAGAAAGCCTTCCGGTAAAGGCCTCTTGATGATGTCAATGGACAATAAACCCCCCTTTCAAAAATGCTAATCGCGCAGTGCCGTTTTATTTTCAAAACACCGGGGCACCAGTGCATCAAGTTTACATTCTAAATGCACGCACGCACGCACACACATGCACACACAAACACGCGAGTGGTGCATTCCTTGCAGCTGAATTGCAGCAGTCAAACTAGATTGGAAGCTTTCGTGACTGCAGGAATTACTCTTTGGTTCTTCCGGTAAAGTCACGTAGAAAATAAAATCTATTTCAATCTAAAGTGAGTTTTTACGCGAGCTGCTTTATTTATCTTCTTGGTTCTTTCGGTAAAGTCACGTAGAAGGGAAGTAATAAAATAATACGTGACTTTACCGAAAGAACCAAGAAGATGAATCCCTGCAGTCACGAAAGCTTTAAATCTGCTTTATTTACTTAAACAACCAATCGGTGCAATTGGCATTGGCAAATTATTGCTGGCCAATAAGCCCTGGCCGGACCATTCTGCGGATTCCTTATCAATGGTTCAAGTCCAGGTTCAAAACCTCTACCGCCTCTTCTGCCCATGGCTGATGTTTGATGGCATCCCCATCACGCACAACGTCCGACTTTTTGCACATCTTCTCGACACCTGCTTTGGGTGTTGAATAGTCAACAAAATATATGCACAGGCTCTTGTGCAGCAAATCTACATTTAAAACGTACGAATGTGGAAAATAATTGCGAAAATATAATGTTCATCGTGCGCAAAGCTGGTAGTCGAGACCAACGACAGCGGCAGTCAGAGGAGGCAGCACGCTCAATGTCATCGTTCGATGTCCAGCGCAGAAATGAGGCGACAATTTACTTTTTATTTTACCAGGTAAGACCCAATGAGCTATTATAGCTCTTTTCTTCAAGTGACCTGGCCACAAATGATAGCTCAACGAAGTGGCTTTCCACGTGGAAATTCATAGCAACCAAATACTCGAAACACATGCAAACTCCAAATATTGACGCGTCAGGGTCGGGATAGAACCCACGACCTCTTGTATACCAGAAAAGGTAGTTGACGTCTCCAGACCATGGCACCCCCAAATTAGCTCGTGTGAGAGAGCCAGACGGATTGTGATCGTGACAGTTGACGATGGCTTGGGAAGACCCTTCAGTCAGCAGCAGACAGATCATGGCTGATGACGACAACGATAATGATGATGACGATGACGACAACAACGATGGCACAGCCTGTGCCAATGCAGGCGGCTTTAGAAAATACGTTAACGAAACGATCAAAGCTGCATTGATTTACGCCGGACCTACGGTATCTTGTTTTGTTGACCGTAAACGTGAGTCTGTACCAACGTGTACCACACCTACATCCAACAGTGAAGGCCATGTGGCTGGTTTACAGCACCGCACAACATGTGCCATTAAAATCGCATGTTTTAGTGACAGTCATTATAAATGCTACCGCCACATTGCAGCCCTTAGAAGGGTTTTTAAAAAGCCGCTTCAAAAGATTAAGACAACGTTATCAGCAAACAAGAATGGCTGGCCGACCAGAGGTCACTCGAAATGGATGTCACAAATAGTTCTGCCTCATCCGCTTCCGGGGACCGCGAGAATTCTTAAGGAGGCACCTCTTTCTCATGACACGACACAGAAAATTACACGGCAAAATTACGCACTCAAAACTGTGCACAGAGCAGCAATCATTGCCCCTGCTGGCAGACAATTGCTCTGGGTCACCTCTCGTAAACAAGACTGATGCTGGCCTCTTAAGAGTTCTCACCCGGTTAAACAAAAAAGAACGTGAAACTCTAAACTATCACAGGGTTCAGACCTTCTTAAGTATCCGAGATGCGACGAGATTTGGTCATAGGCACCATAAGACCAATTGAGCATTTGCCCTATAAGAAGCCCCCTATAAAGCCCACCCTTTCAATACAATTTCTAAAACACCCAAACACTTTTCCAAAGCTCTACAGTGCCCACAATGTGACATTCATGCAACCAGTCATTCGTACCAGAAAGCAGTCATTCCACACGGGGTCAAATGGAAATTGACGACGTCAAATCGGGGGACTGCGGGGTGGTCTAACCGACTGCCAGAAATATCGCGTCATTTTTCGCAAAGTCCGTCACATCAATTAGCGCCAGCTGCCCAATAATAATGACGCAGCAAGGATTACGGCCCGGGCACCCGCGGGTCCTGCTTGCGGAGCGAATGTGTGAATGAAGACCCCACGACACAGCAACACTGGTCTGACCGCCCAAATCCCCTGCTTGATAATTACCCACGCAAATAAATAGGTCCTTTTTTTTTTTACCAGCACTTGGATTACAGACACCTATTCACCTTCTTTAGAAAATAGATTATTTCAATTGGCTCTCACTGGTGTGCTGATGAAGTAGGTCAAACATCACAAGATAAAAAAAATATATTCAAAAATTGCTTGCATAAAGCATGAGCATTTGCCCTTTAGAAAGCGCTCTCAAGTCGCCCTTTAAACGAAAATGTAAAAAAAATGCATACTTTCCAGCTCTCTACAGTGTCCAGAATACCAATGTTGTGACGTTCGAAGACTCTGGAGGGTGGATGGGAGGGGGTTGTTGGGGGTATTGGGAACAGTGGTGCAGTGGTTAGAGCACTGCACTGTGAACCCGGCAAACTGAGACCGATTCCCTTCGCCGACCCGCTGTGAACGACACGGTGAAAGATGCTCAAACGAAACCCCACGACCAACAGAGTCAGAACGCTTTCCCTCCAGCATCTGAGCGCTAATTTAAGAGGCCTTAAATTAGCGCGATTTTATTATTTAACAGGCGCTGAACTACGAAAAAACCTACGGCCAATTCACCAGGGAGTGAAACTGAGCAACAGGGGCCAGTCTCATACTGGGATGGAGGAATAAATAAGTAAAGTGCACGGAAACAAACTAAACTAGACAATTTTTTATTTGACCAGGAAAGGCCCCCTTTCTCTGAGCTACACCACTTTTTTTCAGAAGCGACCTGGCCACAGATGATAGCTCAACGAAGTGGCTTACGATGCGGAAATTTACAGCAGCCAAATACTCAAAAAACGCGTGACGTTTTCTAAATGTGGAGGGGAAAACCGGAGGACCCGGAGAGAAATCCACACGACCACGGGAAGATCATGAAAACTCCAACTATACAGGGTTGACGGGAGTAACGACGGACGGGTCCCCACGGTGTCGGAATGCCTGCTTCAGGGCAACGGTGGCGCGTGAGCCGTATTTAAACATCAACAGTTGTTCGCAGCTCAACACTTTGCAGCGCCAAAACTCAACCGACTTGCTCCGGGTCGTAGACTTGGGGGCGCGAGGTCGGGGTTAGCAATGTGCCCCCTCCACCCCCCCCCCCCCCCCAACAGATGTCGAAATGTGAATACAGCCACAGCCAGCCAGCCAGCATCCAACAAACTGCTACGGAAAGACGGGAAACGCCGTGAACGTTTGTGCGATTGCTGGCAGAGCTGGCTTCCATAAGGGGGAAGCTCAGGCGAGCCGACGTCTTCCATGTTGGTTGAACGTCTCAGAAAGGTGTGACGGGGGGGGGGGGGTGCCACACTTTTCCGCCCCACACCAACTGCGGGTGCGACAATACGCACCCAGGATTACAGAAACTCTCGCCATTGTTTTAACCGCCATTGTTTTAACCACCACTGTCGGGCGACTGAATTGAACTGGCGACCTTTGGATTGCAAGTCCAGTGTGCCAACCATTGCACAGCCGTAAACCCTGATGAGTGGGGGGGGGGGGGGTACCCAAGAGTGGGAAAAATCCAAATCGTTAGTTGGAATGGCTTTTCCTGCACGTCTATCGAACTCTGTCAATGTCAAACCGTGACAATAACCACAAAACGTTCAAATAACCAGTGAAATAGAAATGCCTCCCGTCCAGCTATCATTTGTGGCCAGGTCGCTTCTGAAAAGGAGACAGATAGCTCGGTGGGCTTGACCTGGTAAAATAAAAACAAATGTTGCGATTTGCTAACCTCTCCCATCGTGTTTTTGTACTGCCTGTAGTTGTTAACTTTCTGACCCACACCGATTGGACATCTGCGGAAAAAGAGCTTCCATAGATCATCGGATTCCTCCTGCAGTTTAAGTCTATATTCTGTACTATATATTCTATACATATTGTTTATGAATTTTGCCCAGCCACCCCTGTTGTACAATGCAACAACAGCCCGGGTTCACTCGCAGGGCATGTTTCACTTTTAAATTAACTGCCCACCAATTGGTTTCCCTACACGCCTTAAGACTTTTGCACTCAAATGATTTTGTACAGCGCTGGTGGTCGGTCCGTTCTGCGCACGTGGTCACATGCCACTGTGTTTGCTGTGGCACAGGCAACACACCCCATTGGGCAACCAATGCACGTGTTCGATGAGGAACCCGGCTATCTGTTGTACAATTTTGAATCGGGGCCAAATTACACCCCGGGTTATTGCAAATGGTAGAGTGGATCAATGAGCCAAATAACTGGGTATCGTGAAGTGAAAATATTAAGTTTCAACCTCGTCTGCATGAATTGCATTTTAATAAGCTTTCAAAGGACTGCATTTTTGAAATTCGTCTAAATTGGTGGAGCAGCCTAGGAGTTCTCTGGACACAGATACATTCATTTTAGCTTCTTATTCTTACCCACCCCTAATGGACACCCGTGAAAAATAACTTAATACCTCATCGGATTCCTCCAGTATAAATACATTTTCCGATTCTTATTATTATGGAGATACGGCCAAATTGGTACAGGTATACCATTCCAGTCGGGGAAACATCCCATTGCTTTTGCAGTTGAATAAACTTCAATACGATTGTCAATTCTGTGCCAGCCAATGACACAAAGTACTGAAATTTCTTACGTTTTTTTTCTTCCCCCCCCCCGAGTGGAAACTTAACATTTTCTTTTTAAACTAAAAACAAAATTTCACTTCAAATACAACGTCCAGTGGAATATTCAGATATTGTTTCAACGTCTCTGCGTGCCGTGCTAACGCATCCATATACGCTTCGGAATGGTCACAATGCCTTGATACTGGCATATTGCTACAAGTCCACCAAAAGCATCGCTTGTTTCAATTCGACAAACGAGACGCCTGGCCAGCGCGGAAGAGCAGGCCCAATACTCTCTGGGAGGGGATCCCGTGAGCTCATTTTCAGTAGCAGTGGCCTTTCTCCCAGCAGTGGAATAAGCAAGCGATTGCAGGGCTGCACCTTTACCCAGAATACAACAACTGCCACTCCTGGATACATTCTTCACATGGCACGGGCAGTGTAAAATACCACAAATAACACTGTTGAGACTGCTATTGCAAATCGCGGGTCACTTCATACGTGCAAGCACAATTGTTCGAGCACACCAAAGCTTTGAATGCCGCGTGCAAAAGTACGCATAAAGTACGCAGAAGCACATTCCGCACGACGCTCCATGTGATGCCACGATTCCCAGAGCGCCATGGTGGTGAGATGTTAACTATCTCGCCTGATACACAGGAGGTCATGGGTTCGATCCCGAGCCCGACGCCTATATATTTAGAGTTTGTGGGTCTCTCTCTTTATATATTTAGAGTTTGTGGGTCTCTCTCTTACCATCCACCCCGTGGTTGCGTGGATTTTCCCTCGAGATTTATAATCAATTCTAGATTTGAAGCTTTCGTGACTGCAAGGATTCATATTCTTAGGTTTTTTCGGTAAAGTCCTACGTGACTTTACCGAAAAAACCTAAGAATATTTATAATCAACATCACGCGTTGAGCAATTTACCTGCTATAAGTTTCCAAGCGATAAGCCACTTCGTTGAGCTATCATTGGCGACAGCCACGTCGCTTCTCAACACGAGCGAAACAGCTCAGTGGGTCATTCCTGATGGTAAATAAATAAAGAGCGAGAGAACGCAAAGTCCCTGGCGAGCGTACATTTCAACGAAATGAATTAGCCCCTTGCGCAAGAGTACTTTTCTTGCCATTTTTTTTCGTCCCGACAGCGTGTTTCTGTCGCAGGCGAGCGTGAAGGAAAATAGCTGCGCATGCGCGCACACACTCCTTCAACCACGTGCATGCGTGCGAGCGTTGGGGGGGCGGCGGGGGGGGGGGGACAGCGATGGCGGTGGTTACTAAACTACGGTGCAATTGCCAAACGTGTGCGATTACCACACCGCACGCCCGCACTAGGGTCAGCGGAATGTGGTATCTGAACCTGTTCAAGGCGTCCCCCACCCCCAGCCCACCCCCCCTTGGTTGACTCAGCCTTAAATAACAACCTGAATGCGGTGGTGTAAAAACATCAGCATTGGTTAGACTGACGCAACGCCGGCAAAAGCAATGGTCTCAACGGGGCACTCGCCAACTAAAGATTTACCACGAAAGTCCGTGAGGCTACAAAGAGAGATTATCTCTGTATTTGATTGGGCGTAAAGGAGAGGGCCAGGCAGTGCCCACAGCAGCAGCATGGTTGGAGTGGATCCCTCGTGCAAACAATGAAATGGTGGTGGGCCCCAGTCAAATTTCTGCCCCCCCCTCCCACCCCATCTGCCATCGCGCCACCTGCACTCTTAAACACTAGGCACTGCCTCCAATGCCAAGTAACTAGCCAACCAGCCACTGGTACAAGTCCTACCCATAATGCACTCACCTATCTTTGAGCATTCGGCCTACCCCTGACATTTAGCAACCAGCCACTATTAGTAGCCCTACTCTGTAACGCACTTGCCTGTCGGCCACAAGCAAGCGCAGAACCTAACTCTAGATCGAACCACCTAGCCAACCAGTTTCCAGCAGCAAACCATCTCCTAACCAGCGGCAGTGTGGGTAGAGCATGGGCATCGGTGCAAGGAATAAAAATGAGCCCACGAGTTCAATTCTCCTCCCTCTTCTTCATGGCTTGCCACCTGTGCCCCCTCCCGCCCGTAGGGGGGCCTCGGTGCGATTGCACCGCCTGCACAGCCGACGGCTAACGTCGCTGGCGGGCTTGTTGGGCCTGCGGGCCTGGGTTCGCGACTCACGTCTTGAGGGTGCCGGACGTCATGAGCTCCGTGACGAGCACGATGTACTTCCTGCCCTTGACGGTCGCCTCCCACGAGTCGTAGAAGCGCACGATGTTGGGGTGCTGGAGGCCCTTGAGCATCTCGGCCTCCTCCTTGAAGCGCTGCCGCTCCGCCTTGGTCAGCTTGCGGTCCTGTCGCCGTCATCACCGCAGCAATCACGAGCGGCGGCGGCGGAGAGGAAGGGAGAGAGAGCGAGCAAGGAGGGGACAAGCGGGGTGGACGAAGGAGGGAAAGGTCGGGGGGGGGACACAAAACCGAGAGTGAGCGACATTACTCCACGTGTGACAGTACCGGGCGGTCCGTCAGCCCCGTAGTGTGACCTTGGTGTGATGGTGGCAGCAAACAAAAGTTCAGGGGAGGGGGGGGGGGTCAGTGGTGGGATGACAACGACGACAGTAAATATTACAACAAACTTTAAACAAAATGTGAAAAGGTAAACAGTACCGATAAGATCTGATTTTGTCCATCATGCATTCTGTTCAGTTTCCACCCCCCATATATACGAGGAAAGGCCGCGACGGACATCAGTTAATTGCACAAATTTGCGTTTTCCCAGCCTCCTCCAACTCCCGCAGACAATTTTTTTATATCGAACGCCTCGACTGCGAGAAGTTAGAAGAGGGGAAGAGCTTTCAGCTACAACCCCCAGCCAATGCTTCAGAGCTATGATCCATTTGTAGATACCCCTCTGCAATAATGCACTAGCCTCTGCAACGTCTTCCACAAATCACAATACACTTATTAGAGCCATCACTCGTAATAACATTTATCCATCCGAAAGAGGATGGTGAGACATGGGCGGGGGGGGGGGGGTATCCATTCATGAATCACCCTGTATATTTGTGAAATAAGACGGCTTGACACGGGAGCGTAGCGGCGGTCAGCGCAACTCTGCCGCAAACCAGCTGGCTATACACGAGTTCGATTCCTGGCCACAGGAGCCGTATCCCTGAGCAGCGTCGTTGTGGTGCGGTCAAGCGACTCCCGTGAGCGACACAGGGGAGGGCCTTTATCCAGGAGCGGACTAACAAAAGGGCAATAATAATTTTAAATAATTATTTTTGTAAGTGTTTCAGAATATGTATATATACTGAAGGAATGCGATGAGCTATAAAATATATTTTTCACAAATCGGAGCACGGGGTCAGAATGGTACAACAAGAAACAATACAAAAACTCGATAGGAGTACAAAGTTTAGGAAAGATATATGCAAACCACCAAAAATGTTTTTATTTTATTTTACCAGCTAAATCGTCCCGAGCTACTAGCTTCTTTTTCAGAAACGATCTGGCCATAAATGACAGCTCAATGAAGCGGCTTATCACGTTTACATGTGACCGCATCTCAAGGATGCTGTACAAAACGAAGAATGTGCCCAGATATAAACGAAGAACAGAAAATAGTTTGTTTTTTTACGGAAGGGAGGGGAAGTCGGGCATGATGATACTGCAGGGCAGAACAAAACTTGAGATTCTAGTTTGGTGAAGGTTAGATTAACGATGCTTCATTACAGAGGAAAACAAGACAGTCAGCCAAAAGCAGAGAAGACAAATGTCTTGAGTCTGGACTTGAATCGGGGGAAGGACGTGGGGAGAGGAGATGATCGGGGGTGGAAAAAATCCAAACAATGGGGGGCTTCAGAAAAACGAGGGGGGGTTACCTATTCGGTGAAATAATCTCATTGAACAACAATGTTTAGTGGGAATGACACACACACACACCGGCACACACCTTACAACAGGAAGGAATTGCTCAAGCTGACGTAGAAAGGTACGAAAAGAACAAACTACCATGACTAACATTGCAATTCAAAAAATATTCAGAATCATTTCACAGGGACACGCACAAATCGCCTTCTGCTGCGAGTGGCGTCACCAGCCATCTCCGGAAAGTGTCCCTGGAAGGAGCAAACCGGTCTGAAAGAATAATTCTGGCTATATTTTTCGACAATTTGTACTAAAAAGCACGCAAAGAGACTCTACGCGATCCTTACAAATTCGACATGCTTTTTTACAAAACTGCAAATGCTACACGTTATTATTATGATTGTGGTTTGGGGGCTAAGAGCAAATGAGCCAGGGGGGCATTTCGTTTTTCTTTCTATACAGCGTGTGCTTTCTTTCCAATACCACCATGCCAAAGCCACCCTAAAGTTTTAATTGTCTGCTCATAATACATGATTTGTTATGATTTTTCTGCGCCTGTGGGCACGTTCCAGGATTTGGCCATAGCTGAGCCAGCTTCTTCGCTGAATTCACGTGAATAACATTCTTTAAAAGGAACATGTTCACAACTTATTACTGTCACAACTCTGTCTTCTCGACAGACCTGTTCTCCACCTGAGGACGGCTGCTTGCGTTGTGGCCGAAACGTCGTGAGAATTATTTTATTATGTTTTATTTTTATCATTTTATTATTTCCATTCTACGTGACTTTACCGAAAGAACCAAGAAGATGAATCCCTGCAGTCACGAAAGCTTTAAATCGAAATTTAAACGTATTACTGTATACGATTATCACCGTCAATATTCAACTACCGCACTGTGCATAGAAGTCAAAGGGTGGAGCGGCGGTGCGATGGTTAGTAACACACTTCGCTATGAACCCCGAGACCTAGGTTCGATTCCCGAACCTGGCTAACATCAGTAACGAGTGATATCCGAATTGGTCCGAGTCTCCCCATCCTGACTTCACCAAACACGGCAACTGACCAGCGTGGTGAAGTATGGTCAAGCAACCCACAACACCGACAAGGCGTGCAAGAGGAATTCATCCAGCAGAAGATTTAGAAAACATGGACATTACATAGGGACAACAGAAAAACAATACATAAAACACACACATTGGAACTGCACTGAAGTGGTGTCAACCTTCATCAACGTAATGGCCAATCTAGCTGCCAAACTAAGATATGCAACGATGAATTCTTAGACTAAGCCAAGGGGAAGTGTGAAATATATCAAAGTGTCGGTGTTTACCTAAAGCCTTCTCCCACATTTTTTTATCGCAAAGAGTCCCGGGTACTGCTGCAGCAAGAACAGTGACACGTTGAAAGCAAACTGCAGTGTATGAAACACTTTTAAAAAAGCCTCGTGGAATAATCTTCTATCCCATTTTTTTTTTACTTACTTTCTCAGTCCCCTCCCCAACCCCCAAGGCACTTCCTGCCACGGCCGGCCAGGCGTTTAACAATGAAGGGGGCCAGGCGTTGAACAATCAGGGGGACGGACGGCGGCCGATGCCTTGAGAGCAACAGGAGACACCTTATCAACCAGACACATTCCGATGTTGCGGCTGGCTGGCGGGCTGGGCCCAGCCCTTCGAAGGAGACCATTTACTAGAGTCCAGGGGAGGCCCCGAGGTGTCGGTGCGGCTATAAAACCGCGCTGCTGCTCGAGGAAGCGGCCACGAGAAACATAAATGTTTATTGGGATGGCCCAGTAAATGTGGCGCTAATTATGACAACGGCGGGCCACCTAAGACCACATTTGGTGACTGAATGGGCCCCCCCCCCTTTGACCCCGCTCTGTATATAACCCCCCCCCAAACCCCCCGAGTTTGCATGCTATGGGCAAAATGTTATCGTCTTGACCCTACGGGTGTCTAACAAGGAGGATGGGAGTGTGTCTGGTGGCATAAGCCAGAGCCTGGTGAAGATGTGACCGCACTTGTTGCGCGCGCTTTCACGAAGGAGTATAATGACGCGCGGGACCATCGAACAATGTCGATTTACGAAGCTCACTATACGTGCGCCACGGCAGAAAAGATTCGGAAGGCGTTCCACGTAATGGGTTCTCAAGACCCATATAAGCCACTGGAGATCGCTTCATTCGCCACTATGGTGAAAAGAAAAAACTGAGAGTTTATAGTTCAAGTGTAGCGCGCTGATCGGTCTCATCCCGGTCAGCAAATGACCGCCGAAAACAACATTTAGTTGTGCACTTGATTTGGTAAAATATCAGCTTTGATACATTAAAAAAGACATTAAGGAATCCACAGTCACGTGATGAACTCTTGTCATAGCAGAGCTTGTGGGAAAGTGCCCGCCCCCCCCCCGCACCGCTGTGTAAAGGATAACAAGGCCACTTGAATGATTAAGTCCAGCAGAAAAATCTCTTCTGCAGTTGTTTGACAAACAGAACACTACCCTGTGACCGGTCCCGAATGGACAACTCTTATCTCACGGCACCACAACAGTGCAGATAGCACAACCGAATGCCAATAACACGTTTTTAGAAGAAAAAAAAAAACCCACCAGACTTGATTTTTAAATCAAAGTGCGATCCCGAATCGTGACGGTTCATTGAATCGCTGGCGGGGGGGGGGGGGGTGAATTATTGGCCAATTTCACGAGGGCGAAAAAATTGCGCCAAGCCGTCTCACTCTATCATGGAAAGTGACAAATGCATACAGGCAGCGCATGCCACTAACATTTTAAAAAAATTCCCTTCCGTAAAAATATAGGTCGTAAAAACGCATGCATTATTAAACTCAAACCTTCAAAAGTAAACCAAGGCAAATTAAAAAATCATGCCGTTTTTAAACATGCATTCGACAGTGCTTTTCAAGAGCTGTCGAATATATACGGTTTTTTAAAACAGGATCCCGCAAAATGCAAAAACGTCGCGGTAGCGACGGTTATAGTGGTAGATGGACGTTCTCGACCAGACATACGGAGCCACGGGCAAGCTACAGTTCGCGACTTCAACTAAACATGACCCCACGAGGCCAAATCGCTCTGAAATAGCCCCCAAACGATATTAATCCGCCTGTGCACGCATCTTAGCCACGTTGAACAGGGTGCTCGAAGAGAATGTTTTTGACCTGGCAACTCTGTGCAAGTTCATTGACCGATCTTTCAAGTTAGCTCCGAGCGCAGAGCCAACGCGTAGGGTCCTCGCGCGACCAAGGTTTGGCGTCAACTAACGTAAAGCCGCATGAATATTTCATTTGAAAAGCGGCACTCGGTAAGAAAAAAAGTTCCCACACCCACCAGTGTCCCCCCCATCCATTGCTGCCGCTGGGAAAACGTTGATGCGGCCAGAGCAGAAATGAAGTGAGCTTTTGCGGCGCATCTCGCAAGATACGTTTCGCCGCACCGTACGCCCGCTACCCGGCGCCGCCGTGTTTCGAGGACGGCGGAGCAAAGCAAGAACCTCGCGTGGCCTCACCAAGAATCTGGTCTCGCGTTTAAAACAAAAATGGGACAGTAGATGAGTAAGCCCTGAGCGGGGTGGCACGCGCGAACCGCACGATTGCGGATAAAAGGTGCCCGTACGCGACACTCGTGTTGGCATAAGACGTTCCGCTCTTTTTTACGTTTGGCTGAGGGCCGAACGGCAAGTGCTGGAGGTGTTGCCAGGTAGGGGCCATCGAGCTTTCGAGCTCTTTTTCAGAAGTGACTTGGCCACAAATGATAGCTCAACGAAGTGGCATATATCACGTGGAAATGTATCGTAGCCAAATACTCTAAACGCATGTTTCTACACGTGGAGGGAAAAACCAGAGGCCCACAAGACCACGGGGAGAACATGCAAACTCAAAATATACAGCAGGCGTCAGGGTCGGGATCGAACCCACGACCTCCTGCAGACCAGGCGAGATAGTTAACACCTCAGCACCGTGGTCGTGACGCGTGGGACATGCGGCTTATTTGCGGCATGAGCCACCGAGAGGCAGGACGAGAGGCGTCGAGGGAAATTCTGTTTCCTCCACGAGCCTCCCGTAGAAACAGGGCGAGAAGGCAAAGCAGGATTGCATTTCTGGTCGACTCAAAAATACACACACACATTTGAAGTCCGTTTTGGCTGCGGTTGTTAAAAAAAAAAAAACGTGCCAATACAATAAAAATTAACCCGTAAAAACAAAGTTTTTCACTATAAATCCTTTATATGCGTGGCATCGGTTTAATTTTATTATTCATTTCTGTTTTTTTTTAGTAAGAGTTTCATTTTTATCACATTGTTATTTTAAATTAAATATGAAAAAAAAATTCCTAAAAAGTGTACAATTTTGGAAACATTTTTTCACGAAAAGAAATTGTCACGCACAACGAGTCTGTGTGCAAAATGTCAGCTCGATTTGATCACGGGAAGTGGGTTAAAAAACGACCGAAAGATTTGCACGGTCAGAAGCGCGCAAGCAAGCAAGGGAACTTAATATAAAGGATTTAAAAATGGTAACAGTCTTTTCCAAAAATGAATAAAGCTATAGCGAGACAAGATGTGTTATAATTACATTATGAATAATTGACGAATGTCCTTTATTTAACTAGGCGATGGCGCACCGAGATTGTTTTTCTATTTTTTTGGGGTAGCGGAGACCTGGAGGTTATTACTGTAATGATTAATTAATTTGATATACAGTTTTAAAAAGGGGATGATAATTGCGCATGAGATCTTAGCAGAGCCTGGCTTGCATTACTTAGTAAGAAAAATGGGTAAAGGATAAAAGACACTAAATACGTTATATAGACACACCAAAAAGATAAGCCTGAAACAAATCTAGACTAAAACTGCTAAACGCGTCTTCTCTTTAGCAAACATTTTCTTGCTAAACCTCACCACAAATAAGACACGGCTACGTTTCGAAAATCAATGACGTAATGAGCGCAGCAAATACTGCTCTCGCATCCGACAGTTGGCAAGTATGACGCTACGGCTTTTCCACGAAGAGACTGTTTGCTTGTTTTATTATTTCAAATGTTCAAGGCTACCCCTCCCAATAAAATGGAGAAATGCTTGGGAGAGGCCGGTTTTTCTCTACTCTGGGAGAAAAAATTTAAATAAAGGGCCCTCTGCGTGAAACACATGTGGCACAGCTGAGAAAACCGCACATGTTCGAATAGCCCAGGGCCTTCAGGGGCAAACAAAATACAGAAATTCTTTGTTGTGCTTGTGAAATCGGGGGAGGGGGGGGGGAGAGAAGGAAATATTAATAATAATGTTACAGAAGGTGGCTGGCAGCGGAGGGGTGAGGGGAGAATAAAATGAAATACGAATATTAAATGTTTAAAAGGTTTCTCTGCGAGGGACCTCGGATGGATCAGAGTGCAGCTCAAACAGGACGCATGGAAGCACTCCGAAAGTACAAAAAAGGTTCCGTAAAAATATATTGCTCATCTCCCATTTACAGCCCTGAGTAGTGGCAATTCCACATTCCTATGGCGAGGATAAATTAATGCATAGGGAAAAACGGCTCGATAAAAAATGGCCAAGTGAAATTTCTCAGGAACAGGAGCGGGCATGACGATGACTGACCGACCACACTTTGGCGACCAACAAAGCATCGATTCTTCAATTACAATCGATTCGTAAGATCACGACACGTCGAATTGTGCGGGCGAGATTCTAAATGTTTTTTTTCTATTTGTATATATATTTATATACAGTAAAACCTTGGATTGCGAGCATAATTCGTTCCGGAAACATGTTTGTAATCCAAAGCACTCGTATATCAGGTGTGATCATGTGACGCTCGGCAGACAAAGCGTATACACGTACTACTCGTATTGCAAGACCTCGCTCGTTTATCAAATTAATAGACCAAGTTACTCGCAATCCAAGGTTTTACTGTACACGTTGCCAGGCTGGGGCACTGGCACATGGTTGGTGCGCTGTGTTATGAAGGCGGAGGTCTGAGTTTGTTTAACCCGTCCGCGGAACCAACCCCTTACCAGGATGGTGAAGTAAACTAAACTATAAAAGCTATTTTTTTCAATTTTACCAGGTAAGGCCCAATGAGCTATATAACTATTTTTCAGAAGTGACCTGCCTATTACAAATGATAGCTCAACGAAGCGGCTTATCACGTGGAAATTTATAGCAGCCAAATACTACATTGATTTAAAATGTGGAGGGGAAAAACTGGCGGACCCGTAGAAATATCCACGCGACCACGGGGAGAGACATGGAAACTCCAATATACAGTCATCAGTCTGGGTCAAGATCGAACCCACGACCTCCTGTATACCAGGTGAGGTAGTGAACATCATCACCGTGGCACTCAAGTACGGTCAAACAACCCCCAAAGACCGACACCATGCGTGGGAAACAGTTGAATGACAACGCGCGTAAATTACTACGGTACTACAAACTGTATACAACGGGTTCACGTGACGTCTGCAAACACTAGAAGCGGCTACATTTCTCCGCCCCCCCCCATCATAAAAAAAACGAATCGATTCTTGAAATTGAATCGTGATCCCCAAATCACGATATCTCATTGAACCACGAAGGAAGGCGATGCTTCTCATTTACCTGCACAAATGTTCACACGAAAACACACTTGAAGCTCAGTTATTCGCAAGAGCCGACAGCCCAAGCACACATCAAATTTACAATTTAATTATTTGGTGTGAATGGTCGAGTGAAACGCGCAGGAGAGAGTGCCACTCAGGAGCGAGCAGAGCATTAATTAAAGAGCAGAGGGCATGAATTAACAGCAGAGGGCATTAATTAGCGGCAGAAGGCATTCATTTCGAGACATGAGATGGCCTGTGGATGAGCACAAAAGGCCACCCCTGCCAAAAAAAGAGATTTAAAATAACTAACCTCTGTGCCGACTGTAACAGCAACGTTACTTTTTAACTTCTACATAACTATTAAGGGGGGGGGGGGGGACATTACAACTGTAGACGTGGCCAGTTGGCTCAAGAGGTCAGAGTGTTGAGGTGGCACCGCTGAGATCGCAGATTCAAATCCAGGCAGTTGTCCACGATTAAACATGGAGCCAGGTCACCAATCACCGTGCAGACACACACACATTTTTTAGTTACATTTGGTTCTGCACTTAATTTCGGCTAAATTACAGGATTGGAAAGTACAAATATTGGTTCGTCCGACATGTTATGAACACTACTGTGAGTGCGCAGAATTGGTCACGTAAACAAAATCTTTTCCCGACTATGTGGATCAGAGGTCACGTAATGGCATCTTAGAAGTAGCTGTGGCATTCACTTGGATGGGCCGTTCTTGAACACAAAAGGGTTCCACTCCTCTTCAATTTGACTCTTCGTCATCATGAGATGACGCCAATTGCGCAATCCTGATAAAAACCTAGACAGAAGAGAAATTTTTTATATAAAAACACTGCTTAAACTAATCGCGGCATCAAAAACGCATCTTTCGCATCGAGTGAGGGGGCGGGGGGGGGGGGGGTCCAACGACAAACCGAATATAATTCACGCCAGGCATGAATACTGCAAGTGGTTTCACAACCGCCGGGCGGTTGCAGCGTGTACGAGAGATGGGATGCAGACTCTGCCCAAAGAACCGCCGAGCACAGCACCCTCCACGACAATGCCAGCGCGTTCCAACGCCATCGCCCGACAAGCAATCATCGCCCGATGTGGTGAACGCTGCCCCCCCCCACCCACCCGCCTCCCCCGAACGGCCCATCTCACTGCGCTCAATTCGTTTCCAACCAAGTTTGAAAGCGTTTACGCATTAGCTCTGTCCGTCCATACGTAACGTAATGCAATGGGGGAGGGGACTCTACCGTATTGTTATTTGTGATTTGCCCCCTTTTGAAAAGGTTGCCCAACACTTGCAGATAAATCCCAGTTCAAAGCAAGGACCATTTGGAGCTATGCAAACGTACTTTGCGATTCTCCCCATTGGCTTCCGTGGCTGCAAATTAACTACTTGCAGGGACAAAGACACGTCGGACAGCATTACGTAATCATCGACCATGCACAATTAATCCTAATTCGTAGTTGGTCCCAATTTTATTTTAGTTGTGTCATCACGTAACTACATCCGAGATCTCAGGTGGCCTTTTTTATCTGCACAATAGGGGGGGGGGCGGTTACACTTCCCCCATGTGCCCCGCTGCAAAACACACATCCTTTGTACGTTTAACTACCTTTTCCCATTCAGTGAAAAACTTAATTGAATGCGATGGCTTTTGGGGGTGCAGTAATTGACGCGCTGCACCGAGACCATAGAATCGCTACACTTAAAAGCCAGGTGAATCACTGGTGACGTAAAGGCAGGATCGAACCCAGGATGTCAGTCAGCGTTGCCAGCTTGCTATGTCTGACCCCCCCCCAGACACCCAGACGCCTGCTGCTCCATGAATTTCCTAAGCGACAGCTAAAACACAAGGTTAATAGGTGCCAACCGGTCTCCCTGCAGGAGTACCCTATCTAATACAAACATTGACTTGCTATAACCTTTACCGATGTATTATTTATCTACCCCAATTCAGATCTTTGTCAGACTTGTATTAAGAGAACAATGCAAGTGATACTTTGCTGCAGTATTGCGTAACCCTTATTAGGTTTGGGTCACCATTGTGTGTGGACAAACCTATCCATCGGAGCTTATTCTACCAAGATAAACTCCGTGGCGTATGTCACCAATGTGCTCCTGGGTTATAAAGCACGTTATCCGGAGTGCTATACAGCAACTTCACATTAATCGAGAGAGACCACGAGCGGCTATGTGCAGCTGCCAAGTGGAGCGAGAAGTCAGATACGCCGAACAACCCGCAATACAATCAGAAAATGGCACGCCTGAGAAAACCTGCACGGTAGAGCTATGCTGCGTAGTTTATCAGGTCCGATGAAATGTCTAAGACGAGGAACTTCATTGGCTGGTTGGCGCCCATGATGCACAGCAGTTTATGGAACTAGCACATGCTCTGCGCGTTCGCTCGTGCGGTCCAAACAAAGACTTTCTCAACTTCAACTGCCAACTGTCAAAAAATAAAAACCGCAATAATCCCAAAAGTATATTTTAATCTTTGATGCAGACGTTGGGCTCAATATGCACACAACTAGGCGGCCCTCAGAAAACGGACAATAACTTTGGGTGTGCTTGTGCGAGGCCCTGCAATGTTTAGTTGGAGGGGTAACGGTACTACAAATATATACCACTGTTTTGTGACAAACGCGATTGGTGGATTTACTGTTCCACAAGGGTGGACGTACTGCCTGTTATTAAGTGTGCGCGCACGTGCAGAACGCACAACGCACCCCAGCATCCATGTACCATATCGCATAAACTCAAGATACAACCGTCTAACATTAACATCTACTGAAAGCCGGCAAAATAAAAAAATGACAAAACGCCAGTAAGCCTCCGCTTACACCGCGTACGTTAAAAGTCGACAGGACAGAAACCTAAAATTTCTCGTTTTTCTACGTTGTGCCGGCTCGCTCCATCAGAGCGACCAGCGAGTTCGCGAGCGACGGGTCCAGCCGTAAAAATAACTTGCGCTAAGTGCGTGCGTGCGCACTCCGGCGGTGGTACAATCGCACACAAATACCAAATCACTTTAGCAGCACTGCCGTCACGGAACATCCCCGACTGGCGGTGCGAGTCTTTCCCCCCCACCACCTCCCGCCCTCTGCCATCCGGACGGACGCCAGAGCGCGAACGTCACACCTGCGGGACAGGGGCTTAAACTTTCACCCGGCAGCTTGTAAGACTTTACAAGCCGCATCCATCCGCCTCAACAGGAACCAGCGGCAGGTTGTGGCGGTTCCACCAGCCTCGCTCGGGGCACGTGCCTCGCGACAAACCTGCAAATCGAGCAAATAACCCTTCCCCCGTTTCCGATGACGTACGTAGGTGTACATCAGTTTTTCTTCCGATTAAAATTTCGGTGTACGTACGTGTGCATCATCAAAACCGGAAGAAAAACTAAAATAAAATAACTTTACCGGGACTGAGGCTCCTCACAAGGCCATGTGGGAGGGCGCATGGTACAGTTTGGCGCCAGCTATCGTAGAGTGTGGTCGTGTCGCTACAGTTCTCCGCGGTGAGTACGAGGTCTTTAAAAACAATGGCGGTAAGGCTCTCGAAATCAAATAAACGCCGAGCCACTTACGTGTTCCTAGACAGGACACCACCATGCAACTTGCAGATGTCTCAGAGTGGGAAAGGGTTAACCGTCGCAAAGCACGATCCTGGGAAATAAGCGACCGATTGCTGAAGTGATACGGTGGAATGGCTGTTGAACCATCGAGCCCCTTTTGTCAGTCGCCAAACAATGCTTTGCGCAAAATCCCGAGGTTCGTTGACAACCCCGCACTGGCGACTTAACAAAAGTCGAGAGAAACTGGTTCGAAGGTTAGTGCCAGAACTTAAGAGTGAGGCCAGGCGAGAGCAAGTCGGACGCTCCGTTGAGGTTTGTCACGCAATGCAACTGTGGGGTTCACAGTTGTGGTTAATGTCTAGATTGAAAACTCATTTCTTGAGAACTTTCTTTGTGTTTGGTTTATTGTCCTTCCCCCCCCCGCACCTCCGATTAGCACGGTTGGCTACGTACGGTGCGAAATAGGTTCAACATACATACATAGGTTTTACTGTGTAAACATGAGATTGTCAAATTACGTGTTCCACCCTGTCTAGAAGAGTTTTTATCTATTTATTTAAAGCATTTCTATATTTAAGCAGTGGTTAACTGCCACCAAAAACAGCAGCTGTGGGAACCAAACAATACAGGAACTTATAAAATGGCAGCTTTATTACAAATTGGATTTTTTATTATAGCAACTTCAAAGGATTGTCGAACGAGAAGAATTTGGGGGTTTGGAACTAATTGCCTTCAAAAGTCACAACGAATATCACGTAGAGTGATACACAATCGATATGTATGGAGCACAAAACCCACCAAATTGGGGCAGAAAGAATGACTCCTAGCCACTACTGCATGAATAAAAGTGCAGCTATTTTGGCGCATCACTAAATCCAGCAAATAATAAATAATCCGACAAGGCACCGTTGTGGTGAAGACATGGGGGGGGGGCACCCAAAAAAGACTTGGTAGGTTCATAACATTGCAGACGGGACGGGCTTAAACCACAAGCAGCTAATCCTTGAGCGCGAGCGCTGGTCAAGGTGGACAGAGATCACGATCATACGCTGCCAGCACGGTGACCCCAATGGCCGCCATTAGACCAAGCCTGACTCTTCATTAAGGATTCAACAAAAACGTCAACAAGCGGGAAAAGGCAGCAAGTACACCATGGCCCTGCCTCCATCCCAAGTGGCCAACATGCGGGCCGGTGACATTTCGGCAGAAATCTTATTTCCTTGTACAGGTCATCCTCTATGCCGTATTCGAGTCACACAAAGCCCCAGGGCTCATTTCCTAAAAGCGGCACAATAAGCCGACAAGAGAAGGTAGGAAAGCAGTCCCACGCTGCAGAGCCGCTTGACCCACCGACAAGAAAAGCGTTCGCTGCGCCAAAACAGATCATTGTTTTCGCCGCACACCCTGGTGTGGCTTCCAACGGTCGTTAAACGGACCTTTACCGCCAGTAAGTGGGCACCCCCTGAAATGTTCTCTGCTGCGTGGGGCAGATTTGACCCGAAGGAAAAGCCAAATCCTCTTTTAAATGCACAGAACCTAGCAGCACAGCGGTCATATTTGCACACGCTTCCAAGGACGGTTGCCCTCCCAGGCAAACTGGACGTCCTGGGCTGCGCTAATGAATTACGTTTCTTTGGTGGGTGTAGCAGAAAACTAAGCAAAGCGGGAGTTTGAATGCGAGATAGTTGGGATGTTACGTGGTCATAAGATTCAGCGCTGCATGGCTATAAACTACAAGAAAACAAGCCCATGAACCGCGAATCTTCCTTAAACAATTGGGTGGGAGGAGGAGGGGGGGTCAGCGATATTACTTAAAGTAGCTCAATAGAAGCATTTACGAGACTTTATTTTAGATTCTGCACCAACCCAACCTTTCGCGTGGCAATTTAGGGCACGAATATGCTCAATTATAAAACCACTGCAAGACCTGCAGTGTCAGTATTTAACCGTTTTTATCGTAGCTTCCTGCCCGAGCAATTTTATAGAACATTCCAGGTTACATAACTGTCATCTCAAGTCACTGTCGATATTTACCAAACGCAGCCACTAAATAGGCGCAACTAAGGGGGTGCCAATGGCTCGATCTACGCGTTGGGTCGTGTAGCATACACATGCCCCTCGAATTAGACACCGTTATCACAATATGCACCGGGGGGAGGGGGGGGGCAAGGCGATAAGAGCTGGGCATCGTATTTCCCAAAGCAACAAAGAAGAAATATGTGATGAGCAAAATAAAATACTCGATTAAGGGGCTTTAGCTCCAAAATCGAGTCTAGATCCTCACCGCGAATAAAAAAAAAAGACGCGTGCCGGCTGCAAAACGGCCAAACGCATGCGAGCGTGTGTCTTACAGGAGCGGGCCTGGGGGGGGGGGGGGTTACTCTCTTTCGGAAATTTAAAAAAATATCATTCGGTCCCTATATGCGGACATCGCTTGTGTTTTTTCCGCTCTAATTTTTCTCAAATTCATCAAGAGGCTGATCGAATTGGGACGAACCACACAAGCAAGCGCGTGTCTTACGCCCCATATCTGGATGTCGCCGCCTGTGTGTTTTTCTCTAATTTTTCTCAAATTCGTCAAACTGGCTGAACGAATTGGGAAAAATCACGTTAAATAAAAAACAAAACTCCACTTGGAGAAAAAATTATGCATGCCACCTCCCGTGGACACAGCCACTCTTCACGGATGACCCCGCACTAAATGTCCCCCCCTCCCACTCTCCCGTTTGGTCATAGCTGTGGTTTGATGGTGTGACGCAGTTTGTATGTTTGTGCAGGCGATTATTGACCTGCTTTTAATCAAATCAGAGAAACCATCTTTCTCTGCGCCCGAATACTTTACAAGAATGAATGACTCATCTCTCTTCTTACCAAATTGAAAAAAATCACCAAACGTTATCTTTTTCTTAAAACTATCCCAAGGCCTAACTGGTAATGGGCAGGGAGACTACTCGAAATATTTAACAGCGCCTACATTTTACACGAGCTGGATGCACGTTGACTAAACAGCACTACACGCGACGCACTGCTTATAATAACAGGATATAACCCCCCTCCGCTGTATTATGTAATTAAAAATAATAAATTACATTCCTTGCTGTACCAGAGTGCGGTTTTACACCCTGCGAAGGGGGACGGCGTTTCAAGACAGCACTGCACCCACGATAACGGAAGGCTGGGAAAGCCTTTCAGTCTCAGGCTGATGAGAAAGAAAAGGGCAAGAGGAAAAAAACCAGGACATCCGTAGAAGGATCGCCCGCTGCTGCTACTGCTGCACAAGAGCCCACAAAACGGCACCCAGTTGGGAGGGACTTCACGGAGCACAACGGGACGATTACGTCCACGACGATGATGCCATAACACTGAAGCCGGGCATCGAGAGAAAGAGAAAAACACAACTTAAGCATTTAACACGGGACAAGTGCCCTCAATGCTCGGGGTCATACACTCCTGGATCCATGGCACCTGCAGGAAATATTCCGTGACATCACGCGTTTCTCAAGTTGCTCTGCGGAGCCACTTGTGTGTTCCACGAAGTCAGACTGGAGTAGTGCCATCACATATGCGCTTCGCACCTATGTGTGGCCTCTCTTAACTTCTCTCTCACCCCCCCCCCCTCGCCTATCCGCCCCCACCCACCCCCGGGTAAACATCACAGCTCCATTTACGATAAGGAGCGGAGGGGCCAAAACTGTCAGGGTCACTTAAAAGTCACATGGACCCATGATGCGTCCAAGAGGGCAGCCTTTGCTCGTTCAGAATTCACACCTGTGCTGCCTGCTGCAGATGAATGGGCGACTGTTAAGGGGGTTCCGAACAAACGGGCGATTGTATGCCCGAAAAGGCTGAAAAAGTAATATTTGCTCTCATTTCCAAGTCCTAACACAATACGATTGCAAGAAACTTCTTGTATCCCTTTAATCCGAGAGAGGTTGCGCAATTTACCGCCTGTGCATACTTCCGAAACATTCTGTACAAATCATGACCCAAGGCTTCCTGTTCCAAGCACCCTACACCACAGGAAAAGGCAGGTGTTAAAAAAATAAAAATGACGTAACAACTTTGCATGGAGAAAACAGTAATTTGCATTCTAAGAGCGGTGCGGGTTGGAAGCAAATGGGAAAATCCTCAGAAAGCTACACTGGAAGGAATAACCCTTAGATCCTAAAACGTTGCCAATCTCAACGCACTCTTTATCAGCGGAAAATATACAGAGGGAATAAAGGCAAATCCATTAAAAGTCCTTCAGGAGTCGCAGCCATTTCAGAGAAGGGCTTGCAAGCCATAATTTGCTTTCACGTAACAGCAGGCATGAAGGCTCATGCTCTTCGCTGCAGATTCAAGACGTTTTTTTTTTGTCTTTCCCCACTCTTATCTCACCCTCCCCCCCACCACCACCGGACCATTTTCATCTCTTCAATCTTCACTTCACCACTCTCTTCCGGAACAAATTAACTCCGAGGCTTAAGGAACCCGTTTGCACCGAAACGGATTACCGCATCTGCATCAGCTTGTGGTTAAACAATGCGAACGGATACTCTTTGGTTCTTTCGGTAAACTCACGTAGGTAGAAAAATAAACTAAAACAAAAAAATATATATCACGACGCTGGTTCAGCAGTTCCACTGCTGGATTATTTGTTTCCGCCTGAGGACGACCGCTTTGTGTTGCAATCGAAACGTCGTGATATATTATTTTATTTTCATTTATTTTTTCTACCTACGTGACTTTACCGAAAGAACCAAAGTGTATGGATTCCTGCATTGACGAAAGCTTCAAATCAATGCGAACGGAACACAATGACGGGAGAGAGAGAGAGAGAGAAAATTTAAATTTTATTTACTGCATCCATGTGGCTGCCAACACGCAACCCACGATAGCCAGGCCGTAAACTTAAATGAGCTGCGTCGATGTAGCGCTTTCGCATTGAGCCAAAAAAAAAATCCGATTTTTATTAATTCAATCTTGACTTAAAGCTTTCGTGACTGCAGGAATTCATACTCTTTGGGGTCTTTCGGTAAAGTCACGTAGATAGAAAAATAATTACAATTTTTTTTTATTACTTGCAAACTTTTAACTTGGGCATAGCATGTCAAGCAAATAGGACTGAAATTGAAATAGAAATAATCTCCACCGTTCTCAATATGGGAGAAATGCTCGTAAAATGCCAATGGCAGATGTAACCAGACAAACTGACTTTTCAGTCACACTGGGATGGCGATGGTGCCATTTTGTGCACGTGTCACAGCATTGACTCGTACAATAAGCAGGCCGCATTTTCATGAAATGTAGTGTGGTGGGGCAGCAGATGGCAGTCTCCTGCAAAATCCATCATAGCAGGATTGTATTTCTACTGTCCCCCCCCCGCCCCGCCACCTTTTTACCAACCTGCACAAACGAACAACGGAGCATGTTGACGTCTGGTCAAGAAACCCCCCACCCAGACTCGCACGGTGGCCTTCAACCGGTGGTGGATCGACAAGATCAATATCTATTATTTCCCGCGCCCTCCGATTTGCATGGTCGGCTACGTACGTTGCAAAAGAAGTCCAACATACATATGTGCATTAGGATTTTTTTCAAATTTGCAACCAGGTGATGGTGTAAATTGTGGAACTGCCCCCTAATCCCCAATCAGCCAGGGTGTTGACTTCTGCCTTCTCATAAATTTTACAGGAATCAGCTGGACTCGAAAATCAAAAGGCAAGGCAGTAGAGCATGCCACACAAACACAGCCTCGGAGTTTGCCACTTCAGCTTCCTGTGCACTTTGTACCCCCTTTTGATCTCCAACGAGTGACTGTTGACTGTTAAGAATGGAGGCCCAATTGGCATGGGTGTGTTGACAAAAGCAGGGCTCACCAGCCACACACACACGCACACAAACGCACGCTTGCACACACATCAGTAGCCTCCGTGGCTGGAGAACCTGAAAAACTTGGCCCAACATCTTCCAGTGCAAATATTTCATTTCATGGACTGCAGCTGGAAGTGGTGACAAAAGTTTAGGCCACAAACCGCTTTTCTTAAAAAATATCCTCCAAAGCGCACGGGTTTACCAGCAGCATGTATGCCCTGGTCATGAAAATGCCCAGTGTAAAACATTTCACAACGACACTCTTGCGACACATCCTGATTACGAGTCAACTTTGCCACACATCCTGACTCTCCTCCATTGAACCCACGGCAGTTTATGCATCTGGAAGAGTGGTTGAATTGGCAGCTACCATGGTTAAACGCATTCGAGTTGTTTTTTCTTTCCAGTAAAGTATAAAGCTATTCGTTACTATTAACAGGCCATTCTAGCGGATGTGTCAATGTTCTAAGTTGACTGGGACTCGCTGGCTTTGTGATACACAATCGACAAGACCAACATCCTGGTCCAAACTTGAGGTCACATCATTTGGGGACGTCTCAATAATCTGACAAGTTAAACATTAACACCGCCTAATAATCCACAGGTTAGACTGTCCAAGGGAAAGAAACAAGAGGCTAAAAATAGTGGCATCATCTACCTCCATTCAAACCCACCAAAAAGTAAACTAACAAATTACGAAAAACAAATTTGTAGGACCTACACCTTGAGCCGAGTTATTGTATTGTGCAGCTTCGTGTTAACGGCAGCACGTGTCCTGTTTTTGTTTTGTTTTCAAATTCCCGCCTGGCCCTTATGAGCCTCAGGCACTTCCAACAAAGCCAGTAAAACAATGAAGGAAATGGGCTCAATAACAATAGCAGTCCATGTGAAATACAGCAGGCGGCAAACATTCTTTACACACACACAATAACGCTCCCATCTCACTTCAATGGGCCCAGCCCATGCCCAAGTGGCTGAAATAATAACTGTAGACTTAGGAGACAATGCAGTAATGCCCACGCGTGCACAACGAGAAATGATTGATGTTCAGTGACATCCTGTTTAGAGAGATCAAAACGTTGACGTTTCTCTCACCGGTAACAGTACATAAAAGCATGCGCACGACCACTTTTCTTTAACCTGGAAGAGTTTTTCCTCGCACAAAGTCCTCAAGGACAAGACGTATAATTGCTATGAAAACTTTCTCTCCAAAATGTTTTTTTTTCCATGGCGTATAAAACATTCTAACCTGCGGCTTGTGGGGTTATTTCTGTACGACCTTCCTCTGCAGTTGCACGTTTTTCTTTCCCAAGCGAAAAATCTTTTTTTTTTTTAACTACATCCAAAACATACAATTGATGAGCATGAATAAAAGAGGGGGAAAGAGGTGGCGTAGTGCAACCTGAATTCCATTCCCAACCGGCAGCTAACATTAAATGACAATTAATATTCAAACCGGCCTCGAATCCAATCTTTCCCAAACTCGTACGGACTAGCATGTTGAGGAACTGGAAAACGACCCCCACCATGAGACCAAGACGGAATGGGGAGGCCTTTAGACAAAAGTACTGTCAATTATTTCTCAAGATTAAAATTGCGCGCACACACACACACTTTGTACAACTCACTCGTATTTAACTACGGGCTAACTTGGAGGAGTGGAAGGACACAAAGAGAGTCCTTTGCCTATTGAAACGCATCAGAAAGTAGAAAAATGGTCACGTTTCAAACGGCACGGGAAGTAATCCGCATCCGACTGAAACAGGATGTGTCACGTTGTACATTTTTCATTTTCTAGGCATAAAGGAAATCTCCCACAAATGTGCAGCAGCTGCACAAGGACATGCCACGGATGTTTTGAAAGCACAATTAGGCCATACAACCAATGTGGATTCCTACGAAAGAGCCACGCACAATGGAGTGCCCATAACCGTATGAATGCCGACACTTGATAAGGGCATGTGTTTACTGTATTATTCAACATCCTGCCTGCGTGCTAAATATGAGCAAGGAATGAGACCAGTCTTCCTGGGACAGAGGAAATACCTTTCCACGTGTTGATTATTCTCTACAGCTGCCCTTTTAAAACAACTGCAGAAGATTGTCGGCCGTTTTAAGCCACGGCATAATGTTTAATGCTGCTCCATGGTAAGTTTAGAGACTGCTTTGACTATATGAAGGCATTTGTCATATTTGTGGACAAATGCACTCGCATTAAAATTCCTGCAAATGGGCCAACAATGCCACGCTGAACAAAAACAAAACGCAAAATACTCCGACGGGACTTGCGTCAAACATTCCAATGCCGTTCTTATGAGCGTGCTCATTACTTTATGAAACCGAGTATTAACTGGCATAATCACATCTTACACGTGGTGGTGATGGTAGTGGCCTGGCACAGGCGCCGTGATGACATCGCCGTCAGGTTTTGGGTAATGTGGTAGTGAAAATAACCTGACATTAATTTAACAGTACGGCATGAACATTTCCATATTTGTTTGAAAGGGTTTTTTTTTGGGTTGTTGTTAAAAGATGCAAAATAATATTAAATTTTAAAGTAACCAGGCTGCACAACTGGCAACGGAGTTACCAGCTACGCGTTTAGACCAAACGCAAGTAACAATAATTACGGCCAGGCATCCGAGCTGCATAATCCCCAACACTCCCAGCTATTTCTGTGAAACATGCCAAGGTAATGACAATATTACGTGCATTACATTTGTGACATTCCAATTTCCTTAATTACCACAAAAACACTAAACGAGCATGTTTATGACACATTCCTCCGGGTTTTTTTAGCCACCTGTGCATACTGCTGGGGCAATTGTTGTTCGTAAGCACAGTACAAGAGTGGCTCGAGAGGGCCAGCATCACGCATGCTTGGTCACCTTTGTCTCCCTATTACTGACGTTGACACACCAAACGAGGCAATCATTCTATTCCAAGATGGACCCAGGAAATGCCAAACAGGTTAATATTTCAATTGCCTCTGAACACTCACACTTCCAGTCTCACATTCAATTCTAAAAATATTTTTTAAAAACAATTGAAAAATAAATTTGGGGACAGAATTACGAAAAATAGATATCAACCCATAAGCCACATGGACGTCCTTTTCAGAATGGGTGTCAATTCAATAACCCAAGGAGCATATCATTGTTAAATTGGCAACGGTACACTTTGAGTTAACCGGGAGAATGCTGCGAAAATGTTCTACATTTCTAACAGTTAGCACAGTGTAAGCCGAAGCATTCTCCCCGTGCCCTCCAACATCTCGGCAGTGACTGCATCACCGCACGACGCTGTATCGTATGTCACTGCCGCTCGGCTGACAGGCATGGGCTAATTATAAACCCATTTCACATTCACTCAACTTAAACCATCAGGGGTCTAAAAGTCCCCGGCTATCCTTTGCCCAAACTGCTCGTGAGGAACAGACGTTCTGCCAATCAAGCAAGCCTGGCACACATTTATTTTAAGCTTCAGCACCATTGTTGATTCAGAGTATCCAAGGATATACTAAGCAACGCCGCGTGGCAAAACGTGTAAACATAAATCTCTACACATGCATGCAAATGTTTTAAGCGAGCTCGCTTACTTCCCCAAGCCTGCTTTACGACTGGAAATAATGACCGGCTTTTTTTTCCTTTAAAGTCTGGATTCAAATCAAGCCTTAAAAAATGCCTCGCCATTCCATACAAGTCCTCTTGCATTGTGGGTAGGGCCCAGCTTAATAAACATCAACCGGACACATTAACATTCCAGACCCTAATTCCTGGACAATTACCGCCTTTCAGCATGGCTAAATGGTTCAACTGTGAAATTCGAATTATCAACAGAGGACATACACAAATCAGCGTGCGTGGAATTCCTCACGACAATATCTCATCTATTACAGCTAGCCAATAGAGGCCTTGCACCGACGGCCCAAAACCGCCATGCACTTGGAAATGAAGATCTTTGTCCAAAAAAGAGAGTTTAATAGCGCATTCATTTTAGACCCGCTCTTTTCAGTGCGAGGTGCAGGCGGTGCAAGTACACCGAACACCCACAGAGCTCGTCTTTGCACACTTTCACCTTCACAGAAATACAACGCTAATAACAGAAATTTTCACGCGAAATAAATTTCAACTGAGGTCAGGCTGGCAGGGCCGACACAGAACACAAACTCGTCCCTCGATCAAGAACCAGAATTTTGGCCAAATATATATATATATTCTAAACAACTAAATAATCAACACTTTCAAGATGGAATAAACATTTGAAACAGATGAAGTGTGCTTAGGAACTGAGGCAGAAAATTCCAGTGCGTCAATACGACTGGGCTACCATGGCATCGCCTGCAAATATAAATGCATGATCGCCGATCGCTGCCAGGTTTAGCACTTTTTCCTCCCTGGTGAAATCGGCCCCTTGCCGCTGCCGATTTACTGTACCACGGACTGCAGCACACAAGGATCCTCCTCTTTAGATGTTTTTTTTTCCCCCACCGTTAAATAGGCGCTTGTATTTTTCCAGCACTAATTTATTCTTAAAAGCTCCCTTTAAAGTAACTCGCTTTTAATTTTTTCGCAAAGTGCCAGGAAATTACGCGCATTCCTCTGTAAGTTCAAGAGGCTATAAATTTATTTTGGTTTATATCTTTTTTGTTCCTGCACCAATGAAGAACATGATGTCTCCGATTATTTTCAAGACGATGCACCATTTTAGAAGGGAGACTTGCCTTACAAGTTCATCTGGACAGGAATCTAAATTAAAAAAATCACCAATACTATCTACTCAGCAATCATTCACGGCAGATGACAACCCCCCTTAGGCATGATAGAATGTGATCAGTCAACACGAACCCGACGTGAGAATCACTCGCTAAACAAGGAATATTTAAGACCCCGAGCCTTCAGATTGGTTTTTGTTTACCTTCTTCGCACACACTGTGCCGCCTTGCCCTTGTAGACCAGCCTTTGTCAAAGATGAAATGCTATTGTCAATTCAACTTTGCTCCTCAGTCGTATACTTAACCCGCACGAAATTAACATTAGCAGATCTTAGGGTTTTAGAAATGCATGCCATTCTGACAACACAAAAAAGGTCTCTTTTGCACACAACAGACATGACGACATGTCTGCAAAGGTGTGAGCGGACATGTGCGATTTTTCAAATGGAATCTTGCATATTGGGAAGTCAAGTGCAGGAGGCAGCTCCATATTTTGTTCATAATTGAACGGCATACTGCCTGTGCTATTGCAGACAATTGGCATCCTGTCACATCCCATAGCCGTCATACATACAATGGAATACATTTTCCCAGATCCTGCTTAATCATACCCAAAAGCTGCCCAAGCCAACTAGGTGTGCCGTCACCTTTAGGAGGTATGTGTGAATTGGAGGGATTTTTTTTGTTACCCCCTATTTGAATTTCAGGCACCGACCAGGTCTGTGTTTAAGTAAAGGAATTGCATATCCTTGCACACCATGACATAATCTGTGGGCTCCTCTTTAAGCGAGGAATGTAACCTTTCCGTCTCATTCCATTGCCCCCCCCCCCCCCACTAATCTTTCAGGATGGCTACCAGGAAAGACCACCCATTGTGATTATAAAATGGCCTCACAAGAGAAGTTTCCTCCGAGTCTGCAGATACAATCGCATATCCCCGAGCTGTGAGAATGTGAAGTTATGACTAACATCAATGTGCCTGTCCCTTGCCCATTTCGGAAAGGAGGTGCCTTCATTCATTGAGAAATGTAAGTAGGCATAATGCGTTAAGCACGTTATTTAAATGTTGCTATGAGAGATCTGCGAAATACTTTGCAAAATGTTTGTGGTTATTAAACGTTCTTAAGATTATTTGAATTTAGCAAATGTGCCAAAGGCATGGCCAAACAAAGCACCTTAAGTATTCATGGAGGTGAAAAATATTATGCTTTAAGACTTATTTACAGGAAACAGCAGCAAACATTAATGTTTGGCAAATTCTTTAATCTTCTGTTATTAACTTGTACTTAAATGCCAAAGTATAATGCAAAACAGACGCATCCTTACCTCTGTTTTCAACACAAACATTGACAAACATTGATGTGCATAGACGTATTTAATATTACTTTGGATCTTACGTTTTTTTAATGCATTACACATAGGTGTGCACATGCAATGTGCCAGATACTGGCAAAGTATCAGCAACCACATGATAAAACACTGAACCATTACCCTCGCTCTCAAGTTTCCGAGATGGTTAATCCATTGCGACGCAAGAGTGAAACGTATCCTTTCTATAGTCACAATGAAATCTTTACATCCAGCGATCCATGAATGAAACTTTAGCCTCAAATGGGCTGGTGCACTCTTTTTCCATACCCCCACCCCACACCCCCCCACTTTCAAATGGCCCTAAAGATGAAGTGGGGAAATCTATTAAAGATATAAATGGCAATTTGCACAACGTGTGCATAAAGGCTGCACACTCAGGACTCAAGAGTTAATAAATATAATAGGAAAAATGTCACCAAAGGATGGTGTGGGGATATTACCTGGAGCTCACACCAAGCTACTTCAACTCCTGTCTCTGTATCCAGCCCTTTGTAAACAGTCTTGAAGGAGCCCCTTCCCAACTCTATGTCAAACTTCAGAAACCGGCCATCCGTCGAGGTGGCCACAGCTTTCATGCCATCTTCCTCCTCCTCCTCTTCCTCAGGGATACTGGGAGAGGCCACAGCAGTTGGCCCCACTTCTTTCTCTGTCCGCTCGGCGTCCGTGGCCGCATCCAATTTTTCGACAGCAGCAGCAGCAGCAGCGGCGCCTTCGCTCAGCTTTTCCTTGTTCACGTCCACCGAGCCAACCTCCTCCAGTTGCTGCGGTTGACTTTGCTGCTGCTGCTGCTGTGGCTGTTGAATCTGGATGCACACAGCCTGAAGCAGAGGAGTCCTGCCTTCGAGCACCATCAGCTCGGCATCCAACACGTCCTTGAAGTGGGGGCCAGCAGCCAGCTCCCCGCCGAGTTCGCAAACGCCGCCCCCTTCTTGTGGCTCCGCCGGCGTCACATCGAAGGCGTTGGGCAGGCTGGCAAGGGAGCGCAGGTCTTCAGCGGCCAGAGTCATGTTGGTGCTCTCGCAGATCACGCTCCGCCGGATGAAGCGGCCCCCGCCGGCGCCAAAACCTCCGCTGGCGAGGGCAGAGCTGCCACCGGTCAACGAATCCCGGTTGGCGTCGTGGCCGGCGGCCTTGGGCCTGAGCTTGGGCCTCATGACGGCGTCCGAAGAGGCGCGGCCTCTCATCGGCGGCAGGAGAGTGGGCAAGGATGGGCTCGGCTCACTCCTCTCGCCACCGGCGACGTCGCCGCCGCCACCGCCGCCGTCCGCACCCCGGCCCAGGTCGCCATCGGGCACCGGTCGAGTCAGTGAGGACGACGAAGACGGGGAGGACGAGGAACGCGCCGGCGCAGCCGCCCCAGCAGCCTTGCTTTCGGCTGTCGACATGCCTCTCAGCTCATTTCCCAGTGCGTTTCCCTCCACGGTCATAGCCCGAGATTGAAGAAGCGATGGGATATGAAGAGGAGGAGGTGGTGTTGGAGGAAGAGATTAAAGCGACAAGTCCACCTGCCCTTGGATTCGGGGAGCGGATGTAGGGCCCCGAGAGTAGTAGCGGTGGTGGGGTGGAGAGAACGCTGCGGATACACACACACACAATAAAACAGTGAACAAACAGTGAACAAAAAAGGATGTGAAAATGAGTGAAAGGAAAACCACGGAACAAAAAAATGCAGTGAGCCCCATGATTAATATAATAACAGAAGCCCGTTTCTGACTTTGTTATTTACACACACAGCCGCAGCCGTTGAGTACCTCCTGTATAAACAAGCCACTATTTCTACACAACATACATACACACACGACATACCTTGACTGTGTAAAGCAATAGGCTCCGTGTACAATACATGACATACGCAGCATAATCCTGTGTCTCCGAAGGTACAGTGTTCGTGTGGCTGCCAAGCATGCGCATAGCCCTGATGACGTTCACCTCAGATCAAACATGCAGTAGTAGCCTCAACCCACAATACACATGCACCCGTTCACACACACACAAAGGAATTGAAAAGGTGCATAGAAACTCGCATACAGCGCCGCATACAAATACATCTTGACTTAAAGCTTTCGTGACTGCAGGAATACATATTCTATGGATCTTACGGTAAAGCCACGTAGATGGAAAAATAAGAAAAATATCATGACGTTTCGATCGCAACACAGGTGAAGACGATTGCTTGTGTAGCGATCGAAACGTGATATTTTTCTATCTACGTGGCTTTGCCGAAAGACCCATAGAACATACATTCACAAATAGTTATATGTGCACCAAATATGCACGTTATAATATATACATGCAAACACGTGTACAAATACTCACAAGTTACAGTATTTTAAATGCATAGCAACACAATGAGCCATGCGGATTATTAAATTGTACGCGAATATACAACACATCTTGTGAAAATATTAATACATAATTACATACACACATCTACAAACATTCATAGTAAGCACATAATAAATGTATACATGTGGGCCGGCCCAAAATTCAGGGCACCATTGGGTTATTTCCTTTATTTTAACACTGGCATTCATTTCTCCTAATTTTTTCCTAAAGTTAATATTTATCTACTATCATTGTTAATATATATTTGTTATTCTTCATGTGGGGTCACCTCATATCCGTCAAAACGTAATTGACGACCGTTCAGAGATTACACCTGTAATCTTTACAACATGAAAATTCACACGTGCATTACTAGTCATAGAAATCAGATTGAACATTTGTTCAGATAAATATAATAACCATGTGTCCTCACTTTTGGGCCACCCTGTATAACGCTTGGCCAATCTATGATTAGTTGAGGACTCCCCGCAATTTAAGGGTTGTGGATTTATTCATCACATAGGAATGTGATGTATACATACTCAAGCATTGAGTGCAAGATCATAGACATTATACATCATGATGATACATCATGCACACATTTACCTCGTGCTAACACCTACAAATACGCAGATACCTATATAGACACACGTACTGTGCTGTAATTATACGCCAGAATAGTTCAACTGTACTATAACCTACCCACACGAACTTCAGGAAATGATTTCAGAAGTAAACAAAGGCCGGCTGCAAAATGGAGCTAAAGATAGAGCAGAGAGAAACCAATGTCACGTACATTTATTTCACGCGAAAAAAAAAGAAAATAATTGGAGGGAGACCACTGGAAAACGCAAAGGTTTACAGAACATATATTGTTTAAGGATAAATAACGTTGAAATAAAGAGGCTAGCGAGAACAGGCTGGAAGTGTCTTTATTTTGGGGTTGGGATTTTAATGTGTTAACGGCAAAGCACTAAGTACATTGTGCTTAGGATTAGGAAAGTTTACAATTGCCTGCCGCGACATTTCTGGGATACGGACCCAGAAAACTGCGCAAAAAACTGAAAAGTGCACAAATAGGAGCGAGGAGATATTTACTTTGCTGGGAATGACAACAAAATTAAGATAAAACACGTGGGATCAAAGCACAAATACAATTTAATAGGCACTGTCAAAAGTAAGTGGGGGGCTTGGGAAGGTGGGTTGACAGTCAGTCAATGGACCGTAGTGACAGCCAAAATATGGATCATGCCCACAAACGATATTGATGGAGCGATCACAAATATGAATTCTCCTGGAGGAATCCACGGAGCTATAAAGCTCTTCCCAGATGTCCGATAAGATGAGCGAATGTGCAGGAGCGAGACGTGCAATGGCATCGCAAGCCCCCCATCCCATCCCATCCCCAATCCAGCAGTGAGCAGATCACGGCTGTTTATGAAAGTGCACACATGTAGGTGATACTGTACATACACCATCAAGTACACTCACACCATATTAGACACACGAGTCGAACACACCTAAAAATACCTCGGCATGCACATCTCACGGCCATTCAGGTTGTACACGCACGCCACCCACACATCACAGAAACATTTTGCGCATCACATCGATAGCCAAATACGTTTCCTAACTACGTAATACACACACGGATATACTGCACCCAAACAACTGCACAATACACACACGGCGTATGCCTACATAGTACACACATTACACACACATCGGATACTCTCCGCAGACACACAGCACAATTACAGAGACACGCGTTACAATGCATACCAAATACATTACACACACATAAACAAACCCACGTATGCACACTGTACCTCAATGGCACCCACATACAACACATCGTTCACGTCTGACAATCATAGGGCCCTGCCAATCCACTGCTGGATGAGAGCCTCCCCACGCCGTGCGAGGCACGAGGGTTAATAGACCACACTTCACCACGCCGGCCAGTGGCGGGTTTGGTCAATGTGTGTATGTGTGCGCAGACACATACACACATTCAACATACACACTCTTATAACACACACACACACACAACATATACACACTCATAACACACACACACAACACACACACACAACATACACACACTCATAACACACACACACAACATACACACACACTCATAACACACACACACATAACACACACACACTCATAACACACACACATAACACACACACACACAAAATATACACACACACAACACATACACACACTCACAACATATACACACACAACACACACATTAAAAATACACACTCATAACACACACACAACACACACGCGCGCTGCACACAGGTCGACATTTGGACGCCATACACGAATCCACACAACATAACAATATACGTGTCGATATTCTACGAATTGCATGCAATACCAACACAACCACTACCACCACCCAATCCCAACCATCCCCGTATTGACCACAAACGGACACTGGGTGCCCGAAACGAGGAGAAACACCACGCACACATCACACACCACACACATCACACACACCAACTACACCACACACACCACCACACACCAACTACACACGCACCACACACACTACCCCTCACACACACCACACCACCACACCCCCACACCACACACACCACACCACCACCCATCACACACCACCACACACACCACCACACACACACACACCACACCACACACCCTCCCACACACACAACACAAACCACACCACCACCCCACACACACCACACACATCACACACCACACACACACCACCCCCCACACACACACACATCACACACTACCCCCCACACCACACACACACCACCCACCACACACTACACACACAACACACCCCCCACACACCACATCACACACACACCCCCACACAACACACACTACACACACGACACACACCCCCACACACTACCCCACACACACACCCTACACACCCCCACACACACTACACACACGACATCTCGTTCAACGTGAACAGCCGACGTCGCGCGCGCTCTCACGTCAGTCAGGGGCGATGCGCCTCTGCCGTTGGCCGCGGTCGTCATCATCGCCTTGCCCGCAGCATGGTGGTGGTGGTTGGTTGTTGTTGTTGTTGGTGGTTGTTGTTGTTGTTGGTGGTGGCTCGGGTTGATCGTTGGCGGTCGTCTCTCGGCCTCGTCCTCTCTCTCTCGGCCTCCACCTTGTGCGGATTTCGTGTCGGCCCCTCAAACGTTCAGTCACCGCGCTCTCTCACTCACTCCTCCTCGTTTTTTGTTTTCTTCCTTCTCGGTCTAATAACGACGACGACAATAGTAATGATTACACGACGCGTTCACGACTGGTCCCCACTGTGGCGTTTTTGTTCGTTCGTTCGTTCGTCGTTGTCGCTTTCTCTCCGTCCGCAGATCGCGTCTCTCTCTCCGCCCGCCTCCTCCCCGCTGCTCATTTAACGTCGTGGTGGTTGTGGAGAGGGGAGGGGGGCGGGCCCACGTGGTGACGTCACAGCGCGGTGACGTCACCACGTCACAGCGCGGTGACGTCAACACGTTACAGCGCGGCCATCTTAGGTAGGGGGGGGGGAAGCGCATCACGCTGTGGTTCAGAAAGGGAATCTTGGCTGACGCCTGATGATGCTGGTTGTAAAAAAAAATGATTTAAAGCTTTCGTGACTGCGGGGATTCATATTCGTGGTTCTTTCGGTAAAGTCACGTAGAAGGGAAATAATAAAATAATAAAAATAAAAACTATTAAATTCTCACGACGTTTCGATTGCAACACAAGCAATCGTCATCAGGTGTGAAAACCATAGCAATATTTTTTTTGGAAAAAAGTGGCGTTTTTTCCCCCACACCTAATGATGATTGCTTGTATTGCAATCGAAACGTCGTGAGCATTTTATTGTTTTATTTGTATTATTTTATTATTTCCTTTCTACGTGACTTTACCGAAAGAACCAAGAATATTCTGGTTGTTGTTGTTAATTTGCCGGCGAAACGTCGTACGCTCGGATTGTAAATGTTGTAGTGGGTTTACTCTCCAACACGCCGGGGTGTGTGTGTGTGCTGTACCGGTAACGAATTGCCACGTTCTGTTTACGTGGCAAACATTACTAATTAGCTGTGGCGGGTTTAACGACACATTTATATTTCGATTTAAAGCTTTCGTGACTGCAGGGATTCATCTTCTTGGTACTTTCGGTAAAGTCACGTAGAAGGGAAGTAATAAAATAAAAATAAAACATAATAAAATAATTCTCACGACGTTTCGGCCACAACGCAAGCAGACGCTGTCGCCTCGACAGACCTGGTTTTCACCTGAGGACGACTGCTTGCGTTGTGGCCGAAACGTCGTGAGAATAATTTTATTATGTTTTATTTTTATTATTTTATTACTTCCCTTCTACGTGACTTTACCGAAAGAACCAAGAAGACACATTTATATTTATGCGACCGAACCCAAACACCTCTTATGAGTAGTATAGATGTATGCTATAATAGTACAGTACCTGTACAGGGTGGTCCAGATTGTCTTGTGATGCTATTAATTTCTGTTTTAAATAAATATTACTTTTAAAAAAGGTTTAGATAATTAAATGGGGAGGTCGCAAGACATCTGGACCATCCTGTAAGCATATCCTTTACTTAACACCACATTATGAATTATCAGTAAGTCGAGACAAATTATATTTGGGTTACATCAAGCAATTCGGAATTTGAGAGAGGATTTTAAATGTAACACATCTAGACTGTGTCATCAGATAAAATATAGTCTAGATTTGTTAAGTTTGAAAATATTTTGTTACATTTGAAGTAGATTATATTAATAACACATAAAATATACATTTACATCAGCTTTGTTTCTTGACATAATACACAACCTATTCGCTTTCCAGACCATTTTTTTTATCAAACATTTGTTTTTATCAAGGAAACTGCACAAGTTTATATATTACTGCGTCTCAGATGTCATTGATCAGACCACTCCATACAAACTGACCTCATTATTTTACAGTAAGTCATCAATGGCTACTTTAAAAAAATTAAGTGGGAGTAATATTAATAATCCAATAAAAACTAAAATTCTAGATTTCATGTAAAATCATTTTAATATTTATTCATATCGGTCTGAATAAAAAAAGTAATATCAAGGCGCTTTAAAGAGAATGTTCATATAACCCCAAACAAAACATAAATATGAATTTTAAATAAGTGACATAAATACACGACACCAGCTAATGCAGAAACACAAACCAATTTTACTTATAGCCAGAGTCCATTTAGAGTCACTTTTTTTTCTAATGGAGACCTCAATGTTGATGGAAGGGGCGCATAAGACGTTAGATCCTCTGAGTAAAGTACAATGCATTTAAACTATTTTCTATTTTAGCAAGTAAAGCCCACTGAGCCATTAACTTATACTTGCTATTTTGCCCGACCATGGATGGGTGTCTATTGCAGTAAATCTGAAATTTCAGAAAATCTGAAATATTCAATAGAAAAATTGTTCAGGTCATGATTAGTAATGAAGGGGGGGGGGGGCTGCCCCATGTGGAGTGACGTCACCCGCTCATGATTATTAATCAGGGGAGGGGTGCGGCATGTGGAGTGACGTCACCCGCTCTTGATTATTAATCAAGGGAGGGGTGCAGCATGTGGAGTGACGTCACCCGCTCATTATTATTAATGAGGGGAGGGGTGCGGCATGTGGAGTGACGTCACCCACTCATGAATATTCATGAGGGGAGGGGTGCGGCATGTGGAGTGACGTCACCCACTCATGAATATTAATGAGGGGAGGTGGGCCTCATGTGGAGTGACGTCACGCGCGGGACACATTCTTAGCTCATTATTAGTAATTTTTAGAATAGACTTCGACTCTAAATACCTGCTTAGCTTCCGAGACTCTGCGGTCATTTGTATCGTCACATTTCAATCACAATTACACAATTTTAGTTGGATCGATTTGCGACATATGGATTTTGCAAGTCCAATGTGCTTATCATTAACCTCGCTACAGCACCTCTATCATACAATGTATTACCCCCCCCCCCACCTTTATGTTAACCTTAACCTACTCTTTGGTTCCACCATTGGAACCTCATTTGCCAGTAAAAAAAAATATGAGTTGTGTTTTTTGTTTGCATTATGACTGCAGGTATTGTGGTCTATGTAAACATGACTCCTTGTAAAAAAAAGGTGTCAGTTTTGTTGCCAGATAAAAGGGTAAAAAACCAATTATCCTACTCTTTGGTTCTTTGGGTAAAGTCAAAATAAATTAAAAATTGTTTTCTATTACTTAATTTATTTTCTTTCTAACATTACCTCGCCACATCATCTCTATCATACAATATAACCCCCCCCCCCCTTTATGTTAAGCTTAACCTACTCTTTGGTTCTTTCGGTAAAGTCAAAATAAATTAAATGTTTTATATTAGTTTATTTTCTTTCCACGTGACTTTACCGAAAGAACCAGAGTAATTGCTGCAGTCACGAAAGCTTCAAATCAAGTTTGAACCTTAACCCAATTAAAATTGGTTGTAATTTCCAACCTTAAGGATATTGACTCGTTTTTTTCCCCATATTTTAGCCAAGTCTGTCACGCTCTACCGGCATTTAAATCATTTAAAACTGTAAGAGGTTTTTTTGGGGGGGTTAGACCCCGTAAATATAAAATGTGTCGTTAAACCCGCCACCACCCGCCTGTCAATTAGTAAGATTTGTCACGTTCAACGACACGCAACGACACATTTATATTTTGATTTAAAGCTTTCGTGACTGCAGGGATTCATATTCTTGGTTGACGATTGCTTGTGTTGCAGTCGAAACGTCGTGATAATTTGTATTAATATTTATATTATTTTATTATTTCCCTTCTACGTGACTTTACCGAAAGAACCAAGAATATGACACATTTATATTTACAAAAAAAAAATACCCCCCTCTATTATTAATATTGGTCGCGAAAGCTCTATTTGTTAAAACATTTAGAAGCGACCCAACGCTGAACCACGTGTGCTCTTCACCGCTGCGACTTTATCCCCTGACCAACATGGCCGCCCTCATTTGCATATCGTTCAGCGCCCCCCGTATACGAAGCGATGGGATTTTCCACGACCCTCTTTGTGTTTTTTTTTAACCACCATTTCAGTACCCGAACTATAATAATGTAATTTTAATTATTGTTAATGTCTTTTTAGTTATTTTGGGTTTTTTTTTTCTATTCATCCAGCGGTGGATCGAACGCGGCTCGTGGATTGTACTTAAATAAATTTTTACAAGTTTAAAAGTACGTGTCTGCGTCGGCGTGTAAGCTTAAGTGGGACTATTTAATCGTTGTTAAAAAAAAATCCGGTAACAAAAACGTTATTATAATTTTTAAAAATTTAAAAATTTGAAACACCAACCGGCAAAAACCGTCGCATATGGCGACGCAATATGGCGACCCACCCCCCTGCGATTGTATTTCCCACAACGAATAAGCACCGCCCCCCCCGCCCACTCGCAACGCGCGCACGTGATTGGCTCCGCCCACGGCATTACACGTGGCGATGGTAGCCAATCCATAACGTTGAAACCCCCTATGCTTATACGAGCTAGGAATTCAATTCCCGTTTTGCTTTAACACGTAGCATAAAGGCTTTTATGACCAATTATCCATAATAAAAGGTTTTTTTGGGGGGGGAGTTAGACCGCGTAAAATGTGCCTCGTTAAAAACCACCATTCGACACGTAGCAACTAACTAGCACTTGTTTTTCACGTAACCAACATTAATTTTTCCATTCTAACATTTTGATGGGAGTTTGTGTCCCTTAGAATTATGAATTTAATTCGACTGTATATCAGCAACCACTATGACTCCATTCGTTACGTCCTCTTGTACGTTATATCCTGTTTCGTGGCTTTTCGTGATATTTACATTAGATTTAACAATGCACTTGAAAAAAAGTAGTTTTCAAAAAATGCATGGAAATACGTTAAAATGATGCAGTTAATTGCAACATCAAAATGTTGTGAGTCTGTTGCCATCAGTGTAATCAATAACTCTTCAATGAAAATTTTTGTACGTGCAAAGTGCCACCGCAAAACTCGTTAATAATTTACTTATCCAGGTCGTGTGACCTTTCATAGCTGTCATGCATTGGGGTTTAAAAAATAAAATGTGTCGGTGATTCGTCTTCTCTTATTTAACTGCCTTCATTAACTCGGCTACCATAAACACACGCATTGAGTTAATGGCAGAACATGGGTGAGAGGTTATTTCCCAGCAGTAGGAAGTTCTAGGCTTATACCATAGAAGGGAAATAATAAAATAATATAAACGTAAAACAATAAAAATTCTCACGACGTTTCGACTGCAACACAAGCAATCATCATCAGGTGTGAAATCCACAGCAATAATTTTATTTTTCTAATTTTCTTGCTGTGGCTTTCACACATGATGATTGCTTGTGTTGCAGTCGAAACGTCGTGAGAATTTTTATTGTTTTATGTTTATATTATTTTATTATTTCCCTTCTACGTGACTTTACCGAAAGAACCAGGAATATGAATCCCGGCAGTCACGAAAGTTTTAAATCAAAATTTATACCACACAGTTATTTTATTCTCCCCGTGTTCAAAAGTGCAAACATTGTACAAGGTGGTCCGAATGTTTTGTGACTCCAAATGACCCCGAACGGGTGTTTTTTGACCTTTGCGTCTTCATTTCATCTTTGTTATATAAGCCACACTTTCATATATTTTTGTTTTTAGATAATTAAATAGTGGTCACAAGAAATCTGGACCACACTGTAGCATTTCCACAACGTATCGTGGCTAATTTTTGTGGCAAGCACTGTTGTCCTTCCCCCGGCACCTCTAATTAGCAACACAAATTAAACGTAAATTCAAACAAACTATTTTTTATTTAACAGGTAAGGCCCACTGAGCTATATAGCTCTTTTTCAGGAGCGACCTGGCCACAAATGATTGCTCAACTATTACGTGGAAATGTATAGCAGCCAAATACTCTAAATGCACGTTTCTAATTGTTCAGTGGGAAAAAACCGGACGACCCGGATGAAAATCCACACGAACACGAGGAGAACGCGCAAACTCCAAATATACAGGCGTCAGGGTCAGGATTGAACCCATGACCTGCTGTGTATTAGGCAAGGGAGTTAACATCTCGCCACCGTGGCACCCCACAATGTCTTGTGGATCTGTCTTATGGGGTTTTTAACTGCAAGGCTTGCCAATTTGTTTTGTACTCTTAGGTTGTTTCGGTAAAGTCACGTAGGTCACAGCTAAATTTAGCTGTGACGGTCCCACCTGAAGACGGAGACTTATGTTGCCTCCGAAACGTCGTGATTTGATTTATTTATTTAATTTTATTTATATTATTATTTTCATTTATTATTATTTAAATATCTGCAGGTAATAGGATTGTCATCGATTGAACCTGGCTGTAGACATTGGTAGGCCACAAATAATAAAGAAGATAATTGAGCAATTTCACTGTATTATGCATCCCGTGATGACAAATAAAGGACTTCAGTCGTGTAGGCAGAAATAAAAATAAATATTATTTCTATTATTATTATTTTATTATATACCTACGTGACTTTGCCGAAAAAACCTAAGAGTATGAATCCTTGCAGTCACGAAAGCTTTAAATCTATAATTAGTTTGTTTTGTTAACAGGCACCAACCCCTATTTTTTTATTCCCAGGACCTCGAGGGTGAATTCCCATTCATTTTTAAACAAAATAAATAAATATACGATGCCTCCACTGGCTCTAAAAAAAGTGTATAAATAGGCTGGGGGCTCTTAGATCCTGTGTGTGGCTTTTTTTCTTGTCTTCAGCCATGGGAGGGGTGGGGGTTCTTTCTCGCTGAGAAAAAAAAGGTGTGTATTACAAAAGGCTTGCGGGAAAAAAATAAACCCGAATGGTGGTCGCAATCTGAGCTAACTGTAAAGTAATGTTGACGTAATGCAACGTGACGGATCCACAGAATGCCCTGTGTGATGCACATGCCCTCTAGCGGTCCATGCAAAGCCGAGCCTTTGTTATACAAATTGTATAAAAAAATGTCCACAAACATCCCACCTGATAATGGACGCTTGTGTTGTGCCCGAAACGTCGTGACTTATTTTATTTTATACCTACGTGACTTTACCGAAAGAACCAGAGAGTATGGATTCCTGCAGTCACGAAAGCTTCAAAACAAACAAGAAATTAAAACTTGAAAGTTAAACCAGAGTCTTACCATAGTAAGACGCATTAAAATCTCGTAAAAAAGATGTTTATTCAAATCCAGACACAGACACAGTTAATGGATTTCGGCACTTTATAAGGCACCTACAAATTTTTGTCGTCAAAAACAAGGGGGAATGTGTTTGAACGAAAGAGCCCCTTGAAAATTCGCGAATGAATGAATGAACGCGTCTCTCAACATCATGTTGGTCTAAATTTTGATTTAAAGCTTTCGTGACTGCAGGGATTCATATTCTTGGTTCTTTCGGTAAAGTCACGTAGAAGCGAAATAAAATAATATTAATATAAAACAATAAAATATTCTCACGACGTTTCGACTGCAACACAAGCAATCATCAGGTGTGAAATCGTGTTGATTGCTTGTGTTGCAGTCGAAACGTCGTGATAATTTTTAATTGTTTTATATATTTTTTATTTTATCATTTCCCTTCTACGTGACTTTACCGAAAGAACCAAGAATATCATGTTGGTCATCAAGGGTTAATTCACCATGGCGAAGTAAGTCGATTCGTAAAGCCATTGGTGGTGGACTAAAACGTGGGTAGACCTCACGCAAAATAAGATACAAATATCTCAGCGGGCTTCAGATTCCAAAGAACACAGGATGAGATGTTACTATCCTTTGTGCAAGCACTTCCAAGAGTTCATGAACAGTGAGCGTGGTGAAATTTGGGGAGCGCATCGTCAGTAGTGGTAAGATACAAAAAAAAGTTTAGTTTTATTCGTGGACATTGTGTTTTTGTATTGTTTGTTGTTGTAGCGTTCTGACCCGCTTCTGTGAAAAAGAGCTTAATAGCTCATCGGATTCCTCCAGTGTATATTCATATTCTGATCGTGATTACTATACTGTATTGAGGGACAGGCCAAATGTTCCTTGATGGAAAGGCATGGGAAAACATTCATACAGCAGTGGGTTGACAAAGAACTGCGATCATTATATAGACATTCATATACTCTGTACACAGTGTGTGTGGTAATAATTTACAGACCTTTTTTAATCCATTGCTGGATGGACTCTTTTTTCCATGCTTTGTATTGTTATAAATTATTTTGTGATACTGTACTGCCGTGTTGACGGTGATGCAACAAGCACAATTATTCAAAGTAACTCAACATATTCGTTCATAACACTGCATTGGCATTGGAAAACATATAAAAGGTGTCGTTTTGGGGCAATGTAACATAAATACAGGTGAGTGAGAGGTGGTAATATGGGGAAGAGCCAGGATTCCATAATGCAGGTTTTTTTTGGGGGGTTAGATCGCATAAATATAAATGCGTCGTTAAACCCGCCACCACTCGACACAGCCACTTAGTAAGGTCTGTCACGGAAATAAAACATGCCAATTAGTGACTAGTTCAGCACACCGGTGTGTTGGAGAGTAAACCCACAACATTTACAATTCGAGTGCGACGTTTCGCTAGTAATTACAACGAGCATCATCAGACGGACATCCAGATTTGTGGAGATATTCTGTTTCGTTCCTTAAATATAGGGATAGACGAGATGACGTCTCTTCTAAGCCCTTCACGTGCGAAGGGGGGGGGGTAATGCATGCATAACAATTACAATGGGTATGCACTACCGACACAAAAATGTGCATGCACTTTATGCATGCCCATTGAATGTTCTTGTACCCTCCTGTCGTTTGCGTGCAATAAAATAGCAGTTAAACCTGCTATTGTCTCTTCACAGGTAATCTCCATTGACGTACGGTGACCTGCATCGTCATGCGGCCAGGATTCGTTCAGCTATCACTCAAACTCGCTTGACGTTGTGTCTCGTAAATGCATTCAGGAAAGGCGATCACCATTCTTAATTTTGGGATGCCATGGAAGCTCTCCGATTTTGGAATGAAAGGTGACATTGGAAACATTCGCTAAGGTTGTTTGATGGGTCTCGAATGTGACAACACGCGCTCTCCACCCCCCAAAACAAAAAATCTTGCCAAAAAATGGATCCAGAATTGTTGTCTCTTGTTTCATTCAAAGAGGTTTTTGTTCTGAGCAAACAGGCACAATCGGGTAAAGTGTTGAATGCGTTCTGCTGTACTTCCAAATTTCCTTTGGCACAATTCACAAGGCGTACTGGAGGTTAAACTAAGTTTGTAAATGCTGCCTTTGTGAAGTTTTCCCTTTGTAGTGCGGTGGTGTTTAGAAGTAACAATCTGGTAGTTCTGGTTAAAAAAAAAACAACTTCAGCATACATAAATTAAATCACATATATTGTACTGTATACATATACAGCGAAACAATAATGGCCTTTGTCGACCCACTGCTGAATGAAGGCCTCCCCACGACAATTCGGTCATGGAGGCTCTTGGACCATACTTCACCGCGCTGATTCACGAGGGTTGGTGAAGGGGAGTTGGCGGAAAGTCCCAGGACCAAGTTCACATATCGCTCGCTACTTATGTTAGCCATGGCCTGGAATTGTCGGTGGTGGTACACAAGTAACCTTTTTATTTTATTTTGGCTAGCCATCGAACAAAGACCGTCACTGCATCGCACGCTTTCAGGTGCGCTTCTGCGGCCGTCTGGAATGCTCTCTTCCTTCCTATATATGGAAGCCACAGGAGCTATGCACTTTTAAATCATCTCGATTGAAAAAAAAATCGAACTGCTTTTGTTTAGTTTGTTGTCCTTCCCCCACGGTTGGCTACACACGGTGCGAAAGAAGTTCAACATACGTGCATACAAATTGTTTGGAGAATGAAGAGTAAAGAGTTAGTGCAGACTACAGTAGTATATAAGTCTGTGCTTCTCGCCCAAACACCAATGCACCATTTGTTATCTATTTTCCCCGCACTTCGTCTTGCCTGAGAATGCGAGGAGACTTTCCCAAATGTTATCTTTGATCAACTCGGCTCCCGGCACCTTAATCTTGCCCAACAGTCTCACGTCAACATCAACGGCCACAGCCCCAGACAACAAAAACACTATTTTGTGTCCGTGAATTCTCACAACTTTGTGTGGCAAAGACCACACTGATGCCGAGGCAGGTGCCCCCTTTAAATATTTTAGCCCTGGTACTGCCGCTCAAAAAACTCAGGCAATGACATTGATAACAGTAAGCACAACTAAATCTTTTGATTTAAAGCTTTCGTGACTGCAGGGATTCATATTCTTGGTTCTATCGGTAAAGTCACGTAGAAGGGAAATAATAAAATAATATTAATATAAAACAATAAAAATTCTCACGACGTTTCGACTGCAACACAAGCAATCATCATCAGGTGTGAAACGTCGTGAGAATTTTTATTGTTTTATATTTATATTACTTTATTATTTCCCTTCTACGTGACTTTACCGAAAGAACCAAGAATACAACTAAATCTGTTATCATGCCAGTTCTTGTTTATTGCCTTCTCTTTGATCCCCCCTCTCCTTGTCCATGTGTCTCTCCATGTGTATCTGTGTGTGTCTGTCTTCACATATTTGTTAACGAGGAAAAAGATGCTGGAAGGTGACACTGACGGCTGCTCTGTGGTGCTTCCAGTGTTCAGGGGCCTGCTTAAGGCGCGGCTCCGGCTGGAGCACGCCATGTACCACACACGTGTCGGTGATGTGCACGTCTTCTTCGAACGCTGGGGAGCCGGAGAAGCCCCTCTCTGTACCAGCGTGGACGGCACCCTCGTGGTGTTCACCTTCTGAAGCGCTCGCTCGTCACCGTGGCGTGCACTTTGACCACCACCACCACCACCACGTGGCTTTTCTTTCGTGTTGTGCGTGGTGCATTTAGTCCCACAGCGCGTGGATTTATAGCGTTTATTATTTGTTTGCTGGTGACTTTGTATTTCATATCGGAATCGCCTCCAGTGCTTTTGCTGCTGGCGGCAATAAAAGTTGTTTAAACGTCAAAGTCTAGTTCGATATTCCTCTCCATCTATTTCTCTCTCTTTGTCTGCCTGCTTCTATGTCTTTATGTCACGGCATCTACGCATCCCAATGTTCTAGTGTTCTCCCACGTTAATTTCCACTTAATAGTTTTTTTATATAACATCTCATTGCTGTATATTCTCACGGGTTCACGTAATCTGCGACAAACGTGATGCTATGAGCAGCATAAGCCTGATGTACTGTCCGCACGCAATTCTTGAATGACGTTGGGAATTAAAAAAAATGTAAAATTAGTTCGTGGTTTTCCTTTTTATAGAATCTCATTAAACTCTCTTTGCTAGTCCCTCGTGTATTTTGCATGTTGTTACACAACAAATACCCATTGCACGATCCGCATAAACCTCAATAGTATAACAAGTGAGCACACTACGCTATGAGCTCGGGTGACCTGTGTTCAATTCCTAGCCACAGTTGACAGCAGTGGTGAGTGACATCTGAACCGGCCCTGGGACGACTCAATGTCCACCCACCCACGCTGTCCAGCATTGCAAAGTATGATCAAACAACCCAATGACCCAATTGTTTGATACGGTTTTCGAGAGGCTTTCAATGCAGCAGTGAGTTGACAAATGAGCTGTGAACAATCATTCCTATTTTAAGTAAAATAAAGCTTTGGTTCTTTCCAAGTAAGGACCATTGCTGTTTCACTTAATTACACAACCAACGTGCCATGAAGTTATGTAGCACCGCCGTTAACAATCGCAACCTTTGAAGTGACTTCATGAGAAAAAAAATAGGCGCCGAGATAAGCACGCAGATTATTCCAATTAATGTGTTACCAAATCCATACATTATTGTCAACTCGCAGGCGTTTTCTCGCATTTGGCCAGCGTCCAAGATCTACAGTATAGCTGCATAGTTGAGCATCTGGAAATAATGACTGCAGGCTAAAGCAATGGTGGCAGGCTACAAGTGCAACAGCAGCAGTGGCCAAGCAATTTCTAAAGTTTCTATCAGACGTTCAATGTCGACCGCCTTTCACTACAACAACTGACATTCGCCACTAAGTGGCGGAGACGTCACCACGGCGCCTGTGCCAGACTATGTGCACGTTAATGCCACGTGAAGTGTCGAACGCCTGCTGGCGGGAGGTCACGGGGCAGGTTCCATGGGTGGACTGACTGAGATGACCGAGACGACTGGCCGATGCACCACCTGTGCCCCCTACTGTGCCAACTTGCTGTGTTTTAGTCACCCGGCGCTCCACTCGTTGTTGTGAGTGTCGCTCCTCTGCCCTCCATTGTTGCTGGAGGGTGACTGCCTCCAACTGCCCAGTAGCGTCCTTCACGAGCCTCCTCCACAGAGGCCGATCCTGACACCGCTGGTACCAGTCATTGGCAAGTCCACTCAGCTCATCCTCCTGTATCACATCACTCCATCTCTTCTCTATCCCGTGCAGTGCCCGGTTAGCCCCCTCGATCCGGCCTGAACAGAAGCTGCTTGGGCATGCGGTGGATGGGCATGCGGGCTACATGACCCAGCCAACGCAGCCTTGCCTGTCGGAAGAGCTCACCGATGGGACTTTGTCCAGATCTTTCAAGGATTTGTGAGCTCCTCACACAACCCAGCCTGGTTAAACCCGGGATGGATCGTAGGCAGGGCCAGCCTAAATGTTTCTAACCGTGTACATGTACATACACATCATGTACGCGTAGAGCAGCCTTGATTCAGTCAGCTGCCGTGTGAGGGCCTCTCAAAGTTCGTGTGGGTTGTAGGGTGGTTATTCGACTGTCGTGCACCACGTTGGTCAGTGTAGATTGGGAACGCAGAGGGATATAGATGTGGAAGCATAGCAGTATCATACAACAATTCATATCTATGGGACTTCATTATCAAAGTATGAAAAGTAATATGTTTTAGTTTTTCTAGCAATAAAACGGGTGTTAAGGTTTTCAAACACCAGATAAATACCCTTTTGCAAGCAATCAAGTCTGCATTAACCACACGTACTTGTGGTGAACACGCAAACTCTGATTATAATATGCGCATTGTATTTTAAACTCATTCGCCTACACCAGAGAGACCGTCTAGATTTGAAGTTTTCGTCACTGCGGGAAAACCACACTCTTTGGTTCTTTCGGTAAAGTCACGTGGGTAGAAAATAAATTAAATCACGACGTTTCGGGCGCAACACAAGCGTACGTCGTGATTTAATTGACTTTATACCTACGTGACTTTACCGAAAGAACCAAAGAGTAGAGACAATCTTCTTCATGGCCTTGTCGCAGCATGAAACAATTCGTTTTCTGCTGCATTTTCCCTGTCCGCCGTTCCGCAAATGTATCCCTAGCAGCAGCAGCGGCAGCCTGCGACACACCTGTTCCATTTACGGCTGGTGATCGCTTTATTATCCACGCAACTGTTCAGGCTTAACATCCCCAGTGCTCAGCTTCTGAGAATCGAGGAGACGGGGAGGTGGGGGGGTGCATTCCGGGTTGATGTGGTCGTGCCAAGATGACGCTCGTGTGTGCAGTTGTGTGTCTGTGTGTGTAGCTGTGTGTGTGTGTGTAGTTGTGTGTGTGTTGTGTGTAGTTGTGTGTGTGTGTAGTTGTGTGTGTGTTGTGTGTGTGTGGTGTGTGTGTCTGTGTGTGAAGTTGTGTGTCTGTGTAGTTGTGTGTGTCTGTGTGTGTTGTGTGTGTAGTTGTGTGTGTCTGTGCGTGTAGTTGTGTGTAGTTGTGTGTGTTTGTGTGTGCAGTTGTGTCTGTGTGTGTAGTTGTGTGTGTCTGCGTGTGTAGTTGTGTGTGTCTGCGTGTGTTGTGTAGTTGTGTGTGTGTCTGTGTGTGTAGTTGTTTGTCTGTGTGTGTGTTGTGTGTGTAGTTGTGTGTGTTTGTGTGTGCAGTTGTGTCTGTGTGTGTGTTGTGTGTGTAGTTGTGTGTGTCTGTGTGTAGTTGTGTGTCTGTGTGTGTGTTGTGTGTGTAGTTGTGTGTCTGTGTGTGTAGTTGTTTGTCTGTGTGTGTGTTGTGTGTGTGTTGTGTGTGTTTCGTGGGGAGCGGTGGTGTAGTGGTTAGCGCGCTGCGCTACGAACCCAGCGACCCGAGTTCGATTCCCGCTCACGGCCATCACCAGTGACGATTATCTGAACTGCTCCTAACCCCTCCCCTAGGTCGACTCAGCCTCAAATGAGTACCTGGTTCGGTGTGTAAACATCGCCACTGGGGGGAGACAAAGGCGGCCGGGCGTGGTGCTGGCCACCCACCCGCTCGTGTGCCGTGCCGGCCTTCATAGGTGCTCGCTAACGGGGGAGGGGGGGATCTTTGTCTTTGTGTGAATCCTTTCAGTGACACCTAAAGGGGGATTCCAGCGTCAAGACATTCCGCTGTTTTCGTGTGCGAGCGGCAGTGTGTGTGTGTGCTTCAAACGACGAGATAAATGGCTTCATTTCTGGTCAAAGAGACAGAGCCCATTGTTAAAGGGCAAGGTCTCAATAGGGCCACAACGTTTGAGTGTGAACTGCGGACTGACTCGAGGCGGGGGACGGTGATTGTCGCTTTTTTTTGTTGTTGCAAACGGGGGGGAAGAGACAAACGCCGATGAGAGGCGAAATGACTTCGCTGGAAGAATTGGCCAGCGGTGAAAATAGTTTAAAGACGCCGTGACCGCTTGGCATTTCGAAACAGGGTGATGTATGGCTTTATACCAGCGCACCGCATCTTTTCAGTTCGCGCGAGCGAAGCATGGGTTTTGACCACCATGCGTACAAAGAAAAGAATCACAGGTGTTATAGGCTTGCAGTGTGTTGTGACGCAGCCAGCAGAGGACGATGCAGTAAAATCCGTTGTATTGCACAGCGAACGTCTATGCTCCCTGTCATCAAGCAACCGGCACGGACCAGCGTGGTGAAGTTTGACCAAATAAGCCCCGTGAACCACGGCGCGGAGAGGCGATTCATCCATCAGTGGATTGCCAAAGAGGGGCAGGCTACGTACGTGGCCATGCCAGAGGCTGGTCCGGGCTTTGCAAACGTTTTACATCGTTTTACCGCGTTTCACCACCTCCCCACCCCCCCAATCTTCTCCAATCATTCCCCACGAAGCATCGACAAGTCACGCGAACGAGGCTCACCAGGGCGCTGTAGGTATTGGTGTGGCCAGAATGTTGGCAGAGTGGAGTGTCACCCACCCCCCACACCACCACCACCACCAGCCCTCGTACGAATGCTTGGGTTTTCTCCAGGGTTTCTCTGGCTTGTCCAGTTTCAATCTTAATTTGAAGGTTTCGTGACTGCAGGTTTTTGTCCAGTTTCACAAAGCCAGACACTCATTCGTGGAACTGGACACACATCCCAATGCGGGACCTTTGACAAAAAGAATGGGTGAATAATTTTCATTATTGTCACTCACTATGGGTTAAAACTATAAAAATAGAACCTCCCTTTTCCACGGGAGGTACATACAGTGCATTCAAATCATCGTGAGATGCAGTTGCAGTGAGACGCCCTATACTGTATATCCAAACTTTACATTCAAATGACAGTGCACGTAGCAACGATATGGCAATTAGTAAGACGAGAAGACCGGTACTGATGGCGGAATCACACTAATAAACAATGAGTATTTGTATATTTAGCCTCATTTGTGCAAAGTGCATCTCATAAGGGGCCATCCATTTAGTACGCACGCAAAAATATGTCAAAACTTGGCCCCTACCCCCTCCCTGTACGCACGCGTACTTTTTACACCACGGCCGATATTTAATCCACGCAGAAACGATCGAGGATTAATAATATCCACGTGTTTAAGCAAACAGAGAGTCCACCGCCGGACTATCTAACTCATTTGAAGGCCAATGTCGACAAATTATTATCGAGGCTTTACCCACCCCCCTCCCCGTTTCCTATGCTACATTGTCAGTAGACCCCCCCATACGCAAGCGTACACATTTGGGTTAACCTCCGCTCCATGCATACGTACTGAATGGATAGCCCCTAACACTGTGCAATCCGCAACGCACGGAGGCACACATACATGCATTTGTTTTGAGCCAATTCATGAGCTTTTATACGCGTGGCAGTGAAAGCCGAGCAACGCTCTATCCCACGAAAAAAGTGGAACAGATGGAGATAGGTCCACACGTGCCGTGACCACCTCCTCCTGGCGAGACATGGGCACTGCACCCTCCTTGACGCCCACGGCAAGAGAGTTAGACGACGTCTCTGTAATCCACCAACCCCACGCCTGTTGCTGGATTACAGGCGTGAGCCACCGACGTTCAAGGCAGGGAGGACTGCGCATGATTTTCGAGACGAACTGCATTTCAAATTGCAATTTTGGGCCCAAAGAAACGTCTGTTAAAAAAAAGTGAAAAAGGTTCATAGCTCATCGGATTCCTCCATGAATATAGAAATAAAATCAGATTATGTCGCCAAATTCAGAGCGTGGCGGAAACCCGCTGGTGGTTTTTAAAAATGGTTATTGACCCCTCCCTGCGGCGGACGAGGCGAATGCATGGGGGGGAGGAGGGGGGCGATTATAGGAGGGGGGGAGATGGAATGCTCCAAAAAAGGTGACATCAAATGACACCCGCCTCACCTGACTCACAGTTGAACAAAGCCAAGGCAACGCCACCATAACACGTGCCGTGGGACTTTGGAAACATTTGACAAGACTTAACATGTTAATTAAATTATTTTATTTTTCAATAAAACAAGTTGTAACAATTGCCGCAGCTCAATTGTACTGGTAAGGTGGGTGACCTTGATTATTTATAGCCCAAGTAAAAGTCGGTTATGAGTAGGTGAGATTGTATAGAGACTCGTGTGTATGTGTGTGTATGTTGAACTTCACAAAAAGCAGTTCTGTTGAAATTAGTTTTCAATCGAGATTTAAAAGTGCATCGGTCCAGTGGCTTCCTTATATTGGAAAGAGAAGCGTTCCAGACGGCCACAGCAGCGCATTTGAAATCGCGCGATGCAGTGACTGTCTTTGTTCGATGGCTAGCCAAAATAATAACAAGTTCAGGCCATGGCCAACACAAGTGGGGAGCGATATGTAAACTTGGTCCTGGAACCTGCCACCAACTAACTCCCCTTCACCAAGCCTGCGAAGCAGCGTGGTGAAGTATGGTCAAAGAGCCTCCATGGCCGACATGTCGTGGGGAGGCCTTCCTTCAGCAGTGGAGACTCACCACAGCCTGGCAGACAAAGTGGAGAACAGGTCTGAGAGGACATTCAACCACGGATATGGGTCTGAGAAACCAGCCCGTCTGCAGGGACTACTGCTAGGTGGTTTGTTGTTATATCGCAAGGACCTTGAGATATGGCGGGACTGTAATAATCTACTCCCGTATACAAATTCAGACGAAGTATACACAGTGTCCAGGGTGGCCCAAAAGTCAGGACACATAGGGTTATTATAACACATTCATGCGGAGGGAGCTGGTAGGAACGTTGGGCTGCTCGGTCAATGGCCAGGGTCAACGGCGGCGTGGTGTATTCCGCAAATATGGCCGACTGTGAGGGCGGGCACAAGCCGGCGTGAGTAGGTTAAACGTTGAGTTTTATAAGGGCACCACGGGGTGACCAGCCACGCCCCACCCAGCCGCACCCCTCCCCTCCCACTCCCCACCCAGCCCCACCCTTCCCACCCAGCCCCTCCCCACCCTCCCCACCCAGCCGCTCCCCACCCAGCCCCTCCCAACCCTTCCCTCCCCACCCAGCCCCTCCCTCCCCACCCAGCCCCTCCCCACCCTCCCCTCCCCACCCAGCCCCTCCCAACCCTTCCCTCCCCACCCAGCCCCTCCCTCCCCACCCAGCCCCTCCCCACCCTCCCCTCCCCACCCAGCCCCTCCCTCCCCACCCAGCCCCTCCCTGCACGACGGACGGACACAATAATCTCCTGTGGGCTGGTGTAACCAGGAGGTTCCTACCAGTACTATTTTAACAAATGACATAGGATAATTATTTTTTTAATTTTAACGCATGTTCAAACTGACTTCCATTAACATAAATGCACGCATGGATTCTCTTTTTTAATTAATTTAGAATTATTTTTTAAAGATTACAGCAGCTGCCTTCTTTAGCGGACGTAAAAACGAATTTAACTCGTTCGTCTTCAGTACATTTTCCATTTTTTTACGTCATCTGAAAAGGAAAAATACAAATAGATATTAAGGATACTAGATAAAATATTAACTGAAATAATAAACAATACAAATGCGTGCGTTTTTATGCCAGTGTTAAAATAAATGAAATAACTCTGTGTGTCCTAACTTTTGGGCCACCCTATGTATACACTACTGTATACGTAATAATGTATAGGCCTTTGTCAATCCACTGTTGAATGAAGACCATCCACGTCTTGTCAGTCATGGTGATTGTTTGGATATACTTCACCTCGCTGGTCAGTGTAGTTTAGTCAAAATCAGAATCTTTATTGAGACTTGAGGAATCCGATGAGCTAAGAAGTGATTTTTTCACAGATGTCCGGTATGGGCTGGTCAGCCAGTTACAACAGTCGGGGGACCTAGGACCGGTTTTTAGAACCACGCGCCACTGATGTTAGCCGTGCCCCACGAATCAAACCCGAATCAACGAATTCAAATCGCGGTGACCTAACCGCTGCGCCACCGCTCCCGCCCGTGCGTGCGCCGCACACGGGGTTGTGGACAACACGAAATAACGGCGCCAGGATGCAATACACGTCACCGTCATTAAAGCGACACCGAGGCAATGGGGCGTGTAAAGTAATTAATTAGTAAGTTAACTAAAAGCGAAATCGCCGCTGCGAGTCCAATTATGAGTGTGTGGAGCAGGCGGCGAGCATGACATCTGGTGCTCATACCAACCCCTCATACCAACCCCTCATACCACCCCTCATACCAAGTCCTCAAACCAACCTTTCATACCAACCCTCATAACAACCCCTCACACCAACCCCTCATACCAACCCCTCATACCAACCCCTCATACCAACCCCTCATACCAACCCCTCACACCACCCCTCATACCAACCCTCATACCAACCCTCATACCAACCCTCATACCAACCCCTCATACCAACCCTCATACCAACCCTCATACCAACCCCTCATACCACCCCTCATACTAACCCTCACACCAACCCCTCATACCAACCCGCATACCAACCCTCATAGCAACCCTCATACCAACCCTCATACCAACCCCTCATACCAACCCTCATAGCAACCCTCATACCAACCCTCATACCAACCCTCATACCAACCCCTCATACCAACCCCTCATACCAACCCCTCACACCACCCCTCATACCAACCCTCATACCAACCCTCATACCAACCCTCATACCAACCCCTCATACCAACCCCTCACACCAACCCTCATACCAACCGCCATACCAACCCTCATACCAACCCCTCATACCACCCCTCATACCAACCTTCATACCAACCCTCATACCAACCCTCACACCAACCTCTCATACCAACCCTCATACCAACCCTCATACCAACCCTCATACCAACCGCCATACCAACCCCTCATACTAACCCCTCATACCAATCTCTCATACCAACCCTCATACCAACCGCCATACCAACCCCTCATACCAACCCCTTATACCACCCCTCATACCAACTCTCATACCAACCCCTCATACCAACCCTCATACCAACCCTTCACACCAACCCTCATACCAACCCTCATACCAACCCCTCATACCAACCCTCACACCAACCCTCATACCAACCCCTCATACCAACCCCTCATACCAACCCTCATACCACCCTCATACCAATCCCTCATACCAACCCTCATACCAATCCTCATACCACCCCTCATACCAACCCTCATACCAACCCCTCATACCAACCCTCATACCAACCCCTCACACCAACCCCTCATACCAACCCTCATACCACCCCTCATACCAACCCTCATACCAACCCTCATACCAACCCCTCACACCAACCCTCATACCAACCCTCATACCAACCCTCATACCAACCCTCATACAACCCTCACACCCCCTCATACCAACCCCTCATACCAACCCTCATACCAACCCTCACACCACCCCTCATACCAACCCCTCATACCAACCCTCATACCAACCCTCATACCACCCTCATACCAACCCCTCATACCAACCCTCATACCACCCTCATACCAACCCCTCATACCAACCCCTCATACCAACCCCTCATACCAACCTTCATACCAACCCTCATACCAACCCCTCATACCAACCCCTCATACCAACCCCTCACACCAACCCCTCATACCAACCCTCACACCACCCCTCATACCAACCCCTCATACCAACCCCTCATACCAACCCTCATACCACCCTCATACCAACCCCTCATACCAACCCTCATACCACCCTCATACCAACCCCTCATACCAACCCCTCATACCAACCCCTCATACCAACCCCTCACACCACCCCTGATACCAACCCTCATACCACCCCTCATACCAACCCTCATACCAACCCTCATACCAACCCCTCACACCAACCCCTCATACCAACCCTCATACCACCCCTCATACCAACCCTCATACCAACCCCTCACACTACCCCTCATACCAACCCTCATACCAACCCTCACACCACCCCTCATACCAACCCCTCATACCAACCCCTCATACCAACCCTCATACCACCCTCATACCAACCCCTCATACCAACCCTCATACCAACCCCTCATACCAACCCTCATACCAACCCCTCATACCAACCCCTCACACCACCCCTCATACCAACCCCTCATACCAACCCCTCATACCAACCCTCATACCACCCTCATACCAATCCCTCATACCAACCCTCATACCAATCCTCATACCACCCCTCATACCAACCCTCATACCAACCCCTCATACCAACCCTCATACCAACCCCTCACACCAACCCCTCATACCAACCCTCATACCACCCCTCATACCAACCCTCATACCAACCCCTCACACCAACCCCTCATACCAACCCCTCATACCAACCCTCATACCACCCTCATACCAACCCCTCATACCAACCCCTCATACCAACCCTCACACCAACCCCTAATACCAACCCTCATACCAACCCTCATACCAACCCCTCACACCAACCCTCATACCAACCCCTCATACCAACCCCTCATACCAACCCTCATACCAACCCCTCATACCAACCCTCACACCAACCCCTCATACCAACCCTCATACCAACCCTCATACCAACCCCTCATACCAACCCTCATACAAACCCCTCATACCAACCCCTCATACCAACCCCTCATACCAACCCCTCATACCAACCCTCATACCAACCCTCATACCAACCCTTCAAACCAACCCTCATAGCAACCCTCATACCAACCCCTCATACCAACCCTCATACCAACCCTCATACCAACCCTTCAAACCAACCCTCATACCAACCCCTCATACCAACCCCTCCTACCCACCCTCATACCAACCCCTCATAGCAGCCCAATACCCTAAACGCGTGTTGATTCTAAACGTGGAGGGGAAAACCGGAGGACCAGAAGTAAAAAAAAAACCACGCGACCACGGAGAGAACATGCAGCTCCAAATGTAGAGGCGTCAGGGTCGAGATGTAACCCACGACATCCTGCACACCAGGCGAGGGAGTTGACATCTCACGGTGACGTTCCCACCGCGCACGCAGACAGACAGGGATCCACCAAGGTCATCGAGTTAGATTTTTATTTTTAGCTTTCGTGACTGCAGGGATTCATCTTCTTGGTTCTTTCGGTAAAGTCACGTGGAATGGAAATAATAAAATAATAAAAATATAACATAATAAAATTTCGATTTAAAGCTTTCGTGACTGCAGGGATTCATCTTCTTGGTTCTTTCGGTAAAGTCACGTAGAATGGAAATAATAATAAAATAATAATAAAACATAATAAAATAATTCTCACGACGTTTCGGCAACAACGCAAGCAGCCGTCCTCAGGTGAAGAACAGGTCTATTTATCATGTTTAACTTTTTATTATTTTATTATTTCCATTCTACGTGACTTTACCGAAAGAACCAAGAAGATGAGTCAGATGTTGTTTATACTTTACTGAATAGTATCATGGTATTAACTGGGGGGGGGGGGAGCCTAAATATCCGAGGTCGTGGCCTGTAGCCCCTAAAGGGCCCACACCCATGGCTCACTTGGGACCCACACACCCCGGGTGACACCACCGCAAACTCACAGCTTGCCTTTCCTTTCCATCATTAGCGACACCACCGGAGGGATGCCACGAGGGTTGCTGCACAGGAGCTGCCTTCGCCATCACTGCAGGGAGGCGAGGCGGTGAGCCGAGGAGTGGGGAGCTCTGGCGATGGGCCACTTGCCAAAGCGTGAGTCATTACAGCCCCCGATGGCTTGGTGGCTTTGGGAGTCGGGTTTCCGTGGTGTAAATTTTTTTGACGAAAATCATCAAATTTCTCAGCCTGGGATGTGTCATTCAGACTCTGTCTTCTCGACAGACCTGTTCTTCACCTGAGGACGGCTGCTTGCGTTGTGGCCGAAACGTCGTGAGAATAATTTTATTATGTTTTATTTTTATTATTTTATTATTTCCATTCTACGTGACTTTACCGAAAGAACCAAGAAGATGAGTTCCTGCAGTCACGAAAGCTTTAAATCGAAATTTCTCAGCCTTGTTTAAAAAAATATATCATGATGGAAATTCCACATTTCTATGGCAGGGGAAACTGTTGACTTCACCAACGTTGATTTGATTATTTTTAACCTATCTACGTGGCTTTACCGAAAGACCCAAAGAATATGGTACCAATTGTATCGACCCCGGAGGGATGATCAGTTGAGTTAATCCCCCGGACCTGGATTTGAACTCGCAAACGTACAATTGCGACCCACTTGCTCAACCTCAGAACCACCTGGAAATTGGAAATCACAATCACCGTGATATCAGTTTCCTGTAACTTCGTAAATATATGTAATAACAGCCATAGAGGGTTCACGTGGGGATTGGTTTGCCGGTCCTGCTTTGTAGCCAATAAGGGATGAGCCAGGGAGCATGGCCTCGGCGTGATCACGGCATGTTAGCAGGGGTGATTGGCCTGGCCAATCGGGGCCTCAGCTAATGGGGAGCCGGATCAGAGGCGTGGTCCCGGGATTGACAGGGAACCATCGGGAACGGTCAACGCTGTCTATGGAGGATTGGCTGGGGGGTACCACGTGACGAAGGGATTAAGAGAGAGAGCAGTCTAGAGCAGACTTGGGAACGAGAAGAGCAGGAGTCACGCGCGTACGGGGGCTCTGGGTGCCACGTGCGCGGTGGGGACTTGGCGGGAAGTCTGCCCGCTCTCTGTTGTCTGTCAGCAACGGAGAGTGTGTGTGAAGTGTAACTGTGGAAGTTGAAAATAAAAAGGACTGATTCCGGAAGCCGTCTCAAGAAGGTTTATTACATATATTTAGAATTTTTTATTTATTTATACCGGCCGTACGTCTGAAGTATTCGGAATGACGGCAGGAAACCACTTGACGGGTAGCATACTTTTTATTAAACCTTGACTTGTCACGATACAACGTGTGGTCACTATTCCTCACACTACACACACTTCACTTGACACGTGTGGTCACTATTCCTCACACTACACACACTTCACTTGACACGTGTGGTCACTATTCCTCACACTACACACACTTCACTTGACACGTGTGGTCACTACCTTTCCCACTACACACTCCACTTAACACGTGTAGTTACTATGGCTCACGCTGCATGCTCACACTGCATGCTCACACTGCACTCCAGCCCCGTAACGTCCGTGGAGCCTCCAGGCCCACCCCAGCTTGGGCGTGGGTCACAACCTCTGGGTCCCGAGGGCCAGCCCTCACACGGACGTTCGGCCCCGGGTCCCAGGGTCCCGCCTCTGGGTCACACAGAGCCCCGGCCCTCACAAGGACAGCGGGACTAGGTGCCGCAGGGCCCTATCTCTTCCTCCTCCGTCTTCAGTCTTCGCTGGTCACAAACTCCCCCGTGCGCCTGTGCGCACCACCTTATATAGCCCCCGCTCTCGGGAGACGGAGCGTATGCGGACCTCGACGTGAGCATCCCCCTTAGTTGACCAATCCCCGCGCGCTTGTCCCAGGATCCCATCGCTGTCAGCGCGCGCCACCGATACCCAGCCAATCAGTGATCCCATCGCTGTCAGCACGCGTCACCGATACCCAGCCAATCACTGCCTCATAACCCCCGACCCCGCGCTGACCCCTGATCCTTCACCGTCAGCGCGCGTCACCAACACACACAGCCAATCACTACGCGCTGGCACACGATTTCCACCCCAGCGCGTATCACCACTACACGTCTATCAAATCATCACAATTTATGATGCTGATAACAAACATGCTGTCAGTTGTACGGACATAACTGAACAGCAAATATTTGCAGCGAAAATAATTACCTACTATAATAACCCAGAAATGTCTGTCCGTCCCGCACGTGACGTCACTCCACTTGAGGCCCACCCCCTAATTAATATTCATGAGTGGGTGGATTTTTACAATAACGCAGAGGAAGGTCGAGCTGAATTAAATAATTTATTACGCAAATTCGCTTCAAATATGACGACGTTTCTTTACAGAAAGTGACGGTAAAAGATAAATCTACGCAGCACAGTGCTACATCCGTGCGTGACGTCACTGCAAAAGAGCCCCCCCCCCCCTTCATTAATATTCATGCCGCGTGGAAATTTACACAAACGCACAAGAAGGTCGCGCACTCCACATGCCGCACCCCTCCCCAATAACCATTAGCGGGTGACGTCACTCCACATGCCGCACCCCTCCCCAATAACCATTAGCGGGTGACGTCACTCCACATGCCGCACCCCTCCCCAATAACCATTAGCGGGTGACGTCACTCCTCATGGGGCAACCCCCCCCCCCCCCCTCATTAATAATCATGAGCTAAACAATTTTTCGATTGAATATTTCAGATATACACCCGTCCCTGGACGGGCAAAAAAAGCTAGTGTCATATAATTGGCATGCTGACATCAGTGTAATAAATAATAGCTGTTTTATTGGCAACATTGAACTGCTTGAGTTTGTTCTTTTTCTGAATTATTTGTCAGGAAGAGTAAAACGAGCGACGATAATGTTACGATAAGACAACTTAGAAAAATGGACGACACGGAGTACGGTCGACCTGACATCGTACGATGTGTGCACACACGTTGAACTTGATAATTTTTTTTACCCTTCTATCTGGCAACAAAACTGACACCTTTTTTACAAGGAGTCATGTTTGCATAGACCACAATACCTGCAGTCATAATGCAAACAAAAAAACAACTTCAAGGACAGTGCATACATTATCCAAGTTATGTTTTTTGTTTGCATTATGACTGCAGGTATTGTGGTCTATGCAAACATGACTCCTTGTAAAAAAAGTGTCAGTTTTGTTGCCAGATAGAAGGGTAAAAAAAATATTAATCATATTTTTACTGGCAAATGAGGTTCCAATGGTGTACACGTTGAACTTCTTTCGCACCGTACGTAGCCAACAACAATAGTTGTGAGTCATCCTACATTGTGTTCGGCAGCCTTCAAAGATATCTTGTGATTTTTTTTCTTTTACAAAACATGTAGGATGAACTGATTTGCAAACGAGATAAGTTGCATCCGGTTTCTTTTGTTTGCATTTTAATTCGGGGCGCCACTGTGGCGAGATGTTATCTGCCTCGCCTAGAAAACAGGAGGCCCATGGGTTTGAACCAATCTCCGTGACTTTATATTTGGAGTTTGCGTGTCTCTCTCCCCGCGGTCGTGTGGATTTTTCTCCGGGTCCTCCGGATTTTTCCTCCACATGTAGAAACACGCATTTATAGCATTTGGCTGCTATACATTTCCACATGATAAGCCACTTCGTTGAGCTATCATCTGTGGCCAGGTCGCTTCTGAAAATAATCTACATAGCTCAGTGGGCTTTACATGAAGAAACAAACCGCAGTTTTAGTTGAGTTTAATTCATCGGATGCAGTGCAGCGGTGGTCGTGCAGTGGTTTGACGTACTTTTGCTGCAAACCTATGATATCTGAACCGGCCCTGTGCCTTTATCCACCACCTTCACTCACCAGACCGCACCGTGCAGCGCAGTGAAGAAGTCTGGTCAAACAATGCGCACAGGTTGACAAAGAAGCTGCATCTTCTTGGTTATTTCGGTAAAGTCACGTAGAAGGGAAGTAATAAAATAATAAAAATAAAACATAATAAAATTATTCTCACGACGTTTCGGCCACAACGCAAGTAGCCGTCCTCAGGTGAAAACCAGGTCTGTCGAGGCGACAGCGTCTGAAGGCTACTTGCGTTGTGGCCGAAACGTCGTGAGAATAATTTTATTATGTTTTATTTTTTATTATTTTATTACTTCCCTTCTACGTGACTTTACCGAAAGAACCAAGAAGATGAATCCCTGCAGTCACGAAAGCTTTAAATCGAAAAGAAGCTGCAGTGATTTTGTGTTTAAATCTTTATTTAAACCTGCATGGTGTCCCGCACACAGCAGCTCGGAGTCACACCAACCACGATAATAACGATAACGCCCTTCCTTTATCTTCAAGAGCCTTGTTGAGCCTCAAAGAGACCTTTTGCGATGGCATTCGTTTGTTGGTTAATATGTTAACGAAAAAAATATATAGGTTACATCATTATAAATATATGCATTGATATAATTACCCGTTGATTTTTTTTTCAATTAGGCAGTGTGCTTAATAAATGTGTGTGTGTGGATTTAGCCCAACCGGAAATACTGCGAAGTTAAACACGGGGGAGGCACGCAGTGTCATATGGAGACAGCGTCTTCTATTCATAGCTTTGTCATCGCAGCCATCTGACGACATGACGCACGTGTGAATTTTTTTTTTATTAAAGCGGCGGATACAAATTAACGGTGACGTTCGCCGGATATCATTCGAATGACTTAATTAATTAGTTGCTAATAACACGACAAATCAGAAGCTTATATATCCTACACCAACGGTCAATTAATAATAGAGGAGCACACGATGCCGCTACGGTCACCCATCTCAAACCGTGGCTCACACAGTAACACCACTCCCTGGATTGATCATTCGCCGACAGTGTTTCAGATTTCGATTTAAAGCTTTCGTGACTGCAGGGATTCATATTCTTGGTTCTTTCGGTAAAGTCACGTAGAAGGGAAATAATAAAATAATAACAATAAAACATGATAACATAAAATTCTCACGACGTTTCGGCCACAACGCAAGCAGCCATCCACAGGTGAAGAAACAGAGTTGTCGGAAAGACAGCGTCCTAACGAACACTGCTAAGCTTGGCAGCGTATTTTAAGCTGGGTGGGAGGAGGAGAGAGCCTTGACAAAGGAGTTTGCATATCAACAGAGGAATTTAGCATATTGATGACAAATGCAGATATGGGGTTAGTCACTCCTTGTGCAAACGTGGGCCACATCGCAAAGCCACCGTCCACTTTCATAATTCGATTCGCACGGTTGTCTACGTATGGCGTGAAAGAAGTTCAACATACATACATTCGCCGGTAGCGTTTCATTGATATTCACCAGACGACTACTGAAGCCCTCCATTGGCTCACCCGCCCACCTGGACATGAACTTAGAAACATTGCCGATCAACTCCCCGCCGTACACATCAGAAGCGTAGAACACATACGTGCAGTGTACATGGAAAATACGTGTCCTCTTGACAACGCAATAAACTACATTAAAGTACATCAGACGCGTAGAACACTGACGTGCAGTGTACATGGAAAATACGTGTCCTCTTGACAACGCAATAAACTACATTAAAGTACATCAGACGCGTAGAACACATACGTGCAGTGTACATGGAAAATACGTGTCCTCTTGACAACGCAATAAACTACATTAAAGTACATCAGACGCGTAGAACACATACGTGCAGTGTACATGGAAAATACGTGTCCTCTTGACAACGCAATAAACTACATTAAAGTCGAGTTGTTTAAAGGTGTCCTTCATGTGCTTAAGCTCCGATCGCTAAACAGAAATCGATTGCTGCCTTCTTCCGCGACTTGACCAACCCGCACTGACCAGCGCGGTGAAGTATGGTGGAACAACCCTAGTGAGTGACACGGAGTGACGAGGCCTTCATCCACCACTGCACGGACAGAGAGGCCTGCAAATCCGCTTCGCCGTTTGGCTTTGCGACGTTGCCGAGGTCGTCCTTGGGGGGAGAGGCCCCCCTCGGTGTGACGGCTGGCAGCGCACCGGGCTCGCCGCTTCGACACCCATCTCCCCGGAGCGGCATTTTGAAACAATGGGGCAATTTTGTTTTTGTTAAATAATTTTTTATTATTATAATTTTTTTAAACTATTTTTTTCTTTGCTTTTTGTTGTTGTTGCAACAACATGCGAGGCCCCACCGAGATGTGGCCAACAACACGATGCAGGAAATAAATGCGCAAAACATCCATTCGGGCGCGGTGGGACCACATGCAAGGGATGGAATGAAGGGGAGCGGGGCCCCCCGATTTAAGTTTCTTAAATCCCTCCTCGACCGCCTCTGTCCACCCTGCGGTGTTAAATGTCGACACTATCGTGGCGGGCGGTGGGGTAGAGCGTGGGTGTGCTCCCAACTCCTACGAGGACATCTGCGCAGCGTGGGAAGAGTAGGCCAAATACCGTCTAGAGGCGGAGCTCTCTTCGATCTTCCAGTCCTGGAGGCCCTTCTGCCAAGAGCGGCGTGAGCATTTGTGATAGGCGGGTCGCGTCTGAGAAAGAGCTGTGTAGCTCAGTGGGATTTACTCGGTAAAATAATACTGGTAGGAACCTCCTGGTTACACCAGCCCACAGGGGATTGTTGTGTCCGTCCGTCCGTTGTGCAGGGAGGGGCTGGGTGGGGAGGGAGGGAGGGGCTGGGTGGGGAGGGGCTGGGTGGGGAGGGAGGGTCTGGGTGGGGAGGGGAGGGTGGGGAAGGGCTGGGTGGGGAGGATGGGGAGGGGCTGGGTGGGGAGGGTGGGGAGGGGCTGGGTGGGGAGGGTGGGGCTGGGTGGGGGTTGAGAGGGGTGGGGCTGGGTGGGGAGGGGCTGATCACCCCGTGGAGCCCTTATAAAACTCAACGTTTAACCTACTCACGCCGGCTTGTGCCCGCCCTCACAGTCGGGCATATTTGCGGAATACACCACGCCGCCGTTGACCCTGGCCATTGACCGAGCAACCAAACGTTCCTACCAGCTCCCTCCGCAGGACAATGTGTTAAATAGTAGTCGTCGTAATAGTTGGTAATTGCAGGGCTGCACCTTTACATTGTAATGGTCCGCTTGAAAGCTTCAAAAGCGCCAGCCAATTGCCATGGTAACGGCTGCTGGAGTCCAACGCGCCGTGAGATCACGGCAGACGGTGCTGTGGCCGAACCTTTAAAGGTCGCGGGGATTGAATGGACGCGTTCGTCCACCGCTGATGAAGAGCCCAGTTGCAAGCCCATAAAAGTGTAGGGTAGTCATTGCTCTTGCTATCAAGATCCGTGTGTGAGCGCTATGGATAGCTACATTAGCGACGGCAATGCGACAATTTCCTTGTCAATTTCAACCCACTCACCATCCGCCGCACTTCCACGTACTCTCATGCCTCTCCCCTCTCATCTCACTCTACTCCCCACCACGCACTCTCCTGCCTCTCCCTCTCCTCTCACTCTACTCCCCACCACGCACTCTCCTACCTCTCCCTCTCATCTCACTCTACTCCCCTCCACGCACTCTCCTACCTCTCCCCTCTCATCTCACTCTACTCCCCTCCACGCACACTCCTGCCTCTCCCCTCTCAACTCACTCTACTCCCCTCCACGCACTCTCCTACCTCTCCCCTCTCATCTCACTCTACTCCCCTCCACGCACTCTCCAGCCTCTCCCCTCTCATCTCACTCTACTCCCCTCCACGCACTCTCCTACCTCTCCCCTCTCATCTCACTCTACTCCCCTCCACGCACTCTCCTGCCTCTCCCCTCTCATCTCACTCTACTCCCCTCCACGCACTCTCCTGCCTCTCCCCTCTCATCTCACTCTACTCCCCTCCACGCACTCTCCTGCCTCTCCCCTCTCATCTCACTCTACTCCCCTCCACGCACTCTCCAGCCTCTCCCCTCTCATCTCACTCTACTCCCCTCCACGCACTCTCCTGCCTCTCCCCTCTCATCTCACTCTACTCCCCTCCACGCACTCTCCTGCCTCTCCCCTCTCATCTCACTCTACTCCCCTCCACGCACTCTCCTACCTCTCCCCTCTCATCTCACTCTACTCCCCTCCACGCACACTCCTGCCTCTCCCCTCTCAACTCACTCTACTCCCCTCCACGCACTCTCCTACCTCTCCCCTCTCATCTCACTCTACTCCCCTCCACGCACTCTCCTGCCTCTCCCCTCTCATCTCACTCTACTCCCCTCCACGCACTCTCCTGCCTCTCCCCTCTCATCTCACTCTACTCCCCTCCACGCACTCTCCTGCCTCTCCCCTCTCATCTCACTCTACTCCCCTCCACGCACTCTCCTACCTCTCCCTCTCATCTCACTCTACTCCCCTCCATGCACTCTCCTACCTCTCCCCTCTCATCTCACTCTACTCCCCTCCACGCACTCTCCTGCCTCTCCCCTCTCATCTCGCTCTACTCCCCTCCATGCACTCTCCTATTTCTCCCCTCTCATCTCACCCACGCACTCTCCTGCCTCTCACCTCTCATCTCACTCTACTCCCCTCCACGCACCCTCCTACCACTCCCCCCTCTCACCTCACTCTGCTCCCCGCCACGCACTCTCCTACCTCTCCCCTCTCACATCACTCTTATATTGGCAGATTCATACATGCTTATTCACCAATTATTTGGAGATTGTTGTATATTTGGAGTTTGCGTGTTCTCCCCGTGGTCGCATGGATTTTTCTCCGGGTCCTCCAGTTTTTCCCTCCACATTTAGAAACATACTTTAGAGTATTTGGCTGCTAAAAAATGTCCACGTGATAAGCTACTTCGTTTAGCTATCGTTTGCGCCCAGTATATATGTTTAACTTATTTTTCACCGCACGTAGCCAACTGGTAATCGGAGGTGCGGGGGAAGGATAACGAACTAGACACAAAAAGCAGTTCTAAAGAATGTAGGTTTAAATCCATGTTTAAAAGTGCATAGCTCCAGTGGCTTCCTAATATGGGAAGGAAGAGCGTTCCAGACGGCCGCGGAAGCGCTTCTGAAAGCGCCGCGCGATGCGGTGACCACCGCAGTTTTTGTTCGATGGTTGAGCCAAAAGCTGCTGCTGCTGCTGCTGCCGCTGCTACTGCTGCCGCTGCTACTGCCGCTGCTGTCGCTGCTGCTGCTGCTGATGATGATGATGCTGCTGCTGCTGCCGCTGCTGCTGATGATGATGCTGCTGCTGCTGCTGCCGCTGCTACTGCTGCTGCCGCTGCTACTGCTGCTGCTGTCGCTGCTGCTGCTGATGATGATGATGATGCTGCTGCTGCTGCCGCTGCTGCTGCTGCCGCTGCTGCTGCTGCCCCTGCTGCTGCCACTGCTGCCGCGAGGATGAGCGGAGTGTCGCGTGATGATGGTTTATGCTCCTTGACGAGATCAGCGAGTAATTGTGGTTCAAAGGTGGCAAGCGCTTTGTGTTGTAATGAGAGCGACCTTATAATAATGGGCTTGCTGTCTTGTTGCTAATCGTTGCTCATAAGGGGCCCTCTCCAATGGAATTGTGCCCCCCCCTCCCACCGATCCGCTAGATTGAAAATTATTTTTGTGTTAATTTTTTTGTACATCCCACGCACCTCCGATTGCCACGGTTGCTTAGGTACGGGGCGAAAGAAGTTCAACATACATACATACGTACATGCAGTTGAACAGCCTGCACCCGCGACATCGACGCCACACTGCGCAGCATTCAACCGAATTCTTCCGCTTAGAACCTCGGGAGATAAACACGTGGAGTCATTCGTGCAGCGTTCTTCATTGCAAGAAGGCGCGGGCCACTTTGGGCCCTTGATGGCCTTTAGTGCTGCCCTCTGACGTGAGGTCCCGCGACAATACACAAAGAGTGCAAACACCACCATCATCCCCATCATCATCGTGCTATCAAACACCCAATGGTTTCGATTTAAAGGTTTCGTGACTGCAGGGATTCATCTTCTTGGTTCTTTCGGTAAAGTCACGTAGAATGGAAATAATAAAATAATAAAATAATAAACATAAAAACGTTATAAAATTATTCTCACGACGTTTCGGCCACAACGTAAGCAGCCGTCCTCAGGTGGAGAACAGAACATTCAGACTCTGTCTTCTCGACAAACCTGTTCTCCACCTGAAGACGGCTGCTTGCGTTGTGGCCGAAAATGATTTTATTACGTTTTTATTTCTATTATTTTATTATTTTATTATTTCCATTCTACGTGACTTTACCGAAAGAACCAAGAAGACGAACCCAATGGTTTCAAATGTGTGTGGCTACCCCCTCCACACACACTGGTGATGTCTTATCGGCGACAGTGGCCCTCCACTCTTGAACACTTCGTGAAGAGCGCTGCTTTAATGCGTAGAGGGCCACGAGAAAACACAGAGCGCGCCCTGCCCTTATATATAGAGAGCATCGCGAGCACGTGGTCATCCCAAGGCCAGCTTCCCATGCACTTCCTTCCCAGCCTGGGGATTTGTAGTACGCGGCAGCTGTTCTCATTTTTCAAATAATAATAATATAGCAAATAAAAAAAACACACAATACAGTTGACCTTGCGTGCGCGTTGCTGTTGCCGTGTTTCGAGGGCTTTGGCGTGCGGAGGCGATTAGGCACCGGCACAGAAGTGTGAACATCAAAGACGAAGATGCCCTCCGTGTAGCCTTAACAGACTGCTGGGGGCAAGTCCTGTCAGCAAGTAGAAACACCCGTAAAGGTCGGCATGGCCAGCATCACGCGCGGCCGCCTTTGTCTCCCCAAGTGGCGATGTTTACGCATCGCACCAGGTGATCGTTTGAGGCTGAGTCGACATAGGGGAGGCCCAGGACCAGTTCAGATCATTATCACCGGTATTGACCGTGAGCGGGAATCGAACTTGGGACGTCAGGTTCGTAGCGCAGCGCGCTAACCGATACACTACAACAACAACCGCCATTCGCCACTAAGTGGCGGTGACGTCACCACGACGCTTGTGCCAGGCCAAGTGCACCTTGAGGCCACGTGAAGTGTCGAACGCCCGCTGGCAGGAGGTCACGGGGCAGACCCAGCAGGTGCCACGGGTCGACTGACCGAGATGACCGAGATGACTGGCTGATGCACCACCTGTGCCCCCTACTGTACCAACTTGCCGTGCTTTAGACACACACACACGCAGATATACCTAGACGGACATGCATCATAAGCAGCTCACCGCACCTTGCAATAACTTCACCGCTCTGCTCATTGCGGGTTTATGAAATGGGAAGCAAGGTCCAGCCAGGACCGCTTCGGAGTATTGCTCATCGCTCAACGTTAGCCGTGAGAATCGAACTCGGGTCGACAGGTGCATTGCACGCAGCGTGCTAACCGCTGCGCCACCGCTCCGAGCGCCCCTTTTGGCAGCCTCGTGAACCGATCCTTCTCCCCCACTCCCTCTGCAGCAGCAGAGATAACATCTGTTTTGGGGCATATTTGTGGTGTTTTTTATTCATTTACATTTTTTTGCCAGTTGGAGACGAAAGTCCGCTTGACCGCATCGGGTGGGGTGGTTGCAAAAGCTCACGTGGGGAGGGGGGGGCGATAGGGGTGCGGTTGGGGGGTGCGGTGGGGGGGCGGTGGGGGGGGGCGGTTGGGGGGGGCACTTGGGGGGGGCGGGGTGGGCAGGAATCCAGGATCGGTTACGAGAGATATCAACTCCAGTATAAATATGTAAATATATTCTGAACTCACCGCTGATGTTATCCCTTGGCCGGGAATCAAACTCTGCTCGGCAGGTTTGTGGCACAGCGCGCTAACCGCTGCACCACCGCTATCATTAAAAGACACATTGTTGATTATTATTGCGTGGGAATATTAATTATGATAATTAACGTACGTGTACAGTGCTGTTCATGACCTTACCCAGCCTAGCCGAATGGCACTGGGCCGCTTGCTCTATCGACAGCGCCGTGGTGGCTGGGAGATGTTAATTCCCTCACCTGGTATAGAGGAAGCCGTGGGTTCGATCCGGACCCTGACGCCTGCTGTATATTTGGAGTTTGTATGTCTCTCTCTCCGTGGTCGCGTGGATTTGTATCTGGGTCCTCCGGATTTTCCCTCCGCATTTAGAAACCAAATGCGTTTTTAGAGTAATTGGCTGCTATAAACGTCCACGCGATAAGCCACTTAGTTGAGCTATAATTTGTGGACAGGTCGCTTCTGAAAGAGAGCTACAGAGCTCAGTGGGCCTTGCCTGGTAAATAAAAAAAATGTTTCGGGCAATGGTTCCTTCTGCTGTAGGCAGTGGTGGTGCTCGCAAAAGTGAACCCAGCAAGATGCAAATCTTACAGCCCTTAATTGCTGAAATGGGGGAGGGATTGGGTGGGGGCTATATTAATAAAAAGAATAGGGATACATCGATTGAACCTTATGGCGGGACCCCGGTGTCTCGAATAAACGGAAGCCAAAATCGTAATTAATTTATTTTTGGCAACTCCGTCCCACTGCGCACATAAACGCCGCGACCCGCCTGGCGCGGATCATTCTGTTGTCATGTCGTGTCCATGCGCAGCTGAACAAGCGAATGCGTAGAAGAGCTGAACAAGCGAATGCACTCCACGCTCGTGTATGGGCAGGATCATAAGTCTTATCCAAAGCTGCTCAAACTGCCTACACGATTCTAGATTTGAAGCTTTCGTGACTGCAAGGATTCATACTCTTAGGTTTTTTTCCGGTAAAGTCACTTAGGCAAATAATAAATAAAATAATAAATATTACTATAAATAATATTTATTTTTATTTCTGCCTACACGACTTAAATCCTTTATTTGTCATCACGGTTTGCATAATACAGTGAAACTGCTCAATTATCTTCATTATTATTTCTGGCCTACCAATGTCTGCAGCCAGATTCAATCGATGACAATCCTATTACCTGCAGATATTTAACAGATGAGATGCGTTGCACCGTGAATTCCTCCTGTTTGATCATACTTCTCTTGTCCGTATGCATCTGTGCAGATCGGTGTTTTTGCGGTGAAGCCATAGTCCCCACATAGCGCTCATTTCAATGTGGATAAGAGGAGCGGCGACTCACTGCTCTGTAGAGTTACATTGGTATAAGCGCTTGTTACAATATGAACAGCGCATTGAAAACGCGTACTATTTTACGTACTGTTTACAAAGTGTGTTCACAAATCCACACTGAGAAACACGATGATTGACAGAGGGGGTGTAAATATTTTTTTCGATAGTGTATTTAAATAGAGGTACTGCAGGATAGCAGTTTTCAGTTTTATAGACATAGTTTAACAAGACAACACTTGCCACCATCCTTCAAACCCGTTGGTGAAAAAGAGCAAAGTTTTTGTTTACATTATAATTTCATGTTTTTGCGAGAGCCGGGGGCTTATGGATCCTGCCATAAGGTTCAATTATATTATCAGATCGTTGCAAATTCATAATAAGTTAGCAAGGCAATTAACTTAAGCGCCGATTAATCCAATTCACACTAATGTCGTCCGTACAGCTATCCCATCATCTCACTACATGCTCGTCTGTGGCCCGCATCTCTCTCTCATCTTACTACAGCTCTATCTCTCGTCGACATCTCTCGCACCGCACGGCATCTCTCTCCTCTCACATCACCGGGAGATTTTAAATAGAAAGGCAGGGGGAGGGCGGGTGGGGGTCCACCTCGCCCCAAATAATTTCTGCTTAGGGCCCCTTCGTGGGCCAGAAAAATAGAAAAAACTGAATACAAAGATCCCCCGTATAGCCTCAATAGACTGTTGGGTGAAGTGCAGTCAGCGAGTAGCACCTATGAAGGACGGCACTGGCACACACGAGGGGGGGGGCATCATCATGCCGGGCCGCCTTTGTCTCCCTAGTGGCGATGTTTATACACCCCGCACCAGGTACCGTGCTAATTTAAGACTTGAATCCAACTAATAATGGAGCCAGGCGCCACCAACCAAGCCGATGTTAACTACCTCGCCCAGTATACAGGAGGTCGTGGGTTCCATCCCGACCCGGATGCCTGCTGCTGTATATTTAGCGTTTGCTTGTCTGTCTCTCTCCCCGTGGTCGTGTCGATTTTCCTCCGGTTCTTGCGGTATTTCCCTCCACATTTAGAAACATGTGTTTAGAATATTTGTCTGCTTTACATTTCCACGTGATAACCCACTTCATTAAGCCCTCATTTTTGGCCATTTTGAAAAAGAGCAAATACAGCTAAGTGGGCCTTACCTGCTAAAATAAATAAATAAATAGAAATGTCATAGTTTCAACCTCACTACCCACAAGCACTGCGTGAACCTGCATGGCTCGACCCGGGGCGGTCACCAACCCCCCCCTCCACCCCCACCCTTCACCCCCTCCATTCCTCCTCCACTCCTACTCCTCCCCCCTCCCCCATTCTTCTCCACCCCTCCCCCTCCCCCATCCCCCCCCCCACACCTCCCCCCTCCACCCCCACCCCTCCAACCCCCTCCACTCCCACTCCTCGCCCCCTCCACTGCCCTCCACCCCCATCCTCCCCCCTCCCCCATCCCTCCCCCTCCACACCTCCCCCTCCACTCCCCATCCTCCCCCCTCCCCCATCCCTCCCCCTCCACCCCAACGCCTCCCCCCTGCCCCACTCCCCCCTATCCACCCCTCTGGCCACGTTCACAGCCCGGGCGGAGTGAGACTCGAGTGGTACGCGGACCGCGCGGCGTTCCAGTCCGTCTCGGGGGGGAGGGGGGAGGGGGGGCAGCAGTCGAGACTCGGCACCCCAGAGGAGACATCTCTGCGCGCCTGCAAGGACACCGCCTCGCACGCAGCTGCAGCTGCTGCTGCTGATGGGGCCGCCGCCGTCGAAACTTTAGGATCTGGGTCACGAAGTGTCTCTGCGGAGGCCTTGAGACTTGTTGTTGGTTTTTTCGATTTAAAGCTTTCGTGACTGCAGGGATTCATCTTCTTGGTTCTTTCGGTAAAGTCACGTAGAATAGAAATAAAAAAATAATAAAAATAAAAACTAATAAAATAATTCTCACGACGTTTCGGCCACAACGCAAGCAGCCATCCTCAGGTGAAGAATAGGTCTGTCAGACTCTGTCTTCTCGACAGACCTGTTCTTCAACTGAGGACGGCTGCTTGCGTTGTGGCCGAAACGTCGTGAGAATTATTTTATAATGTTTAATTTGTATTATTTTATTATTTCCATTCTACGTGACTTTACCGAAAGAACCAAGAAGACATGTTGTTGTTGTTTACGTGCAGCGGCAAAGCCTTCTCCACAATGGCATGCGCTGCATTGTATCCACGTACAGCAGTGTTACTCGCTGTCAGAATCAGAATATTTATGGACACTGGAGGAGGAATCTGGTGAGCCATGAAGTTATTTTTCACGGATGTCCAGTCGGGGTGGGTCAGAATTATTTTTCAAAGTGGGTGAGGTGGGGGGCACTTTCTTCGATAAGACGTCGTCAGCGTGGGGGGCTGCCACACATTTGCAACCATTGGGGTTTGACAGCAGCAGCACCACGACGATGACGATGATGATGTGGGGGTGTTTTGTCACTCGCTGTGATATTGTGTCAGGGGCCGCACTAAAGGCCATCAGGGGTTGTCAGTGGCCCGCGGACCTTGCAATGAAGAACGCTGATGTACAGGGTAGTCCAGATGTCTTGTGACACCCCCCCCCCCCTCCCAATTAATTGACTTCTAACACTTTTTTTCTTCTTCTATATTTGCATATTCATTTATGTTTTAAATAAACTTTACTTTTAACAAAATGTATTTTTAGATCATTAAATGGGGGTCACCAGACATCTGATCCACCCTGTACACGTCGCGAAACGCTGGTTTTGCTTTTATTATTCAACGCACATAGCTACACTGATGATGTTGTTGTTGTTTGATGCTTCCAAAGTGGTGCAATTGTAATTCCACGATCGTTTCCTCCGGCACTTACGGTGGCTAGGCAGAGCTCTGCGAGATTTCTCGTCTCGCGAAAAAACGACACGTCTGGGACGTTGCTGATGGTGGCAACAAGTTAAACACGTTGTCAAAATTCGACCGATCTTGGAACGAAAAGTTTCCTCTGCCTTTAACCAAGGTGACTTTCTACGTGGTTCTGTGTGTGCCTGCCTCACTTTCCAGTTTGTCATCGTCAGCCCCCCACCACTGCCCCCCCACCCCCATAGAGAATCTCGTCTCTTGGAAACGTTACACTGGAACAGTGGTTACTTTGACCTTCCCGCAAGTTTAATTTAGACTTAAAACTTTCGTGACTGTAGGAATCTATATTCTTGGTTTTCTATCTACGGGACTATACGTCACGTAGATAGGAAAATAAAAAAAAGACGTTTACTTTCAATCTACAAAACTTTACCGAAAGAACCAAGAATATGACTTCCATAGCAGTAGGGTTTTACCCTTTAAACTGGTACAAAACTGACATATTTTTATACAAGGCATCATGTTTGCAATAACCGCAACACAAGCAGTCAATGCAAACAAAAAACATAACTCTGATAATGTATGCACTGTCCTTGATGTTGATTGGTCCACACAGGAGACAGCTTTCGTTAGAGCCTCGTCTCCATTGGTGTTGGACCAGATGACGCCAAAAAGGGTAAAAACCTACTACTATATTTTGCCACTGGTAAAGGAGGTCTCATAGTGTAATATGACTTCCCTAAAGCATCCCACAGACCTGTTCAGCCGAAGGAAAAATACTTTAGATGATTTTTTTTTCTGTCTCTACTCCTACATTGCTTTTGTTTGCTGTCAGCCTCTAATTTGAAACTGCTGGGCATCGCACCTCCGATTAGCGCGGTTGGCTACGCAAGATACGCAATAGGTTCCAGCATGCCGCACATACAGACAAAGGGCCTGCCACATTTTCTTCCATCCATTCCTCTCTACCCCCAAGTTGCTCCTGTTCACTCGTTAAGCCGCTTCGCAAGAGCCGTCGTTCGTCATGGCCAGGTCGCTTCTGCAAAAAAAAGAGCTCAACGGGACTTACCTGGTGAAATAACAAAAAAGTTAATAAAACAATTGTTTAGTAAAAAAACTATTTTTGGGTTTTTTTGGTTTTGTTTAAAGTAGTTTAGTTTAGTCGCTGCCGTCTCTTCCGCTGTCTCTCCTCTGCCTCTCTTTATCTCCTCCATCCGGTCTCCACCACCGGAGTCAATTTCGGTTCTCATGACGCGTGGGTCCTGAACTTCAGTTCCACGAGGTGCCACGTTTTTGTTGCTTTCACAACAGCAGAGTCAGAATCACAGTCAGTTTATTCATACTGGAGGAATCCCAATGAGCTATAGAGTTCTTTATCCAGAGCGTTACAACAAACAAAACAAGACAAAACCACGATAGGAGTTCCAATTATACGAAAATAAAAAAAAAACTTAAAATATCTACACAAATACAACTGAACTACTTAATACTCTTTGGGTATTTCGGTAAAGTCACGTAGGTATAAAATAAAATAAATCACGACGTTTCGGGCGCAACACAAGCAAGCGCCCATCATCAGGTGGGAAAGCATTGTGACGGACGCTTGTGTTGCGCCCGAAACGTCGTGATTTATTTTATTTGTCTACCTACGTGACTTTACCGAAAGAACCAAAGAGTATGTATTCCTGCAGTCACGAAAGTTTCAAATCAAAATTGAACTACTTCAGTTTATCTTTTTTTTTTATTGGGTACAATTGTTGAACAATAGCCATATCAGACATTAGTACCTCTAATCGGCGTAAACATTGGTTCACTGCAGCTCAAAGACGTGTGTTGAAATTTCGATTTAAAGCTTTCGTGACTGCAGGGATCCATCTCCTTGGTTCTTTCGGTAAAGTCACGTAGAATGGAAATAATAAAATAATAAAAATAAAACATAATAAAATACAATTCTCACGACGTTTCGGCCAGAGCGCAAGCAGCCGTCCTCAACGGCTGAGAATTATTTAATTGTTTAATTTTTATTATTTTATTATTTCCATTCTACGTGACTTTACCGAAAGAACCAAGAAGACGTGTGGTGAAGTTAGGGGATGTCCCATGTGGCGCTCGCCATTTGAAGGCCTGAAGACCAGAATCGATGGTCTCGCCCACATTGTGTCCAGGGAGCAATGTCCTCACCAGGTAAGGCGGGCACTTGAGCTGCGAGCTAATTCTTCAGAAGCCACCTGGCCATCACAAATGATAGCTCGCTGAAGCGGCTAATCATCGGCCGGGTCCAGGTTCTTCACCTTACGTTTTGATTTCCTTCAACAATGTCTTCGACTTACTCGTGACGCGCACGCACGGATCTTCCCACCGATCGCCCGAGAACTTGGAGCTCTCGTACTCTGTTCCGTAGCCAACGACCATTATCTGCGATTGCTAAACTGAAACTGACAGAATGCACATATTCCCCTTTTATCTCATGAGGTCGCACGGGTAAATCTCCTTTCGTGAAGGTTTTTTTTTTAGAGAACCAAAAATTCCTACACAGCCATGGTCCCATTAGTAAATTGGCCTTATTTGTGTGCATTGGTTGACAGGATGATATTTGCAAAGGTTATCGAGGCACGATTTACTCCCAAGCTGAGACATAAACAATTGGTGGTTACACATTTTGAGTGACTGAAATTTACAAGTAGACCCCACAGGTTACAGTCAACAGATTTTTTTTTTTGCCGAAGGGGGCACAAGGCCAATAATTTTCTCGCGCGAATTTGCAACAACAAAAACTATACTCTGTGGTTTGCCATTCAACACCATGTCACAGTGACCTGCAAACGCTACAGTGCATTGATTCCTGATAGTTATGGGGGCGCCGCCGTGGCGAGATGTTAACTACCTCGCCTGGTATACAGGAGATCGTGAGTTGGATCCCGATGCTGACGCCTGTGTGTTTGGAGTTTGCGTGTCTCTCTATCCCCGTGGTCGCGTGGATTGTCCTCCGGGTCCTCCAGTTGTTCTCTCCACATTTAGAAACGTGCGCTTCGAGGACGTGGCTGCTATAAATGTTCACATGATAAGCCACTTGGTTGAGCTATCATTTGTGGCCAGGGCGTTTCTGAAAAAATAGCAATATAACTCAGTGGGCCTTACCAGGTTAAATAAAAAAGGGTTTAGTTCAGTAAAATAGTTTAGTTTTATCGGCAAGAGCCAGAGACGTCCGAAGAGTACGGCCAATTGGGGCGATTGCCCCGGGCCCCGCGCTTGAGGGGGGGGGCGCCTCCAAGTCACGGTGTCAGATGGAATACGTGCGGTTTCGTTTGAAGGCTTTGGGGGGGGGGGCACACGGTGGGTTTGCCCCGGGCCACCCCCCCCCCCCACCCCTTATGGACGGCCCTAACAAGAGCCATTGTGACCAGAAATGGAAGAGGTTCCTTTGTTGTTTAGAAAATGTAAATGTCTCGTGTGGAACCTCACGATGCCAATCCAGTCTTTATCTATAAAAAAAATGAGAATAGGTTTTACCCTTTCTGGCAATAAAACAGGTTGTTATATACTGGCAAATGAGGTTCCCATAGTGTAGATGCTTGCCCCGAGCTCTCATACTCTGATGGTGCATTGTTTTTGAGTTGTGCGCCTTTTGGCGTCATCTGGTCCAACCCATGTGAGACTAGGCTCTAAGGAAAGCTGTCTCGGGTGTGGACCAATCAACTTCAAGGACAGTGCACATTATCAGAGTTATGTCTTTTGTTTGTATTATGACTGCAGGTATTGCGGTCTATGCAAACATGACTCCTTGTAAAAAGGTGTCAGTTTTGTTGCCAGAGAGAAGGGTAAAAAACCAATTATCAGGTTGTTATGATGTTCAAACACCGAGGAATCGAGTCTGCATCAGCCACACGTGCTTGTGTGGTGACCAGCACAAAAACAACGGCACAATCAGAGCATTCGTGGCTCGGGGTGAGCAGCAACAACACGGGACCTTTTTGATACTGGCAAAAAGGTTCCCCATTTTCCACCTTGGACTAATTTAGTCGCGAGGTCATTTCCGCATACACTCGGCCGATTTCATCACCGTGGCTTGAGCATGGCTCATTAGGACAATGTAAATGACATCAGTCCGGATGACTTTTCTCACCGCTCTCTGAAATATGTGTACATCCCACGCAAACGCCCAACACACAGTTCCACTTGCATCATCTCACGCCCTCTCCATGTGTCAACCATTCTCAAGCCGTGACCACCGACACCGGCCCAGTCATCACAGCTGGATGAAGGCCTCCCCCCACATCGTCACCATCATCTCCCCCCCCCCCTCTTCCCCACTGGTCCCGCGATGTGCCACAATCCTCGAGCAGCTGAGGCCCGGACTGGCTGGCTGGCATCGGGGCAGCAGTCCGTTCTGTGTGATGCAATTGCAAATGTGATCGGTGCAAAGAGTACAATATATATTTGTTATGTTTAAATGTTATTACCTCTAATGTGTACGCTTCGTTGCGTATTTACGCTCTCAGTTGACATGAAAGTCTCCCCATATTCGGCAGCCCCCCAAAGATTCTTCCTCACCAGCTCATTTGTGGTTTATGGACCCAGCCCAAAAGAATATGATAAAATAATTCTAACTGTTGGTCACCTAATATACAAACCTATAGCCCATATTTTCAACCTGTCCATCAAAGAAGCATCAGTTCCTCTAGAATGGAAACATTCCTATGTTCGTCCACTTCACAAAGGGGGCCCTAAAGATGATCCAAATAACTACCGACCTATCTCAATTTTGTCCCCGTTGATGAAAATTTTTGAAAAATTATTGACCTACCAAATTAGCAGTTTCCTGTCCGCCAACAATCTATTACATCTAAAACAATCTGGGTTCCGAAAAAAATACAGCACCACATCTGCTGCATTAGACTCTCTGAATCACATTTACAGTAGCCTTGATAATAAGCAGTACTGCGCCTGTCTTTTTCTTGACTTGTCCAAAGCTTTTGATACAGTAGACCACAACATCCTGCTTAGTAAAATAAGTTGCCTCGGTTTTTCCGAAAACACAGTAAAATGGTTAAAAAATTACCTCTTTTCTCGCACCCAAACTGTATTCACAGAGGGTTGGAGGTCAAACAGTGTTAAGATAACAAAAGGGGTTCCACAGGGTTCCATTCTCGGCCCCCTCTTGTTCTCTCTTTATGTAAATGACTTGGGCACTGAACTGGATTATTCCAGGGTAAATCTTTTTGCAGATGACACGGTACTAATTACTGCTGGCCGCTCTCCGGATGACGTGATTGCTAAGCTCCAGAGTGATTTCAACAAACTACAACATCAGCTAGTTGCTCTTAAACTAGTCCTAAATCCTGCCAAAACCAAGGTGCTATGCTTCTCACCAGGACTAAAGCGGGAAGTTATTTTTCCCCAATTACATACCTTAAATAATGATCAAATAGAGCAAGTCAAGATCTATAAGTATCTTGGGGTCATCCTGGATTCAAAACTGAATTTTGAAGATCACATTGATTATATTGGGAAAAAGACAAAAATTAAAATTGGTTTTCTATATCGACACAAGCACTGCTTCCCCCCTATGTTCCGTTTGGAATTGATTAAAGCTACCATACTGCCTCTACTTGATTACTGTGACATTGTGTATAAATCAGCCCCAAGTACTGTACTGAAGAAGCTTGACTCAATGTATCACTCGGCCTTAAGATTTGCATTGAACTGCCCATATAGGACTCACCACTGTGATCTCTACATTGGGTCAAACTTAACATCTCTGAATGTTCGACGGCTTGTGCACCAGATCTTATTTATTCATGATGTACTTGCAAAAAAATCTGCAGATTACCTGCTGGATCTCGTCTCTGTTTCAAAGAACAAATTTGACCTAAGGTCTACACTCATTTACCAGCTTAATATTCCCTATTGCCGTACATATACTGGAGGAAGGGCCTTTGCTATTGATGCCCCCAGGGTCTGGAATGCTGTTGCAAAGAAATTGAAACTTGAGTCACTACCTATGAGATCTTCACTCAAAACTGCTTTAGAGGAGTTGTACACCCCTAGCTGCCAGTGCTATTCAGTGACCTAAAATAAAATGTTTCGCTCTGGATGATCGCTACAAAGTATGACCTGTGTTTTGATTTAGTGTGCTGATCTTAAAGGTGCATTGAAAATTTACAATACTCCGATTGATGCTCCTGCTGTTGTGGAGTGACTCATGCAGCCAGCTATGGCTGCAGGGTTTTGGTAGTACATGTTGTTTATGCCATTTATTGTGAAAATTCCGTCACAGTTCCTATGATTGCTTTTTCATTGCTTTCATGGCTTTATTTTGGTGATTTCGAAAAGTTTTTTGGTTTGGCCATGTTTGTTTGTTGTAGTACAGAGTTAGACTGATGGCCTTAATCTAAGTTGTCTTGTGGTTGTTGTTGTTGTTTGACTTGCATCCCACTGGGATTTTTGCACACAGCGTTGGTGTACGGTGTTTTTTCTGCAATATTTTTGCTGTCTTTTCTTGGATTTTCTGTTTGCACTTAGTCACATATTCACTTTAAGATGTTTTTTGTTCATGTTTTTGGTTTTTTGTTTGTTGCGGTTGCACCCGATTCAAGAGCTGAATGGCTCACAGGGTTATACCTAATAAATGAACTTGAACTTGAACTTGAAAAGGGCCAATGAGATCGCATGGCCATTTGGGGCCCCGGCGTGATTTTTAGTCGCAGTTCGCTACTGCTATTAACTCCTCATTGCTCCATCTCCATGCCGGCGGTGCCCGGCGGTGCTCTCAGATGCGTTCCGTTCCTTGGCTGCCGCCGTCATTACCCGTGCACCATCGGCCATCACCCCTACCCCCCCCCCTGAACCCGACTCCAGAGCCCCGCACAATAACACAGTCAGTCCGTCTTCTTGGATCTTTCGCTAAAGTCACGTAGAATGGAAATAATAAAATAAATAAATATTTTTCTCACCACGTTTCGGCCACAACGCAAGCAGCCGTCCTCGGGTGAAGAACAGGTCTGTCGATAAGACAGAGTCTGAATGACACGTCCTGGGCTTGGAGCGTCTATTTAAGCTGGGAGGGAGGAAGAAGAGCGCCTTGACAAAAGAATTTGCATATCAAGAGGAATTTTAGCATCGCAGTCGTTCAGCAATTGCAACGGTCGCAGCTGCGCCCAGTGAGACCCCACCAGCCCAGCGACTGCAGTTCACGTGAAGCGCAGAGCGCGCTGAGCAACGGCGCCCTCTAGCGGTGGCACAGACGCACGCCAGTCACTGCGTTGGAATTCCGGCGCGATAAATAATAATTATATTTCGATTTAAAGCTTTCGTGACTGCAGGGATTCATCTTCTTGGTTATCTCGGTAAAGTCACGTAGAATGGAAATTAAAAAAACAGAATTTAAAAAATAATATTTTATTATTTCCATTCTACGTGACTTTACCGAAAGAACCAAGAAGAATAATTATATTATCGGTCGGAAACGAGATAAGATCTCTGTGCAAACAAGTCGTCCCCCACCCCCCCATCAGCGCCCAAGCGTTGCGAAACGTGTTCTTGTGGCATCCTGCATTCTGCACGCGCCAGCCACGCAAGGGCGTGCACGTGTGAACTTCAACAGGGGGACAGCGAATCGGGGAGACCGCCCCGGGCCCCGTGCTTTGGGACCCCCCCCCCCACGCATAAATTCGACGTCACCGTGCCAGATGTAATATTGTCGGTTTAGTTTGAAGGCGTGGGGGGGCACAGCGAGATTTGCCCCCCTATGGACGACCCTGCCTGTCAATCATCTGAGAGTGTCACCCAGATCCGGAGCGCTGCTGCTGCTGTGCGAACAGAGTTGAATAACGCGGACGTCAGAATAATAATTATTATCATCATCATCACGAACACCTCATTGCAGACACGTACATCATCGCGGCACCTCCTGGTGTTGACATTCCTCCTCCTCCTTCGCCCAAGACACGGCTGGTGTTACAACCATCAACCCCATCCGAAACACTCAAACACGCCGATGCGCTCATCTCCTTCATAAGTGGAACATTCAAAGCCACAGCGGCGCGGCGAGTGTGGCGATGCAACCCAGACTATGAGCCACATTAGTTAATTCTAGATTTGAAGCTTTCGTGACTGCAAGGATTCATATTCTTAGGTTTTTTCGGTAAAGTCACGTAGGTAAAAAAACTTAAAATTAAAATTAATAAAAGTAAAATAAAAATAAAATAAAAAATAAAATAAAAAATAAAAAATAACGATGTTTCGGAGGCAACACAAGCTTCCGTCTTCAGGTGGAACCGTCACAGCACGATAGCTGTATCAAGTAAGAGAAATTCCAAGAAAACAGTCCTTGTATATATACTGGTTGAGGGTGGGAGGAGCCAAGGTAGGCCCTGAATTAGTTAAACCCACAGATGCACATCAGAGATTCATAGAGATGCATGAAAGCCAAGACAGAGTAGTTCGAGTGTGGTGATGCAACCCGATACATTGGGACCATACAGTAAACCCGCACATACACACACAGAGACACATTGATATACATCGAGACACACAGAGATGCATAAAAGACAAACGAGAGGAGTGTCAGTGTGGCGATGCAACCCAATGCTATGGACCATATTCTTTCCCCACGTCAGACTGGCCGATATATCGCCCTCTGCTGGCTTGGCTCACGCATGATCACCCTTCAAACTAGGAAGAGCTGCCTGGCTCGGGAATGACTCCGATCCGAGGAATTCACTTCATGCCAGAGCTGTCCAGGGCTGAGCGCCGGAAAACATGTATCCACCCTCCCCCCCCCCGCGCCTCTCACCTCCGCAAGGTTGGGTTTGGGGGCATGAAATATTCGGTGAGAAATTCAGCACTGTGAGTTATTGTCATGGGAAACTATTAGCCGTACCTGTGCCAGTGTTTGTGTCCTGTGTGAGTCTATGAGTCTCTGTGTAAGTCTATGAGTCTCTGTGTAAGTCTATGAGTCTCTGTGTAAGTCTATGAGTTCTGTGTAAGTCTATTAGTCTCTGTGTAAGTCTATGAGTTCTGTGTAAGTCTATTAGTCTCTGTGTAAGTCTATGAGTTCTGTGTAAGTCTATGGGTCTCTGTGTGAGTCTATGAGTCCTGTGTGAGTCTATGAGTCTCTGTGTAAGTCTATGAGTCTCTGTGTAGGTCTATGAGTCCTGTGTAGGTCGATGAGTCTCTGTGTAAGTTTATGGGTCTCTGTGTAGGTCTATGAGTCCTGTGTAGGTCGATGAGTCTCTGTGTAGGTCTATGAGTCCTTTGTAGGTCGATGAGTCTCTGTGTGAGTCTATGAGTCCTGTGTGAGTCTATGAGTTCCTGTGTCGGTCTATGAGTTGTGTGTGAGTCTATGAGTCCTGTGTGAGTCTATGAGTCTCTGTGTAAGTCTATGAGTTATGTGTACGTCTATGAGTCTCTGTGTCGGTCTATGAGTTGTGTGCAAGCCCGGAGTTTAAAGATTTCAAGTTAACTTTGTTGAGCCAGGTGAGAACTCAAGATGATCATAATCATTCATATCCGGCAGTGGATAGAAAATGTGATTATCAATGATGATCATGATGGATGGTGGCTTATCGACGGCTTATTGGCACGAGTGCACTGGGGGGGGGGCAATTACTGTTATAATGAAGCCATCAGGTGAGCGCCTCCCCACAAATAAAACTTAATTACGTCACTCCCTCAGTGCCTCCCGAGCACAGGGCCCCAAAGACACCCCCCCCCCCCACTGTTTATTTATGAACCACAGCAAGCTAATGTTCGTCTCGGCACAAAACGAATGTTCAACTATTAGATGGCGGGGGTGGGGAGGGGGGAGAGGGGGGGGGGCTGGGAGAGGGGGGGGGCTGGGGGAGGGGGGGCTGGGAGAGGGGGGGGGGCTGGGGGAGGTGGGGGCCTGGGGGAGGGGGGGCTGGGAGAGGGGGGGGGGGCTGGGGGAGGGGGGGCACAAGTTGCTGATAAGGGTGCAATTAGCGAATTACACAGATTGGGATCTGAGTTAGCCCCCCCCCTCCTCGCCAGTCAGCTGGGTTGTGAGTCTCAAGGCCAGGGACTGGGGTGGCCCAGTATCGGCCTTCTTATCTGTGTGTGTGTAGTTGTGTGTGTAGTGGGGGGGCGGTGGTGTAGTGGTTAGCGCGCTGCGCTACGAACCTGGCAACTCGAGTTCGATAATTACCGCTCACGGCCAACACCAGTGACGACTATCTGAACCGGTCCTGGGCCTCCCCTAGGTCGACTCAGCCTGAAATGAGTACCTAGTGCGGTGTGTATACATCGCCACTGGGGAGACAAAGGCGGTCGGGCGTGGTGCTGGCCACCCACCCCCTCGTGTACCGTTCCGGCCTTCATAGGTGCTCGCCTACAGCACTTGCCCCTACAGTCTGTTAAGGCTATACGGGGGATCTTTGTTTTTGTATGTGTGTATGTGTGTATGTATGTGTGTGTGCCTTCCAGGGTCTGTGTCAACACAAAGCATGGTGCTCTACACATTCCTCTGCGGGTTGAAATTGTGTTGCTCGCCAAAATGTGTTTATTATTATTATTACTGCTACTATTATTATCCTTTATGAGTTAATTTTACGCAATTGTAGCAGCTTGGAGTGTTTTTGGAAAGCTGACAGTGAAAATGGACATAGCAATGTGTCAGATTTAAAGTGATGAGTGTTTTTGTGTTGGTGTGTGGTCAGTGGCGGGAGGTCGTGTGGCGGTTCGTGCGCTGTGCTTTGAACCCAGGCGACCCGAGTTCAGAATCAGAACCTTTATTTATCCTGGAGGAGAAATCCGATGAGCTATAAAGCTCTTTTTCACAGATGTCCAGTAGGGGCGGGTCAGAACGTTACAACATCAAACAATACAAAACATGATAGTAGTGTAGTAGTAGGTTTTTAACCTTTCAACTAGTACAAAAACTGACACCTTTATACAAGGCATCATGTTTGCAATAACCACAACACAAGCAGTAAAAATGCAAACAAAAAGAAACAACTCTGATGATGGTAATGCTATGCATTGTGCTTGAAGTTGATTGATCCACACCCGAGACAGCTTTTCTTAGAGCCTAGTCTCCATTGGTGTTGGACCAGATGACGCCAAAAGGTGTACAACTCAAAGACAGCGCACTAGAAACACGCGTTTGGAGAGTATTTGGCTCTCTCCATAACAAAGGCTCACCCTCTTAAGCCTCACCTTACCATATAAATAAAACGTGTGCTGTACTTGCCCCTTCCCCCCCCCCCTATCCAACCATTATATAAACGGAGTGGTAGCTCCTGCAATCTCTCATTTACTTGATACAGCTGTCGTGGCTGTGACGGTTCCACCTGAAGACGGAAGCTTGTGTTGCCTCCGAAACGTCGTGATTTTTATTTAATTTAACTTTTATTAATTTTAATGTTTTACCTACTTGACTTTACCGAAAAAACCTAAGAATAGTATTTGGCTGCTATACGTGATTTCCACTTGGTTGAGCTATCAATTGGGATCAGGTCACTTCTGAAAAAGAGCTACATAGCTCAGTGGGCCTTACCTGGTAACATAAAAGATAGTTTTTAGTTTTAGCATTATTGGAATTGGCATTTCATACGACAGTGCGCAGCACGTGTTGCTGAAGCGCGTGTCATAGCAGGTAATGTAAGTTCATTTAAAAAGTTCGTGATGAACATGAACGGAAAATTGACTGCGATGACAGAACAGCGATGCCCCACGCCTGTGATGCGACTAGCGTCTACGGAGCAGCAGGTGGCACACTCTGACAGATACAGACACACACAGACACATACATACAGAAACAGACAGACAGACACATACATACAGACAGACACATACAGACAGAGACAGACAGAGACAGGCACAGACAGACACATACATACAGAAACAGACAGACAGACACATACATACAGACAGACACATACAGACAGAGACAGACAGAGACAGGCACAGACAGACACATACATACACACTCTGACAGATACAGACACACAGAGACACATACAGACACAACAGACAGATGCATACAGACACAGACAGACACATACATACAGACACAGACACAGACAGACAGACAGACAGAGACACATACAGACAGACACAGACAGACACATACAGACACAGATAGACATACACATACAGACATACAAAAGACAAAGATCCCCCGTATAGCCTCAACAGACTGTAGGGACAAGTGCTGTTAGCGAGCACCTATGAAGACCAGAACGGCACACGAGGGAGTGGGTGGCCAGCACCACGCTCGGCCGCCTTTGTCTCCCCAGTGGCGATGTTTACGCACCGCATCAGGTACTCATTTGAGGCCGAGTCGACCTTGGGGAAGCCCAGGACCGATTCAGATAATAGTCACCGGTGACGGCCGTGAGCGGGAATCGAACTTGGGACGCTGGGTTCGTAGCGCACTAACCGCTACGCTACACTACCGCTCCCCACACCGCAATCAGAAGCACCGTCACCACTATCAGCACCACCACTGTCACCGCCAACGCTATCAGCACCACCACAGCCACCACTATCACCGCCACTGTCAGCACCACTGGTCCTGCCCTCCCTCCCCCACTTCTCAACTCACCCAACACTGAGCAGCGTGGTGAAGTATGGTCATCCAGCAGTGGATTGACAAGCTAAGTGTCAAGTAAGAGAAACACGTGAAGCTCATGCATATTACTGCACGTGGGTGCTCTAAGTATGTATTGGGTGTCACGATAGCGAGATGTTAACTACCTCGCCTGGTATGCAGGAAGTCGTGGGTTCGATCCCGACCCTGACGCCTGCTGTATATTTGGAGTTTGCGTCTCTCTCTCTCCCCGTGGTCGCGTGCATTTTTCTCCGGGTCATTTTCCCTCCACATTTATAGCATCAACATGGGTTTTATATGGTATTTGGGTGCTATACATTTCCACACGATGACATAAGCCATTTCATCTTCTTGGTTCTTTCGGTAAAGTCACGTAGAAGGGAAATAATAAAATAATAAAAGTAAAACATAATAAAATAATTCTCACGACGTTTCGGCCACAACGCAAGCAGCCGTCCTCAGGTGAAAAACAGGTCTGTCGAGAAGACAGAGTCTGAATGAGACACCCCAGGCTTGGAGCGTATATTTAAGCTGGGTTGGAGGGGGGAGAGCGCTTTGACAAAATAATTTGCATATCAAGAGGAATTTAGCATATTTATGGAAAATGCAGATATGCGATTAGTACTACTTGTGAAATGCGTAGGAGGTGGGCGGGGGGTTTCAAAGTCATATTATGCCCGTGCATTATGCAGGATTAGCAGCATCAAAGGGAGGGGATAGGGGTAGCATTAATAAAGGGAAGGAATGTTAATAGTATGTAGCTGCAGTAACTAAACCACCACGTAAACAACTAAAGTATAAACTATATAGTATCATCAGTATACTAAATATACTCTTCAATAAGCTGAGCTACTAACAGTAAGTAATACATTACAATTCTACGTCGCAAAAAAATATAATATGCTTCCAGCTAAACTTGATTCTCTTACATCACACGGGTATACATAGAAATATAAGCCACTTCGTTGGGCTATCGTCTGTGATTGCTCTGGCCGCTTCTGAAAAAGAGCTAAGTAGCTCAGTGGACCTTACCTGTAAAATGAAATAATCGATGTAACCCTCTAGCACCTGCTACACACGAGTGGGCCGCATCGCTCAATCACAGGCAGTGGAGTCACGGACATCACGAACACGATTTTATCTGCGTTCGGATCGAGTTTGGTGAGATGTTAACTCCCTCGCCTGATATATATGAGGTCGTGAGATCGTTCCCGACTCTGACGCCTGCTGTATATTTGGAGTTTGCGGTCTCTCTCTCTCCCTCTCTCCCCCCCGTGGTCGCGTGGATTTTTCTCCGGGTCCTCTGGTTTTCCCCTCCACATTTAGAAGCAACATCACGCGTTCAGAGCATTTGGCTGCGATATTTTCCACATGATAAGCAACTTCGGTGAGCTCTCACTTGTGATTGCTCAGGCGGCTTCTGAAAAAGAGCTACGCAGGTCTGTGGGCCTTACTTGGGGAATGAAAAAAATAAGTTAAATAGTTAATACTCTTAGGTTTTTTCGGTAAAGTCACGTAGGTAAAAATAAATAAAAATAATAAAAATAATAATAGAAATAAAATAATAAACCACGACGTTTCGGAGGCAACACAAGTCTCCGTCATCAGGTGGGATCGTCACAGCTGAATTTACTGTATTAGAAAAGGCAGTATAAACTATGAATACAGTAAATCTAGCTGTGATGGTCCCACCTGATGACGGAGAATTGTGTTGCCTCCGAAACGTCGTGATTTATTATTTTTATATTTCTATGATTATTTCTATGATTTTTCTTTTTATTATTGATTTTTTACCTACGTGACTTTACCGAAAAAACCTAAGAGTATGAGTCACGAAAGCTTCAAATCTAGAATTAAATACTTAAATTTGGCACTTAATTTTCCTTAAATTTATTTGGAAGAGGAAAGCTTACGACGCAATGGCCACCGCCAGGCATCAAAGGCCTCTCACGGCCACGGTATTTTTCTTGTCAGCTCGTTATCCAATTAGGAAGTTGATGGCGGGAGATTGGTTAATGTCTTGGCCTCAAAGGCCCTGCCTTTTCTTGGAAACTGTGGCACAAACACAACCATCGCGCGAGCCGCCTTGTGCTCTTTCGCCCTCATCTCGTCCAATCCTTTTTTCTCTATCTTACACACTCTCTGTCTCTCTATCTTACACACTCTCTGTCTCTCTATCTTACACACTCTCTGTCTCTCTATCTTACACACTCTCTGTCTCTCTGTCTTACACACTCTCTGTCTCTCTATCTTACACACTCTCTGTCTCTCTATCTTACACACTCTCTGTCTCTCTGTCTTACACACTCTCTGTCTCTCTGTCTTACACACTCTCTGTCTCTCTATCTTACACACTCTCTGTCTCTCTATCTTACACACTCTCTGTCTCTCTGTCTTACACACTCTCTGTCTCTCTATCTTACACACTCTCTGTCTCTCTATCTTACACACTCTCTGTCTCTCTGTCTTACACACTCTCTGTCTCTCTATTTTACACACTCTCTGTCTCTCTATCTTACACACTCTCTGTCTCTCTATCTTACACACTCTCTGTCTCTCTATTTTACACACTCTCTGTCTCTCTGTCTTACACACTCTCTGTCTCTCTATTTTACACACTCTCTGTCTCTCTATCTTACACACTCTCTGTCTCTCTATTTTACACACTCTCTGTCTCTCTATTTTACACACTCTCTGTCTCTCTGTCTTACACACTCTCTGTCTCTCTATCTTACACACTCTCTGTCTCTCTATCTTACACACTCTCTGTCTCTCTATTTTACACACTCTCTGTCTCTCTGTCTTACACACTCTCTGTCTCTCTGTCTTACACACTCTCTGTCTCTCTGTCTTACACACTCTCTGTCTCTCTATTTTAACACACTCTCTGTCTCTCTATCTTACACACTCTCTGTCTCTCTATCTTACACACTCTCTGTCTCTCTATTTTACACACTCTCTGTCTCTCTATCTTACACACTCTCTGTCTCTCTATCTTACACACTCTCTGTCTCTCTATCTTACACACTCTCTGTCTCTCTATCTTACACACTCTCTGTCTCTCTATTTTACACACTCTCTGTCTCTCTATTTACACACTCTCTGTCTCTCTATCTTACACACTCTCTGTCTCTCTATCTTACACACTCTCTGTCTCTCTATCTTACACACTCTCTGTCTCTCCATCTTACACACTCTCTGTCTCTCTATTTTACACACTCTCTGTCTCTCCATCTTACACACTCTCTGTTTCTCCATCTTACACACTCTCTGTCTCTCTATCTTACACACTCTCTGTCTCTCTATTTTACACACTCTCTGTCTCTCTATCTTACACACTCTCTGTCTCTCTGTCTTACACACTCTCTGTCTCTCTATTTTACACACTCTCTGTCTCTCTATCTTACACACTCTCTGTCTCTCTATCTTACACACTCTCTGTCTCTCTATTTTACACACTCTCTGTCTCTCTATCTTACACACTCTCTGTCTCTCTATCTTACACACTCTCTGTCTCTCTATCTTACACACTCTCTGTTTCTCTATCTTACACACTCTCTGTCTCTCTATCTTACACACTCTCTGTCTCTCTATCTTACACACTCTCTGTCTCTCTATTTACACACTCTCTGTCTCTCTATCTTACACACTCTCTGTCTCTCTATCTTACACACTCTCTGTCTCTCTATTTTACACACTCTCTGTCTCTCCATCTTACACACTCTCTGTCTCTCTATTTTACACACTCTCTGTCTCTCTATCTTACACACTCTCTGTCTCTCTATTTACACACTCTCTGTCTCTCTATCTTACACACTCTCTGTTCTCTCATCTTACACACTCTCTGTCTCTCTATCTTACACACTCTCTGTCTCTCTATCTTACACACTCTCTGTCTCTCCTATCTTACACACTCTCTGTCTCTCTATCTTACACACTCTCTGTCTCTCCATCTTACACACTCTCTGTCTCTCTATCTTACACACTCTCCTGTCTCTCTATCTTACACACTCTCTGTCTCTCCATCTTACACACTCTCTGTCTCTCTATCTTACACACTCTCTGTCTCTCCATCTTACACACTCTCTGTCTCTCTATCTTACACACTCTCTGTCTCTCCATCTTACACACTCTCTGTCTCTCTATCTTACACACTCTCTGTCTCTCTATCTTACACACTCTCTGTCTCTCATCTTACACACTCTCTGTCTCTCTATCTTACACACTCTCTGTCTCTCTATCTTACACACTCTCTGTCTCTCTATCTTACACACTCTCTGTCTCTCTATCTTACACACTCTCTGTCTCTCCATCTTACACACTCTCTGTCTCTCCATCTTACACACTCTCTGTCTCTCCATCTTACACACTCTCTGTCTCTCTATCTTACACACTCTCTGTCTCTCATCTTACACACTCTCTGTCTCTCCATCTTACACACTCTCTGTCTCTCCATCTTACACACTCTCTGTCTCTCTATCTTACACACTCTCTGTCTCTCTATCTTACACACTCTCTGTCTCTCTATCTTACACACTCTCTGTCTCTCTATCTTACACACTCTCTGTCTCTCTATCTTACACACTCCTCTGTCTCTCTATCTTACACACTCTCTGTCTCTCTATCTTACACACTCTCTGTCTCTCTATCTTACACACTCTCTGTCTCTCTATCTTACACACTCTCTGTCTCTCTATCTTACACACTCTCTGTCTCTCTATCTTACACAATCTCTGTCTCTCTATCTTACACACTCTCTGTCTCTCTATCTTACACACTCTCTGTCTCTCTATCTTACACACTCTCTGTCTCTCTATCTTACACACTCTCTGTCTCTCCATCTTACACACTCTCTGTCTCTCTGTCTTACACACTCTCTGTCTCTCTATCTTACACACTCTCTGTCTCTCTATCTTACACACTCTCTGTCTCTCTGTCTTACACACTCTCTGTCTCTCTGTCTTACACACTCTCTGTCTCTCTATCTTACACACTCTCTGTCTCTCTATCTTACACACTCTCTGCTCTCTATCTACACACTCTCTGTCTCTCTATCTTACACACTCTCTGTCTCTCTATCTTACACACTCTCTGTCTCTCTATCTTACACACTCTCTGTCTCTCTATCTTACACACTCTCTGTCTCTCCATCTTACACACTCTCTGTCTCTCTGTCTTACACACTCTCTGTCTCTCTATCTTACACACTCTCTGTCTCTCTATCTTACACACTCTCTGTCTCTCTATCTTACACACTCTCTGTCTCTCCATCTTACACACTCTCTGTCTCTCCATCTTACACACTCTCTGTCTCTCTATCTTACACACTCTCTGTCTCTCTGTCTTACACACTCTCTGTCTCTCTATCTTACACACTCTCTGTCTCTCTATCTTACACACTCTCTGTCTCTCTGTCTTACACACTCTCTGTCTCTCTGTCTTACACACTCTCTGTCTCTCTATCTTACACACTCTCTGTCTCTCTATCTTACACACTCTCTGTCTCTCTATCTTACACACTCTCTGTCTCTCTATCTTACACACTCTCTGTCTCTCTATCTTACACACTCTCTGTCTCTCTATCTTACACACTCTCTGTCTCTCTATCTTACACACTCTCTGTCTCTCCTATCTTACACACTCTCTGTCTCTCTTCTTACACACTCTCTGTCTCTCTATCTTACACACTCTCTGTCTCTCTATCTTACACACTCTCTGTCTCTCTATCTTACACACTCTCTGTCTCTCCATCTTACACACTCTCTGTCTCTCTATCTTACACACTCTCTGTCTCTCTGTCTTACACACTCTCTGTCTCTCTATCTTACACACTCTCTGTCTCTCTATCTTACACACTCTCTGTCTCTCTATCTTACACACTCTCTGTCTCTCTATCTTACACACTCTCTGTCTCTCCATCTTACACACTCTCTGTCTCTCTATCTTACACACTCTCTGTCTCTCTATCTTACACACTCTCTGTCTCTCCATCTTACACACTCTCTGTCTCTCTATCTTACACACTCTCTGTCTCTCCATCTTACACACTCTCTGTCTCTCTGTCTTACACACTCTCTGTCTCTCTATCTTACACACTCTCTGTCTCTCTATCTTACACACTCTCTGTCTCTCTATCTTACACACTCTCTGTCTCTCTATCTTACACACTCTCTGTCTCTCTATCTTACACACTCTCTGTCTCTCCATCTTACACACTCTCTGTCTCTCTATCTTACACACTCTCTGTCTCTCCATCTTACACACTCTCTGTCTCTCTGTCTTACACACTCTCTGTCTCTCTATCTTACACACTCTCTGTCTCTCTATCTTACACACTCTCTGTCTCTCTATCTTACACACTCTCTGTCTCTCTATCTTACACACTCTCTGTCTCTCTATCTTACACACTCTCTGTCTCTGTAGCCAAACGCTGCGGTGACCTCCAGTGGAGGTTGGCACACTGCACGTTGCCATCGGCCGTGTGGCTCAGCCGAATCTCGCCAGGGGTAACAGACTTGGGCATTTCCTGCGGTGCCAGAAAACATCTGCCCCACCAATACTTACACTGCCAGCGGCTCAAACCAATGTTCTGCCTTTTGGGGGACATCTTCAGGAAACTGTGGGTGCCCTTCTACAACAGCAGCTTCGTATATGGGGTGGTGCCTTACCAGGCTAACAAGCGCCATGACCTCGCCAACTTCGCCTATGCTCAGGCGAAGATGGCGGTGTACAGAACGAGGAAAAAGATGCTGGAAGGTGACACTGACGGCTGCTCCATCTATCCAGTGTTCAGGGGCCTGGTTAAGGCCGGCTGGAGCAGGCATACGACACACATGTCGGCGATGTGTACGACTTCTTCGAACGCTGGGGAGCCGAAAAAGTCCTCTGTACCAGCGTGGACGGCATCCTCGTGTTCACCTTCTGAAGCGCTCGCTCGTCACCGTGGCGTGTGCGATGACCACCACCACCACCACCACGTGACTTTTCTTTCGTGTTGTGCGCGGTGCATTTAGCGCCACAGCGGTGGATTTATAACGTTTATTTTAATTTGTTTGCTGGTGACTTTGTATTTCATATCGGAATCGCCTCCAGTGCTGTTGCTGCTGGCGGCAATAAAAGTTATTTGAAAGTCAAGTAAAGTTTCTCTCTCTTTGGACATGTGGCGTCATCATGGGGGAATGAGCTGCTCTTTTCGTAACTTCTCTTTCCGGACATTCTCTCTCTCATTCTCTCTCTCTCTCCAGCAGCTCTCTCTCTCTCCTCTGTGTGTCTCCCTCCCTCCCTCCAATCTTAATCCGTCGTCCGGCACGCTTCGTTTGAAGCAGCAAACGCAGAAACGACAAATCGGCTGCGACCCCCCCCCCGCCTTTCCTCGCAAAACAATTTCGCCAAGCTTATTTTCCCATTTACGGGCAATTTCCTGTGCAGTTCCCCTGCACGGCAGCTGCGCGGTTTGGGCGGGAGGAGGAGGTGGTGGTGGTAGAGGGTAGAGGAGGGTGGTTTTTGTGTGTGTGGGGTTCTGGTGGTGGGTGGTGGGTGGGGAGGGGGGGAGGGAAGAGTGCGGGGAAAAACGAAAGAAAATACATGGTGGTGGTTGTGGTGGTGGTGGTCATGGTGGTGTTTGTGGTGGTGGTGTTCGTGGTGGTCATGGTGGTCGTGGTGGTCGTGGTGGTCGTGGTGTTGGTCATGGTGGTGTTGGTGGTGGTCGTGGTGGTGGTCGTGGTGGTGGTGGTCATGATGGTGGTGGTGGTCATGGTGGTGTTTGTGGTGGTCGTGGTCGTGGTGGTGGTGCAGCTGTGATGGCAAACGTTGGCGTGCTCCGCTACGAACCGGGCTACCCGAGTTCGATTCCCGCTCACGGCCACCAACACCAGTGACGATTATTTGAACCGGTTCTGGGCCTCCCCTTAGGTCGACTCAGCCTTAAAATGTGTGCCTGGTGTGGGTGTGTAAAAACATCGCCACTGGGGAGACAAAGGCAGCCGAGCGTGGTGCTGGCCACCCACCCCCTTGTGTGCCGTGCGACCTTCATAGGTGCTACTCGCCAACAGCACTTGTCCCTAACACTTTGTTACAGGCTACACGGGGGATCTTTTCAAAGATGCTACTCGCAATCAACACTTGTCCCCAACACCATGTTACTGGCTACACGGGGGATCTGTTCATAGGTGCTACTCGCCAACAGCACTTGCCTCCAACACCATGTTACAGGCTACACGGGGGATCTGTTCATTCGTGCTACTCGCCAACAGCACTTGTCCCCAACACTTTGTTACTGGCTATACGGGGGATCTTTTCATTCGTGCTACTCGCCAACAGCACTTGTCCCCAACACTTTGTTACAGGCTACACGGAGTGTTGCTGGGAGAGGTGACATTTGCAGTCACGTGGGAATACTCGGTGTCCTCACGGACGGACTCTGCTGTGGCCAGGCCAAAGTCTTCACGCAGCCGGCAGGAAACGCCGCGCGAAGAATAATCGCTTGCTTCTCATTTGTTCCCACCAAGCCTCGACAACGGAGGCTACTGGGTGACTCAATGCCCTCGGTATAGTTACGTTCAAATGTTGCCGCTGTTTTCACCCTGCCGCAGTTGGGTCAAGGCAGGCGTTTCTCAAACTTGGTTAGGCCCCCGGTCCACCCAGCCGCCCTCACCCCTGGTGACGTATCTCTCAAAATAGTAGTGATACAAAATATGATTCATATTACCGGAACATAAGAAATACTTTTCTTAAACGCAGCTATTAGTTTTTTTTAGGGCATGTAGGGGGTGGAGAGAATTTATATCTTAGGGTAAGTTTAATTAATGAAGTTTACCTAACTTGATTTTTTTTAAAATACGAGTACAATATGAATTCATGTCCGAAACAAAAAGGTAATACAAACGTCGTCATTATTGTCCGCATCGAGCCGCGTGTGCATCACAGCCACGTGGTGGGCCGTCGCGGACCCACTCACTGGCGGTGTGGGGACCGCACTTTGACAACCACTGGGTTTGGGCATCCATGGGGCCATAGAAACTCCAGAATTGGTGTGGTAGAGAAAACCACGGGGGGGGGGGGGCTTGGTAGAGACGACTACGGGGGGGAGGGAGCGGGTTTTTGGGTAGAGACGACCACGTCAGGCCGTTGAGCATCGCGTGCGCGAGTCCCAAAGAGCAGCGGCTTAGCACTCGGCGTGCGGAATTACCCCTACCCCCCTTCCACATAACGGGAGGCGCGTGACGGGAATATTCGAAAATAAATAAACGAGTTTAAACAAAAAAAAATCTGAATTGAGGAAAAGCAGCTGTGGAGCGACGCGAGTTTCACGTGGATTCTGTGTTTCTGCTCCAGAAACGGGCGGCTCGAAGCTGTTCAGTTCAACAATAAATACTTACGACGTAAACCGCGTGTGTCTGGCAGAGCCCCATCCCTGATGCATGCAGGGCCGGATTAAGATTTTTGTAGGCCCCTGGGCGACAGGTACTGTGAGGCCCCCCAGTAATAATTTCAAAAGGAAAACAAAGTTAAAGAAAAAATATAATGTACTTTTAACAAGGCTAACAACAAATTAAAATTCAGCATTCACAAATGAAATAACTTTCATATTCTTAAGGTTTTTTCGGTAAAGTCACGTAGGTAAAAAATATAAAATTAATAAAAGTTAAATAAAAATAAAATATTATTTAATTATATTATTTGATTAGATTTTTATTTTACTTTTATACATTTAAATTAAATTTATAAATAAAATTATACAAAATAAATTTTTAATTTTTTACCTACGTGACTTTACCGAAAAAACCTAAGACTATGAATCCTTGCAGTCACGAAAGCTTCAAATCTAGAAATAACTTTTCACTTAATCCAGCTGGAGGCCCTCCAGCTGGATGAGGCCCCTGGGCTTGCAGCCCCTAAAGCCCCGTGCCTTAATCCGGCCCTGGTGCCACGTGTTGCCCTGCGGCAGTTTGGCCCAGAGAGGTGGGAGCCAGGCGATGAGCCCGTGCGGGCTAGAGCAGTGGTTACACAAATTTCACATTTGCGAGTCTCACTCACAGCTGGTGACCAACTCGACTCCGTCATAGTTACGAGGCTCATAGAATGAGCACCACTTGGGGTTTTGTTGTTGTTGATTTTGTTTCTAGATTTGAAACTTTCGTGACTGCAGGGATTCATACTCTTAGGTTTTTTTCGGTAAAGTCACGTAGGTAAAAATAATAATAAACATAGTAGAAATAATAATAGAAATAAAATAATAAATCACGACGTTTCGGGCGCAACACAAGCACAGCAAGAAACAATTGCTGTGGTTGTCTCACCTGATGACAGGACGCTTGTGTTGCGCCCGAAACGTCGTGATTTATTATTTTATTTCTATTATTATTTCTATTATTTTTATTATTTATTTTTACCTACGTGACTTTACCGAAACAAACCTAAGAGTTGATTGTGTTGTTGCCGTAAATCATAACTTTGCTTCACCTTATCCGCAATGTTCTTGCAAGGGTGTCGTCGGCGGCCTGTCCTGAGAGTAAGCGCCCATTTGGCAGTTTGGCTCAGCGGTGCGTCGCACACCCCAACCCCAGCCTTCGAGAATGTTCCCGTGGAAGGAGTCATCACAGAACTTCTCCCGACATAATTTTCAAATTACCATTTTCAACGACACACTCGCGGTCCTGTATCTTCCCACACGCACTGCTAAAGGGAACAGTTTTTTTTTTATCGAGTGTCAATCAGATGAATATTATAACATTATCAGGGCTGAAGTGAAACAAGATTTGTAGGCACGTTTTTATTGTCTGTGTGTGTGGGGTACAGTACCGGTACTGGGCCTCCCCTAGGTCGACTCAGCCTCAAATGAGTACCTGGTGCGGTGTAAAAACATTATCACTGGGGAGACAAAGGCGTTCGGGCTTGGTGCTGGCCACCCACCCCTTCGTGTGCCGTGTCAGCCTTCATAGGTGCTCGCTAACAGCACTTTCCCCAACAGTCTGGTTAGGCTATACGGGGGATCTTTATTTTTTCGTTGTTTCTACAGTAAAACTGTAATTTTTTTAATTTTACCAGGTAAGGCCCACTGAACTATGTAGCTCGTTTTTCAGAAGCGAGCTGGCTGTCACAAAGGATAGCTCAACGAAGTGGCTTATCGTGTGGAAATTTATAGCAGCCAAATACTCTACACGCGTGACGTTCATTCTAAATGTGGAGGGAAAAACCGGAGGACCCGGAGAAAAATCCACGCGACCACCGGGGAGAGAGAGAGACACGCAAACTCCAAATATACAGCAGGTGTCAGGATCGGGATCGAACTCACGACCTCCTGTATACCAGGCGAGGTAGTTAACATCTCGCCACCGTGGCGCCCACATATTGCTGCAGAGCACAGGCCCAAAAAAACCGGAGGACCTCGAGAAAAATTCACGCGACCACGGGGGGAGAGAGAGAGAGATACACAAACTCGAAATATACAGCAGACATCAGGGTCCGGATAGAACCCACGGTTTCCTACATACCAGGTGAGGGAATTAACATCTCCCAGCCACCACGGTGCTGTCGATCGAGCAAGCGGCCCAGTGCCAGTCCGCTAGGCTGGGTAAGGTCATGGCTAGCGCTGTACACGTACGGTAATGATCATAATAAATATTACCACGTAACAACAATCGACAATGTGTCTCTAAACCGTGGTGACAGTCATTGACTCCATCAACTCACTACGCGTGAGAACTCGGATCTGAACCCAGCTTCCCAGCAGTGTCAGCTCAGCGCCCTTGACCAACCTGCCCCATGCATCTGCCACTCACGCCACCGACGCCACCCTAGGCCCGGAATCAAACACAAACTCAGAGTTGCAGTGCGCTAACCACTGCGCCACCGCTCCTCCCTAGCGGGTCGTTTAAAAGGGTGTGGGCAATTCTCACTGAGAGCGCCGTTCGGGGTGTGTGTGTGCCCCCTGCGCCCCCCTCTCGACGGGAGAGAAAGAGAATCTCGGACAGATTGAACACGAAAAGGTCGCGGGTTTAATTTCCTACAGCGGTAACGAGCAAACGCGTCGGGTGCTCATTGACGATGAACAGAAAACGGCTTGGGCAGCAGGGCCGAGAGACTCTCCGTCATTGCTTCTGAGTGTGCGACTGCGTCAAATTGGCAGAACGGGGCAACTGTTGTTGTAGTAGTAGGTTTTTGCCCTTTTAAACTGGTACAAAACTGACACCTTTATTCAAGGCATCATGTTTGCAATAACCACAACACAAGTAGCAAAAAAAGCAAACAAAAAGAAGCGACTCTGATAATGATAATAATATGCACTGTCATTGAAGTTGACTGTTGTTGTTGTTGCTGCTGGAACGTCACAAGACCCACGGGAGAGATAACGACACTTTGGTGGTGTCGTATTGATCCAGCAGTGGATCGATCATCAACGCGTAACCCTACTTGGAAGAGCAGGGAAACTGTTGTTGTTGCTGGAACATCGCAAGACTCACGGGAGAGATAACGACACTTTGGTGATGTCGTGTTCATACAGCAGTGGATCGATCATGAATGATTGATGGCGGTGGTGGTGGTGGTGATTATTGACGATGAATTGTAACTTTGCTACGGAGGCCGCCGCCGTCTCTTATTTACGAATCTTAGCGACGGAACGATCCGTCTCGCCGCTCCACGCGCGATGATTTCAATCGCTCCGTCTCCGCGGCGGATGTCCCGTCCTCATTGATCATCACGTTTCTAATGTTTCTTACAATGTTCACGTTTATATAAATAGAACGATTATCACGTTCATAAACAATACAATTAGAACGTTCACGTAAATATAATGTTCAAGTTTATATATAAAAAAAAATACAACGGTTAACAGGAGTAGATTATTTAAATGTGTACGAGTGAGGTGCATGTGTGGACATGTTTGCGTTGCGTGGAGCAGTAGGGCTACGGTCCGGTTGACCTGATCATTGCAACATCAGCTGCGCGTCAGCATTGGGGAGACAAAGGCGGCCGGGCGTGGTGCTGACAACCACCATATCGATTCCACGAGTGACGTCATTGCCTTTCACAGGTGCTCGCAAACAGCACTTGCCCTCAACAGTGCCTTCGGCTATTCCATGGGAAGGGTTCATTTGTCTTTGTGCCATTTACCTGTGCACGTGTGCGCACGCGGGGAGCGGTGGCGCAGTGGTTAGAGCGCTGCACCACGAACCCGACGACGCGAGTTTGATTCCCGCTCACGGCCAACACCAGTGACGATGAGCTGAATAGGTTCTGGACATCCCCTAGGTCGACTCAGCCTTCAAATTAGTACCTGGTGCGATGCGTAAATATCGCCACTGGGGAGACAAAGGCGGCCTGGAGTGGTACTGGCCACCCACCCCCTCGTGTGCCGTGCCGGCCATCACAAATGCTACTCGCTAACGGCACTTGTCCCAACAGTCTGTTAAGGCTACAAGGGGGGCATCTGTCTTTATATACATAGGGAGCGGTGGCGCAGTGGTGAGCGCACTGCGCCACAATTTTGATTGCCGTTGACGGCTCATAGCGGTTACAGCGAATATCTGGACCAGTTCTGGGGCTCCCACCCTAGGTCGACTCAGCCTCAAATGACAAGGCGAGGCGGCGTGAGTGTCTCTCTGTGTGTGTCTCTCTCTCTGCATGTGTAGGAACAAAAGTGTGCGCGCGCGTGTGTATGTATAGGTCTACTCGGCCTCAAATGAGTACCTGGTGCAATGTGTAAAACATCGCCAGTAGGGAGACAAAGGCGGCCGGGCGTGGTGCTGACCACCACCAACATCAGCTCCTCGTGTGCTACTGCCGGCCTTCATCATTTGTTTTCTCGCTGACAATCTGTCGAGGCTATTAAGGGGACATCTTTGTCTTCGTCAATAACAGCGGCGAATATTTGAACAGGTCCTGGGCCTCCCCTAGGTCGACGCAGCCTCAAATGACAAAGGCGTGAAACTGGCCACCCACCCCGTGGTGCTGGCCACCCGCACCCACGTGACGTCCCTCGTAGGCGCTCGCCAACAGCACGCACTTGCCCGCCCCCATCCCCAAACAGTCTGCTAAGGCTATACGGGAGATCTTTATCTTTGCCGGTGTGTGTGTGTGTGCGGTGCTTGTTAAACTTACACGGACTAAAACTGTTCAGTGATCAAGCGAGGGCTGGCTTACTGCTCCGAACAGCTGGCAAGAATTACCCCGCGATGCCTGGCAATGGACCACAGCTAACGAGGAGGTCCTGGTGGGGGGGAGAGAGGGGGGGGAGGTGGCGTGGGGGGTGGGCTGATTGGCAATTTATTTGCGAAAAAATTGGGTTTGTTTTATTTGAGCTGCGCTGAGACTGAGCATGAGGGTTTTTTGGGGAATAAGAGGGGACCCCCCGCAAAAAAGCCACGTAACAATAATATACACCACACGGTTATAATGCATGAATGTGCGCGAGGGATGGCTGAGAGTTGCCCCCCCACCCACCCCCACCCATCACCACCACCCCCTGTGCATGAGGAGAGTTTTGGGTGAATTTTAATTGTTTCTCCATTAAATTTCGCAATCAGACACGGGGCTTAGGTGGATTTTCTTGTTGTTGTTGAAATCACGGCAGCTGGAGAACAGGGCCTCCTCTCACAAAGGCCACCCCCCCCCCACCTCGTCCGCGCCACCGCTCCCACAAAAAAGCCAAGCGGTCAGCAACAAACGGCAAGATTAAAGTTGTTTGTTGTTAGGCGTTTCATTGCATTGAGCCTGTTCTCGTTATATTAGAGCTTTGGGTAAAGGGGATGTCGCGGCGAGGGGATTTCAAAAGTCGTAGTGAGTGGGTGAGTGGTTGACTGAGTGAACGGGCGGGCAAGTGAGTGAGTGGGTGACCGGGACAGTGAGTGGGTGAGTTTGTTGTTGTGACTTGCAGTGCGGTGGTGAATAGGTCAGTGGTTGACTGAGTGAGCGGGCGGGTGAGTGAGTGGGTGACTCTATTAAACTACCAAAAACTTTTTTTTTTACCAGGTAAGGCCCACTGAGCCATATAGCTATTTTTCAGATGCGACCTCGCCACAAATGATAACTCAACGAAGTGGCTTATCACGTGGAAATGTATAGCAGCCAGACACTCTATAAACGCGTGCTTCTAAACGTCGAGGGAAAAAAACCGGAGGACCTCGAGAAAAATCCACGCGATCACGGAGAGAGAGACACGCGAAAACTCCAAATATACAGCAGCAGGCATCAGGGTCGGGATCGAAGCCACGTCCTCCTGTATACCAGGCGAGGTGGTGAAAATCTCGCCCTTATAAGGTCGCACTCATTGCACACGAAGCGATTGCCACCAATGAACTACAATACCTCGCTGATCTCGTCAAGAAGCATAAACCATCATCACGCGACACCCCGCTTATCCTCGCAGCAGCAGCAGCAGCGGCAGCAGCAGCAGCAGGGGCAGCAGCAGCAGCAGGGGCAGCAGCAGCAGCAGCAGGGGCAGCAGCAGCAGCAGGGGCAGCAGCAGGGGCATCAGCAGCAGCAGGGGCAGCAGCAGCAGCAGCAGGGGCATCAGCAGCAGCAGGGGCATCAGCAGCAGCAGGGGCAGCAGCAGCAGCAGGGGCAGCAGCGGCTTTTGGTTCAACCATCGAACAAAGACGGCGGCGTTCACCGCATCTCGCAGCGCTTTCAGATACACCTCTGCGTCCGTCTGGAACGCTCTTCCTTCCCATATTAGGAATCCACTGGAGCAATGCACTTTAAAATCTAGACTGAAAACTCATTTCTTTAGAACTGCTTTTTTCGTATTTAGTTTGTTGTTCCCACTGCACCTACGTTGAGCACGATTGTCTAACATACATACATCAACGTGTCTCACCGTGGTTGGTATGGGTCCCCCCCATCCCCACTCCTGCCCACCTCTAATCAAATCCACTGCTCTTCACGCTCCCCTCACGCCCGTGGCTCATCAAGGCCACGACACACAGACGCAGAGATCGCATGCCCACGCCTCCCGACAAGGCGGCGTGAGTAAGGCATTGGGCTGCTTCCGTGTTGTGTTATTTGCGCGTGTCCCGTACGTTGCGGAGGAAGCCGCCACCCGCGATTGTCCTACGCATAAGACTCGCTACCTCGCCATGGGAATGTGGAATTTCCACCGCTCGCTTCTGCAGAGCTGTCAAAGCGTGCGCGTTTCGTGGCCGCAGCGTTTGCGCCGACGTTCCCCCAACGCTGCCCCAACCCCCCCGTCATCTCCTACCAAGCACTTTGGAATTATTCTTCCTGCACGGTATCCATGCCTCGGCAGAAGCCGCGCCTCTCTCCGTCCCCGTGATGGACAGAGAGATCCAGTGGAGGGGAATTTCGCGCGCGCGTGTCAATGCCCCCCTCGGATGCATTGCTACAACTCAATAGGCGTCCGACAATTTGGACCGATGGACGGCAGATTTTCAAACAACGACGACGACAACAAAAAGGAGACAAGCAACAACCAAGAACGACGCCGTTAATCCCATTAATGAAACGTAAGCGCGCAGGCGGGGGGGAGAGAAGGAGAGAGGGGGGTTGAGGGGGGTGGAGGGGGGGCTGCGGGGGAGGGAGAGGGGGCCAGGGCTCAACAACAGCCCCCACACAGGACGCGCCGCTGTGATGATGTCACCTACTCGTGAGTAAAACCTTTGCGAGCCCTTTAGCCAATTAAATTCATTACTGGTTTTCGTAAACAGTTGTCAATTTGATCTCGATTTGCCATACATCACACGCGTTGCCACAATAAACATCTCCTTTCTTGTTTTTTCCCCCTTTTTATTACGGTGGGGTAATTAAAATTGTTTTTTTTTGGGAGGTGGGGGAGGGGATCGAGTTATTCTGAAAGGAAGCGGTGATGACACATTCCTGGGTATTTATCTCCGCGAACAATTGCGACATTTAAATAGCACGCACGAGAAATTGCTAATCATGGGACACTTTGAGGGAGCGTGCGGGCAAAGATGAAAAACAACACTTGATTGGACATCGTTCAAAAGTGGTCCTTAATTAACAAAAGGGGCTTTTGTAAGAACTAAATATAAAACATTACCGTATTCTCTTGCTAAGTTTGCCCTCGTTTTCCCTTGAATGGAAATCAAAAGTTGGGGGGGTGTATTTTATTGTCCAGGAGGGGTGTGTGCAACACCGGGGACGAAAATCTGAACCGTTTCATGGCCTCCCCTAGGTCGACACAGCCTTAAATGAGTACCTGGTGCGATGTGTAAACTTCGCCACTAGGGAGACAAAGGCGGCCGGGCGTGGTGTTGGCCACCGACCGCCTCGTGTGCCGTGCCGGCCTTCATAGGTGCTGCTCGCTAACAGCACTTGTCCCAACAGTCTGTTAAGGCTACACGGGGGATCTTTGTCTTTGTCTCGTAGCGCAGTTGTGAAGTCGCGAGTTCGATTCCCGCTCACGACCAACGACGGTGGCGTTTATTTGAACTGGTCCTGGGTACTCCCCTAGGTCGGTTCAGCCTTAAACGAGCACCTTGTGCGTTCCGTGGGCATCGAAACGATTCTCGGCGACGGCTAACGCCAGTGGTGGCTTGCCCCCCCCCCACACCCCCCCGCCCCATCTTCCATTCGTCAACCCGCATTGACCAGCGTGGTGAAGTATGGTCAAACAACCTCCTCGACTGACACGGAGTGGGGAGGCCTTCGTCCAGCAGGGGAGAGATAAAAAGGGCTGTCAGTTCCTTATTTCTTTAATGTATGTTTTACTTGTAACGATATGTTTAGAATCCTTTCAAACTTCGCTTTCGACCAACGCTGTTCCAAGGCAACACACTACCATCAAATTTCGATTTAAAGCTTTCGTGACTGCAGGGATTCATCTTCTTGGTTCTTTCGGTAAAGTCACGTAGAAGGAAAAAAAAATATATAAATACAACATAATAAAAATATATAATGTTTTATTTTATTATTTTATTATTTCCCTTCTACGTGACTTTACCGAAAGAACCAAGAAGACACTACCATCACTTTAGTAATCGGTCGAGGGTTAACTTCACCCATCATTCCATCGGGTTTGCTCAAAATTAAACAACCGAGTGCCACACTTTGCGAGTGAGGCTCCGGAATTATTGGCTACACCACCAAACCGCCGTGAGCTGAGCGCGTGTGGTCATCTCGTCACATCCCGGAGGAGGCTAAGCGGGCCTCAACCTGGTCAGCACTCGTACGGGAGACTGACTTGGAACGCCAGGTGGTATCGGCTGTGAGCTGCAACACAGTGGTCAGGATATGGCGGCTCAACGGCGGATTGAATCCAACCCGTGCGGCGCTTGAAGCGTGATTATCCCTAGATTTGAAGCTTTCGTGACTGCAGCAATCTATCCTCTTTGGTTCTTTCGGTAAAGTCACGTGGGTAGAAAATAAAATAAATCACGACGTTTCGGGCGCAACACAAGCGACCGTTATCAGGTGGGACGGACGCTTGTGTTGCGTCCGAAACGTCGTGATTTAATTTATTTTATTTTATACCTACGTGACTTTACCGAAAGAACCCAACGAGTATGTGATTATCCCCTCGAGCGCGTGGGCAATTCTCTGGACACGCTGGGAATTCCGCGAACCGTATTCTCTTATTCTCTTGTATTGTCTTATTCTTTTGTGAAATAAGTTTCGTCTCACGGCCAAGATGCCCTTTCATCGAATTCGCTTCAACATCTTCAAAGAAGAAGAAAGCCTTACAACTTGGCGAGACTTTCCTGAATAAATAAAGGGGCATACTCGTTATTATTATAAACAGACACTTACACTTATATGTGTGTAACAGTCACTGTTTACAAGAGGAAAGAACAAAGATAATTCCATTATGAGCTCATCAAAAGAAAACGATGACATCCGTGAAACATTCAACAAAGGAGACAATCTCAGTTAATTTTGGCAATTACCCCTAACTCTTAGCACAACACTGTGACACTCCCACCACCACCACCACCACTGCTTCACCGCCAAACCTAATGAGGGAGGAGGAGAAGGAGGTAAATCTTCAAACACGAATATTCAGATCGGAGCAATCAATTCAATTGCGGCCAGCGTTGTAAAAAGGGACATTGATGCCGGGCCCGTTACTGAATGGAGGTGTGACGGAACCAAGCTGGGGAAAGAATTGTAGATTTGAAGCTTTCGTGACTGCAAGTATTCATATTCTTAGGTTTTTTTCGGTAAAGTCACGTAGGAAAAAAAAATCCAAATGAATAAAAGTAAAATAAAAATAAAATAAAAAATAAAAATCACGACGTTTCGGAGGCAACACAAGCTTCCTCCGTCTTCAGGTGGAACCGTCACAGCACGCTCGCTGCAATCAAGTAAATGGGGAAAGAACACAACACAAGAAAATATGAGTTGGGAAAATAAAATAATGATGATGATGATGATGAGACATACGAGAGGGGGAAACATCTAGACGAGAAAGCATTGTCGACGCGAGCCCGGCGAGACCGTTGACTCAAGAGTTTCACGGTTCGAATCCGACAGGCCTCCATGGTTATTACTGCGGCGTTGTGTAATAACCGTGGGTGAGGTTGGATGAATGAGTCGTTGGATGAGCAGGTGAGTGGTTGGATGAGTGGCTGAGTGAGTGGTTGTTTGAATTAGGGGCCGTCCATAAATGACGTCACGCGATTTTGGACGATTTTTGACCCCCCCCCCCCTTCGTTACACGGCGTCACGAAAAGTCAGACCCCCCCTCAAATATATGACGTCACAAAGCTCTGCCCCCCCCCCCCCCAAAAGTAAAACATGCTTCAAATAAAAAACGACTTGAATCATTGCCTCACTTGATGCAGCTAATCTGGCTGTGACGGTCCCACCTGATGACGGAGACTTGTGTTGCCTCCGAAACGTCGTGATCTTTATTTTATTTTATTTTTATTAATTTTGATGTTTTACCTATGTGACTTTAGCGAAAAAACCTAAGAATATGAATCCTTGCAGTCACGAAAGCTTCAAATCTAGAATTAATGCTTCAAATCGCTTTAAACGATTGTCGTTGTAGTGCGTATTTAATGTGGCGCTGCACTCTGATGTTGTAGGAGAAAATATGTATTAAAAAGTCTATTTAATTAAGTAGAACGTGTTGTCTATATTTATTTAAAGTTGCGCATTTGTATGTGACGTCACATTTCTCAACCCCCCCCCCCCTCGTCACACATCGTCACAAATGTCTCACCCCCCCCCCCCCCATGTGCGTGACGTCTTGTATGGACGGCCCCATAGTGGTTGGATAAGTGGCTGTTTGGATGAATGAGTGGTTGGATGAGTGAGTGGTTGAGTGGAGTGAATCGTTGTGAACACAGTACGGTTGAGACGGAACAAGCAGTGTCTGGTAGGGACCGAGTGCTCAACATGTGAGGAGGAATCAGCGCGTGCAGTCCACGTGAACAGGAACCATGGTAGTAGTAGTAGCAGCAGCAGCAATAGAAGAGTGGCAAGGGGGCGATTGACACGGCCGGTGTCAGTTGTTGTTGTTCTTCTTCCCCCGTACCTCCGATTAGCACGGTTTGGCGACGTACGGCGCGAAAGAAGTTCAGCACACACAGAAGCACATACGCCCGGCGAGTGGCGAGTGGCTTGCACGCTTTGCTACCCCGCGTATCGGCCTCGGGCAGCGGGCAGGGGCCCCGCGCTCCACGACCCCCGGTGACCTCTCCGTGCCCGGCAGCACGGCGAGCCACGTGCATCAGGGGTCCGGCTGGGATCTGACCCCGTGGGGGGGGGGGGGGGGGGTCAAGCGCTTCCATCCTAAACGGGGAGGCTACCGCGCTGCCAACCTCCCCCACCCCCACCCCAGCTGAGATTCGAGCCCTCAAGGTCAGGGCAAGCACGGAGGAGGGAAGATGCGAGCGAGCGGGGGGCTTCGAGACATATTCCGCAATTCGAATGCTGTCGGGGGCGCACCTTTAAATGGAAGATTTACATTTATTGAAAACTGATTTCTGCGTTTAGTTTCTTGCCTTTCCCCCGCACCTCCGATTAGCGCGGATTGGCTACGTACGGTGCGAAAGAAGTTCGAGACACGTCCATATATATACACATGCTCGGAATTGAATTTTTTAATCCTTTATATTAAGTTCGCTTGCTTGCTTGCGTGCTTGCGTGCTTGCTTGCTTGCTTACGACCGTGCAAATCTTTCGGCCGTTTTTTAACCCACTTCCTGTGATCCAATCGAGCTGACATTTTCCACACAGACTCGTTGTGCGAGACAATTAATGTTCGTGAAAATTTGTTTCAAAAATTTTACACTGTTTAGGGAAAACAAATTAAATATTTAATTACAAATTTCTTAATACTGGCAGACAATCATCTGACCCATAGGTGGCAGCCATCTCAAGCCAGAGGACGAGAAGACTCTAGCCGCCACGCATATAAAGGATTTATAGTGAAAAACTTAGTTTTTACGGGTTATACTTTTTCCATGTTTAGTTTGCTGTCCTTTTTCCCCGCACCTACGATTAGCGCGGGTTGGCTCCGTCCGGTCGAGAATTGCAGCGTGCCAAAACGCGCGTACGTCGCACACTCGCCGCACCTCGAAAGGCTCAGCCGAGGGAGGGGTTAGGGTCCGGTGGGCCACTTGAAGTGGTGGGTGGGTGGGTGGGTCACAGGCGTGCGTGGTGGACCCCGGATCGAATCTGACAATGGCAAGAAAAAGCCACCGTCACGGAAAATATAGCGCAGGCCGCCGTAACAACCAACTCCTCCTCCTCCAGCCCCGCCGTAAGTTTCACAACGTTGTGCAGAGAAACGCGGAGTGCCTTTCAAATGCTGAGGCCGAGTGCGTTTTACAAGTTGTTGTTGTTGTTGCGTGTAACGTGCGGGCATTGATAAAGATGATGGGGGCAACGACAGTGGCACTTTTCGATTTAAAGCTTTCGTGACTGCAGGGATTCATCTTCTTGGTTCTTTCGGTAAAGCCACGTAGAAGGGAAATAATAAAGTAATAAAAATTAAACATAATAAAATAATATAATAATATAATAATATCATATAATAATATAATATTATAATATAATTTTATTATGTTTTATTTTTATTACTTTATTATTTCTCTTCTACGTGACTTTACCGAAAGAACCAAGAAGACAGTGGCACTGTTCAGGAACGCATCTACCGCGCTCATCGAGGACTCAGAAGCGTAAGCGGGCCTGGGCACCGCGTCGTCGCGAGACGGGATGATTGTTGGCGGTCGAGACTAACGACGGAGCAGCAGCAGCAGCAGCCAAACCAGGCACACACACCACACACACCACACACACCCCCAGACAGCACGCCCGCCGCAGAGATTCTGCGATGCAGTGAGCTTCGATGTGAAGGAGCTCCTTCCATCGCGAAACCGCGAGGGTGAGCGACGTCTTGGGAGAGGCTTTCATCCAGCAGTGGATGAATCACATCAGCTGCTGCTGATGATGATGAGGATGATGATGTTGACTGGAGCCTCATCAATGAATGCTATCGTCACAGCTGTTCCGAGCTGCGCGACGTCAAGGGGGAGAGGGGAGGAAACGTGAAATAGATGTGGCGTAGAATCTGCCAAAGATCGTTTTCGCCGAGGAATTGCCCCAAAGCGACGGTAACGACGTCGCATCTACAGTACGTCTCTCAATCTCTCCAACGCGCTACACGGAAGGAGGAGCGCCTCGTTTGAACAATAATGCGAGCGCGTTCTTTGCTTGAACTGGGGTTTTTTTTTTTGGGGGGGGGGGGGGGGGCTTCTGTTTGTTTGTTTGTCTGTCTCAAGTTCAAAAGAACGTTCGTTGCTCCCTCCCTTCCCAGCCGTGATGATGGATGGATGTTTAGCAAAGCACGTCGGGCGATTAACGATCGCGTGGGGCTTTTGCCGGCTGAGCGCCTGTCAAGCGATCTGTGGGCTGTAAGCGTTTTAAGAGACCCCCCCTCCCCATGTGCCTCCCTCTCTCCACCCGTCGTCATTAACCAGCGCTGCCGTGTCAATAAACACCGACGTTACAGGCAATGAGCCTTTTCGAGGGGCAGCTCCGATAGTTTCATTGTGGGTTAGTTCCGGGCGTGAACAGGGAGGTCATCGGGCTTAAGGCCGAACCTTGACCGAAGCATCGCGAACGCTGGCCCCTAAACATAACCTGGCTCGATGAGTGGCAGGATTATGTCTTCGTTATTTTCTGGATGTTTGTTCAATTCTTCACGTGGTATTTTGATTTATTTACTTATTTTTAGATGCGGCAAGATTATGGTTTTTTTTTCTTTCTAATTTGGGATGTTTGTCCAAATATTAACGTAGTTTTTCTATTTATTTTGACACGTGGCAAGATCATCTCTTCGTTATTTTCTGGATTGTTTTGTCCACTCAGTTATCAACGTATAAGTTTTATTTATTTACTTTCACTTTTACACGTGGGTAGGAGTTCGCACATACGAGGGGACAGCACTCACAAGTACCCCCTCCCCCCCCCCTTATCACCGTCACAATCACGATCATCATCAGCAGTGGCCATGATCAATCCACTGCTGGTGAAGGCCGCCCCAAGCCACCAACCAATGCTTACGGCTCCACGCTACCACAATCTTATCTCGCGGTCCCACTGATTTCATCTGATTCCATCTCCAAGAGGGTTTTGTCTCCATTCGGCTGCCAGACTTCGTCATTATTCTTGCCCCGGGGAGGATCAAAGACAAAGATGCCCCGTGTAGCCTGAACAGACTATTGGGGCAAGTGCTGTTAGCGAGTAGCGAGCACCTATGAAGGCCGGCACTGTGGCACACGAGGGGGTGGGTGACCAGCAACCACGGCCGCCTTTGTCGCCCCAGTGGCGACGTTTTAACACACGGCACCAGGTACTCATTGCAGGCTAAGTCGACCTAGGGGAGGTCCAGTACCGGTCCAAACAATCGCCAACGATGTCGGCCGTGAGCGGGAGTCGAACTCGGGAAACCATCTGCGACATGTCCCGCACAAGACGGTGGCACTCGCGCCCCGGTAACGTGGAGTGAGAGTTTGACCGTCACGCTGCAACGCCCGTCGCTGGAGATGGAGCGATGAAATCAGCCGGTGCATCGTCGCAAAGCAGAGCCGCGTGCGGAACGCCGGATCGATGGCTTAGGGGGGGGGGCCTTTGTCGACGGAGTGGTACTATCCTGGCGGGTAAGTGATCGTATCCATCATCAGGAAGCCACTGGAGACCATGCGCTTTTAGATCTAGATTGTGTCTAGTGTGTTGTCCTTCTCGCCCGCGCCGCACCGCCGATGAGCACGTACGGTGCGAAAGAAGTTCAACATACGTACACACAGCGGGGCAGAGCGCGGTGTGACAGACGCCTTCTGGAGGAACGAGCGAGTCGGTTACAGAGCGGACACGGGGTGCATGGTTCTCCTTCGCCTTGTGCGGTAGTAGTAGATGCGTTCTAAAAACAAGCGAAACCGCACGAGAAAGCTTCACGTCGAGTAGCGCAGACAGTACACGCACAGTGTATACACACAGTATATACACACAGTACACACACAGCATATACACATAGTACATACATGTACACAGTACACACACATAGTATACACACAGAACACAGTACACAAAGTATACACACTGTACACACACAGCATATACACACAGTACATACATATACACAGTACACACACAGCATATACACACAGTACATACATATACACAGTACACACACACAGTATACACACAGAACACACAGTACACACACAGTATACACACAGTACACACACACACACAGTATACACACAGAATACACACACATAGTATATACACACAGTACACACACAGTACACACACAGCATATACACACAGTACATACATATACACAGTACACACACAGTATACACACAGAACACACAGTACACACACAGTATACACACAGTACACACACACACAGTATACACACAAAACACACACACAGTATATACACACAGTATATACACAGTACACACACAGCATATACACACAGTACATACATATACACAGTACACACACAGCATACACACAGAACACACAGTACACACACAGTATACACACAGTACACACACAGTATACACACAGTACACACACACAGTATACACACAGTATATACAAAGTACACACACAGCATATACACACAGTACATACATATACACAGTACACACACAGCATACACACAGAACACACAGTACACATACAGTACACACATAGTACACACACACACAGTATACACCCAGTACACACACACAGTATACACACACAGTATATACACAGTACACACACAGCATATATACACAGTACATACATATACACAGTACACACACAGCATACACACAGAACACACAGTACACATACAGTATACACATAGTACACACACAGTATACACACAGTACACACACACAGTATATACACATTATATACATAGTACACACACAGCATATACACACAGTACATACATATACACAGTACACACACAGTATACACACAGAACACACAGTACACACACATTATGCACACAGTACACACACACACACAGTATACACACAAAACACACACACGGTATACACACAGTACACACACACACAGTATGCACACAGTACACACACACAGTACACACACACAGTATGCACACAGAACACATACACGGTATACACACAGTACACACACAGTACACACACAGCATATACACACAGTACATTCATATGCACAGTACACACACAGTATGCACACAACACACAGTACACACACAGCATATACACACAGTACATACATATACAAAGTACACACAGTACACACACAGTACACACAATCAGTATGCACACAGTACACACACACACAGAACACACACACGGTATACACACAGAACACACACACGGCACACACACAACATATACACACAGTACACACACACAGTATACACACAGTATACACACAGTACACACACAGTACACACACACAGTACACACACAGTACACACACACGGTATACACACACAGAGTACACAATGTTGTCCCACGCCCGACCGCATAGCCGCGTGGAGAGTGAATTCAAACCGCATAGTAAAGTTTCGTTTTTTTGCTGGACATAGGTTAGCCGCATACACGGCGAGACATCGCACAAAGCGAACCCGCGTATACAGCGAGGGTGGAAACCTCTAATTGTGGCCAATAACCCCTGAGGGGTGGTGGGGACGGGGGAGTGGGGGGAGAATGGGGTGGGATGATGGGTGGGATGATAGCGTTTAAGGACCGTGGGTGGGTGGGTGGGAGGGCATGGAATGGGTTAGAGGTCAACACGCAAGGCAGAGGTCAAACCCAGCCCGACACGTGCGATGAAATCTCCCGCACACCTGCCAAACGCTTCCAGTCTTGTTCTGGTTTGTTTTGGGTTTTTTGAGGAGTGGGTGGGTGGGTGTGGGGGATTTGTTGTCAGCAACATCATCGTCATCGTCAGCCACGACCTATCCGCTGCTAGATGAAGGCCTCCCCGTGCCTCCACCATCTCTCACGATCTTCGTTTTGTTACATTTCTGGACATTCGTGCGGCGAATATTACAATATTGTTATTTCGTCGTCCACAGCAACTGTCTCTGGTGTGGACCAATCAGTTTAAAAGACAATGCATTTAATTAATTATCAGAGCATGTCTTTTTTTGTTTGCATGTTCACCACAAGTACGTGTGGTTAATGCGGACAGGGCTCCTTGAAAAATTATTCCGTTTGGTGTTTTAACATCGTAACACCTGTTTTATTGCCAGAAAGGGTAAAACCTATTGTTGTATTTTGAAATTACGCAATTGGGATTCCACACACACAGCAACAGGATCAGCATCGCCCCCCCCACCACCCCCTCTTTTGCGAAAAAAACTTTGTCAGGATCCTCCCGACAATAGGGCGCTATAGTGGCTAGGAGATGTTAACTACCTCGTCTGGTATGGAGGAGACCGTGGGTTCGATACCGTCCCTGTGACGCCTGCTGTATATTTGGAGTTTGCGTGTCTCTCTCAGCATCATCACGGTGGCTAGGAGATGTTAACTACCTCGCTTGGCATGCAGGAGGCCGTGGGTTCGATACCGACCCTGACGCCTGCTGTATATTTGGAGTTTGCGTGTCTCTCTCAGCATCATCACGGTGGCTAGGAGATGTTAACTACCTCGCCTGGCATGCAGGAGGCCGTGGGTTCGATACCGACCCTGACGCCTGCTGTATATTTGGAGTTTGCGTGTCTCTCTCACCATCATCACGGTGGCTAGGAGATGTTAACTACCTCGCTTGGCATGCAGGAGGCCGTGGGTTCGATACCGACCCTGACGCCTGCTGTATATTTGGAGTTTGCGTGTCTCTCTCAGCATCATCACGGTAGCTAGGAGATGTTAACTACCTCGCCTGGCATGCAGGAGGCCGTGGGTTCGATCACGACCCTGATGCCTGCTGCTGTATATTTGGAGTTTGCGCGTCTCTCTCTCCCCCCCGTGGTCGCGTGAATTTTTCTCGAGGTCCTCCGTTTTTTCTCTCCAAATTTGGAATCAACATCACGCGTTTTTTCCGTAGTTTTTGGCTGATGTACATTTCCCACGTGATACGCCCCTTCGTTTCCGCTATCATTTGTGGCCAGGTAGCTTCTGAAAAAGAGTTGTGTAAGCTCAGAGTGGGGCCTTACCTGGTAAAATACAGCCTTTTGGCGTCCTCTGGTCTAACACCGTTTGAGACCAGGCTCGAAAGAAAGCTGTCTCTGGTGTGGGCCAATCAGTTTCAAAGACAATGCATATATCATCAGAGTATGTTTTTGTTTGCATTCTGACCACAAGTATTGTGGTTAATGCAGACATGATTCCTTGTAAAAGGTTTCAGCTTGGTGTTTTAACATCTTAACACCTTTTTTTTGTTGCCAGAAAAAAAGGGGAAAGCCTATTCTCATATTCTGGTACTGGCAAAGGAGGTCCCATGATACAACGTAGTTTTTCGTAGTTTAACAAAGGGGGTCCTTGAAACTCAGTTCACAACAATCATGCGTGAACCACGTGGTACCCGTGCACTGCCCCCCCCCCCCCCCCTGCTTCGGACAGCAGGGGGCGGCAGGCACTGACACTGCTGCGCGCGCCGTCCAGAGGCGCAAACCACTCGGACACGTTCGTCAACACCACGAGGGAGATACACATATATAATAGGCGACGTTTCGGGCAATGGTCCTTATTAATAGGCCATATAAAGCAGAGAGCCGGTCACGCCCGGCCAGTAAGTGCTATAGTTTGGAGAATTACGTACACGGCATTCCAAAATCAACGGCTTCATCATCTGCGTTGGCAACGTGGTTGTTTTTATCATGATCATAAACACCGCCATCAACAGCAGCCGTCACTTGTCACTAAGCGGCGGCGACGTCACCACGGGGCTTTGTGCCAGGCTATGTGCACTATGAGGGCACGTGGAGTGTCCAAGGATCGCTGCTGGCAGGAGGTCACGGGACAGACCCAGGTTCCGTGGGTTGACTGGCTGAGATGACTGGCCGATGCACCACCTGTGCCCCCTACTGTGCCAACTTGCTGTGTTTTATCCACCCGGCGCTCCGCTCGTTGTTGTGAGCGTCGCTCCTCTGCCCTTCGTTGTTGCTGGAGGGCAACTGCCTCCAACTGCCCAGTAGCAGCGTCCTTCACGAGCCTCCTTCACAGAGGCCGATCTTGACACCGCTGGTTACCAGTCATCGGCAAGTCAGTACCACCACGAATCTATCACGAGTAATACGCGAATAATAACATGCACCATCATCATAATCATCATCTGCGTGTGGCGTCGTGGTTGCGATGTATACCTCTCCAATGTGTCGTACCGCTTCTTGTTGCTTTGGTTCGGATGTCCGACGCTTCGCTTCCACGTGCTGGGAGCTTCTTCAGAAAACTGTGATTTTTTTTTACTCCAAATTCGGTTTGTTAAGCAGTTCCCAGCACGTTGGATACGAAACGTCGGACGTGGTACGACCCCGAAGCTCATCGGAGATTGTGATTCGTAATTGGTGTTTTGCTGTGCCAGTTGTCATCATCATCATCGTCGTGGTCTTCACGTCTGTGCCATCTATTGCCTTGCGGCAGTTGTCCGCAGCTGACGGCCTTGCGGCTCCCGTACAAAGGGGGAATTCGATGCTGCTCACGTACTAACGCGTACGCGCGCACGTATCTACTTTTCGATTTTGACAAGAGTCACATTTATCATCAGTCCATAAGAGTTTTTTTTTGGTTAGATCGCGTAAATATATAAATGTGTCGTTAAACCCGTCACCACCTGACACAGCCAACTAGTAAGGGTTGTCTCGTACACAGAACGTGCCAATTCGTCACTAGTACAGCACTAGTATGTAGTGTATAGTGCAGTGTATAGTAGTGTATAGTGTAGTGCATAGTGTAGTGTACTAGTACAGCAACACCGGTGTGTTGGAGAGCCAAGCCACAACATTTACAGACTGAGTACGACGTTTCGCCAGTGATTACAACTAGCTTCATCAGGCGACAGCGATAATTGTGGAGAATTCCATTGGTCGCGAAAGCATACGTGTTAAACAATATCATCATTAGTATTTACGTGTGAATGTTATAGATGACACGGCATCGAAATACCAACGCATCTCCAGACGACGGCTGTACGGCACAAAGCGCCCTAAGTATACATATATACAAAAGCAAGCAGCAACAAGTAAACCCGTAAAAACAAAGTTTTTCACTATAAATCCTTTATATGCGTGGCGGCTAGAGTCCTCTCGTCCTCTGGCTTGAGATGGCTGCCACCTATGGGTCAGATGATTGTCTGCCACCATTAAGCAATTGGTAATTACATATTTAATTTGTTTTCCCTAAACAGTGTAAAATTTTGGATTTTTTTTTTCACGAAAATTAATTGTCACAAACAACGAGTATGTGTGGAAAATGTCAGCTCGATTGGATCACGGGAAGTGGGTTAAAAAACGAGCGAAAGATTTGCACGGTCCTAAGCAAGCAAGCAAGCACGCAAGCAAGCAAGCAAGCGAACTTAATATAAAGGATTTACAAAGCAACTACAGTGTACGACGAAATGAATGATAAAACAAATAAGGGGGCGTCCATAAATGACGTCACGCGATTTTGGACGATTTTTGACCCCCCCCCCCCTTCGTCACACGGCGTCACAAAAAGTCAGACCCCCCCTCAAATATGACGTCACAAAGCTCTGCCTCCCCCCCCCAAAAATAAAACATGCTTAAAATCGCTTTAAACTATTGTCATTGCAGTGCGTATTTAATGTGGCGCTGCACTCTGATGTTGTAGGAGAAAACATTTATTAAAAAGTATATTTAATTAAGTAGAACGTGTTGTCTATATTTATTAAAAGTTGCGCATTTTATATGTGACGTCACATTTCTCAACCCCCCCCCCCCCCTCGTCACACATCGTCACAAATGTCTGAACCCCCCCCCCGCCCCCACTAGGTGCGTGACGTCATTTATGGACGGCCCCTAACGTTACAAACTCGCGAAGAACGAGTTGGACCGACCGAGTGGTGGATCACGTGACGCACCACGTGCTCGCCCCATTCGTCTCAAACGCCCGGAAACATCGAACTTTTGCGTTGGCAATAATGTTTGCACTTTGAATGCTAATAGTTTTCAGATTCAACTTATTATTTGGCGGCTGGTTGATGCTACGGCTGCTGCTGCTGCGTTGACGGTGGTGGAAAAGCACAGTCAACAACAACAGCTCAATAACATTCGTCAACAACAACACTCTGTGTGGCCTTAACAGACAAACAAAAAAGTTACACCATGTAGACAACGTTGGGGGTCAATGGCTCATTCTTCCATGGAGGCGTCAGAATCACAATGAAAATGCTTATTTAGACCGGAGCAATCCCATGAGCTATAAAGCGCTTTTTTGTTTTGTTACAAATGTCCAGTTAAGACGTGCTAAAAAAATATGACAACTTCCCGGATACAGAGAGATGGAGAGACAGAGAGAGAAGGCGAGACAGAGAGAAAAGGAGATAGAAAAAAAAGAAAGAATAAAAAGAAAAGAATAGACCAAAAAAAAGAAGAATAAATTACAAGAAGAGAACAAATAAAAAGATAAACAACAAAAATAAAAGAAACAAAAAAATAAAACGTAAAGAAAAAAAGAGAAGGAGAGACAGCGAGAAAAAGAGAGACAGCGAGAGAAGGAGAGAGTCCCGTGGCCTAGCAGGGTCCATCTCGCGGCCAGCCCTCGGATCGAAAAAAGGCTACGACTGACCCAACGGCGCGGGGCCTCGCGAATGTGTGCGCGCTGACAGAGATCCGTAAATCCATCGATACGGCTCACCGGCATTTTTTTTAAACGCGAGCAAAGGTCCGTCCGGGCTCCGAGCTGAACACGTGCAGCTTTCGGTTCGCTCTCTGCCGCGTGCTTTTTTGGCAGCCGCCGTTACAGACGGGAGATGTTAACTCCCTCGCCGGGTGTGCAGGAGGTTCGTGCGATTTCGATCCAGACTCTGACGCCTGCTGCTGCTGTATAGTTGGAATTCGCGTGTGTCTCTCTCTCTCTCTCTCCCCGTGGTCGCGTGGATTTTTCCCCGGGGGTCCTCCGGTTTTTCCCCCCTCCACATTTAGAGTCAACGCCGCGCGTTTAGATTATTTGGCTGCGATGAATGCCGTATTCTTGTACAGGGAAATTGAGTTTTCAGGTCCACACGGCGGACAGCCGTTTCACAACGAGCAACACTATTTTGTTTGTCGACTTGTTTGTGTTTCTGCCTTGTGATGGGACTTTGTAGGATGAACGTTGAGATGTATAAGGGGCACGGGGTGACCAATAAGGTCTGAATTGGTCTGTAATCAGATAGGGCACTGATAAAGGGGTTGACAGGGGAAGAACAACACACTAAATACAAAAAGCAGTTAGAAAGAAATTAGTTTACCAATATAGGTTATTTAAGAGTGCACTGCTCTAGTATATTCTTAATATCCGAACGAAGAGCGTTCCAGACGGCCGCAGAGGAATATAATTATTGTAAAGCGCGCGATGCGGTGACCGCCGTCTCTGCTAGATGGGTTAGCCAAACGCCGCCGCTGCTGCTGCGAGTAGGACCGGAGTGACGGTTCCACCTGAAGACGGAAGCTTGTGTTGCCTCCGAAACGTCGTGATTTTTTATTTCACTTTTATTCATTTTAATTTATTATTTACCTACGTGACTTTACCGAAAAAACCTAAGAGTAGGACCGGAGTGCCGCGTGGTGATGGTTTATAGCTCATTGACGAGCTAGCGAGGTATTGCTGTTCATTTGTGGCAAGTGCTTTGTGTTTGTGTAACGAGCTCGACCTTACGAATGGAGACGGAGCGATGAATTCCGGTCGTGGTAGGCCCAAGTGCCGGGTGCATCGCAGGTTCGCTAGACGTGGCGATGCCTTGGGGCGGCGGTGGAGGAAGGTGGCTTCATCCAGCAGTGGACTGACCACGGGCTGCTCATGACAATCATGATGGTAGCGAACTAAAGCCAACTTTGGGCACGCCTGTGTCATGGATACGTCTGCTTTTACGAAAATATGCCCGGACAGTTAATTACTTTATTATATAATTTACGTTTTGGATGTAACTCTCTGTTCCCTAAAGAGGCAATGTAAACTTTAGACATTTTTCAATTTTTAAGAAATTTGCCTTGGCTGCTCCGATTAATTTCCTTTCCTTTTTTTTTGGAGCCGTGCTTGCTCTGTGTGCGAGAGTCAAATCAGAGCGCCCCCTGAAGTTGCTTCTATGCCCTGGGGGAGGCTCAGGATCGGTTCAGATCATCGTCGCTGGCCGTGAGCGGGAATCAAACTCGGGTCGCCGGGCCCATAGCGCAGCTCGCTAACCGCTACACTACCGCCCCCCATATAAAGACAAAGACCCCACGTGTAGCCTTAACAACCCTCAATATTTTAAGATCCGCAATGCACTGTGGTGAGTACGAGACGGTGGGTCCTTAACAAATAACGTCGCGACGCGGTTCTCAATGAACTGCGCTTCCATGGTGAACTGGACTTCTTCCATGCTGAACTGGACTTATTCCATGGTGAACTAGACTTCTTCCATGGTGAACTGGACTTCTTCCATGGTGAACTGGACTTCCACGGTGAACTGGACTTCTTCCATGCTGAACTGGACTTCCATGGTGAACTGCACTTCCATGGTGAACTGGACTTCCACGGTGAACTGGACTTCTTCCATGCTGAACTGGACTTCCATGGTGAACTGGACTTCCATGGTGAACTGGACTTCCGTGGCCAGGGGTTGGCAACCAATATAACGAGGAAGAGACATTTTTTTCCGACTTTCAAGAGCCGCAACTGCAGTCCCTGAAGAGTCGCACGCGGTTGCCGACCCCCCTGTTCCAGAGATGCCTCTTGGCCCATACGACGACTCTTCTCATCCCATACCGACGGCAGAATTACACATATATATATACATGTTCAACATTGTGCACGCCGACGTGCGAACTGGCGATGATCACTAGCGGGTGATGAGGAAATGCAACGCCGACGGAGGCGATACGTAGCAGATTGAAATTCCCTTCTGGACTTCTCCACCCAAATCTGCGAGCGAACAAGAAGCCCCCTTGCCCTGACAAAAGTGACACTTCTGAATTTCCCGCTCGTGTTTCTGAAAACGTGCTCTTGTGTGTTTCAGTTGGTTGTCTTTCCAACCGCGCCTCCGATGATAGCACGGTGGGCTACGTCCGGCGCGAAAGAGGCTCAACGTGGGCGCTTTTGAGACAAAGAAAAAAAACATGAATCGTGAAAAGCAACGTGGCTAATGGCGATGATGTTTACGGCGATAGATTTACGTCGGATTAAAAAAAAAAATTCTGAATGAATGTGGTGCTAGGAATGAAAAAAAAATACCAACTGCACGGAGTAATTATTTCGCGGCTGGGTACTTACTGGCTGTGTGCACGGGTCTGCGCGGAGCGTTCGTTTCGGAGTTCATCGGCGTTCCCATCGATGACAGAGCGCGAAAGGGAAATAAATGCCATCGGGTATTTTCGTCTACGCGCCCAACCGTGTAATAGGACCGCAAGAATTCTTAATGTTATATTTTTATTATATATATTTTTTTAGATCGCAGAAGAGTTTTTTTTTTTATTGCGAAGTGACATGTTTGAGATCGGATAGGAAAAAAAAAACACGTGGGTTTTATTGCTCTACCCGTGCAGAGGGGGGAGTCGGGGGTTTTGGTGGGGGGGGGGGGGGGGGGGTGCACAGGCTGCGGCTTGGATACCGTGCAGGACAAATGTCGAATGCTCGCGGGGAATTTTGGCGGCGCCTTCTCTCTCAGTCTAACTTCCAAGCACGCATCTCTCCAAGCTTCTTTCCACACCACTCCCCCCCCCGCGATTTCTTTCCCCGTGCCCATATATGTGTCCAATCCACGTGGCAACGGCTGTCAATATTAGTCTCGTATTTAAATTGTTATTCAAATGCATGTTTTTTTTTCAAGTCCAGACACCGACCATGTTTTGTGAACCGTACATTATCTGCGGAGTTATTGCGCGCACTAATAAGTGATTATAATTATCAACGCGGTACCGATCGAGGTGCGGGAGTGAGGTGCGGGGGAAGGCATTGTGTAAAACTTGGCAGACGAAAGATTTGGCCGATCATCACCACCGACACCAACTAAACTATTTGTTACGTTGTTGTACCAGGTAAGACCCGCTGAGCTGCTGTATAGATAGCTCTTGTTTTCAGAAGCGACCTGGCCACAAACGACAGTTCAACGAAGGGGCTCATCATCGTCATCATCATCGTCATCGTGTACGTTTATAAATTATTATCGTGGAAATGTACACAGCAACCGAACCCACCGCCAACCAACCACTATCAACCACCACCAAGCACCATCAACCACTACCAACCACCATCAACCACCACCAAGCACCATAAACCACTACCAACCACCATCAACTACCAACCACCATCAACCACTACCAACCACCACCACCACCAAGCACCATCAACTACTACCAACCACTACCAACCACTACCAACCATCACCAACCACTACCAACCACTACCAACCATCACCAACCACTACCAACCACCAACCACCACCAACCACTACCAACCACCAACCACCACCAACCACCACCGCTGGCAGGAGGCTTGTGAAGAGTCGGCGTGGCGGGTCGAGGCGTGAGAGTGGGAGCGGTGGTGGTGGTGGTGGTGGTGGCGGTGATGGTGGCGGTGATGGTGGTGGTGGTGGCGGTGGCGGTGGCGGTGGCGGCGGCGGTGGCGGTGGTGGTGGTGGTGGTGGTGGCGGTGGTGGTGGCGGTGAAGGCCACGCGCGTCTCTGGAGCAGCGCGAGTTCGTGTTGATCCGCACGTCGCGCCCAATGAGAAGGTTTCCTTGTCGATTCCAAATTAAACGCGAGAAGGATTTCCGCCACTGTCCCCCCCCCTCCTCCTCCTCCCCCCCGTGCTCGCTTCTTTAAACCGTGGGCTTCAAGAAAGTTTGAAAGAAAAAAAAACATCAATCCGATGTAAGAAAACAAAGTGGGTCGCCTGTGCCGAGTTGGATTACTTCTTGAGGCCACACGCAGCTTGGCGAAGAGGCTTTCATCCAGCAGTGGATTTTTGATCTCCTTTCAAATAGATATATTAAAACTAAACTGTCTATTTTTGTGTTTTACCACTGAGCTATGAAGCTCTTTTTAAGAAGCTTTTCACGTGGAAATGTTTTAGTGGCCTATTACTCTAAAACGCCTGATTGTTGATTGTAACTGTGGAGGGAAAAACCCGAGGACCCGGAGAGAAATCCACCGCAAACTCCAAACATTCAGGCGTCAGGGTCGGGATCGAACCCACGACCTCCTGTATACCAGGCGAGGTAGTTAACATCTCATAGCCACCGTGGCGCCCATACATCGTTGCAGAGCACAGGCCCAAAATGTCAAGTGGTCAATGAAAAACAGTCCCGATTGATTGGTATAATAGGTTTAATAGATTGATAATTATAGATAATGATTACACGATGCAACTGCAACTCTGAACCCAGCGATCCCGAGTTCAGAATCAGATGAGATTATTTAGTTATACCGGAGGAATCCGCAGAGCTAATAAACGATTTCTCACCGATATCCAGTAGAGTAGTAGTTCCCACCCCATCACCAATCCACACTGGACCAACGTGGTGAAGTATGGTCAAACAGCGCCCACAGACCGACGCGGCCTGGTGAAGCCTTCATCCAGCAGTGGATTAGTTACAAAGGGTAGTGACATTGCGAAATTACATTTCAACGTCGCATATCTGACTCGCTGGGGACAAGGCGTCAAGTCGGATGTGTGAGCGTCGATTGAATATTTATCGCGACGCCATGAACTGGGTATGGGGCGGTTCATTGGTCTGGGCGGATATGCGACGTTGTGTTGTGCTTAGAACTGCCGTGTGTTTTAGAACTTCCCCTTTTCGTCGTTAGTTGGTTGTCCTTCCCCCGCACCTCCGATCATCGCGGTTGGCTACGTACGGCACGAAAGAAGTCTCAACAACATGCGCGTTGGCGAGGCACGCTCGTCTCTCGTGGGCCGAGGTGGAGTTTCACCAAGTCGTCCTGTGGACACGGAGACGCAGTCAATCAGCCACCACCAAGAGAGAGACGAAGATTCCTCATGCAGCCTTCGTCAGGCTGCTGGGGAAGTGTCGGTGGTGAGCACACGGGGGGGCGGGTGGCCAGCACCCACGCACGTTCCTCTTTGTCTCCCCATTGCTGATGCGCACTGCACCGGGTGCTCATTTCAGGCTGAGTCGACCACCAAGCACCAACACCGCCACCAACACCGCCACCACCACCACCACCGCCCCCCACCGCCACCGCCATGCGCGTCACCAACAACAACCTTCAACAATAACCATCGACAACAACCATCAACAACCATCAACAACTATCAACAACTTTCAACCGCGTCTCCGCCCTCCAGTCGAGGGCTCGTGGCAGCCGCAGCAGGAGCAGCAGCGGGTGGCTCAGACGAGACACAGAAGAGAAAAAAAAATATTGAAAAATGAAAATTACAAAGGGGAAAAAAAGACTGAATGAAGAATGTGGTTGCATGTGGCTCCGCAATTAGGAGCGCGTGTGGTCGCACCTCAGCCTTGTTTCCCTTGGCTGTCCGAGCGAGCCTTTCAAGCAGAATTCCACTCCGAAATATAGCCTCTCTCTCTCTCTCGCCACCTCATCCCTCCTCCTCCTCTCTACTGCTCCTCCATATACCAGCTCCATCCCCCACCCTCTTCTTCTTCCTCCTCCTTCTCCTCTTCCTCCCTCTCCTTCTCCTCCCTCTCCCAGCTCCCTTTCCCTCCCTCTCATCATCATCGTCCTCACTCTCCTCCTCCCTATTCTCCCCCTTCGCCCTCTACCAGCTCCCTCCTCCTCCATATCCCAGCTCCATCAACTCTCCCTCTCCTCCTCACTCTCCCCAGCTCCCGTCTCACTCTCCCTCCTCACTCTCCCCAGCTCCCTCCTCACTCTCTCCCTCCTCACTCTCCCCAGCTCCCTCCTCACTCTCTCCCTCCTCACTCTCCCCAGCTCCCTCCTCACTCTCTCCCTCCTCACTCTCCCCAGCTCCCTCCTCACTCTCTCCCTCCTCCCTCTCCCCAGCTCCCTCCTCACTCTCTCCCTCCTCACTCTCCCCAGCTCCCGTCTCACTCTCCCTCCTCACTCTCTCCCTCCTCACTCTCCCCAGCTCCCTCCTCACTCTCTCCCTCCTCACTCTCCCCAGCTCCCGTCTCACTCTCCCTCCTCACTCTCTCCCTCCTCACTCTCCCCAGCTCCCTCCTCACTCTCTCCCTCCTCACTCTCCCCAGCTCCCGTCTCACTCTCCCTCCTCACTCTCTCCCTCCTCACTCTCCCCAGCTCCCTCCTCACTCTCTCCCTCCTCACTCTCCCCAGCTCCCGTCTCACTCTCCCTCCTCACTCTCTCCCTCCTCACTCTCCCCAGCTCCCTCCTCACTCTCTCCCTCCTCACTCTCCCCAGCTCCCTCCTCACTCTCTCCCTCCTCACTCTCCCCAGCTCCCTCCTCACTCTCTCCCTCCTCACTCTCCCCAGCTCCCGTCTCACTCTCCCTCCTCACTCTCTCCCTCCTCACTCTCCCCAGCTCCCTCCTCACTCTCTCCCTCCTCACTCTCCCCAGCTCCCGTCTCACTCTCCCTCCTCACTCTCTCCCTCCTCACTCTCCCCAGCTCCCTCCTCACTCTCTCCCTCCTCACTCTCCCCAGCTCCCGTCTCACTCTCCCTCCTCACTCTCTCCCTCCTCACTCTCCCCAGCTCCCTCCTCACTCTCTCCCTCCTCACTCTCCCCAGCTCCCGTCTCACTCTCCCTCCTCACTCTCTCCCTCCTCACTCTCCCCAGCTCCCTCCTCACTCTCTCCCTCCTCACTCTCCCCAGCTCCCTCCTCACTCTCTCCCTCCTCACTCTCCCCAGCTCCCGTCTCACTCTCCCTCCTCACTCTCACTCTCCTCCTCTGCCGTTGTGGAGCTGCGTGTTTGCATTGCAGATAAGAGAAGCACGTGGGGTAAATGGGGCTCTTAAACGCACGACTGCTCAAAATATTAATAATAGTAGCAGTGGTAATGCGCTTAATCATACAAATAATCATAATTCACAGATGTGCGCCACATTACACACACCACGTGGGTGCACCTACCCTAGACACACGCAGCACGCGTAAAAGACAAAGATAGAGGTCGCCCTATAGCCTTCACTGACTGTTGGGGCAAGTGCTCTTGATTGCTATTTACCTCATTGCTGCAATTGTATTATTGTTTTGCTTTTTTCGGCTTGATAACCCGGGTAAAACTAATTCTAGCCTCTTGAGTTCTCATCTGGGTGGTTTAAAAAAAACAAAAGTCAACGAATTTAAGCACAAAAAGAATACGCGGCATAAATGTGGTGGACGGGTGTGGCTGGGTGGCTGCCTTATTTTCAGGACGCCTGTCAACAGCCGGGATTAAGCGCTCAGCGGCAGCGGGCGCTGTGTTTGTAAACTCCCAACTTCGTAAAACATTCGCCTCGACGGGGGCCTGGGGGGCTGGGGGGAGGGGTGCGTCGGTCTCCTCAAAGGGGACACTCAAAACGGGAATGCGTGGCCGCGCGTCGCTGCCATCACAACCACATTAGACTCCTTCTCTCTTCCTTCAACCCGGCAGCGGCGGTGTCTTCAGCCCTGCCAATGGCACGAACCTCCTACGTTGTCAATACGCGGCTGGACTAGGGCCTCCCTCCTTCTGTCCGTCCCCCCCCCCACACATGCCTTTGTGGATGGTGGTTAGTTGACCATATTCTTAGGTAAAAAAATAAAATTAATAAAAGTAAAATAAAAATAAAATAAAAATCACGACGTTTCGGAGGCAACACAAGCTTCCGTCTTCAGGTGGAACCGTCACAGCACGATAGCTGTATCAAGTGAGAGAATTTCCAAGAACACAGTATTTGTATATATACTGGTTGAGGGTGGGAGGAGCCAAGGTAGTCCCTGAATATTATTTGTGTAAGGTTCGGTGCGGCTGAAGCACGCTGTTAGGAATGAGCCTTTGTTGTGTAAACTAGGCGCGGATGATGTAAAGGTGCGTGTAAAAGGGACTGAGCCTTTTTGTTATGTAGAGATGATGCGGCTGAAATCGCTGCCAGGAAAAGAGTCTTTGTTGTGTATCAAATCTAGTTGACCATATCTTCTTGGTTCTTTCGGTAAAGTCACGTAGAAGGGAAGTAATAAAATAATAAAAATAAAACATAATAAAACAATTCTCACGACGTTTCGGCCACAACGTGAAAACCAGGTCCGCCGAGGCGACTCTGTCGCCTCGACGGACCTGGTTTTCACCTGAGGACGGCTGCTTGCGTTGTGGCCGAAACGTCGTGAGAATTGTTTTATTATGTTTTATTTTTATTATTTTATTACTTCCCTTCTACGTGACTTTACCGAAAAAACAAAGAAGATGAATCCCTGCAGTCACGAAAGCTTTAAATCAAAAATAGTTGACCATACTTCACCACGCCGGTCACTGGGTTGCTCGAAGGCGGGGAACATATGGTGTATTTGGGAGGATGGAAGAACAGTCCAATGGCTGATTTGACTGCACTGCCCTCTGCTGCCACTCGCATGACAACCGCAGCAGCCTGTAAGCGGAGCAACCTGTTTGTGCAGAAGTGGTCGCCCGTTAAAGCATTGTCCGGGCTCAGCTTTGTTTAGCTTTCGAGATCTGAATGAGATCGGGCGAATTCCGGTGATTGGGGGTCAAAGTCAGCGGCCGCGCAAGTGCGAGACCAGGTCACCGCGAATATCTAACGCCTCGTCGCGTCTCAAGCCGGGTTGTGTGTGTGCTCGACGCGTGCCGAACTTCGTTCGCACCGTACGTAGCCAACCGTGCCAATCGGAGGTTGGTACTTGGACGCCTCGCGCATGGAAGACGTACGTGGACATTGATGGAAAAAATCGAGCGTTGATGGACATTGATGGAGAACATGGAACTTTGATTGGAGTGCATAGAACATTTATGGACATTGATGGAGGAAATGTAACATTCTAGATTTGAAGCTTGCGTGACTGCAAGGATTCATATTCTTAGGTTTTTTCGGTAAAGTCACGTAGGTAAAAAAAGACGGAAGCTTGTGTTGCCTCCGAAACGTCGTGATTTTTATTTTATTTTTATTTTACTTTTATGAATTTTAATTTTTTACCTACGTAACTTTACCGAAAAAAACCCAAGAATATGAAATGTAACATTGATTGGAGTGCATGGAACATTTATGGACATTGATTGAGAACATTGTAACACTGATGGAGACAATTGAACTTTGATGGAGAAAATGCAACACAAACCCTGAAAAGTGTTCAAAGCAATGGGGAGGTGCCATGCTTGGGATTGCACGGAGAGACAGAGAGAGAGAGAGGAGAACATGACGTCGCAGAACATACGCGAGCGTGGGACATTCCAGTCGACCGTTAAAAGCTAGAGCGTGTTTCAGAAACAGAATCAGCATCTGTATTTACACTCGAGGAATCCGATGTGTTGTTCGTGACAGATGTCTTTTTTCACAGATGGCGGGACACGTCCGTGGCTAGGGGGGGGGGGGGGGACGATGGCCTGTGGTCGAGACTCACGATGGAGTAGCAGCTCAAGGAGGGACCACGTGCTTGCACCACGTGCTTGCACCACGTGGTCTATCGCGGAGTGTGACGTGGCGACAAAGGGTCGTGAGGCCAGACGGATTGTCGCATCGCGACACCGTCCGCGAGAGGACAGCGACGGTTTGGGAATCGGCCTTCATCAAGCAGTGGAAAGGCCGTGGCAGCATGCTTGATGACGATGATGACGGTGATGATGATGACGGTGATGACGATGATGATGACGGTGATGACGATGATGACGACGGTGATGATGATGGTGTTGATGACGATGATGACGGTGACGATGATGACGGTGACGATGATGACGGTGATGATGACGGTGATGATGACGATGATGATGACGATGATGATGATGACGGTGATGATCAGATCAAGGAGTATGAACCATCATCATGTCTACTCTGGTCATCCTTGCAGCAGCGGCTTTTGGCTGCTCGCCGTCGAACAAAGACGGCGGTGGTGACCGCTCCGCGCGGCGCTTTCAGATGCGCCTCTGAGGCCGTCTGGAACGCTCTTCCTTCCCATATTAGGAGCTGCGCACTTTTAAATCGTCATCTAGACCCGACGAACTAATTTGCCTAGAACTGCTCTTTGCCTTCAGTGTGTTGCCCTTCCCCCCCGCATCTCCGATTAGCGCGGTCGGCTACGCACGCACGGTGCGAACGGAGTCGAACTTTGCGTGCGTGCGTGCGTGCGCACGTGGTGATGGTCGCGTGATGCATTCACGCGGAACACTGCGGCGCAACTGCATCCGTCGAGTCGCTCATCGACGCGACAGCTGCGATCGTTGAAGGGGCACGAGGGAGCGAGCGAATGCCTCCTCCGATGGCAGCTGTAACCGAGGGGGTGGTGGGTTTGTCACGGGAGAGAGTGATGTTTGCGGTTTTGCATCGGGCGATGATGCGTTGTTGTTGTTGTTGTTGATGATGATGATGCCCGCCAGATTTTAACCTCGCTCGAGCACTCTGGCTGGCGCTCTGTCATTAGTCTCGACGACCGCCCATCATCACCACCGTCATCATCACCACCGTCATCATCACCACTACCGTCATCATCACCACCACCATCATCACCACCGTCATCATCACCACCATCATCACCACCGTTATCATCATCACCACCGTTATCATCATCACCACCGTTATCATCACCACCGTCATCATTACCACCATCATCATCACCACCATCATCATCATCACCATCAGCAACATTACCATTATCTTCATCGCCATCATCACTACCATCATCACCACCGTCATCACCACCATCATCATCATTACCATCATCTTCATCGCCATCATCACCATCATTACCATCATCTTCTTCGCCATCATCACCATCATCACTATAATCATCATTATTATCATCACTACCATCATCATCACCATGATCACCATCATTATCACCACCATCATCATCATCGCCATCATCACTATCATTATCACCATCATCATCACTATCATCATCACTACCATCATTATCATCACCCCTTCTAAGTCACGTGTCATGTCCAAGACAACCATTTACCCTTTTTTTACCCACAGTTAATCACTAACTACTATTGTTTTAACCATTTAAAACTAAACTATTTTTTTTACTCGGTAAGGCCCACTGAGCTGCATAGCTCTATTTCAGAAGCGACCCGGCCATAAGTGACAGCTCTAAACTCGCGATGTTGATTCTATATAGGGAGGAGAATACCGGAGGACCCAGAGAAAAATGCACGCGACCAGGGTGAGAGACACGCACACTCTAAATATACAGCAGGCGTCAGGGTCGGGATCGAACCCACGACCTCCTGTATAGCAGGCGAGGAAGTTAACATCTCCTAGCCACCGTGATGAGAGAGAGACACGCAAACTTCAATTATACAGCAAGCGTCAGGGTTGGTATCGAACCCACGACCTCCTGTATACCAGGCGAGGGAGTTAACATCTCCTAGCCACCGCGGGCGTGTGTTCTCCTAACATCGGAAGAGAGAACGTTCCAGACGTCAGGTGCCAACAGTTTATACGAACACTGGCGAGCGAGCGCACTTACCCTGTGTTGCTCAGCCAACGATGTTAACATCAAACCGCCGGGACGTGCCGCCGCCAGCGTTACCACTTGTACACGTGCACACGCACAACGCCTTGTGTGCGTTTTGTTTTGTTTCATATTCTTAGGTTTTTTCGGTAAAGTCACGTAGGTAAAACATTAAATTTAATAAAAGTTAAATAAAATAATTTTTTTAATGTTTTACCTACGTGACTTTACCGAAAAAACCTAAGAATATGAATCCTTGCAGTCACGAAAGCTTCAAATCTAGAATTTGTTGTTGTTGTTGTGAATTCACTCAATTGCTGGATGACGGCCCTTCCCAACACAACCCGCTTTTGTGGGTAGGGGGGGGGGCGTTATTTTACCACCATAATTATCCGCACTGGTTAGTTGCATGTTGGTGAAGGAGGGGAGCGGTAAGAACATGGGAGCATTGAAGTATAGTACAACAACGGATTGTGTTTCCATTGCACTCTGCTGACCGCGGTGCGAGCAGGGAGGTCTGAATCAGTCCTGGGCCTCTCTCTCTCTCTCTCCCTCCGCGTCACCAACCGTCACTGACCAGCCTGGTGAAGTATGATCCGACAATTCTAGATTTGAAGCTTTTGTGACTGCAATGATTCATATTCTTAGGTTTTTTCGGTAAAGTCACGTAGGTAAAAAATTAAAATTAATAAAAGTAAAATAAAAATAAAATGAAATCACAGTACGATAGCTGTATCACACGGAGACTGCAAAATATACAGCAGGCGTCAGGGTTCGGGAGCGAACCCATGCGCTACTGTATACCAGCGAGGTAGTGAAGGAAACCCATTCACGAATAAATTCGCAGCGCCGTTAGATTATTTTCTGAGCCGGCACTTCCCCCAACTCCCCCCCCCCCCCCCCGCTGTCAGAAGGCATGATTGGCAGAGCGTGACAAGGCCAAGCCTAATAACATAATCATGTTTTTGTTTGCGTTTTTTAACCCCCCCCCCCCTCTCACAAAAAAAGATTGATCGGCCAATTCGTACAGCTTATTTTTTTTGAAATATTAAACTTTTTGGGATTGGAGGCGGTGGGGGTGGGGGGGGCTACCCCCGAATCAAGCACGAATAAATTGTTTTTTTTTTAAATCCAGAACGCATTTGAAGCACGGCTTCTAAACGGTAAAAAACAGTTTTTGAGCCTGCTTAAATCATTATCAATCCGTCGACAGACCACATTGAGCTGCGACTGAGCTCAAAATCGTTCGATAAAGACGCATCACTTCAATGCCTCTCTTACACAGGCCAGCAACGCGCGATTTGGACCCCCCCCCCTCTTCAACTTCTTCTTAACTTTTGGCTGAGCGGGCCCTAAGTCAATTTGACGCCAAGAATGTCAATAAATGTGAAACTGCTACGGAAGCTTCGTAATGGAACCCAATTTATTTTGGCAGCTGAAATGCCAATCAGCCCACATCTGGGTGCCCATGCACCTGATTTCTCGTTCGTGGTAAATTATCACGGCTTTTCCTCTCTGGTGTGCGTGTGTGGGTGTGTGGTTTGTAGCCGCGACCCCAGTTCGATTCCCGTTCACGGCCAACACCAGTGACGATTATCTGAAACTGAGCCTGGGCCTCCGCTAGGTCAACTCAGCCTCAAATCAGTACTCGGTGCGGTGAGTAAATAAGCCTCCTCGTGTGCTGTTCCGGTCTTCATAGGTGCTACTCGCTAACAGCACTTGCCCCAACAGTCCGTTAAGGCTATACGGGGGATCTTTGTATTTGTTTTATTTGTAATCGCAATGTTGCTGCTGCTGTTGTTGTTGATGCTGTGTCAGCGATTGCGCGTGGCGTATTCCTGGCGTGCGTTTGGTATTCCCCGTACGGCTTGTCACGTCCGCTGCCATGAAACCGGCTCTGAGCTCAGGGCATCGTTGTGACAGAGAAAGGTCTCGCGTCTCACGTCCACGTCTCGTGTCTCACGTCTCACATCTACGTCGGCCCTCTCGTTCGCTCAATCAATCTCACCCTAATTTTCCCTCCACTTACACCCACCCACCCACCTGGCAAACTTGGGCCCTTAAAGTTAGCCCACTCCCCCAGCTTTCCCCTTCCACGCCCCACCTATTTCTCTCTTATCCCTGTTACAAAATAGAAACAAATTTCGTTTAAAATATTTATTTTCTTTGTTTCAAGAGGTTAATTTTTGCCGTGCACCCTTTCAAGCCAGGATATGTCACAACGTTGCACTTGTGTGCTGTTGTGGGCTTTTGAGGCGAGTGAGTGAGTAGGTGAGTGGGTGCGTGAGTGAGTGGGTGGATGGGTGGGTGGATGGATGGGTGGGTTGGTGAGTAGGTGGGTGCATGGGTGAGTGAGCGGGTAATTAAGTAGGTGGATGGGTGGGTGGGTTGATGGGTGGGTGGGTGGGTTGATGGGTGGGTGGGTGAGTGAGTGGGCAAGTGAGTTGATGGGTAGGTGATTGAGTGACTAGGTGAGCGAGCGAATGAGTTAGTGAGTGCGTGGGTGAGTGGGCGAGTGAGTAGGTGAGTGGATGGGTGAGTGAGTGGACTGTTGATTGGGTTGTGAAACCAGTTTTGAAGAGAAGAGAGGTTCGTCTGAGCGTAAAGAAACAAGTAAACCCGTAAAAACAAAGTTTTTCACTATAAATCCTTTATATACGTGGCATCGGGGCGGCTAGAGTCATCTTGTCCTCTGGCTTGAGATGGCTGCCACCTATGGGTCAAATGATTGTCTGGCAGCATTAAACAATTGGTAATTAAATATTCAAAAAAATTTCCCTAAACAGTGTAAAATTTTGGAATTTTTTTTCACGAAAATGCATTGTCACGCACAACGAGTCTGTGTGCAAAATGTCAGCTCGATTGGATGACGGGAAGTGGGTTAAAAAACGACCGAAAGATTTGCACGGTCCTAAGCAAGCAAGCAAGCGAACTTAATATAAAGGATTTAATAAGTATTTTACGTGGGGCTGCGTTTTACATTACGAGGGCTTAATTCCTATATATTTTTCATAACGCTGCTAGGCTGGCTTCGAGTTAAGTATTATCAGCGTAAAGTACAAGGTGCGCCTTGCCCATGGTGATCCTCTATTAACCCGAGCATCATCCACGTGGCGAGACGGGAGAAGCCACGCACGAGTACGGAAGAGAAGGGTGACAGGTGGACGTTGTAACGGACTCTCGATGATGCTGAGGGTGGGTCACGTGTGCAGGGTGGGTCACGTGCTCGCAGGGTGGGTCACGTGCGGGCAGGGTGGAGGATGGATACTGAGACAGACAGTGGCGCAGCAAGGGACATTATCAGCTCAATGGGTGCAGCAGTTGACCAGGTGGGGGCCACAGTATTTTAAAATCCTTTATATTAAGTTCGCTTGCTTGCGTGCTTGCTTGCTTGCTTACGACCGTGCAAACCTTTCGGTCGTTTTTTAACCCACTTCCCGTGATCCAATCGAGCTGACATTTTGCACACAGACTCGTTGTGCGTGACAATTAATTTTCGTGAAAAAATGTTTCCAAAATTTTACACTTTTTAGGAAATTTTTTTTTTACTAACACAATCATATATTTTTCCTAAACACAGAAAATAATTCAAGAAAACAACTAAAATGTACAATATAAACAATCATACAAAAACTGAAAACCTTATAATCCTTATATACGACTTTACTTATATTTAATTTTAAATACCAATGTGATAAAAATGAAACTCTTACTCAAGAAAAACTGAAATTAATAATAAAATAAAACCGATGCCACGCATATAAAGGATTTATAGTGAAACACTTTGTTTTTAAGGGTTAATTTTTTTTATTTGTCTCGCACGGTCGCACCTAGAGGTGATTATACAGGGTGCTTCAAACATTATTTAACACTTATATGGGACGATCGTTGTTTAAAGGAAAAATAACGGGCACTACACTCTAACATGATAACAAATGTATGTCAATAGCTTCAGAAAGTCAAAAGTCTTCACTTGTTCGCCATCGTTGTCAACGCGTGGCCTGGAATCTTCTCCAGGTGGTCTCCAGAGCCCGGAGGAGGCACATTTCTTGTGGTATTGTTGCAAATTCTCGTAAGTGTTCACACCGTCTTTCCGACAGCTCTGTTTCTTCACCTGAGGACGGCTGCTTGCGTTGTGGCCGAAACGTCGTGAGCATGTTATTATGTTTTATTTTTATTATTTTATTATTTCCCTTCTACGTGACTTTACCGAAAGAACCAAGAATATGAATCCCTGAAGTCACGAAAGCTTTAAATCAAAAATAATAAAAACGGAGTGCAGTGTTTGGCAGTGAGGGTGGTGGTGATGGTGGTGGTGAAGGGGTTAGGGGGAGGCGGGGCACGAAGGGGGCTTGTGGGTTAGGGGGGGACAGGTGAAAGGGGGCGATTTGAGAGCGCCCATGAGTTCGTCAATCAGCGGCGCCAACGCACACCGCCCCAGCCGCGAACACCGCGTCACCGTGTAAACACAAAGCCACAGACACAAAGACAAACATCCCCACGGTAGCCTTTACAACACCGTTGGGGCAAGTGCTCTTCGCGAGCACCTATTAAGGCCGACAACGGCACACGAGGGAGTGGCTGGCCAACACCACGCCTGGCCGCCTTTGTCTCCCCAAGCGGGCGATGTTTACACACCGCCGCACCAGGACCGGTTCAGATGATATTCGTCACTGATGTTGGCCGTGATCGGGAATCGAACCCGTGTCGCCGGGTTCGGAGCGCAGCGTAGCGCTAACCGCTACAACCACCGCTCCCAGTAGCTTGTCGGCCAGTTAGCTGAGGCAGCAACCACGCTTTAAGCGCACAAGACCACAGCCACGGCAACCACGAGCGCGTCACCATGTAACCACAAAACCACGCACACTCATATTCTTAGGTTTTTTCTATTTTTTTTTTATATACAAATACGGTTTTCTTGGAATTTATGTCACTTGATACAGCTATCGTGCTGTGACGGTTCCACCTGAAGACGGAAGCTTGTGTTGCCTCCGAAACGTCGTGATTTTTATTTTATTTTTATTTTACTTTTATTAATTTAAAATTTTTATCTACGTGACTTTACCGAAAAAACCCTAAAAATATGAATCCTTGCAGTCACGAAAGCTTCAAATCTAGAAACACGCACACTCAACCACCCCCCCCACACTACCACCCAGCCAACCCCCCCCCCCGATCCCCCGTCTTTCCCACCACACGCACAGCGTTTCCGCCACGGCTGCTTCAACTTGAAAATTGAAATGTAACTAAATACAATTGGACACGTGGAGGCCCGTTGGTTCAAATGTCAGAGTAGGCTGAGCCTTAATCTAAGTTACCGCCACTGTCCGTGATTAAACCGGATTCTCAATTGTTGTGGGTTGATGGTCTCAGCTCGGCTACCAGTCAATGGCTGCAAAAACAAATGGGATGAAATTCGGTGCTTCGCTTAATTCGGATGAAATGCCATGCAACGGACACTGCTCTGAACGAGCAGAGATCTCAGAAGTTGTTTATCCGTTTCCGCGAGTTTGTCTAAACCAGGGGTGGGGAACATTTTTTCTGCCAAGGGCCATTTGGATGTTTATAACATCATTCGCGGGCCATACAAAATTATCAACGTAAAAATTTGGCTGTTATATTTGGTCAAACATTTAATTAACTCGCCCCCTAATGTGATGGCTGGAACTGCTTATCGTTGGTGAGGCGTGTGATGATGTTAGCTGGTATTGATGATGTTGCTACTCGCAACTGCTTTTCCAGGTTTGCTCCTAGATTTGTTGAATTTCGAGTCCCGCCTGCGGTTGCCTTGGCAGGGCCAGACCAAATGATTTCGCGGGCCTTGTATGGCCCGCGGGCCGAACGTTCCCCAACCCTGGTCTTAACGATAAACTAAATTATATATTTGTTTTATTTTACCCGGTAATGCCCACTGAGCTATGTAGCTCTTTTTCAGAAGCGACCCGGCCACAAATGATAGCCCAACGAATGGCTTATCACGTGGAAATGTATCGAAGCCAAATACTCTAAACGCACGTTGACTCGAAATGTGGAGGGAAAAACCGCGGGATCCGGAGAAAAATCCACGCAACCACGGGGAGAACACGCAAACTGCAAATATACAGCAGCAGGCGTCAGAGTCGGAATCGAACCCACGACCTCCTGCATACTAAAGAGAGGTAGTTAACATCTCCGAGCCACCGTGGCGCCTGTAACACAGTGGAAGGGGGTTGCGGTGCTCTGCGGGAGTTCAAGATTGATAAGTATTCGTATCATGACGTCACGTGAATTCACTTCTGTGCCATCGCTTTTAGAGCACGAGACCAGGGGTCACAACCACGATCACGAGAAGAGACCATTTGTTTCGAATTCGCTAAAAATATATATTTTAAGAGCCGCAATGCAACGTGAATGCGAGATGGTGAGTCTTTAATAAACACAAAACCGCGACGAAACAGTCCTTGGTGAGCCGCATGCGGCTCTGGAGCTGCAGGTTGCCGACCCCTGACCATGGTGAGCTGGACTTCCATGGTGAGCTGGACTTCCATGGTGAATTGGACTTCCATGGTGAACTGGACTTCCATGGTGAACTGGACTTCCATGGTGAACTGGACTTTCATGGTGAATTGGACTTTCATGGTGAACTAGACTTTCATGGTAACAAGGACTTCCATAGTGAACTGGACTTCCATGGTGAACTGGACTTCCATGGGGAATTGGACTTCCATGGTGAACTGGACTTCCATGGTGAACTGGACTTTCATGGTAACAAGGACTTCCATGACGAACTGGACTTCCATGGTGAACTGGACTCCCATGGTGAACTGGACTTCCATGGTGAGCTGGACTTCCATGGTGAATTGGACTTCCATGGTGAACTGGACTTCCATGGTGAATTGGACTTCCATGGTGAACTGGACTTCCATGGTGAACTGGACTTTCATGGTGACAAGGACTTCCATGACGAACTGGACTTCTATGGTGAACTGGACTTTCATGGTGAACTGGACTTTCATGGTAAACTGGACTTTCATGGTGAACTAGACTTTCATGGTAACAAGGACTTCCATAGTGAACTGGACTTCCATGGTGAACTGGACTTCCATGGTGAACTGGACTTCCATGGTAAACTGGACTTCCATGGTGAACTGGACTTTCATGGTGAACTGAACTCCCATGGTAAACTGGACTTCCATGGTGAACTGGACTTCCATGGTGAACTGAACTTCCATGGTGAACTGGACTTCCATGGTAAACTAGACTTCCATGGTGAGCTGGACTTCCATGATGAACTGAACTTCCATGGTGAACTGGACTTCCATGGTGAGCTGGACTTCCATGGTGAACTGGACTTCCATGGTGAGCTGGACTTCCATGGTGAATTGGACTTCCATGGTGAACTGGACTTCCATGGTGAACTGGACTTCCATGGTGAACTGGACTTCCATGGTGAACTGGACTTCCATGGTGAACTGGACTTCCATGGTAACAAGGACTTCCATGGTGAACTGGACTTCCATGGTGAATTGGACTTCCATGGTGAATTGGACTTCCATGGTGAACTGGACTTCCATGGTTGACTGGACTTCCATGGTGAACTGGACTCCCATGGTGAACTGGACTTCCATGGTGAACTGGACTTCCATGGTGAACTGGACTTTCATGGTGAACTAGACTTTCATGGTAACAAGGACTTCCATAGTGAACTGGACTTCCATGGTGAACTGGACTTTCATGGTAGACTGGACTTCCATGGTGAACTGGACTTCCATGGTGAGCTGGACTTCCATGGTAAACTGGACTTCCATGGTGAACTGGACTTCCATGGTGAACTGGACTTCCATGGTGAACTGTACTTCCATGGTGAACTGGACTTCCATGGTGAACTGGACTCCCGTGGTAAACTGGACTTCTGTTCACCCTAATCTCTACTTGTGTCGTTTCGCGTTGTGCTTGTACACTGCGCCATGCGTTTCCCCGACAGGTCTCGTTCTGCATGGCGCGTTAACAATTTCACTCGTACGAGGGCTTCATGACCCTTTTGCTGAAAGCCGCCATATAAATGATTATTACCACGATATAAGTTTTTTAACATTTCTAAATAATATAATTCAACCATATCGACGGGTGTTTTCTGGTACGTATAGAATCACGCTGCGAGTAATTGGCGAATGTTAAAGTTATACTGGTAGGAACCTCCTGGTTACACCAGCCCACAGGGGATTATTGCGTCCGTCGTGCAGGGAGGGGCTGGGTGGGGAGGGAGGGGCTGGGTGGGGAGGGGAGGGTGGAGAGGGGCTGGGTGGGGAGGGTGGGGCTGGGTGGAGAGGGGAGGGTGGGGAGGGGCTGGGTGGGGAGGGTGTGGAAGGGCTGGGTGGGGAGGGTGGGGAGGGGCTGGGTGGGGAGGGTGGGGAGGGGCTGGGTGGGGAGGGTGGGGCTGGGTGGGGAGGGGCTGGTCACCCCGTGGTGCCCTTATAAAACTCAACGTTTAATCTACTCACGCCGGCTTGTGCCCGCCCTCACAGTCGGGCATATTTGCGGAATACACCACGCCGCTGTTGTTGACCCTGGCCATTGACCGAGCAACCCAACGTTCCTACCAGCTCCCTCGGCAGGAATCTGTTCAATCTATTGTTTCCTAGTTCTGCCCTGGCTTGCCTTCGAATGGACATTGTTTAGCTGGCCATGCTTTCGTTTGTTCACTGAACAGTTTAACGCGTTCCACGCCGAAGGTTGAACACCGCTCGTGCGGGTGCCGTGTTCCGCGTGTCTGTCTGGAGTGCGGTCGACTCGATAGCTCCCGCGGAGAAGACCCCTTGCGTAAATTAAACTTCGGTGTCAAGTTCGATTGCTATTTTAGGGACTTTACCCCCCCCCCCCCCCCAGAGAAAACGGAGCAGATTGATCATGGACGAGGGGTCGTTATTATTACCGATAATTAAACACTTCCCGAGGATTAACGCAAGGCGTTGGAAAGGATTACAACACCAATATTAAACACGCGTATGCATGACTTGTCTTCCTGGTTTGAACATCAATTAACCATTTTTTTTCTAAGCTCAAGAAAAACACGTAAGCTCGATTTTTTTTTACAAATAAAAAGTCGTTTCAAAAAAAGATTTATCCTACGCTGAAACGCGTCTGCCTCCAGCGCCAATGTGTTACCCATTAGACCGAATTGATCAATCACTGTGATGAGTGTTTATCTTCCTAACATATTTGTTTCCTCTCCGCTCGTTTATTACTGCACATTCCTTGCCCATCAAAAAACGTCCAACAGCAACAACAGAAACCACGAGCGCCACCACCACCACAGAGGAGGAATATAGGAAGGAGGAGGATGGAGATGGGCGAGTGAGGAGGAGGAGGAGAGTGAGGAAGAGGAGGGAGAAGGGGGAGAAGGGAGGAGAAACGTCAGCACACTCACCAAAAAAAACCCGAGAATCTAGGAACAAATCCGACGCGATTGGATTAGTAGAAGCTGGGCACCGATTGAGAGGGGGGTGGGAGTCCAGTTTTTTGTGGGGGGCACGGTGGAATGGATTTTCTCTCTCCACGTGCTCATACTCTGTGCAGCTTCTCCGGTCACATTCACTATCTATCGTCTTTGGGTCTTTCGGTAAAGCCACGTAGATAGAATAAAAATAACAAAAATCATTTTTTTTATCTACGTGGTTTTACCGCAAGACCCAAAGAATATGAATTCCTGCAGTCACGAAAGCTTTAAGTCAACATTCACTATCCTGACAGAAAGAACCATAGATTCACAACACACTTTGATAGACAGCCATGGACTTGCATAGAGACCTATAGGCTTACGTCGAGACCCATAGACTCACACAAACTTACATGGTCCACAGACTTGCATAGAGAACCACAGATTTGCATAGACACCCACAGACTTACATACAGATCCATAGAGTCAAACAAACTTAAATGGTCCACAGACTTGCATAAAGAACCACAGACTTGCATAGACACCCATAGACTTACATAGATACCCATAGACTTGCATAGAGACCCACAGACTTACATAGAGACCCATAGACTTACATAGACATCCACAGACTTACATAGAGACCCATAGACTTAGATAGACACCCAGGGACGTACATCATCTTCTGCTAAACCAGAAGTCCCATCACGGCGTTCTCTGTGCCACTCTACCCGGCATCTTTTCTCCGGTCACCGCCACTATCCTCATTCACCACGTCCTCGTTCCACCGCATCCATTCCATCTCCCCCACGGACGTCCCTTCCGCTCCTTCTGCCCTTACACCGACGACTCCATAGCCCCCCCCCCCCGTACCCCTTCTTCGGCAACCCCCCCGCCCGCCCGCCTTCCCTGCCCCCTGCCCCCCCCCTATCCGCCCCCCTTCTCATTCCATCTTCTTTGTCAAGAGCCCCTAATGGTCTCCCCATTTCGCCGTGATAGTTCCCACGTGTGAACCTTGCGCAGGCGAGCGCTGAAATTACCCTGTAACCGTTCGCACGTGTTAATGAGGGTTCCTGACAGCCGTACGCAGGAAGGAATTGGGGGGGGGGGGCGTGCGCTTCCCTCTCTCTCCCATAGCGAGGGGGGCGGGGGGGGGGCTGGTTGGAGTGGGGGGGGGCGACATAAGCACTGGGGAGAGAGAGGAGGCGGGGTGGGGGGCTACGGTGTCACCTGCCCAGGATTCTCAAGTCGTCAACGTTATCAGCCGTGATCTCTTCACTCCAGGATGAAGGAAGGCATCCATCCCTCCCTCCCTTCCACCCCCACACCGTCACCAGCCCCCCCCCCACCTCCATTCAAACCCTTGCCGCCGCCGTCTCTCGCGGTCGACCTCGCACCTGCTGCGCCCGAGCCACCCAGTTCCTCGCTCTGACTCATGCGATGTGGACGTCTCCTGCCACGTGCGCCTTGTTGTTGTTGTCGTTGTTGTTGTCGCCCCCCCCCTACCTGTTGGCTGCCGCTCCGTTGTTAGTCTCGATCAACGGCCGTCGTCATCGTCGTCATCATCGCCGTCATCATCATCGTCGTCATCATCACCATTATCATCATCATCATCGTCGTCATCGTCGTCATCATCATCGTCGTCATCATCATCATCGTTGTCATCGCCATCATCATCGTCGTCATCATCATCATCATCGTTGTCATCGCCATCATCATCGTCGTCATCATCATCATCGTTGTCATCGCCATCATCATCGTCGTCATCATCGTCGTCGTCATCATCATCGTCGTCATCGCCATCGTCGTCATCATCATCGCCATCATCATCGTCGTCATCATCATCGTCGTCATCGCCATCACCATCGTCGTTGTCGCTTTCTCCCCTAAAAGGCTGTCGTCTCGGTATCCATCCTCCTCCACCCTGCTGCACACGTGACCCACCCAGTCCTTCCCCAGCCCCCACGTGTTGCTGTTCTCAATGGGCGAGATGCTGCTGCGTGTAACCGGCGTCTGTTCTCCAATCCGCGTGTTTCTCCGCTCTGTCTCTATCATAATAATAACGATGTTTTTGTTAAATTACGCGTTTAATTTGGTTTGCCGCTAAATTTGGTAAATTCCGACTGTGGGTGGCTTTATATTTTTAGCCAAAAACTTTTAGTTTCACGATTATTAACTTGAGCAGCAGCAGCACTGTTATTTAAAACTCTCTGGGTTGTACACCTGCACCCAGCACTACTCGGAGCGCGCCTTCTAAAAACGGGAACTTGTTAATCTCTCAACACCAAACTGGAATGTAATCGATAATTACCGGATACTTTCAAATGTACGTGACATCCTTTTCTGGGTGCAGTTCTTTGACGGCGTCGTCAGACAGCAGATATCAAGGTGACGACTTCCTGCTACGAAGAAGCAATCGAGGCATGCTGCTCATTCTTCCTGCCAGCTAACACAAACTAAGAATACAACAGCAACAACAACATTGCGTGCGCCTCGCTGGCACAAATACAAGACAACATTGGCGGTGATATTCAGTCAATTATTTTATTTCATTTTTAGAAAATAAACAAATTGGGGTAAATGAGCAGAACGTGTTTGTGTTTCTACACTGGCATCGCTGCACACTCACAACTAACACAAACTCAAAACATGCTGCAATAACATCGCCCCTGATGAAGAAGACAATGACTCTACTTCTTTTTATTCATCTTCATCATCTCTCTGTCATGAAGAAGGGCCCTGGCCTAAAACGTCACCTGGTATATATATTTAGGGGATGACAATTTTCTAGGGGGAGGAGGTGGTGGTTGGATTACATCCACCAATGAATGACTGGTGTTGTTGATGATTATGACGATGATAAACTTACGACGTTTTTATATTTCGATTCAGGAGTTATCAAATCTATAAACAGCGAAGCTGGAATAAATGTCAGCACAACAGCTCAAAATGAAAGAAGAGGATTTTTGTGCCGAGTTACAAATAATAATGAAATAAAACGAGATAACTCAGACGAACATTTCTCTATTCCTCGAGGTCGCATTTTTTTTCCCGTGTTGGAGGAGGAGGCTACAGTGAAATTACACAAGGGTCAAGCTGTATTATAAATTATTTTACGTATCGTATTCCCGCGTGTGCCACAATTTAGGCACGTTTGTCCTGGATTGCTTCCCAGGCTTCTTTGCGTTCGACTGCCTTTTCGAGAGGCTCCTATTACAATACAGCGAAGTTTACTGGCAGGTCACACGTGGTCCCGGGGCAAAATTGTGGGCAACGGTCACCTCTTCCAACGCGTCCGGTCAAACGTGGAAGAGTAGACCAAATACACCTCGGCGGATCGCACCAGTTTTAAGCACCCTTTCCGCCGGCAGTGGAGTGAGCGAGCAATTGCAGGGCTGCACCTTTATGTACGTACGTGTATGTTGGACTTCTTTCGCACCGTACGTAGCCAACCGTGCTAATCGGAGGTGCGGGGGAAGGACATCAAACTTGACACAAAAACAAACTTAAGACAACAAAAAAGAAAATAGCCTTTCGTTCACGGTCACCAGCCATGTTCTATCCACTGCTGCATGAAGGCCAACTGCAAAGTTGTCACCGCCATCTCTCACGGTCTCACCGTGCAAATAAACAATCGTGCACCCACATCATCATTTGTCAAGATATATCCACTGCTGGATGCAGGCCTCTCCAAGCCGTTGTCATGTCTGATGGTCCTGCCGACGCATCGCGATGTCTAGGAGATGTTAACTACCTCGCCTGGTATGCAGGAGGTCGTGGGTTCGATCACGACCCTGACGCCTGCTGCTGTATATTTTTCTCCGGGTCCTTCGGTGTTTCCCCTCCACCTTTAAAATCAACATTCGCTTGGCGTATTTTGAGTGCTTATACATGTCCACGTGATAAGCCACTTCATTGAGCTATCATTTGTGATAGTCAGATGGTTTCTGAAACAAAACTATATAAGCTCAAATTTCGATTTAAAGCTTTTGTGACTGCAGGGATTCATCTTCTTGGTTCTTTCGGTAAAGTCACGTAGAAGGGAAATAATAAAATAAAATAATAAAATAAAACATAATAAAATAATTCTCACGACGTTTCGGCCACAACGAAAGCAGCCATCCTCAGGTGAAGCAAGCAGCCGTCCTCAGGTGAAGAACCTGATGACGGCTGCTTGCGTTGTGGCCGAAACGTCGTGAGAATTATTTGATTATGTTTTATTTTTATTATTTTATTATTTCCCTTCTACGTGACTTTACCGAAAGAACCAAGAAGTTATATAAGCTCACTTTGCCTTACCTGGTAAAATAAAAATATATAAAGTTTAACAAGTGCAACGCTGTTACACCTGGTTTCGGCCAGCAGCTGTCAACTCTGCCAGCCACTTCCTGCCCCAGCGCACATTCATGCGACAGTCAATACGATTAAATGTTGACTTAAAAACTTTCGTGACTGCAGGAATTAAAATTCTACGGTTCTTTCGGTAAAGTCACGTAGATAGAAAAAACATAAGAATAAAAAATAAAAATAAATGAAAATAAAGTGATTAAAAATATCACGACATTTCTATCTACGTGACTTTACCGATAGAACCATAGAAGAGTTTCGATTTAAAGCTTTCGTGACTGCAGGGATTCATCTTCTTGGTTCTTTCGGTAAAGTCACGTAGAAGGGAAGTAATAAAATGAAATAATAAAAATAAAACATAATAAAATAATTCTCACGACGTTTGCTTGCGTTGTGGCCGAAACGTCGTGAGAATTATTTTATTATGTTTTATTTTATTATTTTATTACTTCCCTTCTACGTAACCATAGAAGAGTCAATGCGATTGTTTCCAACCGTCGGCCACTTCACTTTACCAACCAGACGAGTTTACCAAACCAAGATGCTCGGGCCTACAAAACATTTGAACCCATGACCTTTCGAAAGTGGAGCCGAGTGTTATCCCTTTCATAACCCGGAATATATAAATATATTTAAAATATATATATATATAAATCCCAGTACTCGTTAAAAGTGTTTAAAAAAAAATTAGGCTTCGATACCAAAGTCCAAATTTACGACGCTGCATAACCTAATTAACGGGCGAGGCTAATGAATCCGCGGCGGCTATCGGGACCCGTGAGTGTCTTTGTAAGGTGTGTGTTGGAGCTCGCCTCTAGCCCGACACTGGGGATGATGGGGGGGGGGGTCTCTAAAATAGTCGCGCACAACGCCGGCTAACACGTGAACTACCACCACCCAACTACAACAACAACAACCATCACCACCACCATCACCACCACCACCACACTCGGGCGGTAACTTGGGACACTCATCCATCAAAAGACTTGCCGAGGGGGCTTAAAGGGGCTAAATATCTGAATAACTAAAGCCCCCTGTTAATTTGAAGGAGATGAATGTCACTCCAAGTGCCGTGTCCCTCTTTACCCCACTCGTCATCACCCCCCCCACCCCCCATCATTGGCTGCTGCCCCACGGATGGATTTCCATGCGCTCATGATCCATCTCCTCCACCCCCCCACACCACCACCTGTCTCCCCCCCTCCCCCCGCGCCATCCCACCAACCCTCTCCTGTCACTGTCTCCTCCTAATCATCCTCCTCATCCTGCTGCTGCTCACTGGACAAAGCGGCCAAGCGAGTAAGTTCTCAGTCATTACCGCTTGGCTCAGCGTAGCTGGCCAGATTCCCCCTCCCCGCCTCCTCCCTACCCCATCGACCCCTACCCCATCCCTCCCCCCATGGGGTCTATCATGAGGATTAGCTTACCACATTATCAGCGTTTACCCGATCTTCCACAGGCTTCCCGCGAGATCCAGAGTTTAGCAGCTGATGCCAGCTCATCAGCGCCGGTCCCTGTCAGCGGGCGTCTGCTAATTATAGATTAGGGGGGGCGGGGGGGGGGGGCGGGGGGGGCGGGGGGGTCAAGAGCGAGGCGTGAAAGCGGCGGTGGCGGTGGCGGCCCTTCGCTGCCAAACATCGCCCGCGATCTTTTTTTTGTGTTTACTCCGCGTCCGTCTGGACAGTCGCTGTCACAACTCGAATGTTGCTCTACGGAGGTCACTCGTTCCACGCACTCACGCACTCACGCACCACCACCAAAGACAAAAGATCCCCCCCCCGTGTAGCCTTAACAGACTGTAGGGGCAAGTGCTGTTAGCGAGCACCTATGAAGGCCGGCACGGCACACGAAGGGGGGTGGGTGGTCAGCACCACGCCCGGCCGCCTTTGTCTCCCCAGTGGCCATATTTACACACCGCACCAGGTACCCGTCACCGGTGATGGCCGTGAGCGGGAATCGAACCCTGGGTGCTCCCGGTTCGTAGCGCAGCGCTCCCCGCTACACTACCGCTTCCGACACCACCATCACCACCATCACCACCATCACCACCAGCAGCAGCAGCAGCAGTCGCGGCGGCAACAGTCGCGGTCTCTTCCACTGCTGGATGAAGGCCTCCCCCTCCCTCCCCAAAGCCGTCGCCACCTCGAACAGGCTCGCGATGCGCGAATCCGCGTGGTTCCCACGTGCGTAGCTCGTTTCGTGCGCACACACTCTGCGGTGGGTATACTCTCTCTGGTGAGCCGCTCTATTTTGGCCTTCCACTCTGTCATTATTCTCGGGGTCAAGAGGACCAGGGGGCGGAGGGGGGGGGCGCGGAAGTTTCGAGGGGGGAGGGGGGTTCCCCAGGATTCGTTTGTGCAGAAATTCACAGAGATGATAAATAAATAAATAACCGAGGGTGCCGCGCGTCGATTCACGCGCCGTGGTCGAATCTCGCCCCTCGGGTCTCGCATCAGTTCGGGAGTGACATCTGAACCGCTACCCCCGTCGCTAAACCCGCACTGACCGGCGTGGTAAAGTGCGGTCAAGCAGCCTCACGTGACCGCCGACAGCGTGGGAAGACTTTCGTCTGGACCGCGGAGTGACCAAACGCCGTCCGTCACATTAATTAGAAACATTAACATTGATATCATTAGAATTGTTCCCACAGATGAATTGCGCACTGAATACGTTCTGGGTCGCTGGGGTGTAACCGACTCAGGCGGCACGTGGACGGTCGACGTAGCCACAGCGAGCGAGGAGTACGGATACTGGACGTGGTGTGCCGGGTGGGAAATGTATTTTCTGGGTCGCCTACCGCCGAATACGGCGCGGAGGAGCCCTTCATCCAGCAGTGGATGTGACGAAAAGGGCCGCGAGTCACATTTCAAAATGAGTATTTTATAATTATCACGGCTATTATTCAATTCTCAAAGTGAATTCCATCGTGGCCTCCGTACCAGAGCTAAACAACAACAACGACAGCCCCCGACGCCGTTCGCCACTCAGTGGCGGTGAAGTCAACAGCGGCGCTCATGCCAGGCTAGGTGCACTTTGAGGCCCTCACGTTGAAGTGTGGAAGGTTCTCGCCCGCGGGACAGACCCGGGTGTTGTGGGTCGACTACCTGAGATGATGAGCAGGAGGTCGCCGGACAGACCCAGGTGGTGTGCGGAGATGGGCGCTACGGTGGCTAGGAGATGTTAACTACCTCGCCTGGTATACAGGAGGTCGTGGGTTCGATCCAGACCTTGACGCCTGCTGCATATTTGGAGTTTGTGCGGTTCTTTCTCTCTCCCCGCGGTCGCGTGAATTTTTCTCCGGGACCTCCGGGTTTTCCCCTCTTCTACATTTAGGAATAGGCGTTTAGAGTATTTGGCTGCTATTCATTTCCACGTGATAAGCCACTTCTCCGAACTATCATTTGTGGCCAGGGCGCTTCAGAAAATGATCTATATAGCTCAGTGGACCTTACCTGGTAAAATAAAATAATAACAATTTAGTCGTCGAGTATAGTTAGGAGTTTATTGCCTGAGGATGACGGGCAGATCCTACACAGAACTCCACAATGTCATCAACACGAGGGAACGTGGGTCCCTGGCCGATGCGTGTGTAACGTGTGTGCAGCGGGTTTAGTGTGTAGAGTGTGTGTAGACTGTAGAGTGTGTGTAGCGTGTGCGTAGCGTGTGCGTAGCGTGTGTGTAGCGTGTGTGGATAGTGCGTATAGAGCGTGTATGTGTGGTGTGTGCGCGTAGAGTGTGTGTAGTGTATGTGTAGAGTGTGTGGTGTGTGTGTAGAATGTGTGGTGTGTGTATGTAGTGTGTCGTGTGTAGACTGTATGTAGTGTGTGTATAGCATGTGTGTAGTGTGTGTGTAGCGTGTGTGTGTGTTGTGTGTATGTAGAGTGTGTAGTGTGTGTGTAGTGTGTTTGTGTGGTGTGTGTGTAGCGTGTGTAGTGTGTGTGTGTTGTGTGTGTGTAGTGTGTGTGTGTTGTGTGTGTAGTGTGTGTATAGCGTGTGTAGCGTGTGTGTAGAGTGTGTGTGTGTAGCGTGATGTAGAGTGTGTGTAGTGTGTGTGTGTGTAGTGTGTGTGTAGAGTGTGTGTGTAGAGTGTGTGTGTATAGCGTGTGTGTAGAGTGTGTGTAGAATGTGTGGTGTGTGTATGTAGAGTATGTAGTGTGTGTGTAGAGTGTGTGTGTAGCGTGATGTAGAGTGTGTGTGTAGAGTGTGTGTGTAGCGTGTGTGTAGAGTGTGTGTGTGTAGAGTGTGTGTGTAGAGTGTGTGTGTATAGCATGTGTAGCGTGTGTGTAGAGTGTGTGTGTGTAGAGTGTGTGTGTAGCGTGTGTGTAGAATGTGTGGTGTGTGTATGTAGAGTGTGTAGTGTGTGTGTGTAGCGTGTGTGTGTGTGTTGTGTGTGTGTGTGGCGTGTGTGTAGAATGTGTGGTGTGTATATGTAGTGTGTGTGTGTGTAGCGTGTGTGTGTAGCGTGTGTGTAGCGTGTGTGTGTGCGTGTGTGTGTGTGTTGCGTGTGTGTAGAGTGTGTGTAGAATGTGTGGTGTGTGTATGTAGTGTGTGTGTGTGTAGCGTGTGTGTGTAGCGTGTGTGTGTGCGTGTGTGTGTGTGTTGTGTGTGTGTGTTGCGTGTGTGTAGAGTGTGTGTAGAATGTGTGGTGTGTGTATGTAGTGTGTGTGTATGTAGTGTGTGTGTGTAGCGTGTGTAGCGTGTGTGTAGTGTGTGTGTGTAGCGTGTGTGTAGCGTGTGTGTGTGTGTTGTGTGTGTGTGTTGCGTGTGTGTAGAGTGTGTGTAGAATGTGTGGTGTGTGTATGTAGTGTGTGTGTGTGTGTGTAGCGTGTGTGTGTGTGTGTAGTGTGTGTGTGTGCGTGTGTGTGTGCACACTGCCGCTTTAGTGTGGCGGTTTATTTGTTTTCGCCACTTGCGTGCAAATTCCCGATGAAATTGCGCAACACATACCGGCGCGCAAATTACGAATCCAGCTCGCAATCACTCACCGGTGTTATTATTATTCTTCATCTTCCTTCATATGCCTTCAAAGTGTTTTGTTTAAAAAACAAATCGTATTGCTTCTCGCGCGTTTAATTTTCTAATAATGAGAACGTAATCGTCACATGGTGTCCCGTTGTGACGCCGCTCCGCCGCCGCCGAACAGGATCCACTCAGAGAGGGGACGACTCGGCGAGAGAGAGGACGACTCAGAGGGGGACGACTCGAGAGAGAGGACGACTCAAAGAGAGAGAGGACGACTCAGAGAGAGTGAGAGGACGACTCAGAGAAAGAGAGGACGACTCAGAGAGAGAGAGAGGACGACTCAGAGAAAGAGAGGACGACTCAGAGAGAGGACGACTCAGATAGAGAACAACTCAAGAGAGAGGGGGACGACTCAGAGGGGGGACGACTCGAGAGAGAGGACGATTCGAGAGAGAGGACGACTCAGAGAGAGAGAGGACGACTCAGAGAGAGAGGACGACTCAGAGAGAGAGGACGACTCAGAGAGAGGAGAAGACTCAAGATAGAGGGGGGACGACTCAGAGTGGGGACGACTCGAGAGAGAGGACGACTCGAGAGAGAGGACGACTCAAGAGAGAGGACGACTCAGATAGAGAGAGGACGACTCAGAGACAGAGGACGACTCAGAGAGAGTGAGAGGATGACTCAGAGAAAGAGAGGACGACTCAGAGAGAGAGAGAGGACGAATCAGAGAAAGAGAGGACGACTCAGAGAGAGGACGACTCAGATAGAGAACAACTCAAGAGAAAGGGGGGACGACTCAGAGGGGGGACAACTCGAGAGAGAGGACGATTCGAGAGAGAGGACGACTCAGAGAGAGCGAGGACGACTCAGAGAGAGAGGACGACTCAGAGAGAGAGGACGACTCAGAGAGAGGAGAAGACTCAAGATAGAGGGGGGACGACTCATAGAGGGCGGATGACTCGAGAGAGAGGACGACTCAGAGAGGACAATTCAGAGAGAGAGGACGACTCAGAGAGAGAGAGAGGACGACTCAGAGAGAGAGGACGACTCAGAGGCGCCAGGAGGAGAAGCCACAGACGAGCTGTAAGGCGGCAGGAGCGGCGAGGTGATGAGGATTCGGCGCTACCAACGATTACCCAAGCTTTGCGGACCTCTATATATTAAGGTGTTATAAGTCAAATTAATGACTGTTTCTGTCTCTCTCTCTCTCGTTCGCGCTCTCTGGGCTACAATCCAGACGGCGATTTGGATCAAACCGACATCGCGTAATGATGAAGACGAGGATGCTTTCTCGCTATGGGGACAGAGCGAATTAAATCAGTTCGCGGGCACAGATCCTAGACGGGTTTGTCACATCGCACGTTTTGTGGAGAGATTTGCTGCAGCTTCGGGAGGAAGGCCTTCATCCGGCAGTCGATTCATCACGGCTGAATGATGGTCATGATGACAATACGACTAAATGGGGGTGGGGCGCCGCAGTGGCGAGATGTTGACTACCTCGCTAGGTATACAGGAGGAGGTCGTGGGCTCGATCTCGACCCTGACGCCTGGGTGTATGGAGTTTGCGTGTCTCTCTGCGCATGGTCGTGTGGAGTTTTCTCTGGGTTCTCCTGATTTTCTCTGCACATTTAGAATCAACATGCCTTTAGTGTATAATACACTTTCATTATGCTGTCATTTGTGGCCAGGTCGCTTCTGAAAAACAGCAATATATTTCGATTTAAAGCTTTCGTGACTGCAGGGATTCATCTTCTTGGTTCTTTCGGTAAAGTCACGTAGAATAGAAATAAAAAATAATAAAAATAAAAACTAATAAAATTATTCTCATGACGTTTCGGCCACAACGCAAGCAGCCATCCTCAGGTGAAGAATAGGTCTGTCAGACTCTGTCTTCTCGACAGACCTGTTCTACACCTGAGGACGGCTGCTTGCGTTGTGGCCGAAACGTCGTGAGAATTATTTTATTATGTTTTATTTTTATTATTTTATTATTTCCATTCTACGTGACTTTACCGAAAGAACCAAGAAGATGAACAGCAATATAGCTCAGTGGGCCTTACCTGGTAAAAAAAATAGAATCCTTTACACTGCGCTACGAACCCGGCGAACCGAGTTCGATTCCCAGCATCAGCCGACATCAGCTGCGAGTGGTATACCTCGGAATCAGAAAATGTATTTACACTGGAGGAGGAGATCCCATGAGCTAGGAAGATCTTTCTCACAGACGTCCAGTCGATATCTGAACTGGTCTCTCCGCATCCCCCCCCGCCCCCATCTCCCATCAACAACCTTCACTGACCAGCGTGGGGAAGTATGGCTAAACTTACCCCTGACAATCAACGCCGCCGTGGCGGGAGGGGGGCGGTGGGGGGGGGTTGTAGGGAGGGTGGGGACCTTTGCCCAACAGTTCATCGACAAAAAAATTAGGGACATTCAACGATTCGCTGCAATTATCGACAATAACTCTGCCAACTAAAATCGCCAACAAACTAAAATGCAAAGCTGTCAACCCCAATACTCTGAGCGCAGCCTCCCAGGTCACCCACGCAGCCGCAGAGAGTTCGTCGCAATCAGCTCCGGCCTCGTTACGGGGGGAAAGAAAAACAAAACCACTGACCCACGAATTGGATTGACATCGACTCATTCGCGTTCGGATGCGCTTCTGCGGCCGTCTGGAACGCTCTTCCGATATTAGGAAGCCGCTGGGAGCTATGCATTTTTAAATCATCATCTAGTTTGACAAACTCGTTTTTTTTAATTCAAAATTGCTTTTTTGTGTTTCTGTTTGTGGTCCTTCCCCTCTGCACACCTCCTATTAGCACGGCTGGCTACGTACGGTGCGAAATAATTTCAACAAAAACAAAGATCCCCCGCGTAGCCTTAACAGACTGTAGGGGCAAGTGCTGTTAGCGAGCACCTATAAAGGCCGGCACGGCACACGAGGGGGTGGGTGGCCAACACCACGTCCGGCCGCCTTTGTCTCCCCAGTGGCGATGTTTACACATCGCACCAGGTACTCATTTGAGGCTGAGTCGACCTAGGAGGAGGCCCAGGACCGGTTCAGATAATCGTCACTGATGTTGGCCGTGAGCGGGAATCGAATCCGGGTCGCCGGGTTCGTAGCGCAGCGCGCTAACCGCTACAAAGACAAAGATAAAGATCACCCGTATAGCCTTAACAGACTGTAGGGGCAAGTGCTGTTAGCGAGCACCTTAACCGCTACACACACACACGTACATTCCACCGCCACCACAAGCAGCACCTTGGAAGTGCATAGTGACCTGTCTACTAGCCATAGCGCTATATACCAGCTCATGCCCCCCCACTCTCCTAACCCTCTCCCCACCCTCCATCCCACACCACCCACCCCCCCACCTCCACCAATTCCTCAATTCCTTACTGCTCAAAAAAACACAAACCCGGCCGCCCGTTGATTGACGGCTTCGTGATTTCGATGGGGCTCGTCGCTGGGTCAGCCTTAAAATTGTCCTCCGGTGGCAATAACTGCGGATAGGCTAAATGAGCGTTGGTTGGGGTTTTTTTTTACTTCATTCCGATAATCGCAGGAAGCAATTTGGTGAAGCCCATCTGGGGGGCTGTGGCTTCGGGGAAGGTGGTGGTGTGGTGTGGTGGGTGTTGTGGGTGGTGGTGTGTGGGTGGGGTGTGGGTGGGGTGAGTTTGCGTGGCAGAGACGTGGAGTTTCGAGAGAGCGAGAGAGGCGGGAGAGTGAGAGAGAGAGAGCGCACATTGGCTCCCAGGCAAAGTAGTTGAGAAATGTTCACAGCGTCCTGTCGGAGCCCGGCAGTGATGAGCCGCGTTGTGCTGCAGGTGGCTGCGAGCGCGTGCGTTGTGTGAAGGGGGTTGGCAAGGGTGGTTTTAGGTGGGTGGGTGGTGGTCGTTGAACTTCTTTCGCACCGTACGTAGCCCACCGTGCCAATCGGAGGTGTGCGCGTCTGTGTTTGGCGGCGATGCTGTGCTCAACATTCTGTCGCCGTTATTTAGAGCTCATTTTTATTATTGCACGCTTTTATTTAACTCACAATGTCTGTTGTTGTTGTCGTATCCTCAAATCTTGTAACTCAATTTTAACCCACTTCACAATGTGGTATCGACTGCAAACTTGGTATACTTATGTCATATACTGATGACAATACTTTATTCTATAAATTTTTTTAATGTTATGTTTCGGCTTGGGTCTAATTGTCCACGCTCAACTGACGTTGGCTGTAAATCACCACGGCCCCTTACGTTATGGCAAACTTTGCGGCCACTTCCTGGAGTCGTGGATTTCTGCCATTACGAGTAGGGTAACATTTCATTAAAGCGTGTTTAAAAAAAAGTTTTTTTTTAAATATTACTTATGTATGTTGACAAACGAGCAGCGCGCACATTTGGACGGGACCGTCCACCCATCCTCTCCGGAAGTGACGTCCTGCCCGCCGGTCAGCCAGCAAAACTTGTTTCTCATATCGCACCACAACACACAAGTGCAAGGGCGCAGCTCTGCAATTTCCTGCTCGCGCAACTGCTGGCGAGAGGGCCTTTCACGAGTGAGCTGCCGCTCTTAGGAGGGTGGCTTCAGGCCTAATCCCCCCCCCCACACTTTACCCCACCACACGCACCCTGCCGATGGATTGTGCTTGAACCCAGAAGGAGTGGGGGGTTCAAGAAACTTGTCCTATTGTTTCAACTGCCGCGCCAGGAGATCGAATCGGATGGGCTACCCCTGGATTGCAAGCCTGATGTGCGAACCGTTATGCAGTGCTGCGGCAGCATCCTCCAAATGACTTCGAAACGCAGACCCCAGTCCAGTGGCATGAATGACATTATCACCGTAGGAGGTGGGGGGGCTATCGGTCAGGTGGGGGCCCCCAATGTTTGATTTGTCTCGCACGGTCGCACCGAGACGCTGTCGATGCATCGCGGCTCCTCTTGCCCCAATCACATAGTCGTCGTGAAGCTCACGGTCTCGAACATGTAACGCTGTAGGGGCGCTTCGTCTTGACAGAATGCAGCCCCCCCACGACAGCTCCGTAGAACGTCTTTGCAATGGCACGTCACCGCTAAGACGGCTCTTAGTAAACTGAACCCGCGTTTTAAATGCGCTTGTTGTTATTTTACACTTGGTGAACAAAAATATGTCATGGTGGTTGTCAAGGCAAGGCACCTCCTGCCCCCACGCTAGATACGCTACCGCTCCAGCCGCTTGCAGCGTGCAGCAAACAGCAGCGGCGCCAGTGACGAGGAATGGATGGGGACGGGGGGACGGGTCGCGTGCTGCCGGACGCAAGCGCTGTGGAGTGTTCCCCCGGTCCCGCGCGCTCGCGGGCGGCGGATGAAAGGGGCCCGGGGATTTGCGGTTCGTGCTGCACCGCGCGCGCGCGCGTACGAGAGAGGCCGGAACGGAGACGGGGCGAGTGACAGGCGATCTGAGCCGGGCCACATTTTGTGCTTGCGATCGAGTGTGTGGCCGGTGTCTCTCTGTGTCGTCTGTCTGCGTGTGTACCGCTGAGCGTGGGAGCGGTGGCGCAGCGGTTAGCGCGCTGCGCTACGAATCCGCTCACGGCCAACACCAGGTGACGAATATCTGAGCCGGTCTTGGGGTCTCCCCTAGGTTGACTCTGCCTCAAATGAGGACCTGGTGCGGTGTGTAAACATCTATATCGACAAACTCATTTCATCAGAACTGCTTTTTTTCTGTTTAGTTTGTGTTGTCCTTGCCCCCGCACCTCCGATTAGCACGGTTGGTGGCTACGTACGGTGGGAAAGAAGTTCCACATGCACACAGTACGCACATATATCTGGGCAGTGCCGAATTTCTAGGTAGCATACTACGGGCTCCGCACTTTCAAGGGCCCCGCACTGAATGCTTTCAAGCGATCAATTCCGGTTCAGTGATTCTGCACTTGCTCTATTGCTATAGTAATATACTGCCTTCAACTTTTATGAACGACTGGGTGTTTAAGGTGAGCGATTCGTCGTATCATCTGTCTGTATAGCAAATGAAAACATAAAATTACTTTCCTATGCAAGTAAAAAAAAAATGTTTTAATAAACATGTTTTTATTTTATTTAGGGCCCCTTCATGAACATATGCTACTGGCCCCGCACTAGCTTAATCCGGCACTGCATCTGGGCCAGGGTGAGACCAATCGGGGGAGATGGAGGGTGGCTCCGCACATCCGGGGCGCTCCTCCAATCTCGCGGTGCAGGGGTCGCCTCGGTGCAGTCGCTCGTGCCGTGGCCCCAGCGACCCCAATGAGCGATCCAAGTCGCACTCGAAACCAAGTGGTGAAGTATGGTCAAACAGCCTCCCGTGAGACACGCGCACGGAGTGGGGAGGCACCTCATCCAGCGGTGGTGGTTAGTAGGTCGTGGGTTCGACCACGACCCCGACGACTCATGCTGTATATTCTTAGGTTTTTTTCGGTAAAGTCACGTAGGTAAAAAACATTAAAAAGTAAAATAAAATAAAAAATAAAAAATCACGACGTTTCGGAGGCAACACAAGCTTTTTAATGTTTTAATGTTTTTTACCTACGTGACTTTACCGGAAAAAAACTAAGAATATGAATCCCTGCAGTCACGAAAGCTTCAAATCTAAAATTCATGCTGTATATTTGGAGTTTGCGAGTCTCTCTCTCCCCGTGGCCGCGTGGATTTGTCTCCGGGACCTCCAGTATCGCCCCTCCGCATTCAGAATCAACATCACGCGTTTAGAGCATTTGGCCGCTTTAGATGTCCACGTGATGATAAACCACTTGGTTAAGCTATCACGTGCAGCCAGTTCGCTTCTGGAAACGAGCAACACGGCACGGTGGGCCCTACCTGGTGAAATACCCCCCCCCCCCCTCCCAGCAAAAGATTGCTTCGTTTAGGAGGATGATGAAGGCACTTTGCCTTGCAGTGCTTCGTTTTGCCACCGGCAATGAGACCTGCCACGGCCAGACAAAGGTCTAATCAACAACAGAGGTCAATGAATGAACTCGCACGTGTGGGAAGTGGCGGGCACAGAGGGCACTTCCCATGTGCCACGTGTGTGTGTGCGCGTGTGCGCGTGCGTGTGCGCGCGTGTGCGCGTGTGTGCGCACGCGTTACGAACCCGGCGACCCCAGTTGGATTCCCGCTCACGGCCACCAACACCGGTGACGATTATCTCAGCCGGTCCTGGGGCCTCCCCTAGGTCGACTCAGCCTCAAATGAGTACTTGGTGCGATGTGTAAACATTGCCACTAGGGAGACAGAGGCGGTCGGGCGTGGTGTTGGACACCCACCTCCTCATTGTGCCGTATCACCCTTCAAAAGGTGCTCGCTAACTTAACTTGCCCCAAAAGCATAGTAAAGGATATAGGGGAAGCGTTGTCTTTGTGTGCATTTGTGTGTTTGTGCGCACACATCAGTGTGCATGGGTGTGTGAATTTGTGTGTGCGTGCACACAGACAAAAACAGACTGTTGGGGCAAGTGCTGTTAGCGAGCACCTATAAAGAGTGGGTGGCCAGCACCACGCCCTGTCGCATTTGTCTCCCTAGCGGCGATATTTACACGTCGCACCAGGTACTCATTTGAGGCCGAGTCGACCTAGGGGAGGCCGAGGCCCGATTCAAATAATCGTCACCTGGTGTCGGCCGCGAGCGGGAATCGAACCTGGGTCTAAACCGCTGTGCCACCGCTCCCCACTGTTGCTCACACAAACACACAAAGATAAAGACAAAGATCCCCTGTATAGCCTTAACAGACTGTAGGGGCAAGTGCTGTTAGCGAGCACCTATGAAGACCAGAACGGTACACGAGGGGGTGGGTGGCCAGCACCACGCCCGACCGCCTTTGTCTCCCTAGTCGCGATGTTTACACACCGCACCAGGTACTCATTTGAGGCTGAGTTGACCTAGGGGAGGCCCGGGACCGGTTCAGATAATCGTCACTGGTGTTGGCCGTGAGCGGGAATCGAACTCGTGTCGCCGGGTTCATAGCGCAGCGCGCTAACCGCTACACTACCGCTCCCCACACACACACACATACACACATACACACACATACACACACAAACACACACACAAATATACACACACAAACACACACACACAAACACACACAAACACACACGCACACGTTCCAACTGCCTCCTTAGTTCAAAGGTCGCCCCAAGCGCCACATCCACGTGTGGCTCGGAGTCTCGCGCGGCGCTCCGACCTGTTGGTGAGCACGGGGGGGGGGTGGGGAGTGAGGGGGGGGGTACGGGTGGGGGGTGTGGGGGGTGAGGGGGGGGTACGGGTGGGGGGTGAGGGGGGGTAGAGGCCCCGCAATGTGGTTGCGTTTTCTCTCCCGGCAGGAAAATCTCTATCTCACGGCAATCTTTCTTTCTCTCTCTCTCGTGTTGCTTTTACAACTTTCTTGTTCACCAAAACAAAGACAAAATATCCCCCCCCCCGCCCGCCCCCCGTCGCCAGGATAGCTGATACAATGCTTGTGTTGGTCAAAGTGTCGTGAGCCAGCACCTATGAAGGCCGCAGCAGCACGCCAGCGAGTGATGCGGGCAGCTCCTCGCGTCCGGCCGTCTTTGACGGGTTTTTTTTTTGTCACCAGGACCGCGGTGCAGATAATTATAATTCGCCGCCGATGTCGGCCCGTGTCCGGGAATCGAACTCTGGCTCGGCGGATTGGTGGGCGCAGTGCGCTGGCCACTGGTCTACCTACCGCCACCGCACGTGGTGATTCATTCAAAAGCAGGCATGTGCTGTCTGCCGTCCCCCACTCCCCTCCATCGTCGGCGTTACGAATCCGCGGTTGCCACCTGTCCCAGTTGAAATCGCTCTTCTCTTTGGGAAATCTGCAAGTCTTCCCGGGACCATTGGCAAGTACCCGGTTGTTTTTATTGTTGTCACTGGCGCTGAACAATAATACAAATAATAAAGCCTCTGCTTCATTTTGTCCGGAAGTGTCCGGAACACAATGCGCGCAATACATTTTTGCGTTTTAAGGTTTAAATTATTATTTTTGGGTGAATAAAAAAAACTATTCATAGGAGTGTCGGAATGAATGGTACGATCACATGGGGGTTAGTATGGATAGCCGACAATTTTTCTGTAGTGGTAGTGCCTTATGCCAATAGAATCCCTTCTCCCAAGGCAGCCCGAGCAGCGTTCCGGAGAATATCGAGCGATGAGCCAAGCCCTGAGTGCAAGCACCACTCAAGACGATGCATGCCACAGGATTTGGCGTCGTAACGACATCATCAGCTCAGGGGGTGCGGCAATTGGTCAGGTGGGGCCCTCAAATATATGATTTCAGCAAATTTGCGTGAGCCAAACGTTACCGCTGTAATTAAATAAATAAAAAATGTGGAACGTACATTGAAACATTTTTGATTTAAAGCTTTCGTGACTGCAGGGATTCATCTCCTTGGTTCTTTCGGTAAAGTCACGTAGAAGGGAAATAATAAAATAAGAAAATAAAACATAATAAAATAATTAAATAAGGTTTCAATAATAAAGTAAGTAAATTCATTCTTTTTCTTTTTATTATTTTATTATTTCCCTTCTACGTGACTTGTTTTATTATGTTTTATTTTTTATTATTTTATTACTTCCCTTCTACTTGACTTTACCGAAATAACCAAGAAGAGGAAGCATTTTCATTTAAAAAAATGTTGAACCGCATTTTAAATAAGCGTTGTTGTTCTTTTACGCTGCTGCTGTTAGATAACATGTCACGGTGGTTGTCACGGTGGTTGTCACGGTGGTTGTCAAGGTGGTTGTCAAGGTGGTTGTCAAGGTGGTTGTCAAGGTAGTTGTCAAGGTGGTTGTCACGGTGGTTGTCAAGGTGGTTGTCAAGGTGGTTGTCACGGTGGTTGTCAAGGTGGTTGTCACGGTGGTTGTCAAGGTGGTTGTCAAGGTGGTTGTCAAGGTAGTTGTCAAGGTGGTTGTCACGGTGGTTGTCAAGGTGGTTGTCAAGGTAGTTGTCAAGGTGGTTGTCACGGTGGTTGTCAAGGTGGTTGTCAAGGTGGTTGTCACGGTGGTTGTCAAGGTGGTTGTCACGGTGGTTGTCAAGGTGGTTGTCAAGGTGGTTGTCAAGGTAGTTGTCAAGGTGGTTGTCACGGTGGTTGTCAAGGTGGTTGTCAAGGTAGTTGTCAAGGTGGTTGTCAAGGTGGTTGTCACGGTGGTTGTCAAGGTGGTTGTCACGGTGGTTGTCAAGGTGGTTGTCACGGTGGTTGTCACGGTGGCTGTCAAGGTGGTTGTCAAGGTGGTTGTCAAGGTGGTTGTCACGGTGGTTGTCAAGGTGGTTGTCAAGGTGGTTGTCAAGGTGGTTGTCACGGTGGTTGTCAAGGTGGTTGTCACGGTGGTTGTCAAGGTGGTTGTCAAGGTGGTTGTCACGGTGGTTGTCAAGGTGGTTGTCAAGGTGGTTGTCAAGGTGGTTGTCACGGTGGTTGTCAAGGTGGTTGTCAAGGTAGTTGTCACGGTGGTTGTCACGGTGGTTGTCAAGGTGGTTGTCAAGGTGGTTGTCAAGGTGGTTGTCACGGTGGTTGTCAAGGTGGTTGTCACGGTGGTTGTCAAGGTAGTTGTCAAGGTGGTTGTCACGGTGGTTGTCAAGGTGGTTGTCAAGGTGGTTGTCACGGTGGTTGTCAAGGTGGTTGTCACGGTGGTTGTCAAGGTGGTTGTCAAGGTGGTTGTCAAGGTAGTTGTCAAGGTGGTTGTCACGGTGGTTGTCAAGGTGGTTGTCAAGGTAGTTGTCAAGGTGGTTGTCAAGGTGGTTGTCACGGTGGTTGTCAAGGTGGTTGTCACGGTGGTTGTCAAGGTGGTTGTCACGGTGGTTGTCACGGTGGCTGTCAAGGTGGTTGTCAAGGTGGTTGTCAAGGTGGTTGTCACGGTGGTTGTCAAGGTGGTTGTCAAGGTGGTTGTCAAGGTGGTTGTCACGGTGGTTGTCAAGGTGGTTGTCACGGTGGTTGTCAAGGTGGTTGTCAAGGTGGTTGTCACGGTGGTTGTCAAGGTGGTTGTCAAGGTGGTTGTCAAGGTGGTTGTCACGGTGGTTGTCAAGGTGGTTGTCAAGGTAGATGTCACGGTGGTTGTCACGGTGGTTGTCAAGGTGGTTGTCAAGGTGGTTGTCAAGGTGGTTGTCACGGTGGTTGTCAAGGTGGTTGTCACGGTGGTTGTCAAGGTGGTTGTCAAGGTGGTTGTCAAGATGGTTGTCACGGTGGTTGTCAAGGTGGTTGTCACGGTGGTTGTCAAGGTGGTTGTCACGGTGGTTGTCAAGGTGGTTGTCAAGGTGGTTGTCACGGTGGTTGTCACGGTGGTTGTCAAGGTGGTTGTCAAGGTGGTTGTCACGGTGGTTGTCAAGGTGGTTGTCAAGGTGGTTGTCAAGGGGGCCCCCCCAACTCGTAGCTTTGGCCACCGGGGGGGGGGGGCAGGCACCTCCTGCCCCCAGGGCTCGTTACGCTCCTGATGTACGTGAATAATTTCCTCTTCCTCCAGGATAATTGTGAGATATTCCACACGTCTCACGAATAAATGTCGCGGTTTGTTTTACTTGGTATACCTTAGGTGGGGTGGGGTGGGGGGGGCAACCCGACACAACTCGCACACGAATCGACGCTTCGTCTGGCGCTTGAAGTAACGACGGAGAGAAAGAGTAGTGGTAGTCGAAGTAGATACTTGCGTACCATGCTGCATATCTGGAGTTTGTATGCCTCTCTCCCCACCGCCCCCCCCGGGTGGATTTTTCTCCCTCCGGTTTTTCCCTTCCACATTTAGAATCAACATCACGCGTTTAGAGCATTTCCACGTGGTGATGATGATGATGAGAAGCCACTTTCGTCAAGCTATCATTTGAGAGGGCCAAGGTCCTTCTGACAAAAGAGCTGTAGAGCTCAGTGGACCTTAAAATAAAAGCTAAAAGTAAATAGTAAATTTCGATTTAAAGCTTTCGTGACTGCAGGGATTCATCTTCTTGGTTATTTCGGTAAAGTCACGTAGAAGGGAAATAATAAAATAATAAAAATAAAACATAATAAAATATTCTCACGACGTTTCGGCCACAACGCAAGCAGCCGTCCTCAGGTGAAGAACAGGTCTGTCGGAAAGACAGCGTCTGAATTATTTTATTATGTTTTATTTTTATTATTTTATTACTTATTACTTTACCGAAAGAACCAAGAAGAATTAAAGAGTAGTCCAAACACACATATCACCCCCCCCCCCACCGTATAACCATACAGTCTGTTAGTGCTGTTAGCGAGCACCTATTTCAAGCCTGGAACATCCAGTGGTGGTGGTGTGACCGAATTCTTTCTCCCCCGTGCGGATGTTGGCGCACCGCATCAGGTGATCATTTAAGTTCGAGTCGACGCCAAGTGGAGGCTCAGAACCGGTTCAGAGATTCGCCACTGATCGAGTTAATAGCGCAGTGCGCTAACCGTTACGCCACCGCTCCCCGCGAGAACATGATGTGAGCGTGCTAATTTTACAAACGTGGAAAGTAATTTGAAACACTTAAGTTTTGAACAATAAAATATTCGTTGTTCTTTTATATACATACAAAATACACGCGTTACAAAAATAATCAATAAATGAATACTTTATCGCACAATAGATACACTCATACGTACACACACGGACACGCAATCACTAAATAATTACGGCTTAAAAGAAAGCATCATTAGCGCGGGGTTAGAGTTCGCGGCGTGGTGATGGCAGCTGTCAATCAGCGCTAATTGCCCACGTTTCGCGCGCACACACACACACACACGGCGCCTTTCCGTGAACATCCAGAATTACCCGGCCACGTGCAGCCAAATGACCGGTGTTTTAAAATAATAAAATTAACAAGATCGACGCGACCGTATGTACGCATGTGCAGACCGCTGAATCAATCTACTGCTGGATGAGAGTGTCTTCGCCCACGCTGTTATTTGGTCGTGGTTGTTGTTTGACCATACTTCACCACACACAGGACAGGTTGGTGAAGGCCGGGGCGCATAGACGTTGCAGCACACGAGTACAGTACAACAATGTTTTGTTGTCGTTGTTGTTGCTACCACTATCCTTTTGATGCCTACAGATGTTTTCACGCGAAGTCTGTAACACCTGTTATGAACGGTCCCGTACAGTCTGAAATCCAGGCTCAAACCCTGCTTAGCTTCCGAGATCCGATTCGATGGTGGTGCGTATTTCGCGGTGATTCGGTCATGCAGAGGCTGGTGCTATGGAGCCACGGGGCGGGCAGCCCGTGGCTCCTGAGCCGAATTGCGGCTCTTTGAGGACTGCGTTGTGGCTCTTGAAATATCGAGTTGGTTTTTCTTTTATTTAGCGAATTCGACAAAAAAAAAAACGATTCTTCTTGTTATTTTGGTTGCTGACCCGTGACCATGGGAGTCCAATTTACCGTGGAAGTCCAGTTTACCATGGACGTCCAGTTTACCATGGGAGTCTAGTTCACCATTGAAGTCCAGTTTATCATGGGAGTCCAGTTTACCATGGAAGTCCAGTTTACTATGGGATTCCAGTTCATCATGGAAGTCCAGTTTACCATGGGAGTCCAGTTCACCATGGAAGTCCAGTTTACCATGGGCAGGAGTCTTCAACCTGTGGATGCGGAGCAGCATGCGGCTGTTAAAGGTTTTTCGTTTTTGTTTTACCGAATAAACCAAAACGTGTCTTGTTATTTCGGTTGCCGATCCGTGCTCATGGTACAGACGCAGGTTCGAAAGGGGGCTAGGCACAAACCACGCTCTATCACTCTCTCCCTGCTCTCCCCCACTCACTCCCCTCGCTCTCCCCACTCTGCCCCAACTCTCCCCCCACTCTCCCCCCACTCTCTCTGTGCCGCCCCCCACTCTCCTCACTACACCCGAAAACAGCTGCCAAGAATTAACATCAGAGAAAAGCAAACACTTTAAGTAGTGTATACAGGACGATCCTAGACTGCCTTACAGCCTGCACTTGTACGCCAATTTACACACAGTTTACACACGCACACACGGACACACGGACACACGTACATAGAGACAAAGACCCCCCGTATAGCCTCAACTGACGGCTGGGGCAAGTGCTGTTTAACGAGCACCTATGAAGGTCGGAGCATTCATAACGGCCGAACTTTGTCTCCCTATTGACAATATTTTTACACACCGCACCAGGTACTCATTTGAAGCCGAGTCGACCTAAGGGAGACCCAGACCGGTTCAGATAATCGTCAGCTGGTGTTAGTCGTGAGCGGGAATCGAACTCGGGTGGCCAGGTTCGTAGCGCAGCGCTGCCAACAGCTACACTACCGCTCCCCACGCAGTTTGCACACACAGACATATAAATACAAAGACACAGATCCCCCGTATAGCCTCGACAGATTGTCAGCGAGAAAACAAATGATGAAGGCCGGTAGGGGCACACGAAGAGCTGATGTTGGTGGTGGTCAGCACCACGTCCGGCCGCCTTTGTCTCCCTACTGGCGATGTTTTACACATTGGACCAGGTACTCATTTAAGGCGCACACTTTTGTTGCTACACACGCAGAGAGAGAGAGACACACACAGAGAGACACTCACGCCGCCTCGCCGCTCATTTCCTCGATAAATACACAAAGATAACAACTCAAAAGGGTTGTGTTTTTTGTATTGTTACGTTTCAAACCCCAACCCCCGCCCCCCCCAGTGACGACTGGCTCTGTGCAATTTATAATCTGCCACGTTGCTTCTCGCCGAATATCTGCCGCATGGCGGAGGTAGAGGTGTGGCGAAAGGCCGCTCTCTTCCTGAGCTTTGCGGTTCGAATCACCTCTCCCCCCATCACCGGCAGCCCTGGTTAATACCACGGGGGTCTGTTATATTTATGGGCTGAATTAACGGTTAAACAAGCAAGACAATTATTGCAAAATGCAAAAAAAAAACGCTCAACGCATTCTTCAATGACACTGTGGCCGTCGAACAAAACAATTTATTAAGGCGACGTTTCGGGAAATGACCCTAATACACAGCACGTAACAAACGCCGGCTGACCGCGTCAGTTCACCGCGGTTGTGCTGCAAAGCTGTTGCCGGTTGTGCCGCGTGCGCGACGTTCGACGTTACGTAGTTGTAGCTTGTACGGCACAAGTCTCCCCCTCGCTTCAAGCGGGAGTAGTAGATGCGTTCCCAAACTATAAGGGGGGGGGGGCGCACAAAGCGTAGCGTGGGAGCGCACGGTCACCCAAACCCCACAATGCACCGCACAAGGAGACGGCTGCCTGCCGAGTAGAGCACACAGTACATACACACAGTACACACACACACACACAGTACACACACAGTAAACACACACACACACACAGTACACACAGTACACACACACACAGTACATACACACAATACACACACACACAGTGCACACACACAGTACACACAGACAGTACACACACACACAGTACACACGCACAGTACACACACACAGTACACACACAGTACACACACACGGTGCATACACAACGTACACATACACAGTACACACACAGTACATACACACTACACACAGTACACACAGTACACACACACAGTACACACACACAATACACACTGCCCCACGGTAGACACTGCCCATGGTGGACATTGTATAGTTTTCTACCCCAAGTGGTACCACCCCCCCCCCCCCCCACTTTAGCTCATGCGCTCTCTGTACCAGCTGTGAAACTCATGCCATCGCTTGCCAGTTCACTTTTAATAATACATCCTCAAAGCGTTTTTAATTTTTTTTTACCTCTTTAAATATATATTTATCATCCTGCAATCTTTAATGAAATTGAAGAATTAACGCGAAAAAATCCTCCCTTTTTTCGTGGCAGCAATTCAAGAAAAAGTCACGCGGCAGCTGGCTCCCAAAAAAACGGATATACTTCCCCCCAAAACGTGATACGCATGTTTACATTCGGCGCCAGTAATAAAGGAGGCAGAGGCGGGCAGCCGGGGGGTGCGAGGTTCACTTCATTAGGAGGGGAGAGACCATTTGGGTTTCTGAGACAAAACAACGGGGAGCGCGGGGGTTCAGCCTTTTCATTTCTGTAATCAAGATCCGCTACGTCCGCCCCATGCGTGTCTCGCTCACCCTCTGCTCTGTCCGTCTGACCGATTGCCGCCGTGTCTCGGTCGCTGTTCCCTATCTGGCACTGTGACCCGCTACAAGCGATTGCGATTCTGACTGCGGGTGGTATTATTCAACTGCGTGGCGTGTTGTCCGTCTCTCCCCCCCCCTTCCCACCACCATGCTTGTGTGCAGATTGACCGATTCTCTGGGTAGAATGTCCGTCGGTGCGAATGCACGCCTTTTCATCTCTCTGTCTGTGTCACTGTTCATCCGTCCATCCGCCTGCTACACTACTGTGTGTCTGAGTGTATCTATAATTGCCTATCCGTGCATTGGTTTGTCTCTGCCAGGCTGTCTGTCGATTTGTCTCCGAGGCTGTCTTAGCCTGTCTCTTTGTATGTCTGTAGGATTGTCTGCCAGACAATCTCTCTGGGTGTCCACCTGTTAGTCTGTCCGTACGTTCACCCTTTCTTTCACACTGCTGTGTAGCCGTCTGTGCCTGGATGCCAGACGATCTCTGCCTGTCCATGTGTCCCGTCTGTAAAACTCGCCGTCTGTCTGCCCATCTTTCGGAATGTGTGTCTGTGTGGCAGACGGACTGTGAGACCTCTTGCAGACTGTATTCTCTTTGTGTCCGTGTCTGTCTGACGTATTGTGTAGTGTGTGTCACCCTGACTGACTCTCTCCGACTGTCTCTGTGCCTGCTCGTCTGCCAGACTCTCTGTCTAACTAGCGCTGTCTATCTAACCTGAGCCACGTTTAATTAGAATTTAATCTCCCAGCGATTCGCGTACAAATCCTTCACCCCCGCCGTTTCACCCCCCCCCGCCCTACTCATGCCCCCTCCCCTCCCCCACGCCCTCCCCTACTTCCGTAGCCTCGCCGAGCCTTGTAAAGATCGGGTAATAAAATAATTAAATCGTTTAAAAAAATGAGATTTTTTTTCAATTGCCCCATAATTTTAATAAATGTTTTTTTAAATCCTCACTGACAACATAGACAACATCACGTCTGCCGTTATTGTGCACACCGAGTGATGGCCTGCCGTGACACATGCATCGGCAACACGGTCGTCAAGTAAACTAAACAAACAAAATTCATACCACCATTGGAACCTCATTTGCCAGTAAAAAATATGATAATTGTTTTTTTACCCTTTTATCTGGCAACAAAACTGACACTTTTTTTACAAGGAGTCATGTTTGCATAGACCACAATACCTGCAGTCATAATTCAAACAAAAAACATAACTCTGATAATGTATGCACTGCCTTTTGGCGTCATCTGGTCCAACACCATGTGAGACTAGGCTCTAAGGAAAGCTGTCTTGGGTGTGGACCAATCAACTTCAAGGACAGTGCATACATTATCAAAGTTATGTTTTTTGTTTGCATTATGACTGCAGGTATTGTGGTCTATGCAAACATGACAGTTTTGTGGCCAGATAAAAGGGTAAAAAAAAACAATTATTAAAAAAAGCATTTCAACAGATAATGGCCCATTGAGCTGCTATGGTTCTCTTGCAGAAGCGACCTCGCCACAAATAATTGCCCAACAAGTGGCTCATCGCGTGCACGAATGTATAGCGCCCAGATTCTCTGAAGGGAGATGACACGTGTGCTGTGTTAGCTCCCTCCTCTTCTTCGCTTGGTCCTCAGCATCATCCGGCAGCTTAGAATGTGCATCTTCTTGGTTCACGTAGAAGGGAAATAATATGTGTTGTTTTTATTATTTTATTATTTCCCTTCTACGTGACTTTACCGAAAGAACCAAGAAGATGAATCCCTGCAGTCACGAAAGCTTTAAATAAAAAAAGACTTCAATTATTTTTGTTTGTAAACGGATTTAACTGAAATTAAGTCAGTATTTTTAAATATATACATGTGTGTTGTAGATTGAGATCGAAACAAAAAAAAACAACACCCGTGTGGGAATCTAAAAGAACAATACATTTAAAAAGTGAAACTAAAATGTTAAATATTCTTGGTTCTTTCGGTAAAGTCACGTAGAAGGGAAATAATAAAACAATACAAATATAAAACTATAAAAATTCTCACGACGTTATTATTATTTTATTATTTCCCTTCTACGTGACTTTACCGAAAGAAGCAAGAAGATGAATCCCTGCAGTCATGAAAGCTTTAAATAGAATGTGCATGCTAACTCACGGCCCGTGTTCAAGTGCCGTGGCCTCCTTCGTGACTTAACCAACGAGCGTAAGGCACTGTTACCGACTCTGTTTATGCGCCTTCGGTATCAGTTTCAGATGCATCGTTCGCAGTTTATATCACGGTGCATTTGCGATTCGCGCGGTATTTGTTACACGAGGTTGTGGTGTGTGCGCGCGTGTGTCAGTGTCTGTGTGTGCAGTTGTGTGTGTAGCTGTGTGTGTGTGTGTGTGTAGTTGTGTGTGTCTGTGTGTGTAGTTGTGTGTGTCTGTGTGTGTAGTTGTGTGTGTCTGTGTGTAGTTGTGTGTGTGTAGTTGTGTGTGTGTTGTGTCTGTGTGTGTAGTTGTGTGTATCTGTGTGTGTAGTTGTGTGTGTCTGTGTGTAGTTGTGTGTGTGTAGTTGTGTGTGTGTTGTGTCTGTGTGTGTAGTTGTGTGTGTGTGTGTAGTTGTGTGTGTCTCGATTTAAAGCTTTCGTGACTGCAGGGATTCATCTTCTTGGTTCTTTCGGTAAAGTCACGTAGAAGGGAAGTAATAAAATAATAAAAATAAAAAACGTCGTGAGAATTATTTTATTATGTTTTATTTTTATTATTTTATTACTTCCCTTCTACGTGACTTTACCGAAAGAACCAAGAAGTTGTGTGTGTCTGTGTGTGTAGTTGAGTGTGTGTGTGTCTGTGCGGTAGTGTAGCGGTAGCGCGCTGCGCTACAAACCTGGCGACCCGGGTTCGATTCCCGCTCACGGCAAACACCAGTGACGATTATCTGAACCGGTCATGAGCCTTCCCTAGGTCGACTCAGCCTCAAATGAGTACCTGGTGCGATGTGTAAACATCGCCACTAGGGAGACAAAGGCGGCCGCGCGTGGTGCTGGCTACCCAACCCCTCGTGTGCCGTGCCGGCCTCCATAGGTGCTCGCTAACAGCACCTGCCCCTACAGTCTGTTAAGGCTATACGGGGGATCTTTGTCCTTGGGGAGCGGTGGCTCTGGTGACTCGGGCACTGTGCTACGAAACTGGAATCTTGTGTTCGATACCGGGTCATGGCGAACAGAGTTTCACTACAGAAAGTGCGACCTTAACCGGCCCTGGCCATCCACTAGGTCTACTCGGCCTTCGTTAGGGGAGTATCTTTTGCAATGTTTACACGTAAGCGCTGGGGAGACAAAGGCGGTCGGGCGTGGTTCAGTCCACACCACCACTAAGTGCACAGTGCCGGTGTATGTTCACAGCACTAACCCCAAAAGGCCTATACAGGTGATCTGTACATTTTAACATATATGTATGTAAGCAGGTATGTATGTATTACGCGTGTAGGCATGTCGCTATAAATGTATACGGCATATTCTTTGGGTCTTTCGGTAAAGTCACGTAGATAGCTTTAAATAAAATAACACAGAGATACATAGTGAGTAACAGAGACACACAGATATCATAGAGTAACAGAGTCACACAGAGATACATAGAGAGTAAAAAAGTACGTAATTTTTTGTTATTTTCTTTGAACCTATCTACGTGACTTTACCGAAAGACCCAAAGAATATGAACTCCTGCAGGCACGACAGCTTCAACTCAAGATGTATACTGCACTTGTCCTAACTGCCCGTGTGGGCCACACGGGGGACCTTTGCCTGTGTTGCTTTCAATTCCGTGCGCGCCAAACTCATGCAACGCGGAGTTCACGAAATCACTCGGGAACCCCAAAAAGATACACATCAACTACAAAGTATCTCACTATGAGACCTCCTTTACCAGTGGCAAAATATAGTAGTAGGTTTTTACCCTTTAAACTGATACACCAGTTGGCGTCATCTGGTCCAACACCAATGGAGACTAGGCTCTAAGGAAAGCTGTCTCGGGTGTGGACCAATCAACTTCAAGGACAGTGCATATTATTATCATTATCAGAGTTGTTTTTTTTTGTTTGCATTTTGACTGCTTGTGTTGTGGTTATTGCAAACATGATGCCTTGTATAAAGGTGTCAGTTTTGTACCAGTTTAAAGGGTAAAAACCTACTACTATACATCCGCTGTTGGCCTCCTGAACAAGGCCAAGGGCTTAAAATGACTTTTACACTTAAAATGACTGTTACACTTACTATAACATTTCATCTACATAATTACACCTTTCCATCCTTACAACGTGTAATCTTATTTGTATTTTTGTATTTTAAGATTGTTTAATACGGCTAATTAACATTTTACATTTCGTATTTTATAAGGTCTACTTATTCATAATTTTAAAGATTTTAGCCCTTTAGTATTACTTATACTTTGTAACGTTAGTATAGTTAGAGTGTATACCTTTTATATAAGTTAAGATTCCTACTTGTTCAATGTATGCACCGTCCCGCCATAGTGAATTCCGTGTCTGTGCAAACTTACATGGCGATTAAAACCGTTTCTGATTCTGATTTCTGATTCTGAAGTATCTCGTTACACGGACCTGCAATACACGTGCGCGTGTAATACCATTCCTCGAAGTCTGAACGGCGAAACGTCTCGAACGAGAGAAAGTAATTGCCCAACGTTATTCCGAATTCAACTCGAGAAACATTTTGTTTGCGTTCATTCCTGCGCGTTTTTGCGGCGTTGAATTTCATCGTCGGGTTTGCTTAGTCGAGACCCAAAACATCATCGCATCTCCTCCTCCTTGTCGAAGATACCGCCCGTGTAACAACAACTCAACAGCATCAGAACATCAACAGAAGGCCGATGCACACATCTTCTTCATAGAGACACACGGAGATACATAGAGATTAATAGAGGCACACAGAGACACATAGACACATGAGCTACAGGAGTGCAATTGTGGGCATGCAACCCAAACTATAGACCGTATAGACTCGAGACAAATACTCTTGGGAAAAGTGCCGTTAGAGAGCACACGAGGACGATGTATATGAAGACGCACACGCATTTTGGTGTCTCTAACTGGTTGTTGATGATTGTATTTGTTGAAGCGGTTAAGATACATTTTGGCCGTGAGCAGTTTTACCGGAATAACCCGCGGGGGATCTTGGGTGAAGAGAATAAGAGAAAAGCGTTCCATCGTGAAAACCATAACCGTTCTCTATTTTCCTCCAGGCAATGGATCATCCATTCATCCATCCATTCATCCATCCGTCAGCCACTTTAAACCTTTGCGCAGTGCAGCCGATCGAGAGATAAAAGGGGACAGCGAGATTCAACAACGAAAAAAAACCTCGTTCGTTCGTAAACACTGCAGCGCTGACAACACGAATTCAACAGATCGGTCAGCCACCCCCTTTCCTCGTCACGTTCTGTTCACGGCGGCAGGGAAACGCGTTCGCCGCTGGTGAACGACCCTCAACTCTCCCCGGTCGCTTTTGACGGATGAACGTTGAGCTGCGATTGGTCGGCTTGAATTGCGGGGCTTGACTTTTTGTGTGCCGTCGTCATCGTTATGGATTCTCAGATGAGAGACGAGCGGTCGAACAGGCATACTTTTTAAATCCTTTATATTAAGTTCGCTTTCTTGCTTGCTTGCTTGCGTGCTTGCTTGCTTCCTTACGACCGTGCAAATCTTTCGGTCGTTTTTAACCCACTTCCCGTGATCCAATCGAGCTGACATTTTGCACACAGACTCGTTGTGCGAGACAATTAATGTTCGTGAAAAATGTTTTCCAAAATTTTACACTGTTTAGGGAAAACAAATAAAATATTTAATTACCAATTGCTTAATACTGGCAGACAATCATCTGACCCATAGGTGGCAGCCATCTCAAGCCAGAGGACGAGAGGACTCTAGCCGCCACGCATATAAAGGATTTATAGTGAAAAACTTTGTTTTTACTGGTTATACTTATTTGTTTGTTCACCAAATGCGGTTATATAGCCCTGACGAGTACGGCACTGCGGGTGTATTAACCGTGACGATGCTTCACGCACACGAGTCTGCTCTACACGTTAATCATCAATGTGGCGACATTCACAAGAGGAGGGCTTTGTGTGCCGGCGTTGTAGGGTACCGAGGTGGCTAGGAGATGTTAACTCCCTCGCCCGGTATACAGGAGGTTCGTGGGTTCGATCCCGACCCTGACGATGCCTGCTGTATAATTTGAGTTTGTGTTTCTCTCTGCACCGTGGTCGCTTGGATTTTTCTCCGGGTCCTCCGGTTTTTCTCTCCACATTTAGAATGAAAATGCGTTTTGGAGTATTTGGCTGCTATACAATTCACACGTGAACATATATTTTCATTGGGCAATGATTTGTGCCCAGGTCACTTCTGAAAAAGAGCTATATAGCTCAGGGGGCCTTAGTTGGTAAAAAAAACAAGACCAGTTATATTTATAGTTTAAATTAGGCAAATTTGCCGATATTCACTCGCACAGAGACCCATATACTCACACAAAGATCCATAGACTCACACAGAGACACACATACTCAGACAGATACCCATAGACTCATAGAGAGACGCGTAAATTCACACAGACACCCATAGACTCATAGAAAGACCCATAGACTTACAAAGAGACCCACAGACTCACACAGAGACCCGTAGACTCACAAAGAGACCCATAGACTCACAAAGAGACCCACAGACTTACAAAGAGACCCACAGACTCTCACAGAGACCTGTAGACTCACACAGATACCCATAGACTCACAGAGAGACCCATAGACTCACACAGAGACTCATAGACTCACACAGAGACCCATAGACTCACACAGAGACCCGTAGACTCACACAGATACCCATAGACTCACAAAGAGACCCACAGACTCTCACAGAGACCCATAGACTCACAAAGAGACCCACAGACTCTCACAGAGAGACGCGTAGACTCACACAGAGACCCATAGACTCGCACAGAGCCCCATAGACTCACACAGAGACCCGTAAACTCACACAGAGACCCATAGACTCACACAGAGACCCATAGACTCACACAGAGACCCATAGACTCACACAGAGACCCATAGAGAAATTACTCCAAACAAATTGGCGATCATCGAACCCGGACTGCGACAGCTCGGCAGGACCCTCTTGATCGCAACGCCATGGGACTCCCGGCGAGGTTTTGCTGGCTGAGCAAACAGAGAACAAAAACGCCACCGATATGCGACCTTTCTGTGCAATTGCTATTTTGCCATTCCACAAACGTCGCCTATTATACCCCTTATGAAGCGGAGTCCATTATTATTGTTGTAGTTATTGGTATTGCGTTTCCACGTGCGTTTTTGTTATTGTTAGGGCAGTGTCGTTGACAACTATGTTACGCGTTTTTGTTGTTGTTGCTGTTTGTGCACCACTGCCAACGCAGCGTCACACTGCGGGCTGTATTGAGGCTTGTAGAGATACCACGCAGTATTTTTTTAAATGTTTTTGTTTTATATATTTGAGCTACAGGGATGCAATGGGGCGCGTTCCGCTGTTTTCTATGGGGTGGTGGGGGTGCCATGGGGGGTAGGGGGGGGGGGGCGACGACACTTGTGCTTGCACCTGTTGGCCGTTGCGTGATATCGTAGCGAGCACACACGCGAGGCAAGTTCATTCACAGTAGGATTGCTATCTATTCCACGTGTGTGTGTGTATGTGTGCATGCGCCTGTGTGTGTATGCGTGTGTGTATGCGTGTGTGTGTTGGGAGCGGTGGAGTAGCGGTTAGCGCGCTGCACTACGAACCCGGTGACCCGGGTTCGATTCCCGCTCACGGCGAACACCCAGTTACGATTATCTGAACCGGTCATGGGCATCCTCTAGGTCGACTCAGCCTCAAATGAGTACCTAGTGCGATGTGTAAACATCGTCGCTAGGGAGACAAAGGCGGCCGGGCGTGGTGTTGGCCACCCACCCCCTCGTGTGCCGTGCCGGCCTTTATAGGTGCTCCCTAACAGCACTTGCCCCTACAGTCTGTTAAGGCTATATGGGGGATCTTTGTGTGTATGTATGATGGGGAGCGGTACGAACCCGGCGAACCGAGTTCGATTCCTGCTCACGGGCATCGCCAGCGACGGTTATTCTAAACCGGTCCTAGGCCTCCCCTATGTCGACTCAGCCTTAAATGAGTAAACATCAATTTACGCGATATAACCAAAAAAAAACCTGTTTTATGGATGATATTGGTCGCGAAAGCCTACGTGTTAAAATATAAGCGCTAACCACGATACGAACGATCCCCATCATATAAGACACACACCAGCGAGCACCTATGAAGGCCGGCACGGCACACGACGGCGTAGGGTGGTGAGCACCACACCCGGCCAGTGATGATGTTTGCACATCGCACCAGGTACTCATTTGAGGCCAAGTCGACCTAGGGGAGGCCCATGCCCGGTTCAGATAATCGTCACAGGTGTCGGCCGTGAGCGGGAATCGAACAGCTGCCAAGCTGGTGAGATGTTACCTCTCTCGCCTGGTGTATAGGAGGTCGTGGGTTCAATCCCGACCCTGACAACTGCTGCTGCATATTTGGAGTTTGTGTGTCTCTCTCCCGAGGATCGCGTGGATTTTTCTCCGGGTTCTCCAGTTTTCCCCTCTGCATACAGAAACACGTGTTTCGAATATTTGACTGATTTGAATTTCCACTTCATTTGTGGGCAAGTCGCTTCTGAAAAAGAGCTACATAGCTCAGTGGGCCTTACCCGGTAAAATAGAAAAAAATAGTTTAGTTTTACTTTTAACTCGGGTCGCCGGGTTCGAACCGCTACACCGCCGCTCCCACACCTGCACCACCACCACCCACCGACACACACGCAACACAAGAAAAGCCCCCAACCAACACAACGCAGTTGACTCACCACCCACCCACCAATGGTTCACACCCACCCGCCCCTCCATCGCCACCCTCACCCATACCACCCCTTACATGAGTGAATTCACCCCGTTCGTGGACAAAAGCCCTCCCCGGTCGTAGCCACCGGCTGCCCCAGGGCCAAACCCCCCCCGAGTCAAACAACAGCCGAGGGCGGGACACATTTTGCTTGTGCTATTCCTGTTTTGTTCATCTTGTCAGGAGCAAGGGGAGGAGGCGACGCGAAAGGGAGAGTGAGAGAGAGAGAGGGAGAGAGGAGAAGGGGGGAGGGTGAGAGAATGATCGAGGAAACGAGAGGAGAGAGAAAGAAAAACAGAGAGGGATAAAAGTGAGTCAGTGGTGTAGAGCGGTTTGAAATGAAAACCAAACTATTTTCTGGTAGAAGCGACCTGGTCACAAATGGTAGCTCAATGAAATGGATTATCGCGTGGATGTTTATAGCAGACACATAATCGAAACCGCACGTTTCTAAGGTGTGCAGGGGGAAGCCGGAGGACCCGGAGAAAAATCCACGCGACCACGGGGAGAGAGAGAGAGAGACACTGCAACTTCCAAAGAAACAACAGCAGGCGTCAGGGTCGGGACCGAACCCACGTCCTGCTGCATACCAGGCGAGGGAGTTAACATCTCCTAGCCACCGCAGAGATGATGGCGTGGGCCCCAGAACGACGAATTAATGCCCGCCCCGTGCCCTCCACCGCCCACCTCGTATCCAATTCCCCCGCCCATCCCCCTTCTGGGTGCAGTTGCGCTGCCTGCACCCTCGACGACAGCTGCCTCGATATCCGTTAGTAGACGGGCCTCTTGTAGTACAAGTGGGGTCTATTCGTCAGTCTGTGGGTCGCTCTATGAGGTCATGGGTCTCTATGTTGGGATATGGATGGATCCCTACGTAAGGTTTATATGCGCCTATGGGTCACGATGTAATTATATGGGCCACTGTGCGAGTCTATGGGTCTCTGTGTGAGACTACGGGTCCATGTGTGAGTCTACGGCTCTCTGTGTGAGTCTATGGGTCTCTGTGTGAGTCTACAGGTCTGTGCGAGTCTATGGCTCTCTGTGTGAGTCTACGGGTCTCTGCGTGAGTCTACGGCTCTCTGCGTGAGTCTACGGGTCTCTGCGTGAGTCTACGGCTCTCTGCGTGAGTCTACGGCTCTCTGTGCGAGTCTACGGCTCTCTGTGCGAGTCTACGGCTCTCTGCGCGAGTCTACGGATCTCTGCGCGAGTCTACGGATCTCACTCTAGCACGAGCGTTGCACGGACGGTGCAGTTGCACCGCCTGGCGCGTGCACATCGTCGAGACTGGGGATAGATCAGGAGAGAGAGATAAGCGAGAGAGAGATAAGGGAGAGAGAGATAAGGGTAGATGGAGGGTGATAGATAGAGAGGTGGGGGGGGGGGGGGGGTGCGCGCGGGAGCTGTAACCGCGGCGGCGGCGGTGGTGGAGCGGGTTGGGAGTGTTTTGACACGGAGCGCAGCGCTGGGGCTGTCATCGCGAGCGACGGAGGAGGGGGCGCGTACAGGCACCACCCACGTCTGGGCCCGGCCCTTTTGTTTGGGCACGGAGCCGGTCGCTCCGTAATTACTCCCGGGCTTCTTGCTCGCGAGCGGATCATTCGTCGGCTTGTATGCCGCTACGCAGTTGTGTTTCCCCCCCACCCACCCCCAACACCAACGCACCAACCCACCACCACCCCCCCACACCTTTTCCGCTCGTATTATCATCATCGTTGTTATTATTATTACTACTACTGCGTGTTTAACATTGTGTGTGTGTGTGCTTTGTTATTTTGTGGGGAGCGAAGGTGGAGTTGGAGGTTAGCGCTGCGAACACGGCGACCCGAGTTCGATTCCCGCTCACGGCTGCCACCACCGGTGGACATTATTCGAACAGGTCCTGGGCCTCCCCTAGGTCGACTCAGCCGCAAATGAGTACCTCGTGCGATGTTGTAAAACGTCGCCACTGGGGAGACAAAGGCGGCCGGGCGTGGTGTTGGCCACCCACCCCCTGGTGTGCCGTGCCGGCCTTCATAGGTGCTACTCACTAACAGCACTTGCCCCAACCGTCTGGTAATGCTATACGGGGGATCTTTGTCTTTGTTTGTTTGCAACGACTGTACAGCCATTATCGGAAGCGATCCTGCCCCCCCCCCCCTAGGTTAAACCTCAAATGGGTACCTGGGTATGCAGTGTGTAAACATCGCCACTGGGGAGACAAAGACGGCCGGGCCGGGCGTGGTGCTGGCCACCAACACCCCCACCATGTCCCGTGATGGCCTTCGTAGGTTGCTGCTCGCTAACGGAACTTGCCCCAACAGTCCGTTCAAGCTCTTGGGGGAAATCTCTGTCTTTGATTCGGAGACAGACATAAGATGTGTCCCGCAGATTCTGACTGTGACACCAAGGAAGAAGAACCAGCCATACTACGGGGCTTCTGGAAACTTCCAGATGATGCACCTCCGATTAGCACGGTTCAACAAACGTACAAGCCGGTTGTAACCATCAGCTGCACGTCATACTACCCAATTGTTAATTATTGCTGCAGCAGTGATACATTTGTGCGTTTTTTTCCCTCATCACGTGACAACTTTATTATTAAATTGGCCGCGTCGGGCGGAAGGAGGGTTTACGACACACACTTTACTTCCATAAATCAGACTCAAAAGTCAATTATGAACGCGTAGCTTCCGTTACGCCTTCGAAACACGCGTTTGTCATATCTATTTAATGACAAAATAAAATTCGTACGTAACATTGTGGTCCAAAAAAAATGAAAATTATAATATGTGACGTTTCGGGCAACGGTCCAGAGAGACAGAGTGGATCATTAGATTTCGATTTAAAGCTTTCGTGACTGCAGGGATTCATCTTCTTGGTTCTTTCTGTAAAGTCACGTAGAAGATAAACAATAAAATAATAAAAATACGCTGTTTCCCCGACAGACCTGGTCTTCATCTGAGGACGGCTGCTTGCGTTGTGGCCGAAACGTCGTGAGAATTATTTTATGTTTTTTATTTTTTATTTTATTATTGCTCTTCTACGTGACTTTACCGAAAGAACCAAGAAGATGGATCATTAGAGTTCGAGACTGCACTTTACAACTATGGGGCCTGATGAGAATCACATTAAAACATTCCGATGGCCAGTTTTAAATTTCCCCGTGGAAAAGTTACGTAGCTATTGAGTAACGGACAAACGATCGACACACTATATATATATATATATATTTTAAATATATATATATTTAATGTGTGTGTTTTGATGACCGCGCGTAACGTACGACACCTGTTTGGACACGCGAGCCAGAAACATTGACACCCACGAAGGGAAATGTAAAGAGGGCAAAGCGGCGTGGAGAGGAAAATTGCACGCTCGGAATGACGACGAGAGATAAGAGGAACGCACGCTCATCTGTCGAGGGCATACGTGTGTGTGTGTGTTGTATGTTGAACTTCTTTCGCACCGTACGTAGCCAAGTGCGCTGATCGGAGGTGCATCGACGCGGTATGGACGTGGGCCACCACCGGGGAGACAAAGGCGGCCGGGCGTGGTGTTGGCCACCCAACCCCCTCGTGTACCGTTCCGGCTTTAATAGGTGTTCGCTAACAGCACTTGCCCCAACAGACTGGTAAGGCTATACGGGGGATCTTTGTCTTTGCCTTGATTAACGCGCTGCGCTACGAATTTGGCGACCCGAGTTCAATTCCCGCTCGTGGTCAACACCGGTGACGATTACCTGAACCGGTCCTGGGCCTCCCCTAGGTCGACTCAGCCTCAAATGAGTACCTGGTGCGGTGCGTAAAAAGATTGCTACTGGGGAGACAAAGGCGGCCTGGCGTGGTGCTGGCCACCCCCACCCCCCCCCCTCGTGTGTCGTCCCGGCCTTCAGCAGGTGCTTCTTGCTGCCAGCACTTGCCCCAAAAGTTTGTTGAGGCTAAACGGGGGATCTTTGCCTTTTTTAAACTACTGTACAACCGTTTTCAAACGTTTTTTGCAAATCCACAAGGCCGTGTTTGAATACAGCCGCATACACGCACACACACACACGCACACACACACGCAGACACGCACACACACGCAGACACGCACACACACGCACGCACGCACATGCAAACACATGCACACACGTATATGCCCGCGCGCACACGCGCACGCACACACACGCACACACGCGCACACACGCGCGCAGACACGCACACACACGCACGCACGCACACGCACACACATTCACACACGTACATGCACGCGCGCACACACGCACGCGCACACACGCACGCGCACACTCACACGCGCACACACACACGCACACACACACACGCACACACGCGCGCACACTTTTCGTGACTTGTTCGCAAATCTGCTTTCGCTGACAGATCGTAATGCTCGCGGTGATGATACTGATGACGACGATGATAACAATAACACACACACGCGATACGGTGTGCAGTGTGTGTGTGTGATTGAGTGCGTCTGCTCAACAAGAGCTCACCACACAGTTACCACCGGATGGATGCAGTCACGCCCGTGGCAGCGAATGTTCGTTAAAGATAAACATCTTCGGTTATGCGTGAACACACACACAACAAAGATCCCCCGTTTAGCCTTTAACAGACTGTTAGCGAGCACCTATGAAGGCCAGAACGGCACACGAGGGGGTGGGTGGCCAGCACTACGCCCGACCGCCTTTGTCTCTCCAGTGGCGATGTTTTTACACACCGCACCAGGTGCTCATTTGAGGCTGAGTCGACCTAGGCGAGGTCCAGGCCGCGAGCGGGAATCGAACTCGGATTGCCGGGTTCGTAGCGCAAGCGCGTTCACGGTTACACTAACACACACACACGTATCCACACGCATAAATTAAGCTCGGGGCCTGTAGCATGATGGTATAAAGGGGTCCTAAATAAAATAAAAACACGTAAATATTAAAACACACATTTTTCACTTGCATAGTAAAGTAATTCGATTTTTTGATTTGCTATACAGCCAGATAGTACGACAAATCGCTAACATTAAACACCCAGTCGTTCATAAACGTTGAAGGGGGTATAGTACTCTAGTAATAGAGCAAGTGCAGAATCACTGAACCGCAATTGATAGCTACAAAGCATTTAGCGCGGGGCCCTTCAAAGTGCGGGTCCCTTAGCATCCGTAGCTACTTTCGCTACTGGGATAATCCGGCACTGCCCGTATAGCCTCAACACACTCTTTGGTGCAAGTGCTGTTGACGAGCAGCTATGCACAGATACACGCACGCGCACACATTTACGCAATGCATACACACGGAGGCGAGCGGGCGTTGGGGGTGGTAGTTGTGGTGTTGGTGGTGCCGGTGATGTAGTGGTTAGCCTCACAGCGCTGTGTGTGTGTGGGGTGGTAGTTGTGGTGTTGGCGGTGGCGGTGATGTAGTGGTTAGCCTTACAGCGCTGTGTGTGTGTCGGGGGGTGGTGGTAGTTGTGTTGGTGGTGCCGGTGATGTAGTGGTTAACCTCACAGCGCTGTGCGTGTGTGGGTGGTAGTTGTGGTGTTGGTGGTGCCGGTGATGTAGTGGTTAACCTCACAGCGCTGTGTGTGTGTGGGGGGGGGGGGGTGTAAGCGTCCCTGCCAGGTAGCAAGGCAGCGTGCAGGCTGCTCGCCCTCCGCCTTCCCCAACAGTAGCGCGCAACTGGGGCTCGGCGCTTGGTTGAATGGTGCCGCTCGCGCGGGGCACAATGGGGCCCCGATGATGAGCGCGCGCGCGCAACCCCACGGCCCATTTGCGCAGAGGCGTCTGTCAGCTCCCGCCGCCGTCGCGCACAATGAACCTCGCCGTGCTTGCCCTGTAGCGACATCGAGTCGGAACACGTGGACGAAGCGGGGGGGAGGTGGGGGGGGGAGGACGTTGCTACCAGGAAACCGGCAGGCACGCACAGCCGCCTTTGTCTCTCCACTGCTCGTGCGTTTGAGACGCTGTAGGTGGTGGCACGCGGAGGAGACCACGTGTGACCGCATCTCAAGATGCTAGACAGAAGAAAACAACAGTGCAGGGCATTCCCATTATACAGAGGCGGGCTTGTGTCTCTACGTTTGTTATGGATGAGGTCCATTGCCCGAAACGCCGCTTATTATTGCATTTTCCTTTTGAAGGCAGTGTTCGCAACGATGCGTTGAATGAATTTTACATGAGTGTATACTATGATGCCTCTATGGATCTGTACGTGAGTCTAAGGGTCTCCAAGTCGGAGGGACCTCGCTCGCTCTCTCTCTCTCTCTGCAAGTCTACGATTCCAATGTGGGTCTCTCGTCAGCGTTATGGGTCTCTGTGCGAGTCTCTCGAATAGAGTTACGATGCGATGGTAATGCATTGAGCTGTGTGTGTGTGCGATGTGCCGTGTGCTCTACCGAAGCACGTCGCGACGCTGACGACGGCCACTGCATCGAGCGCTTTCAGATGCGCTTCTGCGGCCGTCTGGAACGCTCTTCATTCCCATGTTAGGGAAGCCACCGGAATTATGCACCTTTCAATCTAAACTGAAAATGCATTTATTGAGAACTGCTTCTTGTGTTCAGTTTGTTGTCCTTCCCTCGCACCTCTGACGAGCACGGTTGGCTACGTACGGTGCGACAGAAGTTCAGCACGCAAACAAACATTATCCTGAGAGCCTTTGTCCGATGGAGTTCGCGTGATGGTGTATGTCCCTCGACGAGATCACCAAGGTGTTGGTGGTTCAGGACACGCCATGGCCAGAAGGAATGATGGCTGATGGTCAAAGTTAATAACGGAGTGGAATTTCGATTTTAAGCTTTCGTGACTGCAGGGATTCATCTTCTTGGTTCTTGATCATTTCTTTGTTAGTGGGCAAACGTACAAAATCAGCAGGGGATCAAATACTTTTTTCCCTCACAGTAAATCAGCAGCACGATACCACAATCTCCACCAAAGGGCACCCGCCGTGTAGCCTGCACAGACTGTTGGGGCAAGTGCTGTTAGCGAGTAGCACCTATGAAGGCCGGCACGGCACACGAGGAAGATGTGGGTGGCCCAACCGCCTTTGCCTACCCAGTGGCGATGTTTACACACCGCACCAGGTGCTCATTTGAGGCTGAATCGACCTCAGGGAGGCCCAGGACCGGTTCAGATAATCGTCACTGTTGGTGGCCGTGAGCGGGAATCGAACCCGGGTCGCCGGTTTCGTAGCGCGGCGCGCTAACCACTACACCACCGCTCCACCCCAATCACCACCACAACCAAACCACCAACACCTACCAGCACCACCAGTAGTATTCTAACCACAATCACCACCACAACCAAACCACCAACACCACCAGCACCACCAGTAGTATTATAACCACAATCACCACAATCACCACCACCACTACCACCACCATCTCCGCCAGCAAGCGCAATAACCACAATCGCCACCACCATCACCTCTGCAGCCACAACTCCCACGGGCACCACCACCGGCAAGCACTACCACCACCACCAATGGGCGCGTGTGAGAAACCGCTCGCGAGAATTCGCAGTGGGGGCATTTAGCGCTAATTCCCGTGTTTAAACAGTTGGCCAGGGGGCGGGGCTGGGGGTGATGGGGTGGGGGGTGATGGGGCGGGGGGGGGGGCGAGGAGGTGGGGGGGGGTTACGAAGCGGAGAGTGAATTGTGTCAGGGAGGTCGACGGGGGCGGCCGGGGTGGTGGGGGGTGTTATGAAAGGGGAGGGGGGGGGTTAGAAAGCTGACGGGGGCTGGTGGGGGTGGGGGGGTTATGGGGGGTGGTGGTGGTGGGGGGTTATGGGGGGTGGTGGGGGGGGTTATGGGGGGTGGTGGGGGGGTTATGGGGGGTGGTGGTGGGGGGGTTATGAGGGGTGGTGGTGGGGGGGGTTATGGGTGGTGGTGGGGGGGGGTTATGGGGGGTGGTGGGTGGGGTTATGGGGGGTGGTGGTGGGGGGGTAATGGGTGGTGGTGGTGGTGGGAGGGGGTTAGTGGTGAGGTGGTGGTGGGGGGGTTATGGGGGGTGGTGATGGGGGGGGTTATGGGGGGTGGTGGTGGGGGGGTTGAAAACCCTCACAGCTGTTCCCAGGCCGCTCCGTGGCGAGGAGGAAATGGCAGTAATTTTCAGTGGCTGCGTTGCTTTTCGCGATGCGCTCGCTGCGTTGGAGGGATTTTTTGTTTTGTTTTTAGAAGGCGCAAGAAAAGCAATGAAGCTAAACGCGTAGTGGTGGTGGGAGAGGGGGGGGGGTGCTACGCGAATGGGTTAGGGTGTATACCCTGTGCTGTGGAAGCAGCAGCAGCAGCAGTTATACTGGATGTATGTGTGCAAAAAGATCCTCATAGCTCATCCGATCTCTATGGTATGAATTACATATTCCTGCATCTGAGTTTTAGGAGCTCGAGGCCAATGTCGAGGTCTGCTGCTCGCCACGACGAGAAGGCTTCCGCAGAGAGAGAGCGAGCGAGGAGTGAGTTCGTGTCGTTTCTGATATTCCACCTCCTCCGTTGAAGTAGCACAGACCACAGCGGGTTGTTGAATCTATGGGACCTTTTTGCCATTATCAAAATCATGAAAAATTAAAAGGAATAGGTTTTCACCCTATCTGGCAAAACACCAAAGTAGACAGCTTGGGCAAGGCGTCATTAAGTCTGCGTTAACCACACACGCTCGTGGCAGAACACGCAACCAAACGTGGTTTACTACTGGCGTGCCGTGCCGGCGAGATGTTAACTACCTCGCCTGGTATGCAGGAGGTCGTGGGTTCAGTCTCGACCCTGACGGCCTGCTGTATATTTGGAGTTTGCGGGTTCTCCCCGTGGGTCGCGTAGATTTTTCTCCGAGTCCATCCAGTTTTTCCCTGCGCATTTAGGATAAACATCACGCGTTTCGAGTATTTGGCTGCTATAGATGTACACACGATAAGCCGATTTTTTGTTAAGCTATCATTTGCGACCAGGCCGCTTCTGAAAAAAAGAGCCATATAGCTCAGTGGGCCTTACCCGGTAAAATAAAAAAGTTGTATTTTTTTTCCGTTTAGTTTTACTATATGGCCCATAAAGTAACATTTGCTCGAATACTTTTTCTGTTCCGTTCATGTGCGGGATGGCGGCAGCGGTAAGTTCAGGAGCGAGATATCCACGTCATTACCCGCTGCACGCCACGACGAGAGGGCTTCAGCAGAGAGAGGGAGAGAGACAGAAAGTTTCGATTTAAAGCTTTCGTGACTGCAGGGATTCATCTTCTGGGTTCTTTCGGTAAAGTCACGTAGAATGGAAATATTATTTTATTATTTCCATTCTACGTGACTTTACCGAAAGAACCAAGAAGAAAAAAGAGGCAGAAAGTTGTTGTGGTTTTGCGTTTCCTCCTCCTACTCCTCAGTTGAAGTAGCACAGACGACAGTGATTTGCTACATGGTCCATATGGTGTTAAGAATTTGGCCGTATGGTGTTACTACCAGAGGTGTGGACTCGAGTCATGTGACTTGGACTCGAGTCAGACTCGAGTCATGAATTTGATGACTTCAGACTCGACTTGGACTTGCATAACAATGACTTTGTCCCACCTCTGGTTACTACTACTAACTACTATACGATGAGATTATGATGGTCACCGATGGTTGGCCACCCACTCCCGTCGTGTGTCGTGCCGGCCTTCATGGGGTTTTCGCGAGCAGCACTTGCCCCAACCGTCTGTTGAGGCTATACGGGGGATCTTTGTCTTTGGTACCGATGGTTCGGAATCTGTGGCGCTGTAATAGTTTGTGCACTGTGCACTACGAACTCTGCAAGACCTGAATTCGATTTCTGGCTACGGCTGAAGTGATATCTGAACGAGAGTCCTGTGCCTCTTCTAGGTCGACTCGGCCTTTAAAGTGGAGATACAAAGCCAGCCTGGCGCTCTGTTGACTACACCACCTTCTGCTGTGTGCCGTTTCGTTCTTCACATGGTGCTCACTTAACAACACGTTCACCGACAATGTATCTTGCAGAGGTGGGACAAAGTCATTGTTATGCAAGTCCAAGTCGAGTCTGAAGTCATCAAATTCATGACTCGAGTCTGACTCGAGTCCAAGTCACATGACTCGAGTCCACACCACTATCTTGGCTACACGTGGTTTGGTGGCAATGTTGACAAGGACAGCTGCCATCAGGGGGGGGGGTCCCCTAGGCTAAAAAAAACCACGATGCGCTTTCAAACCTTCATTCCTCGCTCGCTGTGTGTGCAGCACAGTGCGTGCAGTTGGTAATGTCCATGGCAGACTGAATTAGATCGAGACGTTCGCTTCGTTTGTCGTGGCTGTCTGCGACTAAATAGCTGAAGATGTCGACGATAATTACGACAAATAAACAAAATGCACGGCATAAAGAGATAGCCGTCTCATTGGTTCTTTCGGTAAAGTCACGTAGAAGGGAAATAATAAAATAATAAAAATAAAACATAATAAAATAATTCTCACGACGTTTCGGCTGCTTGCGTTGTGGCCGAAACGTCGTGAGAATTGTATTTTTTAATTTTTTTTATTTTATTATTTCCCTTCTACGTGACTTTACCGAATGAACCAAGAAGATGAATCCCTGCAGTCACGAAAGCTTTAAATCGAAATTTAATAGATAGCCGTCGTACAGAGCGTGACGGTGATCATGACGGTCACGGTGGTGGTGGTGGCTGTGTGCGAGCAGGTGGAAAGGCGACGCTCTTCGGCTAATAGGGAGCTCCCGGTTGAGGTACGAGAGAGAGAGCGGTCGAGAGGAGGTGGCGGGGGAGCGGGTGAGGGAGGAGGTGTAGGGGCTGGAGGTTGAGAGAGAGGGGGGGGGGTAGTGGGGTGAGAGGGGTGGTGTTGGGGGGGGGTTACTCAGAGGGGGGGGAGGGGGGAAGTAACGGTGACCAATTAATGAATGAGGTCCGGATTTTGAAAAACACCAGCGCTTCCTGAGCGAGATGTTTTTAGCATCCATCTTGCAGCTTCAAACACGTGTGGCCGAATGAGGAGATGTGTGTGCGTGCGTGCGTGCGCGTGCGTGTGCGCGTGTGTGTGTGTGTGTGCGTGCGTGCGTGTGCGTGTGTGTGCGTGTGCGTATGTGGCGTAGGGGGGGGGGGGTATTGTGGAGCGGTAGTGTAGCGGCTAACGCGCTCTGCTACGAACCCGGCGACCTGAGTTCGATTCCCGCTTAACGGCCAACACCAGTGACGATTAATCTTGAGCCGGACCTGGGCCTCCCCCCCTAGGTAGACTGAATACCAAATGCGGTGCGTAAACATCACGGCTAAGGGAGACAAAGGCGGCCGCGCGTGGTTATGGCCACCCACCCCCTCGTGTGCCGTGCCGGCCTTCATTGGGTGCTGCTCGCGAACTGGACTTGCCACAAAAGTCTGTTAAGCTTACACGGGGGATCTTTGTCTGTGTCTGTCTGTCTGTGTGAGAATTTGCGAGCGTGGCACCGAGCTCACCCACACACCCTCCCTTCCTTGCGCGTCGTGCCGGCCTTAATAGGCACTCGCCGACAACACTTTCCCCAACAGAGTCTCTAAGTGGGCTCCACAGGAGCCATTTGTCTTTGTGTTTATTTGTGCGCGGTGGTTAGTGGGTGGGTGGGTGAGTGAGTGAGACTGTGGCACTTGCCTCAAAAGTCTTTGAAGGCTATACGTACGGCGGTGTGGGGGGGGGGGTCGATCTTTGTGTGCGTGTGTGGTGTGCGGTGGGGGGAGCGGTGGCGCAGCAGTTCGTCCACTGCGCCACGAAGCAGGTGACCCGAGGTTCGATTCCCGCCCATGGTAGTTTAATCAACAAACGTTGATTCTCTTTGTAGCTGTGGAAATGTAATATTAATATGGTGGGACCGAGGTTTTATTTATATATTGGCCCACCACCGCCGTTTGATCCACCATGGTTGAATGAAAAAAACGCGGTCTGGAGTTTAACTCTCAACCTCAGCGCCACGCGGCCAGCCCCGTCACGTGCACGGCGGGAGCGCACTGCGCCACGAACTCAACCACCAGAGTTCGATTCCGGGCCACGGCGATTTTCATTGGCGAGTGATCGCCGAAAATGTGCTGGCGTTCCCCTCTTCGCAAAACCCGCACTCACCAGATTGCTCAAGTATGGTCGAACAATCTCCACGTATCCACGCGACAGAGAGATGACCTCATCCAGCAGTGGATGGACAAAGGGTTGGGAATTATTCATTTGTATTATTTTAATAATTCACGTGCGAGACGAGGGCTCCCCGTACTTGTGGTATATTTGAGGCATACTTCACCTTGCTGGTCAGCGTGGGCTTGGCTGCACTGCCCTCTGATAACAACGCAGCAGCAGCAGCAACCTACAGCATCTGGTTTATGCACGTTAGTCGCCCATCCAAGCACTGACCAAGCTCAACACCTGCTTAGATTCCGGCATCTGGCGAGATCGGACGCTTGCTTTTAAAATATATTTTTCGGGCTGATTTGGTCAGAGGCTGATGTTTACATGATTTGGTAATTAAAAAAAAAACATCATTGTCATGATGACCAATCTACTGCTGGAGGAAGACCTCCAATCCGCAGCCACCTACTGTAGCAGGATACCTGCGATGCTACGGATCCACCTTAGCACCGGGCGCACGGACACATGGCTCCATCTCCTCGACGGTGGCACCCAGTCGCTGTCAGACGCGTTCCACTCCTTGGCTGCCCACTCCGTTATTTTTGTAGACCAGAGGTCATCAATCAAAATAACAACGATACTTTGTTTTTTTTTAATTCGGTCAAAAAACCCTCAATAATTCAAGAGGCGCAATGCCACTGTGTGGTGAACACGAGACGGTGGTGGTCAATCATAAACGAGGTCACGAAGCGGTCCTTAAAGAGTCGCACGCGGCTCTGAAGCAGCAGGTTTGTCGACCCCTGCTCGAGACAATTGTCGATCATCATCATCACGCACCCACCCCACCCCTTTCCAAAAAGCCACATTTGTTTTTATTCACACTAATAAGTTAACAAAAAAAATACTTGCTTCTGTAAAAATATATATTTAAATAATTTCTCACCAAAAGGTGACTTCTTTTTTCTTAAGGAAGCGCGCGAGCGTGCGTGCGCGCGCGTACGTGCGTGTGCGTGTGCGCGCGTGCGTGCGCGCGTTTTAAATATGCGTGAAATTTGGCGGTGGCGCTTCAAACGACCTCGCGTGCACGCGCGCCCCGCGTGCACCTGCTGGGAAAAGCGCGCTCAGAAATCTTGTGATCGCTTGAGAGGTGTAATTGTTCGTGTCGAACGCACTTAAAATAAAAACGAGACGCACAGAGGGGAGGGAGGTAGGGAGGGAGGTAGGGAGGGAGGTAGGGAGGAAGGCGGAGGGAGGGAAGGAACCAGTGAGCGAGGGGAGGGAGGGGAGAGAGAGAGAGCGAAAGATGTGAAGAGAGTTGAAAGACGTGGAGCAGAGTCGGTGTGCAGCGCGAATACTTAGAATTTATTTTTACATATTTTTGTTACACCAATTTGTCATCCCTACCCCCCCCCCCCCCCACACAAGTTTATCTCGATTGTGGAAGTGATAACGTGGCCATGAACGGGACATACTATGAAAACAATAACACGGAGAATGCATGGAAATACGCGCGCGCTAAGAATCGCGTTGAAAGGCAGAAAGAGGGGCACGTGGATTATGGAGACCAAGACGATAAACGCCATGCACGCTGGACAGAATGCGTCATAGCGAGAAGGAACGATGTTAGCCGATGGTCAAGGGTAACAACGGACGGGCAGCCGAGGAATGGAATGGGTCAGAGAGTCCGTCCAACTATTGATGACGAATGTGCGAGGTTTTTATTATTGTTGCAATTCATGCTCGTTTCATGAGCTTATTTATCTACTGTTAAACTACGATTTAAAGCTTTCGTGACTTCAGGGATTCATCTTCTTGGTTCTTTCGGTAAAGTCACGTAGAAGGGAAATAATAAAATAATAAAAATAAAACATAATAAAATAATTCTCACGACGTCTACTCGACAGACCTGCTCTCCACCTGAGGACGGCTGCTTGCATTGTGGCCGAAACGTCGTGAGAATTATTTTATTATGTTTTATTTTTATTATTTCCATTCTACGTGACTTTACCGAAAGAACCAAGAAGATGTTTTTATTATTGTTGCAATTCATGCCCGTTTCATGAGCTGATTAATCTACTGTTAAACTAATTAATTGTGAGACGCGCCGTTCGCTTTAGTCGTCTGATGTGGGATGGGTGCGCTTGTTGTGCATCTGGCTAGATCCACAGCCATCACGAACAAGATTATATTTGAGTACGAATCGTGTTTGAAGAGATGTCAGCTCTCTCGTCTGGTACACAGGAGTGCGTGGGTTCGATACCGACCCTGACGCCTGATGTATTTTTGGAGTTTTCGTGTCTCTCTCTCTCTCCGTAGTATCGTGGATTTTCTCCAGGTCCTCCAGTCCCCCCCCCCCCCCCCCCACACACATTTAGAATCAACATCACGCGTTCAGATTATTTTGGCTGCTATAATGGTGGGTAACTTCGTTGAGCTATCAACTGTGGCCAGGCCGCTTCTGAAAAAAAGAGCTACATAGGTAACATAAAATATATATTCTTGAAGCTTTCGGTAAAGTCACGGAGATAGGTTCAAATAAAATATTTTTTCTTATTTTCGTTGAACCTATCTACGCGACTTTACCGAAAGACCCAAGAATATGAATTCCTGCAGTCACGAAAGCTTTAAGTCAAGATAAAAGATATAATTTTGTAAATTAGTTTAAGTTACGGGCCCTGTACGTTCTAGTCATCCGGGCGTCTGATGCGCGTGTCGTGTGTGAGCGCATACTCGACGTTCCTGGACAGACCCCGCTCGACGAATTTATCAGGAATCGAATTTGTAATCGATTAATCGTTACGGGCCCTGCAAGTTATAGCCATCCGGACGAGCGATGCGTTGCTGGCCGGCTCGACCCCTGGGCGCCTTGAATCCTTTCAACGCGCGTATGGCAAACAAACGATTCGATTATTATTATTATTATACCACCGTTGTTGTTGTTGTCGTTGTTGTTGTTTAGTCGGGTACGGGGCTTTTGTGCGCGTGAGTAGTCGTCAGCTCTGATGATGCGCGTGCTTGCCCTGTGTGTCCAGCCTACCCCGGGGGAGAGAGGGGGGGGGGGGTAAGAGTCGGGGGGCCGTCTTGTTTGTGAATTCCAGCCGTTCCTCGCAGCGCGATTAGCGCACATTAGAGGCCGTGTGATGAATGGGCTCTGCAGGGAAGTTCGGACCATTCTAGAGCACCCCTCCCCCCTATCCACCCCCCAATGCCCCCCCCCCCTGCCCCCCCCCTATCCACCCCCCAATGCCCCCCCCCTGCCCCCCCCGCACTCACCCCGCACTTTCTCAAATCTGCTAATGTTTCGTGTGAGAGCTGTTTTGTTTTGGAGGCGGTTTTAATCTTTTTCTCTCTCTCTTTCATAACGGGCTTGCTGCTACGAGTGCACGTGTGCGCGGTGTGTGTGTGTGTGTGCCTGTGTAACTGCATATGTCTTTGTGTGTATGTAAGGACAATTGCGTGTATGTGTGTATATGTATATGCGACGCAGGCACGAGCTCATGTTGGTGTTTCCACAGTGATGCCTGGTGGTTGCTGTTCACTCAGAGGAGTTGGAGGCGCTACTGCCGAGCCTGGAGTGTGCCACTAAGAGATAGGGTCTTGCCACGAGACCCACCAAAACTAGGCACTGCCTGGGTATTTTGTGCCACCAAAACACACTCCACCCCCTCAGCTTCCCAATGTTGATGGCGCAGTTGTGGAGAGAGAGGAGAGTTTCCCATACCTGGGCAGTGTGCTTATGAGCAGCTCCGGTTTGACAGCAGAGGTCTCACTCCGAATCAGTCGGGCGGCATTGGCCCAGTCATACCCTCCTTATAATGGAACATCAGCGCCGGTTAGAAACATTCAGACTGGCATGCCTACAATCCATCTGGAGAAGAAATGGACTGATGGGGTACGGGAGGATGTGGAGCTGAGTGGACTTGCCGACGACCGATACCAGCGGTGTCAAGATCAGCCTCTGTGGAGGAGGCTCGTGAAGGACGCTGCTACTGGGCAGTTGGAGGCAGTCGCCCTCCAGCAACAATGGAGGGCGGAGGAGCGACGCTCAAAACAACGAGCGGAGCGCCGGGCGGCTGAAATGACGCAAGTTGGCAGAATAGAGGGCACAGTTGGTGCATCTACCGGTCATCTCAATCAGCTAACCCATGGCACCTGCTGGGTCTGTCCCGAGACCTCCTGTCAGCGAGCCTTCGACACTTCACGTGGTAGCCTCAAAGTGCACCTGGCCTGGCGCAGGCGCCGTGGTGACGCCACCGTCACTTAGTTGCGGCTATCGCCTTTGGTATGCGAGGCTCACAACAGCGAGCGGAGCGCCGGCGGTTAAAAAGGGATAACTTTGGCACAGTGGAAAGCACAGGTGGTGTATCAGCCAATCATCTCAGTCAGTTAACGCATGGCACCTGGGTCTGTACCTGTGATCTCCTGCCAGCAGCGAGTATTCGACACTTCTCGTGGTATGAAGGTGCACCTAGCCTGGCACAAGCGCCCTGGGGACGTCACTGCCACGCAGTGGCGAATTGGGGTTGTTGTTGTGTTCGCGCACCGCTCGAGGAATCTCGGAGGCTTGAGTACGATTCCGGCTACGGTCATTATACCAGTGGCGAGTGCTATGCAGCCTCAACATGAATAATTATTAGTGCCTGCATGGCACGGTGTGCAAACATCACCAACTGGGGAGACAAAGGCGGCAGCGGGTGGTCCCGACCACCGCACCCCACCCCGTAGTGCCCCTTTGACGGATTTCATAGTGAACTTGCTAACGGCACTTGCCCCTCCGGTCCAATATGGCTACACGGGAATCTTTGTCTTTGTGTGCGCGCGCGCGTGTGGGTCGTGTAGCGGCCTCGCCGAGTTCGATTGCCGCTCAAGGCCGACACCGTTGACGATTGTATCTGAACCGGTCGTGGGCCTCGCCTAGGTCGACTCAGCCTCAAATTAGCATCCGTTTCGATGTGTAAACATCGCCACTTGGGAGAAAAAAGGCGGCCGGGCGTGGTGCTGCCCCCCCCCCCCACCCCTCGTGCGCCCTGTCGGCCTTCATTAGGTGCTACTCGCTAACAGCACTTGCACCAACAGTCTGTTCAGGCTACACGGGGGAGCTTTGTCTTTGGGCTCGCGTGTGCCGTGTCTCCAGCTTGGGCAATGAGGGGTCTGCGGCTGTCTTACGAGTCATCCTTCTCCCGTAATTATGACGGCTTCCCCCTGCAGGGAGTGCGTGCGCCAACGGCACATTTGTCCACAATATTAATGTGCGTGCGGCGAGGGGCAAAAGGCTCTGTTCACGATTATTAGGCGTACAGGCTGTAGGGGACACGTGCTGGTAGCTAAACACCTACGTGGTCCGGCGCAGTCACTTACAAAGATCCCACATATTTAGCCGTACAAATTGTAGGGGCAAGTGCTGTTAGCGAGCTCCTTGGTTAGTGGAGCGCAGCCACATACAAATACAGTACAAAGATCCTAGAATGTATGTATGTTGAACTTCTTTCGCACCGTACGTAGCCAACCGTGCTAATCGGAGTTGGACAACAAACTAAACACAAACATAAATTCGTTTTCAATCAAGATGATTTAGAAGTACATAGCTCCGGTGGCTTCCTACGATCGGAAGGAAGAGCGTTCCAGACGGCCGCAGAAGCGCATCTGAAAGCGCCGCACGGTGCGGTAGTAACCGCCTTCGCTCGACGGCCGGCCAAAATCCGCACCTCCGATTAGCGCGCTCGGACGCGTACGGTGCGAAAGAAGTTCAACGTGCATGATATTCGCTTAATAGGCGCTCGCTAACGAACAGTTCTTGCCCCCCCCCCCCCCCCACTTTAGTCAAACCAAAGCGAACATCTCTTCGGAGCCGACACGCTCCTCGCTGCTGGCAATGCGCACGAGTAATATCGTGCAGCAGAAGCAGCAGCAGCAGGAGTTGAGTCTCATTGCACATCTGCACGCAGTCGTTCACCGCTGCAGCTGCAAATGTCACGACGTCGTGCGTCCAACGCACGTAAACACGAACTTCGCCGGGGCCAATTGTTCTGTGCGTCAGATTTGTGCGTATTAGTTGTCAGTGACATTGTAGGCAAATGCCTCATTATGATCATTACACTATTATTATTATTACGGGGAAATGGCTAGCAGACGGTGGAGACAAATGCACGTATTTTGCAACAACATGAAATAAAGAACGCACGGCAGCAAATGCAAGACCACCACGGATTTTGCGCGCGTGCAAGCCAGTGGCGCAGCGATGGGGTGCGCAGGCGGTGTAACTGCACCGGGTGGCACAAGGTGGTTGGTCCCAGTGAAGGTGCCGGACTACCAAAGAGGGGATGGCAACATTGGTGAACGAAGGAGGTCCCCCCCCCACCAACTCCCTCAACCCGGACCCTGTCCCGTTTGAATCCTTGTGCCAGGCGCGGCGTGCCCGAATAACAACGATTTCAGAAACAACAACAAAAGTTTGAATCACGTAATACATCGGGCAGAGCAGGAATTCGTAGCACATTAATTTATTTATACGGCTATTATTGTAATAACCCACCTCATTTTTAATTAAGAACTTTTTTTATTTATCAAGGTAAGGCCCCCACTGAGCTATGTAGCTCTTTTTCAGAAGCGTCCTGGCCACAAATGATAGCTCAACGAAGTGGCTTATCACGTGGAAATGTATCGCAGTCAAATAGTCTAAACGCACATTGCTTCTAAATGTGGAGGAAAACACACCGGAGGACCCGGAGATAAATCCACGCCACCACGGAGGAGAGAGACACGCAAACTCCGAAGATACAGTATGCGTCAGGGTCGGGATCGAACCCACGACCTCCTGTATACCAGACGAGGTCGTTAACATGTCGCCATCGTGGCAGATTTCGCTATTATCGGCACCTCCGTTTAGCACGGGTTGACAACGTACGGTGCGAAAAAAGTTCCACATACATGCAATAAATTGGAACGGCTGATGAAGCAATGCCATCACGGTTGGTACCGACAAGTGCAATGTCTGGTCCGGGTTCGTTCACGAATTAAGACTCCCAGCTGAGACAAGCGGATTAGACGCATCATGCGCAGTGGCACAGGCAAATGGGACAAACGATGACGTGGAGAGATGCACGCTGGGAATGACTCCGAGAGACGGCGAGAAGAACACGTGGATCGAGTCCAATTTATATTTATAGAGCGCCTTCACCCAAGGCGCTCGGCATTGCTGGCAAAACGGTGACCGAATGAAATGACGTAGAGGGCAGGGGCGTGCTACGAGGTAATTTCCGACATTATGTCCACGTCGAAATGGCATTCACGGCGTAATTTGCCTCTACAGCTGCCTCGGCACGTGTCTACTGTAGACGGGACGGTGGAAATGACGCACAGGCAGCGATACGTGTTGTATAACGCGTGCGCACAGGCAAAAAGAAACACGGAGCGCGTAGCTTCATGCACAACGCTATATCAGGAAAGGAAAAAATTAACCTGTAAAAACTAAGTTTTTCACTATAAATCCTTTATATGCGTTTTTAATGGGCCACAACCCAGCCCACATTGGTCTTTGAAACGGGCGGCTAAAGTCCTCTCGTCCTCTGGCTTGAGATGGCTGCCACCTATGGGTCAAATGATTGCCTGCCACCATTAAGCAATTGGTAATTAAATATTTTTAAAAAATTACCTAAAAAGTGTAAAATTTTTGAATATTTTTTCACGAAAAGAAATTGTCACGCACAACGAGTCTGTGCAAAATGTCAGCTCGATTGGATCACGGGAAGTGGGTTAAAAAACGACCGAAAGATTTGCACGGTCGTAAGCGCGCAAGCAAGCAAGTGAACTTAATATAAAGGATTTAAAAACAAGTTTTGCTGGCTGCTGCCCGGGCGGGCAGGCGGGCAGGCGGGCCGTGGTAACGTCACGCCGCAAATCAGCGCGATTACGTCACCCGCATCCCACAGTGTTATAAGCTCAACTATGAGTTAGTTGTGTTTTTACCAGGTAAGGCCCAATGAGCTATGCGGGTTCTTTATTTTTTCCAGAAGCGACCTGCATTCCACAAATGACAGCTCAACGAAGCGGCTCATCACGTGACACGTGGCCAAATGTATCGCGGCCGACTCCTCTACAGGGCGTGATGACGTCGATTCTAAACGTGGAGGGAAAACTCCCCGAGGAGCTGACGCCGAGGTCGTTAACATCATCGTCACCCTCGCGCCCACACGTTCGTACCGGCCGACGACGTCTCTCATCCCCCGACCCACACCCTCCAGACCCCCCCGTGCAGACGTGTATCCCGAACAAATTTGCGCGCGGGGGGGGGGGGGGAGGCAGTGCCTCCCGTAGGGTGATTCCTAGGCAGAGGCGTCGCCCTCACGAATTTTCTTGCTCGCTTCAGTGCGGAAGTGCGCTCCGCTGAACGGGAGCTCTAGAGCGAGAGGAACCTGGGCGCTCGGATGTCTCGGAGGAGGTTCGAGTGGTCACCGCGTTGTCACGCGATGCGTGGCCTGGCGCAGGATCGAGTCTCTGCGGTGTAGGTACAAACACTTTCTGGGTGGGCAGAGGTGATGGGGTGGTGGGGATTTTAAGAAGCCTGTCCCCATTGTTTCAGCTGCCACGCCGGGAGGTCGAGCCGGTGTAGACTTCTGCATTTCAAGCTCGAGTCTGTTAACGAATCCAGCAGCACCCCTAATTTATAGAAGCCAGGAAAGTGAATATAATTGTCGATTGACCTGCGATTGATGATTGTGTGGGACATGATGTGTCAATGACTATTCCATGACGATGGGTGCTCATTGCGTGACACGTGGTGAATAAGTGAATGATCAGTGAATAAATGATCAATCAATGACCAACGCATGATCAGTGAATATAATGAATGATGATGGCCAAGACCGTTACTGCCGGGCATCGTTCCTCCGTGAGAGCCCGGCCGTCGGGAACGCGGCCAAATTCATCATCGTCGTCGTCGTCCCGCTACGCAATTCGCAGCAGCAACGTTTAATCCACGCCTATTTTAAGAGACACTTAAAGGGCCCCCCCACCATCCCCCCACCATCCCCCCACTCTCTTCTCTCTCTCTCTCTCCTGACTTTGGAGGGCCACAGAGGTTGGCCTCGCGCCTCGGAGTCACTCTATTTTTATGTCGGCGCCCCCGTTACAAATTGCAGCATTATCGTTGTCGCTATTCTTACGATTATCATGATGATGACAATTATTATGCATTACTCATGAAGGTGACGATGGGGAAACGGCGGGTGGGGGTGGTGGGTGGGTGGAAGGCGGGCGTGCACTTAATTCGCCGAACAAGAAGCTAATTTTATACCCAGCACGATGGCAATACCGAGCCATCATGGAAAGGATCTCACTGGGGGGGGGGGGGGGGGGGGGGGGGTGATTCACGATGCTCCCTAAACCCTGCCAATGCCAACAGCCGCCAATCGCCACTAAGTGACGGTGACGTCACCACGGTGCCTGTGCCAGGCCAGGTGCACTTTGAGGCTACCGCGTGAAGTGTCGAAGGCTCGCTGACCGAAATTTCGAACTTTCGCGGGAGAGGCCCAAGCTGGTGCCATGGGTTGACGACCGAGACGACTGGCCGATGCACCAGCCGTGCCCCTCTAACTGTGCCAACTTGCTGGGTTTTTTATCCGCCGGGTGCTCTGCTCGTTGCTGTGAGTGTCGCTCTCCTCTGCCTCTGCCCTCCTTTGTTGTTGGAGGGCGACTGCCTCCCAACTGACCAGGAGCGAGCGCCCTTCACGAGGCTCCTCAATAGAGGCCGATTTTGACACCGCTGGTACCGATCCTCGGGCAAGTCCACTTCGCACCGCGTCACCCTCCACAGCCCCCCCTCCCCCCCACACATTTCCAGAGCCCCCACCACCTCCCTGGGCCAGCCCACGTCACGGAGAAAGAGACCGGCCGCGAGGTATCATCTCTCAGCCCACGGCCAGGCCGCCACGGTGGATCGGAAACAATTATTATTATGATGATGATGATGGTGCGAGAGATTTGGCGCCCTAAGTTTAATTTTAATGAGGACGGATTATTTGGTGATGCTGCCGTGTTGACGGTGGTGCACAACAAATAAACGATTCTTATTTGTTGATGTTACCAGGTAAGGCCCACTGAGCGAAGTATTGCTATATTCTTAGGTTTTTTCGGTAAAGTCACGTAGGTAAAACATTAAAATTAATAAAAGTAAAATAAAATAAAAAATCACGACGTTTCGGAGGCTTGTGTTGCCTCCGAAACGTCGTGATTTTTTTACGTAGGTAGAACATTAAAATTAATATAAGTAAAATAAAATGAAAAATCACGACGTTTCGGAGGCAACACAAGCCTCCGAAACGTCGTGATTTTTTATTTTATTTAACTTTTATTAATTTTAATGTTTTACCTACGTGACTTTACCGAAAATACCTAAGAATATGAATCCTTGCAGTCACGAAAGCTTCAAATCTCGAAATATAGCTCTTTTTTCAGAAGCGACCTGGCCACAAATGGCAGCTCAACGAAGTGGCTTATGATGTGACAATTTATAGCAGCCAAATATAAGCCCAGATAAACAACAGAAACATTCGTCAATGAGTGCGTGGCCTTGATAGTAACATATATATATGCGATGTATAAACAGGCGACGTCTCAGGCAATCCTACGAAGAAGGGCCATTGCCCGAAACGTCGCCTGGTTTGCTGGGTGCAATGTCGTTGCTGGTGATGGCGGATTGATATTTAAAACAATTATTAGAGATTTGAATGAAGTGTTTCTTGGGAAACGGCGTGTTTTACCATTGGCACATTTTATGACTTATTCTTGCACCTTTTTTGATTCTTTACTTAACTCACTTTTAAAAATACAAATTTTACTTTTAAAATTATATAATTTCTTACCTTTTTTTGTTAATTAATCATTTGTATCATTCACGTATTTTTCTCTCTGTTATGCCCGTCACGAAAACGGCGTGCGGTTTTGTATCCACGAAACCCGCCTTAAGAGTGCCTTAGCTCACGGGGGGGGGGGGGGGTACTTCAAATCAAACTCAAGTGAAAACCCAACAACGTTGGCAGCCGTTCCTGTGCGGGTCCACCAGGTGGGCGTTGGGCCACCCCCAAGGAGCGATGCAATCGCAAGTGAATGCTTGGCCGTTTCTGGACAGGTGGTTTCACATTTTAATTTTCACGGTGGCAAATTTGAATGCGCGATGCGTACACAGAGCTCGGAGAGCTTGTCCTTAACCCCCCCGCCCCCCCCCCCTTGGCTACGTACGGTGCGAAAGAAGTTCAACATGCTGTACAGACATACGACTGGGCAGCAACGCAGAGGGTTCTTACAGAGGATGACTAGGTGGGACTTCGTTATTAATGAACCAAAGACGGCCGACCGAGCCACCCCAAGCTCCTACCCCGAGTCGTGCCACCACGTATTCGAGATCGGCTTCACAGAGCCCAATCTTCTTGGTTTTTTCGGTAAAGTCACGAAGAAGGGAAGTAATAAAATAAAAAATATAAAAATAAATGCTACCCCCTGCCCCCTCCCTTTGGTGCTGCTGATCCTGCATAATGCATGGGCATAATATGACTTTGAAACCCCCCCGCCCACCTCCTACGCATTTCCCATGAATATGCTAAATTCCTCTTGATATGCACATTATTTTGTTAGGGCTCTCTTCTTCTTCCACCTCCAACTCAGCTTATATATAAGCTCCTAGCTTGGCAGTGTCTGATTCTTCACCTGAAGACGGCTGCTTGCGTTGTAGCCGAAACGTCGTGAGAATTATTTTATTATGTTTTATTTTATTATTATTATTCTTTTTAATTATTTTAATACTTCCCTTCTACGTGACTTTACCGAAAAAACCAAGAAGATGAATCCCTGCAGTCACGAAAGCTTTAAATCGAAAGAGCCCAATCTCTCTCATCGACGGAACGGTTATTCGCACGCGTTATGTACTCAACCTCTTAGCCTGTGTAGAGTAAAACTTATGAGAACATTACTTTCGTAAAATATATGTGATATATATACGGCGTTACAATATTGCAAACCAGTGGTTCTTAACCTGGGCTGCACGCCGCACCTCCTTGGGGGTGAGAGACAAAGGCGTAGCTAAGATATCTTGCTGTGGATGTCACACCTGATGATGATTGCTTGTGCTGCAGTCGAAACATCGTGAGAATTTTTATTTATTTTATATTTGTATTATTTTATTACTTCCCTTCTCCGTGACGACTTTACCGAAAGAACCAAGAATAGGAATCCCTGCAGTCACGAAAGCTTTAAATCAGAAGTGGCTCTTATCAATGCGTGTGGACATTTACAGCAGCAAGAATACTCTCAAATAATCCGCGCAGACACCGGCCGGATTGCTGCTTGCGTTTAAGTTTAACCTCATCAAAGGTCTCGCCGCAGCAAAGACTAAATCAGTTCGCGTCCGAAAACTAAGACGCACCCAAAACGCGTGCCCAGTGGCAATGAAGTGATACAAATCTGGTTTCGCACACAAAAACAAATATAAATATACCCCGTATAGCCTGTGACAGACTGTAGGGGCAAGCGCTGTTAGCGAGTAGCACCGATGAATGCTAAAACGGCGCATGAGGGGGGGTAGGTGGCAAACGCCACGCCCGGCCGCCTTTGTCTCCCCAGTGGCGATGTTTAAACATCGCACCAGGTACTCAATTTGAGGCTTAGTCGACCTAGGGGACGCCTAGGACCCGGTTCAGATAATCGCCACCGGGTGTTGGCCGTGAGCGGGAATCGAACCCGAAACGCCATGTTCATAGCGCTAACCACTACACCACCGCTCCCCAGACGCACGGCCCTCAACGCCTCGTTTCTCCCCGTCTCATAATCCACACACAACACGGTAACAACATGGGACGTAATAATAATAATAACAACAATTATTAATTGCCACGCGAAAAAACAAACAACAACAACCCCCCGCATGTTAAGAAGACGACGCGTCGATGGGTTTCAACAACGGCGCACTGTGCATGCGTTCTTTATTGTGTGCGAGCTCGGTTGAGGTTACATTGGAAGGCAAATGCCTGTGCAGCTGTCGCACTTGGCCTTGAAGGGGCAAGAGAGACGAGGTGGAGGAGGGGGCAGCACGGGCTGCCCGTGGGGGCAGGGAGGGAGGCATGGAGGGAGGGAGGGAAGCGGGGTGTTTGGTGGTGAGAGTTGAAAGGAGAGGGTGGTGAGCGCTGGCGCTGGGCATGGCGGTGTGATCCCGTAAGATGGATTGCTGCGCGTGTTGTGCGTGGGATGGATGGGGAGTCTGTGTGATGGTGTGTGTGATGGTGTGTGATGGTGTGTATGTGTGTGATGGTGTGTGATGGTGTGTGACGGTGTGTGTGATGGTGTGTGTGTGTGTGATGGTGTGTGTGTGTGTGATGGTGTGTGTGTGTGTGATGGTGTGTGTGTGTGATGGTGTGTGTGTGTGTGATGGTGTGTGTGATGGTGTGTGTGATGGTGTGTGTGTGTGATGGTGTGTGTGATGGTGTGTGTGATGGTGTGTGTGTGATGGTGTGTGTGATGGTGTGTGATGTTGTGTGTGTGTGATGGTGTGCGTGGGATGGTGTGTGTGTGTGTGATGGTGTGTGTGTGTGTGATGGTGTGTGTGTGTGTGATGGTGTGTGTGTGTGATGGTGTGTGATGGTGTGTGATGGTGTGTGTTTGATGGTGTGTGTGTGTGTGATGGTGTGTGATAGTGTGTGTGTGTGTGATAGTGTGTGTGTGTGATGGTGTGTGTGATGGGGTGTGTGATGGTGTGTGTGATGGTGTGTGTGTGTGTGATGGTGTGTGATGGTGTGTGTGTGTGTGATGGTGTGTGTGATGGTGTGTGTGATGGTGTGTGTGTGTGATGGTGTGTGATGGTGTGTGTGTGTGATGGTGTGTGTGATGGTGTGTGTGTGATGGTGTGTGTGTGATGGTGTGTGTGTGTGATGGTGTGTGTGTGATGTTGTGTGTGATGGTGTGTGTGATGGTGTGTGATGGTGTGTGTGATGGTGTGTGTGTGATGGTGTGTGATGGTGTGCGTGGGATGTATGGGGAGTCTGTGTGTGTGTGATGGTGTGTGTGATGGTGTGTGTGTGATGGTGTGTGATGGTGTGTGTGATGGTGTGTGTGTGATGGTGTGTGTGTGATGGTGTGTGTGTGTGATGGTGTGTGATGGTGTGCGTGGGATGTATGGGGAGTCTGTGTGTGTGTGATGGTGTGTGTGATGGTGTGTGATAGTGTGTGTGTGTGTGATGGTGTGTGTGTGTGATGGTGTGTGTGTGTGATGGTGTGTGTGTGTGTGATGGTGTGTGTGTGATGGTGTGTGTGTGTGTGATGGTGTGTGTGTGATGGTGTATGTGATGGTGTGTGTGTGTGTGATGGGGTGTGTGTGTGATGGTGTGTGATGGTGTTTATGTGTGATGGTGTGTGTGACGGTGTGTGTGTGATGGTGTGTGTGTGATGGTGTGTGATGGTGTGTATGTGTGATGGTTTGTGTGTGATGGTGTGTGTGTGATGGTGTGTGTGCACATGACCTGGCACAAGCGTCGTGGTGACGTCACCGCCACTTAGTGGCGAATGGCGGTTGTTGTTGTGATGGTGTGTGTGTGATGGTGTGTGATGGTGTGTATGTGTGATGGTGTGTATGTGTCATGGTGTGTGTGATGTGCGATTGAGGGCGTGAGAGTGTTATGGTTATGGTATGATGCTTGATGTGTGTGTTGACTGTGTGGTTGGTGCGCTGGTGGGTGTGGCGATTGGGTGAAGGGTGAGCGGTGGGTGACGGGCTGGGTGGTGAGTGTGTGACGGGCTGGGTGGTGAGTGATGGGCTGGGTGGTGAGTGTGTGATGGGCTGGATGGTGGGTGTGTGACGGGCTGGGTGGTGAGCGGTGGGTGACGGGCTGGGTGGTGAGTGTGTGACGGGCTGGGTGGTGAGTGATGGGCTGGATGGTGGGTGTGTGACGGGCTGGGTGGTGAGTGTGTGACGGGCTGGGTGGTGAGTGATGGGCTGGGTGGTGAGTGTGTGATGGGCTGGATGGTGGGTGTGTGACGGGCTGGGTGGTGAGCGGTGGGTGACGGGCTGGGTGGTGAGTGTGTGACGGGCTGGGTGGTGAGTGATGGGCTGGATGGTGGGTGTGTGACGGGCTGGGTGGTGAGTGTGTGACGGGCTGGGTGGTGAGTGTATGACGGGCTGGGTGGTGAGTGTATGACGGGCTGGGTGGTGAGTGTATGGCGGGCTGGGTGGTGAGTGTATGACGGGCTGGGTGGTGAGTGTGTGACGGGCTGGGTGGTGAGTAATGGGCTGGGTGGTGGGTGTGTGACGGGCTGGGTGGTGAGTGTGTGACGGGCTGGGTGGTGAGTGCGTGATGGGCTGGGTGGTGAGTGCGTGATGGGCTGGGTGGTGAATGATGGGCTGGGTGGTGAGTGTATGACGGGCTGGGTGGTGGGTGTGTGACGGGCTGGGTGGTGAGTGCATGATGGGCTGGGTAGTGGGTGTGTGACGGGCTGGGTGGTGAGTGCATGATGGGCTGGGTGGTGAGCGAGTGACAGGCTGGGTGGTGGGTGTGTGACGGGCTGGGTGGTGAGTGTGTGACGGGCTGGGTGGTGGGTGTGTGGAATAGGTTTCTCGTTGGGGGAGGGGTTGAGGAGGACATGATGGGGGTGGGGGAGGATTAAACTCCGTATTCATTTCATTTCCGGTTGGCATCACGCGCTAAGTCCCTGCCAATTACATCAAATGGTTCATCGGCAGGGAATGGTCCCGTTCGGGTATTTGAATGAGACGGCCGAGTTCCCACTTCATATCAACACGCGCGTGTACATGTTACGTGTACCGTTCGCTATGTAGCGTTTCAAATAGTTATTGTTTTGCTTCATTGATCTTAGAGTGCACGAGCTTTGAAACAACACAGTTCGGTAAAAAAATATTAATAGCAATAATAATAATAACTGGTGGTGTCTTTTTTCCTCTCTCTCTCTCATCCCAGGGCGCTTTATCCGCGATTAAGTTGAGCATGCAGAGACCACGGAAGGCCAGGAGAGAGAGAAAGAGAGGAATAGACACTCAGAGTCAGGGCTGCCGAGGGCAGGTCAAGTGCGGGGGGGGGGGGGTGATAGATGCTGGCCACATGGCCAGAATGAATTGAGACCGGCTGAAGCGGATGGTTGTGATGGTGCCGTACCGAACCCGGACACCCGAGTTCGATTCCCTCTCACGGCCAATACCCGGTGACGATTATCTGAACCGGTGTCTTGGGTTCGACCCAGCCTCACACGAGTACCTGGTGTGGCGTGTGTAAACATCGCCACTAGGGAGACAAAGGCGGTCGGGCGTGGTGCTGGTCACCCACCCCTTCGATGTACCGTTCCGGCCTTTATTAGGTGTTCGCTAACAGCACTTGCCCCAACAGTCTGTTAAGGCTATACGGGGGATCTTTGATAGTGGTGGTGGTAGCGGTGGAGGTGGAGGGAGCGGTGGCGGTGGTGGTGGCGGTGAAGGGTGTCAGTTTGTAGAGGAAGACCGTGGACAGTGGTGCGAGTGGACGTCAAAATGTCAAAACACCGCACGGAATGGAATCCGCCTCGAGTGAAGAGAGATCCAACGATGGCCGGAGAGGGATGGAGAGAGGCCATAGGTCACAAACGGGTTTTGATTCCTTATCCGTACCGTACCCGGCCGCACCAGGGCCGGGTAGCCGGGTACGGATAGGGTACGGGTATCGGGTACCCGGTTGCGACCTCTGAGAGAGACGCTGGCAAGGAGATGCATCGGTGACGGAAACGATCGTGGGACCCAATGGCCCACTAGACCCAGGGATTAAATTGTAAAGAAATGTTTCTGTTGAATTTATAAAACAGCAAGCTCCTGGTCATGCGAACGTGACGTCATTATCATAAACTTATATATTACAATTCAACGATTATGATTTCCTTCTGCATCACTATTAAACATGATCAACATCTTAAACAACTTTTCGTCACCATCACCCGCGTCGTCATTATCATCATACTCCTCTAATTAAAAAAATAAATAACCACCAAACGTGCGCGTAGCCGCCTTTGTCTCTGTGTGTGTGTGTTCATTCTATATTTGAAGCTTTCGTGACTGCAAGGATTCATACTCTTAGGTTTTTTCGGTAAAGTCACGTAGGTAAAAAAGTAATAAGAAGAAAATAAAATAATCATAAATGAAAAATAACTGAATTGAATCACAGTCTAGTGATTTTTAATGTTTCATTATTGTATTATTATTCCTTTTTTTACCTACGTGACTCTACCGAAAAAACCTAAGAGTATGAGTCTCTGTGTGTGTGTGCCATGTCCTCTCTCACAGACACCGGCGATCGTGGCCTGCCTACCTGCCTGCCTTGCTTCCTCTTCAGCTCTGTCCGCGATGTTTAACCCAACAAAACCCTGCATCGGATTCTCCTCCCCGTTGCATCGAGGTGGGGGGGGGGGGGTGCTATGCCACCAGGAGCCCAGTCTGGTCGCGCTGATATCGTCAAAGAGCACAAACCATCATCACGCGACACTCCGCTCATCCTCCGGGCAAGCAGCGGCTTTTATAACAAAGACGGCGGCCACCGCATCGAGCGCTTTCAGATGCGCTTCTGCGGGCTGTCTGGAACGCTCTTCCTTCCCATATTAGGAAGCCACTGGAGCGAGGCACTTTTAAATCATCATCTAGATTGAAAACTCGTTAATTTAGCACTGATTTGTGTGTTTAGTTTGTTGTCCTTCCCCCGCACCTCCGATGATGGCGGTTGTTAGATACGTACGGTGCCAAAGAAGGTCAACAAACATGCAGTTGTTCAAATCGCTTACGGTGCAAATTCCCCTTCTTCTCGTTGTACCTCTGTAGTATTCCCAGTCAAATCGTTCTATTCAGTCTACATATCCAAGCACGCTGGCCTTAATAACACGACGAGACCTTGGGCATTTCGCCGAAAGATTGGCCCAGATAATTATTACATCCCAAGTGATTAGTACAATATTATTATTACATTTCCAAGCGATATTATTCTTATTCATTCCCACCACTTATGTTATCGGCCACGTCCAAATACAATTTTTTTTTATGTTTAAATATACTCGCCTGTCTTACGAAATGTATTCCTAAAGATTACACGTCCCCCGTGGGGTTAATCCTGCAATTGCGCGCTGCTAATTAATGAAACAGTGTCCGGGGGGGAGAGGGGGGGGTAAGGGGAGCGGTGGGGGAATTCCTTCAACGGCACAAATCAAGAACGGTCGACGACTGCCTTCGTGCAGCTCACACGCAGCTCACACGCAACTCACACGCAGCTCACACGCCGGCCTGTGGAGGAGGTCGAGAGGACGCGAGACACCGAGAGCCTCTCGCGAGATCTGGGTTCCCCACTCGGCGGATTGAGCCTCTTTGGCGGCGGTGGATTGAAGATTGTCGTCATCGTCGTCGTCGTCATCATGGACAGCACCCGGAGCGTCGCGTGGGACACCCCAACAGCCGGACACTCGAGGACGAACTCGACGCAGTTTGGGATTGGCATCACCTGGGAGGATGCAAATCCTCAAGGCAGTGCCCACCGTGGGAATAGTCTACCATGGGCAGTGTCCACCGTGGGAATAGTCCACCATGGGTAGCGTCCACCATGGGAATTGTCGACGGCCTGTCGCTCATACCCCTCGACAATTCTTATTCTTTCGCGCACTGTTAACGTTGCGATTAATCCCATAAGCCACCGTCACGTGTGAGTCTGCGGGTCTCCATGCATTGTCTACAGCAGTGGCTCTTAACCTGGGGTGCAAGCGAGATGCCCTTTTTGAGAACCAAATGTGTACAGGCTGCAATAAAGGTGAAGCACCACTGGCCTACAGCCTGGAAATGCACCCCGCATCTCTCGGACTGGACATCAAACATGAGCCTCATTCTATTGTGTCCAAGCTTAAATATACGCTCCAAAGCGTGGTGGTGTTTCATTCAGACGCTGTCTCCCCGACAGACCTGGTCTTCACCTGAGGACGGCTGCTTGCGTTGTGGCCGAAACGTCGTGAGAATTATTTTATTACGTTTTATTTTTATTATTTTATTACTTCCCTTCTACGTGACTTTACCTAAAGAACCAAGAAATGAATCCCTGCCGTCACGAAAGCTTTAAATCGAAATCTATTGTGTCCTATTAAATGGTTGCTATTCCTCGAACCGACATCATCATCATCATTATCTTCGTAATCAGCGCGAGACCGTGACGAGCAGCGACGCATTGGCGAGGAGCGGGTAGGGTTGGATTGGATAGGAGGCGGGGGCGGGGGGGTGCAGACTTCATCCAGCAGTGGATAACTCACCGCATACGGCAACGTCGTAATAATGAGGCAAACCCCAGGGGTGGCCCACGTGTGCTGATTAGGCCCGGCACAGACACACGGAGCCACGGGGCTCCCTGGAGCCGGGAGCGGATCGCGTCTGAGATGATCTTGGCTCGCGTGCGTTTTCACTCGAGTGGCGTTGACGGTGGCGAGGCTGCGCTTGAGTGGTAGCGCAGCGGTCAACGCTACGCTGCGTTATGAACCGAGTTCGATTCCGGCTCGCGGCAAACCAACGCCCAGTGTCGATTATTCGAATCGATTCTGGCCCTCACCCCTAGGTCGACTCGGCCTCAAATGAGTACCTGGTACGTTGTGTAAACATCGCCACTGGGGAGACAAATGCGGTCGCGGGGGTAGTGCTGGCCACCCACCCCCTCGTGTGCCGTGCCGGCCTTCATTAGGTGCTCGCTAACAGCACTTGCCCCAACAGTCTGTGAAGGCTAGACGGGGGATCTTTGTCTTTGGTTCGGATGGGGAGCGGTGGTGTCAGGGGTTAGCGCGCTGTGTTACGAACCCCGAAAGCAGAGTTCGATCCTCGCTCACGATCACCACCGACACCAGTGACGGGCATCAGCTTGAAGAAAAATAAAAGAACGAGTAGCTGGTGCGGGTGTGCAATCATCATCACCACCACCACCGCTTCGTCTCTGCGCACGTAAATAATGCCGCCCGTGGTACAAACGGGAACCTCCTGGTGTGGGGAGGGGGGGAGGGGACTTAAACAGTGACATTTCCCGAGAATTTCGCAAGAACATTATCCAAGTGGTGTTCATGACGCCCCTCGCCTCGGTCCACATCGCGAGCGCGCGCGCGCACCGTGGTCACGTCCGAAAGGTATTTAAGCCAGAATTGATTTTAATCTCGCACACTCGTGACGAACTGCGGTATATTTAGTTGTTTTTATTCCCACTCCCAGTCGTTTAGAGAGAGGGTGGCTGGGAGGTTAGGCTGCGTGATATACACCAGCACATTCATTAATAACTACAGTGCCTCCCTTCTTTGTTTTACAACTCTCCCACCGAGTCGTCCAAAGTCAAATAAAAAAAAATTTCGATCACACGACCACTTCAATCGGTTCTCACTCTCCGCCTGTGCACATCCCCGAGTCAACTGGTGGCTACTCCACGTTCCTATGGCGATGGCAAGTCCATCCACTGGACAACCACTGTTAATTTCCTCCAACAGGTGATACCTATTTTATCGACCACCGGGAAGGAGAGTGGGCTGGAGTCAACCCCCCGACCAAGATTTGAACTCGCAACCTTCCACACGAAGCAGCGTGCTTCTCTGCCATGAAGAAGGTCCATTGCCAGAAAGGTCATCCATTATATATTTATATATATATTTTTATACAGTATATCCTATTAAGGCCACAGTGTTATTGACGAATGTATAGCTGTTGTATATATAGTGTGTGTGTGTGTATATATAATCGGCGACGAGTGGTGCAACTTCTAATGTTGTTATGCAAGGGCTAGAAATATGGAATCTACATCAAGAGGTGCAGCCTTGAAACATCTCACTCACGGTACTGCAAGCAGAAAGGGCTGTCACCTGGAGGGAGGGGGGCTAAGTTGGCCCCACTCAAATTACTTAAAACGAGCACCTATTGTTTTTTATTTTACCAGGTAAGGCCCACTGAGCTCCGTAGCTCTTTTACAGGGAGGAACAACAGGTTCCACACTGCCCACCAGGGATTATTTGTCTGTCGTGCACGAATGCGCTGTCCAACCAAGTGCCTACCTGCCCACTCCGAAGGAACGCGTTTCAGAATTTACCTGGCCACAAATGATAGCTCAACGCAGTGGCTTAACCACGTGGAAATTTATAGCGGCAAAACGCTCTAAACGCGTGATGTTGATTCTAAATGTGGAGGGGGGAAAAAGCAGAGGACCCGGAAAAAAATCCACGCGACCACGGGAAGCGAGAGAGACACGCAAACTCAAAATATACAGCAGCAGCAGGCGTCAGGGTTGGGATCGAACCCACGAAACTCCTGTAGACCAGGCGAGGTAGTTAACATCTCCTAGCCACCGTGATCATGATGAGAGAGAGACACGCAAACTCCAAATATAAAGCAGCAGCATGCGTCAGGGTCTGGATCGAACCCACGAAACTCCTGCAGACCAGGCGAGGTAGTTAACATCTCCTAGCCACCGTGATCATGATGAGAGAGAGACACGCAAACTCCAAATATACAGCAGCAACAGGCGTCAGGGTTGGGATCGAACCCACGAAACTCCTGTAGACCAGGCGAGGTAGTTAACATCTCCTAGCCACCGTGATCACGATGAGAGAGAGACACGCAAACTCCAAATATACAGCAGCAGCATGCGTCAGGGTCTGGATCGAACCCACGAAACTCCTGTATACCAGGCGAGGTAGTTACCATCTCCTAGCCACCGTGATGATGATGATGATAATGAGAGAGACACAGACCTCCTGTAGACCAGGCGAAGTAGTTAACATCTCCTATCCACCGTGATGATGATGATGATAATGAGAGAGACACAGACCTCCTGTATACCAGGCGAGGTAGTTAACATCTCCTAGCCACCGTGATCATGATGATAATAATGAGAGATTACACAGACCTCCTGTAGACCAGGCGAGGTAGTTAACATCTCCTAGCCACCGTGATGATGATGATGATGATGATAATGAGAGAGACACAGACCTCCTGTAGACCAGGCGAGGTAGTTAACATCTCCTAGCCACCGTGATTATGATGATAATGAGAGAGACATAGACCTCCTGTAGATCAGGCGAGGTAGTTAACATCTCCTAGCCACCGTGGCGACCCACTCTTCCACGTTGGTCAGAGACGGACGTCTCGGACCAAAGTGAGCCCCCCCCCCCCTCACACACATTTCCCCCACCTGCCGATCGACTAACACTGCTTGCGTGTAACGCGCACGCACACACGCACGAGTCGGCCTCGGCCACATGGCAAAAACCAATAAAGACTCACGCATCGGGGAAGGCGGCACGAATATTTTCGTGCAATTAAGGGGCAATTAACGGGTCGCGTTTCAGCCGCGCGCGCGCGCGTGAGAGTGCACGCGCGCGCCCACGGCTCATCGCCAACGCGCTCGACAAAGGTGGCGTTCTGTGCGCGCGTGTGTACGTGTGTGTACTTGTGTTTATAGGTGTGTGTTTGTGTTTATAGGTATGTGTGTGTGTTTGTGTGTGTGTGTATTTGTGTTTATAGGTATGTGTGTGTTTGTGTGTATAGGTACGTGTGTGTGTACTTGTGTTTATAGGTATGTGTGTGTTTGTGTGTGTGTTTATAGGTGTGTGTGTGTGTGTGTTTATAGCTATGTGTGTGTTTGTGTGTGTTTATAGGTACGTGTGTGTACTTGTGTTTATAGGTGTGTTTGTGTGTGTGTTTGTGTGTGTTTATAGCTATGTGTGTGCTTGTGTGTGTGTGTACTTGTGTTTATAGGTATGTGTGTGTTTGTGTGTGTGTTTTATAGGTATGTGTATGATTATGTGTATATTTGTGTTTATAGGTATGTGTGTGCTTGTGTGTGTTTGTGTGTGTGTTTGTGTGTGTGTTTATAAGTATGTGTGTACAGGTATATGTGTGTTTGTGTGTGTGTGTTTATAGGTATGTGTGTGTATTTGTGTTTATAGGTGTGTGTTTGTGTGTGTGTGTTTATAGGTGTGCTTGTGTGTGTGTGCACAGGTGTAGTGTAGCGGTTAGCGCGCTGCGCTACAAACCCCCCCCCGCCACCCCGGCGAGACGAGTTCGATTCCCGCTCGCGGCCAACATCAGGTGACGATAATTATCTGAAGCGGTTCCGGGCCTCCCCTAGGTCGACTCGGCCTCAAACAAGTACCCTGTGTGTGTGTGTGTAAACACTTGCCACTAGGGAGACAAAGGCGGCCGAACACAACCACCCACCACCCCCTACCCCCCATTTGTACCGTGCTGGCCCTTCATTAGGTGCTCGCTAACCACACTTGCCCCACCCCAACAGTCTGTTTAGCCGAAACGGGGGATGTTTGTCTTCGTATCTTTACGCGTGTATCTGTACGTCTGAATACAAATATGCACGCGTTTGTAAACGCGTGCGCGTACGTATTTTTACGCATGTGTGTGGGCATTTGTCTGGGAAAGTGTGCATACGTAGGTACATGTCCGTGTCTGTGCGTGGTGTACGTATACATGTGCGTTCGTGTATACGCCTGTACGTGTGGATGTGCGCGCGTGTGGCCGAGTATACGCATGCGGGATGACATGTGTTCGTGTGTGCACGATGTGTACACGTGTCATTGTGTACACGCGTGTGTCTGTGTGGCGAGCGCTGCACCACGAATCCGGCGGCCCGAGGTTCGATATCCCGCTCACGGCCACGATTATCGGAACCAGTCCCGGTGCCTCCCACTAGATCCGCACGGCCTCACACCGAATATCCGATGAACGTCAAGACTGGGGAGACAAAGGCGGCCCTGGCGCTTGTGCTGACCACATTATCCCCGAGTATATGGTGCGTTACTAGCAGCAACCTGTACGTGCGGATCTTGATTTGAAGCGGCTTCAGCAGTTCCAGTGCTTGATTATTTCTTCCGCCTGTTGCGATCAAAACGTATGATGTATTATTTTTGGTTTTATTTTATTTTTTATACCTACGTTACTTTATCGAAATAACCAAAGAGTATATATAGTATGTGTGCGGACTATACAAGGGATATTTGTCCCCGTGACATGCTTGCATGTGTATATATATCTCCATGGGATATGCGTATGGAGAGCGGTTAGTGTCGTAGTTAGTGCGCTACGCTACGAACCCGGCGACCCGAGTCCGATTCTCGCTCGCGGCCACCAACACCTATGACGATTATCCGAATCGATTCTGACCCTCGAACCTGATGCAATTTTGTAAATTTCGCCACTGGGGAGACAAAGGCGGCCGGGCGTGGTATTGACCACCCACCTCCTCGTGTGCCGTGCCGGCCTTCATAGGTGCTACTCACTAACAGCACTTGCCCCACCAGTTTGTGAAGGCTATACGGGGGATCTTTGCCTTGTAATGTGAATACACAATAATCTTATAGCTCGTGTACATAACAAATGGCTTGGCTTGTGTATCTGTCGTATACAAACACACACCTGCACACGTACTCGCTTACAGAATAGGCAAAGTGTACTTTAATTTCAAACGACGGTAAACCAAAAATCTATATAAACATTTATATGCAATATATACACGTGTTGCTAGCAAGTCGCCGCTGGTAGTTACCACGCTATCAAAATACCAAATACGCAGTCCAAGAATCCCGTACGCGATATGCAAAACACAGGTTACAGCACTGGACGGGCATGTTTCGTAGATGGTGTGCGTGGTTGAACCTCAATAGGCGCTCGCTAACTAACACTGCCTGTGCAGTCGGCTACACGGTGGTGGGTGGTGTGGAGGGGGGTTCTTTGTACAAATAGCAAAAGCGAGTTCCAGAAAACCGCATGGGGAACCATCGCCAAAGTCAATCCCGCAGTGCCCCACGGGAGCATCGGGGGTGGAAAATAAAGAGGCCCTCAACCCAGCAGTGGATTGACGACAGAGGCTGCACAAGTGCAGACGGCGCGCGGTGTAGGGAGGGTTCTTACACACGTAAGTTTTTTAGACCGGAAAAAAATTAACCCGTAAAAACAAAGTTTTTCACTATAAATCCTTTATATGCGTGGAATCGGGGCGGCTAGAGTCCTCTCGTCCTCTGGCGGCTTGAGATGGCTGTCACCTATGGGTCAGATGATTGTCTGGCAGCATTAAACAATTGGTAATTAAATATTTTTTAAAAATTCCCTAAAAAATTTTTTGGAATTTAAAAAAAAAAAATGTGGAAATTTTTTTTTACGAAAATGCATTGTCACGCACAACGAGTCTGTGTGCAAAATGTCAGCTCGACTGGATCACGGGAAGTGAGTTAAAAAACGACCGAAAGATTTGTACGGTCCTAAGCAAGCAAGCGAACTTAATATAACGGATTTAAAAATGCACCGACTATGGCTATTATATTTGACACCATTCGATAGCGAGCGATCGCATTCGCTTTGATTGTAAAGCGTGTGCGTTGTGGTGTGCGGACAAGATTTGTTGTCGCTATTGTTTCTGCCCAGCACCACCAGAACCATCACCACCACCAGCAACCACCAACAGCATCAGTACCACCACCACCACCGGCACGCTGCATGTTCCACCGCGTTGGCGAGACGTTAACTAACTTCGCTTGGTATACAGGAGGTCGTGGGTTTGATCCAGATGCTGTGAAGTCGCTTGTATATTTGGAGCTTGCATGGTCTCTCTCGCCGTGGTCGCGTAGATTTTTATCCGGGTCTTCCCCTCCACATTTAGAATCAACGTGCGTTTAGAGTATTTGGCTGATATAAACGTCCACATGATAAGCCACTTCGCTGGGCTCTCAATTGTGGCCATGTCACTTCTAAAAAAGAGCTATGTAGCTCAGTGGGCCTTACCTAATAAAATAAATACCAAAAAATTCCGCGCTCACTAATGCAATGTACATTTACTCCCATTCAAAAAACCAATTTGAATTCGTTCCACGCTGCACGCGCCAGATGATTGCTAATCGCGCGCCACGTGACGGCTGTCTGCGTGACTTGGAACACGTGTAGACACGCATGGACACACAACGTGATCTCGCTCTGAATTATGTTCGTGTACACGTGTCCTGCGCAGACAGCGTCAATCGCTCAGCGCGGCACGTTGGCCGTGTTTGACAATCATCGGGTGCGTGCGGCGCGTGTGTGCCAACTTCAATATGAATGGGAGTACGTTGGTGAACGGGGAAGGACCGAGCGTGTTGGTGGTAGTGCGTTGCGAGGATAGGAGTTTGCTTTTACTCGAGAAATACAACTTTTAAACATCTGACGTTCGCTTCTGAAACTTCTTTCTTGATAAAAACTTGTTTTGTTTCTTCTATCAAGATGTCCGTCGGACCCTCGATCCGGACGTGACGACCAGTCAGCCAGCAAAACTTTTTTTTAGTATACGGGTACAATTCGGACAACCACATTACTGCGGCGTTGGACGAACTCATGAAGGTGAAGGCTATCGTTATAGTTGTGGACTATGCGATTGTTAGTCCGCTGTCATTCAGCAGCGAACAACAATTAAAACAAATCTACTTACATTTTTTTTACCATGGTTGTTTAGAACTCGACAGTGTGGAATTAATTACGCGTGTCGCAGCTCACAGCAGCAGCACCACCACCAACCCCCTCTCAGCTCACCTCTCCTACCCTCACACTCTCCCCCCTCCATCCATCCACCCATTAATTAGCTCAGGTGAGCCCAGGTGAGGTTAATGAGCGGTGATTGATTGGCAGCACCGGCTGTGAGAGCGTGGCGAGCAGGTGGCGGCAGAACAATTGAGCCGCGCGTGCCACACGATTCTATCAAATTACATCAATCAGCTAAGCAGGGGTTAAGCCTGGATAGTGTCTGGATGGGCGACCGCCGTGAATTGAAAAAAGAATCAGGTGTTAGCGACTGCTTTGGAGCCTTGCGTTGTTCAGCTATTGCTCAGCTTCCGCTACGCTCTCCACATTCACCAACCCGCGCAGACCAGCGTGGTGAAGTATGGTTAAATAACCCCCCCCCCCCCCGCCACCCAGGGCTCGCACGGCGTGGGGAGGGCATTCATCCAGCAGTGTATTCACGAAAGGGGCGTTACGTGCAAATGTACACCAACTACATAGATCGATTCATGTATTGCCGAATTTTCCAATTCTCCGTTCGTTCGGGTCTACAAGTGCCGGTTAATCAAATCGCATTAACAAACACATGCTCGGATTAAAATGAATCCGAACTTCCGATGAAAGCGACTAAATGAATAAAGAATAACAACAATGTATCCCTGGCTGTACTCGCAAATAGCACTTGTAATTGAGATGTGTTGCTTTTAACGTTTTTGTTGGAAAGCGGTGAATGTGCTACTTATATCCACGCGATGAATCCTTCCCAGCCACACACAGAGAGAGCGAGAGGGAGAGAAAAGAGTGTTCCATTCGAGGACGCTGCTGGGCAAACAACGCACGGCCATCGACAGAGAACGAGATTGGTGGCCATAGAGAATCGGCTTCTTTAGCAGAATTTGCACTTGCACTGGAGTAATTCGACGAACTGTGAAGCGCTTTCAACGCAGATGTTCAGTACCGTACGAGCCTGTGTGCTGAAATAGAGAAACTCGACGGACCTGGTTTTCACCTGAGGACGGCTGCTTGCGTTGTGGTCGAAACGTCGTGAGAATTATTTTATTGTGTTTTATTTTTATTATTTTAGTACTTCCCTTCTACGTGACTTTACCGAAAGAACCAAGAAGATAGAGAAACTGGTTTGGAAAACGGGCAGACACTCAAACTCAGAGTTATAACATAGAAGGAGTATTGTGGAGGGGGGGGGGGGTGGGTTTGTGAATATTTCTACCCCAACCAAAAAGAATCTCACGATTAATTGTAAGTAGCGTCGTTCGTACAAATTGCCTCTCTCACATTCGTTGCCGAGGAACCACGGGCGCCAGCTGTGGAAGGCTGTGCCTGGTGGTGAACGGGGCCCCGACAACCGCTCTGCAGGTTCTCTAACTCAGCGGTCCCCAACCCCCCGGGCCACGGACCGGCACCGGTCCCGTGGCCTGTTAGGACCCGGGCCGCACAGCAGCAGGAGGTGGTGAGAGCGTTGAGTCCGCGCGTGGCCCGCCAATTATTTTATTGACCACTTCCGTCCGCGCCTCTTCCCCGCACTGCGCGCTTGTCTCAGTCACAGTGTTGGTAAGCCCACAAGCTGCTAACCCCTAGTAGCCACAATGAGAAAAAAACAAACGTCGCTGGAGAGCTTCTTTGAAAAGGGGGAACGACCCAATAATGAACCAACCCCCCCCCCCCCCCCCGGTCCGTGAAAAAATTGTCTTCCACGAAAACCGGTCCCTGGTGCCAAAAAGATTGGGGACCGCTGCTCTAACATACGGAGACGTCTGCAGGCAATCGGCGAGCGTTTAAAACACGCAACGAGTCGAGCGATTCGTGGGAGCTGTTCACGGGAAAACCCAGCGATGGTTTAAGTTTCTGGACGAGTTGAGAACTCGTTTGCGATTAAAACTCGCGACAAAGTGACGAACGAGAGGTTGCTGGCAACTTTGTCTATCCCATGATGTTTTTTTACAATTGTATTGCGACATTTTAGATGTTGCATTGTTATTATTTTTAGTTGGAACAACAACAGCGATGAGGTTGGAATGGTGACGCAGTGGTCGGCGCACTGCCATTGCCGCCGTGACTTCGACCAACAGAGAAACATTCCAGGCCACGGCTCTCATCAGTGGCGAGGGGAGATCTGAACCCCGCTCATGGGCAGGGCTGGGAGCAATGCCGGAGTATCCTAGTAGCACAAGTCGCTACATATGTAGCTACGGGCCCCGCACTTTCGAGGGCCCCGCGCTAAATGCTTTCAAGCTATCATTCCGGTTAAGTGATTCTGCACTTGCTCTATTACTACAGTACTATACCGCCTTCAACTTTCATGAACGACTGTGTGTTTAAGGTTAGCGAATTGTCATTATCTGTCGGTATAACAAATGAAAAAATACAATTACTTTACTATGCAAGTAAAAAAATTGTGTTTTAATATTAAAGTTTTTATTTAATTTAGGGCCCCTTTATTTACATATGCTACAGGCCCCGCACTAGCTTAATCCGGCACTGGCTGGGAGGGGTGAGATGGGATGAGCCCCCTCCGGCTTGTCCCCCTTTCCCACCCTGCCCACGTTTGCCAAACCCACACCTACCAGTGGTGAGTTCACGGCACAGCATAAACAGCCCCGCACTCGACACCGACAAGGCGTGGAGAGGATTTCATTCCATCAGTGGATCAGGATCAGGATCTTGATTAATACTGGAGGAATCCGATGAGCTCAAAAGCTCTTTTTCCCACAGACGTCCAGTAAAGAGGCTGTACTTTCATATTTACCTTTCTAATTGAGCGTCGCTACATTATCTCGGCTTGACCACCTGAACGTGGAATTGTGGTTGTTGTTCTGCATCCACATCGGCCCATACGAGAAAAGAAGAAGAAGACTAATTGCTACACTTACACTTCGATGTTTTTTATATGTATATACACAACGATGCTTTCCTAAAATTAAGTGGCATTTTTTTGTAAATGTAAAATAAGTGTATATAGCTACACGCAAGTGCTCGGATGGCCATTGGCAACGAGCGCTACTGAATAAGTTAAGCAAAAACACGGGACGATTATAGCATCAATATCGTCATCAACATCACCATCGCTATCATCGCCAACGATATGTACATTATAAAGCGGCGGGAGCCCATCGAGACGAACATATTTCGTGAGAAACTGGGGTCGCACAACGTAATTACTAAAAATACAACGTGTGTGACATCACGGTTGTGGAACCCACGGCCCGCGTGCCATTCGTGACTTAATGTCACGCACAGCCCGTGACTTTATTTCACCCACGGCCCGTGACTTTATTTCACGCACGGCCCGTGACTTTATTTCACGCACGGCCCGTGACTTTATTTCACCCACGGCCCACGCCCCACCACGAGCCACCAAGCGTACACAAATGGGTCCCCACCAGCACAGGTCGGCAGGTCACGTGGGGGTGGAGTAAAGTGTAGGTAGCTTTCCACGACCTACATCTTGGGCCAGCGTGAAAGAAGTAGGTCAACATACATATATATATACACCCTGTGGATGGGGGAGGGTCCCCAGATCTGCCTCGACTGGGGAGGACTTTCCGCCAACAGTGGCTGGAGCGAGACATTGCAGGGCTGCGCCTTTGACACCTTTTATTTTTGTTAACGAGTCCGAATGCGCTAATGGGGACGGCTCACGTAGAGCGGAGTCAAGCGACTTCAAACGACGCCGTCGCAACAGTCAACTCGTGACATGGCGCAATCCGCTGGGTGTCACACAGACAAAAACAAAGATCCCCCGTTTAGCCTTAACAGACTGGTGGGGCAAGTGCTGTTAGCGAGCACCTATGAAGGCTGGCACGGCACACGAGGGGGTGGGTGGCCAACACCACGCCCGGCCGCCTTTTCATCCAAGTGGCAATGTTTACACATCGTACCAGGTACTCATTTGAGGCTGAGTCGACCTAGGGGAGGCGCAGGACCGGTTCAGATAATCGTCACTGGTGTTGGCTGTGAGCGGGAATCGAACCCGGGTCGCCGGGTTCATAGCGCAGCGCGCTAACCACTACACTACCGCTCCCACACGCAGGCACACAACATATCTCGTTTTTCCCTTCCTTCGAAAACATTCGTCTGAACTTGCTGCGAGTGAATGACCCCCGAAATTTGTGTGGCCGTGTTGTTGCCGAACTCAACAAAAATAAAGTTTTGATTTAGCTGCATGTGTGAGTACTTTTGGAATTTTAATCATTTGTTTCTGTATTTGGTTTTGTCTCTCTCTTTCTCTTTGTTGTAAGAAAAAAATGTCAAATAGTTAAAAAATTTCCTTTCCAAAAAATATATTGTTTGTGACTTGTAAAAATCGTCTTCATCGTTATCGTCATCACCGTTGTTATTTTCAACATCACCATCCATTGTTAACAAAAAACTTTTTTAAACACTCACCACCTTCATCGAGTATCGCCCATTATTAAATAATTGTAATTATGCCGCCGTTTAAACCCCCGTATTCCTCTTCTAATCATGGTTACCATTCCCGTGAACTTCAATCATTCATTCCTCCACTCGTGTTGAGGGCCCGGCCTACCAGACACTGACTGGGTCGTCTCATCCACCACACAATGCGCGTTCAACTGCCAGCACACCGCAGCTCACAACAACACACTCACCAAATCACTAAGTCACCAAATCATTCACTCATTCGTCAACAGACCCACTCACTCACCAACTCATTCACCAACACACCCACGCATTCGCCAACACACCCACCCATTCGCCAACACAGCCACTCACTCACCAACTTATCCACTCACCAACACAAAAAAACACACAGACAAAGATCCCCCCGTATAGTCTGTAACAGACTGCCTGGGTCAAGTTCTGTTAGCGAGCATCTATGAAGGCCGGCACGGCACACGCACCGGGTACTCATTTGAGGCTGAGTCGACCTAGGGGAGGCCCAGGACCGGTTCAGATAATCGTCACTGGTGTTGGCCGTGAGCAGGAATTGAACTCGGATCGCCGGGTAACCGCTACACTACCGCACCCCACTACTCACCAACACACCCACTCGCTCGCCAACTCACCCACTCACTCACTCAACCACTCGCCCACCCATCAACATTTCCCTTCCTTCCTGCTTCGTCCTTGGCACACCGCCCGACTCTGGAATCTCCCTCCCATCGCCTCTCTTTCCCCCGCAGTTTCTCATAGGCTCGCTCAATTTCAAGAAACGCGTTAAGCTCGTATCGATTACAACGTTCGAGGCGATGTTTGTGGCTGACCGCTTGGCGTTTTCGAGCCTGTGCTCAGTAATCGTGAGATTTTAAACAGCTGCGTGGTTTAATTACTTTTTTGGTGGGAAGGGGGGGGGGTGTGAAACGTAGAGTTTGGGATTTGAATTCATGCCCTTTATTTCTCAAGTCCAATGTTTAAGAAACGTATTGTGATGTCGCCGTCAATCACGTTGGGTGAATGTGTCCCACCTCGTCCGACTGCCCTCCTAATGCGCGTTATCTTTCTATCTTTACGCAATCTCAGTGGAGCTGGCCCATGACGACGATGATGGAAGTTGATGCCGCACACACACACGCAACAACAACAAAAAACCCTAAAAAGTTTGAGTGATTTCGATTTAAAGCTTTCGTGACTGCAGGGATTCATCTTCTTGGTTCTTTCGGTAAAGTCACGTAGAATGGAAATAATAAAATCATAAAAATAAAACATAATAAAATAATTCTCACGACATTTCGGCCACAACGCAAGCAGCCATCCTCAGGTGAAGAACAGGTCTGTCTTCTCGACAGACCTGTCCTCAGGTGTCCTCAGGTGAAGAACAGGTCTGTCGAGGAGACAGAGTCTGAATGGACGCTGTCTCCTCGACAGACCTGTTCTCCACCCGAGGACGGTTGCTTGCGTTGTGGCCGAAACGTCGTGAGAATTATTTTATTATGTTTTATTTTTATTATTTTATTATTTCCCTTCTACGTCACTTTACCGAAAGAACCAAGAAGTTTGAGTGATCTTCAACGTCACGGGACAACAGGCGCGTTCCAGCCAATCACGGCCAAGTTGCTGGCAACCGCGTGCGACTCCTCGAGCCTCAAGCCTCAAGTCTCCGCGTGCGCTTTGTTCAGCGCAGGTGAGCGATCAAGAAACCAGCATGGGTGTCTCTCTAACTTGCGGGAGGTACCCTGTGACATTAGCGATGACAGAAGGAGGTGGGGGGTGATGATTGACTGCCGCTGTGTAGAATCTCACACCCCCCCCCCAACACACCTTGAATAGTTTAACGATTCATCTTCTTGGTTATTTCGGTAAAGTCACGTAGAAGGGAAATAATCAAATAATAAAAGTCAAACATAATCAAATACAATTTATTATGTTTTTTTTATTTTAAAAATAAAATAATAAAAATCAAACATAATAAAATTAAATTTATTATGTTTTATTTTTTTTATTTTAAAAATACAATAAAATAAAACATAATAAAATACAATTTAGTATGTTTTATTTTTCTTATTTTATTATTTGCCTTCTACGTGACTTTACCGAAATAACCAAGATGAATCCGTGCAGTCACGAAAGCTTTAAATCGATTTTTAACGATTGTTATATTTTAATTATATATAATGTGCATCCTGACGCTGGCACACTACGAACTTATTGCCAATGACGTTGAGATATGCATCGTTGAACTTCTTTCGCACCGCACGTAGCCAACCGTGTTCGTCGGAGGCGCGTGGTAATGAGGACAACAAAACCCAACAGACGGCTCGTGGTACCGTCATGATGATCGCATACCGCGGTTATGACCAGGGCGGCCGCTGCGAGATTCCAAACCGTGAACATCTCTGCGAAAGCGAGCGGCAGACGCGCTGCTCCTCGGCCTCGCAACCGCCACATCTCGATACGAACGACCGCCGACCACGTGACTGACACGTGGAGGAGTGTGAGCGATGAGACCGGTACAATGCAATGTTCTTCACACTCCCGCCACGTGTGTGGGGGGAGAGGCGGTGCAGCGGTGGTTCGCCCCGCCACGCTACGAACCCGGCCACCCGGGTTCGATTCCCGCGACACGGCCACTAACACCAGCGACGATTATCTGAACCGGTTCTCTGGGCCACCCCGAGGTCGACTCGGCCTCAAAATGTGTGCGGTGTGTAAATGTGGTCACGAGGGAGACAAAGGCGGCCGGGCGTGGTGTTGGCCACCCCTCCCAACAGTCTGTTAAGGCTACACGGGGGATCTTTGTCGAAGTGTAACTTCCTTAACAAAGCCATGCGGTAATGTCACCAACACAAATTGTTTCTCTAAGTGTATCGTCCTCGCCCAAGCAGCTGCCCAACAACAATACTGATTCCTTGAATTATGCATTAAATGTTTTATGGACAACCATGCGTCACAACATTATATATTAACGTAAAAATATACATACAAGCAGAGTTGGCTAACGTTTCGGGCAACGAGCCATCGCAATAGCCCAACAGATATATTTGTTTCCGTTACAGGGCAATGTTAATAATGATGATAACGACGGCGGCTGAGGTTTGGTTATGTTTGTTGGTGTTCACTTACGTGCGCGTAGCATCACTGCCAAGGGCCAAGTCGCGCGGATACTGCACGCGGCAGCCAAGATCATCACGCCGACATGGAGCTCGCAAGACCCCCCACCCCCGACCCGCCCCACGCCAGGATTTCACAAATGTTAAGCCTTCTTGGTTCTTTCCCCAGGCTTGGAGCGACTATTTATGCTGGGATGGAGGGGCGAAGAGTGTCTTGACAAAGGATGCTTCAACAAGCTCCGGGTTGAGAAGGCTCAGCTAATCGAGTCTCTCACCTTTCTGAAGAGATGCCGCGACTCTAAGGTAATACCAATCGCATTTACACTAACCTCTTGATATGCAAATTATTTTGTCAAGACGCTCTTCGCCCCTCCTTACCAGCATAAATAGTCGCTCCAAGCCTGGGGCGTACCATTCAAACTCTGCCTTCTCGACAGACCTGTTCTCCACCTGAAGACGGCTGCTTGCGTTGTGGCCGAAACGTCGTGAGAATTATTTTATTATGTTTCATTTTTATTATTTTTTTATTTTCCTTCTACGTGACTTTACCGAAAAAACCAACAAGATGAATCCCTTGCAGTCACGAAAGCTTTAAATCGAAAATTAAATGTTAAGCCGTTACGCGCCGCGCGCACCCGATGATCGTTAAACACGCTCACAAAGACAAAGACCCCCCCCCCACCTCCTCCTGTGTAGCATTAACAAACTTTTGGGGCAAGTGCTGTTAGCGAGCTCCTGTGAAGACCGGCACGGCATGCTAACGGGGGGGTGTATTTTTCGATTTAAAGCTTTCGTGACTGCAGGGATTCGTCTTCTTGGTTCTTTCGGTAAATTCACGTAGAAGGGAAGTAATAAAATAATAAAAATAAAACATAATAAAATAATTCTCACGACGTTTCGGCCACAACGCAAGCAGCCGTCCTCATTTGAAGACCAGGTCTGTCGGGGAGACAGTGCTGTATATTACTTCCCTTCTACGTGACTTTACCGAAAGAACCAAGAAGATAACGGGGGGTGGTTGGCCACCACCACCGCCCGCCTTTGTATTCCTAAGTTGCGATGTTTTACACGCCACGCCAGGTGCCCATTTGAGGCCGAGCCGACCTAGGGCAGAGACCCAGGACGGTTCAGATAATCGTCACTGATGTAGGTCGTGAGCAGAGAATCGAACTCGGCGTCGCCGGGTTCGTAACGCGGTGCGCTAACCGCCGCGCCACCGCTCCTCAGCGCGCGGCCGACACGGGCGCGCGCACGCACGCGCGCGCTCTCTACCCTGCGTTGCAATCGTTACTGGTCTGCACGTCGGGATGTGTTTGCCAATCATCGGGCAAAGGCGGCGTGTAACGCCATTTGAACGGATGAGGCTTTGGTAAAGGGTGGACAGGCGGAGGGAAGCGTGGTGGGTCGCGAGGTCTTGAGTACTGGGGGGGGCGGGGGGGGCGAGGGGCGAGGGGGAGGGGCGGGGGGAAGCCCCGAAAATTAATTTCGCGCACGCGCGGACTTCTCTGCCATGCGTTTCCGCGTTGTACCGCGTGATGCATTGTGACTCGACGCCCGACGTTTCGCTACACGTTCTGGAACGGGGTTTTGTGGCTGTTGTTGTAACGTTTCTGATGGCCCGCGGTCGAGTTCCTAAAGAAGAAGAAGGTGCCAGCACGCGGAGCGAAACGTCGGACAACACGCCGAATACCACAGTGGAGAGCTGTTGAGCACATTACCGGGGACCGTCTGCACGCAGTGCTCACAGCTGCACCACGGCGCTACGACAGTTGCTCTGCACACAGCTGGAGATTATTTTTTATTATATTTATATCTAAAAAAATACGAGCACAGAACCCGTTACTCCTCTTCGATGGAGGGCGGCTGTCAATGTTATACTCTTCTCATGCTCCTCCTGTACTCGGGTTCACCGAAGGACACCTGAATAGTTTTTTTACGTAATAATAAAATGCAAATAATATGTATATAACGTGATTGGGAGGTGTTTGTTTTATATTCTCGAGGATTTAAATGCCATTCTGGCGAAATAATTCCATTGTTAAATCGGAGCGCGAATTTAAAAGTTAGAGTAATTTTAAATGAACAGTGGTCAGTCTTCTGCATTCGTGACTCCCACCTCTTACGATGTCGCTATCTAACAAACGTCGTCCGAACGTCTCCTTCCACCGTTCCAACTCAACTCGAAGGTTTATTCGTTGCACGGAGAATCCCCGTGTAGCCAGTTACCCAGCTATACTTTCGCTTGCCATGGCCAGCAGCCGACGAACAAAACAAAGTTACTATTGGGGTGGAGGGGAGCCCAGCCAACAGCCAACCAGGAAACTCGAGGCATGGATAAAAAAAAACATTTTAAACATTCCAGCAATACCCCGCTTTACGGCGGGCATGCGTTCCCGAAACGTAGCGACGCCAATCGATGCGGATTGACAACGGTGGGTGTCGGTGGAGGCGAAGGCGGAGAGGCGACGTGAGTGTGGGGGTTGGGGCGACGCAAATCGGGTTAGTGGCGTGAATCATAAAGTGACGACGTATTTGCGAAACGACGTAAAAAGAGGAAGAAATAAATCGGAGAATTGCTAGAAAGACATTTTCCGAATCCCCACCTCTCCCCCCCCCTGCCCCTCAATTTTATGACGATTGTTGCTCTCGGAGTGAAGTGACGAGACGAAGGCTCCATCCCCGACCTCCCGTGTTGTGAGAGAACGTCCCGCGGAATGGGATATCACAGAGCCACCTCCGAGACCTCGTCTTCATTCGAGTGGTGCACAGAGACCAGGGGGGGAGTGGACGGACGAAATGTTCTTCGGAGGTCGCGTGGTAGGGATAACCGCGAATCTCCGCTGCCAGAAGTAAAACGATCGCACCAAAAAAGATTCGTAACAAGTGGAGAGACGACCGAGATAATATAACGAAACTCCGGGTCGCCTCTTGCGAGTCGAACGTCAGAGTTCAAGGTCCATCACCCGTGACCCCTTAGTCACACTGAATCCTCACTGTGTCGATTCGATCGCTCTGCTGTTAACAGAAGAGGGGCCCATTGCCCGAAACGTCGCCGATGACGTGTCTTCTTTTGGTCTTTCTTTCTGGCAGCAGTGTTTTCGACGAATGCGTTGAGCGTTTTTCGTTGTTTGTACACCGCTGCCAACGAGGTGGTTATCTCACACACACACGCACAAAACGACGACATGTGTGTTATTCTAGCTCGCGTCTCTATCCGCGGCGTTCAATATATTTCTCTTTTCTTCTCTCTCTTTCTCTCTTGCTTCGCGAAAAAATAATGATCCCGCGACAAAGGCCCCGGGGAGTCCTCACAACCTTTACCAGGTCACCGAACAAATGGCAGGCACAGCAGAGACCGCTGTCATCACAGTCCGCTAACCTCCAACCCTCACCAGTTCCCCCCCCCCGCCGCCCGCCTCCACCGCCTTTGTATCTTCTACAGTCGGTATTTATACAAGCACACGCGCATTGTGTGCCCGTGTGTGTTGTCCCGTTACATATACCTACCTGTATACTGTATTTCCGTTGGAGGGGGATGTCGCGTGTGTGTGTGTGGGGGGGGGGGGGGGTTGCGTTGTTGTAGGAAGGTTCCAGCTCTTTCTCTAGCTGTGGCAAAGTCTCTGCTTGTCTAGAAACACAAGCGCCGTTTGCCTCTCACAAAGTGGTACTCGATTTATCGACCCCCGCGCCTGATATAGAGATGATGGGCTGAATTGTCCACCAGTCACTCAGGTCGGTCGTAGCAACGATCACAACGGCAACAGCACCCAGCCATTCGACCGCGAAGTGACGGTGCTTGTGCCAGGCTAGGTGCACCTCGTGGTATGGGTTCAGAGCGCGTTGGTGCCACCACAAGCCCACACACACACAGGTATATACACAGTATACACAATCATATTGCTTGAAGCATCAGCGCAGACTTTAGACCACGGCTGAGTTCATCTGCGTGGACTTCGCATTCACGGAGCCGCCGCAACGGAGCCGCAAACTGTCGGAGGCTCAGGTTCGACTCTGGGTTCGGGTCGTCTGGCAGGTGGCGGCTGCTGTTGTTGCTGCTGCTGCTGTTGCTGCTGTTGCGGCTGTTGCGGCTGTTGCTGCTGCGGCTGCTGCTGTTGCTGCTGCTGCCGTTCCTCCGCCTCCAGTTGCTCGCTGGTCGGAATCGAATTCTTGCGAGGACGACCCTTGGGCTTGGTGGGCGACTCCAACCCTCCGCCCTGCAACACCTGCGAACACGGGCACACGGATGTTGTTAGCGAGCACCTATTAAGGTGTGGGGGGGGGTGGCAAAACGGATGCTGTTAGCGAGCACCTATTAAAGTGTGTGTGGGGGGGGGGTGGCAAAACGGATGCTGTTAGCGAGCACCTATTAAGGTGTGGGGGAGGCAAAACGGATGCTGTTAGCGAGCACCTATTAAGGTGTGGGGGGGTGGCAAAACGGATGCTGTTAGCGAGCACCTATTAAGGTGTGGGGGGGGCAAAACGGATGCTGTTAGCGAGCACCTATTAAGGTGTGGGGGGTGGGGGGCAAAACGGATGCTGTTAGCGAGCACCTATTAAAGTGTGGGGGAGGGGTGGCAAAACGGATGCTGTTAGCGAGCACCTATTAAGGTGTGGGGGGGGGGGGTGGCAAAACGGATGTTGTTAGCGAGCACCTATTAAGGTGTGGGGGGGGGGGTGGGGCAAAACGGATGCTGTTAGCGAGCACCTATTAAGGTGTGGGAGGGGGCATAACGGATGCTTTTAGCGAGCACCTATTAAGGTGTGGGGGGGGGGCAAAACGGATGCTGTTAGCGAGCACCTATTAAGGTGTGGGGAGGGGGGGGACATAACGGATGCTGTTAGCGAGCACCTATTAAGGTGTGGGGAGGGGGGGGCATAACGGATGCTGTTAGCGAGCACCTATTAAGGTGTGGGGAGGGGGGGGCATAACGGATGCTGTTAGCGAGCACCTATTAATGTGTGGGGGGGGGGACGGCGCGCGAGATAGTGGGGTGTGACTCTCCCGGCTGCCTTTGTCTCCCCCCGAGTGAGCGTTGTGATCGCCGAGTCGTGTTGTTGTGGTCAGCAGAGAGGTTGAGATGTAAGGCCGTGGTCGGGAATGAAAACTGGGGGAAGCCGGGGTTTTAAGAAAGGTAAAGGATGCTCCATGTAGCCTCAGCAGGCTACTGGGGCAAGTGTGCCTATGGAGGCCGGAACGGCACGCGAGGGGGTGGGTGTCTAGCAACACTCACAGCCGCCTTTGTCTCCCTCGTGGCGATGTTTGCACACCGCATCAGGTACTCACTTGAGGCTGAGTCAACCTAGGGGAGGCCCAGGACCGGTTCAGATAATCGTCACTGGTTTGGCCGTGAGTAGGAATGGAACTCGGGTCGCCGGATTCATAGCGCAGCGCGCTAACCGCTGCACTACCGCTCCACACTACTCACCAACACACCCACTCCGCATCAGCTACTCACTTGAGGCCGAGTCAACCTAGGGGAGGCCCAGGAGTTCGTGGCGCAGCTTGCAAACCCGCTGCGCTACCGCTCATCGCTCTCTTAATGAACTAAACACTTTGGGTTCATCCGTGTTCGTTTAAAAAAAAAAACAATCTTAGAGTTTCCAACATTAATGCACACGTTTAAAATTTCATCTCTCTCTCTCTCTCTTACATCTTTAAAGTCTGCCCGTGTCGAGCAAATACACAATGTTTAAATATTGTAATGTAAGTTGACGTGTGTTTTTTCTAATATATGTATGTCTATTACACAGTATGTGGGTGGGCTTATTAATATATGTGTGTGTGTGTCTCTGTTCGTGTGTCTATAACTTATATAGTATTTAATATACGATACTTACATTTTCCAAAATAGCCCAAAATTATTTAATAGATACGACACATGAAATGGAACACGCGGGGAACACAGACAGAACCGACGGGTGTCTTTGAAGATTATTTTTCTTTAAAATACGTATTCATAGCGTAAAAAGTCACCTTCTTCTAAGCCGTCTGGCCGGCGTGGAAGAGTAGGCCAAACACCCTCTCTCGGACTGTCTGTAGTGTAGGCCCTTCCGCCAGCAGTTGTGCGAGGAAAGCAATTGCAGGGCTGCGCCTTGAACTTTTATTTTATTTTCGACCACAACCAGAAGTTTAACCGCAACGCGATGCGAATGAGCGCTGTCAGCGAGCGCCTATTAAGGCCAGCACGTGCAAAACCGTCGACATGTGGCTAACATTCACCGAGGGCATCTATCTGCCTCGTGTAGCCCACACTTTCCCAAGGTCGTGGACTCGAGTAACGGGTCTGAGTTGACTCGGCACCACCACCACCACGATCGTTGCGACTATCATCATCGCCACCAAAACAAAGACAAAGATGGCCCGTGTAGCCTTAACAGACTGTTGGGGCAAGTGCTGTTAGCGAGTAGCAATCTATGAAGGCCGGAACGGCACACGTGGAGGTGGATGGCCAGCACCACACCCGGCCGCCTTTGTCTCCCGAGTGACGATGTGTACACACCGCACCAGGTACTCATTTAAGGCTGAGTCGAGCTAGAGGGAGGGCCAGGAGCGGTTCAGATAATCGTCACCGATGTTGGTCGTGAGCGGGAATCGAACTCGGGTCGCCGTACACACACACACGCACGCGAGCACTCCACACGACCACACTGGAGCAAACCCACCGACAAGCAAACTTGTTTTGTGCCGAGTCAATCTAGGGGAGGCCCGCTCCGTGTCCAGATACTAATCAGAGCACGTTCACAATCAGGTAAGGCTTCGATTTCAGTTCCTGGTTTTTTTTTGGTGGGGGGGGGAGGTGAGTCAGCCCATCATCCTACTTCACGGCCGATAAAAATGAGTACCACTTTGTGAGCAAGTCAACAGTTGGTTGTGCTATGTCAATGGTTCTTAAGCTGGGGTGCGAGAGATGACCAGATTTATTTTTAGAAGGTAAATAATCGAAAACACAAATGAACCACCGTCCTATGTTTACGAAGGCACTCTGCGGACCCGCCATAGGAACGTGGAATTTTCAACCCGCCGACATCAGGTGGCGTCGAAAAATTCCACACTCTCACGTTGACTCTCTGTGTAACCCAGGCTTCCTCGCTAACTTTCAGCGGGGGGGGGGGGGGGGTACGGGGGCCACTTGCAATGAAGACTCTCGCTGGGCGCGCGTGACTTCAGCGAAGGGGAGGCATGAACGTAGCTTGTCGAGATATTTAATGCACTGCCCCCCCCTCTCTCCCACGCGCCTTCTTCATTCATCCTTAAATAAACAAAGGTGAGGGATGAATCATGGTAAGGTAGGGGGGGCGAGCGAGCGAGCGAGCGAGCGAGCGGGGGGTGGGTTGGCAATGCTTCAGTCGGCTTGGCCCAAGTAATTATCTCTCTCTCTCTTCCCCGGCACACAAAGGCGCTCACTGTGTTGTGTTTAGAGAGCTCCTTTCGTGTTGCGTTGTTGCGTGAGATGCCTCCGAGACTGAAATGACGCTCCTGCGAAGAGGATGCGATGGAGCAGCGCCGCAACTTGCGCTGCTTGTGGATTGAAAATTCCTCTTCTTGGTTCTTTCGGTAAAGCCACGTAGAAGGGAAATAATAAAATAATAAAAATAAAACATAATGAAATAATTCTCACGACGTTTCGGCCACAACGCAAGCAGCCGTCCTGCTTGCGTTGTGGCCGAAACGTCGTGAGAATTTTATATTTTATTTTTATTATTTTATTATTTCCCTTCTACGTGACTTTACCGAAAGAACCAAGAAGATGAATCCCTGCAGTCACGAAAGCTTTAAATCGAGATTGAAAACTCGTTCTTTTGTAACTGCTTTCTTTGCGTCTCGTTCGTTGTCCTTCCTCAGCACATCCGATGAAACACGGTTGGCCCCGTACGGCGCGAAAGAAATTCAACATACACACGTGCGTATAACCAAATACGTCACGCATGGACTCGATATGTATCTGTCCACGTAACTGAATAACAGTGATACTGGTAGGAACCTCCTGGTTACACGAGCCCACACGGGATTATTGTGTCCGTCGTGCAGGGAGGGGCTGGGTGGGGAGGGAGGGGCTGGGTGGAGAGGAGATGGTGGGGAGGGGCTTGGTGGGGAGGGTGGGGCTGGGTGGGGAGGGGAGGGTGGGGAGGGGCCGGGTGGGGAGGGTGGGGAGGGGCTGAGTGGGGAAGGTGGGAAGGGACTGGGTGGGGAGGGTGGGGCTGGGTGGGGGGTGGAAGGGGTGGGGCTGGGTGGGGAGGGGCTGGTCATCCCGTGGTGCCCTTATAAAACCCAACGTTTCACCTACTCACGCCGGCTTGTGCCCGCCCTCACAGTCGGGCATATTTCCGGAATACACCACGCCGCCGTTGACCCTGGCCATTGACCGAGCAACCCAACGTTCCTACCAGCTCCCTCCGCAGGAATGTGTTATTTCTATTTTTGTTACGCAACTCATCTGCCGAACAGCCTTCTGGGAGGAGTGAATCGTATCAGCGGCATTGGTTCAGCACGAGCAAAACTCAGGACCGGTGTCGACTTTCATTGTGTCTCATCAGCGGAGTCAGCCTCGCTTGAAGCAATGCCCCGGCGAAGTGCCCAACGTTCAGAGGCAACGCCCCAGGTAGGTTCCAAATTAGTCCTCGGATTATGACAAAGACAAAGACACCCCCCCTCCCCGTATAGCCTCAACAGACTGTTGGGGCAAGTGCTCTTAGCGACTATATCGCGCATAGCACAGACGCGATCAGCAAGTTCGCGGCGGTGAATATTAATCACAGAATCAGTGTGAATGGTTACACGATCAATAGCAGAGTGAACAAATAATATGACGTAAATAACGTGAATATATGGTGTTTATAGTACCGTACGCATTAACATTTTAAGTAAGTTGACGTGCAGGTGGCTATGAGTAGGGTTTCTGTGTTTCATTATACGTGGTCAACATATTCTGAGAAAATTGTTTTTGTTCTCTCTGAAACGTGATATATTTCATTTAACGCTTCGTCTCACGGCATATGCACCACGTTTCCTCTCGCCTGGCTGTGCTGGAGCGAGTTGCGTAGAGCGAGCGGATCACAGAGGGCATCTTGTGAGGTTAAAATCCAGGTTTGCCGGGGATCTACTCAGTGCATCATCCCCTCCGGGGTCGATAGAATGAGTACCACTTTGTGGAGGAAATCAATAGTGGTTGTCGTATGGATAGACCCGCCAACCCCCCCCCCCTCACCGCCATAGGAATGTGGAATTTCCACCACTAGCTATGCACCCGCTGTGAGCAGGAAATGAACACAAATGTTTCAATGCCAATTTAAGCACCAAATCGCGCATGCTGTTTGGTAATTGAGAAAATACACAAATTATTCCGCTCAAGAATTGGACCAAATATTTCCACATTCGTAATTTAATACGGCATTTTTTGTTCTAATAAATGTATGTAGGATAGAGTCGAACAGATTAAACCGCACATATATAATAATAATTGTAGAAAATTATCCTACTTCCAAAATGCAAACACAAAGGCAATTTGTACTTTTTCTGCTCAATGAGCATAGAACATTCTAATTTGATGCAATTACTAAAAATAAACTACCATTTGAAAACCATGAAACTACACTTCAACTGCTACCAATCGCAGTCACACAATGCCCTGCATTGCCATTCGTGTTTAGTTTCATTCATCGCAGAAGCTTGCATTAATACATAACATATGTTTACCTACCACCAAATTACGAATACGTGCGCTCAATTTAAATCGCATCTCGGAAGCTAAGCAGAATTGGGCCTGGTTGGCTATTGGATGGGAGAAATCGGGGCTTGTCAGGAGTTTGCTGAGGGTGAGTGTGGCTAGAGAAGAAATGGGTTGATGTGGTACAGGAGGATGTGGATCTGAGTGGACGTGCCGATGACTGCTACCAGCGGTGTCAAGATCGTCCTCTTTGGAGGAGGCTCGTGAAGGATGCTGCTGGGCAGTTGGAGGCAGTCGCTCTCCAAGCAACAACGGAAGACAACAAAGCTCACAACAACGAGCGGATCACCGGGTGGATAACATGAAAAAAGTTCGCACACTAGGGAGCATAGGTGGTGCATCTGCCAGTCATCTCAGTCAATCAACCTACACCATCTCCCGCTGGCGGCGAGCCTTCGACACTTTCACGTGGCCTCAGAGTGCACCTAGCCTGGCACAAGCGTCGCGGTGACGTCAACCGCCACTTAGTGGCGAACGGCGATTGCTGTTGTGGTGTGGCCAGGCGATGGGAAGTGCTGAGCGTCAGCGCCCCCTCACCTCCCTCGATCTACCACATGCGCCTCCATACTCCATCTCCTTCCTTCCCTTCCTCCCTCCCTCCCTCCTCCCCCCCCCTACACCCGTACTGACCAGTGTGGAGAGGCCTTCATCCAGCAGTGGATCGAACAAAACAATTGAGAAGAACCAAGCTCGGAGAGGAACTTACCATCTTCTTCCATTTCATGCGTCGATTCTGGTACCAAGTCTTCACCTGGAGCTGACTCAACCCCAAGGACTCGGCCAGATCGATCCTACGAACGAGACGGGTGCAGGCGTCACAACCCCCAGCAGAAACGAGACATCGTCTGGATTACGAATCGACCCCCTTTGTGAGCGGTCCGTTAAAATTCGCGCGCAAAGGTTGGCTGGGCCCGAGTCGGACCTCGCGACCGCCACGTGAACTCGCGGCCATTTTCCGATTGATCGTCACGCGCTCGCATCGTCGTCGTCGTCGTCGTCGCAAGCCATGGTCGATCCACTGCTGGACGATAGGGGATTGCCAATCCGCCGCAATGTAACAATGCCCCCGTCGGGCGCAGCGGCGCCTCGACTCCTACTGCGCGGAGGACGCGGTATGAACAATAAATGACGACGACCACGATGCTGATGGCGTTGATAGTTAAACTGCATATTTATTCCATTGGTACCTCATTTGCCAGTAAAAAAAATATGATAATTGGTTTTTTTACCCTTTTATCTGGCAACAAAACTGACACCTTTAATTAAAAAAAGGTGTCAGTTTTGTTGCCAGATAAAAGGGTAAAAAAACAATTATGCACATATATTTTGTATGAAAAATTCGTCCAGAAAATGTCACGATGGTAGTCACGTTACATGTTATTTTTTTTGTATATTTCCAGGTAAGGCACACTGAGGTGTATGCCTCTTTCTCAGAAGCGGCCTCTCGCCGCGAATGATAGCTCAACCACGTGGCTTATCACGTGGACATTTATAGCAGCCAAATACTCTAAGCGCGTGCTGTTGCTTCTAAATGTGGAGGGGAAAACCCGGAGGAATATCCACGCGACCACGGGGGAGAGAGACATGCAAATACAAAGGCGTCGGGGTCGAATCCACGACCTCCTTCATCCCAGGCGAGGGAGTTAACAGCATCTCGTCACCGCGTCTGTAAGTTAAACAAGTCAGGATTAGGATGTTTCACGCGTTACACGAGATTCATCGGTTTCCGCGCGAGACCATTCGGTGCGCGTGCCGCTAGCGAGCCGCGATATTGTCAAGGGGGTGGTCTGGCCATGAACCGCGCACGATCAACCGCCTTTGTCTCTCCTTTCCCGACGCTGACTCTCCACTTTGTGGACTCGTGGGCGAGGCGGTCAGCGGGCTACTGAGGAGGAGGAAGATGGACATCAAAGCACTGCTCTGGTCTCTATGGGACTTTTTTGCCAGTATCAAAATGATGAGAAATAAATATAGACTTTAGCCTTTCTGGCAATGAAAGAGCAGGTTCAAACTTGATTCGGAGCTTTCGTGACTGCAGGAATTACTCTTTGGTTCTTTCGGTAAAGGCGTTGTTTCTCTGTGTGCCTATCTGTGTGTGTGTGTGTCTCTCTTTCTCTCTGTGTCTTTGTATTATCTCTCTCTGCTTATGTGTCTGTCTGTGTGTCTATGTGTGTGTCTCTCTGTTTGTCTCTGTATGAGTCTCTCTCTGTGTGTCTATGTGTGTGTCTCTCTCTCTGTGTCTTTGTGTTATCTCTCTCTGCTTATGTGTCTGTCTGTGTGTCTATATGTGTGTCTCTCTGTTTGTCTCTGTGTTGTCTCTCTCTGCTTGTGTGTCTGTCTGTGTGTCTCCGTGTCTGTGTTTTGTCTCTCTCTCAAATTTAGCAATCTTTGGAAGAACGTAATTCAACCAGGTAGGGTGTTGACTGTTATGTTCGCCGACTCTCTGTGTTGTATTGCATTACATTTCTAAGTTTACTAGGTTTGTTTTCTCTTTCATTTGTACCTGATGATGATGTATTGTGTTGCAATCGAAACGTCGTATGCGTTTATTTAATTATTATTTTTATTTCTACGTGACTTTACCGAAAGAACCAAAGAGTAAAAAGAGGAAGTGTTTAAGATGTTCAAACCCCAAATAGACAACACCTTTTGCGAGGCATCAAAAGTCTGCATTAACCACACAATGTGTCTTACTCCCCACAAAAAAAGGTCACGGATATATAAATGCTCAATCCGAGCTCTTCGTGCTTTGATGCTTACATGGCCTTTGTGCCGTTCGCATTTTTGCATTCTCTGATCTAACACTGGCGCGGAGACTAGGCCACGGAGAAGGCCGACTCGTGTGTAGGCCATGCGGTTTCAAAGGCATTGCATATTGTCAGAGCGTGCCACAGGTATGTGTCGGTGACTGCAGACTGGATGCCTTGCAAAAGGTTGCTGTTTGGGTGTCTGAACACCTTAACGCCTCCTGTGTTATTGCCAGAAAGGGTAAAACCTATTCTCTTGTTTTGTTCATCACTGCAAAAATAGAAGTTTGTCTTAACAGGCTCTCACAATCTTACAGAGGTCAGAATCACGGTGGTGGTGGTGGTGATCAATGGCGGAGTCGGGATTTTCAGGTAGGGGGGGCAACTGCTCCAGCAATGAAAAATGATAGAGGAGTTGTTAGTAAGTAAGGACTTGTCCCTTGCTTTTTATTCGACGCGTGTGTGGCGATGGCGCAGCCATCGATCGAGGATAGAATTCGAACCGCGTCGTGTGATCGGCATCGCGCTCGCTGAAGGTGAATGCCTTCAGGGAAGTCGTGTGCTGTGTACGCAACTGCACACAATTATGTGAGCCACTTATAACCGCTTTGCCGCTACTTATTGCCAATTATGGACACATACTTTGTCCTATCATCTCATCGAGTCCCTGGCACGTAATAATATGCTACACAGTGGCAGTGGGGGTCGCAAAATGCCGATTTATTACAAAAAAAAAACAATGATCCGATCGAAATTAGGGATTTCGATCGGATCATTGGGGGGGGGGGACGTGCCACCCCCCCTCCCACTGTGGTGGTGGTGATGATGATGAACTGAATTAGATTGTGCGACACTCACTCGGATGGAGGTGGTAGCTATGCTAACTAGATGATGATAACGATTATAACTAATCGAATTGCATGATAAGACACGCATTTAGATGATGATGGTGGTGGCGATGGTGATGTTGGTGGTGATGTTCATGATGGTGATGGTGGTGGTGATGTTCTTGATGATGGTGGTGGGAGTGGTGGTGTTCATGATGATTATGGTGGTAGTGGTGATGCTCATGATGATGATGGTAGTGGTGATGTTCGTGAAGATGATGGTGGTAGTGGTGATGCCTATGATGATTATGGTGGCAGTGGTGATGCTCATGACATTGATGATGGTAGTGGTGATGTTCGTGAAGATGATGGTGGTAGTGGTGATGGTTCACGATAGTGATGATGATGATGATGGTGATTTCGCGCTCATTTACCTTGTAAAAGCATTGAAGCCATTGACATTTCCCCATCTGCAGTACGGGCAGAGACAGAAGGCAGACGGACCATCTGCCCTGCATCAGGCCCAATGGACTACTGTATAGTTTTTTTTCAATCACCACACTTTAAATAACAAACGCCACTCACGGTTTTCCAGACTCAGCGTTTGTGTGCAGGTGGATTCACTAAATAGTTAACATCTCGTGCCGGTGACACCACGGTGGCAGGATGTTAACTGCCTCGCCTGATATACAGCAAAGTGTGGGTTCGATCCCGATCCTGGACGCCTGCTGTTTATTTGGAGTTTTCGTGTTCTCTCCGCGGTCGCGTGGATTTTTCTCCGGGTCCTCCGGTTTTTCTCTCACCACATTTAAACACGCGCCTTTAGAGCATTTGGCTGCTATAAATTTCCACGTGATAGACCACTTCTTTGAGCTATCATCTGTGGCCGTGTCGCTTCTTTAAAAAAAAGCTATACAGCTCAGTGGGCCTTACCTGGTAAAATAAAAAATGTAGTTCAGTTGAAACACGCAGGCAACGTGTGGTGATTGTGACGATGATGATGATGATTTTTACAATGTCTATTTGACGATGATGATGATGATGGGACCCAAGCACCTGTTCTGGGCTCTCACCTGTCCAGTTATCATAGAATGCTGCATTCAACTTAACTGTTAAAAGTCTTCATTTCATAACTAACGAGGGTTTTGTAATATTGTCCGACGGCTGGGGACAGACATTCCTATCGGTGGCCACCTGCAACACGAGCGGTTGTTTACTTACAGGCTCTGATGTGGGCATCGGGACAATGGATTATTGAAACTATCTGTGCTGGAGATGTGTATACTGGAGTCCTATCTTGCTATTCATGGCGATGATTTCTCCAGATTGTCTCCTACACGACGGACTCACGTCTCCTTATATATTAGTACTATTTTTCGTTTCATATATAAAATATATGTTATCATTAGGATGATGTTGGCAATGATGACGATGTTGGCAATGATGATGATGATGATATTGCCGATGATTAGGAGGAGGATGTTGACGATGATGTTTGAAATGTCTATTATATATAACATATTTTTTATTATATTATAATTAACCTTATGGCGGTACCCTAGGGTACCATAGTACCCCGGCTCTCGCACAATGTCCGTGATGCAGTCATTTTTAGTCTGTCGATGATCGGCGATGCGGCAATCGACTCATCTCGACGAGCTGTACACGATGCACCACGTGGTGCGTACCGCCAGCGTTCAGGGTCTCGGCGCAATCGTTCTCGCTGCGTTTCGACATCGCGGAGTGTGGCACCGATTTCGGATTGATTGGTGCCCCAGTCGCGGCGTTGAGTACACCCTTGGACAAAAATAGTGTCCCAGAAATAAAATATTTAATTGCCTCGGCCCATTTGTATTATTTTGTAACCCAGGGTACCGCCATGAGGATCATTACATATTTTGTTTTAATGGCTAAGCATCCCATTACAGGACCCTACTGAAAAATAAGAGTCCTGAGACTCATTGAGGCTTTCCATACTGAATGATTTATTTTGTACAGCCTGCTGATCAATCAGCACCCTAACACACACCATGAGACAAAGATGGACTCATGTGGGGGGGGGGGGCGCACGGATACCAGTCCTCTTGTCTATTCAAAATCAAAGTGATTTCTTGTGGAGGCGTTCGTATCTTTGCATCCATGGGCCAGTGGCAGAAATTCCACGTTCCTATGACGGGGGCGAGCACATTCCATAGGGGCAACTACTGTTGACATCCCCCACAAAATTATGTTCATTGCATCGACCCCCCGGACATGAGGAAGGCGACGGGGTCAAGCACCAAAACCAGAATCTGATTCATCGCGACATTGGAATGGCGACATTGGAATCGCGAGCCGCTCACGAACTCGCTCGCTCCACACCAGCAGCTGGCCTGTGAAGAACAGCGAGCAGTGGAGGTTGAGATCCTGTGACCCAACCACACCCACCACTCACCACCCACCACTCACCACTCACCACCCACCACCCCACCACCCACCACTCACCACCCACCACCCACCACTCACCACCCACCACTCACCACCCACCACCCGCCCCACCACCCATCACCCACCACCCACACTCACTCACCACCCACAACTCACCACTCACCACCCACCACTCACCACTCACCACCCACCACTCACCACCCACCACCCACCACCGACCACCCACTACTCACCATCCACCACTCATCACCCACCACTCACCACTGATTACCCACCACTCATCACCCACCACCCACCACTCACCACCCACCACTCACCACCCACCACTCACCACTCACCACCCACCACCCACCACTCACCACCCACCACTCACCACCCACCACTCACCACCCACCACCCACCACTCACCACCCACCACCATCATCCCACCACTCACCACCCACCACCCACCAACCACCACCACCACCCACTACCACCACCCACTACTCACCACCCACCACCCACCACTCACCACCCACCTACCACCACTCACCACTCACCACCCACCACCCACCACCCACCACCCATCATCCCACCACTCACCACCCACCACCCACCACCCACCACCCACCACCCACCACTCACCACCCACCACTCACCACCCACCACCCACCACCCACCACTCACCACCCACCACCCACCACCCACCACCCACTACCCACCACCCACTACTCACCACCCACCACCCACCACTCACCACCCACCTACCACCACTCACCACTCACCACCCACCACTCACCACCCACCCACCACTCACCACTCACCTCCCACCACCCACCACCCACCACCACCACCACTCACCACCCACCACTCACCACCCACCACTCACCCCACCACTCACCACTCACCACCCCCACTCACCACTCACCACCCACCACTCACCACCCACCACACCCACCACTCACCACCCACCACTCACCACCCACCACTCACCACCCACCACTCACCACTCACCACCCACCACCCACCACCCACCACCCATCACCCACCACCCACCACTCACCACTCACCACCCACCACTCACCACCCACCACTCACCACCCACCACCCACCACTCACCACCCACTACTCACCACTCACCACTCACCACTCACCACCCACCACCCATCACCCACCACTCACCACCCACCACCCACCACTCACCACTCACCTCCCACCACCCACCACTCACCACTCACCTCCCACCACCCACCACCCACCACCCCACCACCACACCACACCCACCACCACCACCCACCACTCACCACCCACTACTCACCACTCACCACCCACCACCCATCACCCACCACCCATCACTCACCACCCACCACTCACCACTCACCACCCACCACTCACCACCCACCACTCACCACCCACCACCCACCACTCACCACCCACCACTCACCACCCACCACCCACCCCACCACCCATCACCCACCACCCATCACTCACCACCCACCACTCACCACTCACCACCCACCACTCACCACTCACCACCCACCACTCACCACCCACCACTCACCACCACCCATCCACTCACCACCCACCTACCACCACCCACCACCCACCCCACCACCCATCACCCACCTGTCGGGCGTGGACAGGTACTTCTGCTTCTCGAACTTCTTCTCGAGGCCGAGCAGCTGCAGCTCGGTGAAGACGGTGCGACTCCGCCGGCACTTCTTCCCTTTCCTGCCGCACGACTCCGCCTCCGCCGCGGCCGCCGCCGCAGCAGCCGCCGCCGCAGCCCCGAGCTTCCCGCGGAGGTGCAGGGCGATGGACAGCGAGTGCACCGAGCTCCCCACGCCAGGACGGCCGGGCCCCCCGCTCCCTGTGTGGTCCCCTCCGCACATCATTCCCCCCGAGGCACCGCCGCCGCCGCCACCGTTGCCGCCACCCATCGGGCCACCGCCACCGCCGCCGCCTCCTCCTCCTCCCAAGAACGTGGCCCCCGCTTGCACGGCGTGGTGGTGGTGGTGGAGGGCGGCTCCTCCGCCCGTGAACTTCAGCAGAGCCGCGTGGTCTGAGCCGGTATGGAGAGAAAGAGCAGGAGGATGAGGAGGATGATGGAGGGAGTTTAGGAGGATGGCTACCCGCAGTGGTATGGAAACCGTGCAGGTAAAATTTTGGATGTGCGGCGGGTGGCGGGTGGGGAGGGGGGGCAAAGCCGGGGCAGGCTGCGGCATGGAAACCGTGCAGGTAAAAATTGTGGATGTGCTCAAGTGGACGTCAGCGTAACGTTGCTGTGGCAGAACGCGCGAGCACACAACATGAAGCGAGCGAATGTCGTGGTAACACCGCGTTGAAGAGAAGCGTGGACACGTGATCGGTCTGTCGATGAATTGTGGCATGGTTGAGGACGCTGATTGGGGGTGAAATGGAGGGGGGGGGCATACCAGGAAGGTTGAGAGTCACTAGTTTAATGAGTATTGCAAAACGGCGATTCGATTAATCGATTAAAATAATTGATGATTGCGCTCAAACCGCGTGGGTCGCGTCGGATGCGTGCCCGTTGAGAGAAATGATTGCGTGTGATGTATGCAAATTTTACGCAAATCGTATGCAAATGAGCTCGAGTGTCGGTGCTAAGTGGATCGTTAGTTCGCATCGCAGGACCGTGAGAGATGGTGTCGCTTTGGGGAAGGGCCTTCATCCAGCAGCAGATTGATCATGGCTGACGATGACGCTGGTTTTCAAGTCATGCATATTGGCGACGCATAAAAATATAACGTTATGCATTTTAAAATATTCCTTCACAATCAAAAGTATTTCGTACACATCAACATCGCTCGCGCGGCCTTGTGGAAGTGCATCATTTTCGGCAAGCAATTGATTCAAGACAGGCAAACAGTCTGGAACGATTTCGACAAAAGTGTCTCTCATCAGCAACAATCAGTCAGTTGGCAACACGCACACCCACACAGCTCTTTTTAAAATCATTTATATTAAGTTCACTTGCTTACTTAGGACCGTGAAAATCTTTCGGTCGTTTTTTAACCCACTTCCCGTGATCCAATCGAGCTGACATTTTGCACACAGACTCGTTGTGCGTGACAATGCTTTTTCGTGGAAAAAAATCCTAAATTTTACACTGTTTAGGGAAAAAAATATATATTTAATTACCAATTGTTTAATGCTGCCAGACAATCATCTGACCCATAGGTGGCAGCCATCTCAAGCCAGAGGACGAGAGGACTCTAGCCGCCCCGATGCCACGCATATAAAGGATTTATAGTGAAAAACTTTGTTTTTATGGGTTAATTTTTATTTCAAGATTCGATTGAATCAATATTTTATACGAACAACGAATTGATTTTTAAAATGGACGATTTGAACGAAAACCAAACCGAGTCCCTATTACCGCTCACCGAGCGTACGCTCGATTGAGATAAGCCACGTGTGATGGAACACGTGCGTCGTGACGTACGTGTAAACCTACGTCATCATCATCGTCGTCATCGTCGTCGTCGTCACAATCATCAGCTGTCTACTGCGTGGTTGGACGGTCGCCATCTCTCGCGTTGTAACGATGCAACAATCCGCCTCGCTCCTGCTCACGGTGAATTGAGTCGCTTCCCTTTCGTAATGAGTCTCGAATAAGTAGCCTCGTGTGCTTTGCTGAAATAGACTGCTTATTAACATGTGTATCGATCTTGATTTTGGAGCTTTCGTGACTGCAGGAATTATTCTTTGGTTCTTTCGGTAAAGTCACGTATAAAGATAAAATAATAAATTAAATAATAGCATACGACGTTTCCATTGCAACACAATCAATCATCATCAGGTATAAATGAAATAGCAACAAAAAATCTCTCCAAATGTTCAAGCCTGCGTACTTTACTACGCGTCTCTTCGTACTCATTGACATGTACATGTTGTCTCTAACCCCTCCCTCTCTCTGCCTCCGCCCCCCTCTGTCTATTTAAGGCCACCCCACAGAGACGATCTCCCTCTCTGTACCTTTGTTACTCTCTCTATGTATCTTGGTGATATCTGTCTGCTTATATGTCTGTCTATAGTTTTCTGGTTAGATTTTTTGTTGCTATTTCATTTATACCTGATGATGATTGCTTGTGTTGCAATCGAAACGTCGTATGCTATTATTTAATTTATTATTTTATTTTTATACGTGACTTTACCGAAAGAACCAAAGAATATGTGTATCGATCAACTGTGAATCAAGCGCAGTGGTTTATTTGACCAGGTAAGGCCCCCCACTGAGCAATGTAGCTCTTTGTGAGAAGCGACCTGGTCACTAATTATAGCTCAACGAAGTGGCTTATCACGTGGTAATTTATAGCGGCCAAATACTCGAAACGGATGTTGATTCTAAATGTGGAGGGAAAAACCAGAGGACTCGGAGAAAAATCCACGCGACCACGAGGATAGAAACCTGAAAACTCCAAATATACAGCAGCAGGCGTCAGGATGGAACCCACGACCTCCTGTATACCAGGCGAGGTAGTTAGCATCTCACCAGCGTGGCGCCTACTGCTATGAATCCACCGGCCTCAGTTCCGATCCCTGGGCATGGCCAACGTCAGTGGCGAGTGATATTTGTGAACCCATTGAGTTGTGAAGTATGACCCAACAGGTTGACATCACTGACGCCGATGCGAGGTGAACGTCGGTATGGCAATGTGTTTTGCACAATTGACAAACTTCAGGAATTAGAATTTTTCCATCCGTCGCATGTGCCAACCAACGGTGCATGCCTATATACGTACATACATATGATTACGTATATATGTGAATAGCACTACACATATACAAAGACAAAGATCCCTCGTATAGCCTGTAACAGACTGTTGGGGCAAGTGCTGTTATAGAGCACCTATGAAGGCCGGCACAGCACACGAGGGGGTGGGTGACCAACACCTCGCCCGGCCGCCTTTGTCTCCCCAGTGGCGATGTTCACACAATGCTCCAGGTACTCATTTGAGGGTAAGTCGATCCAGATAATCGTCACCGGTGTTGACCATGATCAGGAATATATGCGGGATTTGTATCGCACCGTGCTAAACGCTGCCCCACGGCTCCCCACACACACATATACATACAAACGTATATCCACATATACATATCAACCTTCACGTATTAAGACACATACACTTGCGCATAGAAACATATACAATAATACATAACCAAATAAACATACCCACACTCAAGACGTATCTACGAACACACAAGCACTAAACAGATGTATTCACACATTGCTATGATACTGCGTTGACAGTAACAATAGCATGACGCATTCGCCAACACGACTGCCACAATGAGGACTAAATATAGACTAACCGACGTTTCGGGCAATGGCCCTTTTTCATAGCATCTCTCTGATATGAGGCAGTACCGTTGCACGAAACGTCACCTATATAAGTTTGTTACTGATATTATTAAATTCATTTTTTATATTATAGAATGAGTTCAGTTTTCCTTTACTCAGAGCACACGGTTCTATAAATAGCAATCACACAGGTGTACATACACACACAATCACACAGGTGTACATACACACACAATCACACAGGTGTACATATACACACAATCACACAGGCGTACATACACACACACTCACACAGGTATACATACACACACAATCACACAGGTGTACACACACACACAATCACACAGGTGTATACACACACACAATCACACAGGTGTACACACACACAATCACACAGGTGTATACACACACACAATCACACAGGCGTACATACACACACACTCACACAGGTATACATACACACACAATCACACAGGTGTACACACACACAATCACACAGGTGTATACACACACACAATCACACAGGTGTATACACACAATTACAGGGGAATAAATGGCGATGTTTACACACCGTACCAGGTACTTATTTAAGGCTGAGTCGACCTAGAAGACGCCCAGGACCGGTTCAGATCGTGGCCACCGGTTCAGTTGGCCGTGAACAGAAATCACATTTCTTCCTCCCCCCCCTCCCATTGGCACGCTCGGTTGCGTACGGCGCGAAACAAGTCCAACATACATACACACATCCACACACACACACAACTGCGTACACAATTACACTAATATGGTGCGATTCGCTTGTTTCCCAGCCAAAAGCAGCAAACACAAACACACACACAAACACACACACACAAACACACTCACACGTGTGCACCACAATTCCCATTGGCACATACACGTGCATGAATAAAGAATTCTGCATCTGATTAGCCGACTTACTATCTTGAGCCTGTGGCTGCAGTGGTTTGCGCACTGCATGCGCTCATTACACGATATACAGGTTTGCCTCGCTTTATGCGGTGGTCGTAGCAGTAGTAGATGCGTTCGCAAAAAAAGGGCGCACAAAGCGAAACCGAAAGATGAGACAGCTGCCAGCCGAGTAGCGCAAACAGTACACACACAGTACACACACAGTACACAGACAATGTTGTCCCACGCATGTCCCGCATATGAGTGAATTTAAACCGCATACAGCGAATTTTGTGTCGAAATAGGTGAGCCTCATATATCGAGCGAAATCGCACAAACCGAACCCAGGAATAGAAACTCTGCAACCTTAGTGTGCCGGGTCCCTCCTACAAACCTCACTTTAACATAAATCACACTGGTCCTTATAAATAGATACACATGTTAAACATGTAACACATCCCTGTGCAATGACAGGAGCGGATTACGCGCGCTATTGCAGTTGTATGCGTGTAGACATATCTATACGATATTCTATACATTTGATAATATGTAACACATACATACATAGATATAATACATAACACGCATTTTATTGTATGTAATAAGCCTAGCCATATTTCGTATCATCGTCGTTGTATATCTATGCATTGCATGCATATGTAATATATGCATACATACAACTAGCAATCACACTAGCATGAGTTGAGTGCTACCACAGTTGTACGTACGGCAGTGCCGGCATTAAGCTTTTGCGGGTCCTGTAGCATGATGTTATAAAATATCATTTTAAAAAAACACGTAAATATAAAAACACACATTTTTTAACTTGCATAGTAAAGTAATTATATTTTTTCATTTGCTATACAGCCAGATAGTACGACAAATCGCTAACCTTAAACACCAAGTCGTTCATAAAAGTTTAAGGCAGTATAGTACTATAGTAATAGAGCAAGTGCAGAATCACTGAACCGGAATTGATCGCTTGAAAGCATTTAGCGCGGGGCCCTTGAAAGTGCGGGGTCCGTGGCATGCGACATTTACTAGGATAATCCCGCTCTGACGTACGTGTAGGTGTAGGTATGTGTGCGTTACCTAAGTCGCACACAGTACATGCGTCTGTAATAACACAAATCTCTATTGTGATTACAAAACAACACACAGGAGTAGGTATATATATACACACACAACAGTACCACAGTATGTAAGGCATACCTGTCAACTCCCATACGGTTTACCCCGTATTCTTGTACAGGGAAATTGAGTTTTCAGGTCCATACGGCCAACAGCCGTTTCAATACGGGCAAAACATTTTGTTTGTCTCTTTGTTTGTGTTTCTCCCCTGTGATGGGACTTTGTAGGTTGAAAGTTGAGGTTTATAAGGGGCACGGGGTGACCAATAAGGTCTGAATTGGTCTGTAATAAGTTAGGGCGCTGATAAGGGCTTGACAGGTTTGGTAGTACATACATACACCTGCATTACCTGTAATACGCCAGTGTCAATTCGATGGGCGTGTGCGTATGTGTGACTCCCCTAGGTCGACTCAGCCGCAAGTGAGTACCTGTTGCGATGCGTAAACAATGCCCACAGACAGAGGCGGCCGTGCGTGATGGTTGTCCGCATCATCGCCTCGCGTGACGCCTCGACGACCTTTACAAGGTGCTGCTCGCTCACAGCACCTGCCCCAATCGGTCTGTCGAGGCTATCCGGGGGACCTTTGTATTTTGTTTCGCTACGCGAGCGGGCGGGGGGGGCAGGGGAATGCGTCGCAACGCGCGGGCAATTCCCCGGGCGAGTTCCCCTTTTGAGTGAATCTTGAAATCCAATTAACCAACGAACGCGTCGCTTCCTCCAGGTGCTCGTTAAGGGGAGTTGGGGAGGGGGTTGGGGGGGGTGGGAGGGAGGGAGGGGGGAAAGGTGGGGGGGGCTCCCCCCCCTTCACCTATCCCCCCCCCCCCACCGTGCCACCGGGGCTCACGCGCGCGCATGCATCGGGGTCCGGTCGCACCCGGTGATCGATCGGTCGCTCATCCATCACCGTTCGTCACCTTCGCCCGATTCGTACAGGAAAATGATCACCGTTTGTTCTCGTGCAAATAGGGGAGAGTCACAATGGACTATCCATCATCATCGGGAATAAGCAGCATTTAATAATCATCATCAGTGAATTCGTCGTCTTCATCATCATCATCATAGTAATACTAAGAACATCAACATCACCATTGGAACCTCATTTGCCAGTAAAAAAAATATGATAATTGTTTTTTTACCCTTTTATCTGGCAACAAAACTGACACATTTTTTTACAAGGAGTCATGTTTGCATAGACCACAATACCTGCAGTCATAATGCAAACAAAAAAATCAAGTAATCAACTTCAAGGACAGTGCATACATTATCAGAGTTATGTTTTTTTGTTTGCATTATGACTGCAGGTATTGTGGTTTATGCAAACATGACTCCTTGTAAAAAAGGTGTCAGTTTTGTTGCCAGATAGAAGGGTAAAAAAACTATTATAACATCAACATCGTCGTCATTAGCACGTGTTCAATCCACTGCTGGATGAAGGCCTTCCCAAGCTGCGTGAGAATCGTCATCGAGTCAATTCGACGATTATCGATTCTTAATCAGAATCGGCAACAAGCATTATTCGTAACAATTTTCTTACTCCTACAATTTACTACTATCATGAGCCAAGAATGTCTGTGTGTCCCGCGCGTGACGTCACTCCACGTCGACCAGCCCCCATCATTAATATTCATGAGCAGGTAACGTCCTCCACATGGACCCCCCCCCCCTCATTAATATTCATGAGCAGGTGACGTCACTCCACATGTAGCACCCCCCCTAATTAATAATCATTAGCAGGTGACGTCACTCCACATCGAACAGCCCCCCACATGAATAATCATGAAGAGGTGACGTCTTCCAAATGGACACCCCCTCCCCCCCTATTAATATTAATTATCGGGTGACGTCACTTCACATGGGGGGGGCGAGGCGCCTCCTCCCCCCTCCTCGGCGTCAACTCACAACCCTCACGACAAAGGCAGAACCCTCACGTCACCACGTGATCTCCGTGACGCTGTTGAGACATCGGAGTAAAAAGGACGTCGTGATGAACAAGGGATTATAACCTTTAAATGAAATAAGTCTGTGTCACCGCGCCCTTACAAATTGCACACGCAGTCATGCAGTGAATATAACGTCGCGGTCTGCATTTCTCTTGCAAGTTTCAGATTTACTGAAATACACCCATCCTCGGACGGGCAAAAGGCTCGCATACAAATGTTTGCACATACTTGGATAACATTGCAAGCGCAATAATATATCAGTCACAATACATATCATCTATGGAACCATTTTTTTTTTTGCCTGTATCACGATGATGAAAAAATAAGAAACTTTTTTGTTTACCCTTTCCGACAATAACACATGATTATTTATATCAGTAAAAAAATATAAATACGTAATTTACAAACCCAACAGCTGCACGTGGTGGTTACGTGGTCATGCCTCACCGCGCCCGTGAGTTAGGTTTGGTGAGTCTGTGACATCTGGTTGGTGGGCATCTGTTGTGGAAAAGAGCTGTGGTGTTGGTGTACGGTGCTTTTTCTGCAATATTTTGCTGTCTTTTCTTGGATTTTCTGTTTGCACATAGTCACTTTAAGATGTTTTCATGTTCATGTTTTAGTTTTTTTGTTTGTTGCGGTTGCACCCGATTCAAGAGCCGAATGGCTCACAGGGCTATACCTAATAAATGAAACTTGAAAACTGTGTAGCTCATCGGATTCCGCCAGGACAAATAAATATATTCTGATTCCGAACGGGTTGCCCAGGACCGGTTAGTCTACCGTCAATCGCCACCGATGTTTGGCCTTGGCCAGGGAGCGAAGCTTAATGCACCAACGGCAGTGCCACGCCTCCAAGACACACACACACGTGTCCTCTCTATGTAGACAAAGTTTACACGAAGTTTTAAAACAGTCGTCAACTATCTTCTTGGTTAAATTTCGATTTAAAGCTTTCGTGACTGCAGGGATTCATCTTCTTGGTTCTTTCGGTAAAGTCACGTAGAAGGGAAATAATAAAATAATACAAATAAAACATAATAAAATAATTCTCACGACGTTTCGGCCACAACGCAAGCAGTCGTCCTCAGAGGAAATAATACAATAATAAAAATAAAACATAATAAAATACAATTCTCACGACGTTTCGGCCACAACGCAAGCAGCTGTCATCTGTGGACGCCTGCTTGCGTTGTGGCCGAAACGTCGTGAGAATTATGTTTTATTTTTATTATTTTATTATTTCCCTACTACGTGACTTTACCGAAAGAACCAAGAAGATTAATCCCTGCAGTCACGAAAACTTTTAATCTAAATAGTCGTCAACTATGTTCATTTGATATGATTCACGGTTGATTTTAGGGGCGAGATCACGTGAATGAAATGCAAATTCTTGGACGTCTGTTCGTTAGGTGACAACTGTATTTATTTGGCCGTGTTGGGTGGAAGCGGGGTATACGACACACATTGACTTTTTTTTACTGACGCGGCGATCAAACCCCCAAAAAGTAAAATCAATTATGAATCATAACATTGGCCGCGAAAGCTGACAACGTGTTAAATCGACGTTCGTTTTAGACCATAAAAGTTTCATGGACAGCCAACAATGTATTTTTTTTAACTGCAAGACGTTTTAACTCCAGCGACCAACTACAATGACATTATTGCATGACGCAAAAATGAGTAGCAATAAATACACACACACTGTCATATATATTTAGGCGTCCAATGACGGATTATCCTAGTAGCAAAAGTATCATATGCTACGGGCCCCGCACTTTCAAGTGCCCCGCGCTAATTGTTTTCAAGCTATCAATTCCGGTTCAGTGATTCTGCACTTGCTCTATTACTATAGTACTATACCGCCTTCAACTTTTATGAACGACTGGGTGTTTAAGGTTAGCGATTTGTCGTGTTATCAAGCCGTATAGCAAATGAAAAAATACAATTACTTTACTATGTAAGTTAAAATGTGTTTAAATATTTACGTGTTTTTTCTTTATTTAGGGCCCCTTTATAACATACGCTACAGGCCCCGCACTAGCTTAATCCGGCACTGCAGACGTCATGTATGTTCTGATTAAATATAAAACTGATTTACATTGCGATGGATGATCTCCCGTGCGTAATTGGACCCAACGTTTCGGCCACAACCATGCGGCTCGCACCCTAAACTATCGGTAAAAAGTTTACAACTCGGACATATTTAGGGGGACGAAGGTGCAACGCGACTGCACACCACGTGCACACCGACGCGAGAATGCAATTACATTTATCGGGGTATTTCATTCGACGACGAATTGCCACTAAATTCTGGGTGTCGCGGAACGAAATCGAGCGCACGGCTCGATCGTCGTCGTGTCGTCTCTCCGTGCGTCTCGCCGGTGTCGCCTCTGCGGCGTTGCCCTTCCCGTTTAATGTGCACGGCAGTTGTGGTCGCTGAGCGAGCTTGAACATAGATTGTGCACAGCATACACAGTCATCAGCATCATCAGCAGCAGCATCCATGAACAATCCACTGCTGGATGAAGGCCTCCCCTCACTGTCGACATCTCAACACATTTTTACTTGATACAGCTGTCGTGGCTGTGACGGTACCACCTGAAGACGGAAGCTTGTGTTGCCTCCGAAACGTCGTGATTTTTATTTTATTTTACTTTTTTAATGTTTTACCTACGTGACTTTACCGAAAAAACCTAAGAATATGAATCCTTGCAGTCACGAAAGCTTCAAATCTAGAATCTCAACACAGCCTTGCCGTGCAACGTTCCACGGAGTGAACTTCTTTGCACGCAAAGCCGATCTTAGCGCTCCAGCGCGCGCACTCCTTTGACTGCCGTTTGGTCGTCAGCCTCTCCACCACCGACCAGGTGACCAGGTTGAAAAAAAGAAAGAGAGCTTCGTTTCCCATCGGATTCCTATAGTCTACACACATGTTCGGATTCTCATTCCGATCATCCCTTCTTCGCCACGCACGATGTCTTTCTGTCCAAAGCACACTTGTCCATTTAGCTGAACAGTCGGGTCACGCAGAGTCTGTCTGCCCGTACTCTGCCACGCTTCGCCAGTGCGGGTTCGTTGCTGAAGAGGGACGGCTGCTTGGACCTTTTCAGATATCGCTCGCCACCCGACGCGAGCCGCGAATGGGAATGGGACTCAGAGATCGGCAGCTTCATTCGGAAGCCATCGGGAGCGATGCACTTTCAAAGCGTCTCGATTGAAACATTTATTTCTTGACAACTGATGTTTTCTTTCTTCTTGGTTCTTTCGGTAAAGTCACGTAGACAGACCTGTTCTCCACCTGAAGACGGCTGCTTGCGTTGTGGCCGAAACGTCGTGAGAATTATTTCTGATGTTTAATTTTTATTATTTTATGTGACTTTACCGAAAGAACCAAGAAGATGAATCCCTGCAGTCACGAAAGCCTTAAATCGAAACTGATGTTTTGTGTTTTAGATTGTTGTCCTTCCCCCGCACCTCCGATTAGCACGACAGGCTACGTACGGTGCGAAAGAAGTTCAACGTGCATACATGACGCGGCGCGCTAACCATTGGCGCCACAACTCCCAGCTTCTGACATTAATAATTGACGAAAATTCGACTCTTTGCCGCGTCGATTGCACGGCTACCTTCCATTATCGACAATAATAAGAAGATTTTATCCATGTAAAAAAAACACATCGTCTGGAATTACTCCGCCGGCTCAGCTGACCGAGTTGATGACGTCACAATCGCTCACACGATGCCTGAAAGCACGTGCCGTCTGAATTATTTTCCGAAACCATGGCGCTCTAAAAGTCAACGCTAAGTTTGGCGAACGCCCTCTCCGATGTGTTTCCAACTTGACACGCGTGGGACGGCGATGCGGGAGGGGGGTGGAATCGGTTGGAGCGGCGTCGCAGCTGTTAGCCGCACGCAACCGTGGCCTGTGAGCAGGAGGGACCTAAGTTCGGATTCCCAGCCACGGGTTACATCGGTGGTGATTCACACGCTCGGCCTCCCCCCCCCCCCCCACTTCTGTCACCAACCAGCCGCACTGACCGGCGTGGTGAAGTATGGTCAAATAAACAACCACTCCCACCCCACCGCCATGATCGACACGGCATGGAGGAGGCCGTCATACATCCAGCAGTGGATTGATTGGAAAGACAGCCGTGCGTTATGTATTTTATTTTTTAAACTGTTGCGATATTTTTGGAGAAGAACAGTCGCCCAGAGACGTCGAGAGTTAATAGTTGTTACATGAGCAAACATATAGAATATTAAGTACACATATTACACATGAAATATGCATATATATCCATACATCACTAATAAATACGCATCACGTATATAATGCATGAAAAATGCAAAAATGCATTTACTTTATTCCCTTCGCTTTACGCGGTAGATGCGTTCCAAAAAAACAGGGGCGCACAAAAGCGAATATAAGTTAATTTCAAACCGCATATAGCGAATTTGGAAATCGCACAAAGCGAACCCGCATAGAGCGAGAGAAACCTGTACACATCACGTACATAATAATGCCAATCAGCCTGTGCACTTTGCAGGCAGTATTTTTACAAGCAAGCTTCGTGTTTTTTAATTCGGGCAAAAAAACTCTGCATGACGTGTCTGAAGCATCGACTTTTTGTTGCGAGTCTCATCAGCACCGTCGGGCGATCCCCGGCCTAAACAAGCGATTGCTGCCTTGGTCAAAAACATTCTATCCCATCTTCAGCGCAGCCAAACAAACAAACAAAAAAAAACATGCGGCAAATCTAAGAAGAATAATAATAATAATTTACATTTGGTAAGGCGGATTTCACCCGTAAATCCCAATGCGAAATTCTATGCGGCGGGTTTATTTTTAAATATATTCCACGGGCCCCTGACGCGGATGGTGCCAGCATCTCTGGCTGTCATCGCGTTGCTGCCTATTGTGTGCCCACCCCCCCCCCCCTTAATGACTTCGTGAATAGAGACGCACATTGTGAACGGCAAAAACGCCATCCGCTAATTTAATTGGCCGCAAAAGTCGCGCCCCGCGCGCGTTTCATCGCGTGCGTGATACGAGACGCGACACCCCAGCGCGTGTCATTCTAATGAGGCACAGCAGTATTTATCGATCCACTGCTGGATGAAGGTCCCCCCCCACCCCCCATGCCCTGTCGTTGATGCAGCAGGGCGAAGGAGGGGGATTGTGGCCGTGCCTGCCTTCTGCATTAGGTGCTCGCGAACAGCACTTGCCCCAACGGTCTGCTGAACGCGCCACGGTGGGGGGAAGTGGGCCTTTGTCTTTATATGACCGTACTTCACCACCGCTATGAGTCATTTGCACGTTGGTGAGATGTGTCGGAGCCAATTTGCCGGCGGGTCAGATATCGCTCGCCACTGATGTTAGCCGTGGCGTGCAATCGAACTCGGGTTCAGAGCGCAGTGCGCTCACCACTGTGACACCGCTTCACCACCTCCAAAACAGAGACGAAGATCCCCCATATAGCCTTCAACAGGCTGGAGGGGCAAGTGCTGTTAGCGAGCACCTATGAAAGCCGGCACGGCACACGAAGGGGTGGGTGGCCAGTACCACGGCCGGCCGCCTTTGTCTCCCCAGTGGGCTATGTTTACACATTTACACCGGGTACTCATTTGAGGCTGAGACGACCTAGGGGAGGCCCAGTACCACCCCCTCCCATACACACACACACGTTAGTAATCTAGGTATTATACGTATTGCTGGATTATACTCGTAGTATACATACCATGGAAATACAGTATATTGGTACAATGCGTGTTATTTTATAAAACTGCCAATATTGTTATTAAAGGCCATGTTTGACCAAACTTGGAATTCAGTGATAATTTATATTATACTACGTTGGTAGCATACGCATTATTTTGTATACGATAGCACGTTAAAGACTATTTAAATCATATGGTAATCGTGTTATTATATTGGACCGGTACATGCACGACTGTCATGTGCTGGTAATGTTGAGTAGTCCGTACTGCGTGTTTCATACTGGGCACCACCTTATCCATATCGTGAACGTTACGCACAGCACGAGTTGAAATTAATCTAAAACTATGTTTAGTTATAACAGCTAAGGCCATCTGTGCTACGTCGCTCTTTTATAGAAGCGACAAGGCCACAAATGATAGCCCAACAAAGTGGCTTATCACGTGGAAATGTATCGCAGCCAAATGCTCTAAACGCACGCTGATTCTAAATGTGGAATGAAACCTCGGAGCGGAACCTGGAGACAAAATCCACGAGACCACGGTGAGAGAGACACGCAAACTCCAAATACACAGTAGCAAGTGTCATGGGCGGGATCGAACCCACGACCTCCTGTATACCAGGCGAGGTAGTTAACATCTCATTGCCACCGTGATCATGATGACCTCCTGTATACCAGGCGAGGTCGTTAACATTTCCTAGCCACCGTGATAATGATGAGAGAGAGGCACGCAAACTCTAAATATACATCAGGCGTCAGGGTCGGGATCGAACCCACGACCTCCTGTATACCAGGCGAGGTAGTTAACATCTCCGAGCCACCGTGATCATGATGAGAGAGAAAGACGCAAACTCCAAATATAGAGCAGGCGTCAGGGTCGGGATCGAACCCACGACCTCATGTATACCAGGAGAGGTAGTTAACATCTCCGAGCCACCGTGATCATGATGAGAGAGAGAGACGCAAACTCCAAATATACAGCAGGCGTCAGGGTCGGGATCGAACCCACGACCTCTTGTGTACCATGGGAGGTAGTTAACATCTCCTAGCCACCGTGATCGTGTACCGTGCTGGCCATCATAGGTGCTCCTCGCTAACAGCACTTGCCCCAATAGTCTGTTAAGGCTACACGGGGGATCTTTGTATTCACGTGCGTGTATTTCACTGTAGTGACGCTTTTGTAATGACATTAAGTTGCAAATTAAATCAATGTCCGCCGATTCGGCAACATCACGCAATCATTAAATGTGTCATTAAAAGTACACACGATTACGTGGCTAAGAACAAATATATATATACTGTATAGTATGACTCTTGGGGTAGAATTACTTTAACCCTATAGTGGGAACTCTGAACTAACTGTGCGTAGAAGTAATGGGATATTAGTATTACAAAACCTAGCTCAGTCAATCCACTGCTGGAGGAAGGCCTCCCCACGTCGTGAGAATCACAGGTGTCGATTGACCATACTTCACCACAATGGTCAGTGCGGGCTCGGTGAATATTGGGGAGAGGATGGTGGGGGGGGGGGGGGTTGACCCAGGACCCCGTTTCAGATGTCATTAGCCACTGATGTGAGCCGTGGTAGGGAATAGATATCAGGTTGACACATACATGTTAACATGTTACCACGGTGCATGGTCAACATGTACGTGCATGTTACTTGATACTGCGAGCATTGAAAGTGTCGGTTCTAGTGAAAGGTATTTCCGACGTCAATTATATAATTCCAAAAAAATTAACCCGTAAAAACAACGTTTTTCACTATAAATCCTTTATATGCGTGGCATCGGGGCGGCTAGAGTCCTCTCGTCCTCTGGCTTGAGATGGCTGCCACCTATGGGTCAGATGATTGTCTGCCAGCATTAAGCAATTGGTAATTAAATATTTTTTTAAAAATAACCTAAACAGTGTAAAATTTAGGAAAATTTTTTTCACTAAAATTAATTGTCACGCACAACGAGTCTGTGTGCAAAATGTCAGCTCGATTGGATCACGGGAAGTGGGTTAAAAAACGACCGAAAGATTTGCACGGTCCTAAGCAAGCAAGCGAACTTAATATAAAGGATAAAAAAAAAACACTCTCACACATTCCGGTATATTTACGTATCATATCATACACCGTACACATATATCACTAAATAAGTAACGCATGCTTCCAACAAAGGTCTCGGCACATGTAAAACTAAATCATGTTTGTGCTTTACAGAACTCATAGACTACACGGCATCGCAGGAGTACATCTCAGCAGCAGCGTTGCTTCAATGCAAGCAACACTGAACCTGAGTTCGCCACTAAGTGTCTCATCAGCAGTTGACGCTTGCTCAATGCTCGTTAACTGCCCGATGTTAATTGACATCGGCAAAGGGAGCTTAATTTCTCTAATGAATGTTCTGCAACATCCGCTTACCTGCATAGGGCCAATTCATTCACTTTTATACTCGCGGTGTCTATGTATGCTTCCCCCGGTTGGTTACGTACGGTGCAAAAGAAGTTCAACACACTCTACACACATACGTACAGTCCTTAGTAGAGCTGGCTGAAGACCTTCCCACCGTCCTTCGGTCACTGGAGACATCCATACTTCACCACGCTGGTCAGAAAATGGTTGGCCAAATTGGGCGCTCGCGAAAATGCGCTAAGCACATCGCCACCGCTCCACCCGCTGTTACATCTAATGTCGTATAATTATAGAGGATAATTATTTAATTAAAGTGTATAATTAAACTGACGTACGTTCTAACGGCGTTCTGTGAGAGACAGAAAGCAGACGCGTTGTCTAGATGTCGGTCAGGTTTAATCCTACAACTTAAAAAAAAATCGATCTGCATTTTATTCAAATGCGTGTGAATCAAGGTTTACAAAAGATTACATCCGGAGGTTTTGAAGAGTGCTGATGCCAAAATCTGACATCATATTTAAAATAACTGTTCTTTTTTATGGATACGTTTTGTAAGACTGACGCTAAAGCCGATAAAAAGCAGGTTGACACCCACGACCAGCTGACGACGAGAAGACAAAGATCCCCCGTATAGCCTTAACAGACTGTTAGGGCAAGTGCATTTGTCTCCCCAGTAGCGATGTTTACACACCGCACCGGGCACTCAATTAAGGCTGAGTCCACCTAGGGGAGGCCCGTGGACTGCTTGGGATAATCGTCACCGGTGTTGGTCCTGAGCGGGAATCAAACTCATGTAGTCCGGTCCATGGCGCAGTGTGACAACTACTGCACCACCGCTCCCCAGTTCATCTTATACTAATATAACCACACGCACGCACACTCACGTTGAAATAAAATTATAAAGAAGTTAATGGAGAAATATTTCGCAATTTCGGAATAATTAAGTTCTGCATATTATACCGTCTGTAAATGATTATTAGTAAAATGTATGTGCGTAACCTTGTTTACATTTTAACGGGATATGTGCTCCTGATAATCTCTTAAGTGGCAGCAAATTAGTTAAGAAAACTTTACCAACATATCTAGAAATTGTTATATGAACACCGTCATATAGAGGCTATTTATCTATCTCCATACAACACCGTGATATATCCAGCCGCGTATAGATCGTGGTGACAAGTGCTGTTTGCGAGCACCTATTAAAACATTTGTATGAACGAATCACGACCGATTGTTGTGGGTCGGCACCACCCCACAGCCGCCTTTGTCTCCCCAGTGGCTGGAGGTTACACGGCGCACTTTTAACGGCTCAATTAAAGGCTGAGTCGACCTAGGTGTACCACTTTGTGTACTGCGGTGCCACCGATGTAAACAAAGACAAAGATCCCCCGCACAGCCTAAACAGACTGTTGGGGCAAGTGCTGTTAGCGATCACCGATGAAGGCCGGAACGGCACACGAGGGGGTGGGTGGCCAGCACCACGACCGGTCTCCCTCGTGGCGATGTTTACGCACCGCAATCAGGTACCCATTTTGAGGCCGAGTCGACCTAGGGGAGGACCAGGACCGGATCAGATAATCGGTGTTGTTCCGTGAGCGGGAACCGGGTTCGTAGCGCAGCGCGCTACCCACTGCACAACTGCCCACCCCACCACTCTTACAATGATCCCCCTGTCATTCGTGGACCAAGTCATTTGCCTCACCCCGGAGTGTGACGCTAAAGCCAACACAGAGCCGGCTGAATGGCGCTCCAGGTTACTCGGACATCGAGTAAATAAATATATACACACACACGCAGCAAATGGGTGAATGTAACATGCACTGCACATGTTTTTTTTTTTACAAATAATTAGGGCTACGGAGCTGAATGCTGCATGCGGCCGTCTGGAACGCTCTCCCTTCCTCGATTGAAAACTCGCTACTTTAGAAATGCATTTTTATTTTGCAGTCTCTTGTCCTTCCGCACGCACCGCCGATGAGCGTGGTTGGCTACGTACGGTGCGAATGAAGTTCAACGTGCATACAAACATGTTACATACATGTAGAAACAACGCAGCCGCGTTGATCTTTAACATTGTCTTTTATGAATGATAAACAACAACAACAGCAACGCTGAACGTTTCATGCAATGGCCCGTCTCCAGAGCAGAGAGACAACCAACGTGTCACACCGTGGTGGACCCTGAGACATCTTGGGGAATGTTTAAGTTGACAAATGAATATATTTCGATTTAAAGCTTTCGTGACTGCAGGGATTCATCTTCTTGGTTCTTTCGGTAAAGTCACGTAGAAGGGTAATAATAATAAAATAATAAAAATTAAACATTATAAAATACAATTCTCACGACGTTTCGGCCACAACGCAAGCAGCCGATGAATAGATTAGAAGTTTCATGAGAACCGGTTGGTTTTTGTTTTCTTCTTACAGGAGTTCTGTGTCATTCTGATATCACAATGATGATTCACATCCGTCTGTCAAATCTACTGCTGGATGAATGCCTCCTCGCGCCGTGACGGTTGATTGACCATACTTCACCACGCTGGTCAGGCAGTGCGGGTTGGTGATCTCACCGGGGGCCCTGGATCAGAGCTCACTGCGCTAACCGATGCGCCACCGCTCCACCCTCATTGAAATGAATGAGAGGTCGTGGCCATGGCGCCGTGAGCTCGTACCCACATTTACGTGCATGCGATACATCCTGCAGTCCATACTCTTTGGTTCTTTCGGTAAAGTCACGTAGGTATAAAATAAATTAAATCACGACGTTTCGGGCGCAACACAAGCAAGCGTCCATCATCAGGTGGGAAAGTGATGATGATGGACGCTTGTGTTGCGCCCGAAACGTCGTGATTTAATTTATCTTATACTTACGTGACTTTACCGAAAGAACCAAAGAGTATGGGACCCTTGCAGTCACGAAAACTTCCAATCTAGAATGCTGAAGTTCGTTTCGCATAGATCTAAGTAAACACTGCACGTACAAAGTGTATTATGGGTGGCGGTCGTGGTGGCGGTGGCAGAGAGGTTGCGTGTATGGAACCGACGGCCTGAGTTCGAGTCTAAGTCACGGCTAACATCAGTAGCGAGCGATTTCTAAACCAACCCATGGCAGCCCTTTTAGACCATCAGCAGCGGATTGACAACGAACCTTATTTTATTATATTTATATACCGCATAAATATAGCATGTAAGTTAGAGGGCTATGGATCTAAGCAAACACATTTGTCTATACAGATGTATAGACTTACATTTCATCACGCGTACATTTCAGTTGCAATCTATTAGTTCTCAACGCCAGTTTTATACTTGCATGTGCACGAAATGTACACATTTTATTATATAATGTAGTCTATCGGTTAGATTATAAATCACATATTATATATGTAGGATATATTCGTTAAATGTAGAATACAATGCACATGCAAGGCGCGTGTACACGTTCACCTACCCGTGCTAACCAACGCGGTGAAGTATGGTCAATTCCCCCCCCCCCCCGCTACGCACAGCCTAAGGGTAGGCCCTCATCCAGCAGTGGATTGCCAAGGGGCTGTACCCAGACATGTTATGGTATGGGCCATGGGATGCATGGAATTATGACCGTGCGCTCACGTTTATGTAAATATGCATACCGTGGACTTACGCAAAGAATAACGGGTTGATAAAAGTTACAACAGCATACATATGAACCACACGCGTATAAGCTATGTCGCTACGTTTATACCTCTTTGTCTTCAATACGAAAACAAAGATACCCCGTATAGCCTTAACAGGCTGGAGGGGGAAGTGCTGTTAGCGAGCACCTACGACGGCCGTGACACGGCACACGAGGGGGTGGCGTGACCAACACGACGCCCGGCCGCCTTTGTCTCCCCAGTGGCGGTGTTTACACACCGCACCAGGTACTCATTTGAGGCCGAGTAGACCTAGGGTAGTCACAGGACCTGCTCAGTTAATCTTCATTGGCGTTGGCCGCTAGCAGGAATCGAACTCGGGTCGCCGCGGCTCGCAGCGCCGCGCGCTAACCGCTGCACCACCGCTCCCCACGTGTTCACTACGCGCGTGCATAGACAGGGGGGGGGGTTCTACCGTCGAACACTCTGAAACAACATGCCGGTAATCATTTTGGCCACGACACATCCAAACCGGGCTCCTTTAATTTTGCCCATATCGAATATTGTTTTTAGACCCGTTCATATAGGACTATAGGAAATCATATCGCGTACAATAATATCCGGTTCTTATGAATATAGACATCTTGTAACTCTTGTAGTGGTAGTGCCTTACGCCGCCCATGCCTTCGTCTCTTGCTGCAAGGCAACTTTGCAGCGTTCCGGAAAATATCGAGTGAGAAATCCATCCGTAAATACACGTGTAACTTCTTTACGTAGTCTACATACACATAACATATACGGTATAGTATATAGGATTATGGATCTATAGTATATAGGACTGTGTCTCTAGAGTATATAGGATTATGGATCTATAGTATATAGGACTGTGTCTCTAGAGTATATAGGATTATGAATCTAGAGTATATAGAACTGTCTCTATAGTATATAGGACTGTGTATCTCGAGTATATAGGATTATGGATCTATAGTATATAGGACTGTGTATCTAGAGTATATAGGATTATGGATCTATAGTATATAGGACTGTCTCTCTAGAGTATTTTGGGCTATGGATACTAACGCATGCTCAATTCCACGGTAACGGAATTGCAGACTGAACAGCATCGCCACGTAATTTAACATGAACAAATGGGGCCGTTTGCCGTTTCTAAATGGCCTTAATCCAGCAGGTGGATGCGACGCGTACAAGAACAACTTCGATTGCCGCGTCTTACTGATACGCGTAAACATTTGCGCCTCTAATTCTATTCCCGTACGAGTGCGATGGGCAAACTCCACACACAGCCGATGCGGACTCCGACACATAAACGCGACACGCGCACTTTCATAACGGGACTAAGGCTCTACGAGCATACTATTTGGGTCTTTCGGTGAAGTCACTCGGGTATAAAATGAAATAAATCACGACATTTCGGGCGCATCAGGTGAGAAAGCGTAGCTTTGACTTTACCGAAAGAACCAAAGAGTATGGATTCCTGCAGTCACGAAAGCTTCAAATCAACATCTACGCGCACGTGTGTTTGTTTGCTGTGATATGAAGACGGGTCATTGCCCGAAACGTCGCCTGCTATGCAGTTTTTCATCCAGCAGCAAACTGACATCGAACTATGTGTGAGTACATATACATTTAGGCAACACCGCACGTGCTAAATGGATAATTGCTATGAAACCAAGCGAGCGCGCATATTGTTGTAAAGGTACCAGGCTACGTACACTCGCACGACACGAGGATAGGTGACGGGCTGCCGCTATATAATGTACAGGCTTACACCAGCACGACACCCGGCCGCTTTTGTCTCCCCATTGCCGATGCTCGCACAGGCTGAGTCTATGAACATGACCATATTAATGCGCACATTGTGATATGTCGGTGGATACGGAATCAGACGGTTGGCGGCTTTGGGCGGCTAGCGGTGAATCGACCCTGGCTAAATTATGATGATGATGATGATTGTGCTGTGGGTGTTAATATTTGTGTTCTTTTTGCGACTGAGACCGTCATGCGATCCCGCCTGTTGGGCATGAGCCCCTTTCGGGAGATGCCGCGGCATTAACGCTCTGAGATTTAATTTAAAAAATCAACAGCCAGATCCTGTGCACGTGTGAATGCGTGTGCGTGTGTGAGGTGCTCGCAAACAGCACTTGCCTCAAAAGTCTGTGAAGGCTATATGGGTGGGGGAGATCTTTGTGTGTACGTGTAATTATTTGCCACTCGATTAGCACCGTTGGCTACGTATGGTGTGAAAGAAGTTCAAGAAACATACATACATACTCCACACCGCGGACACGCTTGCAAACGGCATGTCCCATTTCAAGGAAGCTTTCCACGTATCACTCGATGAGTCTGCAGCGGTTAGCGCTACGCTGCGCTACGAACCTGGCGACCGGGGTTCCATTCCCGCTCCGGGACAATTCCAGAGACTATTATCTGAAGCGGTCCTTGGGCCTCCCCTAGGTCGACTCAGCCTCAAATAAGTACCTGGTGCGGTGCGTAAAATAACAGCGCTGGGGAGACAAAGACGGCCCGGTGTTGTGGATGGCCCAACCCGCCCCCGTGGCGGCCTTCATAGGTGCTGCTTGCTGCTCGCTAATAGCACTTGCCCCAACAGTCTGTGAAGGCTACACTGTGAACGCGGGGGGATCTTTGTCTGTTTCTAAAAAAAATAAGCAATCGATGTTTAAAAAAAAAACAATCCTAATTGTTGCACAAACACACCGGGGGGGTGGGGGTGGTGGTGGGAGATCGGGGGGGGGGGGCTGTCCACGCGTCCCTTGCACGCGACTCACCGTGTGCCTCGTGGTAGCGAGCATGATGAGCATGATGATGATGAGGAGGAGGAGGAGGTGGAGGAGGAGGCGAGAGGAACGCGGCGTGGATCCCGAGCCCCAACAACTCCGCCGCGGGTCTCGACAGCGGCTTGAGAAGCCGCGGCGGCGGCGGCGACGAAGACGACGACGATGAAGACGACGACGAGGAGGACGATGACGACGATAACAACAACGACGTCGACGAAGAGGTCACCGAAGCTGCCGCGGCTGCTGCTGCAGCTGCAGCGGCAGCAGCAGCCGCGGCAGCCGCAGCAGGCGCCGAGAGAATTTCCTCGATCATGAACGAGCGGTAGCGCCGCCGTTGGGATTGAACCAGCACCTTGGGCCTGAAGGGCACGGCCAGCATCTCGGCGTGCAGGTGAGGCGCGTGCATCATGGCGGGGTGAGGCTGTAGCCGGCCCCGCTGGCCCTCATAGATGTACATGAGGGCGCATAGAGAGTCGGGGCAGGGCAGGGAGGCTCGCTCCGGATTGCTCGGTGGAGGGAGTCGGTCTCGCCCCGAGTCTCGGCTCGACGCGTGGTCTGCGTGTGTGTCGGTCGGTGTGAGAGTCTGTGTGAGTGTGTGTTGTGTGGGTTGTCTGGGTGAGAGTGGTGAGAGAGGAGTGTGTTGTGTGGGTTGTCTGGGTGAGAGTGGTGAGAGTCTGAGTGAGTGTGTTGTGTGGGTTGTCTGGGTGAGTGGTGATAGAGGATTGAGTGTGTTGTGGGGGTTGTCTGAGTGAGAATATGGGAGTCTGAGTGAGTGTGTTGTGTGGGTTGTCTGGGTGAGAGTGTTGTGTGGGTTGTCTGAGTGAGTGTGTTGTGTGGGTTGTCTGGGTGAGAGTGGTGAGAGAGGAGTGTGTTGTGTGGGTTGTCTGAGTGAGAGTATGGGAGTCTGAGTGTGTGTGTTGTGTGGTTTGTCTGGGTGAGAGTGGTGAGAGTCTGAGTGAGTGTGTTGTGTGGGTTGTCTGAGTGAGAGTATGGGAGTCTGAGTGAGTGTGTTGTGTGGGTTATCTAAGTGAGAGTGGTGAGAGAGGAGTGTGTTGTGTGGGTTGTCTGAGTGAGAGTGGTGAGAGAGGAGTGTGTTGTGTGGGTTGTCTGAGTGAGAGTGGTGAGAGAGGAGTGTGGTGTGTGGGTTGTCTGAGTGAGAGTATGGGAGTCTGAGTGAGTGTGTTGTGTGGGTTGTCTGAGTGAGAGTGGTGAGAGTCTGAGTGAGTGTGTTGTGTGGGTTGTCTGAGTGAGAGTATGGGAGTCTGAGTGAGCGTGTGCGTCTAAGTAAGGGAGTATGTGTGTCTAAGTGAGAGAGTATGTGTGGGTGTCTGAGTGAGGGAGCGTGTGTGTCGGTGTGTGGCTGAGTGAGTGAGTGTGAGTAAGGGAGTGTGTGTGAGTGAGTGAGTGTGTCTAATTGAGAGAGTGTGTGTGGGTGTCTGAGTGAGAGCGTGTGTCTGAGTGAGCGAGTGTGTGTGTGTGTCTGAGTGAGGGAGTGTGAATGAGGGAGTGTGTCTAAGTGAGAGAGTATGTGTGGGTGTCTGAGTGAGAGTGTGTGTCTGAGTGAGCGAGTGTGTCTGAGTGAGAGTGTCTGTGTGTTTGAGTGAGTGTGTGTGTGTTTGAGTGAGGGAGAGTGAGCGAGTGTGTCTAAGTGAGAGTGTGTGTGTGTTTGAGTGAGTGAGTTTATTTGAGTGAGGGAGTGTGAGTGTGTGTATCTGAGTGAGAGTGTGTGTCGGATAGAGTGAAGCCTCAATAGGTGCTCGCTAGCTTCCACACTTTGCCCCAGCGGACTATGTAATCGTCTCCTGTGTGTGTGTGTGAGTGTCAGTGTGAATAGCCTGCCGTGTGTGTGAGTGTGTCAGTGTGAATAGTCTCCTGTGTGTGTGAGTGTGTCAGTGTGAATAGTGTCCTGTGTGTGAGTGTGTGTGTGTCAGTGTGAATAGCCTCCTGTGTGTGTGAGTGTGTCAGTGTGAATAGTGTCCTGTGTGTGTGTGTGTCAGAGTGAATCGCCTCCTGTGTGAGTGTGTCAGTGTGAATAGTTTCCTGTGTGTGTGAGTGTGTCAGTGTGAATAGCGTCCTGTGAGTGTGAGTGTGTCAGTGTGAATCGCCTCCCGTGTGTGTGTGAGTGTGTCAGTATGAATAGCCTCCTGTGTGTGAGTGTGTGTCAGTGTGAATAGCGTCCTGTGTGTGTGAGTGTGTCAGTGTGAATATTCTCCTGTGTGTGTGAGTGTGTCAGTGTGAATAGCCTCCTGTGTGTGTGTGTGTGTCAGTGTGAATAGTGTCCTGTGTGTGTGTGAGTGTGTCAGTGTGAATAGCCTCCCGTGTGTGTCAGTGTGAACAGCCTCCTGTGTGTGTGTGTCAGTGTGAATAGCGTCCTGTGTGTGTGAGTGTGTCAGTGTGAATATTCTCCTGTGTGTGTGAGTGTGTCAGTGTGAATAGCCTCCTGTGTGTGAGTGTGTCAGTGTGAATAGCCTCCTGTGTGTGTGTGAGTGTGTCAGTGTGAATAGCGTCCTGTGTGTGTGTCAATGTGTCAGTGTGAATAGTCTCCTGTGTGTGTGAGTGTGTCAGTGTGAATAGCCTCCTGTGTGTGAGTGTGTCAGTGTGAATAGCGTCCTGTGTGTGTGTGAGTGTGTCAGTGTGAATAGCGTCCTGTGTGTGTGAGTGTCAGTGTGAATAGCCTGCCTTGTGTGTGAGTGTGTCAGTGTGAATAGTCTCCCCTGTGTGTGAGTGTGTCAGTGTGAATAGTCTCCTGTGTGTGTGTGAGTGTGTCAGTGTGAATCGTCTCCTGTGTGTGTGAGTGTGTCAGTGTGAATAGCCTCCTGTGTGTGTGTGTGTCAGTGTGAATAGTCTCCCGTGTGTGTGTGAGTGTGTCAGTGTGAATTGTCTCCTGTGTGTGAGTGTGTCGATGTGCGTGCGTGTGAGCGTCGGGTGGCCTCAATGTGCACCTAGGCTGGCACAAACGACGTGGTGACTTCGCTACTTAGTGACGGCTGTTGTTGTTGTTGTGCTGGTTCTCACTCAGTCTGCGGTGTCATGCACAGATGCACGTGCGTGTGTGTGTATGTGCGTGTGTGTGTATATGTGTGTGTGTGTATATGTGTGTATATATGTGTGTGTGTGCGTGTGTGTGTGTATATGTGCGTGTGTGTATATGTTTGTGTGTATATGTGCGTGTGTATATATGTGGGTGTATATGTGTGTGTATATATGTGTGTGTGCGTGTGTGTGTGTATATGTGCGTGTGTGTATATGTGTGTGTGTATATGTGCGTGTGTGTGTGTATATATATGTGTGTGTATATGTGCGTGTGTGTGTATATGTGTGTGTATATGTGTGTATTTATATATATATGTGTGTATATGTGTGTGAATATGTGCTTGTGTGTGTATATATGTGCGTGTGTGTATAAACGTACGTATGGATGTGCGGTGTCTCGCTCTATCTGGCGTGTGTAACGATGTATTAGACACTCGAATGTAGACGATTTAACTCTTCAAAGCATGGGCGGTCGGATTAAATGTAAAGCAATTACGGCGGCGCCGTGTGCTCATGAATTGCTCAACTTACATCGAGCGAAATAAATGAACGAGAGAACTCACGGTTGACTTTGTCGGACCTCCTCTGCGCTGCGTCCCCCCCCCCCAAAGCCCCCCAATGCCCCCCTCTCTAGTTGAACACAACCCTCATTAGTCCGCGGTTGCAAAGTGAAGAGTCGAGCGTGGGGTAAGTAACGCGCCTTCTTAGACGGGCACGGGAAAAAAGAGGAAACGTCCCAACGCGCTTTGCCCCGCGACTTGGACCACGAGCGTGAAGCTTTAGACGATCACGAAAGAATCCACCACGTGCGCACGCAACTACGCCGATACTAACTCCACAACGGCGAGCGAGTCGTGGGAGTCGGGACCGGTAGGGCTATCGTCAGACGCAACTCCGAGACGAGCCTCTTGTCGTTAGCGGTAAGTCGGCGGGCGAGCGGGGGGGAGATAAGAGACGAGATTCGGCGAGTGACCGAGCATGCAGGGAGAACGATATCGCGTTGCGTGCAAAGAACGCGCCCGGCGTGTTCAGGGCGCCGGAGCGAAGTGATGGTGGAGTGGACCGGGACGGGTTCCCGGGGTCTGCCTGGGGAGGGGTGGGAGAGAGGCAGGGGTTGAGTGGGGTGGGGTTGGAGAGCAATGCAAGAAGGAGGAGGGGGAGGAGGGCACAGAGTGACTGCCCCCTTCCAAGACTTGTGAGCTGCTGCTTGATTGCGAGATGCTGCGTGTGTGCGCGTGTATGGGGAGCGGTGGCGCAGCGATTAGCGCGCTTGCGTTACGAACCCCGGCCACCCGAGTTCGATTCCCGATCACGGTCTCCGTCACCAGTGAAGATTGGCTGAACCCATCCCGGGGCCTCTTCGAGGTCGACTTAACCTCAAATGAGTATCTGATGCGGTGTGTAAACATCGCGACTAGGGAGACAAAGGCGGTCGGGCGTGATGCTGTTCACTCGCCCTCTCGTGTGCCACAGTGCGGGCCTTCATAGGTGCTCGCTAACAGCACTTGCCCCAAACAGTCCGTTGAGGCTATAGGGGGGATCTTTGCCTTTGTTCTATGTTTGCGTGACATCCAACATTAAGCAGTCCAGGTTATTGATGATCCCAGCACCGGCTAATTCACTCCAGCCGTCATTCGTTCATCAGCCGCCTCCTTATCGCTCTCCTATCGCTACTGCCATGGCTACGGTTCCTGTAAACTGTATTTGTTGATTCCTTCTCCCGTGTCGAGGACTTTTTTTTTGGTCTCATTAATATGTATATATTTCTAAATTTGAAGCTTTCGTGACTGCAAGAATTCATACTCTCAGGTTTTTTCGGTAAAGTCACGTAGGTACAAAAATTTTCATTAAATTAATAAAAGTAAAATACACACAACGCACCCGTGTTTACGTACGGATATCGTTCGGTGTGTATGTATAATTTATATTTGTTATATCCATTACCTGTATGTATGTTGAACTTATTTCACATCGTACGTAGCCAACCGTGCTATTCAGAGGTGTGATCACTATGTATCCTATTTATCTATGTTGCAATGTTATCTCGTATGTCTGTAAGTGGCTAGTGTGTCTTTATTCAGGCGCATTCATCCGAACTGACTATTTTTGCTTATTTTACCAGGTAAGCTCTATAGCTATGTTTCAGAAGCGACCTGGCGATCACAAATTACGGCTCAAGCAAATGGCTTATCACGTGGAAATGTATAGCAGCCAAAATACTCTAAACGCGTGATGTTGATTCTAAATGTGGAGGGGAAAATCGGAGGACCCGGAGAAAAATCCACGCGACTACGGGGGAGAGAGAGACACGCAAACTCGAAATCTACAGCAGCAGGTGTCAGGGTCGGAATCGAACCCACGACCTCCTGTATACTAGGCGAGGTAGTTAGCATCTCCTAGCCACCGTGATGATGATGAGAGACACGAAAACTCCAAATACACAGCAGGCGTCAGGGTCGGGATCGAACCCACGACCTCCTGTATACCAGGCGAGGTAGTTAACATCTCCTAGCCACCGTGATGATGATGGTGAGAGATACGCAAACTCCAAATACACAGCAGGCGTCAGGGTCGGGATCGAACCCACGACCTCCTGCATACCAGGCGAGGTAGTTAACATCTCCGAGCCACCGTGATGATGATGATGGTGAGAGACACGAAAACTCCAAATACACAGCAGGCGTCAGGGTCGGGATCGAACCCACGACCTCCTGTATACCAGGCGAGGTAGTTAACATCTCCTAGCCACCGTAGCGCTACCGTGTTAGTTTAACTGTGTGCACTACCATTCGGGTGCTAAGGAAAACAAAATAAAAACCGGAGTGGGTTTTGGGGCAGCACACGTTGCCCAGACAGAGTGGTCGAGACTCACAAAGGAGTGGCAGGCAAAGGAGGGAAAAAGGCGCTCGCGATGGAGCGACAAGATCAGTGTGCGTGCAGGTGCCGTATCTGCGCATCATTGCATCGCACGATCGCGAGAGACGGCCACGGGGGTTGGGAGGTCGTTTATCCAGCGGTGGATAGATCATGAGACCTCCGATGAGAACGGTTTGGCTACGTACGGTGCGAAAGAAGTTCAACATACATAACTTAACATACGTGGCTGATGATGATAATGCTGCATTTGTGGTCCAATCCAAGTTTTCCTAAAAACCTCATCACGCTGCAACTTACCGCGTGAACCAATCTTCTCCGAATCGATCTTCTGCGTAACAACTCGACTCGATTGAGCTGTTACACGCTGCACAAGCCCGATGATTGCTACGCGCAGCTATTGCGTGCTCGTTGAAAAAGCACGCGAAAATATTTACAACCGAAAGCTCCCTGATACTTCCCATTGTTTGGTTAGACATGAAAGTTCATAGTACTGTGCGGGTGCATAATTTAAAGCCCATCGTTTGCGTATGTGTATATATCAGTATGTAAGTGTGTGTGAATATATATATGTGTATGTATGCACGTGTAGAATATATACATACACGGATAGCGTGGTAGTTAGCGCAGTGCGCTACACAGCCGACAACCTAAGTTCGATTACCGGCCACGGTTGAACAACAGTGGCGAGTGAGATCTGAATCGCTCCTGGGCCTCCGAAAGATCGACTAAGCCTAAAGTAAATGTGCGGCGTTTAATCATCAGCACTGGGGAGACAAAGGCGGCCGGGCTTGGCTCTGGCCACACCCACTCCGCCCGCGTGCTGTGCCGGCCTTAATAGGTGCTCGCTAACAGCACTTGCCCTACCGCCTGGTAAGAGGCTACCCGAGGAATATTTTATTATTTGTGCAGCTACCTAGAAATTTGAATGCGGCAGAATATATTTATTTTTAGATCACATTCGGCATGCTTTCGCATGTATATATCGCGCTGCAGACTACTGATAATTGCAACAAATGTTGGTGCCAGTTATCCTGTTAACGAAAAGTTATTTTCGACTCAATGCGGAGCTTAGATTAGAAAAAAAGGACATCTAATGAATCCGTTTATTTATTATTTATAAAATATATATGCAACTTTGCTCCACGAGTTTATCGCAGCTTATACAATATTTTACTTTATACCACTTTGCTTTAGGGTGTGTGTCGCGAGCGGTGATGCAGAGGTTAAGTGCGCTGCGAACCCGGCCACCCGAGTTCGATTCCCAACCACGGCCAACAGAATTGGGCGCGGGGAATATCTGAATCGGTCCTGCAATGCGTTCTCTACTTTCGCCAAACCCGCACTGACCAGGATGGTGAAGTATGGTCAAACAACCCCTCGACCCACCCACGACTGACACAACGTAGAGTCGGCCTTCATCCAGCAGCGGATTGCCAGAGGGCGCGCGCATTCAGTGGAGTAGCATCATCATCAGCTACGATCATCATCAGCAATGCTCTGTCAACAAACAGGCCACAGCCCTGCTGATGACTCTAGGAGAAAAGCAAACCCGTTCTGAGTCGAAACGCGACAGGAAAACTTTGTGGAGGGCCGGGCGGTACAGACGGATTCGTCCAATGTATGTGCGGACCGCGAGTTTAATACGACAGGACGCCTCTGCACGTATCAACTTGCTCAACCCAAGCTGAGAATGCTTCGATATTTTGCATTGCCTTTGTGCTGTTCGCCTTTTGGCGTTGTTCTCCTGGTCCAACGACCGGTGGCAGAGATGAGGCAATAAAGGAGGCTGTGTCTCTTGAGTAGGCCAATCAGTTTCACAAAGACAATGCATTACTTATTATCGAAGCGTGCTTGCTTTCATGTTTCACCACAAAGCATGCGTGGTAAATGCAGACTTGCTGCGTTGCAATAATAGTTGTCTACTTAGGAGTTTGGACATCTTACCAGCTCCTGTATTATTTCCGGACAGGCTAAAGCCTTTTATTTTTTCATCACTTTGCTATCGGAAAAAAACTGAGTCCCATATGTACGTTGAACTTCTGTCGCACCGTACGTAACCAACATTGCGCTCATCGGAGGCGCGCGCGAAGGACACAAAACTAAACGCGCTCGTAAAGAAATTAGTTTCCCATCGAGGTGATTTCAACGCGCGGAACTCCAGCAACTTCCTCGTATCGCAAGGGAGAGAGCTCACCCCAGACTTGCATCGAGACCGTGGCGTGCCGCGACTCACGCGAGGGATGAGAGCGAATCGCGCCTCGTGGGTTCTGCTCGGCGCGAGGCAGATGAACAAAGTTCGTGGCTGGCAGCAATTGTTTGGCCGGCTATCACAACCGCACGGCAATTGCAATTACGACCGCGATGTTAATAAATGAGCGGGTTGTGGCGGGCGCTGTTTCGCTGCGTATGTACGCATGTTGTTTCGTGCGTGTGCCTTTAAACTATTCAACTAAACTCTTTTGTGTTTTGCCAGGGAAGGTACACTGAGTTGTACAGCTCTTTTTCGGAAGCGACAAATGATAGCTCAACGAAGCGGCTCATCATTGTGTGGGAATTTGTGGCAGCCAAATGCTCTAAAAGCGCGACGTTGATTCTAAATGTGGAGAGGGCGGAGGAAATCGGAGGACCCGGAGAAAAATCCACGCGACCACGGGGTGAGAGAGAGAGACACGCAAACTCCAAATATACAGCAGCAGGCGTCAGGATCGGGGTCGAACCCACGCTCTCCTGCATACCAGGCGAGGTAGTTAACATCTCCTCGCCACCGTGTCGCCTTTGCGGGGCGCGTTAGTGTAGCGGTTAGCTACAACCGTATGTAACGATTATCTGAACCGGTTCTGGGCCTCCTCTAGGTCGACTCAGCCTCAAATGAGTACCTGGTGCGGTGTGTAAACATCGTCACTGGGGAGACAAAGGCGGCTGGGCGTGGTGGTGGCCACCCACCCCCTTCACAGTTGCTTGTTAACAGCACTTGCCCCTTGCAGTCTGTTACAGGCTACACGGGGGTGATTCTCTTGGTGTGTGTATGTGCGTGTCTGTGTGGGGTGTAGGGTACGTTCGCGTGCATGTCGTGTACTTGGCAATGTGCGTACGTCCGTCTATTTGTACGTGTGCGTGCGTGTGCGATCATTGTTTGCTCCCTGACTGCACTTGCCACCAACATCCTGCTCAGGCTATCCGGAGGATCTTTGTCTTTGTTGCATGCGTGAGTGCACGTGTGCACGTGCGTTGTGTATGTTCGTCCGCACACGTGTGTGTGTGTCTTGTGACGTATATGTTGTGTGTACACGTGTGTGCCTCTCGTGTGTGTGTATGTATGTGTAGAGGGAGCGGTAGTGCAGCGCTTAAAGCACTGCGCTACGATCACGGCTATCCGAATTCGATTCACACTCACGGCCAACATCAGTGACGAATGTCTGAACTGATCCTGGATACCCCCCCCCTCCCCTAGGTCGACTCAACTTTAAATGGACACTGGTGCGGTGTGTGTGTATATATATCAGCACTCAGCGGTGTGTGTATATCAGAACTCAGTGGACAAATGCGGCCACTGGTGGCTCATTTCACGTCCCACCCCGCCCCCTCGTGTGCCGTGGCGACCTTAATAGGTGCTCGCTAACAGCGCTTGCCTCCCAACAAGCTTTCAAAATGCTACAAGGTGCATCTGTATCTTTGTGCGTGCTTGTACACGCGTGTAAGCTTGTTGAGTGTGTGGGTGTATTGTGGGTGTATGCTTGCGCGCATCGATGTATATCTGTACGTGCATGTGCATCCCAACATCTATCGAGAGTACCTGGTGCGGTGTGTAAACACATCTGTGCTGGGGGGTAGGGGGTCTTATTTTTGTATATAATATGTATGTTCATATGTGTGTGTGTGTGGCGTGTGTGTGTGGCGTGTGTGGCATATGCAGTGTGTGTGTGGTGTGTGTGGCGTGTGTGTGTGTGTGGCATGTGCATGTGTGTATGTGTGGTGTATGTGTGTTTGTGGCGTGTGTGTGTGTATGGTGTCGTGTGTGTGTGGCATGTGTATGTGTGTGTGGCGTGTGTGTGTGTGGCGTGTGTGTGTGGCGTCGTGCGTGTGTGTGCATGTGCATGTGTGTATGTGTGGTCTATGTGTGTGTATATGTGTGGCGTGTATGTGTGTGTGGCGTCGTATGTGTGTGGTGTGTGTGTGTGGCATGTGCATGTGTGTATGTGTGGTGTATGTGTGTGTGTATGTGTGGCGTGTATGTGTGTGTGGCGTCGTGCGTGTGTGGCGTGTGTGGCATATGCATGCGTGTATGTGTGGTGTGTGTGGCGTGCGTGGTGTGTGTGGCGTCGTATGTGTGTAGTGTGTGTGTGGCATGTGCATGTGTGTATGTGTGGCGTGTGTGTGTGGCGTCGTGTATGTGTGGTGTGTGTGTGTGGCATGTGCATGTGTGTATGTGTGGTGTGTGTGGCGTCGTGTGTGTGTGTGCTCGAGCGGTGTTCATTTTCACCCTATCCAAACAATTACCCGTTGGGGCGTCAGTCTGTCTCAACAATCATTTCACTTTACACCACGAGACCAACCCACGAGCCGAGTAACGTCTCATACAATACGACCCTTGACACACACACACACCACGCCACACACACACACATGCGCACACGTGGTGCGTGAATGTACAACACGCAATCAGCGATACATTCACACGCAGGGATATACGACTATTGCATTCTTGCCTTGCGCACACGAAGAAAAAGATTATCCTTCCCCCCACCCTGTACAGCCTTAACAGACTGATGGGGCAAGTGCTGTTAGCGAGCAGCATTTATGAAGGCCGGAACGGTACACGAGGGGGTGGGTGGCCAAGACCACGCCCGGCCGCCTTTGTCTCCCGAGTGGCGATGTTGTACTACACACCGCACCAGGTATACTCATTAGAAGCCGAGTCGGAGCACAGATAAGTGTCAGTGGTGTTGGTGGCCGTGACTGAGATTCGAACTCAGGTTCGCCAGGCTCCCAGCAAATATTGACCATGCTAACCGCTCCACTACCGCGCTGCGCACGCACAAACATGTCCCGTACATATTCTAGATTTGAAGCTTTCGCGACTGCAAGGATTCATACTCGGTAAAGTCACGTAGGTAAAAAATGAAATTAAAATTAATAAAAATAAAATTAAATTCACGACGTTTCGGAGGCAACACAAGTCTCCGTCATCAGGTGGGACCGTCACAGCCAGATTTGCTGTATCACTTTTTATTAATTTTTATTTCATTTTTTACCTACGTGACTTTACCGAAAAAACTAAGAGTATGTCCCGTACAATGTATGTCTCGTCTTTGAATCACTTAGTTTCGCTTCAAGTCACTTGATTCTATAGGTTGACTGTTAAAATAAGTTATTTTTTTAAATTGGAGTTTGGCATATAGGAACTTTCCGCCAACACATGGCAGTGTTTTTTTTTTCTCTCTCTCTGCCGGAATACAGATCCGTGGCCGTCTCAATATTTCAAAACTATTCCCGTGACACGGCCCAGCGGTTGCGTCGCAGAGATTCGCGGTTCCAACTCCAGCGGCCGCCCTGATTAATGTCGCTGGGTCCTGCCCGTCGCTTCGACTGACGAACGTTCACTAGGTCGTTGTGTCGTTTTGAAATTTTTCTGGTTGTTTTTATTCATCCTTATCATGGCTTTTTCAGATGTCAGACGCGGTAGTCGGATTCTAGACGCACCAATGCGGATACATAGCCCCGATTAATACTGCGGCTGTGTTCATCGTAACGATACTACACGATGTTCCCTTCACAGTTGACGTTGCAGATCCTTTTGGCGCCATTCGAAAGGGTAGGCCATCGTGTCCCCTGGGGTCATTGCCCAAATTTGCCAATATTTAATATCACCCATGCATGCAAGTCAATTGTGATTATACGTGACCATCATCAATCAATCCATTCAACTTTGTTTACGATGGCGCCCTCCGCAAGAACATTGGACCTTCGGTAAAAAATATAACCTTATTCTCTATTTATAGAGCTCTTTCACTCGAGGCGCTTGCCATAGCTTTCACAACGGTGACACGGAATGGTGTGGTGTAGTTGACAGGGCCGCGCTACAAGGTATTGAGGAACGAGACAGCGAGAGAGGGGCACTTCGGGGATCACGAGGGATGGGAAGGAGTGGAGGGGTGAGGGGCGGAAAGATTAAAAGAATGGGTCCTAAAGAAGAGGTGGATTTTAAGAGAGGAATGGAAGGAGTTGTGCCGTTCCAGCCTTCATAGGTGCTCGCCAACAGCACTTTGCTCCAGCGGTCTGTTGAAGACTATACGGGGATTATTTCTCTTGCCTTCGTGTGTACGAGCCTGATGCGGTACAGGAGGATGTGGAGCTGAGTGGCCTTGCTCACGACCGGTACCAGCGGTGTCAAGATCGGCTTCTCTGTGGAGGAGGCTCGTGAAGGACGCCGCTGCCGCTGGGCAGCTGGAGGCAGTCGCCCTCCAGCAACAACGGAGGTCAGAGGAGCGACAGCTCACAACAACGAGCGGAGATAAAAGGCAGCGAGTTGGCACAGTAGCGGGCGGGCACATGTGGCGCATTTGCCAGTCATCTCTGCCGGTCATCTCAGTCAGTTAACCCATAGCACCTGGGTCTGTCCCGTAGCCTCTCGCCAGCGAGTCTGCGAAACGTCACGTGTCCTCAAAGCGCACCTAGCATGGCACAAGCGCCGCCTCGAGCGGTTATTGTTGTTGTTGTTCGCGTGACTCCTGTTCATTTTCATGTTTATTTTGACGAAACGGACAGGTTTTTTTGACGTTTGCAATACACGTACAAAGATCGCCCGTATATACACACTACACACACATACAATCGCAGAATACTACAGCCGATACTGCGAGCCTGAACACACTCACACACATACACAAAACAAGACAAACACCCGCCACCCCGGATAGCCTAGAAGTGTTGTTAGCGAGCACCTCTGACGGCCTGTGTGGCACGCTCGGGGTGGCAAGCCCCCACCCAGCCCCTGTGCTGTGATGTTCGCACACCGCCCCAGGCTCTCATCATCTGTCGCTCAAGAGAGACCCGGGATTGGTTCAGACTAAACTCGCCACCGTTGGTCGTTTGGCCGTTGCCTGGAATTTAACTCTCAGTTTAACACGTAGGCTTTCGCGACCAATGTTATTCATAATCAACGATTTTTGGGTTTAGATCGCGTTTATTTATAAATGTGTCGTGACCCTCCACCACCCGACACGGCCAATCAGTAAAAATGTGTCACGTTGACAAAGACAAATAGTTCACTGCTTTAGCCCACCGGTGTGTTGAAGCAACAACATTTACAGGTTCAGATAATCGTACTCAAATTGTAAATGTTGTTGCTTCAACACACCGGTGGGCTAAAGCAGTGAACTATTTGTCTTTGTCAACGTGACACATTTTTACTGATTGGCCGTGTCGGGTGGTGGAGGGTCACGACACATTTATAAATAAACGCGATCTAAACCCAAAAATCGTTGATTATGAATTTAACTCTCGTCGCCAGGTTTCAAAGCACTGCACCGCCGCCTCTCCAATACGCACGTACGTACACACACAGTACACCATGACAAAGATCCCCCGTATAGCCTTAAGAGACTGTTGGGGCAAGTGCTGTTAGCGAGCACCTTTGATTGCCAGAACGGCACACGAGAGAGTGGGTGGCTAGCACCACGCCCGGCCGCCTTTGTCTCCCCAGTGGCGATGTTTACACACCGCACCGGGTACTCGTTTGAGGCTGAGTCGACCTAGGGGAGGCCCGGGACAGGTTCAGATAATCGTCACTGGTGTTGGCCGTGAACAGGAATCGAACCCGGTTCGCCGGGTTCATAGCGCAGCGCGCTAACCGCTACACTACCGCTCCCCACAGACACACAGACACACAGACACACACACAGACACACACACAGGCAGACAGACACACACACAGAGACAGACAGACACACGCACGCACGGACGCGCTTGGCCAGCATCACGGAACAAGAATACGGCTGTGACTCAACACCAACGCGCTCGGCAGTAGACACCGCCACCCCCCTCTCTCTCCCCGAGCAGCGAGAGAACGCGTGTTCACGCAGGGCTCAGTGGAAACGATTCACGACATTCCAACGACATTCTCCGGTTTGATCTCTCTTCTCTGTGAAGAAGGCTCGTTGCTCGGAACGTCGCTCATTACGCGTTTGTTGTTGTTGTATTTCTTCATTCGGGCCGCATTGTTATGACGGTTTTGCTGCAGAAAAGAAACAAGAATTGGTAATGCAGTATCATCGCCAAGAAAGATAAAGATCCCCCGTGTAGCCTTAACAGACTGCCGGGGCAAGTATTGTTCGCGGGCAGCACCCATGAAGGCCGGCACTGTGGCGCACGAGGGGTGGATGGCAAGCAACCACACGGACACGTCCCATTGTCCAAACAAACACAAGCGAGCATTGTTGTTGTTATCATCATCTTCTTCTTTTGTACATTTCAAGTCGAACACAAGTCGCCTTTAGTGGAAGGCCTGAGAAAAATATGCACCCATCCGAGATCAATCAAACTCGACATTTACAAATATTTTGCGGAGTACTTACTGGTGGTGTAAATATAAATATAAACATATACACACACATATAGGATATACAGTATTGCTTAGTGCATTCAGATATTATTGATACGCCCTCTCTGGGATCGTCAGACGGATCGAGCGATCTTTTCAACTTTAGCCTGCTTCGATGTTGGAATCGTTGGTGGAGATTTTAAGATTTTTATTAAAGAAATATTTTCATTCTGCCTCTTTGTAATTGTGGCTACGTTGTTAAATATAAGCAATTGTAGGTATTGTTGTAGGTATTGTTGTTATTGTTGTTGCTGTTATTGTTGTTATTGTTGGTATTGTTATTCTTGGTTCTTTCGGTAAAGTCACGTAGAAGGGAAACAATAAAACAATATTGTTTAGTATTTCCCTTCTACGTGACTTTACCGAAAGAACCAAGAATATGAATCCCTGCAGTCACGAAAGCTTTAAATCAAAGTTGTTATTGTTGTTGTTATTGTTGAAGTTATTGTTGTTATTGTTGTAATTGTTGTTATTGTTTTTTTTGTTGTTATTGTTGTTGTTATTATTCTTATTGTTGTTATTGTTCTTATTGTTGTTATTGTTCTTATTGTTGTTGTTATTGTTGTTGCTGTTGTTATTGTTGTTATTGTTGTTATTATTGTTGTTGTTGTTATTGTGATAAGTGAACATCTATCCAAGTCTGTGCTGCTCCGGTTGTTTGCGTTTTAAAGTAACGGGGCGGGGGGGGGGGGCCTGTGTCATTGCCCAACAATTACCTTCTTGCAAAATCTGTTAATGCTATTTTATGTACATTTAAACTAAGCATACAAAAGTATTAAAGCACAACATGTGGTGCTGCTGTGTTGGTAAGCACAAATAACAACACAAAACTGAATGAAATTATGTATTTGTACTGGTAAAATCCGATGAGCTGTAAAGCTTTTTTCACAGATGTCCAGAAGCTAAACGCAAACACATTCGTTAACAACGCTCCCCTAAAAATATATGACCTATTACGCAAGCGATTGTATATATGTGTGTAGCTTATGCATAGGCTGTATGATTTCAACAGCAGCGTTATCTTCAAACTACTGGAATGAAAACAGAGTTTGTTAAAACGACATCATTAAGCGGTTTATATTTCCGAGTGAATTCTTTCCAAATGTACTTGTTTCCTGTAGCTCTCCATAAAAAAACACCGACGCGATACATAACCCAATTATGAGTAATTGCGACCACAGGTTCTCTCCCTCTCTCTCTCCCCCTCTCTTCTCACCTTCATTGGCTCCACATCGCCACGTGCAACCGTGCACGGCACCGACCACCAACATCATCATCATCAGGAACATCAGCAACAACAGCCGCCATTCGCCACTGAGTGGCGGTGACGTCCCCACGGTGCGTGCGTGACAGGCCACGTGCACTTTGAGGCCACGTGAATTGTCGAAGACTCGCTGCTAAGAGCAGGTCGTCACGGGACAGACCCAGATGCCATGGGTCGACTGACTGAGATGATTGGCAGAGATGACTGGCCGATGCACCACCTGTGCCCCCCTACTGTGCCGACTTGCTGTGTTTTATTCGCTCGGCGCTCCGCTCATTGTTGTGAGCGTCGCTCCTCTGCCCTTCGTTGTTGTTGGAAGTCGTCTGCCTCCAACTGCCCGGCAGCAGCGTCCTTCACGAGCCTCCTCCACAGAGGCCGATCTTGACACCGCTGGTACCGGTCATCGGCAATTCCACTGAAACTAAACTTTTAAACTGTTTTAAATTTACCAGGTAAAGCCCACTGAGCTACATAACTCCTTTTCAGAAGTGACATGGCCACAAGTGACCGCTCAACAAAGTGGTTTATCATCTGGAAATGTGTAGCAGCCAAATACTCGAAACGCGCGATGTTGATTCTAAATGTGGAGGGGAAACCCCGGAGAAAAAATCCATGCGACCACGGGGAAAAACATGCAAACTCTAAATACACAATTTCGATTTAAAGCTTTCGTGACTGCAGGGATTCATCTTCTTGGTTTTTTCGTTAAAGTCACGTAGAAGGGAAGTAATAAAATAATAAAAATAATTATTTTATTATGTTTTATTTTTATTATTTTATTACTTCCCTTCTACGTGACTTTACCGAAAAAAACCAAGAAGATAAAGGTCTAAATACACAATCTTGATTTGATGCTTTCGTGGCTGCAGGAGTCCATACTCTTTGGTTCTTTCGGTTAAAGTCACGTAGGTAGAAAAAATAAAACAAATCACGACGTTTCTATCGCAACACAAGCAACCGTCATCAGGTGTGAAACAATCACAGCAGGAGGACTGCTGACCTAATACACGGGCGACAGGATCGTAATCGAGCCCACTGCCTGCTGCTATGGCTGCTGTGGCTGTGACCGCTTTAGCTGCTGTAGCTGTAGCTGCTGCTGCTGTAGCTGCTGCTGCTGCTGTAGCTGCTGCTGCTGTAGCTGCTGTAGCTGCTGCTGCTGTTGTAGCTGCTGCTTCTGTAGCTGCTGCTGCTGCTGTAGCTGCTGCTGCTGCTGCTGTAGCTGCTGCTGCTGTAGCTGCTGCTGCTGTAGCTGCTGCTGCTGCTGTAGCTGCTGCTACTGTAGCTGCTCTAGCTGCTGCTGTAGCTGTAGCTACTGTAGCTGCTGTAGCTGTAGCTACTGTAGCTGCTGTAGCTGTAGCTGCTGCGGCTACTTTGGCTGCTGCTGCTGTGGTGGCTGCGGTGGCTGTAGCTGCTGTGGCTGCTGCTGTGGTGGTGGCTGCGGTGGCTGTAGCCGCGCGCAGTTTGTTTGCGCACAGCCCGGAGACCGTCCCGCGGGGTCACCCAACACCTTCAGGGGCCTTGCGCGGGGTCGCGGCCTTCGGCGATAATGAGGGCGGGCGCTGGACCTTCTTTGCACGAGGCCTCGGGACCGCCGCAGTGAAGCCCGGCCGACTGTCATCACCGTATTAAACGAAGCGATGTGTTTTTGTAACCAGGCAAAAGCTCGCTGAGATATGTTGCTCTATTTCAGATGCTTTGGCTATCACAGACGGGAGCTCATCGAGCGTGGCTTATCGTCTCGTGGGCATTTATAGCAGCCAATTGCTCTCTAAAACGCATATTGATTCTAAAAGTGTGTGGGGGGGGGGGGTGGGTACAACCGCATGACCCGGAGAAAATCCACGCGACCGCAGGGAGAGAGACAGAGAGAGAGACGCAAACTCAAAATATACAGCAGCAGGCGTCAGGGTCGTGATCGAATCCACGACCTCCTGCATACCAAGCGAGGTAGTTAACATCTCCTAGCCGGCGTGGCGCGTATTCTCTGAATGATGAAACGCACTACCCCATCAACCCCCCGTCTCATATTTAAAAGTTAAAGTTGGTGGTGCTTCTTGTGATCCACTCGCTGTGTGACCAGTTTGTTAAACTGCCCTGACACCGGCTGCACACGTGTGTGGGTTGAGTCCCACTTTCCGCGGCATCTCATGATCCACAGAATACGGGAATGCTGTCGTGCAGCGGTCGACAATCAAAGGAATAACGAGAACCATTTTTTTCGAATTCGGTACAAAACTCAATATTTTAAGAGCCGCGAATGCATGCGAATACATACACACAGACATACATCACACACACACACATTACACACACACACAGACATCCATTACACACAGACACATACATTACACACAGACACACAAACATACATACATACACATAGACATACATTACACACACACAGACATCCATTACACACAGACACACAGACATTACACACAGACACACAGACACACATACATACATGCACACAGACATACAGACAGACATACAGTACATACAGACATCCAATACACACAGACACACATACATTACACACAGACACACAGACATACATACATGCACACAGACATTCAGACAGACATACATACAGACATGCATTACACACACACATACATTAAACACACACACAAACATCCATTACACACAGAGACATATACATTACACACAGACACACAGACATACATACATGCACACAGACATTCAGACAGACATACATACATACATACAGACATGCATTACACACACACAGACACACAGACATACATACATACAGACATACATTACACACACACATACATCAAACACACACACAGACATCCATTACACACAGACACACATACATTACACACAGACACACAAACATACATACAGACATGCATTACACACACATACATTAAACACACACACAGACATCCATCACACACAGACACACATACATCAAACACACACACATACATCCATTACACACAGAGACACATACATTACACACAGACACACAGACATACATACATGCACACACTCACGTCTCCTGCACCCACACCCACGTCGCAACCAGCGTCGTCGTCCATCCCCTCTCCGTCGCCTCTCAGCTTCCGCCTCCATCCACCTACCGCTGTGAATCGCTCCGATTGGCGTCGTTTCGATATTCGTC